>NC_072396.2:146390000-147640000 GCF_028885625.2 Pongo pygmaeus | reverse complement strand
AAGCAAATGGAAAACAAAAAAAGGCAGGGGTTGCAATCCTAGTCTCTGATAAAACAGACTTTAAACCAACAAAGATCAAAAGAGACAAAGAAGGCCATTACATAATGGTAAAGGGATTAATTCAACAAGAAGAGCTAACTATCCTAAATATATATGCACCCAATACAGGAGCACCCAGATTCATAAAGCAAGTCCTGAGTGACCTACAAAGAGACTTAGACTCCCACACATTAATAATGGGAGACTTTAACACCCCACTGTCAACATTAGACAGATCAATGAGACAGAAAGTCAACAAGGATACCCAGGAATTGAACTCAGCTCTGCACCAAGCAGACCTAATAGACATCTACAGAACTCTCCACCCCAAATCAACAGAATATACATTTTTTTCAGCACCATATGTACTTCTAGTTGAAAATTTTGTTATATTTTATTTATATTGGTTTTTAATTATAATTTATGGCATTTTCCTTTATTAATTCCACTCGTATTTATTGTGCAGCTTATTAATTAGCAGTTAGTATACCCACTGGTACACACGAAACAGGCTACAGAGCTAATTTTATCTTTACTGAAGATCAAATATATAGGTACATGTAAATACATATACATATCAAGTATATATATACATATATATCTTTTTATCAATTATATTTTAATCAATTTTATTGAGATATAATTTTCATAAAACGGATCTGCCAAATTCATGTGGACAATTCTGAGTCTTGACAAATGTATACGGTTATGTGATTACCATCACAATAAAGATATATATTATATTTCCATTTTTCTCCAAAGATTCTTTCTGACTTTTTGTAGTATTCTCCTCCTATTTTTTTATTTTATTTTAATTTTTTTTGCCTTGATAACCATTGATCTGCCTTCTGTAACTATAGGTTTGTTTTTTTCTACAATTTTACATAAATTAAGTTGTACAGCGGGTAGAGTTCTGTGTCTGGCTTCTTTCACTTGTTATATTGCTTTCAAGATGCATTCATATGGCTGCATATATTAGTAATTTTTTTTCTCATTTCTAAATTCTGCTACATGGTATAGAATACAAAACTGGTTTATCTATTCACTAAGTGGTAAACATTTGGCTTGTTTCTAGCCTGTGGTTTGCCTGTTAATTTTTTACCAGTTTCTTTTGATTAAAAAGTTTTTTAATTTGGATGAAGCCCAACATATAATTTTTTAAAGTTTTTTTTCCTTTTTTTCTTTTACTTTTTATGACCTTCCTAAGGACTATTTGTCTTAATCAAGATCACAAAGATTATTCTTATATTTTTCTTAAAAGTTTTGTAGTTCTAATTCTTTTTTTTTTTTTTTTTTTTGAGACAGAGTCTCACTCTGTCACCCAGGCTCCAGTGCAATGGCACGATCTTGGCTCACTGCAAGCTCTGCCTCCCAGGTTCAAGCAATTCTCCTGCCTCAGCCTCCTGAGTAGCTGGGACTACAGGTGCCCGCCACAACGCCCAGCTGATTTTTTTTTGTATTTTTAGTAGAGACGGGGTTTCACCATGTTAGCCAGGATGGTCTCGATCTCCTGACCTCATGATCCACTCGCCTCAGCCTCCCAAAGTGCTGGGATTACAGGCATAAGCCACCGCGCCCAGCCAGTTCTAATTCTATTTAAATCAATTATACATTTTAATTTAATTTTGTAGTTGACTTAAGATATACATACTTAAGATATACATATATACATAGGGTATATGTATATATGTATATACATATGCACACATAAATAGGCATATATCCATCTCTCTCTCTCTCTCCCTAAACACACACACACACACACACACGCACACACACCTGTATATGCATACAGATATCCAATTTTTCCAGCTACTTTTTCTGAAAAAAATTCCCATTTAGTTATCTTAGCCACTTTATTGAAAATCAATCGACCATATATGTTTAGTTCTAGATCTGAAACCTCTTGTCCATTCCCTTGATAGATTAATTGTCTATCTGTATGCTGATAATACATTTGCATTACTGTAGTTTTTACAGTAGGTTGTGAAATTAGATTATGTGAGTTCTTCAACTTGTTTATTTTCCAATTTCCTTGGTTGTTCTAGATCTTTTGTATTTCAACAATTATTTTTATAATTAACCTCTCAAATTATACAAGAAAGCCAACTGGCATTCTGTATGACATTGCAATGAATGAATAGGTCAAATTGTAGCTTAGCTGACATTAGAGACAAAATCTAAATGATAAAATGGAGAAAGTGAGTCCTTGGTAGTTGCAAAAGGATGTGAGAGGAAGGTGAATGTAGATTTGTGAATGTAGAGTTTTATGTGGAGGAACAGCTAGAGGATGAAGAATGCCCGGGGCAAAATAGGCTCCTTAAATAACCTAATTAGGGATGTAGGGCGTGGCTGGTTTAGTTCTGATGGTCTTTTACTCTGAGGTGAATATCAAGTTCTAATAGTGGTTTCTTTCTCATAGGCAATGGAGAATTGTAAGACAGGTATATCTGTTTCGTAGTGATTTTACGAATGTGAGTTAGAGTATAAGCCTTACCTGCTTTACCTGAAGTATGCATAGCTCTATGGGCCTCAATTAAATTCTGCTTGTCTTTCAAGATAAGAAGTCTAACAGTGTGGTAATAGCTAAGAAAATATTATTCCAAGCCTTGGTTTACAATCACTGTGGGTTAGATGGTTGCTGAAGGAAGCATTAGATTTCCCAATCAGACACTTTATCCTGGCTTGGATTTTTATAATACTACATGTCTCCTGGTATCTACAGCTATCAGAAGTCAGAGCCATGGACTGTACTTTTTTAAACATGGAGGGAGAAGAGTATCATGCCATAACTGTAGAACCAGCTACAACTTTGCTTAATTGGGGTATAAAAGTGGAAATTGGCGGATAAAAAAATATATACCACCACACACTTCTCTAAATTAAAAGAATAAACAAGCAGAGGGCCAAATTGTCATCGTTGCTGTACCCTAGTGAGTCATACTTGATCCATTCAAGAATTGGGCTCAAATAAGATTTTTCTCAGGCTGCCTTGGGCTAGATATTATAGTAACTATAATATAGTATAGTATCTATAGTATAGTATACTATCTATAATAATAAAATATTGGTTTCCTGTTGGACACAGGTGGTGGAGTGTAATATAAAATTAAAATACGTGAGCTTCCACCAGGAGTTTTGTTCTGTCTTAAGTTTATGCGTCCTGAGGAGGTGTTTTAAAGTAAAGGAATTGTGTCCTTTACTTCAACAGAAAGTCTAGGTGCCTCCAGATAGAGCCAGGATTTGAACTTGACCTTAGAGTTTCAGAGCATCTTTATTTCTAACAATATAGCCCTGATCAGCATGTACCATTTTGTAAACGTTTCTGTAAGGAGGGAGTACGTTGATTCTAGGATGGGCTGAATTACGCCAGCCTGTGCCTTGGTAATCTGGCCAATGACATGCTGAGAAGCCAGGAGAAAAGTTGAAGCAGATTGCTGATTTTCATTATCAAAAATATGGTAGGTCATAGATCTCACTGAAAGTGCCTACCTTAATCATGCCCAGGGAGTCAGGAGCTGAAAATTGAGATGATACCAAAAACAACACTACTAGCATCACTGTGATTTATTACCAATTGAAAGTTTAAAATTCATTGGCATAATCACATTCAAATTAGAGTTTGATTTCAGTCAATCACGCTAGACTGTAAGGAGCAATTGCTCCTTGATGTGAGTTGGTGGTAATTAGAGACAGATAAATGATTAAAGGGCCAAATGCTGCACATCTAGAGCATGATTTGGGTCTAATCGACAATTTCTGCAGGTCATCCTGGGACTGAACCGTCATCTAACCTAAACTTTACTTTAATCATTAGATTTGTTAAGAAAGAAACATTTGGAGACACTTTGCAAGCTAATATGAAGATCCCAGGTTATTGGTGGCCCTTGGCATTCTAAATGACTGTCAGTGGTGTCCTTTTGAACAATGAATCCAATTTGTTAAAAACTCAGAAGTGCAAAAGGAAACTGTTGGGTTGTAGAAATTTTTAAAATAATGTATCCCAAGCCTCAATAATCTGTGAAACCTTCCATCTTTTTTTGCCTGTGCACTTTAATAGTCTCAAAATAGCAAGCTATACTAACAGATTAGTCTTATTTAAGACAAAATCCATGTTTTTTGTTGTTGTTGTTGTTTTTTTTTTTGAGACGGAGTCTCGCTCTTTTGCCCAAGCTGGACTGCAGTGGTGCTATCTCGGCTCACTGCAAGCTCTGCCTCCCAGGTTCATGCCATTCTCCTGCCTCAGCCTCCCAAGTAGCTGGGACTACAGGCGCCTGCCACCACGCCGGGCTAATTTTTTGTATTTTTAGTACAGACGTAGTTTCACCGTGTTAGCCAGGATGGTCTCAATCTCCTGACCTCGTGATCTGCCCGCCTCGGCTTCCCAAAGTGCTGGGATTACAGGCGTGAGCCACCACGCCTGGCCCAAAATCCATGTTTTAATGGGCAAAATAGTTTATTCCTAAGAGGTCCCTTAGGCCAAGAAATACTATTTGTAAAAAAAATTCAAAAATCTTACTGCTAGGAAGACCTTATAAAAAGGTATTTTTCTGATTTTTCATTAATTCATTTGTTCTTTTATAATAAGAGTTACTAGTTACAAATATTTACTACATGCTAAGCTTTGTGATCATTTTTGTTTAACCTTTACAATTTCATAAAAATATTATTATTATTATTATTATTATTAGTGAAGAAACTCAGTTTCAAAGAGGTTAAGGAATTTACCCAAGGTCACAGAACTAGTAAGTAGCAGAAACATTTAAATATTTTGCTATATAATGATAATTATGTTTTCATGATACCTAAGACTTAGTTCTTGGTGTCGAAGATCTGTAACATTGCATAGCTGCTACCCTTAAGGCCTTACAGGAAGAAATAGAGCATTATTAAATGCAGTGTTTCTCTACCAGTCTCTCTGATGGGTTAAGCTGTTGGGGCCTGAGGAGTAAGAGAGTTGAAGGAGAAGAGTTAGGTAGGGTTATTAATTTCCCTGGACATCCCCTTACTGAACATCATCTTGAATTAGCCGTATTCAAAACCAAAGGTCACTTTGCCCCTCCGAGATAATAATATGAGACTTTCTATTTTCCAGCTTTGGAAATTGCTCCCTTTCTTCACTAATGCATCCTCCCTCAATGTTTCCATATGCCTACTCTTTGGTAAAGTGGCCCTTTGGAATGATTGTCTCAATTTGAGTATGCTATCATCTTTTCTCTATTAAAACCTTCCCACTATTCCTTACCTCTCTTGCCTGTGACATAGGTTGCACAGTCATTATAAATGAAACTGTAATATTTTACCTTTCTTCTTATATTTAATTTTTCCGAGCTTTTTTTTTTTTTTTTGCTGTTTTTCTTAAGGGTAGATGCAAAACCAATGCAGCCAATGCTTTGCACATAACTTTAAGGAGCGTGGGAATCCACAAAGCAATGTCCAGTGTGAGAAGCTACCAGCAAATTTCTAGCTCCTTCGACATCAAATTATTGCCATTTCTTTCCAACGCTACTAATTTCAAGAGTTCCTGTGAATAATCTGAGGATTCTGCTTCTGTCTTCATAGGTGGTGGGATGGTTAATATTGAGTGTCAACACGATTGGATTGAAGGATGCAAAATATTTTTCCTGAGTGTGTCTGTGAGGACATTGCTAAAGGTGACTAACAGTTGAGTTAGTGGACTGGGAGAGGCAGACCCACCCTCCATATAGGTGGGCATCATCTAATTATCTGCCATCAGTGTAGCTAGAATAAAGCAGGCAGAAGAAGTTGGAAGGACTTGACTTGCTGAGTCTTCCAGACTTCATCTTTTTCCCATGCTAGATGCTTCCTGCCCTCAAACATTAGACTCCACGTTCTTGAGCTTTTGGACTCTTGGAGTTACACCAGTGATTTGCCAGGGGCTCTCAGACCTTCGGCCACAGACTGAAGACTGCTTTTGAAGTTTTGGGACTCAGAATGGCTTCTTTGCTCTTCAGCTTGCAGACCGCCTCTTGTAGGACCTCACCTTGTAATCGTGTGAGTCAATACTCCTTAATAAACTCACTTTCATATATATATATATATATATGTATATCCTATTAGTTCTGTCCCTCTAGAGAACCCTGAATAATATAGGTGGTTAAGTACAAAGAAAGACTAATTATATATTCCTCTTTTTCCCTTCCATCACCCCAATACATAAGATAGGTTTTATGGGGATTCCATCAGTAGGATGTGCTTGCTCCTCTATTGAGAGCAAACAGAAGCTTTGCACTCGCAAATCCATTGTGAGTAGATGAACTGTATACCCTGAGACAGTCTCTATCCTGCTTTCACCCTCCATCCCCACCACATGAAGAAATAAGGATATGGAAAATGAAAACAGAGAGTCCCTGTCCCTACTCCTTTCCCCTTGACTGTTTCTCACAGTGAATGCACAAAGTATGCTAGCAGATATGGCACAGACCTGATTCTTTGACTCTGTTGGGCATTGATGTAAGCCTTACAGTATCATTCACGGTATAGAGATGATAGCACTAATTGAGGGAAGACGTGAAACCTTTAGGTTTTGTAAATTCCATCCCTTCGCCAGAAGAAGCAGGATGAGAAGCACTCATTACTCTCCAAACTTCATGATCCTTACCTCTACTTAGTCATATGCATTTCTCCTGTTCATGTGACTAGAGGAATTAGGACTTTTTGTTGTATATAAGGATATACAATGAAAGCAAGGGAGTATGTTAGCTTTTACTATGGTCATTTTGTTACTAGTTATGCTGCTAGCTCAGCTCTACACCTTGGTTCTCTCATTGTCATCCTATCTTCTGCTTCACTAGTTATGCTGCTAGCTCAGCTCTACACCTCGGTTCTCTCCTTATCATCCTATCTTCTGCTTCACTTCAACCATGGGATCCTGTAATTATCAGCTTTTCACCTTGCCCTCTTTTGTATCATTAATTTGCCCCCACTCATTATATCTATTCACATGAGATCACATCCACCTGAGAATTCATTTTCTTTTCTTTTTTTTTTTATTATACTTTAAGCTCTGGGGTACATGTGCAGAACGTGCAAGTTTGTTACATAGGTATATACATGCCATGGTGGTTTGCTGCACCCATCAACCCATCATCTCCATTAAGTATTTCTCCTAATGCTATCCCTCCCCTATACCCCCAACCCCGACAGGCCCAGGTGTGTGGTGTTCCCCTCCCTGTGTCCACGTGTTCTCATTGTTCAACTCCCACTTATGAGTGAGAACATGCGGTATTTGGTTTTATGTTCTTGTGTTAGTTTGCTGAGAATGATGGTTTCTAGCTTCATCCATGTCCCTGCAAAGGACATGAACTCATCCTTTTTTACGGCTACATAGTACTCCATGGTGTATATGTGCCACATTTTCTTTATCCAGTCTGTCATTGATGGGCATTTGCAATTTTGAGAGAATTCATTTTCTCTATAGAAAATCCCTGCTTTGAGAATTGATGAAGCTGCTTTGAATTTGAAATTTATAGATCTGGTTTGAATTGCAAGTCATATTCAACATGTCAGTTAATCTTTCCAAACCTTATCTCAGTTTCTTCATGGGTAATATGGAGGTTAATAACACTTGTCTCAGAGATATTAAGATAAACCTGAAAAGCAACACACAGTGTAAAGGGATTACTATTTTTCTATTCTTGTTATTATATCCTTGTCCAAGAATATATCATCTGTTTTTAGGTAATTGATTTGTTACGTATCAGTCTCTTCAACTAGGCTCTTGCTGTCATTAGGACAGAAACTGTGTTAACTTTAGTTCACCACAGTCTATTCATCATGTAACCAGGGAATTGATCCAGGTCAAGTGTTGCCTAAATATTTGAATTAAAAATTGCAAACGACAGCAACTGCATTTTCATAGTAAACAGCACAGTACTTTATTTCATATTTGTACTTGATGTCAAGTAGTACTTGAGAAAATGCAGCCTCAGTTCAGTCTTACTCAATGACCTTTCTTTTCCTTTGGGGACATTTCATAAATACCCTGGTAACTGAGCCCAGGAGATAGGCAGGCAAAGACATGAATCTGTGTAAAACTGTGCTTGCAGAAAGAAGGATAGTAATAATAGGCTCCATCCCTTTAACTGCCCATATCCACTATCAGTGGATAGAAATGCATCAGAGGAGAAATATCTGCTCTCTCCCTGCTACAACTAAGCTATTATGTTTAGAAAATTCAATCTTGCAGTCCAAACCTGCACCTGATTTTTGTATGGCTTCTGAAGATATGCTTATCTAGAAATTAACTATTGTACTGATTCCTGCAGCTTGCCAGGTAAGATTGCAGTAGAGGACAAATAGAGGACAATGGCACCAGATTTCCTCTATTACACACACTATTAAAACAAATGGAGTCAGAATTCTGGTGCAGAATGTTCACTGATATGATTTTACCATCAAGGAAATACCAGCTAAAAGAGAGTGAATGTCAAACTTGTTAATGCCAGGCTGCAAACATTTTTGTCATAAAAAGAACAAGACAGATGCTTTATATTTTGAGTAATACATTACATTGATTTCTATACAAGGCATTGTTTTGTTCATCTCTCTGCCTCCATATACCACCCCACTTGGTATTTCTTTTACGTTTAGTTGATTCACTGACTTTGTCAAATGAATAGCTTGTTAATGATGAGGTTTCAATGAAAGTATCCATAATGTGAGCCAATAGCGTTTGCCACGTAGTAAGCACTTGACACATCTTTATTCAATGAAGGAGCAGTGATGCACAGGCCTTTTTACAAGGCAAACTGCTTCAGAAACTGCTTTCCTAGCACCCAAACTCATTGATCTATCATGGGCAGACTCACACTAATCAAAGTCACAGAGAATGTGGTCTAAACCAGAATGCAATTGATTTCTTTATCATAGTATATGACAGACTCAAGGGACTAAAGCTCTTCTTTCTTTTAGTTAACACATATTTAAGGAGCACCTGTGGGAGAAGTGAAATCAAATTCACAAGGTTCCTTGCTGAGTATGGCATCAGAATGAGGGGAGAAGCTAAATAGCTACATCAGATATGAGCCTGCCACTACAACATCAATACATCTAACATTGGTAGCCTTCCTGGACCAGGGCAGCCTGTCTTCTGGACTAGGATTAAATGGGTACTGAGAATTATTCTTTGATAACCATATTAGTTATCTATTGCTGCACAACACATTATACAAACTTAATACCTCAAAACACACACTTATGATTTCATAGTTTCCATGAGCTAAGAGTCTAAGCATGTCTGAAATAGTACTTCTGATCAGGCTCTCACCTAGGCTGTGTTCATTTCTAAAACTTGGGGTCCTGTTCAAAGGTCATGTGATTGTGGCAAATTCAGTTTCTTGAAGTTGTAAGAGTGAGCTCCCCTTTTCTTACTGATGATTCTGAGCAGTGGGCTGTTCTTAGCTCCTAGAAACTTCACATAGTCCCTTACCATGTGACTAGCTTATAGGCCCTCTCACATGGCAGCCTACATTTTCAAGGCCAGCAGAAGTTCCTCTCCTCCAATCTGCTAAGACAGAGTCTTATATAAGGTAGCCATTATAGGAATGACTAGCCCATCACCTTTGCCATATAACTTAATCAAGTTATGTGATTATCCCCTCATATCCACAGGCCCCCCACACACACAAAGGGTGGTGATCATGCAGAGTGCCTGCACCAAAAAACTGGAATTTTGGAGACCAAGTTAGTATTCTTTCAACCACAGTTACTCTCCTTGTTTTACATGGTATATGTTAATGCAGTGGTTCTTCCTTCTCACGGCAGACTATAAATATTTGAAGATTTTTCCAAGTACAGATGATTACATTTCATCCTTAAAATTCAGATTCAGTGCATATAGCAGCAGGACTGACCCACTTACAACTTTAAGCCTTATGTACGTGATCCTGATGAGGAAATCACTTGAGCTCCTGTTCAAGTTCTGAAAGCAGATCCGTATGCTTCTGAATCCTGATTTGAAGTTCGTAATTTACTAGCTGTGTGACCTTTGGAAACTCATTTAGTTGCTTGGTTGCCTTATCTGTAAAATGGGGCTGATAAAAGAATAACTTAATCTCTAGTTGTCTCACAAATAGACTTAATTAAACCTATGCATGGAACATATGCATTAGCATATATGCCTGGCACATAGCAGGTGTTCAATTAATGTAGCTATAATTATTTGATTTTATGGCTGATACACTTTCCTTCTGATGGACAGTGAAAGCTGAGAAGCCTGCATTCATTACCCATTTTGTTTCTTTAAGGTGTCTCTATAGACTGCCTATCTGTCCTATCATAGGATATTTTAGAGTTTTATAGTTTAGCTCATGGAGTATAATCTCATATCCAAGTCCTGAATATGGAGGCAGGGAGTTGGCAAATACATTTTGCCTTCAAGTCTTGTGTATAGTAAGATCTGCCATTCCAATGGTTTGCCAACACATGGCAGCTCAGAAACCTCTAGCTGTTTTTCACCTATTTGTTCACAATATACAGACCTGAATCATTATTTTATATCTAAGCCTAGTATGATGGTAGAAATTTTTTGTGTGGACAGTAGAAGATATTTCTCCCAACACACTAACTGATTTTATATCTAATGTCACACTGTCTCAAGATTGACAGCCAATAGAAAAACTGGCCTGACTTACCAATGATATAAAATCCTGCTATATTTAAATTATCCAAAAAGTTGTTCACTCACATCAATATTCTGCTCAAATATAAGACAAAGGATTTTCACTCAGTGAAAGTCAATTTTTAAACACTTAACAAAGTCTAAAGTCTGTCTGAAGGCATTGCGTAACAGTGTTAATTCCCTGTTGTGGTGACTCGCTAAATACTTATTGACTGAAAGACTTTTTGATTGTGACTAAATCCCATACTTAAAAAAAGAAAAGAATTTTAAAAATCTGTTTCAGTACCTAACTCCAGAGGTCCTTCTTGGCCGGACCTAATGTAGGAATCTTGCTACAGACGTTGTGTGTGAGGCAAATCAGCATAATAGGAATGGCACTGTAGTAGATATCATGTGTCTGAGACTTGTGTTCTGGTTTCAGCTTGGCTATCTTCTAGCTGGTTTAAATAAAGGGAAATGTCTTAACGTTTCAGAACTTCAGTTTCTTGTTCTATAATATGGGAAAATGCTTCCTGCCCAAGTGATTCAGAAGATTATTGTGAAACTCAAATGACAGCAGGTCTGCAAATTTCTTTGTGGATTGTAACATGTTATGTAAATGCTGCTACTGATGACGATAACTGAAGAGTTCTAAAACAATCATGATGACTTTAAGATTTCAATAAATGTGATAAATGCCATACAGCTGAATTATTTCCATCAAGCCAAAGAGATGATAGAGGAAGCTGAGGTCATTTCACTTATGCACATCACAATAAGCACATGCTTCCATTGTTCAACCGTGTCTGACTCTGAAAATGAGAATTTGCCATCGTGTGGGAAGAGCTGTGTGGTGATAGCTTTGAGGTTGGTAGAATTCTTGATGTGCCGCTCCTGTGGCAGTATGAATACTGTATGTTCATCAAGTTTTTCTTTTATTCCTGAGAATATAGGAAGACAACATTATCCAAAACTCCCTTCTCTTCATTTCTTAAATCTAGAAGTTACTGTGTTACTGAGTTTTGGGCAATGCAACGTGTATGTATGGCAGTACTGTACACCACTTTCATTGTTTTTTTTTTATTATTATTAGTATTATACTTTAGGTTTTATGGTACATGTGCGCAATGTGCAGGTAAGTTACATATGTATACATGTGCCATGCTGGTGCGCTGCACCCACCAACTCGTCATCTAGCATTAGGTATATCTCCCAATGCTATCCCTCCCCCCTCCCCCCACCCCACAACAGTCCCCAGAGTGTGATGTTCCCCTTCCTGTGTCCATGTGTTCTCATTGTTCAACTCCCACCTATCAGTGAGAATATGCGGTATTTGGTTTTTTGTTCTTGCGATAGTTTACTGAGAATGATGATTTCCAATTTCATCCATGTCCCCACAAAGGACATGAACTCATCATTTTTTATGGCTGCATAGTATTCCATGGTGTATATGTGCCACATTTTCTTAATCCAGTCTATATGGGTATATACCCAAAAGACTATAAATCATGCTGCTATAAAGACACATGCACACGTATGTTTATTGCGGCATTATTCACAATAGCAAAGACTTGGAACCAACCCCAATGTCCAACAATGATAGACTGGATCATTGTTAACTTCTACAGTTCTCTGCAGGATCTTCTACGCTGTGCTCTCCAGCACTTACCTCTGTCCTTGTGATTGGAAGTGGAGAACTCTGACATGGAGAAGTGGTGCCCACTAGGAACAGCTTTGGATTTGTACTGAGGGGGAGATATATATTTGTTACGTTAAGACACAGGTTTTAGACTTATTCACTGCCTAATATTTATTGCCCTGATTGACATACATCCTCAAACTTTATAGACTGTGCTGTATTTTGTTGTCCTATTTTTGACGACTCTTCAGACTGATACTTTGTTATTAATATTTTTCCCATAGTAAATTCCAAGGTTAATTTGGTTTCTGGAAAAATATAGCTCATATTATCTATTCATGTTTTCAATCAGGTCACATTCCCAGGGAGCAGAAAATCATAGAACTTCAAGTGTGGAAATTTATAGTCATCTAGTCAGTCATCTCCCCTCAACACACACACACACACACACACACACGCACCCCAGTTTCGGGGTGTAGCTGCCACTATCATGCCAAAAAGAAAAATAAGACTGCTTAAGAAGTAGTTCAAAAGAACTTTCATTGATACAATGAGATTCATAACCACTGTCTGTTCAGTTTGCAGAGGTAGTTTCATCTTTCATGCGACATTGAACAAATTTCTTATTTCTCCGAGCTTCAGTTACTGATTTTTAAAATGAAAGTCCTGTTTTCTTCAAAGATGGTTCTGAAGGTAAAATGAGAGGATGTGTATGGGAATAGAAAATTATAAATGCACATATCCATGTGAATATCTAAATCCTGAATATGTGCATTTATAATTTTAATGATTAATCAATAATTAAAGTATTTTAATTATTAATCAATAGTTGTCTTTATGTGATATCATGCAAGTTTGTTTACATCCATGGTCAAAAGTGGTTTCAATTTTGTATCTAATGCAGATACCAACTCATATAATGGATCATTCCCTTTTGTTCATTGAAATTTGGACAAATCAATCAGAAAAAAATACCCAAAAGCAAGCAAACAGATTTACTACCAAACAAGGGAATTGTATAGTATAGTGGATACAAGAATAGACTCTAAATTAAGAATGCTTTGGTTTTATCTGTAGCATCACTTGTCATTTGCTGTGTGACTTTAGACAAGTTATTTCTCCACTCTATAGCAACCTTCTCATATGCAAAGTGCATATAATAATAGTCTCCATCTCATAAGGTTGTTGTGAGGATTAAATTTGTTGACATGTGTAAAATGCTTAGAATATTGTCTGGTACATGCTAAATATGTATCACAGGATAGCATAGCAAATTATGTTATATTTAGGTTGGGTTTACTCTTCTCCATTCACGCTTCAAATTTGGACTAAAAATGGCTTGCCATATTACTGAGTGCAAAACTTCCTCAACTTATCATAACATGAGGCACTCCTCCTTACTTTACCATTTAATTTTCATTGACTTTACAGGAGGTAGAATTCAATACAGTTTTTCAAATCATGCCACAATTCTCATTGACCTCTCATAAATTGAGATGGCTTCAAACTGCAAAAGGATTCTAAAGACGTCTGTATTACACTGTACTATCATAGCTATTGACATCCACCTGAAGCACATCTCTGGAAAGCAGTTTTCCCCATATTAACACCTGCTGTCACCTGCAGAGCGTTCATGTTTGAGTCCAAAAGAACATGTGTTGCTGCTGCCTCTGCGTCTGGCACACACCGAATGCCCTCCTCTATCTTTATAGACATGTATAGTCTTGTATTTAAGACTTCATAGAAGCAAAAATGTCATAAATGCACACACACCACTACATGTTCTCTTTTAAACAGCATTGTAATAGTGACCTTTATTCTGCTCTCATAATACAGAAAAAAATGAAGACGGTAGAAGTGATTTATATTCCTACCATGAGAACAGTAAAAAGAGAAAAGGGTAGATATTTGAAAATCTTATGTTACAAAAAGAAAAACAATTTTCAAGGAAGAAAGGTCATTTTTATTCTGCATTTAGAAATCTATTTTAGAATGGATGGATATGGTTAGCTGAATAATGTCCCTCCCAAAAAAACAATGTTCACCTCCTAATCCGTAGAACCTGTAAATGTTACCTTGTATGGCAACAGTTACTTTACAGATGTGATTAAGTTAAGGATTTTGCTATGGGGAGATTATCCTATATTATCCAGGTGGTGAGCCAGGTTTAAACACAAACATCTTTATTAGAACACTGGAAAGTCAGAGAAGGCAACATGGTGAGGAAAGTAAAAATTGGAGTAATGGAGCCACAAGCCAAGGAATGCTGGCAGCTTCCATATACTGGAATTGACAAGAAACAGATTCTCCCACGGTGCCCTCAGAAAGAACTTGCCCTGCCTAATATCTTCATTCAGTCCTGTGAGAATTATTTCCAACTCATGACCTCTAGGACTGTAAGAGAACAAACTGTTGTTGTTTAAATCACCAAACGTGGTTATCCATTATAATTGCAAAAGGAAAAGCAATACAATAAGTAACATCTAAATGAAAACAATATACAATCCAAAAACAAAGGAAAACACCAAAACTTGTCTACAAAAATATGTCCCTATTCTCAATTTCCAACTTATCAACTACCATTCTCTGTCGAACCACTTCATTCAGATGTTAACCCATACCACTCCCCTAAACTAGCTCTTATCAAGGTGAGCAATAATTTCTACATTTCCAATACCCAATCGTCACTATTTTAGCTGATCTTACTTAACTGGTTACTGTTTTATACAGCTGACAACTCCTGCTCTTAATACTTTCTTTGTTTGGCCTTCAAAATATCACACTTTCTTGTTTATTTTTCCCTCTTCCTCATTGTTTTGGCTCGATCATTGCTGTTTTTCCTTCATTTTCCATATCTCTATATGTTGTAATGATCCAAGACTCAGTCGTTAGACTGATTTTCTTTTCTATCCATACTAATTCTCTAGATAATCTTATTTAATCTTACTTATTTAAATCTATTTTGGTTGAATAATTTGTATTTTATATCTCTGGAAATACTGCTACCCTGAACTTCAGACACACATTCAATTAACTGCCTATTCATAATCTCTATTTGAATATTGTGATGAATTATATTTTACAAAACAATTGTAACTAACAGTAATATGTCCAATATCACACAGTCTGCTAGAACCTCGCCACACCCCCATTCAGAGGTGGTATCTATTTCTTCTTTAGTTGACACTGAATAGGTATTTGTGATTTCTTCCACAAAAGAATGTGGCCTAATTCACAGTGAGTAACTTCCAAGGCTAGGTCATAAAAAAAAAAGCCTGTGATTTTTCTTTCTCTATCTCTCTGTTTGATTTGCCCTTTGTACCCAGCCACCATGTGTGACTAAGCCCAGGCTACATGAACAGGTCACTTGAAAGTGCTCTGGCCATTACAGGCAAGGTCTTTCTGAACAGCTAGTATAAACTACCAGACAGGTGAGTATAAACTAGTATAAACAGCTAGTATAACCTACCAGACAGGTGAGTCAGTGATGTTTCTGATCATTCCAGTTCCCCATCTTTGAGCCACCCTGGTTAACATAGCGGAACAGACATGGGCTAAGCCAAATAAACCCTAAAAATAGCAGACATTTAACCAAAATAAATGCTATTACTGTTTTAAGCCACTAATTTATGGGGTCATTAGTTGTGCAAAAATAAACGGAAACAAACACATCATAAGTACCTCAAACTTAACTTGTATGAAACTGAATTCCTGTTCTATTCCACCTCACATACACTTGGCCTTCCATGATATTTCCCATCTTGGTGGTAACTCCATTCTTCCAGTTGCTTTGGCCAAAATCACTGGAGTTATGTTTTACTCCATTGTCTTTTTCATCCCACATCCAAATTAGAAGCAAAACGTGACAGCACTTCCTTCTGAATGCATTCATTATTTAACCTCTTGTCGTTATTTCTACTGAAGTAACCTTATCTTAACCATAATCATCTCTCACCTCATCAGTTTCCCAACTGCTTTCACCTTTGTTCTCTATTGTCTCTTCTCAACACAGCAGACAGAATGATCATTTAAATGGTTAGGTAAGATCATGTTACTTTTCTGCTCAATATTCTCTAATGACTCCACACTTTACTAATATTAAAAGCCGCAATCCTTCCTGTAATGGACAAAATCCTGCAGGATCTACAATGCCCTTCCTCTCCTCTAGTTCCCTGAAGTCATCTCCCACTCACTTCCCTTTGATCACTCTGCCTCGTCACATAAACCTGGTCGATGTTCTTCTAAAACTCTAAGAATACTCCATCCTTAGGGGCTTTGTATACTCTTTCCTCTGTCTGGAAAACTCTTCCCTTACTTCAGGTCTCTGCTTGTTTACACCATAATGGTGACAACCATACAGAAAAATAACAATTCCCCACCCTTACCCTGGCACTTGCTATATTCACCTTATCCTCTACTTTTAGCTGGATCACTTAAAATATATAATATGTTTTACTTATTTATTTATATTTACCTCTCCGTTTCCCACTAGAATATAAGCCCCCCATAGCATGGACTCTATATTATTTGCTGGTGCATCCTTAGTATACTGCATCTCTAGCTGTTACATCTCCCTTTGTCTTGCTTTCTTTCAAGCAGTTCCTCTACAAAGACATTTACTGTCTGTGCCTGCCTCTGTTTTCCTACCACAAAAGGCCAAATCCCTCCTCCAAGCACAATGGTTAATTGAATCTTTCCTGGCCATCAATTTCTCTCCCATCTGGATGAAGACTCTGGGCTCTGTAGGACACGGATAATTAAAATAACACCAGTTGCCAAGTATACCTCCTCAGTGCCAATCACTCATCATTACATGGTGACGATGAGTGATTGATTTATATTTTAGTTCCTTATTTTAGATGCTGAGACTTTTTTTCTACTCATTTGTCTAGGAAACCTCCCAAAACTCTGTTTGTGATTTCATAAATACTAAATCATAATAAGACTCTTTCTGTTGTAAATGATATTAGATGAAGGAACTTTAACGTACTGATCTGAGAAACAGGGAAAAATATAAAATATCTGCCCTGAAAAGCCAGTAAAGCTTTTGTGAGGATCAAAGGAACTAATGTAGTTGAAATTACCTTGAAAATTTCCATGTAAATGTATATAGAGGTAATTAATAATAACAGTACAATATGTCCATCATTATTACATATTCACATCTAACCAGGCAAGGATGAGTAGTGTCAAACAATTAAAGGTTTTTTTTTTTTTTCTCTCTCTTAGGGAAATTGTTCTTTTGATGTGTCCAGAGACCCGTTTATTTTTGAGCTGCTAAACCTAAACTGCTGAGGGCTCTGCTAGAAGTCACAGTTTATTTCATGATTTTTTTTAACTGAGATAGCCTGAGGGATATTACAGAATATTAATAGATACACTTTATTAATTTTTGATGGAATAAAAATTCTGCTTGATATAAAACATCAATCACAAGATCTTTAGGCTGGAATAGGCTTCTAGAGACAATTCAGCCCATTACCCCACTTCTCAGGAGAACTTCAGTTTAGGTTGTGCCTCAACAAAATATAATCAGATGGTCTTAGCCATTGAAAAAAAAACTTTTTATATTATTGTGAGATTAAGCAGTATATTTCAATAGTGGAAAAATTTTCTGGACATGGCTTACTCAAGATTTAAATTAGAATTTAGGTAATTTTGACTCTATTTGAGATCCTCTCACAAATTCTTTTGTGAATTGTCACTCTCAGAAAGTTACCTTTCAGAATTTGGACTCTGAAGTTAGATTTCCTGGATTGGAATTATGGCTCTTGCCCATAATAGCTTTGACTTTGGGCAAGCTTTTTCACTTCTATGTGCATCA
Source organism: Pongo pygmaeus (assembly GCF_028885625.2). Taxonomy (NCBI): domain Eukaryota; kingdom Metazoa; phylum Chordata; class Mammalia; order Primates; family Hominidae; genus Pongo; species Pongo pygmaeus. The sequence continues at coordinate 147,621,877 of NC_072396.2, read as the reverse complement.
ATTTCCCTACCTGCAAAATAAGGATAACAGTAGGATCCACTTCATAGTGGTATTGTGAGGAATAAACGAGTTAACACATTTGAAGCGCTTAGCACATATGCACTGGTCAATCAATAAATATTTGCTGAATTAACAAATGAATAAAATCTGTGCTGTGTTGTTTTCACAGTGTATTTTGTTTGTTTTTTGATGTTTGTTTTGTTTTTCCATTAAAAACAATCTTAGTTTTCTTATACCTAGAAGTGTAATTGTGGAGTTATAGATTATGATTGTCTCCTTTCTATTGTTTGCCAGATTATGTCAACATGCTTTCTGAAGTTTTTGTAATAACCTAAATCCCTACAAGCAGAATGTGAGCTTCCTTTGCATCACATACGGATTAATCTATTTTGTTTTTACTTTTTTTTTTTTTTTTTTTACAATTTATGGATGTGAAATGGTGTCTGATTAGGGTTTTTAATTTGTACTTTTGAATGGTTAATGATGCTGAGCATCTTATAAAAATAAAGATATTTACCGACATCTTCCATGAAATACATAGCTATATTTATGGAATATGAAAATATTTACATCAGGAAGAATTTCATTCATATTTGATATTTAATATTCATTGAATCTTAACAGTGAGCTGTTTCTCTTATAGATACAGTGGTGAACAAAACAGAACAATGAGAAAAAAAACTGCCTTATGGTGCTTAAATTTACTTGTGTCAGAAAGACAATAAGCAATACCAGCAAGTTAACCATATTTAGCCCAAATTAGATAAATAAATAGTACATTGATGTACCGAAATATACAGATGTGAAAATGCACATATGTACATCAAGAATTATAAAAAAAGTCTAACGAAAAAATTAAGTCCAGAAGAATGTATGCAATTCTGCTCCATTAAGTAAATTTCAAAACAGGTAAAACCAATCAGTATCTACCATTTTGGAGTAGGTAGTACACATGCACTCAAACTATAAAGTTTACGAAGAGATGCTTAGCACAAACTCAGACCACTGGTTACTTCTGGATTTGTAGAAAGAGGTTAAAATTGAGAAAGGAGGCACAGCGTTTCAAATGTACTACTAATCTTCTATTTTTTAAGATGCGTAGTGAATACATAGATGTCCATACATTCAGGCTATTTTTAAACCATATATATGCTATGTGTGCCTTTTACGTATTTGATATCCATCATACATCAAAAAATCATAAAAATATTCAACTTATAAAGACTAGTGCATCACTAAAAAGTAACAAATATGTGATTTCTTTAAAGAAGAAAATGATGCTGCCATATCGGCAGATATTAAAACAAAATTAATGTGCATTTTTACCTCATACCAAACACCAAAGTAAGTTTCAGAAGGGTTTAAAATCAAATCATAAAGAAGTTACAACTTTGAAGTTGTTAGATTTAGGCATTTTATGTTCCCAAATTCCACATGGTACAAGAGGAAATCAATAGTTATTGATACATTGAAGGTCCAGATAGATATGCTCACTGTTGTAAAAGGTAACATGGTAGATGTGCCAAAGACCAGTCTGGTTTGTTATTTTATAAAGACAGGAAGTCGTGTTTTGTGAACAGTGCAGGCCAGCTGTATATGTTCACATCAAGTATGTAGTGTATTTTAAACTTAGAAACATTCTGCTGTGCTGGATCCTTCCTTATCACCCAAATGGAGGTAACAAATTAAAGATAGCAATACTGACTGACTACTGAGATTCTGTCTCTTTTGACCAGACAAAAAAAATAATACATGAACGTGGCTGTTATTTTAAAGGCTTATCCTTCGGGAATTCTACATTTTCATGTAACTAGATAGACTAACCTATCAATTTAAGGCAGCAGAAGGAAATTTAGATAAGCTTTGGGTATAATTATCCCAGTTAGGATTTGCGACTTTAAGGTGTATTATCCTTTATATGTAACATTACCATGAATTATACACCTGCACTGAGAGCAACACATAATTCTTAAATTCCATGACTATTTTATAAGAGGAATGTATTGTAGATTTATACCCTCCTATGACTCAGCATAAAGGAAATATTTTTCTGGAGTTGAAGCAAGAAGCAGTGCCCAAGGTAATAGGAAATGTAAATTTAAGCAAATACAGGTTTATTATAGATAGGACATGTCAAAATGCTTATAACCTTTAACTTCTATTAAAACAAATATTCTGCAGTCATTCTTTACATTTTCCAAAAGGCTTCTGATTAATCTGGAAATGTGAGAATTCTTTTGCAAATTCAGTATTGGGCTTTGTTTATCACATGCAATACAGTTTTGAAATGTCCTCTCGTGGGTTCATTAAATTCATCTGCAACTGCTTTCTGAATCTTTTTGTTGAAATATGTACCACATTTCAAAGTAGGCTAGGACTAGCAAAAATAGCAAAGGATAGACTAATAGTGAAGTCCGGTTTTCTATAATTCCATGGAGTTCAAGAAACCTTGGTTTTTGTTTTAGGAAAACGTTATGACTTCATAAATGTGGTGACAAAATTCGAGACAACCAGCCCACGGAGGCATGTCCAGCAGCAGGACTTTTCATGTAGGCGTTGAGCAACTTCCTCAGTAAAATTTTCTGGGAAACGGAGGCTCGGGAGATTGCCACAAGGGAATTAATTAATTTGGGGCTGTGGCTACTGGAAGGGGTAAGACTATTGCTCAGTAGTGATGAAAAACGTTTCATTTCTCCCATTTCACACAATATTGTGTTCTATAGAATGATATAAGAAGTAGTATGGATTAAACTAGGGGTCAAGAACTTTTTCTATAAAGGTCCAGATAGCAAATATGTTTGGTTTTGTGAGCCATAAATTCTCTATCACAATTGCTCAACTCTGCCAACATAGTACAGAAGCAGTCATGGCGAATATGTAAATGATGACGTCTGTGATTCCATATATTTAATAAGACAGGTGACAGTTCAGATTTGGCTCATGGACCTCAGTGTGCCAATCCCTGCACTAAACCATAAGGGTGAAGTAAATCCTAACTCATAATGTCTAAACTTAGAAAATGATAGGATACAATAAAAAATGACAGTAAGCAGTCAAAATCATTAATGATTATTGTTAGGTATCATGAATGGAAAAAAGCATTTTTACAAATCTGCACAATTTCCCTTCTTAAATATGGAATGTAAACATCAAATTCAGTACAATGTTTAAAATTTTATCTATTATTTACAATGCACAAGATAAGAACAAGTTCTAATATTCTGGGTCATAGTTTGGCAGTCATATGGATATGTAGTGTCTATTAATAAGCATTCATAATAAAAAGCTGCAGAGATTGAGAGCACAAGAGTCAAAAAAAGGACAGAGAAAGACTGAGGCTAAGTGAATCACAGGGAATGTAAAAATTATGCAGAGACTCATTATGTCATGGTAAATGATTCTACTAAAATTTAGGAAAAGAGTTCCAACACATAGATGGCTCATACTTCATAATGGGCTGTATTTAGAGAGATAAACCACGGTCCTCATGATGTCCTTTGTTACTTGTGAAAAGATAACATTTTAAAGCGCAGAAAGAGACCACGAAGTGTTGTATTGTTCAGCCTTTTATCTGCAGTCAGGATTAATTAGGGTATATAGAGTGTCTACCTAGTTCCTACTGTGTGCTGGGCTTTTTCCACATAATATCTTCAATCCTCATATCCTTTGAATCACAACTCTGCTAAGAACTACCTTTGCAACCCCAGGCAATGACCTTAGTCTGCCTGGACTGCTGTTTCTGAAGAACAGGATCTTCTGGAGTCAGCCATAGAAGTCTGGCTGACTTAGTCCAGAAGACTACTCCATAGAAGTCTGAGTAATGTGGCCGGAGAAAACTTATAATCTCTTTTTGGAATATTTATTATCAGGATCTTAGAAGCTACACTAACCATCTGAGAATAAAATATACATGGAAAATATGTTGAAGGTAGAAAAATTGTTGAAATGCTGAACAAATTTGGGTACCAAATTTATGCCTTCTCTGGAAGGTCATTTGATCTAGGCCAGTCTTGGGGACCTGACTTCTTGTACCCACAATGGCTACCAGAGAATATGGGGAGAAAGAGCAAAAAAAGACAAATTGAATTTTTTTTCCTTATTTGCTTGGTATAATAAGCTGTAGAATTCAGTGGCTATGTCATGTTGTTTAACTTTTAAAATATTTTATTATCCTCTAGGTTTAAGAGTTCAGGATGTGCTAATGAGTGCCGTGTGATGACATGGATCCTTTGATATCACTTCTCTAACAACACACAAATATCGCCTTGACTTTGCATTCACTTTTCCTCTTACAATGAGGAATATGTGAGCATTGGACATGTTATCATTTACCACTTAGACATTGGCTCAGTTTCACGTACTGCTAACTTCATGTCTGCAGCATGACATTCTCACAAGGCAGGGACCATGACCTTTGCTTCTTCTGGGTTCTTGGTATTTAACTCTCTACCTGCAAACAGTTGGAATTCAAGTGAAGCTTTTGTTATGTTCTTCATTTACTCTATTCAAGACATTTTATTAGGCACAACAAACACAATGTGGAGCAAACGATAGATATCATTCTTTCCATCATAGATAGCCCTTTCATTGCAATAGAAAGATGGACATCAGTCAAATAATCATACAGACAGATTTAAAATTGCAGTGTGGGGCCAGGCACAGTGGCTCACGCCTGTAATCCCAGCACTTTGGGAGGACGAGGTGGGTGGATCACTTGAGGGTAGTAGTTCAAGACTAGCCTGGCCAACATGGCGAAAACCCATCTCTACTAAAAATACAGAAAATCAGCCATGTGTGGTGGTGTGCATCTGTAATCCCAGCTGCTTGGGAGGCTGAGGCAGGAGAATCACTTGAACCCAGGAGGTGGAGGTTGCAGTGAGCAGAGACCATGCCACTGCACTTCATCCTGGGTGATGCGGTGAGACTGTGTCTCAAAAAAATTAATTAAATAAAATTGTCTCAGCCCAAAATCTCCTTAAGCTGATAAGCAACTTCAGCAAAGTCTCAGGATACAAAATCAATGTACAAAAATCACAAGCATTCTTACACATCAATAACAGACAAACAGAGAGCCAAATCATGAGTGAACTCCCATTCACAATTGCTTCAAAGAGAATAAAATACCTAGGAATCCAACTTACAAGGGATGTGAAAGACCTCTTCAAGGAGAACTACAAACCACTGCTCAAGGAAATAAAAGAGGATACAAACAAATGGAAGAACATTCCATGCTCATGGGTAGGAAGAATCAATATCATGAAAATGGCCATCCTTCCCAAGGTAATTTACAGATTCAATGCCATCCCCATCAAGCTACCAATGACTTTCTTCACAGAATTGGAAAAAACTACTTTAAAGTTCATATGGAACCAAAAAAGAGCCCGCATCGCCAAGTCAATCCTAAGCCAAAAGAACAAAGCTGGAGGCATCACACTACCTGACTTCAAACTATACTACAAGGCTACAGTAACCAAAACAGCATGGTACTGGTACCAAAACAGAGATATAGATCAATGGAACAGAACAGAGCCCTCAGAAATAATGCCACATATCTACAAGTATCTGATCTTTGACAAACCTGACAAAAACAAGAAATGGGGAAAGGATTCCCTATTTAATAAATGGTGCTGGGAAAACTGGCTAGCCATATGTAGAAAGCTGAAGCTGGACCCTTTCCTTACACCATATACAAAAATCAATTCAAGATGGATTAAAGACTTAAATGTTAGACCTAAAACCATAAAAACCCTAGAAGAAAACCTAGGCATTACCATTCAGGACATAGGCATGGGCAAGGACTTCATGTCTAAAACACCAAAAGCAATGGCAACAAAAGCCAAAATTGACAAATGGGATCTAATTAAACTAAAGAGCTTCTGCACAGCAAAGGAAACTACCATCAGAGTGAACAGGCAACCTACAAAATGGGAGAAAATTTTCGCAACCTACTCATCTGACAAAGGGCTAATATCCAGAATCTATAATGAACTCCAACAAATTTACAAGAAAAAAACAAACAACCCCATCAAAAAGTGGGCGAAGGACATGAACAGACACTTCTCAAAAGAAGACATTTATGCAGCCAAAAAACACATGAAAAAATGCTCACCATCACTGGCCATCAGAGAAATGCAAATCAAAACCACAATGAGATACCATCTCACACCAGTTAGAATGGCAATCATTAAAAAGTCAGGAAACAACAGGTGCTGGAGAGGATGTGGAGAAATAGGAACACTTTTACACTGTTGGTGGGACTGTAAACTAGTTCAACCCTTGTGGAGGTCAGTGTGGCGAAAGATTCCTCAGGGATCTAGAACTAGAAATTCCATTCGACCCAGCCATCCCATTACTGGGTATATACCCAAAGGACTATAAATCATGCTGCTATAAAGACACATGCACACGTATGTTTATTGCCGCATTATTCACAGTAGCAAAGACTTGGAACCAACCCAAATGTCCAACAATGATAGACTGGATTAAGAAAATGTGGCACATATACACCTTGGAATACTATGCAGCCATAAAAAATGATGAGTTCACGTCCTTTGTAGGGACATGGATGAAACTGGAAATCATCATTCTCAGTAAACTATCGCAAGAACAAAAAACCAAACACCGCATATTCTCACTCATAGGTGGGAATTGAACAATGAGAACACATGGACACAGGAAGGGGAACATCACACTTAGGGGACTGTTGTGGGGTGGGGGGAGGGGGGAGGGATAGCATTGGGAGATATACCTAATGCTAGATGACGAGTTGGTGGGTGCAGCGCACCAGCATGGCACATGTATACATATGTAACTTACCTGCACATTGCACACATGTACCATAAAACCTAAAGTATAATAATGATAATAATAATAATAATAATAAAAGAAAAAAAAATAAAAAATAAAAAAAATAAATAAATAAAATTGCAGTGTGATAAATATAATAAGGTAGGGATGTTGATGATGGAAAATGAGAGGTCTTTGATTTTTATGTGTTTCTAGTTGTATCAGTCCATCCTCATGCTGCTATAAAGAACTGCCCGATACTGGGTAATTTAATAAAGCAAAGAGGTTTACTTGACTCACAGTTATGCAGGGCTGGGGAGGCCTCAGGAAACTTAACAATCATGCAGAAGGGGAAGTAAATATGTCCTTGGCAGCGGGAAGGAGAAGTGCTGAGCAAAGCGGGAAAAGCCCCTTATAAAACCATCAGTTCTCATGAGAACTCACTCACTATCATGAGAACAGCATAATGGTAACTGCTCCCATGATTCAATTACCTCCTACTGGGTCTCTCTTATGACACATGGAAATTACGGGAACTACAATTCAAGATGAGATTTGGGTGGGGACACAGCCAAACCATATCACTAGTTAGGACAAATTAAAAAATAATTATGAGATGCAGTGGTAAGTGCAAGGTTGAGGAATATACGTGGTGCTGTGAGACCACAGAAGAAATACAGTAAACCTTCTGGTGGTTGGAGAAGACTAATTTTTCAGCTGACTTTCGAAAATGTCAGCAGAAATGAATGAGGTAGAATTGGAGAAAGGAGTTTCAAGCAGAGAGGAAAGCATAAGCAAAAGTTTAAAGATTAGAAAAAGCATGACATGTGTACATACTTGCAGTCATTTTAGAGTGCCCAATGAATGACCTATGAAGGTGAAGCTGAGAAGATGCTGCTGGCATGGAAGTCAGAGAACAAACTATGAATGGCTCTGTCTATTTCCTGAAGTTCTGCCAAAAAAAAAAAAAAAAAAAAAAAGGAGATATTAAAAAGACTTTGAAACAAAGGAGTGGTATGATCAACTGTGACGTTTTAGATGAATTATTGCCGGGCCTGACCTGCAGACCCTGGCTGAACGATGGATGAAAAAAATGTATGTAGACACAGGTTTTTTGCCTGGCTGCGTGACGAGGGGACTGGACCACTCACAGACATCAAGGAGGATGCTGTAAAGAGTCACAGTGGCCGCAGCCATGACAAGCCGGTGCTGTATTTCATCTGTGATCTCACAGCACCACGTATCTCTTTGGAAAGAGATCATCTTTATTTATATCCCACCTGTGCCAATTATTTTCTGTGTGACCTTGGTAAGATATTTAATGCTCCTTTGTCTCAGTTTCCACATTTATAAAAGGGAGATGAACTAGTACCTGTATCATAACTTTGCTATTGAGGTTAAATAGGTTAATGCATATGAAGTTCTCAGAACCATGGTTCTCAATAAACAATCCAGAAATGTTAACCATTATTATTCTTTTAGGAGACAAAGTGCACTTGTTTGGATTTAGATATGCTAAGATTTATATGCCTAGGGGATAGTCACGTGACAATGACCACATCTGTTTTTGCTCACCACTCCATTTCTCCATACCTAGCAGAGTCTCTGGTACATAGTAGGCATTTAAGATTTATTTGTAATACAAATAGATAAATGCATGAATGAATAAAATACATCATATGCAATTAGATAAGCATCTGAAATCAATGGAGAAGCTAAGGATGAGGGTAATATATTGGTAGTATTAGCCACTGTGCTGGCTGAGAGTTCTCAGAAAATTCCTTTTGGATGAAGAGAGCACAAGATAAAGAATTGAACCCTGAAAGACAACATCGTTTAAGGGTCAGAGACAGCATAGAGACTGAAGGCCCAGGACAGAGCCAGTATGATAATTCTATTATACATACAAATGCATGTGTATGTTCATGGCAGCAGTATTCACAGTAGCAGTGACAAGGAATCAACCTAAATGCCCATCAATGGTAGACTGGATAAAGAAAATATTGCACATATACATCAGGGAATACTATGCAGCCGTAGAAAAGAACAAGAGCATGTATTTTGCAGGTACATGAATTGAGCTGAAAGCCATTATCATTAGCAAACTAACACAAGAACAGAAAACCAAATACTGCAAGTTATCGCTTATAAGTGGGACCTAAATAATGAGAACACATAGACACACAGAGGGAAATAAAACACACTGGGGCCTATCAAAGGTTGGAGGGTGGGAGGAGGAAGAGGATCAGAAAAAACAACTAATGGATACTAGGCTTAATACCTGGGTGATAAAATAATCTTTACAACAAACCTTTGTGACACAAGTTTACCATGTAACAAACCTGCACTTATACTCCTGAACTTAAAATAAAAGTGAAAAAAGGAAGATAAGAAGGTAATTTAAAGAGGGTCAACAGAGATCGGATGAGAATCAGGTAAATATGGTATCCAGGAGCTAAAGGAGAGTTTTCATGAGAGAGAAATTCATAATTTCAAATGCTGCAATATGTTTCAGTAAGACCATAAACTTTCAAGCCATGCTTTGTCCCCCCACCCCCAGTAACTTTTACTCCAACCTCTCTATGCTACTTCTGCCCTTCATACATATGCTTACTCTTTCTCCATAAGCTGCATTGTGTGCTTAACTTCTTCACTAGATTTTGAGCCACTTGAAGGATAATACCTACCTAGTCTTATTCCTCTGTATGTCTGCATTATCAAACACAGTGCTTGGAATATAATACAGGGCTCATTAAATACATCTTAAATGAACTATGTTGATGACATGTCAATAAACTAACTTGTCTCAGGGACATGGTTTCTAAATGAAAAATTCATGGCGTCCTTCGTCATGCATATCCTAACTCGCACAAAACTGAATAGGTGAAAAGAGGAGTCCAAAACTAAGGGGACATATGTCATGCACTACATTGACTGTTTATTTTCATGTACTCATCCAACTTGGGTTTGGAATTTGGGGGAAGACTCGTCTAGTTGGAATAAGCTACAAAATTGTTCAATTTAAAGATCATGAACCTGATGAAATCCAGCATGTGGAAAACTTATTTGAACTTGACATACACTGCATTAAGAAGCATTTAATAGGTTCACCCACCAGTGACCTTTTAAATTCAAAGAAGGTAATATTTCTTCCCTTAATGACAAAATTATACCCCAAGAATAGCTTACTCATTGGTGGTTTCTGTTCACATCACCATTCTTCATGTCCTCTATTAGATTATGATACCCTTATGGTCAGAAATCATGTCTTCTTCATCTTTGTATTAACATCACCTAACACAGTAACTGGCAGCTCGTAGCTTCCTGGGAAATGTTCATTTAATTAATTATTAGCATTAAACTACTTATTATGCATGTGAATTCAATGTAAAGTTAAGAAATAGTGCAGTTATTAAATGTCAGCCTTAGCTGAGAACACGCCCATCTTGGTGGTATAGGAGAGAACAAAGTCATAAGGTTTGTTCACTTCAGGTTTATAAAGAAAGACATGTTCACTCAAGTCCTTGTGTGGGCTCATGACAGGATGAAAGAAGCAGAAGTACTGGTAAGAACATGTTTAACCAAAACAAGGTGACATATCTAAGCAACAGTCTTAGAGGATATCCTATAACTAATCCTCCTTAACCAATAACTTCTTCCTGAGCTGCATTAGTTGCTTGTCGAAATGGCTCAGATAGTTTCAAAAGAAAGTTTGGTTAATGTTATTTGTAAAAATCCATCAGAGTACGTAAAAGTGACATTTACCTGAAAAAACCTTACGTGAGTTTGACTAATTTTAGATGAATTTATGAAAAACGATTCAGTCCCGTAATGATTAGTGTTTATGTGTACATGGCGTTGGTTGAATAAGGCAAATGAATAACTCACATTTAACATTTTATTTTTAATAGTAATATATATTAAAAGATGTTCCTATATGCAGTTCTACGAATTTTTTTTATTGTACTTTAAGTTTTAGGGTACGAATTTTAACATATATAAAAATCTTTATAACCACCACCACAATCAGAATACTGAACAGTTACCTCAACTCCAAAACTCCCTGGGGCTAACCCTCTGAAATTATACCCTCCTATGACCTCTAACCCCTGACAAGTATTAATCGGCTCTTCACAGCTGTAGCTTTTGTCTATACAAGAATTTTATAAAGTTAAAATTATATATATATGTCCTTCTAAGTTTGGCTTCATTTACTCAGCATGACTTATTTGATATTTATCCAAATTCTTGTGTGCCTTGTGTATGTGCGTATCAATAGTTTCTGTGGGACTTTTTGTTCATCTTTTTGCTGCCTATGTAGTATTCCATTGCATGATTACACTTTAACTTGTTTATCCCTTCACTCATTGAAGGCTATTTGTATTATTTCCAGTTTTGGGAGATGATAAACCTTCCATAAATATGTGTGTGCAGTAATTTGTGTGAACATATCTTTTTGTTTCTTTAAAATAAATATCTTGCAGTGGAATTTGTGGTTTATATGATAAGTGCATGTACTACTTTATATGTGGTGCCAAACTGTTTTTCTGAATGTCTGTACCATTTTGCATTTTATGACAATGAATTAAAAGTCCAGGCTTTCTATACCCTCTCTAGTATTAGGTATTGTCGCATTTTTTTTTTAATTTTTGGCATTTTAATACAGATATACAGCTATCTCATCATGGTTTTAATTTGCATTTTCCTAATGAATAATGATGTTGCCTATATGCTCATGTGCTTATATGCCAGCCATATTTTCTCCTTTGTGAATAGTTGCTTCAAGAATTCTGTCCACTTTTTATTTTTTTCTTACTCCTGAGTTTAGTGTCTTTATATATTCTAGGTGCAAGTTCTTTGTCATGTATGTGATACGTTTTCTGTAGCTTGCCTTTTCATTCTCTTAACAGTGTTCTTCTCAGAGCAAAAGTCTCTAATTTTGATAAAGTCCAGTTTAGTATTTATTTTTCTTTTAAGGATTGTGCTTGTGTTGTCATGTGTAAGAAATCTTTGCCTAACCACTGTCATGAAGATTTTCTCATTTCTGCTTCTAAAGGTTTCATAGTATTACATTCTATATTTAGGTCTATCAGTTAATTTTTAGATACAATGTGAGGTTCATTATTTGCATAGGGATGTCTAATTTCCCTAACACTATTTATCTAAAAGCATCCTTTCTCCACTGAAATGTTTTTGTACCTTCGTAGAAAATCAATTGGCCTATTTCTGTGGATCTATTCTGAACACATAATTCTGCTCTTTTGATCAATGTGTCTTTCCCTTAACCAATATTACACTGTTTTGGTTACTATAGTTTTACAGTAAATCTTACAACAGGACAGTGTGCATCCTTCAATGATAGTCTTCATTTTAAAAGTATTTTGACTAGTTTACTTCCCTTGTCTTTCCATGTAAATTTACTGTTAGGAGCTCAGCTGAATTAGAGAGAGATGCATTGTTAGGTGTCCAAGTAGTTGATTAAAACAACAAGACAAAATCAAAGTCATTGTCCAGGTTTAATTACTTTCTGGTATAGTATAAGCAAGAGACTAAACCAGAGAAAGCACTCACTTCTCCCTGTTCTACTTTCTCCCAGGTAATGGCATGCTGGGTCAAAGTTCAGGTAAATCATCACAGTCATAGTGGTCATCTCAATGCGGGGACAGAAGAGATCTCTCTCTCTCTCTTTGTTCATGGATAAATATATAATATCTGTCTATTTTCTATCTATCTATCTATCATCTATCTATCTATCTATCTATCTATCTATCTATCTATCTATCTATCTATCTATCTACCTGAAAAGGCTCCTGCATTTCTATGGACTCAGAGACCAGGGGACAGGAAGAATGGGGAGGGCGAAGCATTGGGACTGGAAAAGTACTGAGTCAGAGTGGAGAAAAAAGTGTCTTCAAGATTTTCTGTTCCTTATCCTCAGATGCAGAGGCACCTGAGGAAGGCTTCTACCAAAACCCCAAGTAAAGAAACCCCTTAATGAAGGTGCCTGAGGTAAGGACGCAGATATACCAAAGAGCACAACAAGCTGGAGAAAGGTGGGGTGTGACATATGAGTCTGTGACTGTAACTTCAGTTAGTAACTGCAAGGTGTCAGCTGTGCACTAAATCTGGTATGGGAGAGTAGCTTCCCCTGTAAGATTTATCAGGTAAAGCCTTGATAATTACTTATGGTCATGCCTGAAAAATCACACAGAGGATTTTGGCCTGGAACCATATACCTCCTTTATGAATCAGTGTATTGCAGTAGTCCAGGCCAGAAAAAAAGGAAATTGGTCCACAGTGATGGCAAGTTGGAATAATTTAAATTCAAATGATTCTAAAGATGTTTTATAGACATAGGTAACATAACTTTAAGGTGCATTTAATACAGGTGGGTGGGGCTGTTAAGGGAATTAAGAGAATCAATGAAAACTTTTTATTTGGAACAAAAGCATCTGGGAGTATAGTAGTATACTTTGATGAAATAGAGAAGACTAGAAGAAAAGCAGATTCTGGGGGAAATCAAGTTCTTTTTTGATCATTTAATGTTTACAATACATATTAGAGAACTATTTGGAAATGTCAGGGAAGCAGTTGGATGTTTGTGCCTGGACTTCCAGTGGAGAAAATCAGGCATTGGAAAACTATTTTGCTTATAAAGAGTATTTGAAGATAAAGTTTGAGAAATCACTGGCTGATAGCCATCATTTAAAATTTTGGGATTGGATGAGGTAATCTATACAGAGGATTCAGATAGAGACTGAAGGCCCAGAACAGAGCCCCAGGGAACTCCAACATTTAGAATTCAGTACGACAAGGAGGAACCAGCCAAGAAACAAAGAAGTAGCCGGTTAGGTAAAAGGGAACCCAGACTATTGTGATATACAAGAAGTAAAAAAAAAAAAAATTATATATATATATATATATATATATATATATATATATATATATATATATCTTTAAAGGGAAAGTGGATGAGCGCGGTGGTTCATGCCTGTAATCCCGTCACTTTGGGAGGCCTAGGTGGACGATCATTTGAGGTCAGGAAACATGGACAACATGTTTCCTGATGTGGTCCATAGCCTGGACAACATGGTGAAACCCTGTCTCTACTAAAAATACAAAAAAAAAATACAAAAAAAAAAATCAGCTGGCCGTGGTGGCATGCCTGTAATCTCAGCTAGTTGGGAGGCTGAGGCAGGAGGATTGCTTGAACCCAGGAGGTGGAGGTTGCAGTGAGCCGAGATCACACCACTATACTCCAGCCTGGGTGACAGAGTGAGACTCCATCTAAAAAAAAATAAAAATAAATAAAAGGGAAAGTAAGATTAACTGTCAGATATTGTTGAGTAAGTAAATATGCTAAGAACAGTGACATGATTATAAAATTTGCCAATATAGAGGTCATTGACAACATGACAAAAGTACAATCAGTGGAGAAGAAGAGGAAACATAAACCCACAGATAGAGGTAAAGAAAGAATGTGAGTTTAAGGAGCAGAGGCAAGAGATTACAGACAACTCTCAAAAAGTTTTACTGTGTAATGAAACAGAGAAATGGGGGCAAACCCTGGCAAGAGTTGTGAGCTCAAAGGAATGTTTTTGCTGTTGCTATTAATCAAAAAGCAAGAGACATAACATACTTATGCTGTATTTCTGTTGGTAATGATCAACATAAGTACAAAAATTCATAAGGCATCTTAAAAGAAAGGAGTGGGAGGAGAGAGAGAGAAAGAGAATATTACTGAGAATAGGAATCAGATATTTGAGAAATCAAGAGTAGAGGGACTCCAGTACACAAATGTTGAGGTTGGACATTGATAGAAACACGCATACTCCCTCCATTGTAGCTGACAAGAGGGAAGGCAGACAAAATGGGCACAGAAAACAGACAGGTAGCCTGTAGGTTTGCTGGTGGAGTGATAAGATAGGTCTCATCTATGGCCTTCTATTTTCTCAATAAAATATGAAGTCAGGTCATTAGCTCAGGGATGTGTTGTTTGAGGAGACGAAGGGTCAAAAAGATGGCTTGGAGTGTAACAAAATAAACTTACAAGGGAAGGGCAGCAGGATGGTCACTCAGTGTTTGGTGGCCATTTGAATTATGCAAATATACTGCCCAACATGTTCTACCTATGACTATGCATTCTTCAAACAAACCAAAAAATTGGGCTCACACTAAGCACATTCTTTGCAATTTACTGTTTTTCACTTAAAATATATTTTAGGCCGGGCGCAGTGGCTCATGCCTGTAATCCCAGCACTTTGGGAGGCCGAGGCGGGTGGATCACGAGGTCAGGAGATCGAGAACATCCTGGCTAACACGGTGAAACCCCGTCTCTACTGAAAATACACACACACACACACACACACACACACACACACACACACAAATTAGTCGGGCGTGGTGGCGGGTGCCTGTAATCCCAGCTACTCGGGAGGCTGAGGCAGGAGAGTTGCTTGAACCCAGGAGGCAGAGCTTGCAGTGAGCCGAGATCACGCCACTACACTCCAGCCTGGGCGGCAGAGTGAGACTCCATCTCAAAAAAAAAAAAAAAAAGTATATCTATATCTATCTATCTATATATATATATATTTCTTTTTCTAAGACATTACATATAGATTTACTACTACATTCATTTAGTAGTGATGTTGTATTTCACACTATGTATCCCAGGCCCAGACAACCATCATTCCACTCTCCACTTCTATTAATTTGACTATTTTAGATTCCTCATGTAAGTGGCATCATGTAGTATTTGTCCTTTTGTTTATTGTTTCATATGAGAAGGAAGGTGATTACTCAGGGGATGTGGTTCATTTGGAAATAACAAAAACAATTTATTCAATATTTCAAACTTACGTTTCAGGAAACTATGAAATTATTGCGTATTATATGCCACTTGGCCACTAAGTGGCTTCTGGATGTGAAATAATTGCTTTAAAGAATGAGGAGTACATGCAACCACTTTGAAATGAGTGCTTAAAGTGAAGAGGATTACAATCTTTCTACATGTTTGCTAACTCAGGATTATATAATTTTGACCAAATGTGTTCCTTAATTTATGGACTCTCAGAATCTTCTTATTCTACTTTTCAAATAATTTTTCTTTTTCACTTTTTTTTTTAATTTAAAATGCCCGGAGAGACTCAAGGAACACTCCAGGAGTATTGAACAAAAAGATATTTGAGTCAAAGATCTGGTATTTCAAATCTGTGCCTTTTTTGCGTAGTCATCTCATTTTATGCTTAACCCTGCTGAAGAGCAGCACGTGTGGTATGAAATTATTCTGGACTGCTGACTTCCTTGCTTGCCACCTGGCCTGTGTTTTCCCCCATTTAGCTTAAGCTTTCCCTTCTTCTTCATAAAGCTCCCTGTTGCTTCCAACAAGGAAAGTGACAGCTCATTCCTTATACTGACAAGCTGTCTCCCCGCACTGTCTCTTTGTTATCTCGTTGTCTCTCTGTTCTTCTCTCACTGTCTTGCCTATCTTTAATAAACACATTTTTGTCTGAGTGACAAGCAGAGTAATTCAGCTCATTATAATTAGCAGCACTGCCCTTCTTTCCCTAGAAAACTTTAAAAAGTCAATGTCTATATATAGAATTGAAATTAGGAAGTATGCTTTCCAATTCTTGATTCACTCCATCACTTTCTTGCTGTGGGGGCAGCAGGGAACTGCTTGACCTCTGGGTTTCCTTTGGTTCAATTAAGGTGATAATTCTTGCCTGGCCTTACAGATGTAGGTGAGTAATTAAGGGTTGTACAGTCCTTTGAAATTCAAAAAAGAAGCTGTAAAGGCTAATCATTTGCAGTATTCATCTACGTTTTTGAAGTAATTTACACAAGAAAATAAATACTGTAGTTTGGATGTAGAATATGAAGCCATGAAAGTTAACACAAATTCATTGACAAATTCACAAGAAGATTCTGAAGTGGAGACAGGAAGCTATATATACTGCTGCATTTTCAGCCCTCTTTCTCTCCTGGATTTTGATTTGTGAACTCTCTTCTATACTCCCTCTCCAATACCTCACCTAAATTTCTGATTAGTAAGGTACATCTGAAAGGGTACAGGCTTTGGAGCCTCTGAGACTTAGTTACACACCCGATTCTACTACTTTCCAAATGAGAACTAAGGCAAATAATATGTTATGTGTTTTCACTTCCTGTATCTCAGCTTCCTTATTCTGTACAATGGCAACAACCCTTACAGCACACAGCTGTCAATAAGAACTTTACGCATGCTTGTGCAAGCTTGTGTTGATGCTAGGACATCTACAACTCTCAAGGTATGTTTCTTCTCTTTCATTCTTTGGAAAGGAGGTAGGAGAGGACATGTGGTAAAGCTGCGGTGACAGCCACTCTGGTGACTGTTAGACTGCCCCAAAAGAGATAGTTTAGAGCCAGGCAGAGCAGGCATGTGTTAGGGCCAGGCTTATTGCTGGTCTTGGGTGAATATTCCTACTATAACTTTCAACCATCTGAAAAGAAATGACCAAATTCACGTATTTTGCAACCAGAAACAATACCAGTTATGTCTTAAACAAAGGTGAGTGCTGTATATCACGTAAAATGTAGATGTTCTCTTTGTTGAGGTCCAGAAACTGACAGTGAACTTGAGAATTCCCTGGGGGACAGAGCATCAAAGAAGTACATGGTTTCTGAGAAGGCTGTGTTTCCCAGGGAAGAAAAAAAGTAGATAATTTCTAAGACACAAAACCACAAATAATGATGATGTGCATATTTTTAGAAATTGTTTTATTGAGGTACAATTTATACAAAAATTGTACATATTTAATGGATAAAACTCGATGAGTTTAGAAATAAAGTACATACCCACGCAATCATTACCACAAACAATGTAATCAACCTACTCACCTCCAAAAGATTCCTCCTTCCCGTTTTATTATTATTATCATTATTGTTATTATTCTTGTGATAAGAACACTTAACATAAGATGTACCCTTTTAGCAAATTTGAAAGTATATAATACACTATTGTTAACTATAGCTACTGTGCTGAACGGTAGGTCTCCAAGACTTGTTCATTTTGTATAACTGAAACTATGTACCTCTTGACTAATACCCACCTCTATCCCTAACCTCCTAGGCCTGATAACCACTACTCTACACTCTGTTTCTATGAATGTGACTATTTTAGATTTCAAATTTAACTGATGTCATGTAGTATTTGTCCTTTGGCATCTGGCTTATTTCACTTAGCTTAATGTTCTACAGTTTCATCCATGTTGTCACAAATGAAAGGATTTCCCTATTTTGTTAAGGCTAAATATCATACCACTATATGTATATACCATATTTTCTTTTTCCATCTATTTGTTCATGGACACTTGAGTTGTTTTCATATCTTAGCTACTGTGAATAATGCTTCAATAAATATGGAAGTGCAGATATGTCTTCAATATACTGATTTCAGTTCCTTTGGATGTATACTCTGAAGTGGATTTGCTGGATCTTGTGGTAGTTCTACTTTTAATTTTTTTGAGGAACCTGCATACTGTTTTCCAGTGTGGCTGCACCAAATCACATTCCAACAGTACACAAGGGTTTCCTTTTCTTCACACTCTTGCCAACACTTGTTATCTTTTGTTTTTTATTTTTAATTTTTTATTGAGGTAAGATAGAAAACGTGCCCTATTTACCATTTTTAAGTGTACAGTTTAGTGATAATAACTATGTTTGTATTTCTTTTCCATTCATCTCAACCTCCTCTTCTTCCCAGGATCTGGTCATCACCAGTCTACTCTCTAACTTCAGAAGATCCACTTTTTTAGTTTCTACATATGAGTGAGAACATGTGATATTTGTCTTTCTGTGCTTGACTAATTTCACTTAACATGATGGCGTCCACTTTCATTCATGTTGCTGCAAAGGACTGGATTTCATTACTTTTATGGCTTAATAATATTCAATTGTACAGATAAGTCATATTTCCTTTATCTATTCATCCGTTGATGGGTACTTAGGTAGATTCACATTTTAGCTATTGTGCTAAATAAATAGTGCTGCAATAAACATGGAAGTGCAGATGTATTTTTAAAAAATTATTTCTTATGATTTAAGTTCTGAGATACATGTGCAGAACATGCAGGTTTGCTACATAGGTATACACATGCCATGGTGGTTTGCTGCACTCATCAACGCGTCAACTACATTAGGAATTTCTCCAAATGCTATCCCTCCCCTAGCCCCCCACTCTGCAACAGGCCCTAGTGTGTGAAGTTCCTCTCCCTGTGTCCATGTGTTCTCATTGTTCAACTCCCACTTATGAGTGAGAACATGCAGTGTTTGGTTTTCTGTTCCTGTGTTAGTTTGCTGAGAATGATGGTTTCCAGCTTCATCCTTGTCCCTACAAAGGACACAAACTCATCCTTTTTTATGGCTGCATAGTGTTTCCTGGTGTATATGTGCCACATTTTCTTTATCCAGTCTACCACTGATGGGCATTTGGGTTGGTTCCAAGTCTTTGCTATTGTGAACAGTGCTGCAATAAATGTAATTGTGCATGTGTCTTTATAGTAAAATGATTTATAATCCTCTGGGTATATACCCAGTAATGGGATTGCTGGGTCAAATGGTATTTCTGATTCTAGATCCTTGAGGAATCGCCACACTGTCTTCCACAATGGTTGAACTAATTTACACTCCCACCAACAGTGTAAAACATTCCTATTTCTGCACATCCTCTCCAGCATCTGTTGTTTCCTGACTTTTTAATGATCGCCATTCTAACTGGCATGAGATGGTGTCTCATTGTGGTTTTGACTTGCATTTCTCTAATGGCCAGTGATGATGAGGTGTTTTTCATGTTTGTTGGCCACAGAAATGTCTTCTTTTGAGAATTGTCTGTTCATATCCTTCACCCACTTTTTGATGGTTTTTTTTTTTATTGTAAAATTGTTTAAATTCTTTGTAGATTCTGGATATTAGCCATTTGTCAGATGGGTAGATTGCAAAAATGTTCCCCATTCTGTAGGTTGCCTGTTCAGTGTGAAAATAGTTTCTTTTGCTGTGCAGAAGCTCTTTGGTTTGATTAGATCCCATTTGTCAATTTTGGCTTTTGTTGCCATTGTTTTTGGTGTTTTAGTCCTGAAGTCTTTGCCCATGCCTGTGTCATGAATGGTATTGCCTAGGTTTTCTTCTATGGTTTTTCTTTTATGGTTTTAGGTCTTGCATTTAAGTCTTTAATCCATCTTGAGTTAATTTTTGAATATGGTGTAATGAAGGGGTCCACTTTCAGTTTTCTGCATATGGCTAGCCAGTTTTCCCAACACCATTTATTAAATAGGGAATCCTTTCCCCATTGTTTGTTTTTGTCAGGTTTGTCAAAGATCAGTCAGTTGTAGATGTGTGATGTTATTTCTGAGGCCTCTGTTCTGTTCCATTGCTCTATATATATCTGTTTTGGTACCACCACCATGCTGTTTTGGTTACTGTAGCCTTGTAGTATAGTTTGAATTCAGGTAGCATGATGCCTCCAGCTTTGTTCTTTTTGCTTAGGATTGTCTTGGCTATAGAGGCTCTTTTGGTTCCATATGAAATTTAAAGTAGTTTTTTCTAATTCTGTGAAGAAAGTCAATGGTAGCTTTTTGGAGATAGCATTGAATCTATAAATTACTTTGGGCAGTATGGTCATTTTCATGATATTGACTCTTCCTATCCATGAGCATGAAATGTTTTTCCATTTGTTTGTGTCCTCTCTTATTTCCTTGAGCAGTGGTTTGTAGTTCTCCTTGAAGAAGTCCTTCACATCCCTTGTAAGTTGTATTCCTAAGTATCTTATTCTCTTTGTAACAATTGTGAATGGGAGTTCACTCATGATTTGGCTCTCTGTCTATTATTGGTGTATAGGAATGCCTGTGATTTTTGCACATTGATTTTGTGTCCTGAGATTTGCTGAAGTTGCTTATCAGCTTAAGGAGATTTTGGGATGAGACGATGGGGTTTTCTAAATATACAATTATGTCATCTGCAAAGAGAGAAAATTTGACTTCCTCTCTTCCTATTTGAATACCCTTTATTTCTTTCTCTTTCCTGATTGCCCTGGCCATTACTTCCAATACTATGTTGAATAGGAGTGGTGAGAGAGGGCATCCTTGTCTTGTGCCGGTATTCAAAGGGAATGCTTCCAACTTTTGCCCATTGAGTATGATATTGGCTGAGGGTTTGTCATAAATAGCTTTTATTATTTTGAGATACGTTTCATCAATACCTAGTTTATTGAGAGTTTTTAGCATGAAGGGGTGTTGAATTTTATCGAAGGCCTTTTCTGCATCTATTGAGATAATCATGTGGTTTTTGTCATTGGTTCTGTTTATGTGATGGATTATGTTTATTGATTTGCATATGTCTTTTCTATATATTTATTTTCTGTCTTTTCGCTATATACCAGTAGTAGAATTGCTGAGTCATATGTTAGTTTTATCTGTAGTATGTCGAGGATCCTCTCTACTGTTCTCCATCTCTACTGTTCTCCATCTCTACTGTTCTCCCATCAACAGTGTAGGAGGGTTCACTTTTCCCCACATCCTCCCCAGCATTCATTATTGCCTGTATTTTTGATACAAGCCATTTTAACTGAGGTGAGATATTTCTTTGTTTTTAATTTGCATTTCTCTGATAATTACAAATGCTGAGCATTTTTTCATATAACTGTTGGCCATCTGTATGTCTTTTTTAAAGAAATATCTGCTCAGATATTTTGCCATGTTTTAATTGGATCATTAGGTTTTTCCTTATAGAGTTGTTTGTACTCATTATATATTCAAGATATTAACCCCTTTTCAAATGCATAGTTTGCATTCCTTTCTTTCATTCTTTGGGTTGACTCTTCACTTTATTGATTGCTTCCTTTGCTGTGAAGAAGCATTTTAGACTAATGTAATTCCATTTGTCTATTTTTGCTTTGTTTGCTTGTGCATTTGAGATCTTACCCAAGAAATCTTTACCCAGACCAACGTCCTGGAGTGTTTTGCCAGTGTTTTCTTCTAGTGGTTTCTTAGTTATAGATCTTACAT
Organism: Pongo pygmaeus; assembly: GCF_028885625.2. Classification (NCBI taxonomy): domain Eukaryota; kingdom Metazoa; phylum Chordata; class Mammalia; order Primates; family Hominidae; genus Pongo; species Pongo pygmaeus. The sequence continues at coordinate 147,600,053 of NC_072396.2, read as the reverse complement.
TTAAGTCTTTAATCTATTTTATTTTATTTTATTTTATTTTATTTTATTTTTGTATATGGTAAGAGATAGGAGTCTAACTTTATTCTTCTGCATATAGTTATCTGGTTCTTCCAGCAGCATTTGTTGAAAAGACTGTCCTTTCCCAATTGTATGTTCTGGTGCCTTTGCTAAAGATGAATTGGCTGTAAGTGCATACATTTATATCTGGGTTCTGTATTCTTTTGCCCTGGTCTATATGTCTGTATTTATGCCAGTACCAATACTGTTTTGTTTTCTATAGCTTTGTAGTAAATTTTGAAGTCAGGTAATGTGATGTCTTCAGCTTTGATCTTTTTGCTGAGGTTTGCTTGGGTAATTCAGGGTCTTTTGTGGTTCCATATAAATTTTAGAATGTTTTTATTTCTGTGAAGAATGTCATTGGTGTTTTGATAGGGCTTTCATTGGGTCCATAAATTGCTTTGAGTAGTACTGTCATCTTAACAATATTAATTCATCCAATCCATGATCATGAAATATTTTCCCATTTTTTGTGTTCTCTTCAACTTCTTACATCAGAATTTTATAGTTTTTCTTGTATAGACCTTTTAGTTATTTGGTTTGATTGATTCCTAGGTGTCTTACACTTTTGTAACTATTATAAATGGAATGGTTTATTTGATTTCTTTTTCACATTGTTTGCTGTTGTCTCATATAAACACTACTGATTTGCACATGTTTATTTTGTATCCTGCAACTTTACTAATTTCATTTGAGTTATAACATTTTTTGATTGCGTCTTTAGGTTTTTTAAAGTCTGAAGTCATGTTGTCTGCAAATAAGGCTAATTTGACTTCTTCCTTTCCAAAATGAAAGTTGTTTATATCTTTCTCTTGCCCAATTGCTTTGGCCATGGCTGTCAGTATTATGTGAAATAAAAGTGGTAAAAGTGGGAAACCTTATCATGTCGCAGTCTTTAGAGAAAGGCCTTCATTTTTTTTCCTATTCAATATGACATCAGCTGTGGGTTTTTTATATATGACCTTTATTATTTTGAGGCATGTTTATTCTATACCCATTTTGATGAGAGTTTTTATCGTAAAGTGATGTTGAATGTTATCAATTATTTTAGCATTTATTAAAATAATCTTATGGTTTTTGTTCTTGATTTTGTTAATGTGATGTATCACATTTATTGATCTGCATGTGTTGAAACACTCTTGCATCCCAGAGATAAATCCCACTTGATCATAGCACATGAGCACATTAGAAGGATAATCATGTTGTACCATCCTTCTAACATGCTATTGAATTGGGTTTACTGGTATTTTCTTGAGGATTTTTGCATCTATATTCATCAGGGATATTGGCCTGCACTTTTCTTTTTTTGTTCTTTCCTTGTCTGGTTTTGGTATAAGGGAAATGCTGGCCTCATAGAATGACTTTGGCAATATTCTGTCCTCTTCAATTTTTTTAAGAGTTTCAGTAGGATTGGTATTAGTTCTTCTATAAATGGTTGGTACAATTCAGCAGTGAATCCATCAGGTTCTGGGCTTTTATTGATGGTAGATCTTTTATTACTGTTTCAATCTCATGACTCCCTGTTGGTTTGTTGAGGTATTCTATGTCTTCATGGTTCTATCTCAGCAGGTTTTATTTGTCCAGGAAGTTATTAATTTCTTCTAGGTTTTCCAATTTGTTGGTATATTGTTGTTTATAATAGTCTTCGATGATTCTTTGTATTTTTGAGGTCTCAATTGCTAGGTCTCCTTTTTCATTTCTGATTTTATTTATTTGGGTCTTCTATTATTCTTAGTCTAGTAAAAGTTTTGTCAGTTTTATTTATCTTTTCAAAAACTAATTTTTTGTTTTGTTTATCTTCTGTTTTTGTTTTTAGTCTCTTTTCACTTATTTGTGCTCTAATCTTTATTATTTATTTTCTTCTAATAATTTGGGAATTGGTTTGTTTTTGCTTTTTTGGTGTCTTCAGGTACATCACTAGGTTATTCATTTGAGGTCTTTTTACATTTTTGATATAGGTGTTTATCTCCTTTTGCAATATACACAGATTTTGGTAGGTTATGTTTCCATTTTTGTTTGTTTCAAGACATTTTTAAATTTCTTTTTTAATTTCTTCATTGACCTATTGTTCTTTTAGGAGCATGTTGTTTAATTTCCATGTGTTTATGTGTTTTCTGAGGTTCCTCTTGTTACTGATTTCTAGTTTGATTTCATTGTGACCAGAAAAGATACTTGATAAGATTTTTACTTTTTTGAATTTGTTTAGACTTGTTTCATGGCCTAAGATCTTACCTATTCCGAAGAAAGTTTCATGTGCTGATGAAAATACTATATATTCTGTAGTAGTTGGGTGAAATATTCTACAAATGTCATTATTTTAAAGAGATAAAAACTTATATCACAAATAAAATAATAGAAACAAAGGCAAAAAACAATAAAATTATACACCTTAACTCTATCTCCCCCATATTTTTACTTGTCTCTGTTTACATATTTTTATATTAATTATCTCTTAGAAGGCTACTTTAGCTATGTTATTTGGATTTTGACAAGGATTTCATTGAATATGCAGATTGCTTTGGTTATGAACATTTTAACAATATTAATTGCTCAGATCCATGAACACGGGATGTCTTTTCATTTATCTGCATTGGCTTTAATTTTTTTCCATGAATGTTTTATAGTTGCCAGTATACAAGTCTTTCATCTCCATAGTTAATCTTATTCCTAAGCATTTTACAGGTTTTGATGCTATCGAACTTTTAGTATACAGGGCTCAGGGTGTTTATCTCTCAATATATAACCCAAATCTTTCAAGACAAAAAAGTAGTTGAACCAAGCCTTTGTAATGCTGCTTAGTGCTTCAGATTAGGGCCAGATTATTCACAGCTGTTACAAGTTACTATGGCAACAATTTCTGTACTTAGAAAAATGACTAAAAATATCCAATTCTGGAGTTCAATGGCAATTCTTATTTCAGTGATACATTATAGGTATTTGTGAGTGTGGCTGTTTAACAAATTTTTTCTTGAGAATATGTATTACATATTTCTCTATCCTCCAGTAGTACACAGGATGCTGAGTATTAGAATGTCTCCAGTTCTCACATGGAAGGATCACGTTTGACAATATTGTTAAAATAATTACTATTAGAAAAAGTTTTGAAGACTTATAGATATAAAATTGAATGTTTGTTAAATCTAAGTATTTATTTGGGAGGATATTTAAATGACTAGAATAAAAAATGAAATAACTAAATATCAAGAAAGACTCTATTAAATGAATTTTTAAAAGGAATTATCAGAAGGCTTGGCAGCCTTCGATATGGATGCCTGAGGTTTCCATTGAAACATTCTTGAGACCACAGGTCAGGATAAGTAAGAAAAGAGCTGAGTGATTACCAAGAACGTATGAAATATCTCTTTTTTGATTTTATGAGTTATGTATTATCCATATGGAAAATAGTCGACAAACTAAAAATTGTTAAAGAATAATATAGAAAAAAGATTTTCTACTCAAAAATAAAAATTTCTTAATTTTAATGTAGTGCCTTCTGATATTTATATATGTAAATATATATAATACATAATATACAGTTATATATCTATAGGATTTTAGAGGATACTATGCTGATATGAAGTTATATACATATTATATATATGTATTTCCCATTGGCATTAACATTGCATATAGGATGAACCATAATGTTTTGTGTACTGAACTTTGCACTGAGTGCATACTTTACATTATTAAATATACTTTGAAACATGATTACAGGTATCATTAATTTAACTTGTCTCTTATCATCGCCTATTTAGGTAGTTTCACTTTTGAGGAAAAATTCAAATATTTCTCTTGGTAAATGTTCTATCAAAACCTTTGAATGTACGTTGGAATATGTCTTTCTTATTGATTCCTATAAAAACAATAAGTGATCTATAGATATATGGCAAATGGCTACTTGTAAAATTATGAAAAATTTAAACTACTGTTATGTACTAAATTGTGTGCCCACAAAATCTATACATTGAAGCCTTAACCCCTTACGTTGCTATATTTGAAGATAGCATCTTTAGGGACATCATTAAAATGAAATCAGGTTACAAGAGTGGGACCCTAATCTCATAGGACTGGTAACACCAGAGGAGAAAACACCAGAAATGCATGTACACAGAAAAATGCTATGTGAGTACACGGGGAGAAGATGGTCATTTGTAGGCTAGGCAGAAGGCAGAAGAGAGGCATCAGGAAAACCTAACCCTGCTGGCACCTTGATCTCAGATTTCTGGTCTCCAGATCTGTAAGAAAATACATTTCTGTTGTTTAAGCTACCTAGTCTGTGGCTTTATTTATTTATTTAATTATTTATTTATTTATTTATTTATTTTGGTGCCTGAGCAGCCTGAAACAACCATTTGCATGATATGAGAGTGCAGTTTTAGCTGGACTTTTAGTAATATATTTAGCTTTCTATTTTGAAAAGGAAAAGTATATATTTATTTAATTTGCATCTTCTTGATTACTACTGAATTTAAGTATTTAAAAATAAATCATTTGCATTTAATTTGATGTGAATCGGTTGTTGCTATTCTTTGTTCATTTTCTACTTATGTTTTAGAGTTTTTCTTAAAGATGTATATGTCTCTATAAATGATGAGTTTTAATCATTGTAATATCTGTTTTGCTCTTTATATCTATATTTATATAAGGAGAAGTTTCCAAAGTATTTAAATATACCAATGTTCTTCAAGATCTTTAAAGGAGAAAGATATACAACTATGTATTTTTAATTTTATAATTTCATTTTATATATAAAAACTCTAATCCTGTTGAAACTTAGTTGTGGTTTAGTTCTATTATAATTTATTGACTAATCTTATGGATTGGACATTGCAACCATTATTATGTCACCAATTGGAATATATGCTGTGGTTAGTTTCTTAGGTTTTTAGTTTTGTTGAAATAACTAGTATTTTAAGTACCAATGTATTGTTTTAATTTAATCACTTAATATTATCTTCTTCTGTATTACTTATCCTTTTAAAATTCATATTTTGTAACCATACCCATTTTTTAAATTTTATAAGGTAAACTAATCAACTTTTGGTTAAATTTTAGAGTAATTTGACAAACTGGGAAAAACAAAATGAAGATAGAGAAGAAGACTGTATTTTTAGAAACAAAGAAATGACCACAAGCCTTCAATATAAACTATGAAACATAACTGCCAAATAGAGTGAAAGGGAGGCCAAAATGAGGGTGCATACTTAGAACCAAACTATAATCAGGTAAAGTACAGAGATTTGGAAAGTTAGTGAGAAGATACTGAAAGGCTCATGCAATGATCCCTTGATTTAATGAATATGATTTAGTAACAAGCGTGGGCTATAAAAGAAGTGGGGTCTATCACTGTAACAATTATCCCAGGAGGAGAAAGTGCTTTTGAAAAATTGTTTTCTGTGGTATTAAATACATTTAACACAATAGGTCATACTTCTGGCTTCTTGCAATGGAACGTGACTGGCTTTCAATTTGGATTATATTAACTTTATAAATCAATTTACAGCAGCTTCATATCCTTATACAATTGAGTTAAATTAATAGAAAGCTATTATCTGCATTTACCTGCCTCCACTCAAGTTTTGTAATGACATAAAAAGAGGTTGAAGAAACAACCAAATATATAAGAAGTTTTAGACCACAATAAGTTGAGATTTTATAAAAAATTTTATGGGCCGTTATTGAAGGGATTTAAATACAATGACATAATTTCAAAACTTCAACCTAGCTTCTGTGCAGAAAATGAATTAGGAGGGGGGATGATGTTGTGGATTAGGAGCAAGAAGACCAGTTACTAATCCAAATGAAAGATTATAAGGGGATTCATACATTTTCATTCACTCAACAACTACATATTAAGTAGTTATCATGTGTCTGTAACTATGTTAGGCATTATGAATGCAAGAAAAAACACAATTATCTATGAAACTACTAATCTAATGGAATTTGTATTTCAGTAGGAACAGTGGAAAATAAATATCAAGTTACAAGTAGTGATGACCGCTATAAAAAAATCTGGAGAAGCATAGAATAATGGTCATTTTCAATAGAGTAGACATTTCCAAGAAGGGTAGATTTGGACAGTACTTTTATGAATGGAAAGAACAAATGACGAAGCAATTTGGGGAAGATAGGAAACAGCAATACAGAGGTCCTGAAGCTGAAGATTTCACCTTACAAATAAATGACTACTTGGTTGTAGGTGGCAGTAGGAAACAAGTTGCCCTCAAATTTTATAATATGTTATTATTACATTGTTTTCTGATAGTCAATGTTGCTGAGGGAAATTTGAAGGCAATTTGAAGTAACTTTCTTTGAGTCATTAATTGATACTTATAGGATTTTAAGAATACAATTATTCAAACGTTTGTCAGTGTGTCTATGTGTAGAATTATTTGCATTAAATTTACAGGGAAAAAGGAAGGTCTTTAATGCTGCATATTTATTTTCTTATTAGATTTAGACAACATTATTCAATTTTACTTTTATTAATTAATTATTTTAGGACTTCTAAGTTTTCCTCCTTAAGAACCCCCATAACTTGTTGCTTGGATTGTCATTCTATATTTTAAATAATTACCAAATTCTCAGTCATAATTTTTATATTTTCCATACTTTTTTTGCGTTTTGGAAAAAGCTGCTCATAACGATCATTTGACCTTTTTTATGGTGTCAATGTTATTCTTAACTTCCTGTAATGTGGTATAATCTGCTATTACAATTTTAGTTTCATGGAGATTCTAATATTGTCCATTTCCATTTTCATCTCAGCATATTATCTGACCCTTACTTTTTTTCTCAGCCTTTTCTCTCCTTAGTTTTTATCCCTGTTCACAAAGGCCATTACTTGTGTTCTGTTAATAATACCAGTCTTTACTTTACATAGTGCTTAGCGAGATTTCACTAATCATGTTTGATGAATCATTGTTCCAAAGCCAGCCATTTGGCCATTTATCTGCTGCTATATTCTCCATGCAAGCCTTTTTGCTCATCTACAATTATTCTCCTATTTAATAATCTACAATTTAATAATCTACAATTGAATTGAATATGTGAAGGAAGTAACACAAACCTATAGAATGTATTGGAAAAAAAATCAACCAATTTACTTTGCTGGTTGTGAGATAGTTCTGTCAATAAGATGGCTTCTACGTTTTCTTTGAAGACATATAACGTAGGTGGAACATGTTACAGCATAGCAACACCCATATAGTTACTTAAGGTCTAACTGGATGAAAGATGCCAACAGCTTATTAAAGGGGCTAAACATATTATTTTCCTACCTGATGAAACATTATGGGCACATACCATAGCTTTCCAGTTATATTGAATTATAACACCTTGGTCTTATGTAATTCTATATAAAGTAAATGACTTACAGCTCTGATTCAGGGTCTAATATCTCTTGCATGCGTTTGCTAACTCCTCTGCCTGTTTTCCCCCTTCACCTCTTCTTCTACACTATAACAAGAGTGATTTTTAAAAATGCAAATCTGATAGTATCATTCTCTATCTTAACTCTTCAATAGCTCTCTTATAGTTTTCAGGACTGGGTTCAGGTTTCATGTTTTAGTTACACCGCATTAAAGAATCACCCCTACATTTAGAAGCTTAAAAATATCGATGTTATACATAGCACGCTTTTTCGGGTTGCCCAAGCAGTTCTGTTGGTCTAAACTAGGCTCAATTATATGGTCGTATTAAGCTGGTGGATCAACTTGAGGTTGGTCTTAGTTGACAAGATTGGGACCACTTGACCTTATCCCTTGCTGTCCTTCATCTTTAAGGAAGCTAGACCTGGAACTGGATCAGATCCAGTGTCACTGGAGCCTGTTTGGCTGTGAATGGGATCTAAAAGAGAAGGAATATAACGATGTAGACATAAACTATTGAATAAGCTAGTGGTTCTCAAACAACTTAAGTATGCTTTAGATTTACTAGGAGGGCTTGAGTAGCTATAGATTGATGGACTGTAGTTATAGTTTCCTATTTAGTGAGTTTAGACGGGGACCAAAAGTTTGCATGTCTAACAGAGTGAGTCTGATGCTGCTGGTTTGGGGACAATATTTTAAGAACCTCTGAACTAGGATATGAAGGCTCCATGACTGAGTATGAGCTGGCAAATTTGTTTCCTGAAGAATTGCAGCAGAAGTGCTTTACTTTGGAATTCATTGTACTAGCTGCAACAGAGGACTTCAAATCTAACCTTTGGATCCTTTTCCACTATAATTTCTGTATGCATGTCCAACACCTTTTCTGATATTTAGTAATTGATCAGGAAATATTTGTTAAACTGAGCTACATGTTATATCTATCATAATAATGATTTTACTATTAATTATTACTAATAATTTCTATAATAGAGATGGCATTAAGAGGGAAAAGGGAAACGATGTTAATTAGCAGAAGTAAGGAGAATAATTTGTGTGGGCATATATGTGTGTGTATACAGTTTGCTTGTTAAACTCATTCTGTCATAAAAAGCCAGAAAGCAAATTATTTTCCAATGTTAGGAGTATTAAAAGTATTTAATTTCAGCAAGAATCCCTCCCTCCTGATCTTAACTGTCAAATACCTAACTTTGCAAAACCTAGCTTTTTAGCTGTGTGCTAAGGGCAAGACCACTTCCCTTGGCTTTTGCACTCTTATTTGAGCAGGATTTGGTAGATCATGGTATGGAATAATTAGTTAACTATCTCAGAACTATTTGGAAGTACAACTGCACATCCTGAACTTAATGACTGGTGATACTGTGAATGTGAACAGACGGTTAGGATTTATTATAATTCAAGGTGCACCTTTGTCAACTATCAGGATAATTAAATATATCTGGAAATTATTTTCCCAACATTTGGAGCTTCAGATCCAAATAATTTACTATTTAATATTCACACCCACACCAATGCATGATAGGTGATGTGGTTTGGCTGTGTTCCCGCCCAAATCTCATCTTGAATTGTAGCTCCCCTTATTCCCATGTGTCATAGAAGGGACCCAGTAGGGGGTAATTGTATCATGGGGGTGGGTCTTTCCCATGCTGTTCTCCTGGTAGTGAATAAGTCTCATGAGATCTGATGGTTTCATAAAGGGACGTTCCCCTACACAAGCTCTCTTGCCTGTGGCCATGTAAGGTGTGACTTTGTTCCTCATTCACCTTCTGCCAGGATTGTGAGGCCTCCCCAGCATGTGGAACTGTGAGCCAATTAAACCTCCATCCTTTATAAATTACCTAGTATTGGATATGTCTTTATTAGCAGCATAAGAACAGAATAATACAGTAAATTGGTACCAGTAGAGTGGGGTGCTGCTGTAAAGATACCCAAAAATGTGGAAGCGACTTTGGAACTGGGCAACAGGCAGAGGTCGGAACAGTTTGGAGGGCTCAGAAGAAGATAAGAACATGTGGGAAAGTTGGAACTTCCTAGAGACCGGAGGGCTCAGAGGACAGGAAGAAATAGGAAAGTTTGGAACTTCTGAGAAATGTGTTGAATGGCTTTGACCAAAATGCTGATAGTGATATGGACAATAAAATCCACGCTGAGGTGGTCTCAGATGGAGATTAGTAACATGTTGGGAACTCAAGTAAATGTCACTCTTGCTATGCAAACAGACTGGTGGCCTTTTGCCCCTGCCCTAGAGATCTATAGAATTTTGAACTTGAGAGAGATGACTTGAGGTATCTAGTGGAAGACATTTCTAAAGTGGCAAAGAATTCAAGGGGTGACAGAGCATAGAAGTTTGGAAAATGTGCAGCCTGATGTTGCAGTAGAAAAGAAAATCTCATTTTCTGGGGAGAAATTCAAGCCTGCTGCAGAAATTTGTTAATTACCCAGACAATGGAGAAAATGTCTGCAGGGCGTGTCAGAGACCTTCATGGCAGCCCCTCCCATCATACGCCTGGAGGAATAGAAAAATGAATTCCTAGACTGGGCCCAGGGCCCCCCTGCTCTATGCAGCCTCCAAACATGGTGGCCTGCATCCCAGCTGTTTCAGCTCCAGCCGTGACTAAAAGGGGCCAAAGTACAACTCAGGCCATTGCTTCAGAGGGTGCAAGACCCAAGCCTTGGCAGCTTACACGTGGTGTTGGGCCTGTGGGTGCACAGGAGTTAAGAATTGAGGTTTGGGAACCTCTGCTTAGATTTCAAAGGATGTGTGGAAACGCTTGAATGTCCAGCCAGAAGTTTACTGCAGGGGCAGGGCCCTCATGGAGAACCTCTGCTAGAGCAGTGTGGAAGGGAAATGTGGGGTAGGTTGGAGCCTCCACACAGAGTCCCCACTGGGACACTGCCTACTGGAGTTGTGAGAAGAGGGCCACTGTACTCCAGAACCCAGAACGGTAGACCCACCAACAGCTTGCCCCTGCACCTGGAAAAGTCACAGACACTCAACGCCAGCCTATGAAAGCAGCCAGGAGGGGAGCTGTACCTTGTAAAGCCACAGGGGCAGAGCTGCCCAAGGGCATAGGAACCCACCTCTTGCATCAGTGTGACCTGAATGTGAGACATGGAGTCAAAGGAGATTATTTTAGAGCTTTAAGATTTGACTGCCTCGCTGCATTTTGGTCTTGCATAGGGCCTGTAGCCCCTTCATTTGGGCCAATTTCTCCCATTTGGAATGAGTGTATTTACCTAATGCCTGTGCCCCCATTGTATGTAGGAAGTAACTAACTTACTTTTGATTTTACAGGCTCATAGGCAAAAGGGACTTGCCTTGTCTCATATGAGACTTTAGCTGTGGACTTCTGAGTTAATGCTGAAATGAGTTAAGACTTTGGGGGATTGTTGGGAAGGCATGATTGGTTTTGAAATGTGAGGACATGAGATTTGGGAGGGGGTGGGGGTAAAATGATGTGTTCTTGCTGTGTCCCCATACAAATGTCATCTTGAATTGTAGCTCTCATAATTCTCCCATGTCATAGGAGGGACCTGGTGGGAGGTAATTGAATCATGTGGGTGGGTCTTTTCTGTGCTATTCTTGTGATAGTGAATGAGCCTCATGAGATCTGATGTTTTAAAAAACAGGAGTTTTCCTGCACAAGCTTTTTCTTTGCCTGCTGCCATCCGTGGAAGACGTGACTTGCTCCTCCTTGCCTTCTGCCATGAACGTGAGGCCTCCCCAGCCATGTAGAACTGTGAGTCAATTAAACCTCCCTCCGTTATAAATTACCCAGTCTCAGGTATGTCTTTATTAACAGTGTGAGAACAGACTAATTTAATAGGTAAGAAAATGCATAACGTTTATCTCTTTTCCCTGGCAAGAACTGTTTCTACCTTAATCATTCTTTATTTTCCCTTCTACACAATTTGACACACACATACTCATCATAACCAGTTTAACTGGGGGTACTTATTAATTGGCAACTTTATTTTTGCCATCCCTGACTTAAAGAAAACATATTTTCCTATAAAATAGATTTGAAGATAAGTCAGCAACACGCAATTTTCTGTCACTCATTAACAACACACTAAATTTTCTGTCACTCATTAGCAACATACTAAAATACAAAACACTTTGTTCATTTTGATTTTATTTAAGACAGTTGATATTCTTCCTATTAGTATTCTGACCAGATGATTTCTTTCAGCTGTCATTTTAAAAATGCATAAAGCTAAATTAAAAGTTGCAAAGACTTGGGAATTATAATTAGGTAATCATCTATGTGAGATGTGATTAAAAACTTTTTAATCATAACATATTTTCATCAACATTTTTGATAGGTATATAAGGAGCAACACACTCATTCTATAATCTGTGATAGTCCCTGTACTACACTATTTTCTACAGAGAAGATTTCATGAAAAAATGATGTAGCTGGACAGTACATATGGCAAATAAATAATTCCTACTAAATATTATCATTAAAGGTGAGCTGGGGCCAGGTGCAATGGGTCACACTCATAGTCCCAGCGCTTTTAGAGGCCTAGGAGGAAAATTGCTTGAGACCAGTAGTTGGAGATCAGCCTGGGCAACTTAGCAAGATCCTGTCTCCAAAAAATAAAAAATAAAAAAAAAAACCTTAGCCAGGAGTGGTGGTGTGCTCCTGTAGTCCCAGCTCCTCAAACACTAGCATGGGAGGATTGTTCGAGCCCAAGAATTTGAGGTTGTAGTAAGCTGTGATTGTGTCACTGCACTCCAGCCTGAGTGACAGAGTGATACTCTGTCTCTAAATAAATAGATAAATAAATAAGCACTGGTTGAGAGACCTGGAATTATACATAATATGCTAAATGGCAAATTTCAGGTGCCCAGTTAAAAACTGGTCTCCTACTCAAATGGTTACCAAGTCTCTTCTTTTGAAGAAAATAAAGCAAGACCTATTTTGTTACTTTTGCCAGACACATCCATATTTTTAAATACTTCACCAAATTATATAAATTTATTGTGTCTTGATTAGAGGAGGAAAAAATAAACTTAATAAAAGACCTAGATAACTGCCAATAAATACTCCTTATCAGCATGAATTAGCTTTTTATGTATCCTTCACTGATGGAAAGGTAACAACAGTGATATAGTGGAAAGAGTCCAGGTTTCAGGATCAGAAAGCCCTGGGTTCACTTCTTGGTTCTTACACATACATTCACAGATGCATGATACTTTACAGGTATCTTACTTCTGAGCCTCAGTGCTTCCATCTATACTACAATAACAATTTCTTTGTCATAGGTAAATTATGAAAATCATACTTAATTTGAGGCATGGCAAATAAGCACTAAATGACTGTAAACTATTATTATTATTATAGGCAATAATTTACTTTCTCTGGGCTTCATTTTATTCTCCTTTAAAAAAGAAATCATAAGGCCACCTCGTTGGGTGGTTAGGGAAGTTAGTAATACTGTATAAAAATAATCTAGGTAGCACTTGGCACAAATTAAGTGCTCATTAATGGTAGCAACCATGTAGTTTTACTAGTGGTATTTTAGTTAATTCATTTAAGAAACACTTATTGAATGTCTGCTCTATGTCTTGTTCTAGTTGCTAATGATACCATTGTGAATGAACCATACTATGTCCCTGCCTCGAGAAAATTAGGATTGAATGGAAAACAGAAACTTAAAAACTAGGTTTAAGTGGGATGAAGTTTGTTGCAGTAAAATGTAATCTACTGGGGAGGTGGTCAGGGAAAGAGTCTATAGATGATGTTTGTATTGAGTCTCAGATGATAAGTGAAATTAACTAGGAAGATAAATGGCATAAAAAGCTTTATAAATGTATAGCAGTAGAAAGTCAATCAAGCCTGAGGTGGTGAAGGAGGCATTCCTGGAAAAAAGTCAAATTTAAACCTAGATCTGCAGAATGAGTAGGAGCTAGCAGAATGTAGCAGAAGACTGGAAGGCCCATAGAGAAGAGAAAGAGATACGATACCAGGCATCAATATTTGTAATGGTGTTTGTACTCCTCACCTATCCAACCTCTCTTCCTAGTAGTGTTTCCTCACTTCAGTGCTAAAGCTACAGTGAACCATAGGATTGTGATTACAATCCAGGTTTGGGAGTCTTGCTACCTAGGTTGGAGTCCTGGTTGCCCTGTTTACTAGCAGCATAATTTAGGCAAATTATGTAACTTCTTTGTGCCCCATTTTAGTCATCTGTAAATGGAGAACTATCTCATATGGTTTAGGAATAAGAAATTTAATATATTGAAAACATTTAGATTTGAGCCTAGTATATACTAAGTACTCAATAAACGAGAGCTATTGTTTTAATTAATATATATCCTCAAACAGGCATTGGTGTCTTCACATGCTCTTCCCTCTTTCTGGAATGCTCTCTCCTTCACCTTTTAATCTACTTATTTATTACCCACACTTTAAATCTTAGCTAGTCATTGAAACCTTTAGAGTATATCAAACAACCGAGTGATAATGCACACAGTGAGAAGAAAAGAGGCTTAGAACACAGCATTAAAAATGCCAGCATTTGAAGTGTTTGGGAAATAAGAGAAACCAGCTAAAGAACCTGAAATGCAGGCCTGAGAGGCTGGAGAAAACTAAAAAGAGAATAGGATCATGAAAAACACTGGCATAAAGGCTTGCAAGTAGGAAGACATTGTCACCAGTGTCCAGTGATGCTTAGAGGCCAAGCTATATAAAGATTAAATGAGTCATTCATTAGTGTTAAAGACTTGGATATTATCACTGACTTTAACAAGAGCAGCTTCAGTGGTATGGTAGTAATTTATGAGGTATTATGGTAAATTAAAGATTATTGAAAGCTGACAAGATAGAAATGACTTTATAAAATATTTTAGCATTTGTTAGAGCTAGACTCCAAATCACTATTTGATTTTAAGAATTTTCCTGGTTCTCCACATAAACTAGAATATAAACCTTATAAACCTTAGAATCAGCTTGCTTAGATTAAAAATTATCTGGGAATGTTAGTAAGATGGCAGAATAGAAGTCTCCCGTTGACGTCCCACCATGGTAACAATAATTTGGCAGCCATCCACAGTCAAAAGTACCTTTATGGGATTTGGGGGATATAGATATAATGTTGCAAAAACCCCAATAGAGCTTAAGACTAAGGAGGACCATTTTGAGAAGGCAGGCCCATGCTCAGGCAGCAGGATAACCAACTTTGATAGAGGAAATACAGTCCCATTCCTCTGTGGACTTGGCTACAGGCTTGTTAAGCCTTGGCATTGTTAATAGCAGTATCTGCCAAGGGAACTGGAAGGTGCCATGTTCACTCATGCCTCAGATAATAGGCCTACTGTCTGTGGTGTGACTACAAACTTTAAGGCAGAATTTTGATCTGGCTTCAGTCCCTCTAAGCTGCATTCTTGGGACAGTCTTGACCACACAGGAACCCACTAGGAAGCCTGGATGTCCATATCCTCAGAGGCAGGCGTGGAGATACTGGTCTAAGCTGTGAACCTTGAAGCAGCCCTGTGACTTGGTTCTAGCCCCTCTCAGCTGTGGTAGAGGGGCAATGTTTCCCATTCAGGGATCCACTCAGTTACCCAGCAGGAGTACTCTCAGGGACACAATGGGAGGCAACCTGCTAGTGCAACTGGTAACAGGTACAACATGTACAAATCCAACTGCAGATGCTAAAACAGACATTTGTTGCAGCACCAGTCCTATGGACCAAGGTATTAGAGGAATTCTGATCTACCCAGGAATCAGGTAGAATCAATACTCACCTGGTCCCATAATAACAGACTTACCCAGTGTATAAAGCAGAGCCAGAAGCCTCCACATGACCTAGCTCCAACCCCATTAAACTGCAATTCCAGATAAAATTTCACCAGCCCAAGGATTCAACAAGAGAAATACTATGCCTGCTGAAACCAGTTTGTAAAGACTGGAAGCAGTGTTTGCGTCTTCAAATGTACAGACACAAATTAAAAGTTACATGGATCATGAAGAATCAGACAAACAGGTCACCATCAAAGGAAACTAATAAATCTCCAGTAACTGATCCGCAAGAAATTGAGATCTATAAATTTCCTAACAAAATACAAATGATCACCCTAAAGAAGCTCAGTGAGATGCAAAGTAACACAGACAACTAAAGAAATCAGATAAATGCTTGAATACATTCAGAAGTTTAATTAAGAAATGTAAACTGTAAAAAACAACCAAATATAAATCTTAGATCTGAAGTATACAATGATAGAAATGAAAGATCAATAGAGAGCTTCAATAGAAGTCTCAATGATACAAAAGCAAGACTTAGTAAACTCAAGGATAGGTCATTTGAAATCAGCCAGCTAGAGGAACAAAAAGGAAAAGAAGAATGATAATAAATTTTTAAAAGCGTGTGGGACCTATGAGAAACCATCAAATGAATCAATATAAATATTATAGCTGCCAAAGAAAATGATAGGAGAAAGTGGAAGAAATTGTATTGAAGAAAACAATGGCTGAAAACTTCTCAAATATTTGGAGGAATATGGATAATATTCATGAAGCTCAGTGGTCCTCAAACAAGATGAAACCAAAAACGTTTCATACGTTATATGCCCAAGGAGATACAACAAAATTATAAAAATAACAGAAAATTATGAAAGTAGCAAGAAGAAAGCAACTTATACAAGGACCCACAGCCAATATCGTACTGAATGGGCAAAAGCTGGAAGCTTCCCTTTGAAGACCAGCACAAGACAAGGTGCCCTCTCTCACCACTCCTATTCAACATAGTATTGTAAGTTCTGGCCAGTGAAATCAGGCAAGGGAAAGAAATAAAGGATATTCAAATTGGAAGAGAGGAAGTCAAATTGTCTCTGTTTGCAGATGACATAATTGTGTATTTAGAAAACCCCATCATCTCAGCCCAAAATCTCCTTAAGCTAATAAGCAACTTCAGCAATTCTCAGGATACAAAATCAATGTGCAAAAATCACAAGCATTCCTATACACCAATAATAGACAGAGAGCCAAATCATGAGTGAAATCCTATTGACAGTTGTTACAAAGAGAATAAAATACCTGGGAATGCAACTTACAAGGGATGTGAAGGACCTCTTCAAGGAGAACTACAAACCATTCCTCAAGGAAATAAAAGAGGACACAAACAAATGGAAAAACATTCTGTGCTCATGGATAGGAAGAATCAATATTGTGCAAATGGCCACACTGCCCAAAGTAATTTTTAGATTCAATGCTATTCCCATCAGGCTACCATTGACTTTCATCACAGAATTAGAAAAAACTACTTTAAATTTCATATGGAACGAAAAAAGAGCCCATATAGCCAAGACAATCCTAACCAAAAACAACGAAGCTGGAGACATCATGCTACCTGAATTCAAACTATACTACTAGGCTACAGTAACTAAAACAGCATGGTGCTGCTACCAAAACAGATATATAGACCAATGGAACAGAACAGAGGCCTCAGAAATAACACCATACATCTACAACCATCTTATCTTTGACAAGGCTGACAAAAACAAGCAATAGGGAAAGGACTCCCTATTTAATAAATGGTGCTGGGAAAACTGGCTAGCCATATGCAGAAAACTGAAACTGGACCCCTTCCTTACACCGTATTCAAAAATTAACTCAAGATGGATTAAAGACTTAAATGCAAAACCTAAAACCATAAAAGAAAAACCATAGAAGAAAACCTAGGCAATACCATTCATGACACAGACATGGGCAAAGACTTCAGGACTAAAACACCAAAAGCAATGGCAACAAAAGCCAAAATTAACAAATGGGATCTAATCAAACTAAAGAGCTTCCACAGTGAACAGGCAACCTACAGAATGGGAGAAAATTTTGTCAATTTATCTGTCTGACAAAGGGCTAATATCCAGAAAGGAACTTAAACAAATTTACAAGAAAAAAACAAATAACCCCATCAAAAAGTGAGCAAAGGATATGAACAGACAATTCTCAAAAGAAGACATTTATGCAGCCAACAAACATAAAATAAAAAGCTCATCATCATTGGTCATTAGAGAAATGCAAATCAAAACCGCAATGAGATAGCATCTCACACCGGTTAGAATGGCGATCATTAAAAAGTCAGGAAACAACAGATGCTGGAGAGGATGTGCAGAAATAGGAACACTTTTACACTGTTGGTGGGAGTTTAAATTAATTCAATCATTGTGGAAGACAGTGTGGCGATTCCTCAAGGATCTAGAACAAGAAATACCATTTGACCCAGCAATCCCATTACTGTGTATATACCCAAAAGATTATAAATCCTTCTACTATAAAGACACATGCACTCGTATATTTATTGCAGCACTGTTCACAATAGCAAAGACTTGGAACAAACCCAAATGCCCATCAATGATAGACTGGATAAAGAAAATATGGCACATATACACCATGGAATACTATGCAGCTATAAAAAAGAATGATTTCATATCCTTTGCAGGGACATGGATGAAGCTGGAAACCATCATGGTCAACAAACTAACACAAGAACAGAAAAGAAAACACCTCCCATATTCTCACTCATAAGTGGGAGTTGAAAAATGAAAACACAGGCCACAGGGAGGGGAACATCACATACTGGGGCCTGTCGGGGGGTGAGGGGCTAAGGGATGGATAGCATTAGGAGAAATGCCTAATGTAGATGACAGGTAGATGGGTGCAGCAAACCACCATTGCACGTTTATACCTACGTAACAAACCTGTATGTTCTGCAGAAGTATCCCAGAACTTAAAGTATAATAATAAAAAAAAGATAAAGAAGGGCATGATATAACGGTAGAGGGTTCAATTCAACATGGAAACCTAACTATCCTAAATATATATGCGCCCAACACTAGAGCATGCAGATTTATAAAGCAAGTTTTTAGAGACCTACAAAGAGATTTGGATTCCCCAAAAATGATAGTGGGACATTTCAACACCCTTCTTAAAGTATTAGACAGATCATCAAGGCAGAAAATTAACAAATATATTCGTGACCTCAACTAAACAATTGACCAAATGAACCTAACAAACATGTACAGAACTCTCTACCCCAAAATGACAGAGTATACTTTCGTCTCTTCACCACACAGTATATACTCCAAACTTGACCACACAATTGAACATAAAACAATCCTCAGCAAATTCCAAAAACTCAAAATCATATCAACCACACCCTTATACCACAGTGCAAAAAAGAATAGAAATCAATACTAAGAAAATTTTTCAAAATCATACAATTACATAGAAATTAAGTGACCTGCTCCTGAGTAAACAATGAAATTAAAGCAAAAAAATCAAGAATTTTTTTTGAAATTAATAAGAACAAAAATACAACATAGTAGAATTTCTGGGACATAGCTAGGGCAGTGTTGAGAGGGAAGTTTATAGCACTGAATGCCCACATCAAAAAGTTGGAAGGATCTCAGATGAATAACCTGACATCACAACTAGAAGAACTAGCGATGCAAGAGCAAATCAACCCCAAAGATAGAAGACAAGCAATAAGCAGAATCAGAGCTGAACCGAAGGAAATTCAGACATAAAAAACATACAAAAGATAAATGAATGCGGGAGATCGTTCTTTGAAAAAGGTAATAAGATAGACCACTAGCTGGCCTAATAAAGAGAGAAAAGAAAATCCAAATAAACACAATTTGAAATGACAATGGTGATGTAAACATTGACCCAACAGAAATTTAAAAAAATCATCAGAAACTACTATGAACACAAACCAGAACATTTCGAAGAAATTGAAAAATTCCTGAACACACACAACCTCCAAAGAATGAACCAGGAAGAAATTGAATCCCTGAACAGACCATTAAGGAGTTCAAAAAATGAATAAATAATAAAAATCCTACCAAACAGAAAAAAAAAACCTGGACTAGAAAGATTTACAGCCAAATTCTACCAGCTGTATAAAGAAGAGCTAGAACCATTCCTACTGAAACTATTTTAAAAAATTGGGGAGAATGGACTCCTCCCCAACTTGTTCTATGAAGCAAGTATTATTCTGATACCAAAACCTGGCGGATAAAGAAAGAAAGAAAAAAAACTTCATACTGATAATCTTGATGAACATAGATGCAAAAATTCTCAACAAAATACTAGCAAACTGAATCTAGCAGCACAACAAAAAGCTAATCCATCATGATCAAGTTGGCTTCATCCGTGGGACGGAAGGTTGGTTCAACATATGCAAATCAATAAATGTGATTAATCACATACAAAGAACTAGAAGCAAAAACCACATGATTATCTTGATAGATGTAGAAAATGCTTTTAATAAAATTCAACATCTCATGTTAACCCTCAATAAATTAGATATCAGAGGAACATACTTCAAAATAATAAGAGCTGTCTACAACAAACTCACAGACATCATATTGAATTGACAAAAGCTGAAAGCATTCCCCTTGAAAACCAGCACAAGACAAGGATGCCCTCTCTCACCTCTACCGTTCAACATACTATTGGAAGTTCTGGCCAGGGAAGTCGGGCAAGAGAAAGAAATAAAGGTATTCAAATAGGCAGAGAGAAAATCAAATTATTTTTGTTTGCAGATGACATGATCCTATATCTGGAAAACCCAATCATTTCAGCCCAAAACTTTCTTAAGCTGATAAGCAATTTCAGCAATGCCTCAGGATACAAAATCAATGCGCAAAAATTACTAGCATTCCTATAAACTCACAACAGGCATGCAGAGAGCCAAATCATGAATGAACCCCCATTCACAATTGCTACAAAGGGAATAAAATATCTAGGAATACAGCTAACAAGGGAAGTGAAGGAGCTCTTCAAGGAGAACTACAAACTACTGCTCAAGAAAATTAGAGAGTAAACAAACAAATGGGAAACATTCCATGCTCATGGATAGGAAGAATCAATATCATGAAAATGGCCATACTGCCCAAATTAATTTATAGATTCAATGCTATTCCAATTAAAATACCATTGATATTCTCCACAGAATTAAAAAAAAAAACGACTTTAAAATTCATATGGAAGCAAAAAAGAGCCCATATAGCAAAGACAATCCTAAGCAGAAAGAACAAAGCTAGAAGCATCATGCTACCCGGCTTCAAACTATACTATAAGGCTATGGTAACCAATGCAGCATGGTACTGGTACAAAAGCAGATACATAGATGAATGTAACAGAATAGAGAACTCAGAAAACTGAAACTGGACCCCTTCCTTACACCGTATTCAAAAATTAACTCAAGACTGCACACCTGCAACCATCTGATCTTTGACAAACCTGACAAAAACAAGCAATAGGAACAGATTTCTTATTTAATAAATGGTGCTGGAAGAACTGGTTAGCAATATGCAGAAAACTGGATCCCTTCCTTTCACCTTATACACAAATTAACTAAAATTAAGTAAAAATTAAATGTAAAACCCAAAACTATAATTGCCTTAGAAGAAAATCTAGGCAATATCATTCAGGATATAGGTACAGGCAAAGATTTCATGGTGAAAACACCAAAAGCAATTGCAGCAAAAGCAAAAATTGACCAATGGGATCTAATTAAACTAAAGAGCTTCTGCACAGCAAAAGAAACTATCATCAGAATGAACAGACATCCTACAGAATGGGAGAAAATTTTTGCATCTATCCATCTGACAAAGGTCTAATATCCAGACTGTGCAAGGAACTTAAGCAAATTTACAAGAAAAAAAAAACTCCATTAAAAAGTGGGCAAAGGACACGAACAGACACTTCTCAAAAGAAGACATTCATGCAGCCAACAAACATATGAAGAAAAGCTCAACATGAATAATCATGAAAATGTAAATCAAAACTACAATGAGACACCATCTCACACCAATCAGAATGGCAATTATTAAAAAGTCAAGAAACCACAGAAACATGTGAGGTTGTGGAGAAAATGGAACACTTTTACACTGTTGGTGGGAATGTAAATGAGTTCAACCATTGTCAAAGACGGTGTGGCTATTACTCAAAAATCTAGAAGCAGAAATATAATTTGACCCAGCAATCCCATTACTGGGTATATACCCTAAGGAATATAAATTATCCTGTTATAAAGATACATGCACACTTATGTTCATTATGGCACTATTTGCAATAGCAAAGACATAGAAGCAACCCAAATGCTCATTAATGATAAACTGGATAAAGAAAATGTGGTACATATACACCACGGAATACTATGCAGCCATAAAAAGGAACGAGATCATGTCCTTTGCAGGAACATGGATAGAACTGGAAGCCATTATCCTCAGCAAACTAACACAGGAACAGAAACCCAAACACCACATGTTCTCACTTATAAGTGGGAGCTGAGTGATGAGAATACACAGACACATGAGGGGAGAACAACACACACTGGGCCCTGTTGTGGGGTGGGGGGAAGGAGAGCATCATGAAGAATAGCTAATGGATGCTTGGCTTAATACCTAGGTGATGGGTTGATCTGTGCATCAAATCAGTATGGCACATGTTTACCTGTGTCACAAACCTAAACATCCTGCACATGTACCCTAGAACTTAAAATAAAAGTTGATAAAAAATAAATACAAAGAAAAATGCTCCCTTTGTTGATGGGTATCAGATGAGTTTGTTCTGGTTTTCCTTTCTGCTGTAATGGGACAGCACTGAGTTTTATTTCTCAAAGTTGCTGTATTATCCCAACCCCAGTGCTCAGAAATGCTCTCAACACCATGAGGCTGCTTCCAGGGGTGAGTGAGGGGTGACATTGGTGATTCAGGACTGTTTTTTCTGTCTTTTCAGTACCTCTTTCAGTGATATGAAGTTAAAAACAGGTACTGTGAGTGCTCACTTGATTTCTGGTTCTTATGAAGGTGTTTCTTTCTGTGTAGAAAGTTGTTAATTGGTGTCCTTGTCGGGGGTGGGGTGGGGCAAGGATTGGTGGAGCTTTCTATTCTGCCATCTTGCTCTGCCTCCCCTCTGAATTTTATTTGTTGTTCTTTTGTTGCACTTTCTATGTAACACTATGTGTATATTAATTCATTATTGTATTCTCCTTACATGTTACTTTCTTTCAAAATTATTTAAAGTCTTAGTCTGCTCCTCTTTCAATTATGATCACTATTATTATTCTAAGCCTGTTATCCACATCATTAATATGGTTTACAGCCATCATTTTCTTTTCCATTCTATTTCATATCGACTTAGTTCTATTTTGAATTTTGAAGCATTAGTATTACTTCTATGATTTACTCTTTCAGATTTTTTTGTTTTATCATTTTTGTTTAATCCAATTTGCATTCTCAAGTATTTTAATACTAAAAAGCACATACTGTAAAAGATTGTTTTTGATAGTATTTTCTTATGAACTTGATATTTATATAGTGCTTACTATGTTACTTTAATTCTTCCTTTCACTCACAGTATTTTTTCAAGTGTAATGTGGCCAGTTCTATCAAGACCTTTTATTTTCTCTGAAAGAGTATGGGTGAAATCTACTGGATTTCAATCATTCATTCATTCCACAAATATTTATTGAGTCAAAACCCAGAGAGTGTTCTATACAGGTCATAAAATACGAAATAGCTTAGACAAGATATAGGTTTATTTCTCACTTTGAAATAAAAAGTCCAAAATGCTCCCTTGTGTGGGCATGGCGAAACCTTCATATCAACAGGAAACAAAGTGTCAACCTTTTGTATTCAAGCATGTCTCCTCATGCTCCAAAAAGTGAGCTGGAGCTCCAACCATCATATCCACATCCTGTAACATGTCCATATATGAATTTCCAATAGTAGGAAACAAGAAGCCTACTGAAATTTTAATTTCACCCAAACAATAGCTTTTTCAGTGTAAGTAGGTCTTAATTATCCATCATTATCTGAAATTTAAATCTACAGGAGAATCCTCTATTTCATTTGACTACCCAATCCATAGAGATTACCTTCAAGTTTTGTATAATTTTTCCTTTCAGAATGGAGCCCTGAAACCCTTGCTCTGAAGTGAGAAATTCAGGGCCAAAATCAGGTGTTTTACTCCCCACTTTTCACTCACAAATCTCTAGCAACAATCTTATCCCATTTCCTGAAAGTGGAAGGCAAACACTGGCAAAACGTATGAGGTTGGCCGTTATTTTATTTTCCTTTACTGGGTGGTAGGAGGAGCAGGACTAGGTGCTTCTTCTTTCATACCTCCTGGTTCTTTGGAAGATTTTTTTTCTTTCTCATCTACATAATCCAATTTTCATTGAAGATAATAAACTATCAGTGTTTATGATCATTCAATCTTCCCTCTTTTGGTTCTTCCCAGTGGGGAAACAACAATAATCAACCTTGTTGTTTTTGTTATTGTTTTCTTTTCAGTCTGTGATAAAATACCTGCTCAGTTGAATTTTCTGTATAGTGAAATGCATCACTATGTACTTTTAAAAAAGATTTATTTCACATTACATTTCCCGTAAGAGCTTTTTGGAAGACTGAGTGTAGAAGGTGGATAGAGAGCATTATAAGTTAGGCCAATTTTGTAAATATTCTCTCTCTCTCTCTCTGTCATTTGCTGCTACATTTCAACTACTTAATATTGTGCTTAGGTGTTGCTGGTAATGTCATCTTTTAGTTGAGGTTGGGAGACAGATGTTCCATAATATGGCTTAATTTTATTATATTACTTTTTTAAATTTTATTTATTTATTTATTTTGAGACAGAGTCTCGCTCTGTCGCCCACACTGGAGTGCGGTGGCGCAATCTCGGCTCACTGCAAGTTCCGCCTCCCGGGTTCACGCCATTCTCCTGCCTCAGCCTCCCGAGTAGCTGGGACTACAGGCGCCCGCCACCACGCCCAGCTAATTTTTTGTATTTTTAGTAGAGACAGGGTTTCACTGTGTTAGCCAGGATGGTCTCGATCTCCTGACCTCGTGATCCGCCCGCCTCTGCCTCCCAAAGTGCTGGGATTACAGGCGTGAGCCACTATATTACTTTTAACGTCTTAGTTTACATTTAAATATCTTGGTAGAATAATCAGACAATCACAATAAGTTAGAAGATGCTGTCAGTGCCCTGCCAGATGTCCTCTCACAAGCAAGTGCGCTCTTGCCTCTTACTGCTGTGAGTGCTGACTGCTCAAAATTGATCCCTTTCTCCAGTGAATTACTGTCTGCCACATAGAAGCTACCTCCAAGTTGCACCCACAGACTATTCTCTACTTATAACAAGGCTACTTCTCTTCTGTAGTGCATTTTGTGCTTCAGAGCTGCCCTTGGGATCACACTGAATGTATATGAATTTGAGACCATATTCTTGTTTAACAACTTCTTTGGCCCTATTCTACTTCTCTCTCTCTTTCTTTTTTCCCCTCTGAGGACACTTCCTCAATAATTACTTGCACAAGAATGTCTGTCTATCACACGTTAAAGGTTTACTTCTAAAAATCCCAACCTAAGGCCACCAACTAATATTTAAGGGGGTTACTCTGTATTATGATATGCAATTCACTCTGCTGATTGCCTTATATATATGATGTCATTTAGTCGGCACAACTGTCTTATCGTGTGTGTAGTATTATCTCCATTTTACAGGAGAGTAAGTTGAGAGAAGTTCCCTTCCCAGGTTTACAGCATTAATGTGTGATGCAATTGGAGTTTAATGAATTAATACTATCTTTATAACTGAGGAGAATAGGAATGAACAAGACACAGTTCCCACTCTCAACAAGACTTATACCCCACAAATACATAAGAACCACAGTTTTAGAGATAGTTTTGATCTTATTGACAGAAATATACCAATACAAAGGTGTAACATGCCTCCATATAGGGGAAAACAGTCTATAGATTTTTGTTTTTACTATATTTGTGTGAGCCTATTGCTCAGTTCTCCATTCCATTGATTCGTAAGTCAATTCCACATACCTTAATTTCTGTAGTTTCACAGTGAGTCCTGAACTCAGATATTGTAAATCCTCCAACTTTGTCCTTTTAAAAAATAGCTTTGGCTTTTCTAATTATTTTGCATTTCCATATATATATTTCAAAATCGCCTTGTTGATGACTATTTTTAAAAGCCTGTCAAGATTTTGATTAAGATTATGGTAAACAGATTTGATTGAGAAGAATTGATATCTTCTTTGATTTTTTCATCCATGTTTTCTATTTTCAACATATGGAGCCTGTTCATGTTTTGTAAGATATGAACCTGAGTTGATTTTTTGGGGGGGTATTATTGTCATGGTATTGTATTTTTTAAACTGAGTTCTAATTTTTAATTGCTGGTAAATAGAAATACGGTTTACCTGTATATATTGATTTTTGTATCAGGTGGCCTTGAAAAAAATCACTTTACTACTTCTAGGAGCTTTTCCATAGATTTTAAAAGACTTTCTTATGTACACAAACATGTCATCTGCAAAGAGGGACACCTTTATTTCTTCCTTTCCAATTTATTGCTTTAACAATTCTTTTTTCTCCCAGTAAATTCTTACAGATTTTGTTTCTCTGAGAAATTCTAATTTATTTATTTAAAACATTTTTACTAAGTTGACAGTAGTTTTTTCTTTCCACACTTTACAGATTTCACCCCATACTTTCTAGCTTGCTTAGTTTTATAAAGAGCTTTATGCTATAAGTCTATTCATCTGTATGTAATTGTATTAGTCCACTCTCACACTGCTATAAAGATACTACCTGAGACTGGGTAATTTATAAAGAAAAGAAGTTTAATTGATCACAGCTCCACACAGCTGGGAGGCCTCAGCTGGGAGACTTACAATCATGGCGGAAGGGGAAGCAGGCAGGCAGGCCTTCCATGGCGGCAGGTGAGAGAGATAGTGAGGATAGGAAGCAATTTCAAACACTTATAAAACCATCAGGTCTCATGTGAACTCACTCACTATCATGAGAACAGCACGGAGCAATCTGTCCCCATGATCCAATCACCTCCCACCAGGTCTCTCCCTCAACACTTGGGGATTACAATTCAAGATGAGATTTGGGTGGAGACACAAGGCCTAACAATGTCAGTGATGTTTTCTTTTTATCTGAAAACCTTTAATATTTTTGTTTTGTCTTTCTTTTTAGCAAACTGAAAATGATACACTTAAATATGTGAGTGTGAATTTGTGTATGTTTGTTTATTCTATTTCATGTTTTCTGAGCTTCTTAGCTCTATGCTTTTGATTATATCATTAAATTTGTAAAATTCTTGGCCAATTTTTAAAAAATATTTTTCCTTCCCTATTTTCTCTCTTTTGTTTTCTTGTACAATCTTAAATATGCAAATATTAGATCATTTCCTAATTTCTCACAGGTTTTGGATGATATGTTCTGCTTTCTTTATTCTATAGTTTCTTTGTGCTGCAGTTTAAGTAATTTTTGTAGGTATATCTTTGAGTAAATGAATTACTTTTTATATTGTGTTGAATCTAGTGATGTTATTGTGCTTTTCATATCTAGCTTTTACATTTCATTCTTTCTTGTAGTTTCCATTTTCTCCATTAAAATTACCCATCTGATCTTAAATGTTGTCCACCTTTTTAAAATAACTTTCAGCATATTAATCACAATTATTTTAAATTCATTTTCAGATACGTCCAACATCTGTATAATATTTGAGTCTGGTTATAATGATTTATTTTACCCTTGGGAATGTTTTGTTTTTCTTGCCTATTTTCTGTTTCCTATTTTTTTAAAACCAGCTCTCTTTTATAACACAGTAATGATTGCGATAACTCTTTTTAAATGCTTGAAAATAGGGGTACATTCTCTTCTGCTAGATCTTTATTATGGATATTTAAGTTAATCTAAATAAGAGTTTAAGGTGTGTTGTTGCTAAGTTTACACTCATTATATCCAGTCTTCAAATGTGTTTAGAAAAACCCATGTTTAATATAGGGATTGGTTTGCCAGTGGATTTATTTTTCAATATATACTCTAAACTCAGTTTTAAGTCTTCTCTTTGCAATGCGTCTTAGTGATCTATGTCTCTTACAAGTTACTTGCTACTTGACACTTTGCTTAGTGGTGGGGGCCTGGAATGAGAATGCATTTTTTCATTTTACTACTTAAATTTTAGTCTTAGGCAGGCATCTTGTCTTTACTGAGGGCTTGGTAGACTTGTTAAAGTGGATTTAGGGTACTCTTTAGTCTAGAGCAGGGATTGGCAAACTTGTTTTATAAACAGTCTGGTAGTAATTTTTTTTTTTTTTTTTTTTTTTTTTTTTAGTTTTGTGGGCCATAGAGTTTCTGTGGAATCTACTAAACTTCTCCATTTTAGCATAAAAGTTGTCATTAACAATACATAAACAAATGGGCATGGCCAGGTTCCAACACATTATTTACAAATACAAATGACAGGCTGGATTAGACTCAAGAACCATACTTTTTCATCTCCTATTCTAGACGATGGCCTTTACACATAAGGTTTAGGCCTTCTGGTGGCTGAGCAAAATCTGCAGGTATTAATGATGTCTATATTCGCTATCTAGGTCTGATGTCTAATATGTCTATAACTACTCTACCTCTAATATCTGTTTTCCATTACCAACCCCATAGTGGCTATTTTCTGGTAAATCTCACGCAGACTCATTCTCTGAATGTGCAGCCCAGTCTTCAGCAAGTAACTCACAAGGGACACTCATGGACCTCTGTAACTCCACCATCCTTTCCTGCGTGGCATTTTCCTTCCCAGTATTCTGCCCTTCAAACATTATGTGCTTTAATTGCTATAATCTCTGAATTCTACATCTTCAGATCAATAGGTGGGCCACACTGTCCTTTGACTCCAGCTCATTGGTCTGTATTAAGAAAACATTCCTATAGCAGAGACAGTAGTCATAGTTCAGATTCTTCTGGTTCTTTGTTGATGACTTATTGTTTTTCTAAAACATGTGCATTGTCTTAGGGCATATGGGCTGTTATAACAAAATACCATCAACAGGGTGGCTTACAAATAACAAAAATGTATTTCTCACAGTCCTGAAGGCTAGAAAGTCCAAAATCAAGGTACTGGCTGGTTTGACATCTGGTGAAGGACTGTTTCCTGGTGTATAGGTAGTACCTTCTAGCTGTGTCCCCACATAGTGGAAAAGGGGAAGGCAACTTTCTGGGGCCTCTTTTATAAAAGGACTAATCTCACCCTCATGATCTAATCACTTCCCAAAGGACCCACATCCTAATATCATCCCATTGGTTATTAGGTTTTCAACATAAGTATTTGGCAGAGGTGGGTAGGTGCAAACATTCACACCATAGAAGAAATCTTATGTATTGTATTGTAACCCTTTGGATCTTATTTAAGCCATCTGCTTTAGCTGGCTTTCTATGATATCACTCTGGTAGGGGAAGAGAGAGCCACTGTCTCCTTCTGGCCAGGTAAGTTCAGAAATCCCAGTTGTCCACTTAGTTTCCATTGCCACCTGTGAGTTGGGGTGATAGTTTCACCTTGTTTAGGGAGTGAAGTATCTCATTACTGCTACTCAGTAGGCCTCTTCTGACAACACCCCTGAAAGGAGTTGTACGGGTGCCTTGTTACTGCCAAGCAGAAATAGACGCCATGCATAGCCAGATGTTGGAACTCCTCATTACACCCTGATGAAGTTAGAAGCCTCGCCCCTCCAACTTTGGACACAAGACTGGGGGTAAGAATAGCTTTTTCAAGGGTAGGGATTGGCTGCAGTAGAGTAGTTATTTTATCAAAATTTTCTGTCTTGCCTAGGCTACCTCTTTTCTTGTCCTTTGGCTAAACAAAGCAGAATTGTATTTGGGCTTTTTGTCTGTGACTTTCAGCATTTCCAATTTGTTAGCTTCTTTAGCTGCAACTCTCAAATATATGACATGTGAAAAAAAGAAAGAAGGAAGGAAGGAAGGAAAGAAGGAAGGAAGGAAGGAAAGAAAAAGAAAGAAAGAAAGAAAGAAAGAAAGAAAGAAAGAAAGAAAGAAAGAAAGAAAGAAAGAAAGAAAGAAAGAAAGGAAGGAAGGAAGGAAAAGAAAAGGAAAGGAAAAGAAAAGAAAGAAGAGAGAGAGAGGAAGGAAGGAAGAAAGAAAGAAGAAAGAAGAGAGAGAGAGAGGGAGAGACGGAGAAAAGGAGAGAGGGAGGGAGGGAGGAAGGAAGGAAGAAAGGAAGGAAGGAAGGAAGGAAGGAAGGAAGGAAAGAAAGAAAAAGAAACCCAGGAAGCTCACTACCATGTCATTTCCTGGTTCCTGAGCTCTCTAAACAGTCTATTTATTTCCAACTTTCAGAGTGTTCTTATGTTTGTTTTATATATAATATTCAGGGGTTTTGGTTTTATTTAGAAAGAGAAATAGGCAAAATTATATCTATTCCATTTTTCAGAAGAGGAAGTCACTTTAATGTACTTTTAAAAATTAAGTTCACTGAGACAATGACTTCAAGTTAACAATTCACATGACAATTGTTTGGATGAGCAAACTGAAAATCAGAGTGATTAAGTAAGTCAGTTTCAACAGTTGAACCACTGACATTTACATTCACACTTTTGTCAAGATACCTATCATTCTTTTGTTTTACTTTTTAAATTTTCACAATGTGATTTGCTTTTCTTCAGTTTCTGTAAGGAAAGATTGTGTATTGGATTTCTTGATATCTTTACACATTTCTCAGTAGACCTATCCATGTATTAAGTATTTAATAAATATTTGCTGAATTAATGCAAAGATGAATGAATTCTTATACCTTTGTTTTTACTTCTGGTTAATTGTATTAATTATTTTATCTAGATTATTGGTAAGACTTTTGTTTACTTTTATACCTTGTACATAGCCTGATACTAATTCATGGTTTAAGATGCTACACCACACCACTCAAGCGGCCCCATAGAGAAAATACTGCTTATTTAAAAAACTGACTGCCTGTGCAATTCAGAGTCCTTTTGAAATTGTGTAGATCTGCAAATCAGAGCTGACTCAAAATGGTTTTTTGGGAAGTAAAAGTTTGTGAGCCTGTGCGTGGTTCACTGCAACTAGATTCAGCTTCACCCATCGCCTTGAAGTCAGCTCTACAGAAATCATGGGGAATAACAACATTTTCTCCCTTTCATTGATTTTTCAAACTGAGTGCACAGCCTTCTTCCGACCGGCATATGCTATTGTGCCATGCTGCAGTTCTTTCTAGCCCCTTCTATTACCCTGTGTTATGCTGCTCAAATCCCTAATTACTCTTCTGGATGCTGCTATGGCAGCTAATAAAAGGATTTTGCAGGCTCAGGCTGCCATGGTGCTTCAGAAGCTATATATTCTTTCACTGTTGTTATGTCAGTTTCTACATATGTTCACTGCTCTACCTGTTATTTCTAGCCCAAATCCCTTTCATTTTTTTCCATTATGTTTTGCTAGTGTTTTAGTTGAACTTATTTCAGAATTGGAATTCAATCAATCTGACACATTAACGTGGCTTAAGCTGGAAAACATTTTGATTGTATACCTAAAAGTGCACCTCAGTTCAGGTTGGACAAGTGTGCTCTGTTTTGTTAAACTATAGAAAATAGGCCTGTTAAGTATTTTGTACATGACAAGGAGTAAACTCTTTTTTTTTTTTTTTTTTTTGAGACAGAGTCTTGCTCTGTCGCCCAGGCTGGAGTGCAGTGGCATGATCTTGGCTCACTGCAGCTCCGCCTCCTGGGTTCAAGTGATTCTCCTGCCTTAGCCTCCCAAGTAGCTGAGATTACAGGCACCCGCCACCACACCTGGCAAATTTTTTGGATTTTTAGTAGAGACAGGGTAATGTGGGGCTTTGACCTATCATGACAGGTGGTATCAACATATTGAATATGCTGCTGTCCTATACTGGAAGACCAGTTAGCCAGTTCCCAAATGCAATCCCCTTTTCTCCTCCTGGATCTTAACCATAATTACAAGAAATATTAATTTAAGAATCAGTGTGTGCAATGAAAAAAACATGAACTTTGGGGTGAAACAGATGTGTTTGCAACATTCAACCCTCTCATTTATGGTTATGTGTCTTCAGGTAACTTACCCAAAATATCTGAAACTGAGTTTTCTTCTCAGGGAAACAATGATAATAAATACAGATTAAAATAAGGTATATATTGTTCCTGGTAATTTGGGTTTAATATTTTGTAAACAATAAAACTATCAATTACATAAAATATTGATTGTAATAACATTAAAATAGTGATATAACATTTATTGAGCATTTATTATGTGTCAGGCACTGTAAAAATGCTTTACATAGATTATTTTATTTAAACCCAATAAGAACTCTATGATATAAACACTATTACTACCCAACTCTAAGTTAAAGAAATGAGTGCTCATAGAACATGTATGCTGTAAGAAGTCACATAGCTAGTAAGGATCAGATCCAGTATTCAATTCCAAATCCATCTAACTTAACTTCTAAGCACACGCTAGCTATTCATATATATATATATATATATATTTTAGCACCTTTCACCAGCCTGAGTACATGGCTATTTGCTTGGCTCCATCATAATGTGCTCAGGACTGTGTTGAAATCAAAGCATCTACAAAATTTAAGTGGTATTAGGAAATGCATAGAAGCAGCTTTCTTGAACTGTTACAATACATAAAAATGTATATTGTAATTTTTTTAAAAAAGAGTCTATAAATAAATTCTGTATGTATTCTAAATAATTAATATTTTGATGTCAGGAATTGTAATCACTGTACTCATTGAACTACGGCCTGGTATTGCAATGTTAGGAAGTAATTCTTACAGTACACTGACAGGCTGGCCATGAGAAGCTAAAACCGAGGAAGTTATCTTTGAAAACATGCCCTTCTGAAATAAGTACATCTATATTTTCAAAGGCTGGAGACTTTTCCTATTCACTATATCTGCTTTCATAAACGCCCTGGTTTCTGCCTTTCACCATAACAGCTAAGTAATCTGACAGATTATTTGCTTGTCCTGGGTCAGTGATACTTGTATCCCAATAAATAAGGCCTGTCCTCTTTTAAGCATAATTTTGCCGATTTTAGTTGCTATAGAAGGCTAATGTGAGAAGGATTTGGGGCAGAATCCAATAATCATATCCTTTAGATTACTGCCAATTCTTTTTCGTCCTTCGGACAGAGGCTGTTGACAGAACCATTTAGGCAATGTTTAAATTGCAGATTGAAAATAAAGATTCATTTCAGGGTTTGGGCCGGGAGAGGTGAATAATGTCAGAACTACCCAGCCAGAAATCCTTCTTTCTGCATTTTTGACTCTCAGACATAACATAGATGAGTTGGCACAGGTGTAGGTGCTACATGTACTACTAATTTTGAATTATTAATGGGGATAGGGTCAATGAACAAAGGGAACAAATATATATGATTTACTAGCCTCCTTTGAAACTAAAGTTTCAATTTTATCTTTCTCTATTGTTTATCAGAACTGTTAAAATTTCTCTGAATGGATAGGGTAGACTTTTTATTCTTTTAATTTTCTCTTTCCGTCCTATAGTGAAGATCATAACGAGTTTTCTAAGTAGCCAACAAGCAGCCACAGAGAAAAAACGAGCACATGATTTGAGTTACTGGTATTTAGATAATTAAGCATTGACTATGCATTTTTCTTTGATCTTTTAATGATCACGTTGACTTCAGAACCTTTTTTTATGATTTTAATTTTTGTATCACCAAATACTCAGACGGTAGAATTGTTTTTTATTCACATCAAGGTCACATTAATCCATATGGTATTGTCTCAGTAAACACAGCCTTTTAAATTCTACAGTGAAAATAAGTTAGTATTTTATCCATATTTCTTACCTGTTTCATTTTTCAGAGTATGTCATAAAATAGTATTGATGTTTTTGATCTTCTTTCTGTCTAGGGATTTGGTGTGAAGGCAAATAAGTAAAAGTGTTGGGGAAAAGGCATAAATGTTACAGTCTCAGAATTTTCTAAAGGGGAAGATTTATAGTCCCTTATTCTAAATGGACATATAAGTTCACATCTGAGGAGTCTTTTACTTTCACAGCTTTTATCAGATAATTTACATCCTTAGATTTTGTCATATGTTCTGTTCACAGAAATTAAAGAGCATGGAATATTTCTGTATATATTTAAAAGGTAATTATTGAGAACCTAATATGTTACAGATACTATGGGAATAAAATGAAGTAGACTATGTGTTTCTTGTTCAAAGTCAGCTAAAAAAACTCTGGAGGGAGGAAAATATAAATGTAAAAACCAACAGAAAAATATAAAAACAGTACAAGTCCACAGTTATATACACCAATAAATGATGTGTATAATCAGAAGTCTTTCACTTCAGGTGTGGCAGAAAATTGACACTGAAGGTCTCTGTCACTGCCAAATAACTAATTTTATATGAAACTATTACCATAATGCATTATATTTCTTAGGTGAAAGAGTTCTCCTGGGTCTCTTTCCCACCAAAAATATATGAGTTGAGCTCAGTATGTGGAGGGTTTAGCAGCAAGTAAGTACCATAAAGTAGGCTATTGATATAATTTATATATTTTTCCTCTTTAAATTTAATGTTGAAATGTGATCTTCAGTGTTGGAGGTGGGGCCTAGTGGGAGCTATTTGGGTCATGGGGCAGATCCTTCATGAACGGCTTGGTGCCCTCCCCACATGGTAATGAGTGAGTTCCCACTCTACTACTTAACAGGAGATCTGCTTGTTTAAAATAGCATGGCACTGCCCTCCCCACCTTGCTTCCTGTCTCACCATGTGACATGCTGGCTGCCATTGCCTTCTGCCATGTGTAAAGGCATCCTGCAGCCTCATCAAAAGCAGATGCTGGTGTCATACATCTTGTACAGCCTATAGAACGATGAACCAAAATAATCCTTTTTCTTTACAAATTACCCAGCCTCAGGTATTCCTTTATAGCGAACAAAATGGACTAACAAGAGTTGTCTTGAGTGAAGATGCTGATAACAGCATTGCATGGAGGAAGCTAAGACTTGGGCCAGTGTCAAGACAGCAGAATTGACCGTAAGTGTCTCACACAGAGGGGAAACTTCACAGACTAGTGTGATTCCAGATCAGCAGAAACTGTAGTCCCCAAGTAGAAACAAGCACAACATTTTATCTGGAAAAAAAAAAAAGTTTACACTTTATTCCCTGGGGTTCTCACATTTTATGATCCATGTAATATAAACACATAACCAAAGATTGCATAATACATAAGCAAACAACATATGATGCATAAATACAGGAACATTAACACCAGATTTAAAGCCCCAAGGGAATTATATATTTGAATTAGCTGATGTAGAGTATTAAATAAGTCTGCTGGAAATAGTTAAAGAAATAAAAGGATTAAAAAAAAGGGCAAACTTTGGACACTATTAAAAATGACCATGAATGTCTAAAATCCAGTAGAAGTTATAGGCATAAAAAGAAACAGAATAAAAATTATAGACATGAAACCAATATATACTTTCATGAATAGTGATTATATGAGCAGATTAAATAGTAGAATAGACACAGTAGAAAAAAAGAATTTGTTTTTATAAAAGATAGTTCTAAGGAAATTTCATAGAATGCAGCTCAGAGAGATAAAAACTTAATGTTGTATTAAGCAATATGGAGGATAAGGTGTCTAATAAATATCTAACTAGGATAATAGTAGAAAAATAGAGACTGGGAGATGAATATTATAAGTAATGGTGTAGAGTTTTCCAGAAATGAAAGACATAAATCCAAAGAATGAATTAGCACAGAATAACTCCAATATAATTAATTTAAAACAATATACGCCTAGACATATGTCAGTGAAATGAGAAGACATAAAAGTCAAAGGAAGGAAGTGAAAAGTACCTAGAGGGAAATAAAAAGGCAAATGATCTAGCGAGGAACCAAAACTGACTGACAGCAGAGCTTTTAATAGCAACAATAGAAGCCAGGATACAGTGGGATGATACTGTCAGAGTACTGTGAAAAAAATAAATATCAAGCAGGTCAAGCAGGAGTGTGTTAGCTATTGTGTTTATATGTACATACATTATATAATTTAATACTTGCAATGACTTTGGGTGATAGATAATAATAATCTCCCTAAAAACGGACAGTCATTGAAATAAACAATCTAGTTTCCCCAGTCCAAATTTCTAGCAAATAGTCGAGCTAGTAATGAACCCATATCTTTTTCCATTCTATGCTCTTCCATTTATGTGATGCTATCTTTCATTATAAAGATGCAATACAATTCATTTTGTTTTGAATAGAGATTCTTACTCTATCTTTAAGCATATTAGCAACAGTGGTTATTTATTCTTTTAATAACTGTAAAGCATTTATATACAATGTGCAGGCATTGTGAAGGGCACAAAAATAAACATAATTATGCAGTCTCCTTAACATAACAATAGAATAATAGAACAAATAAGACATTCAGATATGTAAATATATTACCTACAACACAGAAAGAGGTAGAAAATGGTTAGTTCTGTGAAAGAAAGTTACATAAAGGCTGTAAGTGTTCAGAAGAGGGAAAAGATACTTCCAACTGAGAGAGTAGGTAGAAAGAGAGTGGGGGAGTCTTAAAAAATGAGAAAAAGAATGTGATATTTGCACTAAAGTCTGAACAACAAATAGGATTTACTTATAAGGTGATGGGAGAAAAGATCATCTTTAGAAGGAGCAATGACTAGAGGCATAGAGGTAAGAAAGCAACATGGAGTATGGTTCACTGAGATGAGCGGCGTGGTATAGGAAAGGGAGGCACCAAAGAGGAGGCCAAGAAGTTTAATAGAAGTGGCCCTTGAATGGGGACTCAATGCAGAGTTTTGAACAAGAGGAGCAGCATGATCAGGGTCATGGTTTAAAGGAATTACCATTGCTGTTGAATTCAGGATGGTTTATAATGGGGAGGGAATATAGGCAAGGTGAATAACTGAAAAATTACCCCAGAGGAAAGGTTATTACAAGAAATTAAATTAAGACTTCAGCAATGGCAAAATTATAGATAGGTAAGTAAGTTGATAGATAAATGGAAAGATAGGTTATAGACATATAGATGATAGGTTAAAACAGCTACTAATGTTGTCCTACTATATATCGCAATTTCAAACTCTTGTCAACAGGCTGGTTTCAATCATTTCTTTTTTTTTTTTTTTTTTTTTTTAAATTTTACTTGCCAGTTTTTTTTTTTTTTTTTTACTCTTTTGGCTGCTTTATTTTATTTTTTTTTTTCTTTTATTATTATTATTATTATACTTTAGGTTTTATGGTACATGTGCGCAATGTGCAGGTAAGTTACATATGTATACATGTGCCATGCTGGTGCGCTGCACCCACCAACTCGTCATCTAGCATTAGGTATATCTCCCAATGCTATCCCTCCCCCCTCCCCCCACCCCACAACAGTCCCCAGAGTGTGATGTTCCCCTTCCTGTGTCCATGTGTTCTCATTGTTCAATTCCCACCTATGAGTGAGAATATGCGGTGTTTGGTTTTTTGTTCTTGCGATAGTTTACTGAGAATGATGATTTCCAATTTCATCCATGTCCCTACAAAGGACGTGAACTCATCATTTTTTATGGCTGCATAGTATTCCATGGTGTATATGTGCCACATTTTCTTAATCCAGTCTATCATTGTTGGACATTTGGGTTGGTTCCAAGTCTTTGCTATTGTGAATAATGCCGCAGTAAACATACGTGTGCATGTGTCTTTATAGCAGCATGATTTATAGTCCTTTGGGTATATACCCAGTAATGGGATGGCTGGGTCGAATGGAATTTCTAGTTCTAGATCCCTGAGGAATCGCCACACTGACTTCCACAAGGGTTGAACTAGTTTACAGTCCCACCAACAGTGTAAAAGTGTTCCTATTTCTCCACATCCTCTCCAGCACCTGTTGTTTCCTGACTTTTTAATGATTGCCATTCTAACTGGTGTGAGATGGTATCTCATTGTGGTTTT
Source organism: Pongo pygmaeus (assembly GCF_028885625.2). Classification (NCBI taxonomy): domain Eukaryota; kingdom Metazoa; phylum Chordata; class Mammalia; order Primates; family Hominidae; genus Pongo; species Pongo pygmaeus. The sequence goes on along the minus strand of NC_072396.2, from coordinate 147,562,771 downwards.
GATTTGCATTTCTCTGATGGCCAGTGATGGTGAGCATTTTTTCATGTGTTTTTTGGCTGCATAAATGTCTTCTTTTGAGAAGTGTCTGTTCATGTCCTTCGCCCACTTTTTGATGGGGTTGTTTGTTTTTTTCTTGTAAATTTGTTGGAGTTCATTGTAGATTCTGGATATTAGCCCTTTGTCAGATGAGTAGGTTGCGAAAATTTTCTCCCATTTTGTAGGTTGCCTGTTCACTCTGATGGTAGTTTCTTTTGCTGTGCAGAAGCTCTTTAGTTTAATTAGATCCCATTTGTCAATTTTGGCTTTTGTTGCCATTGCTTTTGGTGTTTGTAATTTACAGATTCAATGCCATCCCCATCAAGCTACCAATGACTTTCTTCACAGAATTGGAAAAAACTACTTTAAAGTTCATATGGAACCAAAAAAGAGCCCGCATCGCCAAGTCAATCGTAAGCCAAAAGAACAAAGCTGGAGGCATCACACTACCTGACTTCAAACTATACTACAAGGCTACAGTAACCCAAACAGCATGGTACTGGTACCAAAACAGAGATATAGATCAATGGAACAGAACAGAGCCATCAGAAATAATGCCACATATCTACAAGTATCTGATCTTTGACAAACCTGACAAAAACAAGAAATGGGGAAAGGATTCCCTATTTAATAAATGGTGCTGGGAAAACTGGCTAGCCATATGTAGAAAGCTGAAACTGGATCCCTTCCTTACACCTTATACAAAAATCAATTCAAGATGGATTAAAGACTTAAATGTTAGACCTAAAACCATAAAAACCCTAGAAGAAAACCTAGGCATTACCATTCAGGACATAGGCATGGGCAAGGACTTCATGTCAATCATTTCTTATATCCATGCAGTGTATGTATCTTTGCAATGGGAGTCATGCTGGCTTTCTGTATTTCTGAAGCAGAGAGAAGAGATGGGTTTTTCTTTTTGCCCAAGAGATTATGGGATAAAAGACTGGTGATAGACACTGGAGATTCACGTTTCATTGGAGCCTAGAAAAGCATACTGGTAGTATACTGGACCCTTCCATCTCCCACCCACATACACCAAGAATCAAATGTAATCGGGTCACTTATATTAGGAAAAGGAATTCATTGTAAGGATATTTTTAGAAAGACATTGGGGAAAAACGGGTTTAATCCTAATCAACGTGAATCATATAGCAACAATGACATCAATAAAGTAAGTCAATTTCTAAGAAAAAGCATCCTTTTGCAAATGTCAATTGATGTAAATGATAATAAAAACAATGCAATAAATCTGGAAACTTCAAATACTAAAGTCAAATTCTCCAAATTCAATATTTTCTTTTTTTCTTCTTTAGCAACCTTTTTGACACACAGGCATTAAAACACAGGCGGGAGTTTAAACAATTATGAGGAGTTGGGGATAACTGAAAGGGGCTTATTTTAGCAGCTGTCCTTAGATAAACATAAAAGTTATAGGAAAATTTCATGAATAATTTTAGTTTAATTATCTGCTATAATCTTTAAATCAACATTTATCTTGAAGACAAGAAACCAAGATTTACAGCAAGATTGCACAATCTTATCATTGGACTAGATTTGAATATAAAGTAACAGTTTTGTATTCATACAGTCCAAGTTTCAGTGTAGAACTAATATGACTGTATTTTTAAAGGAAATCTATCCACGTTATTTTATTGCCAAAATGAGAAAAAATACAGAAAATGATTTGTGATTTTGTTTCGTGGGCTACAGTCACTTCATCAAATTCTTTACCTGTTTATGAAGGCAAAAATATAAACTTGGCTTCATTAAAGAAAAATACACACACACATAAAGAGAATTTATCTCCCAGATGTTGAGGTGGATTTAATATTTCAATATTCTTTGAAAGCAACATGAATTTCCTGGGGATATTTTTATGCACTCACCTTATTTATAGGCTGAAATCTCCAATGTTTAATTATTTCTTGTTTCTTCAACCAAGATAATACTTTTTAAGCTACTTTTGCTTTGTTTTCCAATAATAGTGCAATATGGAGTTTGTGAATACATTTTCTATTACATTGATTCTGTTCAGAAAATTGTGAGAAGTGTCATGGGGTGGCTTAGGTATGTGGTTGGAATTAAATTGGTTCTTTGGGTAACAAAGACACCCACTAAAATGTAGCCTTCTACTTTTACCTCAACCGAGTTAATGGGTGCAGCACACCAACATGGCACATGTATACATATATAACAAACCTGCATGTTGTGCACATGTACCCTAAAACTGGAAGTATAATTAAAAAACAATTTAAAATAAAACATAGAATTAGTCCTACTCTAAATTTAGAGAACTAGATTTCTATAAATAATTTTTCATTGTTTTATTATAAAATTAATAAATGTATACTTCATAATAAAAAAAGTCAACAAAAGAACACTCAATCTACTGGACCCTTTCAGACTGAACATTTTCATTATAGTCATGTCTACTTACATTCAAAATTCCTGAAGATACAATCCCTGGTTCAAGTTTCTCCTTCTTTTTCCCCATGAACAGGCTAAAACTTTGACGGGCAAATATTTAGTAAAGAAGAAAAAGAAAACATTCTGGTTTTAGTTCTGCTGAGAGGTCACTCCGCCCTTCCTTAGAGTTAGAAAATAAACTCCTTTATGACAACCATTATTTATCTGATTTTCCTAACAGACTGCCCTGGCACAGACCGAACTTTAGTAAATGAACACTAACATTACAAATTATAATAATTTATCATTATTGTTGAGGCTTCTTATTTCTACCTCAAAACATTGGAAGAAAATGAAAGGATCAAATTCCTTTTATCACATTCATATTTAGATTCTGTGAAAGAAAACTACCTTGGGCCCCTAGAATCACTAAACTAAACAGAAAATTCAAGCTGGAAACTGCTCAGGGCAAACCTGTCTCCCACCCTATTCAAAGCCATCTCTCTGCTCACTGAGATAAATGCATATCTGATTGCCTCCTTTGGAAAGGCTTATCAGAAACTCAAAAGAATGAAACCATTTGTCTCTCACCTACCTGTGACCTGGAAGCCCCCTCTCTGCTTCCAGCTGTCCCCAACTTTCTGGATGCAACCAATGTACTTCTTACATATATTGATTGATGTCTCATGTCTCCCTACTATGTATAAAACCAAGCTGTCCCTCGACCACCTTGGGAGCATGTGGTCAGGACTTCCTGAGGCTGTGTCATAGAGGTGCATCCTCAACTTTTGGCAAAATAAGCTTTCTAAATTAGCTGAGACCTGTCTGAGATTTTGGGGTTTATAATTCCATTTGTTATCTATCTAACTGGGTAATATAGTTTGTCTAAAACATAAACATGTGATTTATCTATCACCAGTCATGAAGGAGACTGTAGATGCTCCTCAGCTTACAATGGAATTACATTCTGATAACCCCATCATATGTTGAAAATATCGTAAGTCAAAAACGCAGTTAAGATACCTAACCTACCAAGCATCATAGCTTAGCCTAGCCTACCTTAAATGTGCTCAGAACACTTACATTAGCTTATAGTTGGGCAAAATCATCTAACACAAAGCCTATTTTATAATAAAGTGTTGAATACTGTACACAGACGGGCATTTTATGGACATGAAGGGATGCAAAAACACAAGACACAGTATTCAAAAGAGGCTGGCAACACAATACACCGCAGCATACAGACTGTTTACCCTCCTGATCTCATAGCTGACTGGGAGCCGTGGCTCTCTGTGCGGCCCAGCGTAGCAAGGGAGCATCACACCACATATGGCTCGCCTGGGAAAAGATCAAACTTCTAACTTCCAAGTACAGCTTCTACTGAATTTGTGTCACATTCACACTATAGCAAAGGAAAAAAAACAATCATAAGTTTAACCATAGTAAGTCGGGGCCATTTGTATACATGCATACCTGGTAATAGTTAAGTATCACACTACTCCAAGATAGATCCTCTATTTACGGCCTCATGCCTCTGATATTTTCTCCTGCTACCCTATCCTTTATGAATATCATTTGTTTTCAGGCCTTCAATGATCACTTTTGTGTCATGGATTCCTGAGTGAAGTGTTTCTCATTTCTAATTGCCTACTGGACATTTCTATCTGAAAACCTGGACAGAACTTTCCTGCACCGTGCATACAAACAATTTTTTTCTTTCTTTTTTTTTTTTTTTTTTTTTGCTATGCCAATTTCAGCTCCTTTTCTTGATGTCTCTGTCTTCACTGCATGATCCTTGGCAGAATATTTCTTCATTCTACCTTCTTATAGCTCCTTATCAGTACCCTTAATACATGTGTTTCTTTGTTCTTTAAGGTTACCCTCAGTTTCCAAATCTCACAAGACTTTCTTTATTCCTCTTTGTCCGTCTATCATCTTTTTTTATTGTTCCACCAAAACTCATCCCTTCTTTTTTCTGAATATCCGTGACTTCAGCCTTACTCTTTACTTTCCTACTACCAACACCCTAGTTCAAACACTTCTTACCTTTTTCCTGGATTGCTGGAATTGCTCCCTGAAGGAAATGCCTGCTTTTAGCCTCACCCTCTCCATACCTGTAGCAGCATTTTATTTATAGGCAGCAGCATCTCACCCATGTCATTGCCTTTAACATTCCTTATATTAAACGAAGCTTCTGTTCTTGAAGACAGCACTGTGTGCAACTTTCTCTACATATCTTTTTCTTCATCAATTTTTTTTATTTATAATTAACACATAATAATAGTACATATTTATGGGATACAGTGTGATGTTTCAATGCATGTATACATTGTGTAATGAGCAAGTCAGGGTAATTATTATATCCATCATTTTAAATATTCATCATTTTTGGGGGGGTGACAACATTCAAAATCTTCTCTTCTAGCTATCTTGAAATATAGAGTACATTGTTAGTAGAAGACGAGAACTTATTCGTTCTGTCTAACTATAACTTTGTATTTTTCTGTTCACATAATCTTTACTGAATATCATCCTTGGCAGAGTGATATTTCTGCTTTCTACCATCTTATAGCTCCTTAACAGTAACCTTAACATATGTGTTCCTTTATCTTGTAGTTTATTGTATAAACATTTTCTCTTTCTTAATATATAACATTTTAATTGAAGGAGGAAGCATAAATGTGTGAGGTGGTATTAAATAATTGTAGATTTTTTTGAACATGGCTGAATGAACCGTGCTTTATTTACCACTATCTAGAGATGTTCTGAGTTAATATTTTATACTTACCACTAAAGAAATTCATAGAGTATTATAGCTGCAAGGGTCATTAGAGTTCATATGTTAAGGATGTTTTGTACTTCACAGAAGAGAAAACTGAAGCCTATAAAGGTTAAGTAACTTATGCAAATTATGCAAGGTCACACAGCAAGTTAATAAGTTTCCTCACTTGTAGTCATCCAAAAAACTCAGTAAATTACAAGTGAATTGCATTCCAGTGAGGTTTACTTCTGATTAAAACAATGGTAATAAAAAATATCAAGTGCACTTACTTAGTAGTCTAACCATTGGTTTTCTCCTGTGATAAGCTTTCTTATTATGCAAATTTATTTTATAACATGTAAAAACAGAATTTTAGAAGTCATATGATAGCGCTGTAAAAAAGTAGCAAAAATAAACAAATCAACAACTAACCTAAGGACATGAATCATGAAATATTTATAAATCACATTTTGTAACCTTTAATAACATCGAACCAAATCCAGTGGTTTTAAATTAGATTTAAAATTGGTGCTCTGCCCTTCAAACAATGCTTGATATAGTCAGCTTTCTGTATCAAGTGCACTTTTAAATAAATATGCCACTCATAAAATGCCTTCTTCAGAGAAGAACCTTGTTTCATGTTGTCGACAATAATCAAGATGAACTACAATGCTATTTTCTTTCTCTTAACCATTTCATCCCATTGTTTTGATTTGTACTTCTCTCATAAAAATATTGTCAAGCAAAATTAAGTGTGAAACCCTTGGTCCTGTCTTACAAGCTAGAGAAGTCTAGCTTTTAGCCTTTGTTGGGTGAGACTGATTTTTTTCCTGTTTTTGTCTTTTTTTTCCTCTGCATATTAGGAGTATTCTGAAATATGCATTCACTCTGCCTTTCTCAGGTGGCCTCTTTCCCTGACATACTGAAGCAGGCTGTTATGTGTGCTTTGAGTTATGGCAATATATCCAAAGAGACTTTGCCCTAGTGTAGGCCCCTCAATAGTCTTGCTTTTTAATTAAACTGAAAAAAAAATTACAGGGTGACCTTGTAGGACAAAATCATTATACATATAATGAGCTATCTTTTGAATTTGAAATCCAAAGATGTTCTTGAACTCCTTTGTATTTAATTTTATGTAAGTACTTGCAATTTTAGAAAAATAGATTGGCAATGAAGACGGGCCAACAAAGGAACAGCTTCTTCCCTTAGTAGTTAGTAGCAAATTATTGGCTTTTAAAGAAAATTGCTCCTTCACCCTGTTTTAAAATATGCAGTCTTTGTTTATAGCACATTTTGTCTTTAATGCTGTGCAACACCATATATGTTATTTGTTTGTTTCTCTTCACATTGATTTCAAAGCACAGCAACCAAGGTAAAATTAAAGAAAATGATGCTAACATTAGAATATTCTCTATTTACCCATAGACCCAAATTACTGTCCTGTGCTTTAGCTAAGCCACATTATTAATGAGTGCAATTGTTAAAACTATTATTAGTTATTTTTGACAAATCAATAGTATGTTTCAGGGAAATGATAAATAGAGGCAACTATATCTATATCTTCATATAGGTACATAGTCATAGTGGATCATATGGATATACAGTTCACTGTGTATTATGGCCAGAAAAGAGCAACTAAATGATGAGTTGACTGAAGATAATATTCCAAGATAAGTAGTTGAAGTGATTGAAGTGGTTTTTCCTGCAACCAACACTACATGATCAATATCTTTAAAATCCAAACAGTGGGCGTGGTGAAGAAAACCCCAAAGGTAAAGGCAACGTGATGAGTTGGAAAAAGTTCAGGCTATGGAGTGTGGCAGACTTCATTTGGAATCCAGTTTACTTGCTGTGTGACTGGACACATGGTTAAAACATTTAACTTAACCTAATTTTCTCACCTGGAAGATGGAAATAATTAAATTGATATGACATAACTGTTGTGAATGTTAATAACAATTCCTTGCTTAAAGCACCTAGCAGGGGGCCTAGCATTAAGTAAGGAAAGAGTCGGTGTTTGAATGCCCCACTCGAGTAAAGAGGAGAACTAGGGCTCTGTATGGGCTGGCAGTAGGAAATGGAGGCTAAGGCAGAAGTGAGGTTGACTCTCATTTCTGAACACAAGGGGAAAAAGCACTATATAGTACCTCTGGTGAAGCCAGGTTGGAGACTTAGGGACTAATCCAAAGCATCAATCCAAGGGACAAAGTGGTTAGAAAAGCTCTGGCAGTAAACGTCGTGGAAATGGAGACAGGATGGACTGAGCAGTTTGAAAGGATGAACACAGAAGGTGGAGCCCAGAGAGAATTTGTGGATCACTGGTACCTGCATTAGGAGGGAGTGTTCCTTAGGGTCTCTGTGCCGCTGCAGTGGGTGAGGAAAAAAAAGTGCTTTTAGGGCCAATTTTGTTGACACTCTCAATAAAGGCAAGCTATTGTGAACATTCTGATAATGATTGTTTAATATCAACACAAATGGGCCAGGCGTGGTGGCTCACGCCTGTAATCCCAGCACTTTGGGAGGCCGAGGCGGGCAGATCACTTGAGGTCGGGAGTTTGAGACCAGCCTGACCAACATGGAGAAACCCTGTCTCTACTGAAAAATACAAAATTAGCCAGGCGTGGTGGTGCATGCCTGTAATCCCAGCTACTCAGGAGACTGAGGCAGGAGAATCACTTGAACCCGGGAGGCGGAGGTTGTGGTGAGCCAAGAACATGCCATTGCACCTCAGCCTGGGTAACAAGAGCAAAACTCAAAAATAAATAAATAAATAAATAATGTTAACACAAATGGATATGTATTATAGGGTGGGAGAGCTTGCTCAAATATGAAGGATTTGATTATTGATCTAGATTTACCCATCTAATCCTCAGACTGCTCAAACTTTATTTATTAACAGGGTCCTCATCTCATGAAACTCTACTCTGCCGCAATCAATCTTCCAGTAACTTCAGGCAAAATATGTATATTTTGGTCTGAATCTATAAAATAATGGCATCATCTTTCCTCATCTACCCTTTCAATCTGATTCCCCATTATTTCCTTCTTTGTGAAAACTCACTCCATTCAAGCTAATTTCCAAACTCATTTGGAATATTTTTATCCCTGTGCTTTTGTCTATACCACGTATAGTCTTTTTCATTAAATCCTACACCAATGCTGAAGGCCCAGCTCAAATATTAGCTTAGTTACAATCAACTCTAAACTGTTTGGAAGATAGTTTAAAAAATGTCTTAATTAATGATACCCTGTATTTTTTATACGTACAATATTAATTTCTTGAAAAGTTGCATAATTTTTCTGTTAAAAAGTTGTATTTGTACAAATTTACTGGGTACATGTGAAATTTCGTTACTTGTATATAATATGTAGTGGTGAATTTATGGTGTTTAAGGTGTCCATCATCCAACTACAATACATTTTTGTTAACTATAGTTACTCTAGTCTACTATCAAACATTGAATTCATTCTTTCTGTCTGACTGCATGTTTGTGTCCTTTAACACACTTCTCATCCTTCCCCTTCCCCACTCACCTTTCCCTGTCTCTGTTATCTGTCTTTCCACAATCTACCTCCATGTGATCAAATTTTTTAGCTCCCACATAAAAGTGATAGATAATATGTGATATTTGTCTTTTTGTGCCCGGCTTACTTCATTTAATATAATAACCTCCAGTTCCATCCATGTTGCTGAAAAGGACAGGATATCATTTTTTATGGCCTAATAGTATTCCATTGTGTATATACACCACATTTTCTCTGTCCATTCATCCGTTGATGGGCACCTAGGTTGATTCCATGTCTTTTCTATTGTGAATACTGATGCAATAACCATGTGAATGCAGGTATTCCTTTGAGATACTGATTTATTTTTTCTCTTTAGATAGATACCCAGTAATGGGATTGCTGGATCATATGGTAATTCTATTGTTAGTATTTTAAGAAATCTTCTTTCTCTTTTCCATTGTGTCTGTACTAGTTTACATTCCAATCAAAGTGTGTAAGAGTTCCAGCATCCTCACCACCGTGCATTATTTTTTGTCTTTTTTAATATTAAACATTCTGACTGGGGTAAGATGATATCTCATTGTGATTTTGATTTGCATCCTCTGATGATTAGTGATATTTAGCATTTTTTGATATACCCGTTTGTCATTTGTATGTCTTATTTTGAGGAATGTCTATTAATGTCCTTTCCCACCTTTTTATGGGATTATTTGTTGTTGTTTTTTTTTTCCTGTTGTTTGAGATTCTTGTATATTCTGGCCATTAGTCCCTTGTTGGATGAATAGTTTACAAATATTTTCACCCATTCTTCATGTTATCCATTAACTCTGTCGATTGTTCTTTTTGCTGTGCAGGAGTTTCTTAGTTTAATGAAGTCCCATTTGTCTATTTCTGTTTTTGTTGCCTTTGCTTTAGAGGTCTTAGACATAAAGTCTCTGCCTAAACCAATGTCCAAAAGAGTTTCCCCTAAATTTTCTTGTAGTACTTTTATAGTTTCTGGTCTTATATCAAGCATTTAATCCATTTCCAATTGATTTTTGTATATGTTGAGAGATAGGGGTCTAGTTTCATTCTTCTGCACATGGCAACCCAACGTTCACAAACTCAGAATCTATGTATTCTAATTCCTCCATGTTATGTTAGCATATGATAATTCTAATGAAATATTTGTCACATCAGATTTAATGAAGTTTCTTTAATAGAGAGGTTATATATTATATTTTTCAGTTTAAAGATCAGAAAAATTAGGTTTGGGAAGGTTAAGTGACATGCCCATATTACACAGGGCTAACTTGCCTACAGGCTATGCAATTGATTGCAGGAATTCTGCGAGTCTAACAGAAGAGTGAGGTTAGTTTTCCGACTCTTTCTTATGCAGACTTTGACTTAATATTACTGTCTTCAGCCCTGCACCTGTTTCTGTCCTTGGGTAGGGCTTGAGGAATGGTAGATTATTAAACCAGGAGACAGATTATTGCCAGGAACAAAGAGAAATTTTCTCTAGGGCTGTTTAATTATTTTAAAAGGAATTCCCTCCTCTTTCTTGCATCTCCCCTCTCCCCGCCCTCTCTCTCTCTTTCTCTCTTTTTACCTAGTGGGTATGTGTTTGGCTACGGTAAATATCATAGTTTCAGTAAAGGAAAAAGGATGTTTGATTGATCAAGTGGCATATTTATCATTAATTTCCCAGTCCTCCAACCATTGACATCTGCTGAATCATGAGCTTCTCTGTGATTCTAATTGATGAGATTATTATGAGAATGGGTTTGTATAATATGATTCCTCCTGTCCTGCTTCATCGGACATCACCTCTTAATGCTTTCTGTGTGCAAGGAATTTGTTGGTATCTCTTGCCTACTTATGTGATTAAATATTCACTCTAATTTTAATGTTGTCATTATTGAGAAATTAGATAACGATATTTGATCATTTTGCCATGTTTAGTCATCTACAGATTGGTGACCATGAATGAAAAGAGTTGAAAAGCACTAGGTTTGACCTTTGCTCAAACAGTTCACCCTGTCTTCTATGGCTTTTGCATATTTATTCAAGCAATATTTATTAATTAAAAAAATTAATATTAGATCCAATGCCCTTTAAAGAGTGTAACTCAATTGTTCCTGTGGAGACCTAATATGTCTTTCCCTACAAATCCCACACGATGTTTTCTGAACCTCTTTTTACTGTATTTAAAATCATTAGCTTTGTTACTGAAGTTATTTATGTGCCTGTGACTCCCCAGTCAGACTCCAAGCTCCAAGTCCTGGGGGTCCATGGCTTTTTAATCTTTATATTCTCAATTGTGTTTTGCCCATAGGATACCATAAATGTTTTTTCAATTGAATAAAATGACTTTCTCCTACTTGGTATTCTTTATTTCAATTATGTATGTCTGATAAGTGGATTTAATTAGGTTATGTTTTATGATTAAAAACACTAATGTAATATTTTCCTAAGGGTTCTTGATTTTCTAAATCTAGTGTTCTGTAACTAAAATAATATGTTTGTTTAATTAGTTAAACAAGAAAAAAATATTATGACATAAAGGGAAATAAAGACCGTGGTTGGTATATAATTCACCACAGACATTGGAGTCAGGCAGAGTAGCATTCTAATTTGACTCCACCTCTTACTTGCTTTGTGATCTATGGAAAGTCACTAAAATTATCTGAACTTTAGTTTCCTCATCAGTTAAATGAGTATAAGAGGCCCTACTTTTTGTGGTTATTAAGATTGAATGACGGCCGGGCGTGGTGGCTCATGCCTGTAATCCCAGCACTTTGGGAGGCCGAGGCGGGTGGATCATGAGGTCAGGAGATCGAGACCATCCTGGCTAACATGGTGAAACCCCATCTCCACTAAAAATACAAAAAAAATTAGCCAGGCGCAGTGGCGGATGCCTGTAGTTCCAGCTACTCGGGAGGCTGAGGCAGGAGAATGGTGTGAACCCAGGAGGCAGAGCTTGCAGTGAGCCGATATTGCACCACTGCACTCGAGCCTGGGCAACAGAGCGAGACTCCATATCAAAAAAAAAAAAAAAAAAAAAAAAAAGATTGAATGACTTTGTTAATTAATTGTGATTTTTCACATACTAAACAAATCCTAGGTGTTACTGTCCCCATGAATGTTTGACAATTATGAATGATGAATGTTCCCCTAAAATGTTGACAGGGTGAATTTTGGTAAATGTCCTATCTTAGTCTCCTCATTGTTCTCAACCCCTGACACAGGGCCTACTTACTAAATCTTTTCAGGACAAAAAAAATGGAAGGAAAAACAAAGGAAACACAGAAGAGGGGAAGAAACCAAATTATATAATAAATTAGTTTCAGATCTTTAACAATAATGGAAATTCTGCTACTAGACTAAGTTCAATAATGTTTAGAAGTCATTTTTCTATAATATGAAGATCTATGTATGTTCTAATGCATGAGTTTATATTCATAATTTAATAAGAACAAGTTTTCAAATATGCATCAAGTGCATGTTAAGTGGGATTAGAATTCCTTGTGTTCCCTGAGACACATAGATTTAAACGTGTGCTTAATCTATAAGCTGAATTCATGAGGAAGTTAAGCAGTGTTTTTTTAGTCTATCTTTTTCACTATCTTAACAAACCTAGTTCTATGGAAAATATGCAGGGAAAATTATTTAAATCCCACCATATTTTCTATTTCAGTCTGCAGCAGGACAAGAAGGGTGAAGGGAGTGCCAGTTTGGAAAGGCTGACTTGGTGGGTGAGCAGCAGACAGTGGGGGAGACACAGTGTGACAGTAATCCCTCTATTTCTGGTTCAGAGGCTTCCGAAGAAACAGGACTTGAAAGCAGAGAAGAAAAACTGTCAGGAGCTTAGAGACAACTCCGTGTCGTGCATCAAAAAACAGCTTGAGGAGTCAGACACATTCTGCTACTTGCTACCTGAGTGTTGTTGCAGAGGTTACTTCAAAACCTTAATTCCTCAGTTTCCTCCTCTGATAAAGCCACTGATAATCTTTACTTTTCAGGGGAAACCTGAGGATGAAGTTACATATGGGAGAACACCTGGTATATACTTAATGCATATTACTTGTCTTTCTTTCCTCTTTAAAGTGGAAAGGCGCTCAGGAAAGACAAACCAGAAGCTGCCGTTGGGTCTGTAAGCAGATCTTACTTGCAAGATAAGCTTCTGGCTTCTGGATGATCTAGGGGAAGAAAGGTTGAGAAATTCTCACAGTGAAGTGGCAGAAATCCTAGGATTTGATTGTGTTTGTAGATGTTCTTCTGAATCTAAGAAGATCCAAAGTGTGTTGATAAAAAAAAAAGCCTCCTACTCTTGTCTTGATTTAAAAAAAAACTTTAAAATGAGCTGCAATTAGCTCAGTGTATTAGTCAGGGTTCTCTAGAGGGACAGAACTAATGGAACATGTATATATGTTATATGATATATATATATATATATACACACACACATATATATGTGTATATGTATATATAAAGGGGAGTTTATTAGGTATTAGCTCACATGATCACAAGGTCCCACAATAGGCTGTCTGCAGGCTGAGGATCAAGGAGAGCCAGTCTGAGATCCAAAACTAAAGAACTTGGAGTCCGATGTTGGGGGCAGGAAGCATCCAGCACCAGAGAAATATGTAGGCTGGGAGCTAGTCCAGTCTCTCCTTTTTGCTTTTTTCTGCCTACTTTATATTCGCTGGCAGATGATTAGATTGTGCCCACCACATTAAGGGTGGGTCTGCCTTCCCCGGCCCACTGACTCAAATGTTAACCTCCTTTGACAATACCCTCACAGACACATCCAGGATCAGTACTTTGCATCCTTCAATCAAGTTGACACTCAGTATTAACCATCACAAGTCTACCCCTTGTCAACTTGAACCCATACACATCTCCTGAGATCATACATAATCTTCAAATAAGGACGATAATAAGGTCATAATTATAACTAATATAATACAATTCTCCTTCATGCAACCAGAAACGCACCAATCCCCAATGCAAATACCATTACATGAAGTTATCAATACATAAATGCTGATATGAAGTCAATAAATCTTGCGTCACATGATAAAGGAAAAGGAAATAAAGTGAAGATATTTTCTTAGTACAAGTGTATACATGCACAAATATGTTTTTAACAAAAGGAGGAGGAAATACTCATGACAGTTACAGTCCTCATTTCTGCAGCTGGTCACGTGGTTATAGCTGGTATTGATTACTACTTTCTTCTACTAGCCATTCATTCTGCATTCCCTTTGCTTTCAGTAAGCACCTCAGCAGGTCATTTTTTTTTTTTTTTTTTTTTTTTCTGGTGGTGTGACTCAAGTCTTCATTCCTGAGGGGTCTGGACCATTTGTAGTCCTTCCTGGACTGGGCTGTTGTAGTTTCACATTGACTTTAATAACAGGGTATGGTAATACTGAGACACCCTAAGGTATCTCCTGTATTCCATGCATAATCTTCCTTACCTCCGTTATAGAGTAGTAGACTGATTTCATCTTGGTAGTCCAGGTCAATCACCCCGGCCAACGCTGTAACTCCCTTCTTAGCCTGTTGTCTTAAAGGTAGGAGGAGCCCAAAGTGTCCACGTGGCAATCGTAACTTCCAGTTTAATGGAATTGTTGTTGTGTCTCCTGGTGGCAGTGTTCCTCCCTCCAGAACTCAGACCTCTAGACCAGCAGAATGTAATGTGGCAGGAACAGGAAGCAAAAATTTTGCTAGTGGATCACTAGCAATGATGTGTGTGGTGCCACTTCCACTTCCACCCCTTGGTTCCTGGAACCATGAATCCTGGCTATAGGAGAAACAGTTCCATATACTGAATGCTGATTCAGAGCATACATAGCCTTCTGGAGAACTTTGCCTCAGCCCTGCAAAGTATTGTCACCTAGTTGGCATTGTAATTGTGACTTCAAAAGGCCATCCCACCATTCTATCAATCCAGCTGCTTCAGGATGATGGGGAGCATGATAAGACCAGTGCATTCCATGAGCACGAGCCCACTGCCACAGTTCTTTAGCTGTAAAGTGAGTGCCTTGGTCAGGGGCAATGCTGTGTGAAATAGCATGACGGTGGATAAGGCATTCTGTGAGTCCACGAATTGTAGTCTTTGCAGAAGCATTGTGTACAGGATAGCCAAGCCCATATCCAGAATAAGAGTCTATTCCAGTGAGGACAAACCTCTGCCCTTTCCATGATGGAAGAGGTCAAATATAATCAACCTTCCACCAGGTAGCTGGCTGATCACCCCAAGGAATGGTGCTATATCAAGTACTCATTGTTGGTCTCTGCTGCTGGCAAATTGGGCACTCAGCAGTGGCCGTAGCCAGGTCACCCTTGCTGAGTGGAAGTCCATGTTGCTGAGCCCATTCGTAACCTCCATCCCTGCCACTATGGCCTCTTTGTTCACGGGCCCATTGGGCAATGACAGGGGTGGCTGGGGAAAGAGGCTGAGTGGTGTCCACAGAATGGCTTATCCCATCCACCTGATTATTAAAATTCTCCTCTGCTGAGGTTACCCGTTGGTGAGCACTCACATGGGATACCAATATTTTCACAGTTTTTGGCCACTCAGAGAGGTCCATCCACACATCTCTTCCCCAAATTTATTTGTCACCAATTTTCCAATCATGTTTCTTCCAAGTCCTTGATCATCCAGCCAAACCATCAGCTATAGCCCATGAATCAGTATATAATCGCACATCTAGTCATTTCTCCTTCCATGTAAAGTGCACAACAAGGTGCACTGCTCGAACTTCTGCCTACTGGGAAGATTTCCCTTCACCGTTCTCCTTCAGGGATGTCCTAGAAAGGGACGGTAGTGCTGCAGCTGTCCACCTTCGGATGGTGCCTGCATATTGTGCAGAACTATCTGTGAACCAAGCTCTAGTCTTCTCTTCCTCTGTCAACTGATCATAGGGAACTCCCCATGAGACCGTTGGTGCAGGCTGAGGGAGAGAAGGCAGGGTGGCAGGAATGGAGACCATGGGCATTGGAGCCACTTCCTCATATAACTTATTTGTGCCTTCAGGACCTGCTGGAGACCAATCTCGTGTATACCACTTCCATGTGATGACGGAATGGTGCTGTGCATGACCCACTTTATGGCTAGATGGGTCAGAAGCACCCAGTTCATGATAGGCAGTTCAGGTCACATGGCGACTTGATGACCCATAGTCAAACGTTCAGTTTCCACTAAAGCCCAGTAACAGTCCAAGAGCTGTCTCTCAAAAGGAGAGTAGGTATCTGCAGAAGATGGCAGGGCCTTGCTCCAAAATCCTAGAGGCCTCTGCTGTGACTCACCTATGGGGGCTGCCAAAGGCTCCAAACAGCATCCCAATCTGCCACTGACACTTCAAACACCACTGGATCTGCTGAGTCACATGGCCCAAGTGGCAGAGCAGCTTGCACAGCAGCCTGGACCTGCTGCAGAGCCTTCTCCTATTCTGGACCCCACTCAAAACTGGCAGCCTTTTGGGTCACTCAATAAGTGGGCTGGAGTAACACACCCAAATGAGAAATGTGTCGCCTCCAAAATCCAAACAGGCCCACTAGGCATTGTGCCTCTTTCTTGGTTGTAGGAGGCGCCAAATGCACCAACTTATCCTTCAGATTAGAAGGAATATCTCAACAGGCCCCACACCACTGGGCCCCTAGAAATTTTACTGAGGTAGAAGATCCCTGAATCTTAGTCGAATTTATTTTCCATCTTCTGACACACAGTAAGCCCAGTGTGTTTGCTACTTCTTGCTCACTGGATCCAATCAGCATAATGTCATCAATGGAATGAACCAGTGTGATACCTTGTGAAAGTGAAAAGCGATCAAGGTCTCTCTGAGTAAGATTGACACAAAGCTGGAGACTTGATATATCCCTGAGGTAGGACGGTAAAGGTATATTGCTGGCCTTGCCAGCTGAAGGCAAATTGCTTCTGGTGGGCCTTATGAACAGTAATGGAGAAAAAGGCATTTGTCAAGTCATTGGCTACATACCAGGTACCAGGAGATGTGTTAATTTGCTCAAGCAATGAAACCACATCTAATATGGCAGCTACAGTTGGAGTCACCACTTGGTTAAGCTTACGATAATCCACTGTCATTCTCCAAGATCCACAAGTTCCATCTGTCTTCTGCACAGGCCAAATGGGAGAGTTAAACAGGAATATGGTGGGAATCACTACTCCTGCATCTTTCAAGTCCTTGATGGTGGCACAAATCTCCACAGTCCCTCCACGGATGCAATATTGTTTTTGATTTACTATTTTTCTAGGTAGAGACACCTCTAATGGCCTCCATTTGGCCTTTCCCGTCATAATAGCCCTCACTCTCCTAGTCAGGAAGCCAATGCAGGGGCGTTCTGCCAGCTGCTAAGTATGTCTATGCCAATTATGCATTCTGGCACTGGAGAAATGACCACAGGATGAGACTGGGGACCCACTGGACCCACTGTAAGTTGGATCTGAGGTAAAAATCCATTAATTACCTGACCTCAATAAGCCCCTACTTTAACTGGGGGGCCACAATGACATTTTGCATCCACTGGAATCAACATCAGCTCAGAGCCAGTGTCTAGTAGTCCCCGAAATGTCTGATCATTTCCCTTTCCAATGCAAATGTACCCAGGTAAAAAGCCAGAGGTCTCCTTGGGGAAGGGTGGGAGAAAGATTCACTGCATAAGTTGTCGGTAATGTAGTGGTCTCCTTCCTCAAGGGGACCTGGACTTTTCTTAATTCAAGGGATTCTGTGTCTGCAAACTTGCTCAAGTCTGGAAATTGATTGAAGGGTCATGATTCTGTTTTTATAATTCAAATTAGCCTTTTGTCTACTCAGCCTAGAAGTTTTCTGCTTACATAAATTAAGTAGGAATTTTGTAGGCTTCCTATCAATTTCACTTCTAGGAACACTGTAATTAATTAGCCAAAGCCAGAGCTCTACCTGAGTCAGACTATTCTGATTGCCGCTTTGCCTCTGCTGTCTTTTACGGTAGCTACACCCACCTTGCTTTTGACAGTTGAGTGCCGCAACTTGGCCACTGCCACTTCGGGATCCAATCATTCCCATTGTATTTAAATTTTGAAGTTCAGTGACTGCAGTTCCCATTATTAGATCTGACATACAGAGAAGAGCAATTACAGGGCTCTTCAAAGATGCAGGTGCTGCCCTCAAAAATCTGTTTCAGAAGGTATTGGTCAAGGGTATATCCTCTGGACCTCTCAGCTGGGATGAATAGGTCTAAAGTGACTAATGTACTCCACCAACCCAATCTCCCTAAGCCTTTGGATCCCTTCCTCTACATTAAACCAAGGGAGATCAGGCATTTCCAGCTCGCTTACAATGGGACACCTTTTAGTCCATATATCAGCTAACCAAGAAAATAAACTATTAGAATTTTTTTTAACTCCCTGAGCTGTGACATTAAATTCAGAGTCCCTACTTAGCAGGTCCAAATCAATAAATTCAGCTTGATCCAACTCTATGTTCTTTCCACCATTATCCCACACCCTTAATATCCATTCCAATGCCTGTTCTCCAGATTTCTGTTTATATAAATTAGAAAACTGAAGCAGTTATTTTCAAGTGTAGCACACCTCCTCATGGGTCACACTCAGACCCTCACGTCTAGGGGCCTGCCTGGACTTTAGTCTAGTTGTAGGTCTAAAAGCAAACAGGGATGTTGGAGATGAGTCCTGAGGAGAATCAACATTATCTTGCCTGACAACTGCCTCAGCGGAGGCCATCACTGTTGCCTCAGGCAGCACAGGGTTTATCTCCTCAGACAAGGGTGAAGGCTGATGGCAGCATGGGTCGGGGAGGGGATGTTGCCACTACTGGGGATAGGGAAGCTGTTTCTTCCGGCAAAAAAGGTTCATCAGAGTTTACAAAACTCAGTGTCCCCAGCTTCACTGGGGGACATGTCCCCATTCCAAGTTGTGGGGTCCCATTCTTTTCCAATCAATGTCCTCACTTTAACAATAGACACCTGGCAAGACTGTGAATGCACCTTTCCTTACAGATCAGCTACTTGCATGATAAGAGCTTGCGTCTATTTTTCCACAATTTCGGCTCTTTCTCCACAGGAGATGAGACTGTCACTCAGGGCAATCTTAGAGAATTTGAGGCTCAGTATCTGCTTCTGAAGCCAGGGATAGAATCCCTGAGTTCATCATTTTCTTTCATCACTTTGTCTACTGAACTTAGGAGCAACCAACCAGCTTCATTATGTTTCTTGGTTCTCCACATATGGTCAAACATATTATGTATAGAGTCACTAAACTCCTTGCCTCCCACGAGCAATGAATCAGGAGTGTCAAATGCATTTATTTTGCATAAGTCTCTAAACAGTACATGCCAAGGACTGTCAGTGTTCTGCATACTATTAAAAGTAGAGTCCTTAGCATTTTTAGGTCTAATTGTATTAAGCAGTCAACTCCAGAAACCCCAAAACCAACGAAAAAAGTCCATCCTTAATATTGTATTCCTCTAGAACAACTCCTGGTACCAAAATTTGTATTAGTCAGGGTTATCTAGAGGGACAGAACTAATGAATATATGTGTATTATACACAATATAATATAATAATACACAATATATAATATATATATTATAATACACATATATTCATTAGTTCTGTCCCTCTAGATAACCCTGACTCCTTGCTCCTCAGTCTGAAGACAGCCTATTGTGGGACCTTGTGATCATGTGAGTTAATACTTAGTAAACTCATATATATATTATATATATGATATTATATATAAAATATATATATAATGTCATATATATAATATAATATATATGATATTATATATAAAATATATATAATATCATATATATAATATATATGATATTATATACAAAATATATATATAATATGATATTATATGATATATATAATATATGTTATATATAATATGATATTATATGATATATATGATATTATATATTATATATAATATGATATAATATGATATATATGATATTATATATAATATATAAGATATTATATATAATATATAATATGATATTATATATAATATATAATATGATATTATATATTATATATAATATGATATTATATATTATATATAATATGATATTATATATTAGATATTATATGATATTATATATAATATTATATTGTATATCATATTATATTATATATCATATAATGTTATATATAATGTATAATATATTATATATAATATATAATATATATTAATATATTATATATTATTTATAATATAAAATATGTATTAATATATTATATATTATTTATAATATATAATATCTATTAATGTATTATATACAATATACAATATATAACATTATCTATTATTTATATTATATGTAATATATACTATATATTTTATATAATATCAATAATATCTTATATATAATATATAATATTATATATTATTTATATTACATATAATATATGATAGTATATATTATTTATATTACATATATGATATTATATATTATTTATATTATATATAATATATATTATATATTATTTATATTATATATAATATATATTATATATTATTTATATTATATATAATATATATGATATATTATTTATATTATATATAATATATATTATATATTATTTATATTATATATAATACATAATATTATATATTATTTATATTATATATAATACATATTATATATTATTTATATTATATATAATATATGATATCATTTATATTATATATCATATATGATATTGTTCATATTATATATAATATATAACATTATTTATTTATATTATATATAATATATAATATTATTTATTTATGTTATATATAATATATAATATTATTTATTTATATTATATATAATATTATATTATATATTATTTATATTGTATAATATTATATATAATATTATATAATATAATATTATATATCATATTATATATAATATTATATAATATAATATTATATATCATATTATATATAATATATATTATACATTATTTATATCATATATAATATAAAATATTATACATTATTTATATTATATATTATTTATAATATATAATATGTAATATATAACATATATATTGTCTATTGTTATATAAAATATATAATAATATATATTATATATTACATATTATATATTATAGATTATCCATAATATGTAATATATGACATATTATATATTATATATTGTTATATAATATATAACAATATATAATATATCATAATACATATATTATATATTATATATAATCTAATGTATATTATATATCATATATTACATAATATATCTTATATTAATATATAGTATGTACATATAATATAATAAAATATCTATTATATTATATTATATTGTTATATTATATAGAATATATAATTATATTATACATGTTATATGATATATTTCATATAATATATATTATATTATGTATTTCGTATAATATATATTATATTATGTATTTCGTATAATATATATTATATTATACATTTCGTATAATATATATTATATTATACATTTCGTATAATATATATTATATTATACATTTCGTATAATATATATTATATTATACATTTCGTATAATATATATTATATTATACATTTCGTATAATATATATTATATTATACATTTCGTATAATATATATTATATTATACATTTCGTATAATATATATTATATTATACATTTCGTATAATATATATTATATTATACATTTCGTATAATATATATTATATTATACATTTCGTATAATATATATTATATTATATATTATATAACATATTTTATATAATATATATTATAATACATATTATATTATATATTTTATATAATATATATTCTATTATATATTATATTATATATTTTATACAATATATATTATATTATATATTTTATATAATATATATTATATTATATATTCTATATAATATATATTATATTATATACTTTATATAATATATTATATTATATATTTTATATAATATATTATATTACATATTTTACATAATATATATAATTATATATTTTATATAATATATATATGATATATTTTATATCATATATATTACATTATATATTTTATATCATATATATGATATATGATATATTTTATATCAGATATAATATATATTAGATAAGATATAATATATATTAGATAAGATATGATATATTAGATAAGATATAATATATATTAGATAAGATATAATATATATTAGATAAGATATAATATATATATTAGATAAGATATAATATATATTAGATAAGATATAATATATATGATATATTTCATATATTCATATGATATATATTATATATGATATATTTTATATGATATATATATTATATATAACATATATATTATATATATTATATATAATATATATTCTATAGTATATATCATATATAATATATATGATATATATTCTATAGTATATATACTATAGAATATATATACTATAGTATATATAATATAGAATATATTATATATACTATAGAATATATATATTCTATATTATATGTATAATATAATAATATTATAATATACATATATATTATAATATATATAATATATATATTATATATATTATAGATCTATAATATATATAATATATATATTATATATATTATAGATCTATAATATATATAATATATATATTATAGATCTATAATATATATAATATATGTATATGAGTTTAGTAAGTATTAACTCACATGATCACAAGGTCCCACAATAGGCTGTCTTCAGACTGAGGAGTAAGGAGAGCCAGTCTGAATTCTGAAACTGAAGAACCTGGATTCTGACGTTTGAGGGCAGGAAGCATCCAGCACGGGAGAAAGATGTAGGCTGGGAGGCTAGGCCAGTCTTTCTTATTCAGGTTTTTCTGCCTGCGTTATATTCGCTGGCAGCTGATTCGATTGTGCTCACTACATTAAGGGTGGGTTTGTCTTCCCCAGCCCACTGATTCAAATGTTAATCTCCTTTGGCAACATCCCAACAGACAAACCCAGGATCAGTACTTTTCATTCTTCAATCAAGTTAACACTCAGTATTAACCATCACACTTAGTCATTCAGTAAAACTTGGGGATGTCTAGTTCAATCCTAAATTTAATACTTGGACTAGTCTTCTGAAAGTGAACAAAAAAGTTTTAAATTATGATCCATTATCAAAAAGTAGGAGAGAAAGTATGATGTGCCATATAAATCTATTCTTTTAGGGTATGTTTAAATTCAGCATCAGTTTTTGAAATATGGTATTTCTTAATATAATATGCAGAATTGTTAGGGAGAAAGAATTATCAATCTAAAACAATTACAAAAAACAATTGCTAAAAGTCATGCATTTAACCATACCTGTGGCTGAAACCTAGTTCCTTTGGCCACAGTAGCCTAAGCTGATTTGGTGGAAGCATACTGAAAATGTGAGCAAATCAGCTTAATACCTGAGCTTTGTATCAGAACCACAAAGCTGTGATCAGTCAGAAACCTTAAAAACAACATCAATAATTTGGAGGAAAATACTTTAAATAAATAATCAGTAACATAAAATAATTAATATACCGAAATTGTAGCAACAACAGTGTTTACAATAGAAAATTTAGAAGCAAGTTAGATATCCAATGGTAGAAGAATGGGTAAAGAACCCGTGATATTATATTATGGTCTTGTATATATTCATCACAATGTTACTTAGAATTTCTAATGACCTGGGAAATACTAAAAATATCATGTTAGACGCTAAACAGCAAGTTATAACATTTTAAAAACATTTAAATAATGTATGTTCTTGTGTGGATGCATGTATATTCATACCTCTATGAATATATTATAAAAAGACTAGATGTAATGGCTCTAAAATATTATTGAGCTTAATAACTATGTTTTATTATTGTAAATATACATATATTTTTAATTTTACAATTAATGTCTACTACCTGTAATGAGAAAAGCAAAATTATTTATAAAAATAAATTTATAAACATCTACATTTTTTCCCTAAAAATGTATGTGAGATATGAACTTAGAGTAAATTATGATGAATACATATTCAAGTATGTCCAATTGACAATAAAATGTTCTTTGTTTTTCTATGTCCACAGTGAGGTGACTTACCTTAAATTTATATACTACTAGTAGGTGAAAAGTGGGAGTACTTGAGAGTTGCCTCATAAATAATCATTGTTCTCTTGATGAATCCTCCTTGGTCTGGTGCAGTTCAATAATTCTTCTCATCTGTCCTATTTTCCAGTTGTCCCTCTCCCTCATGCCACCTAAATCAGTGACATTCATGCTTCTAATGATGCAGCATAAACAATAGAGAATACTACAGGCCCAGGTCACAGTCTTAACCAAAACATTTTTTAAAAACCTGACAAAATAAGATGCATGATATACTTTACAATATGGTGTTATTTTTATATTAAACGTGATATTTGACATTTGTATGACTGTGACTAAGATCACTCTATTAAAATGAAAAATTTTAACAAACCTTTAGAGGTGGTTGCAGTTTTGATGGACTTGGGATAAGCCCAGCATGAGTTTAGAAACACGTGTTCTATTTCTACTACAGACTAGCTATGTTTTATATATATATATATATATACACACACACACATATATAAAAATATGTTCACATATACATACATATGTATGTATATATGTATATGTATGTGCATATATGTACACACATACATACATATATGTATATATACATGTATATATGTATACATGTATTCATACACATACATGCATATATGTATGCATGTGTGTGTATGCATACATATATATGCATGTATGTGTACGAATACCTCACCTCTCTCAGCCTTCCTAGAATTGAAGAGAGTTATGACCTTGATGTGGACTAGGTTTTGGCTTAAGGGAATGTTCTGGCTGATTTGATCTTCTCCAGATAATATGTATGTATATGTGTGTATACATATACACACATATGCATACATATATATGTACACACACACACACACACACACATAAACACAGGCATACCTCAGAGATATTGTGGGTTGTTTCCAGACCACCACAAAGGCAAATATCACAATACATTGAGTCGCACAAACTTTTTGATTTCCCAATGCATGTGAACTTTTACATGCCCATGCTTTTCAATAGTCTATTAAGTGTGCAATAGATGTGTAAAAATGTACTTAATTAAAAATACTTTATTGCTAAAAAATGCTAGGCCAGGCGCAGTGGCACACACCTGTAATCCCAGCAGTTGGGGAGGCCAAGAGGGGTGGATCACCTTAGGTCAGGAGTTAGAGACTAGCCTGACTAACATGGTGAAACCCCGTCTCTACTAAAAATACAAAAAACAAATAGCCAGGCGTGGTGGCACGTGCCTGTAGTCCCAGGTACTTGGGAGGCTGAGGCAGGAGAATCATTTAAACCTGGGAGGCAGAGGTTGCAGTGAGCCAAGATCACACTATTGCACTTGAGCCTGGGCAAGAAGAGCGAAACTCCGTCTCAAAAAAAAAAAAAAATGCTAACAACCAGCTGAGCCTTCAGATAGTCAGATAGTCATCATGTTTTTGCTGGTGGAGAGTCTTGCCTTGATGTTCATGGCTGCTGACTATCAGGATGGTGGTTGCTATAGGTTGGGGTGACTGTGCAATTTCCTAAACTAAAACAAAAATGAATCTTGCCTCATAGACTGTTCCTTTCATGAAAGATTTCTCTCTAGCATGTGATACTATTTGATAGCATTTTAATCACATTAGCACTTCTTCCAAAATTGGAGTCAATGCACTTAAACCCTGCCATTACCTTACCAATTAAGTTTATGGAACATTCTAAATCCTTTGTTGTCACTTCAACAATGTTCACAGCAGCTTCACCAGAACTCGTTTCCACCTCAGGAAACAACTTTGCTCATCTGTAAGAAGCAACTCCTCATCCATTGAGGTTTTATTATGAGATTAGCAATCCAGTCACATCTTGAGGCTCCACTTCTCATTTTAAGTTATTTTATTATTTTCAACACATCTGCAGTTACTTTCTCCACTGAAGCCTTGAATCCCTCAGTCATCTATGAGTGCTGGAATCAATTTTATTTAAACTCTTTTTAATATTGATATTTTCACAGCCTCCTATGAATCACAGATGTTCTTAATGACATATAGAATGATGAATCCTTCTCAGAAGGTTTTCAATTTACTTTTCCCAGATCCATCACAGGAATCACAATCTATGGCAGCTATAGTCTTATGAAATATGTTTCTTAAATAATAAAACATGAAAGTCAAAATTACTCTTTGACTCATGGGCTACAGAATGAATGTTGTATTAGCAGGCATGAAAACAACATTAATCTTACACACAGCTCCATCAGAGCTCTTGGGTGGCCAGGTATATTATCAATGAACAGTCATATGTTGAAAGAAATCTTATTTCCTGAGCAGTAGGTCTCAACAGTGGGTTTAAAATATTCAGTAAACCATGCTGTAAACAGATGCGCTCTTATTCAGGCTTTGTTGTTCTATTTATAGAGCACAGACACAGTAGATTTAGCATAATTTTGGAGGGGCCCTGGAATTTTCAGACAGAATGGTAAATGGACATTGGCTTCAACTTAAAAGTCACCAGCTGCATCCCCTTTTAAATAAGAGTCAGCCTGTCCTTTCAAGTTTTGAAGTTAGTCATTGACTTCTCCTCTGCAGCTGCAAAACTCTTGGATATCATCTTCCAATAGAAGGTGTTTTTTCTTTTTTCTTGTTGTTGTTGTTTTGTCTTGTTTTGTTTTGTTTTGTTTTGAGATGGAGTTTTGTTCTTGTTGCCCAGCCTGGAGTACAATGGTGCGATCTTGGCTCACCGCAACCTGCGCCTCCCGGGCAATTCTCCTGCCTCAGCCTCCCAAGTAGCTGGGATTACAGGCATGCACCACCAAGCCCGGCTAATTTTTTTGATATTTTTACTAGAGACAGGGTTTCTCCATGTTGGTAAAGCTGCTCTCAAACTCCTGACCTCAGGTGATCCACCTGCCTCGGCCTCCCAAACTGCTGGGATTACAGGTGTGAGCCACTGCACCTGGCCAAGGGTGGTTTTCTCTACATTTAAAATCTGTTGTTTAATGTAGCCATCTTCACTATTTACATTAACTAGATCTTCTGGATAAGTGACTGCACCTTCTACATTGGCACTTGCTGCTTCACCTTATGGAGATGGCTTCTTTCCTTAAACCTCATGAACTAACCCCTGCTGGCTTAAAACTTTTCTTCTACAGCCTCCTCACCTCTCTTGGCCTTCCTAGAATTGAAGAGAGTTATGACCTTGATGTGGACTAGGTTTTGGCTTAAGGGAATGTTCTGGCTGATCTGATCTTCTCTAGATAACCAAAACTTTTTTCATATCAGCAATAGGTGGTTTAGCTTTCTTATCATGTTTTTGTTCACTGTGGTAGTAGTTTTGATTTTATTCAGGAACCTTTCATTTGCATTCACAATTTGGCTAACTGGCACAAGAGGCCTAGCTTTCAGCCTAGTTCAGCTTTTCACATGCCTTTCTCACTAAGCTTAATTATTTCTAGCTTTTGAGTTAAAGAAAGGTGAAACTCTCACTTGAATGCCTGGAGGCCATTGTAGGGTTTTTAATCAGCTTACTTTCAATACTGTTGTGTGAAAGGGAATATAGAGACTTGACGAGAGGTAGAGAGATGGAGGAACAATTGGTTGGTGGAGCAGTCAGAAAACACACAACATCTATCTATTTAAGTTCACCATCTTATATGATTAAGTTAAACATCTTCTATAGGTGCAGTTCATGAGGCCCTAAAACAATTACAAGCATCGCATGAAAAGATCAGTAATCACAGATCACCATAACAGATATAATAATAATAAAAAAGGTTGAAATATCACCAGCATTACCAAAATGTTGTGACACAGAGACTTGAAGTGAGCACATGCTGTCGAAAAAAAAAAATTGGTGCCAATAGATTTGCTGAACCCAGGATTGCTACAAACTTTTCATTTGTAAAAATGCAAAATCTGCAAAGCACCATAAGTCAAAACACAATTACATGAGGTATGCCTGTATACAGATAGAGCATCCTTAATCCAAAAATCTTAAATTTGAAAGCTTCGAAATTCAAAACTTTTTGAGTGTCAACATGACAACACAGGAAAATTTCACACCTGACCTCATGTAATGGGTTACAGTCAAAATGCTATCAAAACTCTGTCTCATGCACAAAATTATCAAACATATTGTATAAAATGACCTTCAAGCTATTAGAATTGGGTTCCTTCTTCAAAATATGTCAGTATGTATATGGAAGTATTCAAAAATTCAAATAAATTAAATCCAAAACAGTTCTGAACCTACGCATTTTGGATAATGGATACTCATCCAATGTGTGTGTGTGTGTGTGTGTGTGCATGTGTGTCTGTGTGTGTGTGCATGTCCATATATGTACTTATATGTTCCCCTTCTCTTTGAGTTGGTTTCCCTATCTGGAAAATTAGGGGTTGGAGATCATGAATGCAAAATCACCTCTCTGTCCCAAGCTGTGTTCCCTCTGGATATTAAAAATAATTCAAAGCTCAGAAATTTGGGATCATGTTATCAAATGTTTTCAGTGTCATAAAATGATTAAAAACTACAGTTTTCATTTTGTCTTAAAAACAAAGTGATGACTGTAAACCAGGGGTCAAAATTAGTTGTGAACAAAGAGTTTGTTTGACCCAGAGGCACTTCATCTAGATGAATTATAAGCCTCAAAGAACATAGTAACAGCCAATTAATCAAGAAACTTACTCATTGTTTATGTGTGGTTTTTTGAAGCTGAGTTTTTCTAGTGTGTTTGAAGGACTTCAGATCATTGCTCATTTGTGAAAGTGACATTTTTTTTCTTGGGTATAACAATATGCATTTTCAATGTAGGGCAAGTTTAATTATTCCTCCTAGAAAACATGCCTTTCACCACACATGACAAATTCTCCCCTAAAACAGATCTCTATATTGAAAATTGTTTCAGTATTGCTCCCAGTCCATGATTTACTTTTAGTATAAAAATTGATTTTCTTTTGGTCTAAGAAAAAATATTTAGAAGTGAAGACAGGGTATAGTTTTTCTTCTTACCATGAATTAAGCCAGACTATCTTCAGGGTGTTTCTCATCTAGTTTAAGAGATAACTTTAACATCATTACAAAGTGAAACACTATGTATTGTGAAATCATAGCACGCAAACCAAGCACAAAGGGAAAGAAAAGTAGATTGTTAGAATTCCGGGAATCCATAGAGGGCTTCATGGCGTAGATGGATATGTTAACTACATTAACATATCTTTGAAGAAAAAGATATAATAAGCAGCAAAATTGTTACTTTGTGGTGCAGCAATTTATTCAAGGACATAGAAGGTACTCAGCAAAATTTTACCTTGTAAATGCACCCATGCCTAGATTTTATCCTAGGACTATTTGAATACAGAAAAACTAAATCATTTTTCATTTTCTAGAATTACAAATTATTTCTATTTATTATTGCACGGAAGTATCAATCAAGACTAGCCAAACTATTTTCTAAAATGCAAGTAAAATAGCTATAATTAAATTGATCAAAATACAAATTTCCTTGATCATCTTTTATGCAGAAAACTGAAGTTATATACTAAGGATACTTTCCTTACATTTGATATTCACACCTTTATTCATCCACTCATATCACAAATATGTATTGAGTCCCTACCATGCTAATTTCTGAGGGAGTACAATAATGAAAAAAATAGGAAATAGACAATATACTGTCAAAAATAGAAAACAAAAATAGAAAAAATAAAATACATTAGAGTTTACATTCTAACTTATACTGTGTGTACCTGTGTTTGTCATTGTATATGTCTATGTGTATGTCTTTGGGCACACACTTGCATATATATGAAGCAGAGAGATTTAGCAGAAACTAGGAAAATCTAATAGTCATGAGACCCTATTTTTAGTCATGGCATTAACAACACATTGCATTTCCTAAAGAAGGTCCCCAAAAACATTTCTTTTATAATTTGATTTTGACACACCCTTGTCAAGGGGTAAAGTCTAATGTAAAAGGGGGTAGACCAGGGGTCCACAAGCCCCAGGCTGTGGACCAGTGCCTATCTTTGGCCTGTTAGGAACTAGGCTGCATGGCAGGAGGTGAGCGGCTGACAAGTGAGCATTACTGCCTGAGCTCCACCTCCTGTCAGATGAGTAGTGGCAATAGATTCTCATAGGAGCATGAACCTTATTGTACATGCAAGTGATCTAGGTTGTGTGCTCCTTATGCGTATCTAATGCCTGATTATCTGAGGTGGAACCGTTTCATCCTGAAACCATCCCCAGCCTCCTACCCCCTACCCCTACCCACCCCCCTACACCTACTCCAGGGAAATATTGTCTTCCACGAAACTGGTCCCTGGTGCCAAAAATGTTGGGGACCGCTGAGGTAGACAATGCCAGAAAAGGTCAAACAACTTCTTCCTGGTTCTCTTGGAGCACTTTCTCTGGGGGAAGCCAGCTACCATCTAAGAAGTCTGACTTCCCTGAGGTTACCATGTTGGAGAGGCTACATATAGACACTTTGGTAAAAAGCCCCAGCTGATACCAGCCTTCTTCCAGTCATCCTCTCCAAGGTGTCAGACACGTGAGTAGAGCAGCCTTGGACTCTCTAGACCAAGCTTTTCTAACTCACGGCCCAGGATGTCTTTGAATGTGGCTCAACAAAAATTTGTAAACTTTCTTAAAACATTATCAGATTTGTTTTTTTAGCTCATCAGTTATCGTTAGTGTTAGTGAATTTTATGTGTGGCCCAAGACAATTCTTCTTCCAGTGTGGCCCAGGGAAGCCAAAATATTGGACACTCCTGCTCTAGACTATCCCATCCATCAGGTAGGTACCACAAAGTGACCTCAGTCAATGTCGTGAGGAGCAGAAGAATCATCCTACTGACCACTCTCAAGTTAATTAACTACATAATACATAAGATGTAATTAAATAGTTGTGGTTTTAAGCCGCTTGATTTTCAGGTGGTTTACGTCACAGCAATAATAACTGGGATAGATGTACAACTTAATAGCTATGTGACCATAGAAAAGTTAACTACGCTGAACTTTGTTTTTATTTGTAAAATGAAAATACCAATATACGTCCTTCGTACCCAACATAAATTGGAGGTGTCATTTTAGCATTATTCTCCTCAAGCCCGCATTTGTCTTTCATTTACTCAGCAATTAAACACCAAGTTAGTCTCATTTCTACAACCTGTCATCCCCCAGTATAGTTTCCGTCAAGAAAGTCAAGTCGCAAATGAGATCAGAGTGTGGTGCTGCCATGTTTAATTCTCAGAGTCAACTGGTGGCTCTGACGCACCCTGTGATTCACCGCCTATAGATTTCAATTTTGCCAGAATTCGAGAAACTTCATTTAACATACTTTCATAAACCTTCTTTTCACAGTGACTATAAGGGACATATTAAACATATTTGTAAACTGATTTTACAAATTTAAATCCAGGCAGTTTACTGGGTTCTTCTGACTTCTTTTCATATGCAAACGTAAAAAATTCACTTTTCCATTATAATGAAAAACTGAACATATACCATGCCATGTCTGATAATCTGTCCCTTCTCCTGTCACTGATATGGAAGTATAAAAATTCAGATTGTCCCATGCCTTTTAGATTTCTCTGATGGCCGATGAGGTATTCCTGGTGGTAAAGACTGACCCTTTGATCACACATCTCTCACAAGTAAGCAATACTAGGCTGTAAGACCTTTGGCTTATTTACATCTCTCTGACTTCAAAGTTTGTTTGTAAGGCAAGTTTATATAGGTATACCCAACATTAAGTACACATGATGTTTAACAATCTGGATTTATGAAATGGGAAAAGTAGAAGGAGGGAAGTTACTCTATACTTCACTATAGGCCTATGTATGGTCCTATAAAGTAATACTATAGGCTTACCTATAGTATTACTTTAAATACTGCTTCACAAGAGTACCTTTAAATACAGTATTGGTTACAAAAATGTAGACATACATGGAAATTTTCAGATTTACATCTATTTTGCAGAGTAGGTTACATCTGTATATATTATAATTTTTTGTACATTATTGTTTCAGCACGGAAACCTAAAGTAATAGGCATTACCTTGTTCACTGCCCATTATATACAAAAATTAAGCTAGTCTCATCATATGCTTTCCTTGTGGTAATCTTAAAGTAATCATTTTACTCCCATTTTAAAGACAAGAAAATTGATTCTCAGATAAATCAAGTGTGATGGTTAATATGGAGTGTCAACTTGATTGGACTGAAGGATGCGAAGTATCACTTATGGGTGTGTCTGTGAGGATGTTGCCACAGGAGATTAACATTTGTGCCAGTGGACTGGGAGAGGCAGACCCACCCCCCCATCTGGATGGGCACCATATAATCAGCTGTCAGTGTGGCTAGAATAAATCAGGCAGAAGAAGTTGGAAGGACATGACTTGCTGAGTCTTCCAGCCTTCATCTTTCTCGCATGCTGGATGCTTCCTGCCCTCAAACGTCAGACTCCAAGTTCTTCAGCTTTTGGACTCTTGGACCTACACCGGTGGTTTTCCAGGGACTTTTGGGCCTTCGACCACAGACTGAAGACTACACTGTCAGTTTCTCTACTTTTGAGGTTTTGGGACTTGGACTGGCCTCCTTGTTCCTCAGCTTGCAGATCACCTACTGTGGGACTTCACCTTGTGATCATGTGAGTCAATACTCCTTAATACATTTAGAACAATGGAGCCTTCTATTCCTAGGACTAGTCTGTATGAGTGAGTGTGTGAGTGTATGAGTGAGTGTTTATATATATATATATATATATATATAAACACACACACACACATCTATCCTATTCTGTCCCCCTAGAGAACCCTGACTAATACATTAAGGTATTGCCCAAGGTCACTCTGCTGGAAAATGGTAAAAATTTGATTTAAATTATAGTTTAACCTGAAACTGCCTTTGTATCCTTTGCCTTCTATTATTTCCCAGTACTCATGATTTATGCCTAAACCACAATGAATAGTTTGAGGCATAAGCATTTGAACCTTACTACCATTGCTCATAACGTTCTCTCCCTCTGTAATGCTGTTATCCTCATTTCTACAACATCATATGAGGCTAAGTCTTATAGTAAGTTTTGAAAGTCTCATAAAATTCTCTCATTTTCCTGTCTTTTCATAGCATTTCTTGGCACCTTTCTCATATGACTGATCACATTCTTAGATCCATTATCTACGTTCATGTCTTAGCTCTCCAGCCAGCCTGCGGTAGTAATAATCAGATCTGCATAGTGCTTTACAGACACACTGCATTTTCCCATGTATCTTTTCTTTTAAGGAAGACTCTTCTAGTGACTGAAAATTATGAACTCACATTTTAGTGCCCAATATGAGAGTAAAATTTTGAAATGAAAGTACTATGATGTATTTTCCTCTAACTTATCATTGATATATTCTTTCCTAGAGAGTTTTGAATGTCCTAAAATCATAACAAAAATTATCTCACTACATCTATTTGTACTTGTCCTTTCATCTACCTTTTTTCCAGAGTTTCAATCAGATGAGGCCTTCTGGAATATTAATTTATAAAATTAATTTTATCTTTAGCTGTTTGGAGATACCTACAAAATCTACAGTAGGTTGTGATTGACATTTTAAAATTATGGCCAGTGAACTTGGGCAACCAGTGTCCTAACATCTGCATCTCTGCTTGGCTTCATTATCCTCTCTTCTTTGTCTTGACATCTATGCTATCATTCTTGTACATTGGTTAAACTGTTATGTCTTTGTGGGGAAAAATTGCTCCAGAATAAATTCACCTGCCTCTTGATGAAAGAAAAAAAGGAACAGTGGAGACTTAAAGAGAAAGATTTTAGACAGAAAAGAAAGTAATAGAACTGAGCCTAATTTAAAGAGGAGGAGGTATTTCATGGATGCTCACATCCTCGGTGTCAACAAACCAACCTTCCAAATGTTCTGTATAGAACTAAGACAAATATAATTTCTGTTTAATTCGATGAAAAAAACTGTTCATGAACTGCTAGGCAAAACATTATGAATTTGAAAGGGTTATTTACTTTTTAAATGTATATTGCAATTCATTTGATAGGGAGGAACATATAGTATAGTGGTATTTTCAACTGAGAGCTACATGAAGTTATTAAGACTCAGCTTTTATTCCAGAAAAGTTGCCAAGTACAATCTTTCATTATTATGCTGCATCTATTTACATATAATCGACCTCATTTGAGCAGGGTAAAGTGACAAGGCCTGGATTCCATAAAACCTCATTATTTCAATGCAGAAAAAGCTCATGTTATTTATACTTCTGTGACTTATTCTTTCACTTACTTGTGAGTTATTGCTCTGCAAGTTTCATTTGCCTTCTCTAAACCTTTATGCCTTAGGAATTAACACTCTTGTACACGATGGTAATTTTTCATTTGCCTTTTTCTCAGAGATGTACAAAATATTGAACCTACTTTTCTCAAATACAGTACCTAAAGCATAATGAATGAAAGCATGTTTCTAGCATAGCTTCCTCTTTTATATTGTATTTTTTGACTTATCAAGAATTACTTATAAGTGCATTTTCTTGAGCATATGTATTGCTTTCAGAAACATTTTCAATGCAAGACCTAAGCAAGAACACTTAAGTCCCTCGTTCTTTAAACTCTAGGTAGTTACTGCTTAGGAAGCTACATCCATTTTCTTTTCTTTTTTTTTTTTTTTAAAGTGAATAATACATTGTCCTTTATTTCAAGAGGCTCACTGTCTTTCTTTCCCCTCTCTCCATCCCTCCTGTGCCCCTCCCTCCCTGGCTTCCTTTTTCCTTTCTTTTTTTATTTATTTTTTATTATACTTTAAGTTTTAGGGTACATGTGCACAACATGCAGGTTAGTTACATATGTATACATGTGCCATGTTGGTGTGCTGCACCCATTAACTAGTCATTTAACATTAGGTAAATCTCCTAATGCTATCCCTCCCCCCTCCCCCCACCCCACAACAGGCCCAGGTGTGTGATGCTCCCCTTCCTGTGTCCATGTGTTCTCATTGTTCTCTATGAGTGAGAACATGTGGTGTTTGGTTTTTTGTCCTTGCGATAGTTTGCTGAGAATGATGGTTTCCAGCTTCATCCATGTCCCTACAAAAGACATGAACTCATCATTTTTTATGGCTGCATAGTATTCCATGGTGTATATGTGCCACATTTTCTTAATCCAGTCTATCATTGTTGGACATTTGGGTTGGTTCCAAGTCTTTGCTATTGTGAATAATGCTGCAATAAACATATGTGTGCATGTGTCTTTACAGCAGCATGATTTATAATCCTTTGGGTATATACCCAGTAATCGGATGGCTGGGTCAAATGGAATTTCTAGTTCTAGATCCCTGAGGAATCGCCACACTGACTTCCACAAGGGTTGAACTAGTTTACAGTCCCACCAACAGTGTAAAAGTGTTCCTATTTCTCCACATCCTCTCCAGCACCTGTTGTTTCCTGACTTTTAAATGATCGCCATTCTAACTGGTGTGAGATGGTATCTCATTGTGGTTTTGATTTGCATTTCTCTGATGGCCAGTGATGATGAGCATTTTTTTATGTGTCTTTTAGCTGCATAAATGTCTTCTTTTGAGAAGTGTCTGTCCATATCCTTTGCCCACTTTTTGATGGGGTTGTTTGTTTTTTTCTTGTAAATTTGTTGGAGTTCATTGTAGATTCTGGATATTAGCCCTTTGTCAGATGAGTAGATTGCAAAAATTTTCTCCCATTCTGTAGGTTGCCTGTTCACTCTGATGGTAGTTTCTTTTGCTGTGCAGAAGCTCTTTAGTTTAATTAGATCCCATTTGTCAATTTTGGCTTTTGTTGCCATTGCTTGTGGTGTTTTAGACATAAAGTCCTTGCCCTTGCCTATGTCCTGAATGGTATTGCCTAGGTTTTCGTCTAGGGTTTTTATGGTTTCAGATCTAACATTTAAGTCTTTAATCCATCTTGAATTAATTTTTTATAGGGTGTAAGGAGGCAATCCAGTTTCAGCTTTCTCCATATGGCTAGCCAGTTTTCCCAGCACCATTTATTAAATAGGGAATCGTTTCCCCATTTCTTGTTTTTGTCAGGTTTGTCAAAGATCAGATGATTGTAGATATGTGGATATGTGGCATTATTTCTGAGGGCTCTATTCTGTTCCATTGGTCTATATCTCTGTTTTGGTACCAGTACCATGCTGTTTTGGTTACTGTAGCCTTGTAGTATAGTTTGAATTCAGGTAGTGTGATGCCTCCATCCATTTTCTAGTTAAGTAACAAAAATGTCCTTCAGTGTGTGTATAACTTTAAGAGAAACCATTGATTTCTAATTACATATTGAATTTTACCACCCCACAAGTTATAGAAAATTAGGAAAAAAATCTGTTTGCACAAAGCCTGTATTGGAAGTGGGATTTTTTATGTTTGCTATAGTGTTATTTTATTGATTCTATAGCACTGTTTGTTTTATTCCTTGAAATATGAATCCTGTCATTTGGTTAAACCTTAAAGGTTAATTCTGTAATCTGAAAAATGTCTATAAAAATGTCCCAAAATGTATGAGGAAGAATCACAATTCAGAACACTGTAGCCTTCTATTCCTGGGACTAGTATGTATGAGTGAGTGTGTGTTTGCATATGTTTATAGCACGTAAATTAGGGTAATTCCTTAGCTCATAGTAAATTTAACACCTATTCCCTGCATGCAGTTGTGCTATATTCTTAGTTACAGTGCCTCTGTCTACATAGTGTTCACACACTGTTTATTATCCCAACTCAGATACCTCATGTGAGCTTCAGACACATAAACAAGATAACACCCAAAACAATGTGTGACACATAATAGGCAGTGAATATATATTTGTTATATAAATATTTCTCTCTTTCTGGGCTCTTAAATACGTTTTGGGGGATTGTGAAATGATGTTTTGGGGGATTATGACTCCCTCCTTCTCCGTGATCTCTTCTACTCTCATACTTCAACTGCCAATATATGCCAACAATTTTTTAAAATTTATTTCATCAGCTCAAACTTCTGTTCCAACTTTCATATCTATGTATCCAGCTTTCTACTCTACATATGCAAATGCATGTCTCAAGGGCTCCTTAAATACAAGATGCTTATTACAGAATTCATGATCTTCAAACTCTATCCTCATTTGACCTTCACCTTAGTAAATGAAATCGTCATTCAGCCAGCTGCAATGATAGTGCAGTAAACAGACTCTAAGGTGTCCCCCTAATCCCCACCTCCTGGTATTTGCACCTTTCTGGAATCTTCTCCCTTTGAGTATATGTGGGACCTATAACTTACTTCTAACCAACAGAGCACCAGTAAAGATGATAGGATGTCACTCCCATGATTATGTCACATCATGTAAGACTATATCTTGGTACTCAATTAACTGTAGAATCTCTCCTTACTTGCCATATTAGAAAGACCGGCCAGGCATTGTGGCTCATGCCTGTAATCCCAGCACTTTGGGAGGCTGAGGCGGGTGGATCACGAGGTCAAGAGATCAAGACCATCCAGGCCAACATGGTGAAACCCCATCTGCACTAAAAATACAAAAATTAGCTGGGCATGGTGACATGCACCTATAATCACAGCTACTCAGGAGGCTGAGGTAGGAGACTTACTTGAACCCAGGACCCAGAGGTTGCAGTGAGCCGAGATGGTGCCACTGCACTCCAGACTGGCAACAGAGTGAGATTCCATCTCAAAAAAAAAAAAAAAAAGAAAAAGAAAAAGAAAGGAAAAAAAAAAAGAAAAGAAAGGGCCATGCAGCACGGAATTGTGAACAGTTTCTAGGAACATGGTGAATTTTGGTACAGTGAGAGTAAGTCAGGCATAGAGTGTATTTGACAGAAGGAATTCCAAAAAAAGAGCCAGGAAAGGTGGTTTCAGGCTAGGTTGTGAAGAGCATTGTCTGGCAATGTGGAAAATAATTTGTTACCACGGCAAAAGTTTGGTTTACTCAATAAAGTTGTTCAATGCCTTTTGAGTGCAAGCACATTTTTAGGCACTGAAGATGCAGCTGAGAACAAAGCAAATGAAAATCCCTGTCTCAGGAGCAAGGAGTCATTGAATGATTGAATGTCAGCAAGGAGTCTCTGAATGATTAAATCATGGTATATGTGAGGTCATATTTGGAATTCAGAAGAATAATGGAAGAAAGGTGAGAAATTATAAGATGAGAGCGTGGAAGAAGGAAGAAGTGGAAACAATTTAAAAAATGGTGAGTTAATATAATATTTTGAAAATACAAAATAGGAAGGAGATGGGTGAATGAAGCCGGCAAGAAGAACAGGTGCTTACACAAGTGAGCACAACGCTACTCACATGGTAAGACATCGAATCCAGTGCTTGGCTTCATTCTACATTTTCCTATTCACAGCCAACTGTGGCTAGGCTACTTGGTTAGGGGTTTATTTATGCACATTTTGTGATTGTCTTTTCAAGCAAATACAGTTTGATTGGCCCTTTAATTTTACAGCTCCTTCTCTGAGGTAATAGTTTTTATTTGAGGTTCTCCAGGCCATGTGTTAACATTATTAGAACAGTAGCCCTTCTGCCACTTGGAAATAGAATCTGTTCCTGAGAGCAGCTGCTTGTCTTCATTGAAAGAAATGCTTTATATGAATTTTACAATTTTCTTACTTGACTCTCAGTTTTTACTCTCCATTTGTTGGCGATGACCTTGCCTATATTTGTAAGTGTTCTTTTGCACCTTTTATCAGAATCATATTTAAGACGTCTGTGACAAACCCACAGCCAACATTAACCTGAATGGGGAAAAGTTGAATGCATTCCCCCCCTGAGAACTGGAACAACACAAGATGCCCACTTTCACCACTTTTATTCAACATAAGGCAGAGTAGCATTTTGAAAGCAAGTTACTTTACTTTAATGTGCTTTTCAGAGTGTACTGTAGGAACGGAATACATGAGCGTAATCTCAAGGGTAAAGACAGTTTGCCATTTTTCTATTACACACACACACATACACACACAAACACACACATATATGTAATTAATGTCCCAGGATTTATCAAGATTGGGAAATAAAAAGGGGATAAGAGAATTCTATTTGAGAAGACTAGCGTATTTACAAATAATTAACACCATATAAAAAGTTACTTTAAGGATAATATACTTAGCTTATTAAACTGCATGCAGCCACCTTAAAATTTGGAGTGCACAGCAAAATTTAATTTTGGTTGCTTCTAAGCGTTGGGATAGACAGATTCCTTTTTTATGCTGCCTTGATCTAAAGTGGTTTTGTGAATTGAATTTAAACGCTGCTACTAGGCTGATAATACACAATACATTTTAAAACATGTGTTTGCTATTGTCTGTAACATTCACATTTCACTTGCAAGGAAGATAAAGTATTTCTATTAACACTAGACTTATTTCTTATTCTGAGGACCAGCCAGCACCACAGATGATGAAAATTCAGCTCATCACAGAAAGGATCATGCGGGTAGTTTCCCTGTTGAGTCTTATTCCACAAAATGAGTTTGATTTAATTGTACTGAATTCTCTGAATTTATTTACATTTTCCTTCTCTCTTTGTTAACATAATCATTTAAAATATTGTTATGTATACAATTGCTGTTATCTTCTTCCTATATTATTATTTTCTAAACTACAATCTTCCATAAATAGAAGGTCCCTTGATCTTATATTACTATAGCCTTTAATACTAAAAAATTTATTTTTATATTTTATCATATTTGAAATCAAGATTTATTTATTCCTTTGGAAAAAAAAATATTCCTGTCTTTGCATGAATTATATTTGGGATGCACAATACAAAATAAAACAAAGAAATAAATTATATAGAACGCTTGATGATAAGTGCAAATAAAGGAAAAAAAGGATAATGGTAAGAGTTGAACTTACTGACAATGAGACATTAGGAAAAGACCTGAAAAAAGTGAGTGAGCCATGCATATATCTGGGGGAAATGTATTCCAGGCAGAGGCGAAGCCAGTGCAAATGCCTCAAAGCAGGAAGGAAGCTGGTAGGTTAAAAGAATTAAAGTGCAGTGAAGGCCAATGACCCTACAGTGGAGTGTGCCAGGAGGAACACAATAACAGATCAGAGAGGTAAGTGCACACATAAAACTAAGGAACAGACAGGACATAGTTGCCTAGGGCCTGGGGAATGTTTTCTATGTATACATCCAATTACCTATGAGCAACTTGTACACGCAATGGGATTAGCAAATTTGACTGTCAATATTGATCTGAGTGACCTATTAAGTTTCGGTCTATAGATAGAGCTGAAGATTTCAAGTCAAAACTGATGTAATAAATCGGAAACATATGGGATGGCATAATTTTCTGTTTGCAGAGTTAAGCTGAGGATAACACTGTGTTGGGGAGAGACTTCTTGGATATTTTATAATTACCACAAAAAATTAAGGTAATTTCAATAGACATCAAAATAACTTGTTGAATAAGAAAGAATCAGAAGTGTCAAGCAGTCATATGTATTTATTTAGATGAAACACAGGTACTGTCTTTGAATTCAATTTTTCAAAATGAATTATGTTAAGCACCGTATAATCTAGGTAGATCTATTTCTAGATAATCAAGCTTGCAAACATCAGTCTCAAAAAATTAAAGCCATATTCATCTTCCTTATTACTTCTGAATGTAGTAATTCATTCTTGTACAGTAAAGAAGATTCGGGCTTGTGGCAACCCTGAAAATGAATTTATCACCGTTTATACTTATTTTACTCATTTTGCTCATTTATACCATATCTCGTTTTAATAGTAATAAAACTATTTCTTTTAAAATCTCATAAAATTAATACATTTTACTTAATCAAGTTTGCTTTTCCTTTGCTTTCTATGATACTGAAGTTTTACTCTAGTCTTTTTATTACCTACATCTCTTAGGAAAAAGAGAAGACACACATAGGAGAATTGTGCTACAAACTTGCAAAATGAGGGGTTGAAAATAGTGTCTAAAAAACACAAGGCAAAAAAAAAATTATGTATCAAACATGCATTTTTCATTGATTTATTAAAGGGTAGACTGAGCCATGGGGACCAAACAGTATCTTGTTATAGTCTTTGTTACATTTTTTAAAATATATAAAATATCTAAGCTTTGAATGTAGATAACTTGGGTTTGAGGATAGTTCAGCTACTCACTGGCTCTGAGCCATTGCTTTCCAACTGTAAAATAAGAGGTTTTACTAGATCAGTGACGAAAACTGTTTTATAGATGCATAGAAGATACTTCCAGGGCTGCTGCTGTAGTTACAGCGGTATGGGGAGAAATGGGGTGCACAGCTGTTCCAAGCATGTCTGTTTTATATACTAGGACTCCTTGTAAGATTTCATTTGAAGGAAGGTGTATACTGTGGAAATCGTTTGAAAGTTCTATTTGAACAGTGTTAATCAAACTTTTTTATTAAGTTGTTTTATGATGACCTTTTTTAAAAAAGTTCATCAAACTTTAAAAATACTCCTTCACTTATAAATTACAAGCTAATATTTTTCATTATATGTTTACATGATGAGAAAGGACATACGTTAAAGCATATTGATATATCAAATTTTAAAAACAAAATAAAATATTTTATCTTTTTAAATGCATCCGATGGTATCTATACATCAAAACAATTGAATACACACATCATCTTTTAAAAAGTACATGAACAATCTGTATTAAAATAGTCAGAAATTTAACATTGTTCCTTTTTGTCTTGTAATTCATATAGTCATCCCCACATAATTTTATACTGTTTAATATTTATATTTAAGCCTTCAATTGAACATCAGATCATATTTCTTTGGTATAAAATATATCCGTATTAAATATGCATTTTAATGACATACATATAACATTCATTTTAAAATAATTTTGTTACCATACTTTCCTATGGGTTAAAAAATCATTCAAGACTGAATTATGATCACATTTATTTTGTAGTATACAGTTGATCAAAATAAAACACATTACACATTTGAATAAAAGAAATAAAACATAAAATCAATATTTATGTTAAATCTATTTCTTAAATGAGTTGGATAAGAATAATTTTTCAATGAGTTTATATGTCCATGGATAAATATTATTCTGTGCTCTAATTGAATTTATTATCAAGCACTTTATGTGTGTGTATGTGTGTTGCATATATGTTAAGACTAGAAACCTATTTGTGTAAAACATAAGATTAGAAAGGAGTTTTATTTTAGTAATGTTTCTCACTCATTTAAACTCCTCTGACTTACATATTAAAATTTATCAGCTCATATTTGTCTTAGGTCCTTCTTCAACGTGGTTGAAAGGAAAGCGTTGGAAACCACGTGAATTACAAAGAATACGTAACCTAGTAGTAGTTTGACTCACATTCTCAATAGTGACTAATAGTGTTTCCTATTGAACCTGTGTTTAGTGCCTTGGAGGTTTTTCTTCCTAAGGGCAATACCCCGTATTGTGATATTAGGGGTGACTTGAAAACACTGCCATTTAGCATTAGGTATATCTCAATGCTAAATGACGAGTTAATGGGTGCAGCACACCAGCATGGCACATGTATACATATGTAACTAACCTGCACATTGTGCACATGTACCCTAAAACTTAAAGTATAATAATAATAAAATAAAATAAAAAAGAAAAGGGAAGTGAGAGAGAAGAGTCTCCCTGGAGCCTGTACTCCAGGTGTTTCCAAGCAGACCAATTTTAGAAAGATGATACATGGAAGTGGGAAAACTGAAAATAGATTCTCTGAGAACTAGCCACATCCACGTATTCCTTCGAACGTCTTCACAGCCTTCTACACAAAGGGATACACACTCCAGTTTAAGACTCACTGCGACTCAGCCGAGATCACGCCACTGCACTCCAGCCTAGGCAACAGAGTGAGACTCCTTCTCAAAAAAATAAAAAAAATTAAAAAAAATTAAACTCACTGCGTTGGAGATCTCTTGGGTCTCTTCACATTTTATTATTCTGTAATTACTTACGGCTTATCGTATTATAGATTATAAACTTAAAGTTCCTTTGTGATGAAGAATCAAGAAGGAAACACACATATTTTGCAAGTGCAAAATATGCAGCACCATTTAATATTTTTTCTTCTATATTTACATAACATTACACCTCTGTAAATAATGATCTTTCAAATCAGTATTGTTCATCTCATGTATATCTTATTGAAAACTTAACTTGAAACTTGAGTTTTCCAGTTCACTTGTAAGTAGATCCACAGCAAATCAGTGCTGTTTCATGCCTCTTGCCTACTGATAAATTGAATTGACTTGAGCAGAAACACATTAAAATGTAACATGAGAAGAATATAGGAGGAGAGGAGAAGTGGCATGATAATTACCATAGAGACATATTATATCGACCCTTCTATTAGTTTATCATGTCACTAGCAAAACTGAGAAGTGAGCTCATTAGAGTAAATACAAAGACTTACTTTTACGTGTTACAATTATATTGTTCTAATTTAGAAGAAAAGCATGACTCAGTTACATGGATTCTGTGCGGAGCTCTTTAGGTAATTAACTCCGGCAGTGACACACTATTTTCAGATAACAAGGAATACAGAGTGTTCACCTGAGGGCTCCAAGGCATTTGGCTTTCTCAAATAAAGACTGTAGTGATGGTGATTACTTAATCTATGAATGTAGTGTGGCACACAGCTCTTTTCCAGAATCTCTTGAACAGCATGAAGAGTCTTTCACTGTCCATATAAATACATAATATCATTAGTATGAAATAAGGTGACTGGTTTCCACTGTCAGAATTAGATGCTTACTGGCATAGTACATGTAGGTAGACTGAATGGCTAAAGTTCTGGAGCCCTAGTAACTGCTTCATGAAGGTCTGGTGAATATTTGTGGAAATAAGCGATGAATGAAGAAAGGAAGTTATATATATATATATAACTTCCTTTCTTCATTCACACACACACACA
Organism: Pongo pygmaeus; assembly: GCF_028885625.2. Classification (NCBI taxonomy): domain Eukaryota; kingdom Metazoa; phylum Chordata; class Mammalia; order Primates; family Hominidae; genus Pongo; species Pongo pygmaeus. The sequence goes on along the minus strand of NC_072396.2, from coordinate 147,519,075 downwards.
ACAAAATATAAATATATGTTATATATATTTATATGTGTATATGTGTGTATATATATTATGTTATATATATTTATATGTGTATATATGTGTATATATATATACACACACACACCAAAATATAAATATATGTTATATATAAATATAAATGTAAACTGTGTATTTCAACAAGGCTAGCAGAGTATATAGATATGAGTGGCTTCACTCATAATAAAGTATTCTCTCAAGGATCTTTGTAACTCAAATATTTTTGTGTGTATATTTATGTACTTATATGTGTGCACCTATATTCCTACGTGTGTGTATATATATATATATGTTTATATTTGGATATATGTATACACTCATATATATGAGAAAGAGAGGGAGTGTAGAAAGGGAGAGAATGAAAGAAAAAATCTCTTAGAATAGTAATTTCTATTTTGCTTTTGAATCCCACGGGACCACGACCAATCCAAAAGCAGGGGACATCTTTTGTTCAACTTTTTATAATTAAGTCTAATCCTGAGTTGGATTCAGATTAAAAACAAAAACAAGCAAATAAATAAATACAATAGGCATCTATGAGATGGAAATAGGAGTGTGCGCATGTGTGTGTGTGTGTGTGTGTGTGTGTGTGTGTGTGTGTAGCGAGGGAAATTGAAGTTCTAAACTGCTGTGGAAGGGTGGGCTGTATTTTCACTGGGAGCATGCACCAGTGCCTCATGGTTTCTTGAGAGAGATGCTCAGGAATACAAATACCTCCAAAAACAGTAGATATAAAGACAATAAATTCAAAGGTGATGGAGACTTTGGTTAAACGTGATAAAAAATGTGGTTCCTGGAGTCAGACAAAACTCAGGTAGAATTCCAGCTTTGTCACAACAGCTGTGAGATCTTGTGCAAGATACCTAATTTTTATGTGCCTCAGTTTTCTCATCTGTAAAAAGGGCCATAAGAGTTCCTAAAACATTGGGTTGTGGTGAAAAATATATAATACAGAGAATGTACAATTTTCCTTACTGTAGATTTATGGATGTAAAAATACAGGTCAATGTTCATTCAACCGATCTTTCCTAGAAAGATATTGAAGAAGAAAAGCAACTGTTTCTTGGATAAGGTTGTCAAGGTCTGTGGTAATGAAGATGACACAGGTTTTGTAGTTAGGATCTGGATTGGTTTCCTAAACCTACTATTTAAAAAGCTGTGTGATTCTGAGCTAGTTTCTTAAGCCTTAAGATCCTCAGATTCCTCTCTGTAAAATGGGATACTAATATCACACCTAGCACATATTTAGCATGGCAATGTACCAGACGATGTTCCAAAAGCTCTATGAGTATTTGCTCATTTATTCCTCCTAGCAATCTAATGGAATAAGTACAGCATTGTTACTGCTCTTAGCTACTCACTGAAGTGGTAGTCATTAACCCCATTGCACAATTGAGAAAATAACCTTGGAGAAAATGCATTGATAATAATAGTTTTTCAACTTCCTTAGACCTTGTATCTTATACGAGTTGTTGAAAAGTGCTTGGCACCCATGAGGTGGTAAATAAACATGGTGAACTGAGTCAGGTGGCTATCAGAAATGAAGCCTATGATGTTGACAGTGGTTTGCTGAGGAGGGATGAATGCTGTAATCACACTTCTTTTTTTTGTTTGTTTTTAATTTTAATTTTTATCTTAGATTCAGGAGATACACATGGAGGTTTGTTACAAGGGTATATTGCACGATACCAAAGTTTCGGCTTCTGTTGATCCCAACACCCAGATAGTGAACATAGTACCCAATAGGAAGCTTTTGGCCCTTACTCCCTTCCATCCTTTTCTGCTTTTAGAGTTCCTGATGTCTAGCATTTCTATCTTTATGTCAGTGTGTGCCTGATATTTAACTCCCTCTTCTAAGTGAGAATACGTGGTATTTAATTTTCTGTTTCTGCATTAATTTGCTTAGAATGATAGTCTTCAGCTACATCCATGTTGTGGTAAAGAAAATGATTTCATTTTTTAATGGCTTCATAGTATTCCATGGTGTATATGTGCCATGTTTTCTTTATCCAGTCCACCATTAATTGGCATCTAAGTTGATTCCATGTCTTTGCTAGTGTAAATAGTGCTGTAATAAGCATACAAGTGCATGTGTCTTTTTGGTAAAATGATTTTTTTTTCCTTTGGGTAAATACTCAGTAAATGGACTGCTGAGTCGAATAGCAGTTCAATTTTTAGTTGAATTATCTCCAAACTGATTTCCACAGGGGCTGAACTAATTTTCATTATCACCAACAGTGTATAAGCATTTCTCTTTCTCTTCAGTTTTGTCAGCATCTGTTATTTTTTGACTTTTTAATAATACTCATTCTGACTGGTGTGAGATGCCTATGATGTTACCATAAATTTTCTTTTTAGAGCACTTTCAAGCTTACTAAAAGGACCTATTGAATGCTAAAGAAAAAGCAAATAGTCCCCACTTTCTACATGCTTCTAAAGAGCTAGCCACAAAAATTTGGACTAAATGACTGTTCATGTTTGATAACCATTGACTTGGGTCACAAAATACTGTACATTTCAAGAGCAACACTGACTTCATTTAGGTACCTGAGTACCTATTAGATGCAATATTTGGCACAAGTAATTTACACCCATGCTGTGTTCTTTCTAAAAGATCCAGTGTCCCCAACCTAATTTACTAACATTTTATGTTTTCTTTGACTATGAGTTATTTGAATCTTCTGATAGTTCAAGGGAATCTGAGTGAGTTTGAACACTGGCTTTGGAAAGATTTTCTCACGTTGCAACTTTTGGGTAATGGCTATTAATATAAAAACTGGATTACTCAGACCTCATGCTGATTAGGCTCTTGAGTTACAGAAGAATTAGTGCTTATTTACCCATTGCCAACTTTATTCAAATTTTAATGACCAAAGTTCCAAGAGTCAGTTTTATCAATTGATATAAATATCAAAGGACTCAGTCAAGAAAAGATTGATTGTGAGAAAATGTGGTGATTTAGCTGATCTTTCCTTTTAAAATTCTTAGAAAAAAAACCTGGTAAACAGTTAAAATTTTGGATGATATTACTGGAAGAAGCTTTTCAACATATATATGTTTAGCTTTTCTCTCCTTAAATGGGGAACAATAGCTTCAGCAATAAACATGGTAAGTGTGTAAATTATTGCATGTACATGATATTACATTCTTCAAATGGTATTGCTACTCTTCTATTAGCAAATGATTTGAAAATCAAAGAACGTCTAGAAATTAACTTCAACTATTCTAAGTCTATATTATCTTACTGAGGAAATTATACCCAACTATATCTATTTCTAGTTACTACTTTTGCATCTTTCCTGAATCTGCTGCATTTCAATCCTTATCGTATTAGTCGAGGTTCTCCAGAAAAACAGAACCTGAAAGAAAAACAGAATCTGAATTATGTATATCTATCTACATAGATATATATAATCTCTATCTATATAGATATATATAATCTCTATCTATATATGTATATATAATCTCTATCTATCTATATGTATATATAGTTAGAGAAATATATAGATCTATATATATATATATGGCACATATACACCATGGAATATTATGCACCCATAAAAAAGAAAGAGTTAATGTCCTTTGCATGGACATGGATGAAGTTGGAAACTATCTATATCTATATCTATATATGTATATATATACATATATAGATAGAGAAATATATATGCATATATACATATGTAGAGAAATACATATATGCATATATACATATACAGATAGATAAATATATCTTTTTATCTATCTATATCTAGCTATCTATCTATCCATATTGATCAATTGACCCACTTAATTATGCAGGGTGAGAAATCCTCAGACCTGCCATTTATAAACCAGAGAACCAGAAAAACCTGTGGCAAAGTTCCAATCTAAGCCCCAAAGCCTGAGAATGCAGGGAGTTGATGGTGTAATTTCCAGACCAAAGGTCAGAGAAAATGAGGAGATGAGCTATATCAGCCAAAGCAGGCAGGCAAAAAGCAATCAAAGTTAGTTGCTCCTTTCTCTGGCTTACTGTTCTATTCCAGGCCTCAACATTTATTGCCCATATTGCAGAGGGCAATAAACCTTACTGAGTCCACTGATTCAAATACTAATCTCTTCCTGAAACCATCCTCACAGACACACCCAGAAATAATGTTTAATCTGAACACACTGTGACTAGTCAAATTGACACATAAAATTAACCATCACACATCCACGCATTGTCAACTTGGCAGCCATACACCTATTCTTCTTCTTTCTTTCTTTTTTTTTTATTATACTTTAAGTTCTGGGATACATGTGCAGAATATGCAGGTTTGTTACATAGGTACACATGTGCCATGGTGGTTTGCTGTATCCATCAACCCGTCATCTACATTAGGTATTTCTCCTAATGCTATCCCTCCCCTTTCCCCCCACCCCCTGACAGGCCCTGGTGTGTGATGTTCCCCTCCCTGTGCCCATATGTTCTCATTGTTCAACTCCCACTTATGAGTGAGAACATGGGCAGTGTTTGATTTTCTGTTCCTGTGTTAGTTTGCTGAGAATGATGGTTTCCAGCTTCATCCATGTCCCTGCAAAGGACTTTAACTCATTCTTTTTTATGGTTGCATAGTATTCCACAGTGTATATGTGCCACATTTTCTTTATCCAGTCTATCATTGATGGGCATTTGGGTTGGTTCCAGGTCTTTGCTATTGTGAACAGTGCTGCAATAAACATATGTGTGCATGTGTCTTTATAGTAAAAAGATTTATAATCTTTTGGGTATATACTCAATAATGGGATGGCTGGGTCAAATGGTATTTCTGGTTCTAGATCCTTGAGGAATCACCACACTGTCTTGCACAATGGTTGAACTAATTTACACTCCCACTAACAGTGTAAAAGTGTTCCTATTACTCACAGCCTCTCCAGTATCTGTTGTTTCCTGACTTTTTAATGATCACCATTTTAACTGGCATGTGATGGTATCTCATTGTGGTTTTGATTTGCGTTTCCCTAATGACCAGTGATGATGAGCTTTTTTATTTATTTATTTATTTTTGAGGTTTATATTAGCGTTTTTTTTTTTTTTGTTATACTTTAAGTTTTAGGGTACATGTGCACAAAGTGCTGGTTTGTTACATATGTATACATGTGCCATGTTGGTGTGCTGCACCCATTAACTCTTCATTTAGCATTAGGTATATCTCCTAATGCTGTCCCTCCCGCTCCCCGCACCCCACAACAGGCCCCAGTGTGTGACGTTCCTCTTCCTGTGTCCATGTGTTCTCATTGTTCAATTCCCACCTATGAGTGAGAAAATACAGTGTTTAGTTTTTTGTCCTTGCAATAGTTTGCTGAGAATGATGGCTTCCAGCTTCATCCATGTCCCTACAAAGGACATGAACTCATCATTTGTTATGGCCGCATAGTATTCCATGGTGTGTATGTGCCACATTTTCTTAATGAAGTTTATCATTGTTGGACATTTGGGTTGGTTCCAAGTCTTTGCTATTGTGAATAGTGCCGCAATAAACATACATGTGCATGTGGCTTTATAGCAGCATGATTTATAATCCTTTGGGTATATACCCAGTAATGGGATGGCTGGGTCAAATGGTATTTCTAGTTCTAGATCCCTGAGGAATCGCCACACTGACTTCCACAATGGTTGAACTAGTTTACTGTCCCACCAACAGTGTATAAGTGTTCCTATTTCTCCACATCCTCTCCAGCACCTGTTGTTTCCTGACTTTTTATTGATCGCCATTCTAACTGGTGTGAGATGGTATCTCATTGTGGTTTTGATTTGCATTTCTCTGATAGCCAGTGTGATGAGCATTTTTTCATGTGTCTTTTGGCTGCATAAATGTCTTCTTTTGTGTTTTTTATCAGTACCATGCTGTTTTGGTTACTGTAGCCCTGTAGTACAGTTTGAAGTTGGATAGTGTGATGCCTCCGGCTTTATTCTTTTTGCTTAAGATTGCTTTGGGTATTTGGGCTCCTTTTCAGTTCTATATAAATTTTTAAATACTTTTTTTCTGGTTCTGTGAAGAAGAATTTATTTGGTAGTTTGATAGAAATAGAATTGAATCTGTAAGTTGCTTTGGGCAGTATGGCCATTTTAACAATATTCATTCTTCCTATCCATGAGCATGGAATGTTTTTCTATTTGTCTGTGTTATCTCTGATTTCTTTGAGTAGTGTTTTGTAATTCTCATTATAGAGATCTTGCACCTCCCTGGTTAACTGTATTCCTAGGTATTTTATTTTGTGGCAATTGTGAATGGGATTTATAACTAGTTTCTACTACTCATTCTGTATTTTCTTTACCTTCAGAAAGAATATCAGCTGGGTGTGGTTCTTTATCTGGTTGTATGACCCAAAGCTTCAATCTTGAAAAGTCTAGGCCATTCATAGTCCCAGCTGAATTGGGTTGTTATAATTTTCTATTGATTTTAATTAAATAACTTGATAATACTAAGAGAAGCACTAAGAGATCTCTTATAGTCCATACATTCTCTTCATTACCTCCATTGTCGAATAGCAGCCCAATTTACTCTTGTTAGTTCAGATCAGTCACCACAGCCAACATCCTATCTCCCTTCTTGACCTGTTTACTCAGAGGTATGTGGAACTCAACATGGCCAGATAACAATCTTAACTTCCTTTTTAATGGGGTAATTATTGTGTCTCCTGGCAGAAGCATTCCTCCCTTTGAATTAAGATCTCTAGGCCAATAGAACATAAATTCACAGTAATAGGAAGCAAAACATTTGCCAGTATGTTGCTTGAGATGATGCAGAGTGGTTCAACTCCTACTTTCACTCCTGGATTACTAGGACCATGAATTCTGGCTATGGGAGGAACCATACCATGTATTGGACACTGATTCAGAACACATACGGCCTTCTGGAAAACCTTGTGCTAGATTTGCAAGGAATTGCCACATAGATGGTGCTCTAACAAAGTTTTCAAAGGGCCATACCACCATTCTACAAGGCTAGATGCTTCAGGGTGCTGAAAAATGTGGAAGGAACAGTGAATTTCATAAACATTGTTCCCATTGCCTCACTTCATTTGTTGTGAAGTGAGTTCCTTGATCAGAAGCAATGCTGTGTAGAATAGTATGATGGCAGATGAAGCAATATATAAGTCCAAGAATGGTAGTTTTGGCAGGAGCATTGTGTGCAGGGAAGGTACATCCGTATCCACAGTAAGCTTCTAGTCCAGTAAGAAAATAAGTGCTTGCCCTGTTTACTATGGAAGTGGGCAATGTAATCAACCTTCTTCCAGGTAACTGTCTGATCAACTGGGGCAATAGTTCCATATCAGGGACTCAGTGCAGGTCCCTTTTGTTGGCAGACTGGACACTCAGCAGTGGCCATAGCTATACTGGCTTAGGAAAATGAAAGTCCTTGTTTATGAGTCCATGAATAACCTCCATTTCTGCCACCATGGCAATGTGTTCATAAGTCCATTGGGTGATGACCGGGTAGCCTGGGAAAGACTGATTGATATTCAGCAAATGGGTCATCCTATCCACTTGATTTGTAAAGTCCTCACCTTTGAGGCTGAGCTCACCCTTTGGTGAGCATTCAGTGAATACAAATAGCTTCATGTTGTATTCCCATTCAGGAAGATCTATCCACATATCTCTCTTTGTCATCAATTTTCCACCAATGTTTTTTTTCAAAACACGGATAATCTAATCACACCATTGGCTTCAGCCCATGGAAGGGCATATATTCACATGTCTGGCTATTTCTGCTACCAAGGAAAGTAAATAACCAGGTGCCCTTCTTGCTGTTCTGTCCATTGGGAGGATTTTCCTTCAAGGATGTCCCCAACAGGGGTTATAGTGCTGCAGCTTTCCACTGTGAGGTGGTGTCTGCATATTGTACAAAACCATTTGTAAACCAGGCCCAAGTCTTTTCTTCCTCTGTCAGCTGATGCTAGAAAACTCTCCATGAGGTCATAGGTGCAAGCTGGGGGAGAGAGAAGGCAGTTTGGATACAGGCAGTTTGGATAGAGACCATAGGATTTGCGTCATTTCTTCATATAACTTGCTTGTGCCTCAGGGCCTGCTTAGGCTCATTCACATAAATATCACTTCCATTTGATGGTGAAGAGTTGCTCTGCACTCCCAACATTTTGGCTTATTGGGTTCAATAACACTAAGTTCGTGATGGCTAGCTCAGCATACATGACCGTTTTGTTGCCATAGTTAAATATTCAGTCTCCACTAAGGCCCAGTGGCAGGCTGAGAGCTGTTTTTCAAAAGAAGAGTACTTATCTATGGATAATGGAAAGACATGCTCAAAAATCTAAAAGGCTCATGCTGTGATTTGCCTATAGGGGTCTGCCCCCAAAACTTCAAACAGCATCTCTACTGCCACTGACACTTCAAGCACCATTGGCTCTGCTGGCTCATGTGGCTCAGGTGGCATAGCAGCTTGCATAGCAGCCTGGACCTGTGGCAGAGACTTCTGTTCTGTGCCCCACTCAAAACTATTTGTTTTAAAGGTCACTGGGTAAATGGGCCAGAGTGACACACCCAAATAAGGAATGGAATATGTTGATTCCAAAATCAAGAGGTCCGCTAGGTGTTGAGCCTCATTTTGAACTGTAAGAAGTACCAGATACAAAGATTTATCCTTCACCTTAGAATGGATATCTTAACATGCCCCATACCTCTGGACTCCTAGAAGTTTCACTAAGATAAAAGGCCCCTGAATTTCAGGAGGAATAATTTCCCTTGCCTGACACGCAAATGTCTTACCAATAAGTCTAGAGTAGTTGCTATTTCTTGCTCACGAGCTTCAATCAGCATAATGTCATCAACGTAATGGGCCAGCATGATACCTTATGGAAAGGAAAGGTGAACAAGTTCTCTTTAAACTAAATTATGACATAGGGCTGCAGAGTTGATGTAACCCTGAAGTAGGACGGTGAAGGTGTATTGCTGGTCTTGCCACTTGAAAGAAAGCTGCTCTGGTGGGTTATATGAATAGGTATGGAGAAAAAGGCATTTGCTAGATCAGTGGCTGCATACCAGATACCAGAGGGATTTATTAATTTGCTCAAGCAATGAAACCACATCTGGTAGAGCAGCTGCAATTGGAGTCACCACATAATTAAGCTTATGATAATTCACTATCATTATCCAAGAGGCATCTGTCTTCTACACAGGCCAAATGGGAGACTTGAATGGGGTTGTGATGAGAACCACCGTCTCTGCATCTTTAAAGTCCTTGATGTTTGCACTAATCCCTGTATTCCTTCTGGGAATGCAGAATTGCTTTATATTCAGTATTTACCATTTTCCTAGATTGAGACAGTTCTAATGCCTTCCAATTGGCCCTTTCCAATATAATTAATAGCCCTCATACCCCAGGTCAGAAAACCAATGTGGAGATTTCACCAGCTGTTAGGAATGTCTATCCTAATTGTGCATTCTGGAACCAGCCGCAAGATGAGTTCCGGGACCCATTTAACGCTGGGCCCTAAAAAAATATATGTGGAAGCCCCATTAAAACATAGAATACAGGTTGGGCATCCCAAATTCAAAAATCTGAAATCAAAATGTTCCAAAATATAAACTTTTTCAGTGCCAACACAGGTCTCAAAGGAAATGCCCATTGGAAAATATCAGATTTTGGATTTTCAGATTTGGGATGCTCAACCGGTTAAGTATAATGCAAATCTTTCAAAATCCAAAAAATCCAGTCTGAAACACTTCTGGTCCCAATCATTTTAGTAAGGAATACTCAACCTGTAGAAAGTAAATGCGGGTCCTATGGTCATTTACCTCAAGATAAGCATGCCACTGAGAAGCTCAGATGGCTAGTAATTCGTTATCGAGCAGTTCCCAAGGCTACTTGTTGACCTCAAATAAACTAAGGGTAGAGAAATTAGCAAAATCTACAAGAAAATATTGGGAGACATGTTTCCTTGGGTCTCTCACATGGTTGCAAGTCTTGTTTAGTGGCGTTGACAGCCTTTTTCAAGACAGTCTTTTGAAGGATGTTTGTATAGCAAGCTGCTTTGCAATATAGAGATAATGTCTCCCTTCAGAGCACAGAACAGATTTGTTTCTTTATCAGAATCTAAAAATAATGTCTTTCTCTGAAGCAAATGTTAGGCAGAGTTGTCAACAGCCCCTCTACTAGTCCGTTTTCACGATGGTGATAAAGATATACTCATGACTGGGTGATTTTTAAAGGAAAAGAGGTTCAATGGACTCACAGTTCCACGTGACAGAGGAGGCTTCACAATCATGGTGAAAAGCAAGAAGCACGTCTTACATGGCAGCAGACAAGAGAGAAAATGAGAGCCAACCAAAAAAGGGTTTTTACCCTTATAAAACAATCAGCTCTCATTAGACTTATTTACTAGCATGAGAACAATATGAGGAAAACCGGCCCCGTAATTCAATTAGCTCCCACTGGGTCCCTCCCACGATACATGGACATTATGGGACCTGCAATTTAAGATGAGATTTGTGTGGAGACATGGCCAAACCATATGAGCCCTCTTATAAAATTGGGGGTTTTCTAAGCACATTTTTTTTTAGTTGTAACCAGACCTGTTTGTACACTATTCACTTGGCCCACTCTGTATTACCCCCCATGAACTTGGGGACAAGAGGAACTAATGTAGATATGAAGCTCATGCTGACTCCTCTGCTGTATGTAACAAATTCTTTTGGCTTTCATCCACGAGTTGTATGTCTTCTGCCATCATTCATGAAATTGTGGCATGCTAAGTGTTTAGCTTGCAAGCATAATAAAATCTCAGACACTTTAGAGTTCTTGATACCATAATTAATAAAACAACTCATGCCAAGGTTTTAGTAACTGTAGGATATCACAAATCAAAATTCTGCACAGTCAAGACCAAGATAGTTGTGGCTGAAGAGTGAGTCAAAACATCAGCAACAGCTTAGATGTCTCCAAGAACAGTCTTATTAGTGGTAGACTCATCAAGCCCTTGTATCTTACTAAACAATAAAGTTTAGGCATGCAGTTCTTGGAAAATACACAAATAAATGTAAATTATATGTGTAATAAAGGCTTTTGGTATATTATTAGGTGGCAAGCTCCTTGGGCTTCCACATATAAAGAAAGCAACATGAGACAAACCTTAGGAAATAAGCATTGACTTTACTATGTGTGCATAATGCCAGTAAAATAATTAATTAGCTAAAGATTTAAATGTCATTAAACAAGTAATTTTATGTCACATTAATAAAACATAGTGCCATCTCTTGTACAACACTGTGACTGTAGTTAATAACAATGTACTGTATTCTTTAAAATTATGAAGAGAACAGATTTGATGTTTGCTCACCACATAAAAATGATAAATATATGAGATAATGCATATATTAATGCAGTCAGTTGAGCCATTCCACAAAGTATAATGTTTCAAAACATCATGGTGTACACAATATTTAAAAATATTTTCATTAAAAAACTATAAAAGTAAGTAAAACATATTAGTATGGTTGAAAGCAAGCTTTAAAAAAGGAAGCAATTTCAGATAAAAATTAATTTTGTGTACAATCTGGAAAATTTGAATTCTGTGAGGAGCTCTAGAGAATTAATTTACTACAGAAAATGCTAAGATTGTGAAAACTTATAATTACTGATACTTACTAGAGATATGATTACAAAGAATTATTCTCTTACTCTTGCTAACTTTCAAAATTAATATATTTCTTCTGGATATCCTTGTGGATAACTAGTTAACTGTCACATTAACCAAGACTTCTGTGCTCTTGTTGGTCATTCAGAAATTAGGGCAGAATACAAAAGAACAAAACTATGTCCTTTGCAGTAACATAGATGGAGCTGGAGGCCATTATCCTAAGTGAATTAATGAACAAAGAGAAAACCAAATACCACATGTTCTCACTTATAAGTGGTAGCTCAGCATCGCAAACACATAGCCATCAAGATGAAAATAATCATTAATAAAATTATGATTAATGTTACTATTAGTATAGTATAGTATTGTATTTTGCTATCGTTAGTAGTAGCAATTATTTACTAACAGAAGAGAAAGGGAGGGAGAGGCACATGAGCTGAAAAACCATCTATTGGGTACTACGCTTACTATATGGGTGATAGGATCATTTTTACCCCAAACCTCAGTGTCGTGCACCAGGTCAAAATCTGCACATTTACTCCTTAATGTAAAACTAAAGTTGATTTAAAAAAAAAGAAATTATGGCATAGACTCCATGTTCTATTTGTTTTCCTCAGTAATACAGTGTTCTGCATATAGTAGAGGCTCAGCAAGGTGCCAAGGAAATGGTGTAATGTTCTGAGTTGCCACTGCTTCTAGAAAAAAAGGATGGTTAACTTCCTTTTTAAAAAAGAGCAACATCATATTTCTCAGTATAGAAGCTTCTGTGATACTGCTTTAAATGATCTTCATTAAATTCAATAAATGGTTTATTTGACTGTTAGAACACTGCTCTAATTTGATGTTTATGACTGTTTTTTTCTGTGCAGATCTTTACAATTTAAAAAATTAATATTCAAATATGTGACTGGGATGGCTTTATTAACCTCTTATGTAACTCTCTAATTAAAATATTCTCTAAATGATCTGCTTTATATTCACTATAATTTGGAAGAAAAAAAGTTTCTGTGTACCTTCTTTTACATTATACATAGTACAAAGCCACAGTAAGCACAAAAATATACAGCTGAAAAAGTATAAATATGCAACTTCAGCATTCTAATGATTTTTGATATTAAAATTAATTCAGGATTTTTCTCAGAACATTTACTGCTCTGAGGGCTCTCAGCTCCAAATGTCTTTGTACCAGTTGATTGATATGACATAGACAATACATAATTTGGGAAACAATTTGGACATTCTGACCGTAAGTATTAGTGACACCTATGACAAGGAATGCTGCTTCCACTAGAATAATTTTTATAATGTCAGGAATCATTGCTGGTTTTGTTTACCCACATTGCCTAGAAAAAGGCAATCGAGTAGATATTCAATAAATAGTTTAAGTAAATGAATTTGTGACACTTGTCATGAGTTACATAAGGCTACAAAGAAGGAAAGAAAGTACTTTATGAAGGAGTTGGTCTGTGAGTCTAACATTTGTATTTGTAACACTTCATTGCATGCTGAAACCTGGAAACCTGTTTTATAATTTCCATAAATTATGTCACTCTAAATAATCATCTTATTTATTCATCTGTATGTTATCTCTTTCTTTCACTAGATTATACAGTCCATGGAGGAAGGTACCATATCTGTCTTGTAAAGAGGTATGTCCTAGGCACCTCAAATCATAATAGGTATCATTCACATATATATATATAAAATAAATTTAATATGGGTTTGGTACATCTGTAGAGCACAAGATGGCAAACTGTGAGGTAAGAAAATCCAATTTTTTGAGTGCTGAGACAGACCCTCTAGAAGGGCATTTGCATCTATTTTTTACATGAGACCTGGTTATGGAAATTACTTTCTGTAATAAGCTGGAACCTACTTATGAATACTGAATCTATGTAAGAATTGAAAATTTCTGGAGGATGCTGATAAATCTTGGTTTGGGGATAAATTTATTTATAGATTTGAGGAATCTTTAAAGCATAGGTGGTAACTTCATGAGATTGATACATTCCAGCTTTATGAGAAAATTTAAATAAAATGAGGTATAATTTATTTGTTATGATTATGTTTATGTATTGTTTCAGTATTATCATTATTATTAGTAGTATTTGTTGTTGTTAGTGATAGTGCCTATCACATGTAGGAACCAAAATAATTGTCAAAGAATGGTTTGTCATGTTTAGATTTGCCGTTCCTCTTATTTTTCTGAGATGTCTCCAAAGCAAAAACAAACTTTCCAGCACTACCCAAATTTCTTTCTTTTTTTTTTAAGGTTTTTAAAAATTGTTATTATACTTTAAGTTCTAGGGTACATGTGCACAACGTGCAGCTTTGTTACATATGTATACATGTGCCATGTTGGTGTGCTGCACCCATTAACTCGTCATTTACATTAGGTATATCTCCTAATGCTATCCCTCCCCCCTCCCCCCACCCCACGACAAGCCCCGGTGTGTGATGTTCCCCTTCCTGTGTCCAAGTGTTCTCATTGTTCAATTCCCACCTATGAGTGAGAACATGTAATGTTTGGTTTTCTGTTCCTGTGATAGTTTGCTGAGAATGATGGTTTCCAGCTTCATCCATGTCCCTACAAAGGACACTACAAAGGACATGAACTCATCCTTTTTTATGGCTGCATAGTATTCCATGGTGTACATGTGCCACATTTTCTTAATCCAGTCTGTCATCGATGGGCATTTGGGTTGCACATTTCTAAGGAAGATACACAGTGATTCGTACATCACTATGAACTCTGAGAGGAGCTATTCATATATTCTCTTTCCTAAGAGATAGATATCAATTATTTGGACATAGACTGCACCTCACAGACAAAGCAAAAGCTCACAAACATTGTCACATGTTGATTATTCAGTTTCCATTTCCATTAAGAAGAAATGTCAAAGAAAAACGTCAGATGTTGGTTTCAGACAGGGTCTCAAAAAGGAGAGCAGTAAATCAGAGAAATGATCACACTCCAGGATATCAGTGGTACTAGTTTACATAGAATTGTCAGCTTACATGGGACTGAAAATCTTCCTCAAACTTACAAGACAAGGATAATAAAACTCACTGCCAGGTTAGTAACTTACAAGACAGGTATAGTCAGGCACCATGTAACAACATTGAAGTAAATGACAGACCACATCTATGATGGCAGTTCCTTAATATTATAATGGAGCTGAAAAATTCCTATTGCCTACAGTTAGAGTAGCTGTTCTGTCGTCTAAGACACATCATATAACCTTTCTGCCTTCTCTCTTTCCTTCACAAGTGTCCACCCTGTATTGTGGTGTAATGGTTCTTCTGGCCTTTTTTCCCCATTTTCCCTCACAAGCAGTGCCCCTAAAAAATCTCTTGTATAGTAAATCCGCTTGTGTGAAGCTGTAGCTGCCATAAGACCCTAGCACAACAAGTTACTCATGTGTTTGTGGTGACGTTGGTGTAAACAAACCTACTGCACTGCCAGTCAGATAAAAGCACAGCACGTACAATTATGTACCGTACATAATACTTGAAAATGACAATAAATGACTATGTTACTGGTTTATGTATTTACTATACTTACTTTTTATCAGTATTTTAGAGTGTACTCTTTCTACTTACAAAACAGCCTCAGGCAGCTCCTTCAGGGGGTATTCCAGAAGAAGGCATTGTTATCACAGGAGATGACAGCTCCATGCACGTGAGAGCCCCTGAAGACCTTCCAGTGGGACAAGCTGTGGAGGTGGAAGACAGCGATGCTGATAATTATGACACTGTGTAGGCTTAGGCTAATTCGTTTGTTTGCAACTTAGCTTTTAACAAAAATGTTTCAAAAGCAAAATAATAAAAAGCCTATACAATAAGGATATAAAGAAATAATATTTTCGTAGTTCATAAGCATGATGACTGGGTGTTCACACACATGCGTGAGATATGCCACCCTCCCACCTTGTTAAGATGTTGGCACATAACCCGTCTTACATGAAAAAAAAAGAAAAATAATTTTTACACTTGGGCAATGTGTTTGTGTTTGAAGCTAAGTGTCATAAAAGTCAAATGTTTAAAAAATTAAAATTTATAAACTAAAAATGCACAGTAAGCTAAGGGTATTAGTACAGAATAATTCATTCAATAAATTTAGAGTACCCTAAGTGTACAGTGTTTATTAAGCGTATGGTAGTGTACAGTAATGTCCTAAGCTTTCACATTCACTTACCACTCAGAGCACTCACTGACTCACTCAGAGCAACTTCCAGCCCTTCAAGTTTGAGTCACGGTAAGCCTCCCATACAGCTGAGCCATATTTTTGTATCTTTTACAACATATTTGCACTGTACATTTTCTAGTTTTCAATATATTTAGATACACAAATACTTACCATTGTGTTGCAGTTGTCTATAGTACTCAGTACAGTAGCATGCAATATAGGTTTGTAGCCTAGAAGCAATAGGCTATCCCTTATAACCTAGGTCTACAATGGGCTAAACCGTCTAGGTTTGTGTAAGTACACTCTATGATATTTGCACAATGATGAAATTGCCTAAGAATGCAGTTCTCTGAATGTATCCCCATAAACAACACATGACTGTATATACTTGTCTCAAGAACTGGGTCCAGTTATCTGCACAGAGGCTTCTCTGCTAATACACAGGAGATAAATTCGTAGATATGATCACAAAATGGCTTGTGAATATAGGATCAATTTGCTATAGTAATAATATTCTCTGATTTGTTTCTATCTTCTATGTAGTTACTCACTAGCTACTGTCAATTCCACCTCTGAAATGTATCTTAGATGCTTTTCCACATTTCTTTTCTGATTTCACTTACCTAGGTCATCATATTTTCCCCTGAACACTAGCAATGCCATTCTAACTGCCTTCTCAATTTTTACACTTTTTCCTATGTTCAGTCTCATTCTTTTCAAATTCACCTTCCACACTATGGCCTAAAGAATCTCTCCAGCAATCAAGTCTGATCATATGCCACACAAGACTTTTTGTGTAAAACCATCAATGACTTTTCACAACATTCTAGGAAAAAACACACACACATGCACGTCCACACACACACACACACACACGCACACACATTTAAGCAAGATATCCAATCAAGTTCATTTTTATTTTATTTTATTTTATTTATTATACTTTAAGTTCTAGGGTATAATCGACCTCAATCTATACTTTCATCTTCTTCTACTAAAAACAGTCCCCAAATAACCTAAACTCCCATAGTGCTTTGCCTTAACATTTGCTACATCTAAAACACACTAAGTCCTCCTTTTATCAGCTTATGCTGTTCCTGCCTCCTAAAATGTCTTTCCACACTTTGGCTATGAATATACTTTTCCATTGAGACCAAAGTCAAATGCAACCTTGTCTTTGAAACTTTCCCTGACCCTTCTACATAAAGTGATTAGATGATTTCAAGAGGGTGGTGCTCCCAGGATGTAATTTAGTGTCCTTATAAGAAGAGGGACAGATAGTAGAGCAGTTGTGCTCTCTCTCTGCCATGCAAGGATACAGCAAGGCAGCCACCATCTACGAGCCAGGAAACAGGCCCTCACTAGGAAGGAAATCTCTTGGTGCCTCTAGAACTGTGAGAAATAAATGTCTGTTGTTTAAGTCACCCAGTCTATGTTATGTTATAATAGCAGCCTTAATAAATTGAGGCAGATATGATTCCACAATACATTTTTGATGATACTATTTTGTGCGTTTCTATTTTTTATCTTGTATTTTTTGGTTTGTCTGCTTCCACCCATATATTCTTAGCACCTTAAGGGCATGACCAGCATCTTCTTTCATATCTACCTCAATTTATTAAGGCTGCTATTATAACATAACATAGACTGGGTGACTTAAACAACAGACATTTATTTCTCACAGTTCTAGAGGCACCAAGAGATTTCCTTCCTAGTGAGGGCCTGTTTCCTGGCTCGTAGATGGTGGCTGCCTTGCTGTATCCTTGCATGGCAGAGAGAGAGCACAACTGCTCTACTATCTGTCCCTCTTCTTATAAGGACACTAAATTACATCCTGGGAGCACCACCCTCTTGAACTTATCTAAATCTAATTACCTCTGCCAAGCCCCACCTAATAACATCACATTAAGGGTTACAGCTTCAACGCATTGAATTTGTGGGGGACACAAACATCCAGTGCATAATACCTACCAATTTGCTTCTATCCCATTTAGTGTTTAGTACAAAGTTGAGTGTATTATAGGCTTGGAGGCATGAAAACCAACCTTTCGGACATTCAATTGCCCTGAGTTCTCTGACTGCAGTTGACAGGCGGTCCTGCTGCTATACTCTGATCTACCGTTGTATTCCTGTGGAGGCCCTCCTAACCTCCAGCCTGCTCTCAGCCTGTGATGAAGCACAGCAGGAATGCTAAAGCAGACAAGCTTCTGGGAGATTTAAAACTTGGCCAGGTGCAGTGGCTCATGCCTGTAATCCCAACACTTTGGGAGGCCAAGGCAGGTGGATCGCAAGGTCAGGAGTTTGAGACCAGCCTGGCCAATATGGTGAAACCCCATATCTACTAAAAACAAAACAAAACAAAAAAACACTACAAAAATTTGCCAGGCATGGTGGTGCGCCTATAGTCCCAGCTACTCGGGAGGCTGAGGCAGGAGAATCACTTGAGGCAGGGGTTGCAGTGAGCCAAGATCACGCCACTGCACTGCAGCCTGGGAGACAGAGTGAGACTCTGTCTCAAAAAAAAAAAAAAAAAAGAAAAGAAAAAGACTCCTTTGATAGCTGACTTTTGCTTTATGATTTTCCTTTGGCCTTGCTGAACTCTCTTAAGCCTAGGGTTAGAGTAACTGTTCTGTAGTCTAAGACACATCATATAACCTTTCTGCCTTCTCTCTTTCCTTCACAAGTGTCCACCCTGTATTGTGGTGTAATGGTTCGTCTGGCCTTTTTTCCCCATTTTCCCTCACAAGTAGTGCCCCTAAAAAATCTCTTGTGTAGTAAATCCACTTCTGTTCATCCATTCTTACACTGCTGATAAAGACATACCCGAGACTGGGCAATTAAAAAAAAAAAGAGGTTGAATGGATTTACAGTTCCGCATGGCTGGGAAGGCCTCACAATCATGTGGAAGGCAAGGAGGAGCAAGTCACATCTTAAGTGGATAGTGACAGGCAAAGAGAGAGATCCTGTGCTGGAAAACTCCCCCTTATGGAACCATCAGATCTCGTGAGACTTATTCGCTATCACAAGAACAGCATGGGAAAGACTTGCCCCCATGATTCAATTACCTGCCACTGGGTCCCTCCCACAACACATGGGAATTCAAGATGAGATTTGGGTGGGGACATAGCAAAATCATATCATTCTGCTCCTGGCCCTCCCAAATCTCATGTCCTCACATTTCAAAATCAATCATGCCTTCCCAACAGTTCCCCAAAGTCTTAACTCACTTCAGCATTAACTCAAAAGTCCACAGTCCAAAGTCTAATATGAGACAAGGCAAGTCCCTTCCGCCTATGAGCTTGTACAATCAAAAGCAAGTTAGTTACTTTCTAGATACAATGGGGGTACAGGCATTGGGTAAACACAGCTGTTCCACATGGGAGAAATTGGCCAAAACAAAAGGGGTTACAGGCGCCATGCAAGTCTGAAATCCTGCGGGGCAGTCAAATCTTAAAGCTCCAAAATAATCTTCTTTAACTCCATGTCTCACAACCAGGTCATGCTGATACAAAAGGTGGGTTTCCATGGTCTTGGGCAGCTCTGCCCCTCTGGCTTTGCAGGACATAGCCCCTCTCCTGGCTGCTTTCACAAGCTGGTGTTGAGTGTCTGCAGCTTTTCCATGTTCAGGGTGCAAGCTGTCAGTGGATCTACCATTCCTCCTAAATGTCCAGGCCTGTGATGGGAGGGGCTGCCACAAATGCCCCTGACATGCCCTGGCAACATTTTCCCCATTGTCTTAGTGATTAATATTTGGCTTCTCATTATGTATGCAAATTTCTGCAGCCAGCTTGAATTTCTCCTCAGAAAATGGGATTTTATTTTCTAATGCTTTATCAGGCTGCAAATTTTCCAAACTTTCATGCTCGTTTCCCTTTTAAAACTGAATGCCTTTAACAGCACCTAAGTCACCTCTTGAATCCTTTGCTCCTTAAAAATTTCTTCCTCCAGATACTCTAAGTCACTGCTCTCAAGTTCAAAGTTCCACAAATCTCTAGGAGAGGGGCAAAATGACGCCAGTCTCTTTGCTAAAACATAAAAAGAGTCACCTTTGCTCCAGTTCCCAACAAGTCCCTCATCTCTATCTGAGACCACCTTAGCCTGGATTTCATTGTCAATTTCATTATTAGCAATTTGATCAAAGCCATTCAAAAGTCTTTATGGAATTCCAAATTTTCCCACATTTTCCTGTCTTTCTGAGCTTCCCAAACTTTTTCAACTCCTGCCTGTTACCCAGTTCCAAAGTCACTTCCACATTTTTGGGTATCTACAGCAGTGCCTCCCTCTACTGGTATCAATTTACTGTATTAGTCCATTTTCACGCTGCTGATAAAGACATACCTGAGACAGAGCAAATTACAGAAAAAAAAAAAAAAAAAAAGGTTTAATGGACTTATAGTTCCACATGGCTGGGAAGGCCTCACAATCATGGTGGAAAGCAAGGAGGAGTAAGTCACATCTCACATGGATGGCAGCAGGCAAAGAGAGAGAGAGCTTGTGCAGGGAAACTTCCTCCTATAGAAGCATCAGATTTTGTGAGATTTATTCACTATCACGAGAACAGCATGGGAAAGATTTGCCCCCATGATTCAATTAACTCCCACCAGGCCCCTCCCACAACATGCGGGAATTCAAGATGAGATTTGGCTGGGGACACAGCCAAATCATATCACATATATCACCATTCTTAGTGTAGGCTTTATGGGGGACCTTGAATAATAATACATTACTGTTTTTGTTTTGTTTTGCTTTGTTTTTTTCCAGATGGAGTCTCACTCTGTCACCCTGGCTGGGAGTGCAGTAGCATGATCTTGGCTCGCTGCAACCTCCACCTCCTGGGTTCAAGTGATTCTCATGTCTCAGCCTCCTGAGCAGCTGGAATTACAGGCATGTGCCACCATGCCCAGCTAATTTTCGTATTTTAGTAGAGATCGTATTTCACTATGTTGGCCAGGCTGGTCTGGAACTCCTGACCTCAGGTGATCCACCTGCCTTGGCCTCCCAAAGTGCTAGGATTACAGATGTGAGCCACTGTGCCTGGCGACATTAGATTTAAATGAATCAATGAGTCAAATAATGGTGCATTTTTTCTCCTAAATACCAGATGCCTTTGTGCTACACTCTGGCTGTTCAAAGTCCTTAATATTACATAATCCTCAACTCAGATCTTCTTTTTTTATCCCCCCTCAATTTATTCTTATGTTTGGACCTGGGAGCTTCTGGAGTTATTGATCGTCTATTTATAACAAAGGTCATATAAGTCATTTGGACAGGAGAGAGGGAAACACTGGGTAGAAGAGGGCAGTTCACTGTCAAAGGCCCCACCCTCAAGCCTGGAGACCCACAGCCCTAAATGGGGACAGGCATTCCTGTTTTCATGCCCAAAAAGTTGTCTTTTGGCCTGCCACACCCCCTATCCTGTACGCATATAAACCTCAAACTGCAGACTCCAGAAGCAGACCAGCAGGTGAGAAGGCAAGAAGACAAGCAGACTGATGGCAAAACAATGCGACAGAGAAAGAGAGAAGAGGAGGAATGCCTGAACTCTGAGAGGAGTTCAGCTGGGGGCAGTTGGAAAGGAATTTGACCACTGGATGGCCAAACTCCAGGGAAAGATCATCTTCCCACTCCATCACCCTTGCTGGCTCCCCATCCATCTTGCTGAGAGCCACCTTCACCACTCCATAAAACCCCGCATTTATGCTTCAAGCCCATGTGTGACCCAGTTCTTCCCGGGATGCTGGGCAAGAGCTTGGGATGCAGAAAGCTCTCACACTAGCCCCATGCCCTTGCAAAAAGGCAGAGGGTCCATTGAGCCGGTTAACACTAAAGCTGTCTATGGATGGCAGGGCTAAAAGGGCACATTGTAACACATGCCCACTTCAGCTCCTGCACCTGTCCATCTGCATGGTCTCCCACCCCTCGGGGTTTTGAGCTGTGGCAGTGACTGAATAGGCAAACCACACTCCTGTTGCATGTCCTGTAAAGGAGATCAGGGGACTCTCCTGTTTTATATGGACTTATGACTAGTGACTAGTAACTCACTCATACTTACTTTTAAACAAGGAGCTGAGAAAATAAGATTTATAATTGAATAAAGTGGTATTATCAAAACTTGTAAACTTACTTTATATCTGTACAAAACTTGTCTGAAAGTATTTAGTATGTATCCTGACTTTGCACTTGTTTTCAACTGCAGTTTTTAAAGAGATAACTTGAAAGATATAAATATAACATCAGAAGAAGAGTGATGTAGTGCCTGCAGTACTGAGCTTGTTGCTGTATTTCTATTATTATCTGTCAATTGAATACTGACAGTATGGGCAACAAACAGAGAGAGGATTTCAGGGAATGTCTGGATATAATTACCTATAACACAGGTGTATGAAAGAAGGGAAACAACTGTAATAATTACAAAATTGTTATTGAACCCTTTGATCTGTCAGGTAAAAGACAGGAAATAAGATATTCTCATAGCTTCTAAATTACGGTTGAAGTTACACTGAGCTAGATCAGGACTGCTCTCGCTCTCTTTCACACACGCACACTTTCTTGACTTCAGATGCAGAGCAGTGTGCTAATCACATCCTTGGGACATGTTACTCTTTCATTATTGATCTACACAAGTTTCCTGTCTTATCTTAATCTATTGTTTTGTCCTGACTTCTGCTTGTATTTGTCCATTATGCATTGCTTTAAAGGAATACCTGAGACTGGGCAATTTATAAAGACTAAAGATTTATTTGGCTCATGGTTCTGCAGGTTGTACAAGCATGGCACCCACAACTTCTTGGTTTCTAGTGAATCCTCAGGGAGTTTTTACCCATGGTGGAAGGTAGAGAGAGAACAAGCAAGTTATATGGCAAGAGAGGGAGCAAGAGAGAGATGCCAGGCTCTTTCAAACAAACAGCTGTTGCACGAACTAACAGAGTGAGACTCACTCACTACTGCAAGGACAGCAGCAAGCCATTCATGAAGGATGTACTCCATGACCAAAATACCTCTCACTAGGTCCATCTCCAACACCAGAAATCATATTTCAACATTGCATTTGGAGGAAAATGCAAATAACTGCCCCATCTTCATACTCTTATTAATATATGTCTTTGGATATGTATGTGTCTTTGCAGAATTATAAAACATATAGCACAGTGGTTAAGAGTGAAGATTCTGAAGATAGATTGCCTCAGTTTAAATCCTGGCTCTCAGGCTAAATAGCTATGCAATTTTGGAAAAATTGTTTAACATCTCTGCTATTCCATTCCCTAGCATTATTGTGAAGAGTTAATAAATTAATTAAACATGATGTCTTTAGGCCTGAAGTGGTTGCTCATACCTGTAATCTCAGCATTTTGGGAGGCTGAGGTGGGCAGAACACGAGGTCAGGAGTTTGAGATTAGCCTGACCAACATGGTGAAACCCAGTCTCTACTAAAAATACAAAAGTTAGCTGGGCATGGTGGCGTGCACCTGTAATCCCAGCTACTCAGGAGGCTGAGGCAGGAGAATCACTTGAACCTGGGAGGCAGAAGTTGCAGTGAGCTGAAATTGTGCCATTGCTTTCCAGCCTGAGCAACAGAGTGAGACTCCTTCTCAAATAAATAAATAAATAAAATTAAAAAAGAAAATTATGTCTTTAGAAAAGCATCAGGCACATAGTAAGCCCTCAGGAAACGCTGGCTATTCTTACGTATACACATTTACAAATTACATGAATAATAGTCCAATGTCATTGTATTTCTTAATTTTTCACTTAACACTGTATTTGTAAAATTCAGATATGATAGTGTAAGCATATCTAGTTTATTAGTTTGACCGCTTTAGACTATTAATCCATTATCTATTATATTTGTGATGGATACCTAGATAGTCTCTCTCAGCTACCACAAACAATACAATTTCTAATATGCCTATTGGGATTACATTCTGCTGCAAGTAACAGAAACCAAATAGTGGTTCATTTTTCTCACATAATGAAAAGTCTATAGGTATATGGCTTCATCCTTTGCAATAATTCAGCATTAAAATATACTTTGTCTATTATTAATAGAGCTATACCAGGTTTTTTTTTTCTGTTGTCTTATTTAGTGTTTGCTACACATACACACACACGTGTGTGTATGTATGCATGTAGATATAGATAATTTATTTTACTGTTAATCTTATATTTTGGACATATATTTTATAAGCAGTATATAGTTTAGTTTGTATATGCAACCATAAAATGTTTGTTTTCTAAATTTCTTTTGATTGCTGGCTTACTGGAAGCATTTCTATCATCTTAGTTTATGATTTGTTGTTTTTAATTTTTAAATTATTTCTCTTGCCTTTTTATATTTTTATGGCTTAAGAATTTCTTAAATTTATTTTTTTCTCTACTGTTGGAACTTCTGCATGTTGCACAGTCTACTTCTATGTGTTCAACAAATGCCTTAAGTATCATCATCTTCATTCTTTAATTCTCTAAAGCTGATCGACTTACCACTTTTCTCTGAAGACATAAAAGTTTTTTAGAATACTTTAATCATAAGCTTCCTTTTCTGTCTTTTTGTTTTATTTGGTTTTCTGATGCTTATTTTTCTTTCCATTTTATTTTTTGGCCTTTATTCTATATCTTAATTCCTCAAATTAAACATTATAATTATCATTTTATATAGTCTTTCTACTTCAATTTCTTTCCTCCTTCTCTACCTTCCATTGGAAATACTAAATGTTCATTTTGCTAGTTTGAAAACTGTGGATTCACTTTCAAAATGTTAACAGTTGCTCCAACTTATTAAGATGAATGCTTTATTTTTCCCATAAGTTCCTTAACCTTATCAATAGCTATATCTTCCTATTATACTTTGTTATTCTTTCTCTTTTCTCTAATCCAACCACATAACAAAATGTCATGCACATAAGAAAGGTTCAGTGTTTGTTGGAATCACGTTTAAATGGTAGAAATAGTATTTGTGCAATATCTCTGATAGGATCTGAATAAGTGCTTGGTGAATTAACTCAGCAGAGTTTGGAATAAAACAGCACAATGAAAAGTGAAATTTTTCAAATACTTATTAAGAATTCTAGTATCTTTGCAACCCAGTTAAGGAATCTTATTGATCCTGTCTTCCAAAGCATTCAATGTAACCTGTATTCAATGGCCCTATCCACATGGCGTAACTCGTCACCATTTTGAGTATACTAAACTGGATATCAAATGGTCAAAAAAAATCCCCCAAAAGACAAGAACATTATGATTACAGACACAGGCAAGGAGGAAAAAAAAAAAAAAAAAAAAAACACTTTCTGGGGAAATTTTATCATTATGCTTTGTTCATGTAATGAAATCCAGCTGAATAGTACTTCAAAACTTTCTGAAAAGATTAAATAGTATCAGTTGAGAATATGAAAGATCCCCATGAGAAGAACTCAGTAGAAACTAAAAGAAAATTGGAAAAAATCACTTACTGAATACTCAGAAATCTGGATTGAAATCCAAGGACCATGACTCATTCATTCTCTCTCTCTCTCTTTCTCTCTCTCTCCTCTCCTTGAGCTTTCTGTACTTTTTAAAGGAGAATCCATAATATTTGCCTTGTATTCATGCTGTGGAAAGATTAAGATAAGTAAGTCATATTAGGCTACAAAAAGTGCTTTCTGAGCTTTGAAGGATTGATTCCCACCCCTCCTTACCTTCAGGATTCTTTGTTCAGTGCAGAACTACGCATGGTCTGAAGGAAGACTCACATTCTTTGCAGGTCAGAAGTAAGAGACTTGCCAATAGATCAAATCCCTTCCTGATGGGCATTTGAGTGTCATTACCATTGTTCTTCCTCTGTTTTTCCTCTGTTCTACATGTACAGAGAAATAACCTCTCATTTACCTTGGGACTCAGTGTTCCCTTCTATGTGGCGGCAGACGGACAAGCATCACCACATTTTTTTTTTATACTCTTGAAAAAAATGGACATTTTACATTTGTGTGGGTAACTTTATAATGCTGCTGTGTTAGAAAACATCAGATGCTTTTGTGTCACTTTATAATTATATGCTTACTGTGCCTCTTCTTCTTCCTTTCTTTCTTCATGTGTTTATTAATTATCTCACACACTCTCTCTACTTTTTTCCTTTCTTTCCCTTTGCCTGTGTTTCCTTTTTTGTTCTGCATATTAACATTTTCATAATGACAAATAATGCAATATTGGCATTTATAGATTTTTTGGTGTGTTAGCCACCATAGTAATACGCTTCACATAGGAGGTATTACTTGTTAACCCTAGGAAGAAAATATCATCATTAATTCTAACTTCCGAATGTGAAAAATCAAGCTCAGAGAAGCTAAGTGTTTTGAAAGGCATAGGCTAGTCACCAGACTCAGGTATTTGCAACTGCAAAGTCCTTACTCTCAATGATGATATCCACTCCTGATCTCTGAATATCTCATTTACAATATGCTATTTTGGCATACACATAGCACTTTAAGAGCCAACTGATGGTAGACATTTTTAATGCCATTATGTTAACTACATTTTATATTTAGTATTTGGAATTAGGTATAGGAAGAATGTACCTCAACACAGTCAAGATCATATATGAAAAACCCACAGCTAACATTATACTCAACGGTAATAGTTGAAAGCCATTTCTCTAAGATAAGTAACAAGACAAAAATGTCCACTTTCATCACTTCTATTCAAAATAATGCTAGAAGTTCTAGACAGAGCATTAAGTTAAATAAATAAATGAATGAATAAATAAATAAGTGGCATTCAAACAGGAAAGGAAAATCTGAAATCATCTCTGTTTGCCGATGACATGATATTACATACAGTAAACCCTAAAACTCCACAAAAAAACAGTGAAATCATAAAATTAGTAAAGTTGCTGGAAGCAAAATCAACACACAAATATCAGTAGCATTTCTTTATACTAACAACAAATTATGTAAAAACTAAGAAGTCGACTTCATTCATGATAGCATTAAAAATTACTTAGGAGTAAACTTAAACTAGGAGGTGAAAGATCTGTGTACTAAAAACTATAACACATTGATTTAAAAAATGTAGACGACACACGTAAACAGAAAGAAATCCCATGTTCATAGATTGGAAGACATAATATTGTTAAAATGTCCATTCTACCCAAAGTGAGCTGCAGGTGCAACACAATCCTTGTCAAAATTCAAACGCTATTTTTCACAAAAACAAACAAGCAAACACAAATCCCAAAATTCAAATGGAAAGACAAACGACCCCAACTATTCAATGCAGTCTTGAGATAAAATAACAAAGGTGGAGGCATCACATTAACTGACTTCAAAATGTATTGCAAAACTATAGTAATCAAAACAGTATCAGCAAGGCATAAAAGCAGAGACATTGACCAAGAGGACAGGATAGAAAACCCAGGAATAAACCTACACATTCATGGCCAATTTATTTTCTACAAAGGTGCTAAGAATACAGGTGGATATAGGACAATCTCTTCAATAAATAGTTTTTGAAAAACTTAATGTCCACATGCAGAAGAATTAAATTAGACTCTGTCATCATAAAAAATAAAAATGGAGCAAAGACTTAAATGTAAGTCCTGAAGCTGTAAAACTACTACAAGAAAGCATAGGGAAAATCTCCACGACATTGGTCTGGGTGAAGTTTTCATGGACATGCCCACAAAGGCACAGGCAACAAAAGCAAAAATAAACAAATGTGATTGCATAAAACTTAAAAACTTCTGCACAGTAAAGAAAACCAAGAGAGAAAACAGCAAATTTATGGAATGGGAGGAATTATTTGCAAACCATACATCTGATAAGAATCTAACTTCCAAAATATATAGTGTACTCAGCACAATAGCAAGAAAACAACTCAATTTAAAAATGGGCATAAAACCTAAGAAGACATTTCTCAAGGCCAGGCATGGTGGTTCATGCCTGTAATCTCAGAACTTTGGGAGGCTGAGGTGGGAGGATCACGAGGTCATGAGTTCGAGACCAGCCTGACCAACATAGTGAAACCCTGTCTCTACTAAAAAAAATATGAAAAATTAGCTGGGCGTGGTGGCAGGTGCCTGTAATTCCAGCTACTCAGGAGGCTGAGGCAGGAGAATCGCTTGAACCTGGGAGGCTGAGGTTGCAGTGAGCCGAGATCACACTATTGCACTCCAGCCTGGGCAACAAGAGTGAAACTCCATCTCAAAAAAAAAAAAAGAAAAAAAAAGACATTTCTCAAAAGAAGACATACAAAAGGCCAACTGACATATGAAAAAATGCTCATTATTACTAGTCATCATGGAATAAAAAATTAAAACCACGGCAACTAGGTATTACGTCACATCTGTTAGAATGATAACATCAAAAACACAAAAGATAACAAGTGTTGGCAAGGGTGTGGCAAATAGAGAACACTTGTGTGCAGTTAGTGGACTTGTAAATTTATATGGCCATTGTGGAAAACGGTATAGAGTTTTCTCAGAAAACTAAAAATAGAATTACCATATGATTCAGCAATTCCACTTTTAGCCATATAACAAAATAAATTGATAAATTAGTATTCCAAAGAGACATCTATAATCTCATCTTCAGGTATTTTGCCTATTCATAATAGGTAAGACATGGAAAGAAACCTGGTGTCCATCAGCAGATGAATGGATAAAGAATATGTGCTAATATACATGATAGTATACTATTCAGCCTTATACAAAAACTCCGTTCATTGTGATAACATAGATGAATCCGGAAGACATTATTTTAAGTGGAATAATCCAGGCACAGAAAGATATAAACTGCATAATCTAATTTATATGTGCAATAAAAAAGTTGAGCTCAAACAAGTACAGAGTAGAATGGTGGTTATTAGAGGATGCGGGAATAGCATGAATGGAAAAAGGGGAGATGTTGATCAAAGGGTACAAAGTTTCAGCTAGATAGGAGGAATAAGCTTTAGTAATCTATTGTGAAATATTGTGACTATAATGAATGACATAATATTATTGTATATTTCAAAATTACTAAACGAGTAGATTTTAAATATTGTCATCACAAAAAATAAGTATGTGGGGTGATAAATTTGTTAATTAGCTTGACTTAATAATTCCATAATATAAACCTATACCAAAACATCACATTGTACTCCAGAAACATGCCATTATTATTTGTCAATTAAAAATAAAACTTAAAAAATCACCCATGTAATAAAAATGATTGTGGTATTGGGCATCTTTAAAACTGTTCTTCTCCCTCATCTATCATGTCAATTCCAGTAGCTTTTACTTTTAAATTACCTCTCCAATTCATTGTCTCCTCTACATTCTGACTGCTATGGATCCCAGCTTGAGCTTCATTGTCTGTCTCTTGAACGACCAAAACAGCTGCCTAAATGGTCTCTTGGTTTCCAAACTTGCACCACTCCAATCTGGTCTTCATCCTGTAACCTGAAGGCAGTCAGAACACCAGAACTAATCTATTCTGTCTTTTGCTTAAAAGACATAACATTATCATAATTAATTAAAAAGTATATCCAGATCCCTGGGCAGGACATAGAAGAAAGAATCTTTAAATATGTCCAAGAACCTTCACCTATTTCATTTCTTCCTCATATCCACTGTATGGTATCCCATTCTCAACCTTTCTTCCTGACAGACTCAGAGTTTAAGCATCTTCTGTCACTATGAACTGTTTTCTAATCTCCTCGAGTTGAATTGACCACTTGCTGTATTGTCTATCCATACTTTATAAACTATTAAACACTATACTAAATGTTATTTACTAAAATATCTTTATCTCCAGGGAATTGTAAACCCCTTGAAGGCAGGATGTATATTACTGGCCTGTTCTACTATACCAAACACACAGCCTTGGATATTAATTAACCGTTAGTAATATTTATTGAATTTAAATTAAAAGGTACTATAACACAAAATTTGGAATAACATGTGAGCTGACCTTCATAAAACCAATAAAACCATCTCTAAAAACTATGGAAATTCTTTTACATCATTTGTTTCTCTTTTTTTTTCTTTACCATCACTGTCATTTGAAAATTTAATTTTTCATCACCTTCCACTTGGGTTATTGAAGTAACTTTGATGCTGAATTTCTGCATTCAGTTTCTGCCCTCCTCGCCCAAGCCACCATTCACAGAATCAGAGTGACATTATCAAACCATTTGCTGACCATGTCAGTCTTCAGCTTTCACACACTTAGCTCCCCATTAGCCGTTGAAGTTCAAACTTCTTACCTTAATCTAAAAGGCTTTTCAAAAAGTTGCCAGAGTATATATTCCCTAATCTCCTATAATTTCCCCAAATATACAGTAGTCATTTATACCTCTGACTAGTATCCGTGCAGCTCCATTTTCCTGAAATATCTGTCACTATTAATTCCACCAATAAAAGCTTACTCTTCCTTCAAGACCCAGTACAGATGTAACTTCTCTCTCACTTTCTCTTACTATCTCTGTTCACGTCACTTAACTCAGGAAGAATAAATTATTCCCATAACACTTTACAAACACCACTATTATAACAATTATACATCATCCATTTTTGTATATGCATCCGTATTTCTCAATAGAGTATAATCTACTTGAGAATAAGGGCTACAGATTACCTATTTTTGTTCTTGAAAGCCAGGTGTGATGTCTAGAACACAATTGATAATCACTGTTACACATTATGTGGGCCCATATTAGCAACATATATCATAACAAGATGAGGTTACAAGATATAGGTTTCTGTGTGTGTGTGTGCATTTAAAAACTCATATAAAGAAGCCATCTTTTTGTACATAACGTGAAATTAATGCTGAAATATTTCAAAGTGTAGGATAAATCATTCAATGTGGCTCAAAATTTATGTTTGTTATTGATTTTGTGTGAACTGTCCTCTCTGTTTCATATCGTATCTTGTAGACAAACGACCATCTCATACAAATAGTTACATAATTGCAGAATGATATTAAGTTTCATTTATAAGTGGACATTTTAATAATAAACACATGACATATCCTGAAACATTTCTTCCTCCTTTTTCTTGAAACATGGAGAAAATAATAAATGTAATCAACACAATTTTAATCATTGATTTATTCAATCATTGTTTTTCAAACAATTACTACATATCAGATACTCACATACATTTAATGATATAGCATAAATACCACAACATTGGCCCCTGACATATTAGAACTTGTAGTCTGTACTGCAGACTAAAAGCAAACAAAAATTATTCAATTATAAATTATGAAAATTTTTATAAAGAAGATGTCCAGGGTTTTATAAATACATGTAACCTCCCCAAACATTGATCTCCTCACTTATAAATATTCCAGAGTAATTTTGACATAATAATGACAATAGTAATAATACCGATTGCTATTTATAAAAATCTCTTTTATCTATTTATTCTTTGAAAATAGTTTTACATCATTAATACAATTTATTATTTCAAAAATATTTATGGAATGTCTACTATGTACCAGGAAGTATGTTGATCACAATTAATACAATAGTGATGTCTAACATATTTTTAAAATGATCATATAAGTATGATAAATACTATGAATAAGACAGTTTGCGTCATCACAAAATATGTAATGTTTTAATGGATAATGTTGAATAAAAAGGGCAATTACAAAATAGTGAGATAATTTAACATTAGCTATTTTAGTAATGAAAGGTTTAAAAATACCTTCCTAATGAAGATGATTTTTTTTCCTTCATTAATTGATATGTAGGCACTGCATGATTCCTTGGAAATCTTATATGCTCTAAACTCCCTTTCCCAGTTAAAAGTCCCATTCCATCTGTTTACATACCTTGGGTAGCTATTTGATAGAAAGAAATTTAACCAGATTAATTTGAACTATGGCATAGACAAATCAATTGTCAGCTTTTCCAGAGATAATTGTGTTTTTAAAATGATTAATTTATTCTTTCAAATTACTACATCTTTAATGGTTACAGGTGTGGCTAGGAACATTTTTTGAGTCAAGAGACTCCCTAAAAATCCCTAAACCATACCCAGAAGACAATCAGCTTACTGCTTGCACAGGAGGCCAGTGCTTTAGAAAAAAGGGCAAATCAATGCTATATATATTTAAGTTATACATTTATTTTCTAAAAATTACTTCCTGGGTATCCTAGATTCACTCAACATTCTGTCTACCATCATAGTTTTGTCCAATCAGAATTTGTGTTCAGAACAATGACCTTGAAACATTGTCTTATACACTAAGAAAAACACACTTATAATTCCTAGGCACTATTAAACCAATTTGGAATGATTTTCAACAATGACTGAGATACTACTGGGTTTTAGAGTAACCCTCAGCTAACCAAAAAAATTAAACCAAACACCTGATTCCCCAAGCAGCCTGGATAATTGGAGTTTTATGGTACATTAACATAAATGTTAGACAATTATTTTCCCCATCTGTTCCCTTGTTTTAAAATCCCCAGCGAAAGTCTTTGTAGTAGCTCTTAAAAATGTTCCTTGAATCTTATCCCATTTCAGTAGCTCTTATCTAAATTTCCTTTGCTGATATTGTCATCTTAAATGGTGCTATTGTATGCCAAGCATTTTTCTCATTTCTACAGTATTACATTCTTTTTTTATTTAATCATTTGAAAAAGTGGAATTTTCCATAACATTTCAGGAATGATTATTTCAGGTTAGCAATTAAAATATTGGTATTATTTAACATTAAATTTAATTTATCCATTTTCAATTATTTTAGAAACTCATCATAAGTATTTCACAGATATTAAATAACAGTGTTCAATAAATTAAAAACTTAAGATATTTCACATTTTTCCAACAAATCTGGTCAGTTGTGTATCTGCCAAGAATATGCTTAGTTACGAATTTAGCATCAACAACAGCTACCACAGCAATAGCATTTTTTGTTTTATTTTTCTAAGCATATACTGAAGAGCTGTTTTTACCTTCAACAGTAAAAATTGGGCAAGAATTTAAAACAATCAACTATTTAAATTTAGTACAACCTGAAAATTATGTCCTAGAAAATGAAAACAGTGGCTTTCTATCTGACACCCATCCATTCTGCCTTAGCATGCTTTCTTAATATTTAATAATGATAACACGATTTGGGGATATTATTAATGCTGATACCTAACCTTTTCAATTGACTTACTTTGCACAGCTTAAAGAGTTTAAGGGTTTTAGATAGCTCTTAATGTCAATTGGAGTATCTACAAGCCTAACGCATAGAATGTATTTTTTCTATATGAAAGCAAAATATTTTAACAAATCATTTTTAAATATAATATGTGTACTCTCTAGCTATTCTTATGCTAACCATAACAATCACATGCTACCTTTTGAACTTTTAATGTCTTTTACATCATGTGGAATATTTTTGGAAACTGGAAAGGCTTTTATTATTACTATTACCCCCCAAATAGTCATGTGATATGACCTTTTTCAGCTCAATATTTTTTTAATCCTGAAAGTAGTATATTATTTTATCTTGCTCTCTGACATGTATACATATAATTAGCAAAAACAAAAAAGAGTTGAACACCTTTTTTTTTTGCAAAGCATTGCAAATAAAGCAGAGGATAATCATAATAAGGCGACATAGTGAAATGGATTTAAGTAGATCTGGTGTCGAATTTGTATCCCATGAATTATTAGATGAATGACCTTAGGTAATTAACATCTAGGAGAAACCTGGGTGCTCCTTTGTAAAATAAAATGTTAATAATATTTCCTGCCTTACAAGGTTGTTGTGAAAAATTAAATTAGATCATGGATATGAAGCACACAGTCACCTAAATAAAAAATGCCCACTAAATGAGAGCCATTTGCTTTCGTGGCGGCGGCGGTGGTGGTGGTGGTGGTGGTGGTGGTGGTGGTCCTCCTCCTCCTCTTTCTTCTTATTCAATAGGAGACAACAAAACAGGGCTGCCAGAGAAGAGGAAATGGGAAAGGGTCAGAAATAACCTTCCCAAATAGGTGGCTTAGCAAAATTTTTTAGAATTTGAACATTCGAACATTGTAGGAAAGGACATTCCAGGTTGAAGGAACAGTATGAAAAAACAAGAAATGTCACTGAATCAAATTTTGCTCAGAAATTCACTGTGAATTTTATCTTTATGAAAGAAAGCCAAATACATTTTCAGTGGCAAATTTTTTTCTGCATATATTTGTGAAAAGAAGCTTGCTGAAAATTATTTCTCTTCCCCTTTAAGCTGAGAAACTCAGGAGAGCAGAGTCAGTTACTTAAAACAAAGAACTCCATTTCTACAGTCCTCATCATAAAGAGGGCCTCCATACTTTCCAGGACCTGAGACTACAGCAAAGGGAATAATTAACCAGAATTTGCTCTCCTCTACTTTAGAAAAAAATGTATGTTATCAAACATCAATCACTGATGCCATTTTTGCCTTTAAATGTATTCTGGAATTATGATTAAATAATTGTATCTTCAAGTATCAGTGCTAAAGTGGAAGTTATCTGAATTTCACCCCTCTAATCCTGAGAACTCTCTAAAGGGTATTTTATGGTTAATATAATTATTTCTTTGAAGAATAAAATGTACTTGGCTCCCAGGCCTTGCCCACATAAAA
This sequence comes from Pongo pygmaeus, assembly GCF_028885625.2. Classification (NCBI taxonomy): domain Eukaryota; kingdom Metazoa; phylum Chordata; class Mammalia; order Primates; family Hominidae; genus Pongo; species Pongo pygmaeus. The sequence continues at coordinate 147,484,676 of NC_072396.2, read as the reverse complement.
GAGGTTGGTTGAAATAGTTACATCAGAGTGACCATAATATGATTCATTTGTTTTCACTATTCCTCCTCCTGATTTTTCTTCATTGCTGAAATGGGATGTGCATGTTCTTTAATAAATTCATTAGCTTTTTGAACACAACATTCTATCAGAAGGCACTAGTTAAGCTATTAGCTTCAAAGGTTCATAGAAGGGCAAGAGATATTAAATATTTAGTAATGGTGATAAACTGTACAGTCTTCAGAATGATTGCAAAATTGAGGTCATGCATCTAAGAAATAAGATTATTTTGATGGTGACATTCAAAATAATGTAGGTTATTTTAAAATCGAATAATGCAAGAAGGTGCTGAGGTTGCAAAAATATTTAATCAATTAGAAAATGAAAGCAATAAAGCCAACTACCTGACTGGACCACATATATACTTTCTTTCTTTTCATGTCACAAGCATTTTTTTTTCCACAGGAATATATTTTCCTACTGAATTGCCATGACCGCACATACATATCTGGATTCTGACATTTTCCCAACCCTTGTTGACTTTTTAAAAAAGCAGAGATAATGGAACTGTTATTCCCCATTGAGAATTGAAATAAATTTTACTTCAGGGCTCTTCATGGAGCTAAAATGATTTTTTTCTTTTCCATCTCCCTTATAGATAGTAAATTGCTGGGTTTATAACTTTGAATCCAGTGTCGATTTCCAGCCCAATAGATAATTCTTCACTCAGTCCTTTTTCTAAGCCTGCTTCAAACCACTCCTGTGCCTCACATGGCTTCCATAAATTTTGGTAGAACTTTGGAGAACTGAAATCAGATCCAGATTGAAAACTGGGTGTTTGATTATTCTGGTCGTTTTAACATTTCAATTCAACCCTAAAGTTATTATCATTTAGGCATTCTAAACCTTTGAATTGACTTCATCTTTGTTTGCGAGTTATAATGCATGTATTATAATTATGTATGCTAATTATTTTCAGTTACATACACTGCAAATATCTTCTTCAAGTCAGTGCTTATAATTTCGCTTAGTACATGATGCCTTTTGCCCTAAGGACAATTTCAATTTTGATGTCAAATTAACAATTTTTCTTTGTTGACTTGAGCCTTTGGGGTCTTATTTACAAACATTTCCCTGCTCAGTTATACTAAAGATAGAGTCTTATATTTTATTCCACATTTTTAAAACTGTGAATTTTTTAATTTTCAAATTTATCTAGAGTAGAGAGGTTATGGTGTGATTTTAAAATTTTACATTCATGACTCCATACTGATTGTAGACTGTGTCAACATATGTTATCTATAGTTCATGCTTTCACAACTAATTTCTAATGCCACTTCTACTAGATACCAGATGCCCATATAACAGCTAACAACCATTGTGCATATGCTACATGTTAGTAGCTGTGGTTATATCACTTAATCCTCATTATACTTTTATGAAGTAGATATGGAAGAGTTTTTCTCTTCCATAATTAAACAAACTGATGTAAAGAAAGTTCAAATATTTTCCCCAGTGTCAGCCACACAACCAATAAGTAGAAGAGGAAGTATTTGAACTCCAGCAGTTTTGGATTATAGAGATTACACTCTTTACAATTATTTAGTGGCACTTCTTTTATAAATACATAACACAGTTTCTGAAGTTTATATTGTGCCCATTGATTCATTTGATTATCATTGGGACAAATTATATAAATTTAAAAAATTTTAACATTTTGTATTTATTTATTTATTTCAATAGGTTTTGGGGAAACAGGTGGTGTTCAGTTACATGGATAAGTTATTTAGTAGTGATTTCTGATATTTTGGTGTACCCATCACCCGAGCAGTGTACACTGTACCCAATATGTAGTTTTTTTTCCCTCACCTTCCTCCTACCTTACCACTGAGTCTTCCAAGTAAAATGTGTCATTCTTATGCTTTTGTGTCCTCATAGCTTAGCTCCAACTTAGAATTGAGCACATATGATTTTTGGTATTCCATTCCTGAGTTACTTCATTTAGAATAATTGTCTCCAATTTCATCCAGGTTCCTGAGAATGCCATTATTTTGTTTCTTTTTATGGCTAAGTAGCATTCCATGGTATATATATAATTTTCTTCATCCAATCGCTGATTGATGGGCATTTGGGCCTGTTCCATATTTTTGCAATCGCAAATTGTGCTGCTATAAACATGCACGTGCAAGTGATCTTTCTCATACAATGACTTCTTTTTCTCTGGGTAGATATCCAGTAGTGGGGTTGCTAGATCAAATGGTAGCCCCACTTTTAGTTCTTTAAGGAATCTTCACACTGTTTTCCATAGTGGTTGTACTAGTTTACATTCCCACCAGAAGTGTAAAGGTGCTCCCTTTTCACCACATCCACGCCAACATCTATTATTATTATTTTTATTATAGTCATTCTCGCAGGAGTAAGGTGGTATCGCATTGTGGTTTTGATTGGCATTTCCCTGATGCTTAGTGATGTTGAGCTTTTTTTTATATGTTGGCCATTTGTATATCCTCTTTCAAGAATCATCTATTCATGTCCTTAGCCGACTTTTTGATAGGATTTTTTTTTTCTTGCTGATTTGACTTCCTTGTAGATTCTGGCTATTAGTCCTTTGTCAGATGCATAGTTTGCAAAGATGTTCCCCTACTTTGTGGGTTGTCTGTTCACTCTGCTGATTATTTCTTTTTCTGTGCAGAAGCTTTTTAGTTTAATTAATTCCCATCTATTTATCTTTGCTTTTTTTGCATTTGCTTTTGGGTTCTTGGTCATGCAAATCACATATTTTTAAGGACTTCCGCTTTCTAATGTTTTGATATTTGGTGGGGCAAACTTCCTCATCTTGTGTACTTTCTTAAAAGTATATATAAATTATTGTTAGCAATTTGTTTACTTTAAACTCAGCTTCCTACGTTTCATTAAATCCCACCTTGAGTTTTGTTGCAAGAAAATTGTGCTACTAGATCAACTTTTAGGGCATTAACATCAGTATAATATTAAGTTTTTTATAGGAGAATATGCTAAAATATTTATTTTTAAGGTAAAATTTCATGGTCTTCATGAAATATTTTCTATCAAGTTATTGCATTTTTTTTTAAAGATTTAATCCTAAGAAGTGTAATCTATTGGTTGCTATTTTTAATGGAAATTTTGTAATGTCTATTTCTAATTGGTAGTTAAGATATGTGGGAATAATATTAATTACGTGATGGTCTTCTTGCATATAACAAATTTAATGGATTTTTATTAACTCTAATTGTTTCTGTAGTCTAGGATTTTCTTAGGTAGACAATCAAACCATCTATAAATTAATGATTTTTATGTCCTTTACAAACCCCTTGTAGCACTTATTTCTTTTTCATGTCTTATTGCACAAACTAGGAAATCCATTACTATCCTGAACTGAAGTGATGATACAAGGCATCCTTGACTTGATCCTGACTTGTAAATGACAGCTTTTAAAAAAATAATGCTAAACACAATGTTCATTATAGATTTCTAATCGACACACATTATGAATTACAGAAACTCCTATAATTCTAGTTCTCTATGATTTATTATGTGGGATATATTAATTATTGTGCTTGTTATGTTCTCTAGCTTTATTATGAATGGGCACTAAATTTTGAATTTTAGTAATTGGTTTTCTAATATCAAATCATCCTCACAATGCCTGGTTAGATATTAATTTATTATGGTGCATCATATTTTTCATGCACTGTTAGATTAAATATTAACATTTTATTGAGGATTTTTTAATATTTTTTATATATTTTTTATATTTTTATTTTTTTATATTTTTTATATTTTTTATATATTCTAATTAATGAGATAGGCCTGTAATTTTTCTTTATTGTACTGTCCCTGTAAAGTGTCAGTGTCAAAGTTATTTCAGTCTTATAAAATGAATAAGGCAGGTTTCCTTTTTTGGTTTTGCCAAAAGTGTGTATTACATAACAATTGTCTGTTACATGAACATTTGTAGAATCAGATCTATAAAACTCCTTGGGGCTTGTCCTTAGTTTGCAAGGAGGTGTGAAACAGGTTGTTGGAGTATTTTTAGTACAGATTAAATATATGATAGTTATTGAAAATAATTATAAACAATAGACAGCATTCAATAAAAATCAAAGCTTAATATTTAAAAGAATCATAAAAGCAGAAAACGTCTGAGAATATTTTTCTAGAACAAAAAAATATAAAAACAAACATTAAGACATGACTAGAAACAAATATTGATCTGGCTCACTTGCTATCATCATAAAGAAATGTGCAGCTAATCACTAGTTCATAAAAGTTAATTTTTCTTCTGCTGTTTTATATTTTTTCCTTTTTCACAAACTTGTTATAATCTGTAATTCTGAAGTGAAGGAAGTACTAGTCATAAAACTATCATTGTGAAGCAAGGCAGCCAAATAAAATCCTCCACCAATCACCCTCCTCATAGGAACACCAAATTTTAACAACTAACTACACACAAAAAAGCACTGTAATAAGAAACAAAAATCAAGTGGGCAATAATAGTACATGGTTTTAACTTTACGTCACTGAAACAGGCACAGAAGAGGGTAGGAAAGACAGTCTTGAATCATCGCCAAAACCACCCCTCCCCTGCCCCCCACCAGCAGCTGTGTGGCATGAAGAAAGAGTCTGTGCATGTGGGAGACAGAGCACACAGCAACTGGGGGACTTAGTGATATGGCTCCAATGAGTGGAGTGGTTTTAAGGAGAGGAGAGTTTAATAGGCAAGAAAGAAGGGAGGAGAAAGAAGGAAGAAGCTTTCTCTATACAGAGACAGAGGGAGGGGGGCCCTAAAGCCAAGAGAGGAAACCCTGAGTGCAGCGGAAACCAGTCAGTTATATGAGGAGGCTGGAGCAGGCAGTGTCTGATTTGCATAGGGCACAGGGGATTGGTTTGATCAGGCATGTTATTCACGCAGCCCATAAAAAAATTGGCCCTCTCATCCTAGCCTTTTAATATGCAAATACAGGGCGCCATGATGTTTTACACACGTGGGGATATGTGGGGGCAGCCATGCTGCCAAGCACACGTAGGGGCAAGGGCAAGAGGATATCAGTAGGAATTGCCGTGTTTGGGTGGACCCAGTTTCTAATGGCCTGTATTTGCATATTAAAGGTTGTCTGCCTGGTTCTAAGAGCCAGGGCTTAGTTCTGCTAGACAAAAAATGTTTTTGGAGCTGCTTTAAAAGAGACAAAAACTTCCCAAGGACCCCTTTTCCTCTCTAGCTACCTAAAATAATTTCTTAATAACTCCTATAACATTAGCGTTAAACTCAGTGCTGCCCCATTGCGGTGGAGAGCAAAGCAATGCTGACTCAGTCCATGCCCACACACCAAGGGAGCATTCGGACCAGCACTAGCCAGAGGAGAATCATCCATCCCAGCACTCAGAACTTGAGTTCGGACAAGCCTCATCACTACAGGCAAAAGTACTCTGAGGGCCTAGGTATACTTGAATGGCAGTCTAGGACACAAGGACTGCAGTTCCTATGCAAGTCCTAGTTCTGAGAGCCAGTGAACTAGGTTGGCACGTGACAGAGAGAGACACCAGATGGCACAGCTAAAAGAGGGCTTGCACCATATCTCTCCGAACCTCAGGTAGTACAGCTGGCAGCAATGAAAGTGGTTCCTTCCATCTGTTTGAGGAGAGAAGAGTGAAGAGTACTTTGTCTTGCATCTTAATTAAGAGCTCAGTCACAATAGGACAGGGCACTGGGCAGAATCGTGAGGCCCCGATTCCAGGCCCCAACTCCCAGATACCATTTCTAGACACACCCTGGGCCAGAAGGAAAACTGCTCTCTTGAAGCGAAGGACCCCGTCTTGACAGGATTCATCGTCTGCTGACTAAAGATTCCTTGGACCCTGAATAACTAACAGTGATATCCAGGTAGTATGCCACGGGGCCTTGGGTAAGACTCTGCGATGTGTTGGCTTCAGGTGAGACCTAGCACATTCCCAGCTATGGTGGCTATGGTGACAGACTCCTTCTGTTTGACAAAAACAGGGGAAAAGTAAAGGGGACTTTGTTTTGCACCTTAGATACCAACGTAGCCACAGTGGGGTACAGCAAAAAGCAGGTTCTTGGGGTCCCCAAATCCAGACCTAGGCTCCTTAACAGCATTTCTAAAACTGCCTTGGGCCCAAAGGGAGGCACTGCCCTAAAGGGTGAGTCCCAGGCCTGGCAGTATTTACCACAAGCTGACCAAAGAGCCCCTGGGCCTTAAGAGAACATCGGTGGTGGCCTGGCGGAACATCCTGCAGGCCAGGAGTGGTAGTGGCCACTGGAAGAGGGACCTCTGACTGTGGAAAGGGTAGAGAAGAGCAGAAAGGATCTTGTCTTGTGGTTTGAAGGTCAGCTTAGCTGCAATATAATAAAACACCAGGTAGATTTCTAAGTTTTTTTACTCCAATGAGTGGCTCCCAGACAGTATCTCTGGACCTGCCAGGAGCTAGGAGAATGCGCTACCCTGAAGGGAAGGATGCAAACCTGGCTGGCTTCCCCATCTGCTGACAGTAGAGACCTGGGGCCTTGAGCGAACAGAGGCAGTAGCCAGATAGTGGTTATAGAGTGTCTTGGGCAAAACCCAAATGCTGCGTAGGCTTCAGGTCTGACCAAGTGCAGTATAGTGGTAGTGACCACAGGGGTACTTGTGTCACCCCACACCTAGAGTTAGGGGGCTCAGCACAGAGAGAGAGAGAGAGATTCCATTTGTTTGGGAAAAAGTAAGGTATGAGAACAAGAGTCTGTGCCTGGTAATCCAGAGAATACTTCCAGGTCTTATCCAAGATGACCAAGGTGGTACTTGTATGCGTCTGCAAGAATCACAGTGTTATTGGGCTTGGGGCCCAAGTCTCTTCAAATACATGGAAATCCATCCTAACAAAGACAGGCACAAGCAAGCCTAGACTGTGAAGATTAGAATAAATATCTTACCTCTTTAATGCCCACACACAGATGAACCACTACGAGTATCAAGACAATCCAGGAAGAAATGACCTCACTAAATGAACTAAAGAAGGTACCAGGGACCAGTCCTGGAGGAACAATGGAGTACTATTCAGCCATAAAAAGAATGAAATCTAGTCATTTGCAACAACATGGATGGAACTGGAGATCATTATGTTAAGTGAAATAAGACAGGCACAGAAAAACAAACATCACATGTCCTCACTTATTTGGGGGATCTAAAAAAAATAAAATAAAATAATCTCATGGAGATAGGAAGTAGATGGATGTTTACCAGACCAGGGGAGATAGGGAATGGTGAGAGGGTAGTGGGGATGGTTCATGGGTAAAAAAAAAAAATAGAAAGAATGATTAAGACTTAGTATTTGTTAGCACAACAGGGAGACTATACTCAATAATAATTTAATTGTATATTTTAAAATAACTAAAAGAGTATAATTGGATTGTGTGTAATACCAAGTAAAATGCTTTTTATTAGGGATACAGTGTGTACTATGATGGATATACTATAAAGGATACATTGTGTACCATGATGTACTTATTTTACACTGCTTGCCTGTATCAAAGTATCTCATATACCCCAAAAATACCCACGAAAAATAAAAATTTAAAATTTAAAAAAACCTATCATTGTTTGTGTTGCCATGAAATTCACTGAGGTTGTGTGATTGTAAAGTCTCTATTCTCTAGGTTGATATGAAATTAGGTTTCCAGCTTCCTAGAATGATTATTCATTAAATATTTCTCATTTATTAACTTATTTGGGCAGCAATTTGCACCACCCACTTATCATCTGGTTGAGGTGGGTAGGTTATGTGACATTCACCAAAAATAAAAAATAGCTAATTTACTTGAAATGTCAGTATTTTATTCGTGTGCTAAATCATTAAAAAGTGCAACTTTCTTCTTCTGTAGCCATGTGCTAAACTCTGCTAGGTCCAGATTTTAACTCTCAAGCAGGTCATCATCTCACAGGTGGAAATATGATGGCACACTAATGATTATAATAAGGTAAGAATAAGGAAAATGACATAAGGTCAAGAGCCAGGTAGGAGCAGCTTACTCCTATAACCCGTTGCGAAGTATAGTGCTTGCCACATAGTAACTGCTTAGTTAATATCTGTTCAATGAACAGATTGTCTTCAGAGAGTATCTCAACGTCCTGTAATTATATGCAAGATTCTGTGTGGATTGCATCAAGGGTCTCATAATACAGTGGCAGAGATGATCATTAAACAAATAATCACATACATACGTGGACTATATGATTTAATATTGTGTAATGGACTAAGCATTAAGCTGCCTTTGAGTGTGGGTATCCCACTAACTCATCACATATAAACAATACCTTCCAATAGCTCTCCATGTATGTATACCCCCCTGCCCTCGAATAGAAGGTGGAGGTCTGTGATACCTTGGGTAGAAATGGAACCAGAAAGGAAAAACCTCCTCACCAAGCTGTAACTCACAAGAACCATTCCTTTCAGAGGAATAGCTGACATATATTGTTCATTTGAGTCTCCGGCTCCATAAAATAAAGCCTAAAGATTCTAGTCAGTTTATAGGCCACTGGAGCCGCTACAGCATCATCACCCATCTCCTACTCTGCTCTGATTTTGCTGTCTTTTTCTCTCTCTCTCTCTCGTTCTCTCTTTTTATCCTTCTTTTCTTCTCTCCCTCTCTCCCTTTCTTCCTCTATCTCTTTTTCCCTCTTAATATCTTCCTCTTTATTTTGCTCTCATTCTCTCTTGCTGGATTTCTCTCTTATTTCTGAATTTCTATTTCTTTGACACTCAGTTATATATATAAATATATGTATATATATATATATTGAGGCGGAGTCTCACTCTATCGCCAGGCTGGGGTGCAATGGTATGATCTCGGCTCACTGCAACCTCTGCGTCCTGGGTTCAAGCAATTCTCGTGCCTCAGGCCCCCGAGTAGCTGGGATTACAGGCATGTGCCACCACACCCAGCTAATTTTTGTATTTTTAGTTGAGGGGGGTTTCACGATGTGGCCAGGAGGGTCTTGATCTCCTGACTATGTGATCCGCCCACCTCGGCCTCCCAAAGTGCTGGGATTACAGGCTTGAGCCACTGCGTCTGGCCTCAGTTATATATATAAACTTCATTTTATTTTATTATATTTTTTAGCATCTCAATAATTTTGGAAGCCAAGGGAAGCCTGAATTCACAGATTCAGTCTGCTATATCCAGGCATACTCACTGGTTATGGTTATTCATTCATTCACACATACATAAAAAGTGTTTATCTAATAATTCCTGTATGCTCAGAAATGTATTTAACGCTATTAGAGGAAAAATACAAATAAATAATAAATCCTTGATTTTCAAGAGCTTGTAATTTACAATTGATACAATGAATAGACATACAAATGCTAAAAACATCGTAGAGCATTATAAACTAACAGCCTCTGTAATCCTAGGTGCTGAAAGAAATGCAGAAAGAAATATTATTTGGAAAACGTTTGTAAACTATTGGCCAGCTTGCAAAAAAAAAAATAATAATTAAAAATAAACCTTTTTCAAGCTCTCTAAGCAGAGGCATGTTAAAAAGGGAAATGAATGTGTAATCAAGAAGGTTTTGGAAAACTGTCAATGTTCTTTCAGATGTTCCACCATATCGCTAGGTCAGCAACACATTATTATCGATTTCACATGATCATGTCAAGCTGTACTAACATCACGACATGGGGTCGAATTGAAACTGAGGCACTTGAATAATTCAAGCTGTTAGTATTGTAAGTCAGTCATTTTTTGAAAAGCATAAATACTTTTTAAAATCAAGTCTTTTTAAAAAATTATACGAGCTTCCAAAAGTTAAAGCGACCTCCAAAATTTGAAACGTACAATGCATGTAAATACTGTATTTCCATTTCCATTATGGTCCACAAATCAAGATGATAATTGAGAAATGTGATTGTCACCGAAGATTGGAAATATGATACAAACAACACCTCTTATTTCCTGATTTCATTGTAGGATGACCAACTGATGCAATGAGAGATTTGAACCTTTTGTGTTTCCTCAGAAAATGTGCAGGAGAGCTGAGCAAACTTGTAAGAACCAGTATAAGAAAATGACTCATTTAGTGAGGTGAAAGAAAAATGTTTTCCTCTAGATTTTAAAAATACGTTGCTGATATATTGAAAGCAGTTAAACCTCTGAGAAGAAAATTCATATGTCTGCTTCCGGAGAAAAGTAATCTATTTTCACTTTAGAGAAGGAAGACAGTAACCAAGGACTTTCCTTGGAGAGACAAAACAACTCTGAGCTGGACCCTAAGCAGTGTTCTGAAAAGTACTAGATCATTCTCACTACTCTGATGGTCTTTTCTCATCCCCACTCAACTACCCACACCCAGGTTTACCAGAGTAGCCATTCTGCCCTTCATCCATAATATTAGGGTTTCATATAAATGGAAGAGGATAGCATGCTACTTCTACGACTGGGTCTTAAAACATTGGAAATGAATTTCTTTATGCTCATTCATCTTCCTATGGGCTAGAACACTGACATACCTGCAAAGCAATTTCAACTATGCCAATATATACAATACCCAGGGAGAATGGCAAATAAATAAAAGGTAGCCTAACTTCCTATGTAACTAAATGGATCAGAAAAGTGTGTCTTACTCTGGACTGTTTACTAAGAGAAATAAAAGCTTTGGTCTTTAAAGTTGGGTCTCCCTGTCACAGAGGCATAGCATTTTGCCCTACCTAATAAACCATCAAAAGCCAGAAACGTGTCCAAGCTGTCTTCTGAATTAATTAAATATCAATTCTTTATAGCAACACCTCAAGGATTGTAAATGTTTTCATTTGTCTCATGTCATTCTTGACATCCACTAACAATAATCTCAGTAGAGTGAGAATCAGAATTAGAAACGTTTTAAAGACTGGCAACTGAGGCAAGAGATGCAGCTTTTTAATTCCAAAATTGAGCAAAGAGAATAAAAATCGAAAACACAATTTTCTAACACAAAGCTCTGTCCTTATATAAAAATGTTATTCCAAATGAACTGTTTCATAGACAGCTAACTTTTCATCATGACATTCTGAGGTAGTTTGAGACACAGACATCTCTAGACAAGAGATCAAAAGCACTCTTCTTGTCCTCTAACATTCCACAAATGTGTGATTCACATTGCTCCATTTATACAAATTTTACAAATATGTCATCTACAATTGAATACTTTTTCCCATTCAATAATATTGAAATTTACAAATATAACTATTCCTCTGCAACAGTGAGGGCTTAGGTGCCTGAAAAATCTCGAACATAGGAAATTCGGTGTTAAAGGACTTCGGATCGTAAAGGAAATCAGGGGACGAGCTCCTGATTCCCAGACAGTGTTGCTGGAACCATCCGGGGCCTGAGGACCTTACCACTCTGAAGGGAAAAACAACAAAGCATCCTACAGAGTCTAGAAAATAGCCTCAAAAAAGCAAATCTAAGAGTTATTGGCCTTAAAGAGTAGGTGGAGAAAGAGATAGGGGTAGAACGTTTATTCCAGGGGATAATAACAGAGAACAGATAACCAATGGAATAGAATAGAGAGCCCAGAAACAAATCCACACACCTACAGTAAACTCACTTTTGACAAAGTGGCCAAGAGCATACACTGGGAAAAAGACAATCTCTTCAATAAACGATGCTAGGAAAACTGGATATCTATTCATATACAGAAAAATGAAACTTGATCCATATCTCCTACGTCATAGGAAAATCTAATCACAGTGGATTAAAGACCTCAAACTATGAATGTACTGCAAAAAATCATTGGGAAAACTCTCCAAGACATCGGGCTGGGCAAACGTTTTTTGAGTGATACCCCACAAGCACAGGCAACCAAAGGAAAAATAACAAATGGGATCACATCAAGTTAAAAAAACTTCTGCACAGCAATGGATACAACGAAGAAAGTGAAGAGACAACCCACAGAATGGAGAAAGTATTTGCAAACTACCCATCTAACAAGGGATTAGTGACCAGAACATGTAAGGAGCTACAAGGACTCTATAGGGAAAAACCGAATAATCTGATCAAAAAATGGGCAAAATATTTGAATAGACATTTTTCAAAAAAGGACGAACAAATGGCAAACGGTCATATGGAAAGGTGATCAACATCGCTGATTATCAGAGAATGCAAATCAAAACTACAGTGAGATGTAATCTCACCCTCATTAAAATGGTTTATATCCAAAAGACAGGTAATAAATAAAAAATGCTGGCGAGGAGGTGGAGAAACCCTCATACGCTGTTGGTGGGAATGTAAGGTAGTACAACCATTATAGTGAACATTTTGGAGGTTTCCTAAAAACCTAAAAATTGAGCTAACACATGACCCAACAATCCCACTGCCAGATATATACCCAAAAGAAGGGAAATGAGTATGTTAAAGAGATACCTGCACTACTACGTTTGTTGCAGCACTATTCACAATAGCCAAGATTTGGATGCAGCCTAAGTATCCATTGACAGATACATGGATAAAGAAAATGTGGTACATATACACAATGGAGTACTACTCAGCCAAAAAAAAGAATGAGACCCAGTCATTTTCGACAACATGGGTAGAACTGAAGATCATTATGTTAAGTGAAATAAGCCAGGCACAGAAAGACAAACATCACATGTTCTCACTTTTTTGTGGGATCTAAAAATCAAAACAATGGAACTCTTGAACATAGAGTAGACTGGTGGTTAACAGAGGCTAGGGAGGGCAGTGGGGTGATGAGAGGGAAGTGGAATGGTTAACGCATACAAAAAATAGTTAGAAAGAATGAGTAAGACCTACTATTTAATAGCACAATGGGATGACTATAGTCAAGAATAACTTAATTGTATATTTTTTAAAAACTTAAGGAGCATAATTTAATTATTTGTCACTCAAAGTATAAATGCTCGAGGGGATGAATACCGCATTCTGTATGATGTGCTTATTTCACACTGCATGTCTGTATCAAAACATCACACATGCCCCCAAAATATATACATCTACTATGTATCCACAAAAATTAAAAGTTAAAAAATATTTAAAAAGAGATAAAAATAATGCCTGGAATGGTAACAGAGGGAGTTATCAAGATGAAACCTCTGCAGCTGACTTATAGGACTATTTCAGATTAGGCCTGAACAACCAAGGGCTCCAAGAAGGATATCTCTGAGAAGAGATAGAAATAAAATAATACATTACCCGATATGTTTAAATTTGTTTAAGGAGAGGTATCATTCTAGTAGCGAGTTTAAGGATGAGTTAATGGCAGATAGTAGACAATTACTAGCTAGTGGGTGAAAGAAAAGTTATGCAATAAACTCAATGTAATTATTGTATATTATTTCATGGTTAATCTGTAAGTAATATGGCATATGCATAATAATAAAAAGGTTGAATATTAATGAAAACACATTGTGAAATTATTTTACTGTGGAGTTATGGGGAGAAAAATGTGCTTGTGTGGGATCAGGCCAGAAGTGCAGTGAAAGAGACTATAAAACTTACCTTCCATGGTAGCAAGTCAGTGGAAGATATCTAAATAAGGAAAAATAAAAAGCATAGAAATGTAGAGTTAAATGCTGGGAGGAAAAGAAAGATAAACATGTTTCAAGTGGTTTTTTAGATCATTTTAATAAGATGGAGCAGGAAAGGTGAGCACTCTGTGTGTGTGTGCATGTGTGTATATACATGTATGTATGTATGTATGTGAGAGAGAGAGAAGGAGAAAGAGACAGAGAGAGAGAGAGAGGAAGAAAGATACCTTCTGGAACTTTACATATTCTGAGTTTGGTAAAAAATTAAATTAAAACGAGAATCTCTTCTCTTGGTGTTCATTTTCTCTTTCCCATCATGGTAGCTGAGTACTCTTCCAAATTCTCTAGAGCAAATGAATGTGATTCAAGTAGGAGAGTAAGAATTCTTGAGAGAATCACATATGTACAATGCAAATGCAAGGAAGAGAAGTTGCATTTACTCTTAGGCCTTGGCTAACCCTAGCTAATTAATAAAAACTAAGTAATTTTTATATTTGGTCATATACAATATCACTTAGTCTGAATTTTCTGTTTCATATTCATAAAAGAAAGTCCTTGAATTTGGCCTTATGAGACCTAAAGCAAAGAACCAGTCTGAATTCTGCCTGTATTTCTTACCTACAAAACTGTGAGACATTTATTTCAATGTTTATTATGTTAAGCTGCTAAAATTGTGTTAATTTGTTACACGGCAATAGAAAACAAATAGACATGCCTATTGCTATCCTCAGCATATCCTTCTCAGAAGAAACTCGACTGGCTCTAGTGTGTTGATCTCTGTGGTGTTTCAGATGAAGAATATGCAGAATGCAGTATCTACTTTTCAGATTCTTAGCAGAAAATTTAAATACAAGCAATCTATTGTCCACCTGTTGTCAAATGGTGATGGTTTCTGTAAAGGCTACATTAGCATATGAGAAGGTGTAGTCTCTATTTGTAAGGTACAAAGTATGCACACACACATACAGGTGATTATTGATAATACAAATCTTTAAAATCTGGTTAACCTGATAACATTTTAAAGAGATTTATTAAAGTCTTCCACAGTAATTGCAATAATGTGTGATTCTTCTTGTATTTCTGGTAGTTTTTGCATTATGTATTTTATTATTGTGTTACATTTAAGGGAAGAAAACATGAAATATGTACATCTTTAATAGGAGTAAACAATAAAAATTAAAATTAAAATAATTTGACTAAGAAAAATTTTTTAAATGAGACAGATGATATTTATTGATGGGGGTGGGTGATGAGAAAATAAAAACATTTCTACACTGCTGTTAGCACTGACAGAGCAGGAGCATCGCCATCTTGGACAAGCCCCTCACTGTAAAGTTCACCTTAATAAAAAACTGCCTAAATCCATAGGGTGTCAGCCTAATGGCTAAGGTCAGCATGAGCATAAACCACAAATAACATCTCCAACCGGAAACATTCCAAATTCTTCCCTGACGAGAGACATGCTAGTCCCAAGACAAACCCCACTCAGGGCCGGGAAGATGTCTGCCCCAAGATAACCTCCCCTCTGCCCGGAGAGATTCCAACCCCGCCATAACCTCCACACACATAAACATTCCAAGCTTGTAATAAGCCCCCTCACCCTAAAACCAATATATTCTCTTAGTCTGTAAGGGAAAGTGCTCCTGACCGAAATTGGCCAGGAGTGCCTCTCAGGTTTTGTTTAAAGTAAATCTGTCTTTAACTGCTAGCCATGTTTTGTGTTTCTTTCCTCTTTGTTTAACTCTTACAAGGACCATGCATTAATGGCAGTATTGGAAGAAAATATTCAAGAAGTATTTATTAAAATAAATGTTCATGCCATTTTGGTCTGATAATTTCACCCTTAGAAATGGAAGATTCAGGCCAGGCGCGGTGGCTCACGCCTGTAATCCCAGCACTTTGGGAGGCCGAGGTGGGCAGATCACGAGGTCAAGAGATCGAGACCATCCTGGCTAACACGGTGAAACCCTGTCTCTAATAAAAATACAAAAAAATCAGCCAGGCATGGTGGCGGGCGCCTGTAGTCTCAGCTACTCAGGAGGCTGAGGCAGGAGAAGGGCATAAACCTAGGAGGTGGAGCTTGCAGTGAGCCAAGATTGCGCCACTGTACTCCAGTCTGGGTGACAGAGCCAGACTCCATCTCAAAAAAAAAAAGAAAAAAGAAATGAAGATTTAGTGGGTAAAGAATAAATAAGATGTTTATAGCTGCATGGTTTTGTAATACTGTAATACCAAAAAAAAATCATATATCCTGGAAATATCCTCAATGCTTATCAACAGTGTTATGTTTGAAAAAAGTATGTTACTTCTATCATTTGAATTACTATGCAGCTATAAAAAAGAATGTATAAGATTATGTATATATATGCATGCAACTACACATATGTATTCAAAATGATTCTTATGTTAATCAGAAAGAGCATGTTAAGAACTGTGTTTTTGTGAATGTGTGCATAGTAAGTGGGTGTGTGTATGTCTCCATATATTTATATAAGCACATGCAAATATGTAAAAATTTTTCAAGTTTTTATAAGCCAAATGAAACATATGTAAGTTTATGTACCATAACAAAGAAGTTTCATTAAGTTGGTAAAATTAAGTGGCAAGATACTACTGAATTGTCTATGATATTTGAATCACTGCAATAACCACGTTTTATAAACAGAATTATTGAAATATTTTTTTTTTTTTCTTGAGACGGAGTCTCGCTCTTTCACCCAGGCTGGAGTGCAGTGGCGCTATCTCGGCTCACTGCAAGCTCCGCCTCCCAGGTTCGCACCATTCTCCTGCCTCAGCCTCCCGAGTAGCTGGGACTACAGGCATCTACCACTGCGTCCGGCTAATTTTTTGTATTTTTAGTAGAGACGGGGTTTCACCGTGTTAGCCAGGATGGTCTCGATCTCCTGACCTCGTGATCCGCCCGCCTCGGCCTCCCAAAGTGCTGGGATTACAAGCATGAGCCACTGCACCCAGCCCCTGAAATAATTTTTAAATTGAATTTGATTTTGAACAAAAATAATATTGAAATTAAGAATATAAAAATAAATTCTTTGAAAGTAAAAGAAAGCTTAAGAAAACAAAAGATAAGAATAAATAGTTTTTAAAAACTGAGCTGTAACAAATGCCATTCACACTGGAAGATTTCCTGAAAACTTATACATTCCTCTAAACTAGTTATTTACAGTTTTTTCAAGAAAAAAGACCACATTCTGTTTTCAAATTAAATATTATGTGGGACCCCAGTATTAACACAAACAAAAGCAGAATTACTCTTTTTAAACCAGGGGTAGGGATCCACACACCTAGCCACCCTCCAGCTCTGTTATCTTGAAAGGAACTATAGGATTCAGCAGAGTGCAGTTTGGAGTTTTAATGTACTCCAGCTATTCTTGAGCCATTCCTGAATCAAGCCAGCCATCAGAGGGTGCAGATGTTGAACACACTTATTTGGGCTCTATCAAATTGCTTTTATTGAACCATGCACTGGTGTCATGTACTTGTAATACTTTGAAATTGGGCGTCCAAAGTAGTAATATGAAATTCACGAAGACATTTACTGTATGGATACTGTAAAGGATTATATCCACAACAACATACAGTGACCTTATCAAGTGGATCCACACAGGTTTCTCTCAGACCCCTCAGTGCCAGGAGGAGTTATGGTTCACCTGAGAAACTGCTTTATATGATTTTATTTTTTAATTATGTAAACCTTATTTTTTCTCTTAACTATGAATACTGAGATGTTCAAAGAAAAAATTACAACTTATCTTTAGTAATTGCATATAACTTTAGGGTAGGCCATCTTATTTTCTTATCGCTAACTTTAGTCCTAACTACATTTTCTTTGCTATAGTTATTATCTCTTTGTCTTGATCTATCTTTTTATTTTTTGTAAGTTTATACATTTTAATTAGCTGTCTCACCACACTGTGGTATTAAGAAAGCTTAGAGTAAATGAAAAAAGGTTGATTCTCTAGGACATATTGAGGTGATCCCTGCCTTGTAGTCCGTTCTGTGAGTTCCCCATCCAAGTTGTTCTTGATAGCAAATATCTTAGATATGCTGTGTCAACTGTTTTCACCTCTTCTGCAATATGTATGTGGCTTTATGATGAGAGTCCTGTCTGTCTATTACATATGTGATTTATTTAATTTGGGATGTTTTGAGGGACTTGTATATAATGGGACTTGGGTAAGAATTTGTGTCTTATGTTCACGTCCCCCTTACGGCAAAAACAACGGTGCTAATTTTCAAACAAAAAAAAATGCTGTTCTTTTAGATTATGCTGTTTTGAAATTTGCAATGAATAAACCAAGTGAAAGCTTCCCTCTCAAATAAAGTATGTTTGATAAGTAAATAGTTTTTTCCCCAATGAGAAAGACCACGTTTATCTTTGTATATTGTTTAATATCATATATTATACATTCTTATAACATATTTAGCATATATATAACTATTTAATTTCTACTGTCCTTGTAAATTCTTCCTATTTCCTAGATATATTATCTAAGCTACTCCTCACAGCAAAACTAGGAGGAATATAACATGGTAGTTTGATAAATATTTTATGTGTATCATCTCATTTATTTGTCACAATAAACTTTTGAGTTAGAAAATATTATTCCAATTATTTTTAAAATTCCTATTCTTGAAAATAACGAAGCTGAGCTTCAAGCAAGGTAAGTAACTTCTGCAAAGAGTTCACGTTCTAAGTAAAGGAGTCCGATATTTTAATCCTCCTTTCTGACTTCGAGCCTGGGTTATGAACCATTATATTTCTCTGTCCCTTCAAGATCAGGAACGGGACAAGGTTTTATAAACCACATTGACAGCAAAAGCAGTGAACTTGGGAAGTGTATTGCATAGGGGCTAAGGAGATCAGTTAGGTAGGGGTTCAGATCACAGTTCCGACATTTGATGATAGCATGATGATCTTAGGCAAAACAACTTTTCAGTATTGGTTTCCTCACAGTCAAATGTAGATAAGAAGAATACCTACTTCATAGAGCTATTTGGAATTGTAAATAAGATAAAGCAAGTTTAGCACTGATGAAGTGGTTTCATACAAAGTACACAAAAATATGGTTCATAGAGCCACCACTAAATTGTGGCTGTTAATATTGTTGATGTTCCCTTTACAGGTGATGAGGAAAATAAGCACTAAAATGATAATACCGAATCATTTTCTACCTTCCTTTATTCATCTATATTAGATATTTCCTGCAGACTTTTCACAAATAAAAAGCAACAGAGTTGTGATAGTCAGAGCCCAGAACCAGGAGTGTTCATTGCATCTGGCCAGCACAGCCCCTTGACTCTCCATGTTGGCTGGTAAACAAACTATGTGTTTGTTTCCCCAGCAATATACTCTATACAAGGGACTGTGATATGGGCTGGGATGGAAAACTTGAGGAACTCACAGTTTAACAGGGAAAGACATAAACACAAGCAACTAATTCTGATGGAGCTGAAAGTGTTTTAACATGAACACAATTTCATCGGAGCACAAAGGAAGGAGTTATTGGTTTGGAGTGAAAAGGTGAGAATGTATTCATTAAGAATAGATGTTTGAAAGGGATTCTGGAAAGGAGGGAAGTGAGGGAAGGGCATTCCATGGAGCAGGGGGAAAGCATGCATATAAGAACAGAACAAATAATGAGGATGAAATTCAAGGAAGAGGTTATGAACAGTTCAGTGGGGTTAGAACAGCAGAATAAACTCTCCTGAACACATCTGAAAAACAGAGGCAAGCAATACAGTCCCTTAAATGGGCATCATGGATATCACTCACTCACCACACAGGTCATCTCAGACTTTGCCCAGAATCCTGCTTCAGTCTCTCTCCTCTTTCCTTTTCTCTCTTTCTCGCTCTACATCTATCAAACTTAATTACTTGCTCATTCTTCATAGAAACAGAAGGAGAACACTAGTCGGGGGAAACCTGTGCAGGCAACAGCTAATCACTGAGGGCGAAATTAAAGCAAGTGATGAGAACAGACACAGTTAAGGAGGCTGAGATAGGAGATTATCCTGGATTATCCAGGAAGGCCCAATGTAAACCCAGGGTCTTTATCAGAGAGAGGTAAAAGGGTCAGTTGGGGAAAGAGATGTGAGAGAAGCGGAGCTCAGAGAGAGGGATATTTGAATATGCTACACTGCTGTCTTTCAGGATAGAGCAAGAGGACCATAAGCCAAGGGGTGAGGGTGGCCCCTAGAAGTTGGAAATGTCAGGGAAACAGAATCTCTTCTAGATTTTCAAGAAAGGAAGGTGGTCCTGCCAATACTTTGACTTTAGCCTAGTGAAATCTGTCAGATTTCTGATATACAGAACTTTAGGCTAATACATTTGTATTGGTTAAGCCACCGGGTTTGTGATAATGCCTTATAACAGGAAGAACAAAATGGTACAGGTAATATTTGCTGTCATTGATTATGGCTGTAAAGAATCAGAAGACATTTTAATTATTTTAAGCATACTTTTTTATACAAGGCTGGAATGTTTGGGAAACGTACAAACTTAAATATATCTTAGAGCATGACAAAATTCTGATCTTTTGAAAATTCAAATATTCAGAAATGTTATCCTCTTTTGTTTTCTGAGGGAAGAACACCTATCAGTATAGAGATAGCACTGTGGATTGAACAACTACTCCGGCCTCGTTTCTAACTTTTATATTCTCCTGATAGGTGGGAGAAGAAAATGCTTAAACAATCAATTATTGCATTTTAGACTCTGTAAACATCTTTCCATTGTCCTCTGACTGGTCAAGCAAAGTAGTCTAATTTCCATAGTGCCAGCTCCTTCCAGGGAGATGAAGTTACTGAACATCCACTTTAGAAATAGAGCACCATGGCAAGTAGTGCTCTCTGAGGTTCAGGATCCTCTGCAGAGTTTATAATACATCTAGGAAGACATCAGGCTTTCAAAACTCTGTGGAGCAACATGTCAACATATTTGATTTAATATAGGAGAAAAAAACCCTCGCATATCTTAGTGCTGAGTGGACACTCTAGCTAAACCTACATTCCACTATAAAAAGCTTTTACATTATATATTAAAGTGTTTAGCCCACTAGAAATGCTGCCATGGACATCTATGTCTGGTGATCTCTAAAAATGGCAAAGAGAATTAATGAATGATGCATCCCAGCTGGTTAAAAATAATATAGCTATGTTGTTAATAAATACTTTGTTTTATAACATCACCCAAGAGATTTTTATGTTAATACACTAAATGTTTATCTTTTTGTGACTGCTTCATTACAAGTCAAAAACACTAAATGATTCCAAGTGAACATTTCGAGTTACAGTATTTTGTCAAGTTGCCTGGAAGCAGGATGTGACATTAAGTCTACATTTAAAGTAGTCTGCAACAATCGAGACTAATATTTTATTGCTGACTCCCTAAGTTATATTCCTTTACTGACACTTCATGGTCTTCAGAATCCAGTCCAAATGTCTTAGCAGGACATATACAGTCTTCCTTGACCTAATTATTGCATAGCTGTCCAGCCTCAAAAGCAGGAATAAAACATCAAAGTACAAAGGTAGTTGAAAAAGTCCAATGAGATGTAGGACTTCTCTCCTGTCTGACCGCAGAAAAGGGCAGGTCTTCTTGTCTTCTCATTGATTTCTTTCCCAGCCTAGCCTCTCCCATCCTTGTTTCCCCTGGCCTTATTCCTAGAACCCGGCGTCTTGCATCTGGACTGACTTTCCACTTTCCACGCAACCGTCATTTTAGCTTTTTTTTTTTTCGTAGTTCTACTTCTGCTTCTTCAATAAATTATTAATATCAAATAAATCAATTTACTCAAACCTAGTCTTTAATTTTAATGATTTCATTCCCCTTCTTATGTAGCTACATAGCTACAACTCTTCCCTTCAACTATTATCCCCACCACTGTTACTCCCAGCCTTTTACCTGGGGCTCTGAAGACCCCTGACCTGTATCTTGGCTGAAACTTGATAAATAACATGTATACAATTCCATGATAGCCTTAATGGAATTGGGCAGTGTAACCTGGGAATCCGAGAAATGTTTATAATTTGCTTCTAAGGAAAAATCCTTCTGTTTCCAGATAACCATCTATGTCTAAGGAAATAGGTTTTCTATTTCCAGAGAACCAATTAAGACACAGTGAACTTTTATAATAAAAGTGTTTTTAATATAAATTGGAGAATATTTGTGATAAGATGAAAATTAGTAAGCACTACTATGTGCTTGTCATTTGCCAGGCACTGTGCTAAGAGTTCTACATAAAATATCACATTTAGTACTCGTAACCATATATGACAAACAGTACTATTATTTAAATGTCGAAGTTATGTGACTTTTATATTTCACACAAATGGGAAGCTTTGAGGCTGCCATTAGAACTCAGATATATCTTGTTCTGGTGCTACATAGAGTCATCTTTCAGCAATGCAGATTATCAGGGCAGACTAGTCTGATTTACAGATATTTATTGAAGGAATGTATGAATGGATTGATGAAAGAATAGATGGATGAAATAACATGATCATTGTATAACATCTTTTATAAATCATGCTGCTATAAAGACACATGCACACGTATGTTTATTGTGGCACTATTCACAATAGCAAAGACTTGGAACCAACCCAAATGTCCAACAATGATAGACTGGATTAAGAAAATGTGGCACATATACACCATGGAATACTATGCAGCCATAAAAAATGATGAGTTCATGTCCTTCGTAGGGACATGGATGAAATTGGAAATCATCATTCTCAGTAAACTATAGCAAGGACAAAAAACCAAACACCGCATGTTCTCACTCATAGGTGGGAATTGAACAATGCGAACACATGGACACAGGAAGGGGAACACCACACTCTGGGGACTGTTGTGGGGTGGGGGGAGGGGGGAGGGATAGCATTAGGAGATATACCTAATGTAAATGACGAGTTAATGGGTGCAGCACACCAGCATGGCACATGTGTACATATGTAACTAACCTGCACATTGTGCACATGTACCCTAAAACTTAAAGTATAATAATAATAAAATTAAATTAAAAAAAAGAGTAAAAAATTTTATTTCTTTCAGGGGTTGTAGTAACCCCCTTCCCCTTCTCTAAGTTCATCAAGCCCTACCTAAAATGCAGTGACCATTAAAATAGAAATCACTAGCATTAAATATCATTTTACCAGCTAAAGTAACTGGCTGTTTGCTTAAAAATAGAGCTATTTCGGGCACAAGTGCAATGACTCTAAATTGCTTGAAGTAGTGTGTTTTCAATAGTGTTTTTTAAATTACACTTTAAATTCTAGGGTACATGTGCACAACGTGCAGGTTAGTTACATATGTATACATGTGCCATGTTGGTGTGCTGCACCCATTAACTCGTCATTTAGCATTAGGTATATCTCCTAATGCTATCCCTCCCCCCTCCCCCAACCCCACAACAGTCCCCAGAGTGTGGTGTTCCCCTTCCTGTGTCCATGTGTTCGCATTGTTCAATTCCCACTCTACAGTGTTTTATAATATGAAGTGCATAGTTTTAGAAATAACTGTATCTGAGGATGCCTCCATAATCTAGCACCCCTGGTTGTAACTGTGAGTATGCTGCTTATCTCTTCTGTGGGCTTACTTTTCTTATCTGTAGAACTGTACTTACTTCATAGTTTTTAAAAATTCTTGAGTTTTTTTTAGCTCATGAATAAAATGATCTGGCTCAGTGCCTGGTACATTACAAATTTTAGCTAATTATACTGATAGTGGTAACCAATATAGTTTTTTCCATTTATCTATCTATGACATAATTTTCAAAATGTTTTCACTGAAATTATCTCAATTGATCATCTAAGAATCCTGGACATAAAGCATAACATAACAACATAACAACATAACATAACATAACATAACATAACATAACATAAATTTGATCTAAGAAAATTGATAACACATTTTAAGCTCTGTATTGCTTTTTAAATTGTTACCACAGACATGGCACATAGGTACTAGTGTACAGATGAGAAAAATGAGGTCAACAAATATTAAATAACTTGCACAAACCTATTTGGATAGTCAGTAGCAGAGCTCTGAACCAAATGCACTTTGGGTTGTTTCCCTATCTGAATCAAAGAGTTTTTTCAACTTTGATCCTGTGCTTATTTAGCTTATTCTTGAGAAAGTGACTGAGCATACAGGCTTCAGAGTCAGAATGTACGAGTCCAGATACTGACTTATTTACTTACCAGCTGTATGAACTTAGGATTCAGTTTTCTCATCTACAAAATCATGATAATAATGGCATTGACTTTGTAAGGATGTGATGAGGATTAAATGAGATAATATATACCAAGCACTTAGACTAGTGCCTGGCACATGTTAGTTAGTCAGTAAATATTTGCAATTATTTTCTGATGTAAATGGTTAAGCATTTCCAATGTACTTATTTGGCAATTACAATTAATCTATCAATTTATATATTTTACTCTGTTCTGCGATTCAGTGAAAGAAAATAATTTAAAAAGCTATATTACGTAATAAGAAGACTGGTGAATGCAATATCTCTGCACTACCATCTACTTCTAAATAGTATATTGCTGAGAAGATGAAAGTCTCCATTTTCTTGATGAGAAGAGTAGGATGTCCCCAGGCCAGCTGCCATTATGAAAACAGGTATGAGAAGATGACCAGCAGTGGGCCAGATTTCAATCTCAATGAATTGCTCCGTGTATTCCCAAAATAAATGTAGACTCCTGGTTCTAAAGGAGCTTGTGTACTCTACATAGGAAGAATTATTTCTTTGAGGTGTTCTAAATGATATTTGGTAAGGAAAATAATTAAAATAATAATAGCTACCATTTAATAAACATTTATATTGTCTCAAGATATAAACTAGGCCCTTTGTATATGTGGGATGTAAAGCTAATCTGCAAAACCAAGTGTGGAAGAAATAGAACTTCCTTATTTCCCCATGATTTAACCTACCTTATTTTTGTGGGCCCACACCTACCAGGGAGGGCAAAACTGAATCACCGTCATTGCAGGATTTCCTCCTTCCCATTTCCCCAACCTTGTATCTGAGTCCCTCAGGGGTTACAAAGCACCAAAGAGTTTACTGAGAATGGTGTAGGTGAGTAAAGTTTGGTACATCCATTTCCCTGTGCTAGCCATCCACTTAGGCAATCTGATATGTACACAAAGCTACTGAGATACTCCTCATTTCTCCTTGTAGGCTTCTCAAGTGTGACTCTTGCCGCAACTTCTGCACCATACTGAATGGTTTGAGAATTTGTCTGCCGTTTGTCATTCCGGTCTCTTGACACCTCCTCCCTTCATAGCCAAACTTAGATGAGCTCATACTTGACATCTTGATTACAGTCTTATGAAAAACCTTCACTCAGCAGTTTACTGATTCACAGACACTGTAAAACAATAAATTGTTATTCTAAACTGCTACGTTTGGGCATAATTTGTTATGCAGCAATATGTAACAAATATAGGGATAAACAAAAATCTTTGTTTGTCCTCTCAATGTTTCTCTTTTTTCCTAAAGTTTTTGGTTGGCAACCAAAGCCAGGAATTCTTCATTTTGTGATGTGATTTATGTCCTGTCACATCCTTCCACTGAGGCAAAATGTATTTAAATGCTTGACTGGGAGCTTATAAATCAGGAGAAAAAATGGATTAGTATTTCAAAAATACAATTTCATCTTGCACTACCATTCTAAGAGATAATTACTATTATATCCATCTTGCAGAAACAATAGCTTCAGAGATGCTAAGTAATATACCAAAGGTTATACAGTCACATCAATCTTCATTTTCTTCATTACACTTAACTACCACTAAAAAAAAGCTTAAGCCAATATTAGAAAAGAAGAAAATCAAACTTGCTATTTAAATCTAGCATGCAAGTTTCTACGTATGAAGAATTGCATTCTAAATGAGAAAGGTTAATTTAGTGTAATTTGAGGTAACAGTATAACAAGAGTACAATCTGACTTTGTACTTGCTTGAATCTGCTTTCTTATGAAGATGGAAGTAAAATAGAGTGCAGTAATTTCCACAATTTATGATGAAGTATAGGAAAACTTCAGACACTAGGCCAACATTTTCACCTTCTTACATTGTCATACTTATTCAATTCCTGTCCTATGTAGACCTTTGGAAAGGCATGATGTAATATCTTTCACCTATAAAATTGTTCATAACATTTGGTTCTCATTACATTTTTCTTCTCATATATAATGATTATTCATGATGGCACCTATTCTCATCAAACCTACAGAATTGAAATCCCAGCCACGAAAATATATTCTACTTTCTTCACATTTATATGTTGAATCTATGACCATCTTACTAATGCAACAAAAATTTGTGTACTCTGTACCTGAATATGCATGTCTTTATACAGTAATTTTGTATTAAACACAGATAGACTGTGAGTGTGCCTTACCTATTCCATCATGTAGAGAACATACCCAGCTATAACTTTCTTCTTTACCACCTTAAAAGTCCAGATTCCTCTAAAATATTTAAGTAATGGAAACTTATTTGAATACAAAGCTAAGAATTAAGAAGGCGCACACTTAGGTACCTCTGAGTTCTTTATCAGAAACCTTTGGGTTGGGCACGGTGGCTCACACCTTTAATCTCAGCACTTTGGGAGTTTGAGGCAGGTGGATCACTTGAGCTCGGAGTTGGAGACCAGGCTGAACAACATGGCAAAACCCCATCTCCACAAAAAATAAAAATTAAAAAAAATTAGCCAGTGTGGTGGCACATGCCTGTTGTCCCAGCTACTTGGGAGGCTGAAGTGGGAGAATCGCTTGAACCCAGGAGTCAGAGATTTTAGTGAGCTGAGATTGAGCTACTACACTCCAATTTGGGTGACAGTGTGAGACCCCATCTCAAATATATATATATATATATACACACACACATATATATACACATACATATACACACACACACATATATATACACATACATACACATATACACACACATACATATATATACACATACATATATACACACATACATATATACACACATACATATATACACATACATATATACACACACATACATATATATACACATACATATATATATTTATATATATATTTAATGCCCATGACAACCCAATAAAGTAGGTATAGTAATTGTATACTTGAGGAAACCAAGGCACAGAGAAGTTAAATAAATTGCCCAAGGTAGAATAGCTACTAAGTAGCAGAGCCAGGATTAAAAACTCGGCCTTCTGGCTGGAAAGTCTATGGTCTCAACCATTACACTGTGCTATGTAGAGAATACTAATCATTTTAAATATGTTTGAGAAATCACATTAATTTTTAATAGGATATTGATGAAATGCATACATATTTGATATCCATATATATTATGTATATTCCATACACTTGTGGCTAATGTGACTGAATGAACTCAGTGATGACCTCTCTAATGTAAAAATACATTACTATATAATATCTAAATACGAATATAATGAGCAAATCCATTGCTTCATTGTTGAAAGACATTATCTTGAATCTTGACATTGACCCTTATTAATTTTGATTTCAGGAAGGTAGATTAATCTATAGCAGCCTTATTTTGCCTTACTCACTGTTGTGGTAACCCCAGCTCATATGCACCGTGCTTGGTGGACATTAAGTATTCAATAATTGATAGTTGAATTAAATTGATAATGGATATTACTTGATTATGTAGAGATTATCTGTTGTGTCACCTCACAGATTATGTGACTAATGGCAGAAATATTTCTATATTTAATCCAGAACTACTTATTGCTTGTTTAGTACGCGCTCTGAAAACGGTCATATTGTGTAGAGGACCCAAAAAAAACAAGTTTTGCAGACAGCCAAATGTACACCAGTGGTAGACTAGATTCCATACACCAGGTTTTGGAGTATTAGATCAGCTCATTCCATGCTGGACGTAAAGTATTTTATGACTGCTCAGGAAATCAAAATGAAAAAAAAAACACAACAACTTACAGGGTCAAATTATTACCTTGAAAAGTTTGGAGATTGGACATATAGTTCCAAAGTGATGTTCTTGGAAAGAATTTAAGTACCTTCTTTTTCATCAAAAATACCAAAATAGAAAAAAATTACCATTCTTATCATTTCCCTTTTAATGTCTGTGGGTTATTTTCTGCTAACTAACCTTAGTTTCATTGACAGCCATTTTTCATCCTCAACTGAAGTAATTTTTGTGTGCATCAATCCTTATCTACATGAATTATATATGCAGTCAATTATCTGTTCAAATTGAATCCCAGATTAACAGAGGGATACTATCATGACAACAGAACTATTTTCTTCTTTTCTCTTTCTTTTTCTCTACTTCTTCACCTCCTCCTCCTCCTTCTTTTGAAATGAGGATATTGAAATGACAAAGTAATAAAGCTAACAGAAGCTAAACTTGAAAAACTGACACAAAGTCTCTTAAAATATCTACCTAAAGAAATGAAAATATTTGAAAAATATTGCCCCCAAATCACAAATACTATGTTGAAAACTTTACTATGGATGAAGGTTCTTGGTCTCAAGTTCCTAAAAGCAGTAAAATCTACTTTAACTTGGACTTTACTAATTAAGGAATATTTAACAATTGTGACCAGGCCTATTAAGCTCTTCCAGATTTTATATATTTGCCAACACTTTAAGAAAATTCATAGAACTAGCAAATTGCTTTTGAGCATTTTAAAATCACATTCTGATAGAAACTATTGAAATGCTCATTGTCAGTCAATAAAACTCTTCCTATCTTTAGCTCCAATTTGTTACCCTATATATCATTTGTGTGTAAAACAGTTGCATTTCTTTCAAGTTCTCAAAAAGTTGGAGTCTTTCTTCTTCTCTAACTAGTTTTGATGTAGTTTGGAAAACCGAGCTAATTTTCATTTATTTCTTTAACCATTCATTAAACTAATGGAGAAGATACCCTCATATTTATTTTCTTTCTTTTCAAGTTAGAATTTTGTTCAAAAACTAAAGCTTGTTAAAGCCTCTAAATATATTGTTGGTACAGATACTAAAGTTTCCAAGATTCTACATCATTTATTTCTAAATAAACATCTATGCTATAAGAAATATAGCCTAAATAAGAAAACTGAAGAAAAAAATTTGAGATTTTCCATAGTTCCCAAAAGTTTTATGTGATTTTTCATGCTCTCATTTATTATTCACACAAATATTCTTACTATAGCAGACTTTTTTCTCTTTAGAAGAGGAGACAATGGGGAAAGAATTCTACAAAGCTGGTAGCTGCAATTGTTATCATAGTTCATACATGTATGTATTTATTGAGAATGTTAGAACAAAGATTAATTTTTAAAGTCTTTTCTTACAGTAAATGTAAACGAACATGACAGATTTTCCTACAGTGAGGCTACAAACAGAAACATGCGTTTACCCCAGACCTTTCCTTTTGTTCTTGAGTAAATGTTCAAAATGTACCTGGGTTTTTCTGTTTAATAAGCTGTTAAAAATGGTTCAATAGAAAAGATGATATGATTTATTTTCCCTTGTTTTATCATTGGTGTCACTGCTACTGACAATTCATTTAATAATAGTATATGTATGCTACAGACATTGGACTGTAGCCCCAAGTAGCTGATGCTATAAAAAATTTGTCAACTTGGCAAAATGACCATTGGTTCTTAATGAAAAATAGGAAAATAAATTATAATATGAACAATATTCTTTTGAGTTTGTTGACAAATATCATCAAATGATAAAGGTTATCATACTTTGTTTCCTTCTGATCTATTCAGAGCTCCAAAATTTTGAATTATTTTAGTAGTGGTAAAAGTGGCATATATATAAACCAGGAGGCTGATATACACTGTGACATAATTTTAAATGAGTACCTCCAAAATGGTGAATGGGAATTGAAATGAATTATATTTTATGTCAGCCAAAAGAGAAACATATATTAAATGTATGAAGTGGTAGATTAAACATTTTATTTGAGATATGATAAAGACCAACTATTTTGTTCCACAGATAATAAAAAAAGGAACTCAATCTTCATTCAAAAGTAAAGAGATTTTCAACAAGAGTGTCAAGAGCATTCAATAGGAAAAAGAATATCCCTTCAACAAATGATGCTGAGGAAACTGGATATCCATATACAAGAAAATGAAGTTGAATTGTTACCTTACACTATAAACAAAAATTAACTCAAAAAGGATAAAAGATCTAAATGTACAAGCTAACCCTTAGAATAAAACATAGATGAAAATGTTCATGATGGATTTGGCAATAATTCTTGGAAGTGACACCAAAGGCACAGGTAAAAAAAGAAAAAAATCAGTAAATTGGACAGCATAAAAATTTAAAACTTATACATTAAAGAACACTATCAACAGAGCGAAAAGGCAACATACAGAAGTGGGGGAAATATGTGTAAACCATATAACTGATAAGGGGTTAATATTAAGGACACATACATAAAATTAAGAAATAGGCCAAAAAAACTTGAATAGGCATTTCTACAAAGAATATATACATGTCACATGTAATGACGTCCATATGCTCAATATAAAGGGATGCAGGAAAATCTACCAGGCAAATGAAGAACAGAAAAGAGTAGGGGTTTCAATCCTAATTTCAGACAAAACAGATTTTAAACCAACCAAGATCAAAAAAGACAAAGAAGAGCATTACATAATGGTAAATGTTTCAATTCAACAAGAAGACTTAACTATCATAAATATACATTCACCTAACACAGGAGCACCCAGATTCATAAAGCAAGTTTTAGAGAACTATAAATAGACATAGGCTCGCACACAATAATAGTGGGAGACTTCAACACTTCACTGAAAGTATTAGACAGATCATCAAGGCAGAAATTAAACAATGATATTTAGGATCGGAATTCAACATTGGACCACATGGATCTGGTAGACCTCTACAGAACTCTCCACCCCCAAACAACGGAATATACATTCTTCGAGGTTGTACATAACACATACTCTAAAACTGACCACATAATTGGCCATAGAACCACCCTCAGCAAATGCAGAAGAACGAAAATCATACCAAACGCACTCTCAGACCACAGCACAATAAAAATAGAAGTCAAGACTAAGAAAATCACTCAAAACCATACAATTACATGGAAATTGAACATGCTAAATGACTTTTGGGTAAATAATAAAATTAAGTCAGAAATGAAGAAATTGTTTGAAGTGAAGGAAACCAAAGATACAACATACCAGAATCTCTGGCACACAGCTAAAACAGTGTTAAGAGGGAAGTTCATAGCACCATATGCCTACATAAAGAAAGCTAGAAATATCTCAAATTAACAACCTAACACGAAAAACCATTCAAAAGATCAACAAATCAAGAAGTGGGTTTCCTGAAAAAAATTAATAAGATTGATAGGCTGCTAGTGAGACTATTAAAGAAGGAAAGAGAGAAGATAGAAAAAAAACACTAGAAATGACAAAGGAGATGTTACCACTGACCCCACAGAGATAACAAATTACCATCAGAAACTACTATGAACATGTTGATGCACATGTACCCTAAAACTTAAAGTATAATAATAATAAAATAAAATAAAAAATAAAAAATAAAGAAAAGAAAACCAGCACAAGGCAAGGACACCCTCTTTCACCGCTCCCATTCAACATGGTTTTGGATGTTCTAGCTAGAGCAATCAGGCAAGATTAAAAAAAAAAAAGAGAGAGAGAAAGGTCAAACTATCCCTGTTTGCAGATGATATAATTCTATATCAAGAAAATGCCATAGTCTCAGCCCAAAAGCTCCTTCAGCTGATAAATAACTTCAGCAATTTTCAGGATACAAAATCCATATACAAAAATCACTCACATTCCAATACACCAAAAACAGCCGTTTTGAGAGCCAAATCAGAAATGCAATCACACTTACAATTGCCACGAAATGACTAAAATACGTTTTAGCAGGGAGGTAAAAGATCTCTGCAATGGGAATTAGAAAACGTTGCTCAAAAAAAGTCAGAAAAGACACAAAGGGAAAAACATTCCACTCTCACGGATGGGAAAAATCAATATCATTAAAATGGCCATTTTGCCCAAAGCAAATTACAGATTCAACGATACTTGTATCAAACTAGCAACGACATTCTTCACAAAACTACAAAAAAGAACTATTGGCTGGGTCCGGTGGCTCACGCCTGTAATCCCAGCACTTTGGGAGGCTAAGGCGGGCGGATCACGAGGTCAGGAGATCGAGACCATCCTGGCTAACATGGTGAAACCCCATCTCTAATAAAAATACAAAACATTAGCCAGGTGTGGTGGCGGGTGCCTGTAGTCCCAGCTACTAGGGAGGCTGAGGCAGGAGAATGGCGTGAACCCAGGAGACGCAGCTTGCAGTGAGCCCAGATCACGCCACTGCACACCAGCCTGGGCAACAGAGCGAGACTCCGTCTCAGAAAAAAAAAAAAAAAGATATTTACACTGAGATATGAAGTCAGGTAGAAAGTACGCAGGGAAAAAGTAGTGGGAAAAAGTGTCCTATGCAAAAAGAAGAGCATGTGTGAAGGACTTATAGCAGATAAAAGCTTCACTTCTTTCAGAAAAAGAAAGAAAAGCAGTGCAGCTTTGGATAGATGCTGTAATAGGAATATATGTCACAGTCTTTCTGGACCTGCCCTGTGGAGAGAGGCACATCCCACTCCTGTTCTGGCCCAGGAATCCATGTGTCTTGCTCCTTTCAGCGCTGTGAGGGTGGGGGCTCCTCCCAGAGTCAAGTGCTGGCCAAGTACTACTCTGGGCTCCATACTTCTGGCTACACATTGCAACCTCGGGAGCACCGGAACATCCCATAAGTAGGGTTTGGTTTCTTGCTTCACTGTTACATCCGAGGTGCAGCAACACTCTCAGGCTGGGCTGTGGAGGCTGTGCTGTGCACCTGCTCCTGCAAAGTGGCTATGCATGGACCCTGGGAAGGATCAGCAAGCACCATGGCTTGCAGAGCAGATGTGCCCCAGTCTTACAGAGAAGCTGGCTCTGCTCTCTCCTGGGTCAGTGGTCAGCTGAGGCCTGTGCCTCCTTGATGGGGATGGGGAGACCTGGGGGATGGGCATTTATGGCCGCTATCCACTGGAGCTGCCCAGTGCACAAAACTTCCAGGCTCCATGCCATCTGAAGCCCTGTCTCTGCCTGCTCCCCAGGGAGTTCTCCCTGCTTGCTCACACATCCATGGGGAATGCTGGCTCCCCTGTAGCTACAACCCCAGAGGTCCTTGACAAGAGTGAGTCATCCCTCAGTTTCTTCACTTTCCCAGAAGCCATTCGGGGCCAGGAACTAGCCCTGGCATTTGGGTACCCTGCACAGAGTTCCGAGCTTCCCCCCTTTTCAGCCTCAGCTTAAGAATAGCCTCTCTATTCACTTTTAGTATTTTATCTCCCAAGATCTGCCGAAATTATGTGGTTTACTCAACAATTTGGTCTTGTTGGGAATGACACTTTCGGGCTGCATCTTGTCAGCCATCTTGTCCCCCCGGATTCTAAAACATAATTTTTTATTGTAGGATGGTATTCCATTATATGGTCATATCATAATTAAACCAATGTGGGCCATTGGGGGGTTTTTTGCCACTATGAACAACTGTAACATAAATATTGTCGTAATTTTTGGCACATTTCTGAGTACACGCAAAGTTATCCAACAATGTAGACATGGTATTCAAAAAAGATGTCCAGGATACTATCAGATATAATGGATATGGAAGATTAGAGACGTCTGAAACTGTCATAAAAGGTATTCTGAAAATAGTAGTTACAAGGCTCTTTTTTTTGAAAGGTTAAATCACACCAAGTTTATTCCAGGAAGGATAATAACAAAAATGCACAGAAGAAAAAAATGTATTATTTTTCACAACATTATGCTCCCTTCTTTATGCACCCCATCCTATCCTTAGGTATGATACACTTTGCACAAACTCAGTACTCAAAAATGATTGATTGATTCAGGCCGAGTTAATACGATTAGATTTCTAGAAGACAAATGGAACAATTTTGATATATACAACAAATTATTTTGAGAGTTGATATCTTGTTCAATTTCTATTATTTCTGTTGTTTCTGCCGGTGTTGCTCTATTTTATTTATTTTTCAATATTTAGATGCTAATATTTGTTTAAAATTGTGTTGCTGTAAATATGTAAGGTCTACGGTATGATATTTTAATACATAGTGAAATGATTACTACAGTCAAACAAATTAACATATCCATCATGTAACACAGTCATCTTTTTTGTGTGTGATAAGAACACTTAAATCAACCCTCATAGCAAATTTCCAGTATACAATATTAGAGTATTAACTATAGTCTTCATGCTGTGCATTAGATCTCTAGACTTACTCATCCTGCATCACTGCGACTTTGTACATTTTTGCCTACATCTCCCTGTTTTTCTCACCTCTCCATCTCTGGAGATGTCACCATTCTCCTCTAGGCTTTTATGTATTCTACTTTTTCTTAGATTCCACATGTAAGTAAGTAAAGATTAGGCAGTCTTTTTCTTTCTGTTTCTGGCTTATTTTATTTAAGACAGCCAAAGACACAGCCAATGAAATAAAAAATCAGGCTACAGAATGTGAAAAAATATTTGAAAACCATTTATCTCATAAGAGGTAAATACTCAAAATGTATAAGAAATGTATACAAATCAACAGGAAAAAATAAAAACCAAAAACCATCTAATTTTTTAAATGAGTAAAATACATGAAGAGATGTTTTTCAAAAGAAAACATTAAAATGGGTAACAGTTATATAAAAAGGTGTTCAGCACCACTAATTAGCATAATGCAAATCAAAACCACAAAACATCATCTCACATTCTTATCAAAAAGACAAGAGATAACAAGTGTTGGTGAGTGTCTGAAGAAAAGGGAAGTCTTGTACCCTCTTTGTAGGAATGTAGATTCGCATAACCATTGTGGAAAACTGTATAGAAGCTCCAAAGAAATTAAAAAATAGAACTACCAAATGACCCCGCAATCCCTTCTCTAGATACATAGTTAAAAGCATTGAAAATAGTACCTCAAGGAGATATTTGTGCTCCCACATTCATTGCTGCATTATTCACAACATCTAAGATACGATAACAACCTGTGTCTGCTGACAAATGAATGGATAAAGAAAATATGGTATATATACACAGTATAACACTATTCAGCCTTAAGGCAGAAGGGGTATCTGTCATTTGTGACAACATGGATAAATTTGGAGATACTATTTTATTTTGTATCTGAATTGGTTAAGCATCTGCACTAATTTGCTTAAAGGAATTTGTTATTTGAATATGATTGAAATATCCAAATATGTTTTCCACTAGTAGACTTTTGACTTAATTTTCCTAAGTAATTGTACTAATTCTTAATGTCAAAGCATATAAATGCTGCTAATAAAGGGGTATCCATATATATATATATATATATATACACACACACATATATGTATACGTATATATATATCAATATTTTTATTTCAACTTACTGGTTGTTGTCAAATAATTATTAAGGGCTAAGTAGCAAGGTTATATCCCCATGAGAATGAAACTCTAAAATCATTTAGTTTATACTGGTTTTGATAAAAATTGGGGGCCAAAAATGAGAAAATTATTTCAAACAGTAATCCCACTGTACTCCTAAAGTTGTAATATATAATGAATGACAGCTAAATTCAATTGAAATTAGAATTGCTCATAATGATGAATGCCACTGTTCATTCACAGTAACTAGAAGAGAGAAAAAACAATTTTTCTTTAAAGGGAAAATCAACAGGCTGAAGGAATGATCAATTACTGAAGACAAAATTCTCAGAGAACTGATCAATTGTTTCAACTTCATTATCCTCTGAGCTTATGAGGACTCTGCATAGACTACAGATCAAAGATTATTCAGAAACCTCTTCCCCACTCATCACTGAATTTGGGCCTTAAGGCAGCTGGGAAAACATGGGCGTGCCTGTCACTCACTGTTGAGCTACAAGTTGTGGCTCACTTCCCCATGACTCTTAACAGTTAATATCTGAAAAGCCATTCATTAATTCAAAAACACCTTCTGAGTATGCATTATGTATTAAGGAACAGGATGATAAAATATAATAAGGCATAAAAGTATTTAAATAACACTAAGAAAGACAACACACATCCCATACAAGCCACATCCACTGTGTACTTGGCATCAGTGAATACCAAGAACTTGAGTATTTGATGGCCTTCCTAAGTCCACACATCACCCTGTCACTGCTCACCCAGAATCAGAGACACTTCTGGTTCTGTGCACATCTGCTTTCTCCACTGCCTGCTGCCTTGGCCCTATGCCATCATGCAGAAAGAAAAATCTATAAATATGAACTATCTCACAAGCAGCTTAGAAAATATACGATGAAGACAATGGTGTTAATCATGATAAATATTATTTTCCGTCTGATTCATAAATTAATTGTACTTTAAAAGATTGATTTTTTAACACTGAACAAATTCTGGGTCATAGACTTCACTTATCCACACAAGGTACATGTCTTTCACTTTATTATGACTGCTTTTGTTAATAAAATCTCAGTTGTAGCAAAGGAGTTTTTTATGGGGAAGATAATTCATCCAGAATTATTCCACAAAAGAGATGACACAAAAGATGCATTCACACACTTTTTTCTAATTGTGTGTATTAATATCATTGTATATGTTTGCATGTTATTATTTGCAAAGCCACAATTCACTAACAATTAGATAAATACAATCATAGTATGAGATTAGTCATAGCTTTCAGGTACAACTGGAATGAAGTTATTCCTTTTTTCTACTAGATTATTATGTACAAATAAGCATCTGTAATGATCCCAGTACATGCCTATAAATAATTAAATCATAAGAATCCAAAGATTTTTTTCTAAGTCAATTTCTATAACCTTTGATTATGCTGTTTATAATCCTTTAGGTCTAATATATAAAAGCTGGAGAGATACATTTTGGCTTCAGATTAAGAGAGGTTCAATAGTTAAAACTATCCACATGTAGGATGGCCTGCCTCAAGATAACACATTACCTCATGATACATTATAAAAGGAAATGAAGGCATGGGGTATTTGATAAATCTCAACCTGAGAATTAAAAGAAAAATGTTTTGTTCCTATTAAGAAAGTTAGAACATCAGCATACTATTTTGATGAATATATTTGGAGCTAAGATTACTTTGGAAACTGGTATTTTGACTAGATAGGTAAAGACAAAAATAACCATGTGTATCTACTCCAGTTAATAAATTTGGTTCTCATAGAAGTGTGACTTAGCAATTCTGAAATTATTGTATGAGTGAACTAAGGTTGAAAAAATAAGTAAATATATGGTAGACAATGAGTACCAACTTTTTCACTGCTGGAGAAATGAACTACAAAAAAAAAGAGGAAGAAATGAATGCTAGAATAAGACTTGTGGTTTGGAATTGGAAATATCATCAGTGTGACCCCATGATTTATTTAATATATACATAGATAGAGGATAGATAGATATAGGCATAGAAATACAAATATGGATATTAGATAGGTAGATAGATAGATACGTGTATGCATGTGTTATTATACATATATGTTTCCAAACTGTTCCAAATGTAAAGGCCTAGAAGCAATGATACCCCTGTAGCAATGTCCACATCTTTCCCCCAGACATTGGTTTCTAAATACCGTTTTCTATTGAAAGGAATCAGAGTTGCTTATAAAGTAGTTCATTCCAAGACTGGGACAGGAAAAATACAAAATGAGTCTGGAAGTGCTCAAAGAAGGAGAAGGCATAACAAAGGCCACGAATTTCAACATGAAGGAGCTCCCAGTGGACAAAATTGCGAGACTGTAAAGAATGAAATGTATAATGATAGTACTGTATCGAAACCTATATAATAAAGTATATATCTGTGAGGAGTCCATACTGAAATAAGTAACTGAATAAATATGTAAATACAGGAGATAGAACACCTTTTTCTTAGTAAAGAATTCCAATTGAAAAATGTAAAAGGATGGAGGGAAATAGAAAATCACAATTCGAATACTAAGTGACAATTGTTGCAAGCAAGATCCACCAATGAGTCTTCGTGATCACTAAAGTTAGTGAAAAAAAAGTTTGAGGAGAAACAGGATAAATAGTCTCAAAGTATCACTACCAACATAGTTATTAATTTAAAATGGAATAATTGTAACTTGCTAATGTAAAAAACAGTCAGATACAATCTTAATGAAGTGTCCAAGGTTAGCATGAACAGAAATCAGGCATATCCACTTCATGAACACCTTGAAATGTTATACTGAGAAGGGAACCTCACCTCTTTAGTATTCATCCCAATAATCCATAACTGAATCCTAATCATGAGAAACCATCGAACACACCTAAACTAAAAAGAATCCTACAAAACAACTGACCAGCTCCTTTCAAACCTATTAAGGTCATAAAGATAAAGAATAACTTAGGAATTGTCACCAATTAGAGGAGACTAAGGTCACATGACAACTAAATTGAATGTGGTTTTCTGCACTGGATCTTGGAATACAAAAATGACATTAGGGAAAAAGCCAGTGAAATGGAAATGACTTCTAAAGGTCAGTTAATATCAGTGCTCCAATGTTAGTAACTTGGTTTTGATAAATACACTGTGGTTATGTAATATATTAATATTAGGGAAAACCGAAACAAGATCAGTTTGTACTATTTATGCAACTTTTCTACAATTCCGAAATAATTTTAAAATAAAAAGTTGTAAAAATCAGTATACACAATGGATCCAGCATTGCCTTCATTTTGGCCTCGTTTTTTCCAAATGAGAATTTTATTATTTCAACTTTTATTTTAGATTCAGCAGGTATAAGTGCAGATTTTTTACATGGGTATATTGAATGATGCTGAGATGTGGGTTATGAATGATCCCGTCAGCTAGGTAGTGGGCACAGTACACAATAGGTAGTTCCTCAAACATTGACCCCCTCTCTCTCTTTCATCTTTAGTAGTCTCCAGTGTCTATTGTTCCCATGTTCATGTCCATGTGTACTCAATATTTAGTTTCTACTTATAAGTGAGAACATGTGGTATTTGCTTTACTGGTTTCTGTGTTAATTTGCTAAGAATAATGGCCTCCACCTGCATCCATGCTGCTCTTAAGGAAATGATTTTGTTCCTTTCTATGACTGCATGGTAGTCCATAATGTATATGTACCTCATTTTCTTTATCTAGTCAACCATTGATGGACACTTAGATTGATTCCATGACTTTGCTATTGTGAATAGTACTACAATAAACATACAAGTGTATGTCTTTTTCATAGAATGATTTATTTTCCTTTGGGTATATACCCAGTAATGGAATTTTTTGGTTAAATGTTAGTTCTATTTTTAGTTCTTTGAGGAATCTCCAAGCTTCTTTCCACAGGGGCTGAACTAATTTACATTCTCACCAACTGTGTATAAGTGTCCCCTTTACTCTGCAGCCTTGTCATAATTTGTTAATTTTTTGACTTTTAAATAATAGCTATTCCAGGTGGTATGAGATGGTATCTCATTGTGGTTTTGATTTGCATTTCTCTGATGATTAGTGATGTTGAGCATTTTTTCATGTTTGTTGGCCCCTCATATGTCGTCTTTAAAAAAATAATGTCTATTCATGTTCTTTGCTTAATGGTATTTTTTTTCTTATTAAATAGTTTAAGTTCCTTATAGATTCTGGATATTAGACCTTTGTTGGATGCATAGTTTGTGAATATGTCTTCCATTCTGAAGGTTGTTTGGTTACTCAGTTGACAGTTTTTATTTTGCTGTACAGAAACTCTTTAGTTTAATTAGGTCCCACTTGTCAAGTTTTGTTTGTGTTGCAATTGTTTGTGAGGACTGAATCATAAATTGTTTGCCAAGGACAATTTCCAGAAAGGTATTTTTTAGGTTTTCTTCTAGAATTTTTATAATTTGAGGCATTACATATAAGTGTTTAATTTATTGTGAGTTAATTTTTGTATATGGTAAATGGTAAGGGTCAAGTTTCATTCTCCTGCGTATGGCTACCCTGTTATCTCAGCACCATTTATTGAATAAGGAGTACTTTCCCCATTGCTTGTTTTTGTTGACTTTGTTGAAGATCAGTTTAATGTAGCTGTGTGGCCTTATTTCTAGATTCTCTATTATGTTCCATTGGTCTACATGTCTACTTTTATACCAGTACCATGCTCTTTTAGTTACTATAGCTTTGAAGTACAGTTTGAAGTCAGATAATGTGACACCTTTGGCTTTGTTCTTTTTGCTCAGGATTGCTTTGGCTATTCTGGCATTTTATTTTATTTTATTTTTTGGTTCTATATGAATTTTAGGATAGTTTTTTTCTAATTCTGGTGAGAATGATGTTGGTTTTTTAATGGAAACAACATTAAGTCTGTAGATTGCTTTGGGTAGTATGGTCATTTTAATGATATAGATTCTTTCAATCCATGAACATGGAAAGTTTTCCATTTGTTTGTGTAACCTACGATTTATTTCAGAAATTTTTTTCTAGTTCTCCTTGTAGAGGTCTTTAGCCTCCTTGGGTAGATATACACCTAAGTATTTTATTTTTTGAGGCTATTGTAAATGGGATTGTATTTTTGATTTGTCTCTTAGCTTGAATGCTATTGGTGTATAGAAATGCTACTGATTTTTGTACATTGATTTTGTGTCCTGAAACTTTACTGAATATGTGCATCAGTTCTAGCAGCCTTTCTTTAGCCTTTTAGGAAAGCCTAAAGAAAACCTTTAGGATTTCCTACATATACAATCATATCATTAATCAAGAGAGATAATTTGACTTATTCTTTTCCTATTTGGATTCCTTTTATTTCCTTCTCTTGCCTGATTAGGTAGGACTTTCACTACTATGCTGAATAGGAGTGATGAGAGTGGACATTCTTGTATTGTTTCAGTTCTTAAGGGAAATGCTCAAATGAGAATTTTAAGTGACACTCTTCATTTCATTTTTGTGTTATTTATCTTTCTCTTTGATACTACGTGTTTTTGCATCACTTTTGAAGTAGACATGATAAGAGTTTTTCACTTCTTAGAAAATATTAAAGCAAACACAATAAACCATTTGTTAATCTAAAACAGAAGAAAATTATTATTTCATCTATTTATATAACATATAATATCTCAGAATTAATTTACCTTTTATCTTGACTACCAGAGCTATATGCTGAATATGAAGATGGATAACATGGGACACTATCCAAATTCATCTTTTAAAAAGGGAAGTATTTCATTCCCATCCATATTTTAAGTGCAAGAGTTAATCAAACTCTTTAAAAATTGGCTGCTGCAGAAGGTTTACATTCAGTATTGTGACCATAGGAGGCAACAATTACCTATGTTATTTAAATAATAATAATAACATAATATCAACAAATAATTAGTGTGCCAGATACTTTGATATATGAACTACATGTATTATCGAATTTATTAATAATCATAATTATGGATTGCTAATAGGTATTGAATGCACTCCATGTGCCAGATTCTGCTAAATATTTTACAACATTTATTTAATTTTATCCTCATCACAAATCAGAGATAAGTAACATTGTCCCTCTTTTTATTACATATGAGGGAACTAAATTTTAATGAGGTTAAATAATTTGCTTAAAGTGACACACACATGATATGTTAGACTGGAAGCTCCAATCTAGGCAATTAAAATTCAGAGCTTCTACTCTAAAACTTTATAAATTATTGCCTCTATATATTTAACAATGTTTATCAAGATGGGTGGGAATTTATATAAGAAATCTTCTAACTCTACAACAGAGCATTTCAAATTTGGCTGTGCATTAAAGTTGTCTGGGGGAGCTTCAGGCCTTTTAAATGCCAGGGCACACCATATACCAAGTGTATCAGAATCTTCAGGTGTGGATCTTTGGCATCAATTATTTCTTTAAAGCTTTCCCAGGTGATTCCAACATGCCACGAAGCATGAAAATCTGTGGTCTAGAAATTGCTTATTGAGTGATTTTACAAAATGCCGATGGAAAAGGACATGGTTAGGAAGTTAAGCACACATTACAGAAATCAGAAATTTACGATATGAATTTCATTGTAGAGAAGTTCTAATTATTAATGAATGTATTTTCCTATTTCAATCTTTAACACACAATCCTCTGATGAGGAACTATATTACATATTCCATTATGACAATACTTTCCTACAGTCTCTGAAAAATGAAAAATAGTCCTTTGTAGGGACATGGATGAAATTGGAAATCATCATTCTCAGTAAAGTATCGCAAGAACAAAAAACCAAACACCGCATATTCTCACTCATAGGTGGGAATTGAACAATGAGAACACATGGACACAGGAAGGGGAACATCACACTTCGGGGACTGTTGTGGGGTGGGGGGAGGGGGGAGGGATAGCATTGGGAGATATACCTAATGCTAGATGACGAGTTGGTGGGTGCAGCGCACCAGCATGGCACATGTATACATATGTAACTTACCTGCACGTTGCGCACATGTACCATAGAGCCTAAAGTATAATAATAATAATAATAATAATAATAATAATAATAATAAATCAAAAAAAAATTCTAAAGGGAAAAAAAAAAGAAGAAGAAACTTATTGACCAAGTTGATGAAAAATTTAAATAAAGTATCTAAACTAAAAAAAAAAAAAAAAAAAAAAATTATAACAAAGAATTGCGAAAGAATTACTGAAGTTTATAATTATCCATGCAGTTGTTTTTCCTTCTAGTGTCTTGCATATACTGTTTATCTCACCACTTGGCAGTTAGTAAATGGGATTTTATTATCATTCTCTTTCACATTTATTTTTCTCAAAAGAATCTAAATATCACTAAATTATAAATATATTTTCTCTTTTGGCTTATTTTTTGAGAGCATTTATTTTTGTTACATATCTTTGACATAATTATTAATGTATTATTATTATTAAACATATGCTCTATTTCTGTACAATTTCGTGATAAGTTCAAGTAATTATCGAAAACATTCAAAGAAAAAAGGAATTTTAACTAAAATTCACTGTATTTAACCTAGAAATGCACTGGAATTCTGGAAATAAACTCCTTCAAACTTAATATATGTTGAGACACCATACACCTATTTGGCAAATGCCTGTGGTAAGTATATCCTTTATGATTTTTACTGAAAAATATATATGTTGATGTAGGTAGGAAATGCAAATATTAAGTGTTCTTGGTTTGGTTGTAAAAATTGTTGTGAAAGGCTGGGCACGGCGGCTCACACCTGTAATCCCAGCACTTTGGGAGGCCAGGGCAGGTGGATCACAAGGTCAGGAGATTGAGAACCTCTTGGCCAACATGGTGAAACCCCATTTCTACTAAAAATACAAAAATTATCAGGGCATGGTGGCACACGCCTGTAATCCCAGCTACTTGGGAAGCTGAGACAGGAGAATTGCTCGAACCCAGGAAGTAGAGATTGCAGTGAGCCGAGATTGCACCACTGCACTCCAGCCTGGGAGACAAGAGTAAAACTCCATCTCAATAAAAACAAATAAATTACAAAAAAAAATTGTTGTGATAAATATAATTGAAGAAATTGAAGGGACAATGTTCCTGAGAGAATCTATGAGACTCTGGATGCAAGCGGTATCATTTCAGGGCCCAGCTGACACAATGAGATGGCAAACCAAGGCAAGGGCTAATCTTGCCAGCTTTGTAGGTAAATCATCACTACATGAAATTCCTGGAGACACTGGGATAAAAAACTCTTAGTACAGATGATGGCAGTCTTAAAAAAGCATCTTGACAGTACTAATAGTGAGCATTCTTTAGGTGGTGGCCTGAATAGTGGCCACTGACTAGGAAACATGGGAACAGCAGAGAAAGAGCACCACGGAGTATTTGTAAATATAT
This sequence comes from Pongo pygmaeus, assembly GCF_028885625.2. Lineage (NCBI taxonomy): Eukaryota > Metazoa > Chordata > Mammalia > Primates > Hominidae > Pongo > Pongo pygmaeus. The sequence goes on along the minus strand of NC_072396.2, from coordinate 147,441,233 downwards.
GGCTGACAAGTCCGTTCTTCACCAGAAACAACTTGGTTTACTTTGTTTTGTGGATTCTTACATTCTACTTGGTAGAGGCTTGAGCTTTTGTAAATTGGGTATTAAAAGGTAATAAGGAAAGAAAACCAGTGTGACCTAATTTTATTTTATTTTTTCACTGATGTAAAACCTTTATTTTAAGTTTTCTTTTTATTTATTTATTTATTTATTTATTATTATTATACTTTAGGTTTTAGGGTACATGTGCGCAATGTGCAGGTTAGTTACATATGTATACATGTGCCATGCTGGTGCATTGCACCCACTAACTCGTCATCTAGCATAAGGTGTATCTCCTAATGCTATCCCTCCCCCCTACCCCCACCCCAAAACAGTCCCCAGAGTGTGATGTTCCCCTTCCTGTGTCCATGTGTTCTCATTGTTCAATTCCCACCTATGAGTGAGAATATGCGGTGTTTGGTTTTTTGTTCTTGCGATAGTTTACTGAGAATGATGATTTCCAATTTCATCCATGACCCTACAAAGGACATGAACTCATCATTTTTTATGGCTGCATAGTATTCCATGGTGTATATGTGCCACATTTTCTTAATCCAGTCTATCATTGTTGGACATTTGGGTTGGTTTCAAGTCTTTGCTCTTGTGAATAGTCCCGCAATAAACATACATGTGCATGTGTCTTTATAGCAGCATGATTTACAGTCCTTTGGGTATATACCCAGTAATGGGATGGCTGGGTCAAATGGAATTTCTAGTTCTAGATCTCTGAGGAATCGCCACACTGACTTCCACAAGGGTTGAACTAGTTTACAGTCCCACCAACAGTGGAAAAGTGTTCCTATTTCTCCACATCCTCTCCAGCACCTGTTGTTTCCTGACTTTTTAATGATTGCCATTCTAACTGGTGTGAGATGGTATCTCACTGTGGTTTTGATTTGCATTTCTCTGATGGCCAGTGATGATGAGCGTTTTTTCATGTGTTTTTTGGCTGCATAAATGTCTTCTTTTGAGAAGTGTCTGTTCATATCCTTCGCCCACTTGTTGATGGGGTTGTTTGTTTTTTTCTTGTAAATGTGTTGGTGTTCATTGTAGATTCTGGATATCAGCCCTTTGTCAGATGAGTAGGTTGCGAAAATGTTCTCCCATTTTGTAGGTTGCCTGTTCACTCTGATGGTAGTTTCTTTTGCTGTGCAGAAGCTCTTTAGTTTAATTAGATCCCATTTGTCAATTTTGGCTTTTGTTGCCATTGCTTTTGGTGTTTTAGACATGAAGTCCTTGCCCATGCCTGTGTCCTGAATGGTAATGCCTAGGTTTTCTTCTAGGGTTTTTATGGTTTTAGGTCTAACGTTTAAGTCTTTAATCCATCTTGAATTGATTTTTGTATAAGGTGTAAGGAAGGGATCCAGTTTCAGCTTTCTACATATGGCTAGCCAGTTTTCCCAGCACCATTTATTAAATAGGGACTGCTTTCCCCATTGCTTGTTTTTCTCAGGTTTGTCAAAGATCAGATAGTTGTAGATATGTGGCATTATTTCTGAGGGCTCTGTTCTGTTCCATCGATCTATATCTCTGTTTTGGTACCAGTACCATGCTGTTTTGGTTACTGTAGCCTTGTAGTATAGTTTGAAGTCAGGTAGTGTGATGCCTCCAGCTTTATTCTTTTGGCTTAGGATTGACTTGGCGATGCGGGCTCTTTTTTGTTTCCATATGAACTTTAAAGTAGTTTTTTCCAATTCTGTGAAGAAAGTCATTGGTAGCTTGATGGGGATGGCATTGAATCTGTAAATTACCTTGGGCAGTATGGCCATTTTCATGATATTGATTCTTCCTACCCATGAGCGTGGAATGTTCTTCCATTTGCTTGTATCCTCTTTTATTTCCTTGAGCAGTGGTTTGTAGTTCTCCTTGAAGAGGTCCTTCACATCCCTTGTAAGTTGGATTCCTAGGTATTTTATTATCTTTGAAGCAATTGTGAATGGGAGTTCACTCATGATTTGGCTCTCTGTTTGTCTCTTATTGGTGTATAAGAATGCTTGTGATTTTTGCACATTGATTTTTTATCCTGAGACTTTGCTGAAGTTGCTTATCAGCTGAAGGAAATTTTGGGCTGAGAAAATGGGGTTTTCTAGATATACAATCATGTCATCTGCAAACAGGGACAATTCGACTTCCCTTTTCCTAATTGAATACCCTTTATTTCCTTCTCCTGCCTAATTGCCCTGGCCAGAACTTCCAACACTATGTTGAATAGAAGTAGTGAGAGAGGGCATCCCTGTCTTGTGCCAGTTTTCAAAGGGAATGCTTCCAGTTTTTGCCCATTCAGTATGATATTGGCTGTGGGTTTGTCATAGATAGCTCTTATTATTTTGAGATATGTCCCATCAATACCTAATTTATTGAAAGTTTTTAGCATGAAGGTTGTTGAATTTTGTCAAAGGCCTTTTCTGCATCTATTGAGATAATCATGTGGTTTTTGTCTTTGGTTCTGTTTATATGCTGGATTACATTTATTGATTTGCGAATATTGAACCAGCCTTGCATCCCAGGGATGAAGCCCACTTAATCATGGTGGATAAGCTTTTTGATGTGCTGCTGGATTCTGTTTGCCAGTATTTTATTGAGGATTTTTGCATCAATGTTCATCAAGGATATTGGTCTAAAATTCTCTTTTTTTGTTGTGTCTCTGCCCGGCTTTGGTATCAGGATGATGCTGGCCTCATAAAATGAGTTAGGGAGGATTCCCTCTTTTTCTATTGATTGGAATAGTTTCAGAAAGAATGGTACCAGTTCCTCCTTGTACCTCTGGTAGAATTCGGCTGTGAATCCATCTGGTCCTGGACTTTTTTTGGTTGGTAAGCTATTGATTATTGCCACAATTTCAGCTCCTGTTATTGGTCTATTCAGAGATTCAACTTCTTCCTGGTTTAGTCTTGGGAGAGTGTATGTGTCGAGGAATTTATCCATTTCTTCTAGATTTTCTAGTTTATTTGCTTAGCGGTGTTTGTAGTATTCTCTGATGGTAGTTTGTATTTCTGTGGGATTGGTGGTGATATCCCCTTTATCATTTTTTATTGCATCTATTTGATTCTTCTCTCTTTTTTTCTTTATTAATCTTGCTAGCAGTCTATCAATTTTGTTGATCCTTTCAAAAAACCAGCTCCTGGATTCATTAATTTTTTGAAGAGTTTTTTGTGTCTCTATTTCCTTCAGTTCTGCTCTGATTTTAGTTATTTCTTGCCTTCTGCTAGCTTTTGAATGTGTTTGCTCTTGCTTTTCTAGTTCTTTTCATTGTGATGTTAGGGTGTCAATTTCGGATCTTTCCTGCTGTCTCTTGTGGGCATTTAGTGCTATAAATTTCCCTCTACACACTGCTTTGAATGCATCCCAGAGATTCTGGTATGTTGTGTCTTGGTTCTCATTGGTTTCAAAGAACATCTTTATTTCTGCCTTCATTTCATTATGTACCCAGTAGTCATTCAGGAGCAGGTTGTTCAGTTTCCATGTAATTGAGCGGTTTTGAGTGAGATTCTTAATCCTGAGTTCTAGCTTGATTGCACTGTGATCTGAGAGATAGTTTGTTATAATTTCTGTTCTTTTACATTTACTGAGGAGAGCTTTACTTCCAACTATGTGGTCAATTTTGGAATAGGTGTGGTGTGGTGCTGAAAAAAATGTATATTCTGTTGATTTGGGGTGGAGAGTTATCTAGATGTCTATTAGGTCTGCTTGGTGCAGAGCTGAGTTCAATTCCTGGGTATCCTTGTTGACTTTCTGTCTCGTTGATCTGTCTAATGTTGACAGTGGGGTGTTAAAGTCTCCCATTAGTAATGTGTGGGAGTCTAAGTCTCTTTGTAGGTCAGTCAGGACTTGCTTTATGAATCTGGGTGCTCCTGTATTGGGTGCATATATATTTAGGATAGTTAGCTCTTCTTGTTGAATTGATCCCTTTACCATTCTGTAATGGCCTTCTTTGTCTCTTTTGATCTTTGTTGGTTTAAAGTCCGTTTTATCAGAGACTAGGATTGCAACCCCTGCCTTTTTTTGTTTTCCATTTGCTTGGTAGATCGTCCTCCATCCTTTTATTTTGAGCCTATGTGTGTCTCTGCACGTGAGATGGGTTTCCTGAATACAGCACACTGATGGGTCTTGAGTCTTTATCCAATTTGCCAGTCTGTGTCTTTTAATTGGAGTATTTAGTCCATTTACATTTAAAGTTAATATTGTTATGTGTGAATTTGATCCTGTCATTATGATGTTAGCTGGTTATTTTGCTCGTTAGTTGATGCAGTCTCTTCCTAGTCTCGATGGTCTTTACATTTTGGCATGATTTTGCAGTGGCTGGTACCGGTTGTGCCTTTCCATGTTTAGTGCTTCCTTCAGGAGCTCTTTTAGGGCAGGCCTGGTGGTGACAAAATCTCTCAGCATTTGCTTGTCTGTAAAGTATTTTATTTCTCCTTCACTTATGAAGCTTAGTTTGGCTGGATATGAAATTCTGGGTTGAAAATTCTTTTCTTTAAGAATGTTGAATATTGGCCCCCACTGTCTCCTGGCTTGTAGAGTTTCTGCCGAGAGATCCACTGTTAGTCTGATGGGCTTCCCTTTGAGGGTAACCCGACCTTTCTCTCTGGCTGCCCTTAACATTTTTTCCTTCATTTCAACTTTGGTGAATCTGACAATTATGTGTCTTGGAGTTGCTCTTCTCGAGGAATATCTTTGTGGCGTTCTCTGTATTTACTGAATCTGAATGTTGGCCTGCCTTGCTAGATTGGGGAAGTTCTCCTGGATAATATCCTGCAGAGTGTTTTCCAACTTGTTTCCATTCTCCCCGTCACTTTCAGGTACACCAATCAGACGTAGATTTGGTCTTTTCACATAGTCCCATATTTCTTGGAGGCTTTGCTCATTTCTTTTTATTCTTTTTTCTCTAAACTTCCCTTCTCACTTCATTTCATTCATTTCATCTTCCATTGCTGATACCCTTTCTTCCATTTGATCACATTGGCTCCTGAGGCTTCTGCATTCTTCACGTAGTTCTCGAGCCTTGGTTTTCAGCTCCATCAGCTCCTTTAAGCACTTCTCTGTATTGGTTATTCTAGTTATACATTCTTCTAAATTTTTTTCAAAGTTTTCAACTTCTTTGCCTTTGGTTTGAATATCCTCCCATAGCTCGGAGTAATTTGATCGTCTGAAGCCTTCTTCTCTCAGCTCGTCAAAGTCATTCTCTGTCCAGCTTTGTTCCATTGCTGGTGAGAAACTGCGTTCCTTTGGAGGAGGAGAGGCACTCTGCTTTTTAGAGTTTCCAGTTTTTCTGCTCTATTTTTTACCCATCTTTGTGGTTTTATCTACTTTTGGTCTTTGATGATGGTGATGTACAGATGGGTTTTTGGTGTGGATGTCCTTTCTGTTTGTTAGTTTTCCTTCTAACAGACAGGACCCTCAGCTGCAGGTCTGTTGGAGTACCCGACCGGCCGTGTGAGGTGTCAGTCTGCCCCGGCTGGGGGGTGCCTCCCAGTTAGGCTGCTCGGGGGTCAGGGGTCAGGGACCCACTTGAGGAGGCAGTCTGCCCGTTCTCAGATCTCCAGCTGCGTGCTGGGAGAACCACTGCTCTCCTCAAAGCTGTCAGACAGGGACATTTAAGTCTGCAGAGGTTACTGCTGTCTTTTTGTTTGTCTGTGCCCTGCCCCAGAGGTGGAGCCTACAGAGGCAGGCAGGCCTCCTTGAGCTGTGGTGGGCTCCACCCAGTTCGAGCTTCCCAGCTGCTTTGTTTACCTAAGGGAGCCTGGGCAATGGCGGGTGCCCTTCCCCCAGCCTCGCTGCCACCTTGCTGTTTGATCTCAGACTGCTGTGCTAGCAATCAGCGAGACTCTGTGGGTGTAGGACCCTCTGAGCCAGGTGCGGGCTATAATCTCCTGGTGCCCCATTTCCTAAGCCCGTCGGAAAAGCACAGTATTCGGGTGGGAGTGGCCCGATTTTCCAGGTGCCGTCTGTCACCCCTGGAAAGGGAACTCCCTGACCCCTTGCCCTTCCCGAGTGAGGCAATGCCTTGCCCCTGCTTCGGCTGGCACACGGTGCGCTGCACCTACTGTCCTGCGCCCACTGTCTGGCACTCCCTAATGAGATGAACCCGGTACCTCAGATGGAAATGCAGAAATCACCCGTCTTCTGTGTCGCTCACGCTGGGAGCTGTAGACCGGAGCTGTTCCTATTCAGCCATCTTGGCTCCTCCCTCCCTAATTTTATACTCACAGCCTAGTGAAGTCCGGTCATATGGTTTGGCTGTGTCTCCACCCAAATGTCATATTGAATTCCTGCATGTTTTTAACAAAGCAATAGAAAAGAAAGTCCCATTTTCTCAGGAGCCATTCAAGCTGACTGCAGAAATTTGCATAAGTAATGAGGAGCCGATTGTTAGTCACCAAGAAAATAGGGAAAATGTCGCTAGGGCATGTCAGAGACCTTTTATGGCAGCTCCTCCTATCACAGGCCCAGAGGCCTAGGAGGAAAAAGTGGTTTTGTGGGTAGAGCCCATGGTCCCCATGCTGTGTGCAGTCTAGAAACTTGGTGCCCTGCATCCCAGCTGCTTCAGCCATGGCTGAAGGGGGCCAAGCTAGAGCTCAGGCAATGGCTTCAGAGGGTGCAAGCCTCAAGCCTTGGCAGCTTCCATGTGGTGTTGAGGCTGCAAGTGCACAGAAGTCAAGAATAGAGGCTTGTGAACCTCTGTCTAAATTTCAGAAGATGTATGGAAATGCCTGGATGCCCAGGAAGATGTTTGCTGCAGGGGCAAGGTCCTCATGGAGAACTCCTGCAAGGGCAGTGTGGAAGGGAAATGTGGAACCAGAGCCCCCACACAGAGTCCCTACTAGGGCACCACCTAGTCGAGCTGTGAGAAGAGGTTCACCATCCTCCAGACCCCAGAATGATAGATCCATCAACAGCTTGCAACGTGCACCTGGAAAAGCCACAGACACTCATTGCCAACCCAGGAAAGCAGCTGGAAGGGAGGCTGTACCCTGCAAAGCCAAAGGGGCAGAGCTGCCCAAGACCATGGAAACCCACATCTTCCATCAGTATGACCTGGATACAAGACATGGATTCAAGAAGATCATTTTGGAGCTTTAAGATTTGACTGCCCCACTGGATTTCAGACTTGCATGGGCCCTGGAGCCCCTTCATTTTGGCCAATTTCTGCATTAGGAATGGCTGTTTTTACCCAATGCCTGTATCCCCATTGTATCTAGGAAGTAACTAACTTGCTTTTGATTGTACAGGCTCATAGGTGGAAGGGACTTGCCTTGCTTTGGATGAGACTTTGGACTGTAGACTTTTGAGTTAATGCTGGAATGAGTTAAGACTTTGGGGGACTGTTGGGAAGATATGATTGGATTTGAAATGTGAGGACATGAGATTTGCGAGGGGCCAGGGGTGGAAGGATATGGTTTGGCTGTGTCCCCACCCAAATCTCATCTTGAATTCCCACATGTTGTATAAGGGACCCAGTGGGAGGTAACTGAATCATGGGGGCAAGTCTTTCCCATGCTGTTTTCATGACAGTGAATAAGTCTCATGAGATCTGATAATTTTAAAAAGAGGAGTTCCCCTGCACAAGCTCTCTCTCTTTGCCTGCCGTCATTCATGTGACATGGGACTTGCTTCTCTTTGCCTTCTGCCATAATTTTTAGGCTTCCCCAGCTATATAGAACTGCAAGTCCAATTAAACCTCTTCCTTTTGTAAATTGCCTAGTCTGGGGTGTGTCTTTATCAGCAGCATCAAAATGGACTAATACACCTGGATATGCAAATTATAGACATAAAACAAATCTGATGAATGCAAACTGAGATACTGTGTGAATCGAAACCTTCTCATTCCTACATTTTACTCCCTAAACTTTCACCAAATTAAGCAACAACCTCACATTCCTTTGTGGAATTTCAGATAATAATTCAAATCTTTTCATCAAATATTTGTCATATATCTATTGTTTGTAAGGCATTACTTTAGAAGATATTACAGAGTGGTCTTACATTGTCCAGTCTGTAATAAATTCACATGAACAATATAAAAGTGAGGTCTCAAAACTGTTGCCTCTGATTTAAACAAAAAATACCAAATTTCTACTGTGGGGCTGTGCAGTGGGTCACCCCTGTAATTCCAGCACTTTGGGAGGCTGAGGTGGGTGGATCACTTGCGCTCAGGAGTTCGAGACCAGACTGGGCAACATGGTGAAATGTCATCTCTACCATGTACACAAAAAATTAGCTGGGCATCGTGGCATGTCCCTGTGGTCTGAGATACTTAGGAGGCTGAGGTGGGAGGATCACTTGAGCCTGGGAGATGGAGGTTGCAGCAAGCTGAGATGGTGCCATTACACTCCAACCTGGTGACAGAGTGAGACCCCATCTCAAAAAATAAAATCCTACTGTATGCTGAACATTGTGCCTAAGGATGGAAGGTGATGTCCAGAGATTGAGAGGCAGGAGAAAATTCAAACTTCACCTAGCAATGATGAGAAACCATTTTCATTATGCCAGAATGATGCATAAGAATCGCCCCCACCACCACCACCTAGAAACTTTGCACATATCAGGAAAAAGTGCATACAAAGGGAAGAAAAGAGACTATTAAGGGATGAGTATTTATCCAAAATTATTAAATTTTGAATTAGACAGTAAAAGAGTTTATATTACTTGAGTTTGACTTAAAAATTACTGAATTCTGCTGAATTGCTAAAAAGGAATAAGTCTTTCAGTTTGCTCTATGAAGATGTGCAGCTTGAGAGCCATATGGTGTTGCATTATATGTCATAAAGCCACATGTTTACATGCCTGAGTTTGTGTGTCTTGGATATATTGGTAGCCACTTTCTTTTTTTCTTTTTTTTTTTTTTTTTTTTGTTGAGTTGGAGTCTCGCTCTGTCACCAGGCTGGAGTGCAATGGCACTATCTCTGCTCACTGCACCTCTGCCTCCCGGGTTCAAGCGATTCTCTTGCCTCAGCCTCCCAAGTAGCTGGGACTACAGGCAAGTGCCACCACGCCCAGCTAATTTCTGTATTTTTAGTAGAGACGGGGTTTCACCATGTTGGCCAGGATGCTCTCGATCTCTTGACCTCGTGATCCGCCCGCCTCGGCCTCCCAAAGTACTGGGATTACAGGCATGAGCTACCACGCCCGGCCTACCTACTTTCAAAATAGCTGGTTATTTGACCAAATAAATCAATTTTTGCTAAGTGGTTGTGTTTAAATTATTAGTTTATTCAAATATAATGCATGCAAATAGAATTCTGCCTAGTTACTGTATTACCTGGAAAATCCAGACATTAAAATAGAAGTGAATGTTTGCTGTTCAATGAATACAAAGTTTCAGTTATGCAAGATGAATAAGGTCTAGAGATATATCATACAACTTTATGCCTATACTTCACAGTAACGAATAGGTAGGCATCATGTTATGTTTTCTTACCAAAATAAAAAAACACATACAAAACATAGAGGGAGGGATCGCTGCAACAACACTGCTGCTTTCTATTGTCCTAGCAAGTTTTCCTGCCTCTTGAATGCTTGGCTGCTTAGAAATTTCTTCCACCAGATACACTAGATTATCATCCTCAAGTTCAAACTTCTAAAGATCCCTAGGACATGAACGGAATGCAGCCAAGTATTTAGCTAAGACATAATATTAATGACCTTTACTCTAATTCCCAATAAGTTTCTCATTTTCATCTGAGACCTCAGGAGCCTGGCTTTCATTGTCCACATCACTATAAGCATTTTAGTCACAACCATTTAACCAGTTTCTAAGAAGTTCCAAATATTCCCTCATCTTCCTCATCTTTCTGTATTTTTCTGAGCCCTCCAAATTTTTCCAGCCTCTTCTCATTACCCAGTTCCAAAGCTTCTTTCACATTTTCAGGTATATTTATAGCAATGCTCCACTCTCCATACCAATCTTCTGTATTAGGCTGTTCTTGCATTACTATAAAGAAATACCTGAGAATTAAGATGGTGACTAGGAGGCAGGCCTAGCTTGCAGCTCCTGCTCAGATGGACAGAACAGTGTGTGGAGACTCACATCGTGAACTTTTGCTCCAAGAACTATCACAGGAAGTTGCCAGGAAAGCCAAGAGAATCCACAGACCCTTTGAAGAAACTGGATTACCACTGCAGTTTCCCTGAGACACCGAAAAACTGAGTCTGCTTGCTTTCTCAATCGGGAGGCTCATTGTCTGAGCCAAGTTCTTGGCCCTGGTCACCGGCTGCCTGGAAATAGACTCGGTGCTGTTGGAAGGGCACAGTGAGAGTGAGACTGGCCTTTAGGACAACAGGCTTAGTGGGAGCGAGGTGAGGCCTGTGACTGCTGGCTGTTCTCTACTTCCCTGGTGACCTGTATGACTCAGCAGAGGCAGCCATAATCCCCCTGGCAATATAACTCCATTGGACTGAGAACCACACCCGCATTCCCCACAGCAGCCACAGCAAGCCCCGCCTAAGGAGAGGCTGACCTCCGACATGCCTATCCCTGACCCCAAGTGGTGGTCTTTCTCTATGGGCCCTAGTAGCCAAAAACAAAGGTCATAATCTCTTATAGGCCCTGCCTATAGCCTGAGAAACCTGAATACTTAACAAGGAGTTTCTAGGGCAAGTTTGCCTCCTCCCTATAGAACCACAGCTAATGTGCTCTAAAGCGCCACCTTCTGGCTAGAGTCCAACCAACACAAAACCAGTGTATTAAACAAAAACACAACCAAAAACCCTCTCATAGTCCACTTCACTCCCTTGCTACCTCCACAGGAGCAAGTGCTGGTATCCATGGCTAAAAGACCTGAATATGGATCACATCACGGGAGTCTTTGCAGACACTCCCCAGTACCAGCCAGGAGCCCGGTAGCTTCGCTGGGTGGCTAGACCAAAAAAAATGCAAAAACAGTAACTGCATTTTGGCTCTCAGGAAGCCCCATTCCTAGGGTAAAGGGGAGAGCACCACATTAAGAGAGCACCTTGTGGGACAAAAGAATCTGAACAGCAGCACTTGAGTCCCAGATCTTCCCTCTGACATAGTCTACCAAAATGAGAAGGAAGCAGTAAAATAATTCTGGTAATATGACTAAACAAGGTTCTTTAACACCTTCAAAAGATTATACCAGCTCACCAGCAATGGATCCAAACCAAGATAAAATCACTGAATTGCCAGAAAAAGAATCCAGAAGGTCAATTATTAAGCTAATTGAGGAGACACCAGAGAATGGTGAAGTCCACCTTAAAGAAATCAAAAAGCATGATACAGGATATGAAAGGAAATTTTTTCAGTGAAATAGATAGCGTAAATAAAAAGCAATCACAACTTCTGGAAATCAAGAACATACTTAAAGAAATGCAAAATGCACTGGAAAGTCTCAGCAATAGAATTGAACAAGCAGAAGAAAGAACTTCAGACTCTGAAGACGAGGCATTTGAATTAACCCAGTCCATCAAAGACAAAGAAAAAAGAATTTAAAACAAATGAATGAAGCCTCCAAATGTTTGGGATTATGTTAAAAATTTAAACCTAACAATAATTGGTGCTCCCAAGGAAGAAGAGAAATTTAAAGTTCAGAAAACATATTTGAGGAAATAATTGAAGAAAACATCCCCAGTCTTGCTACAGATATAGACATCCATATACAAGAAGCTCAAAGAACACCTGGGAAATTCATTGTGAAAAGATCATTGCCTAGGAACATAGTCATCAGGTTATCTAAAGTCAAGATGAAGGAAATAATCTAAGAGCTCTGAAGAAAAGGCATCAGGTAACCTATAAAGAAATACCTGTCAGATTAACAACAGATTTCTAAGCAGAAACGCTACAAGCTAGAAGGGAGTAGGGTCCTATTTTTAGCCTCCTTAAACCAAACAATTATCAGCCAAAATTTTTGTATCCAGGAAAACTAAGCTTCATAAATGAAGGAAAGATAGAGTCTTTTCTAGACAAACAGATGCTGAGGAAATTCGCCTCCACCAAGCCATCACTATAAGAACAACTAAAAGGAGCTCTAAATCTTGAAACAAATTTTCAAAATACATGAAAATAGAACCTCCTTAAAGCATAAATCTCACAAGACCTATAAAGCAATAACACAATGAAAAAAAAAATCCAAATATTCAGGGAAGAAATAGCACAATGAATAAAACAGTACCTCACATCTCAATACTAACATTGAATGTAAATGCCCTAAATGGCCCATTTAAAAGATAAAGAATGGCAGAATAAGAAGACAAAGAGGGACATCATATGATGATAAAAGGACTAGTTCAACAGGAAAATATCACAATTCTAAATATATATGCAACCAAAACTGGAGCTCCCATTTATAAAACAATTACTACTAGACCTAAGAAATGAGATAGAAGGCAACACAAGAATGAATAATATTAGAGTAGGGTGAATAAAGTTAATATTAGAGTAGGGCGAGAAGTAATAAATTCTAATGTTTAATAGTAGAGTATTGTGAGTAGCGTGAGTATAGTGAGTAGGGTGAGTTTAATATTATAGTAGGGTGAGTAATGTTTCCAACACATAGAAATGATAAATAGTCAAGATGGTGGATACCATAAATACCGTGACTTGATCACTGCACATACTATGAATGTAACAAAACATCACATGTACACCATAAATATATACAAATATTATATATCAATAAAAAATAAAAATAAAAGTGGTACAGCAAGGTAATGGCATAAAAACAGACACATCAACAAATGGAACAGGATAAAAATCCCGGAAATAAATCCATGTATTTAGAGTTATTTGATTTTCTATGAAGTTGCCAACAGCACACAATGGAAAGAACACATAGTCTCTTCAATAAATGATGTGAGGAAAACTGAATATTCACAGGCAGAAGAATAACATTAGGTGCTTATCTCACACAATATACAGAATCAACTCAAAATGGATTAAACGTTTGAACTTAAGAACTGAAACTTTATTTTCTTTAAAAGTTTTGAAATAATTAATATTTGTATAGAGATGGGGTCTCGCCATGTTGCCTAGGGTCTAGAACTCTTGGGCTCAAGCAATCCTCCTGCTTCGGCCTCCAAAAGTGCTGGGCTTACAGGTATGAAGCACTACACCCAACCCTTGAAAATTTAAAACTACTAAGAAACTGTAAATAAAAACCTTCATGACATTGGTCTCAGCAATGATTTCTTGGACATGGCCTCATAAGCAGAGACAGCAAAAACACAAATAGACAAATAAGGTTCCATCAAGCTTCTATACAGCAAAGAAAACAACTAACAGAGTGAAAAGACAATCCACGTAATGAGAGATAATATTTGCAAACTATGCATCTGCTAAGTGATTAATATCCACAACATAAAAGAAACTGAAACAACTATGCTAGTGAGAGGTGACAGCATGCTGGCAGTCCTCACAGCCCTCGCTTGCTCTCGGCGCCTCCTCTGCCTGCACTACCACTTTGGCGGCACTTGAGGAGTCCTTCAGCCCACCGCTGCACTGTGGGAGCCCCTTTCTGGGCTGGCCAAGGCTGGAGCCCACTCCCTCAGCTTGCAGGGAGGTGTGGAGGGAGAGGCGTGATCGGGAACCGGGGTTGCGTGCGGCGCTTGCGGGCCAGCTGGAGTTCCGGGTGGGTGTGAGCTTGGCGGGCCCCCGCACTTGGAGCAGCCAGCCGGCCCTGCCGGCCCCAGGCAATGAGGGGCTTAGCACCCGGGGCAGTGGCTGCGGAGGGTGTACTGGGTCCCCCAGCAGTGCCAGCCCACCAGCGCTGTGCTCGATTTCTCGCTGGGCCTTAGCTGCCTTCCCGTGGGGCAGGCCTTGGGACTGCAGCCCGCCATGCCTGAGCCTTCCCCCACCTCCGTGGGTTCCTGTGCAGCCTGAGCCTCCCCGACGAGTGCCACCCCCTGCTCCACGGCACCCAGTCCCATCGACCACCCAAGGGCTGAGGAGTGCGAGCGCAGGGCGCGGGACTGGCAGGCAGCTCCACCTGCAGCCCCAGTGCGGGATCCACTAGGTGAAGCCAGCTGGGCTCGTGAGTCTGGTGAGGACATCGAGACTCTTTATATCTAGCTCAGGGATTGTAAACACACCAATCGGCACTCGGTATCCAGCTCGAGGTTTGTGAACACACCAATCAGCACCTTGTGTTTAGCTCAGGGTTTGTGAGTGCACCAATCGACACTCTGTATCTAGCTGCTCTGGTGGGGCCTTGGAGAACCTTTATATCTAGCTCAGGGATTGTAAACACACCAATCGGCACTCTGTATCTAGCTCAAGGATTGTAAACACACCAATCGGCACTCTGTATCTAGCTCAAGGTTTATAAACACACCAATCAGCACCCTGTGTTTAGCTCAAGGTTTGTGAGTGCACCAATCGACACTCTGTATCTAGCTGCTCTGGTGGGGCCTTGGAGAACCTGTGTGTCGAAACTCTGTATCTAACTAATCTGATGGGGACGTAGACAACCTTTGTATCTAGCTCAGGGATTGTAAACGCACCAATCAGCGCCCTGTCAAAACAGGCCACTCGGCTCTACCAATCAGCAAGATGTGGGTGGGGCCAGATAAGAGAATAAAAGCAGGCTGCCCGAGCCAGCAGTGGCAACCCGCTCGGGTCTCCTTCCACACTGTGGAAGGTTTGTTCTTTCGCTCTTTGCAATAAATCTTGCTACTGCTCACTCTTTGGGTCCACACTGCTTTTATGAGCTGTAACACTCACCGCGAAGATCTGCAGCTTCACTCCTGAACCCAGCGAAACCACGAGCCCACTGGGAGGAGCGAACAACTCCAGACGCGCTGCCTTAAGAGCTGTAACACTCAACGCGAAGCTCTGCAGCTTCACTCCTGAGCCAGCGAGACTATGAACCCACCAGAAGGAAGAAACTCCGAACACATCTGAACATCAGAAGGAATAAACTCCAGACGCGCCACCTTAGGAGCTGTAACACTCACCGCGAGGGTCCGCGGCTTCATTCTTGAAGTCAGTGAGACCAAGAACCCACCAATTCCGGACACACTAGGACCAGGGATGCTGACACGTAGATGAGATCACAGTCTACTGCTACACTTCTCAGCACAATGGACTATGAGTTCTTCTATATGTCAGCATCCCTGGTCCTACCATATTAGATACTTGAATACATGTCTGTTTAGTAAACGAATAAGTAAATATTGTCAAGTAGGTGACAGTTTTGTGACTGTGGGTGATTAACCTATTTGGAAGAGGACCCCCAGGAAGCAATTAGTGATATGAGGGATAAGCCCTGCTATCCAGGGAGAAGAGGTTGACAAGCACCAGCCAGGTCTCCAGCAAAGCAGGTTAAATTTCAGAATTGGGATATAAACAGAAGCCCAGATTTTCAAACTAGTCCAGTATAATGAAGGTCACAGAGAAAGCTGCAGCTTAATGGGAATATGAGTGACTATAGACATTGGCTTAGGTCATATGAAAGCACAAGTATATTCAGGCACTGCTTGTTGGTGAGATCCAGGAACCTAATGATTCTGCAAAGGGTAGAAAGGGCATCTGAGAACTGGGGGAGCTAAACTTCTAGGCCAGAGTTTGAGAGGCCAGATGACTAAAGAAGCAAGGTGGATAATGAAGGTCAGTATTGCAGCAAGCAAAATCTCAAGCAGAGTCCGGAAGACAAACCCACATGGATTGAAAAGCAGTATCTGCTATTTGAAATTTACTTTCCTCATCTGGAAATGGGAATAAAATATCACTTAATGGGACTGTTTGTTGATACTATGTGATATATGAGTAAGTTTTTATCATAGTTTCCAGTGTCCAGTAAACAGTGAATAAATGTTATTTTCCTATGTATTTTCCCCCTTTTACCATCATTAAATCTACTTTAAGTCCTGAGTTTAGCCAATATTTGACATTTGCAGGTTAAAAACATGGACCTTTTCATAAAACTTAAAAATAAGATGTCATGCTTTATTAGCATAAATATTAAGATTTCTCTCAGTGATGATAGACTGTATGAATAAGGGTTGAGTCTCTTATCATTTCAATACAGAGAAAGCTTAAAATGAATAATATTCTCAAAAAATACACTGGGATTTATTTCCTATGGTCCCTGAGGGAATAACTAGGACTACAGTGTCGAGGTGACAAAGCAATAGGTTTTGATTTAATGTAAGAAAAATCCTTTTTAACAGATAGCTGGCCAATGATGGAACGAGCTGTTTTAAGAGTTAACAAGTTCTCAGTCACTGCACGTGTTCAAAAAGTGCTTGTATATGCTCTAAACCCCTTCTTATTCTGATATGCTATGAATTTATTAGTGTCACGTGTGTGTGCACACCTGTGTGTGTATGTGTGTGTGTATAACACTGAATTCTATATGATCCCAATCATATCTTTTATTAGCCTTTTGAAAGCGAGCATCATGTCATATTTATCTTGGCCTGACAGTAGCAGATGCCCAATAAATGGCTATTAAAGTGATCAGTTCCCTACCCTACGCATAACATTATTTCTACTCTTTAAAGAGCATATTTCCTGTTTGAAGTAGCAATATGCAGATTGAAGATGAGTTGATTCCAACAAACTGCATTGTTTCAACTAAAAATGTCTTAAATCTTTATGCCCAATTATCCCTAAATACAGAAACCTAAAGTACACTAAATAATAAGAATTCTAAAAGAGCAAATAGACAAAGTTTGAATATTATTTTGCCAAGACGTATCTGTGCAAATGCGTGTATGTGTGTACATACACACACAAACATGTACACCTTCATAGAAGAGCAGACTTCACAATATATACTGAAACCTTTATAACATGTAGAAATATAGAGTAGTATATCCTATTAAGTATGTTCCTGCTTTATGATAATAGCATTCTGATAGCCTTATAGGAATATGTGAGGCTTCAATATTGAAAAGGTTCCAAACACACAAGGATATCAACAACTGAAGGTTATTTACAAGAGATGTTCTAGTCATTTTTTTCTGTGATATAGTTACCTAGAATGCAACATGTATTTTATCTCCTTCAGTAAGCTTTCCAAATATGAAAACCAGAAGGACACATATAGCAGTGAATGAAATTGACATTCACTGTCATTCTTCTAGCATTGAGAGCGATAAGAACTAGACAGAATGAAAAAAAAAATTATAGCTGGCATCCTGGTAAAAGGAACAAACATATTCACTGTCATTTGCTTCCTGGAAAATTTATAATCAGGAAGAAAAAAGGATTACTAGGTGAGTCTGAAAAGAGAAATACGGTGTCCTTACTATTAATACATATGCTTTTTATGAATTGTGCATTTTTTTACCAAAGGATTTCTAGGAATCTTTTCATAAGTATATTCTTTAAATAATAAAAAGAGCCTGCTGAGACAGTTTCAAATAAATGTGACTCATTCTGAGCATTCCATTAAGCAGGAACTCGTAATATATTTGTTTTTTAATTTTTTAAAATTTAAAATGGTAAAATAAGCTTTTTTCTATGAATTCCAAATGAGAAACTAAACCCCCAAAGCACAAGGCCCATTTTCAGCTTCATCAGCTGTAGAACATAAGTAAAACTCCTATTATGAATATGGGCTACAGAACTAATTCACTGTACAAACCATTGAAAATTGTTTCAGGTTTGAGGAAATATTCTTTGAGTTACACACAAGTGTGGTTCTTTATTGTGCAATGCAATTTAATTTGATATAACAATTCTTCTACACAATAAGCAAAATTCTCTCAGGGCATGGCTGTTTCAACGTTTTCTTTTTTTTAATGCACCAGCTCTTAGGAAAAATAGGTGAAGAAATGGTGAACAGTTTCCTTTATAAGCTGGATTTTTCTTTCAGGTAATATGGGAATAATGAAATGGAAAAACAGTTTTTCTTTCCTTTTATGTGCCACTCTTAGTTTTTTTAATAAAATTATTTGCTTATAATAAACAGGCCCACTTTAACCATATATTTTTAATGGTTTCTTAACTGTATACACCCATAAAGTTACACCATGATCAAAGTATAAAAATTTCTATCGCTCCAGAAAGTTCCCTTGTGCCCCACTGAATTCAATCTCAACCATCCCCTTCCTTAGGCAACCACTAATCAGCTTCATAATACCATGGATACATTTTGTCTCCTCTAGAATGTCATACAAATGAGATCATATTAGATGCACTGTTTTATAGGTGACTTTTTCACTCAGCGTATTTTTGACACACATCAATGTAGTTGTATGTATCAATAGTTTCTTCCTTTTTTTTTTTGCTAGTAATGCTTAATTGTACAGATATACCAAAATTTATCTAGTCATGTGTTAATGGATATATAGGTTTCTTTGAAGTTCAGCTATTATGAATAAAGCTGCTATGTACATGTATTTTAGGCCTTTTTATGGACGTATATTTCCTTTTACCTTTAGTAAATACTTTATAGTAGAATAGATAGATCATGTGTTGGACATATTTTTTAATTTCGTAAAAAAGTGCCAAACTGTTTTCTAAAGTGGTTGTATCAGTTTACATTTCCACCAGTAGTATGTGAGGGTTCCAGTTGCTCCCAGGTGATATCTATTATTTTCACTCTTTAATTCCAATGGATGTATAGTGGACAATCAATGTTATTTTAATCACATTTTCCTGATTAGTAGTTGGCAGTTTGGTCATTGATGTGTTTTTTTTTTTCCTATAGATTCTGTTCAATTCTTTGGCCATATTTTTAAGCTGTTTTTATTATTGATATTTAAGAGTTATTTTATGTTCTAGATAACATTATTTTTCAGATATACATATTGCTAAAATTTTCTCTCAGTCTGTGACTTGTGTTTTCGTTTACTTAACTGTGTTTTTTCAAGAGATGTTTTAATTTTGGTGGAGTGTAATTTACAGTGATTGGGATTTCTTTGCTGTTATTGTTCTTGGTCTTAAGAAATTATTGCCTAACCATTTTCTTAACTTTTATTTACATATTTTATAATATATCTTTGATGTTTTCAGATTATCCATTTCAAGTTATTTTATGTTAACATTTTATGATAAGTAGTGTTGATTTTTTTCATACGATAGTTGTTCTAGCACCACTTATTAAAAAAGACTACCTTTTTCCCACTGAATGACCTCAGGACATTTGTAAAAAAAATCAATTGGCCATATATCTATGGGTCTATTTCTGGACTTCTACTCTATCTATCTATGTCTTTATTTTAATCTAGCCTTTTCCAGATACCACATTGTCTTGATTACTGTAGCTTTATAGTACAACAATCAAGACAAGATATATTAAATTTGATTATCTTTTGGATATTCTAATTAATTTGAATTTCAACATAAATTTTGGAATCAGCAACTCTACAAAGGAGCCTGCTGGGATTTTTATTGGATTTCTATTGAAACTATTCATACATATGGAGTTGATTGACAGTTTAACAATAATGAGTCCAATCCATCATCGGGGTATAACCCTGTGATTTTTGTGTATTTATCTTATGTTCTTCCACTTCACTAGGTTTACTTCTTAGTTCTATTAGTTTTGTGCTTTTTGTAGATTTCTAGGAATTTTACATGTACATGATCATGATGCTACTAAATAGGGGTCCTATTACATTTTCCTCTCTAATTTGTAAGTTATTTATATATTTATTTATGGCTTAATGCACTGGCTAGGACATATAATATATTGAACAGAAGTTATTAGAGCGAGCATCCTTCTCTTTCTTTGGGAGAAAGTATCCAATCATTCACTATTAACTATGATATTAACTGTAGATTTTATATAGATGTCCTTTATTATATAGAAACAAATTTCTATTGTAGTTTGCTGAAAGTTTTTATCATGAATGGATGTTGTGCTTTTTCAAATGATCCATCTGCATCAATTTAGATGATTATATAGCTTTATAAAATGTTATAGATGAATTGCATTCATGGATTTTAGAATGTTAACACAAACTTGTAATCCTTGCATAAATCTTATTTGGTCATGATATATTTTATCTTTTCATATATCCAAATAATAAGTTTACTAATATTTTATTGTGGTTATTTGTGCCTATGTTTATGGAGAGTATAAGTCAGTATACTTTTTTATTGTAATGTCTTTTGTATAACATTTGTATCAGAAAAAGTTCTTCATTAATTGTGTTGGCAAGTTGTGACACCTTGGTTCCTCTGAGAAGCAGAGTCAAGAAAGGATTACAATTTTAATGAATATATTGGGAGAAATGCCCATAAAAGATAAAGGGAGAGAGAGCCAAAAAGGAGAAAGACTTCTGACCATGAACACTTTTGACACCTTTGAAACAGTCAGGGAGGAAGAAAAAATGGACAGCAAGAAACTCAGATCAAAAAACAGTTCTGGAAAAGGCTCAACCAGGCTGATCTGATTTATTAGAGCAAATGTTAACTTAGGGGACTCTCATGGAGAGCAGGAAGAAATAGTCTTGTTTTAGTAACCATTATGTATTGTCTTTGGCTAGGAGCAACTCAAGAGAAACGTATAACTGTTTTTATATATGAAAGCTAATGATTTCTGTTAGCTTTAATAAATTATTCTCCTGATAATTTATTTTATAACCTGCTATCTTACTGAATGATTGTATTGTTTCAATTAGGTTTGTTATTAAATATCTAAGGGTATTTAGATGAATTATCATAGCATCTGAAAATAGAGCTGGTTTCAATTCTTTATCAGTTACTATGGCTACAACTGATTTATCATCCCTTTCCTGGTTTCATTAACTAATACTTGTAGCACAGTAATAAGTAGTAATGAATAATCTGAACAAATATCTCATCAAAGAAGAACTGTAGAGTAACTAAGTAATTGTTCATGATTTTCACTCAGCGTGCATTGTATCCTTCATCTTTATCACAGGGTTATATGTACTTAATGCCATTATTCTTTTCAAATGTGTAATAATTTTACAATTATGTTCACAAACATTTCACTAATAATCGTAGTATAGCATACTTCGAGTCTGACAGAACATAGTTACAACACTGGCCCTACCACCTTGTTGGCCAGTGTCCTTCGTCAAATTGTTTAATCTTTCTGAACCATAGTTTTCCTTTTCTGTGAAATGATGTTAAATATATCCCACTTATGTTGTGAAGATTAAATTAAACTACACACATAAATTAATTAGCATGATTACTAGCACACTGTAAGTGATCAGGAAATTTTTTTTATTATATTTTATATTGCATCCTCTATACTTGGAGAAAGCATAAATAAAAATAAAAGATCTGGAGCCATAATGTATAGGATCACATCTCACCTTTCTAATTAAAAGAACTTCTTGTTCCTGTGACCTTGGGAATGTCGTTTAAATTTTTTGTGCATTAGATTAGTCAACTGTAAAATGGGGAGCATGCGAAACATGTTGCAGGAAGGGGATTGATGATACATGTAAAGCACTTGAAACAGTGCCTGGAGCATATCAAGAGTTCAGCAAACTATGTTTTCACTAATTCTAACTTCCATTTCAGCTTTTCAGCTTTGCAATGAATAAAATGCATATGTTTTTGAATGTTAAATTACGGTTCAACTAATAATGGATATGATGTTGCCCAGTTCTTTGCATTGAAGGCAAGATTTGTGTTATCTAAGAATCAATTATTATTTTCCAAAGCATTCTTAAAAATCATGTATACATTTGTCCAAAATAATAATTACAATCCAAAACTCATTCATAATAAAAACTCTCAGTAAACTGGAAATACAGGGAAATTCCTCAACTTGATAATGAATAGCTATCAAAAAGCTATAGCTAATACTCTACTTAATGGTGAGAAACTAGAAGCCTTACCACTAATACTGAGAACAAGGCAAGAATGTCTCCTTCTATCGTTTCTTTTCAAAATCATACTGGAAGTTGTAGCTAATAAAATTAGAAAATGAAATGAGAGGTGTGCAAATTAGAAAGGAAGAAGTAAAACTGTCTGTGTTGGTGGATGAAACAGTATTCTATGTAGAAAATATGAAAGAATTGACAAGAAAACTCCTGGACCTAATAAGTGATAGCAGTAAGGTTTCAGAATACAAGGTTAACATAGAAGCATCAATAGCTTTTCTCTATATCAGCAATGAATAAGTGGAACTTGAAAGCAATACCATTTACATTAGCACCTCTAATCATGAAATACTTAGGTATAAATCTACGAAAATATGTACAAGGTCTATGAAAAAACTACAAAACTCTGATGAAAAAAGAAAAAAATAATAGAAGTAAATACATGGAGACATATTCCACATTTATGGAGTTTATGGCTAGGAAGGCATACTATTGTCAAGATGTGAGCTCTCCCCAAATTGATCTACAGATTCAATATAAAGCCAATAAAAATCCCAGCAAGTTATTTTATGTACATCAACAAACTGATTGTAAAGTTTAAATGGAGAGGAAAAGACCAAGAGTAGCCAACACAATATTAAAGTTCAAGAACAAAGTTGGGAAACCCACACTACCTAATTTAAAGACTTTCTATAAAGCCACAATAATCGAGACAGTGTGTAATTGGCAAAATAATAGACAAATTGATCAATGGAACAATATAGAGAGCCCAGAAATAGATGAACACAAATATAGTCACCTGATCTTTGACAAAGGTGCAAGGCAATATAATAGAGAAAAAATAATCTTCCCAACAAATGGTGCTGGGATAACTGGAAACACACATTCAGAGATACAAATCTACATGTAGATATTAAATCTTTCATTTATTTATTTATTTATTCATTTATTTATTTATTTATTTGAGACAGAGTCTCACTCTGTCGCCCAGGCTGGAGTGCAGTGGCGGGATCTCGGCTCACTGCAAGCTCTGCCTCCCAGGTTCACGCCATTCTCCTGCCTCAGCCTCCCGAGTAGCTGGGACTACAGAGGCCCGCCAGCACACCTGGCTAATTTTTTTGTATTTTTAGTAGAGACGGGGCTTCACCATGTTAGCCAGGATGGTCTGGATCTCCTGACCTTGTGATCCGCCCGCCTCGGCCTCCCAAAGTGCTGGAATTACAGGCGTGAGCCACCGCGCCCGGCCGACATTAAACCTTTTAAAAAATAAACTAAAATTGATTGAAAACCTAATTGTAAAACTCAGAATTATAAACGTCTTAGAAGATAACATTGGAGACAATCTAGATATTATTGAGTAGGACAACAACTTTTTATATCTAACGTCAAACACATAATTCATAAAAAATAATCTATAAACTGGACTTAAACTAAAACCTTCTACTCTGCAAAATTACACTGTCAAGGGAATGAAAAGATAAGCCACCGACTGGAATGAAATAATTGGAAAAGACAAATCTCATAAAGGACTGTTATCTAAAATATACAAAGAATACTAAAAGTTCAACAATAAGAAAAAAAACATGATTAAGAAATAGGCCAAAGATATCAACAGACACCTCACCAAAATATAGGCAGATGGCAAAGAAGCATATGAATATACACTTAACATCATCTATCATTAGGGAACGGCAATTTAAAATTATGAGATACCACTAGACAACTATTAGAGGGGTCAAAATCCAAAAGACTGACAACATCAAATGTTGGTGAGGTTGTGGAACCTCAGAAACTGTCATGCACTGGTGGTGGGAATACAAAAAAGACACAACATACCAGAATCTCTGGGACACATTTAAAGCAGTGTGTAGAGGGAAATTTATAGCACTAAATGCCCACAAGGGAAAGCAGGAAAGATCTAAAATTGATCTTTTAGATCTTTCTAAAAATTCAATTCAAAAAATTGAATCCTAACATCACAATTAAAAGAACTAGAGAAGCAAGAGCAAACACATTCAAAAGCTAGCAGAAGGCAAGAAATAACTAAGATCAGAGCAGAACTGAAGGAGATAGAGACACAAAAAACCCTTCAAGAAATCAATGAATCCAGAAGCTGGTGTTTTAAAAAGATCAACAAAATTGATAGACCACTAGCAAGACTAATAAAGAAGAAAATAGAGAAGAAACAAATAGACGCAGGAAAAAATGATAAAGGGGATATCGCCACCGATCCCACAGAAATACAAATTACCATCAGAAAATACTATAAACACCTCTACGCAAATAAACTAGAAAATCTAGAAGAAATGGATGAATTCCTGGACACATACACCCTCCCAAGACTAAACCAGGAAGAAGTTGAATCCCTGAATAGACCAATAACAGGCTCTGAAATTGAGGCAACAGTTAATAGCCTACCAACCAAAAAATGTCCAGGACCAGATGGACTCACAGCTGAATTCCACCAGAGGTGCAAGGAGGAGCTGGTACCATTCCTTCTGAAACTACTCCAATCAATAGAAAAAGAGGGAATCCTCCTTAACTCATTTTATGAGGCCAGCATCATCCTGATACCAAAGCCTGGCAGAGACACAACAAAAAAAGAGAATTTTAGACCAGTATCCCTAATGAACGTCGATGCAAAAATCCTCAATAAAATACTGCAAGCCAAATCCAGCAGCACATCAAAAATCTTATCCACCATGATTAAGTGGGCTTCATCCCTGGGATGCAAGGCTGGTTCAACAGGCACAAATAAATAAATGTAATCCAGCATATAAACAGAACCAAAGACAAAAACCACATGATTATCTCAATAGATGCAGAAAAGGCCTTTGACAAAATTCAACAGCCCTTCATGCTAAAAACTCTCAATAAATTAGGTATTGATGGGACATATCTCAAAATAATAAGAGCTATTTATGACAAACCCACAGCCAATATCATACTGAATGGGCAAAAACTGGAAGCATTCCCTTTGAAAACCGGCACAAGACGGGGATGGCCTCTCTCACCACTCGTATTCAACATAGTGTTGGAAGTTCTGGCCAGGGCAATCAGAGAAGAAATAAAGGCAGGAGAAAGAAATAAAGGGGATTCAATTAGGAAAAAAGGAAGTCAAATTGTCCCCATTTGCAGATGACATGATTGTATATTTAGAAAACCCCATCGTCTCAGCCCAAAATTTCCTTAAGCTGATAAGCAACTTCAGCAAAGTCGCAGGATACAAAATCAATGTACAAAAATCACAAGCATTCTTATACACCAATAACAGACAAACAGAGAGCCAAATCATGAGTGAACTCCCATTCACAATTGCTTCAAAGACAATAAGACACCTAGGAATCCAACTTACAAGGGATGTGAAGGACCTCTTCAAGGAGAACTACAAACCACTGCTCAAGGAAATAAAAGAGGACACAAACAAATGGGAGAACATTCCATGCTCATGGGTAGGAAGAATCAATATCGTGAAAATGGCCATACTGCCCAAGGTAATTTACAGATTCAATGCCATCCCCATCAAGCTCCAATGACTTTCTTCACAGAATTGGAAAAAACTACTTTCAAGTTCACATGGAACCAAAAAAGAGCGCACATTGCCAAGTCAATTCTAAGCCAAAAGAACAAAGCTGGAGGCATCATGCTACCTGACTTCAAACTATACTACAAGGCTACAGTAACCAAAACAGCATGGTACTGGTACCAAAACAGAGATATAGATCGATGGAACAGAACAGAGCCCTCAGAAATAATACCACACATCTACAACCACCTGATCTTTGACAAACCTGACAAAAACAAGAAATGGGGAAAGGATTCCCTATTTAATAAATGGTGCTGGGAAAACTGGCTAGCCATATGGAGAAAGCTGAAACTGGATCCTTTCCTTACACCTTATACAAAAATCAATTCAAGATGGATTAAAGACTTAAACGTTAGACCTGAAACCATAAAAACCCTGGAAGACAACCTAGGCATTACCATTCAGGACATAGGCATGGGCAAGGACTTCATGTCTAAAACACCAAAAGCAATGGCAACAAAAGCCAAAATTGACAAATGGGATCTAATTAAACTAAAGAGCTTCTGCACAGCAAAAGAAACTACCATCAGAGTGAACAGGCAACCTACAGAATGGGAGAAAATTTTTGCAATCTACCCATCTGACAAAGGGCTAATATCCAGAATCCACAAAGAACTCAAACAAATTTACAAGAAAAAGACAAACCCATCAAAAAGTGGGCAAAGGATATGAACAGACACTTCTCAAAAGAAGACATTTATGCAGCCAAAAGACACATGAAAAAACGCTCATCATCACTGGCCATCAGAGAAATGCAAATCAAAACCACAATGAGATACCATCTCACACCAGTTAGAATGGCAATCATTAAAAAGTCAGGAAACAACAGGCATTGGAGAGGATGTGGAGAAATAGGAACACTTTTACACTGTTGGTGGGAGTGTAAACTAGTTCAACCATTGTGGAAGACAGTGTGGCAATTCCTCAGGGATCTATAACTAGAAATACCATTTGACCCAGCCATCCCATTACTGGGTATATACCCAAAGGATTATAAATCATGCTGCTATAAAGACACATGCACACGTATGTTTATTGCCGCATTATTCACAATAGCAAAGACTTGGAACCAACCCAAATGTCCAACAATGATAGACTGGATTAAGAAAATGCGGCACATATACACTATGGAATACTATGCAGCCATAAAAAATGATGAGTTCATGTCCTTTGTAGGGACATGGATGAAGCTGGAAACCATCATTCTCAGCAAACTATCGCAAGGACATAAAACCAAACACCGCATGTTCTCGCTCATAGGTGGGAATTGAACAATGAGAACACTTGGATACAGGAAGGGGGACATCACGCACTGGGGCCTGTCATGGGGTGGGGAGGGGGTAGGGATAGCATTAGGAGATATACCTAATGTTAAATGACGAGTTAATGGGTGCAGCACACCAACATGGCACATGTATACATATGTAACAAACCTGCACGTTGTGCACATGTACCCTAAAACTTAAAGTATAATAAAAAAAATGGTACAACTTCTTTGGAAGACAGTTTGGCAGTTTCTTACAAAACTAAACATATTGTTACCATATTATTCAGCATTTACATTCCTTGGTGTTTACCCAAATGAGTCGAAAATTATGTTCTCACAAAGATCTGCACATAATTGTTTATAGCAGCTTCATTTATGGTTGCAAAAACTTGGAAACAACCAAGCTAACAAACAAAAAACACTAGATCAAATTAAAAATAAAAACTTTGTTTTATAAAAAATAATAAAATAAACCACTAATTAAGTTGATCAAGAAAAGGAAAAAGCACAGATACATGTAATAAGAAACAACAATGGAGGTAAGAAATGAATTAAAAAATAAGAGATCCTTCAATAGTTAAATGAATTTTAAAAAAGTGTAATACAACCAGAAAATGGAATCTTTTTCAGTGCTAAAAAAATGAACTATCAAGTTATAAAAAGACATGGGAGAAACTTAAATGCATATTACTAAGTTAAAGACGCCAATAGGAAAAGGCTATAAACTGCATGACTTTACCTATGTGACATCTGGAAAATGCATAACTATGGAGACAGTAAAATGATCAGCGGCTACCAGGGGTTTAGGAGTGGGAGGAGTGAATTAGTGGAGGATAGGGAGTTTTAGGGCAATGAAAGTCTTCTGTATGATACTATAATGATGGATACATGTCATTATACACATGTCAAAACTCATAGAATATACAGTATGCAGTAAGCCCTCATGTAACAACAGACTTTGATTGATAGTGATATGTCAACGCTGGTTCATTGATCAGAGCAAACGTGCCATACTCCTTCAGGATGCTGATCGTGGGGAAGACTCTGTGTGCAGTGGAGCGGTATGTGGTAACTCTGTACTTTCTCCTGCATTTTGCTGTGAACCTGATGATTCCTTAAAACATAAAGTGCATTTGTTTTTTAAAGCACAGTCATGAATATAGTGAGCAGCTTTAATTTATTCATCACCTTTGCAGAAATTATTCCAGTGTTTCTGCAGTAGGTAAGATCTTGCCTTTAGGATTAAAGTATCTATATCTATATCTATCTATCTATCTATAGATTTATAAACATATAATTATATATATTTATATATATATAATGTTAGGAAAATATCCATCAATTTCTAAGTTCTTGAGGGTCTTATCAGGAATAATTTTAAATATTGTTGGAGGTTTTATTTAGCATCACTGTAGATAATCATATGTTTTCCCCTTAATTCTATTAACGTGTTTTTTATTTTACATTAATAGAATGAAGTTCTTTTGGTCATGGTATATTATATTCTAAATGCAGTGTTGGGTTATGTTTTTTAGTATTTTAATTAGTACATCTATATCCATAAGTGCAATTATATGTAGGTTTTATCATACTATTAGGTTAAAGTATCAATAAAGTATCAATATTTTAGTATTTCATAAAAATTCAGTAGGAGTTTGTTTTGGAAAAGTTTTTGTAGCATCGCAACTACCCAGTCTTTGAAGATTTTCTAATATTTCTCTATGAAACCATGTGGGGCTAGTGCTTACTGTGGGGTGGTGCATTAGTAACTTTGTACCTTCCATAAAAATTGAACCAAAGCTTTCTACCTCAATTGGGGTCAAATTTGGCAATCTGTATTTTCCTATGAAGATATCCATTTTATGTATATTTCTAAATTTTTTGCCTAAAGGTTTTCTGCAAAGTGATCTCCTATTTATTTTAATTCCCTTCGTACTCCCACAGTTATTTCTTCTTATATATATTTGTGCTTTCTTCTTTTCTGGATCAATTTACTTAGTGGTTTATTATTTTCATAAAACAAAATTTTGATTTTTAATTCAGTCTAGTGATTTTTGTTAACTACTCCATCAATATCATATTTATATTTATTATTTTTTCTGATAATTGTATTTAGTTTTCTTGTTTATTTTCTGATTATTTTTCGAGATAAGAATTTAAGACAGTTCTTTCACTTCACTTTTATTGGTTAAAGTATTTAGTGATAGAAATTTTCTCTATATTACTGCTTTAAATATATCACATAAACTCTGGCATGAACTGTGTTCACTATCATTGCTTTTTAGAAATTATGCGATTTGTTTTCTATTTTCCCTTTTACTCAGAATTGTTTAATAGAAGTTCCCTTCACTCCTAAATGGAAGGGCTTTTAAAAATATGGTTAATAATTTCTAGTTTTATTTTATTTTGATCAAAGCATGTTCTTTGTGATAGATTTCCCTTCTGTAGTACATGTTTTATTCATTACCCAGTATATGATCATTGTGTATGTGAATACTTCATGACCTTTGAAAAACAAAAAAGGTATAGTCTAAAGTACCACAGTATAATGTTCAATAGCCACAAGATCTACCTTACTAATTATGTCTTCAGGTCTTTCACATACTTATTTGTTGTTGATTTAATGGATTTTATACTGAGAAGGAAGTGTCAATGTCTCCTATCAGCATGTGTCTATGTTGCACTACATACCTTGCAATTTTTCTTCATAAAGGGGATTGTTGTGTTTTTTGTTACATAGGTATCCGTAACTGTTATGCCGTCACTGTGAATTTTGGCTTATAGATTAAAAATTGCTCTTATTGGTTATATTTGGATGTTTGGTGTTTTTTGGCTTAAATTATGCTTTGATATCAAAATAATTATCCCTGATTTTTTTCTCCATTTTTCTGGTATATCTTGGCCCATCCCTTTATTTTTAGCCTTTCTGAGTCACTTTGGCTATACGTGTTTCTTGTATGTAGCCTATTTTGTTATTGCTTTGGCCACATTGAAGCTATTTTTCTTTGAATAGGCAAATTAAACCTTTTAACACTTATTTATATGACTGATATATTTGTTCTCAACTCCATCATAATATTTTATAATTGTGTATACTATGTCATATTTGCTAAATTCATTTATATGAGAGATATTTTTATTTGTATTTGTTTGGGGTTTTTTTTATTATGTGGTATTTAAGAGAGTTTATATTTTTTATTTTTATTTTTAAGTTGTAAGTTGACAAATTATAGTTTCATATATATAACTATATACATATAAATATGGGGTAAAAAGTGATACTATGACTTAATGAACACAGTGTAGAATAATTAAATCAAGATAACATAACCATCTCTTCAAATACTTATTTATTGTGATGAAAACATTTGAAATTTACTCTCCTACAGATTTTGAAATGTACAACACATTATTATTTACTATATTTACTACATTGCTATATTTTTTCTAGGGATTATTACCTTTGTACTAATACATTTTAATGCCCTTATCTCCCTTTTTTCTTATGGAACATTTTATTATCTGATAAAAATATATATATTAGTAGCATATTTAAGTACACTTATTGTATATAAAATATCAATGACATTTTTCTATTTTATCTTCCCTCTCACATCTTCATGAAAATTCAATTATATTAGTTTTACTTTGTCATAATATATTAGTTTTTATATTTGTATTCCACCTTGTATCCAACTTTTGTTTAAGTCACATATCATCAGTTCTTTGCTCTGAAATTTCTGCGGTCATTACTCTCAAGAAGGGCTAATGACTGAAGAATACCTTCCTGTTCCTTCATGTGTAAAGCTGATTTTCTAAAGCCCTGATAATTGGAGGACAGCTTGAATGAATATGAAATCCTTGGTTTACACTTTATTTCACTGAGACTTTTGAAAGCATTTCTGCATTTTTGCCTTTCTTTTTATAATGCTTTTGAGAGGTCTGATGTCAAGTTAATTCATTTGCTCTTGCAATTTATTTGAATTTGCACTATTTAGTGTTTGCTCAGTCTTCTGAGTTTGTAAGTTTATATTTTAAAACAATTTTGGAAAATTTTAAACATTATGTATTCAAATATTTTTTCAGCCTCGCTCTGTTTTATTCATATGTTTTTTTTTCCTTTTTGGCAATTCAATTACATGTATTCATAATTGACATTTTTCCACAGGTCACTGTGGCTGTTTATTTATTTTTAATCCTGAGTTTCTCTCTTCTGCAGATTACATAGGTTCTATTAATTTATCTCAATTCATTGACCTTCTGTTTTCCTATGTCCAGTTCAATATTAAGCCCATTCAGTGACTTTCTAACTTCAGATGGCTTTTCTCAAGTTCTTTTTCTCCCCACAGATTTTATAACTATAATTTTGTCATTGATATTTCCTTTCTGTTAATTCATCATGGCTGCATTTTAACTCTTTGGACATGCTCATAATAGCTTTAGTAATTCCTACACAGTCTAATTATATTATTGCTGTTATCTTGGTATTGGCTTTTATTTATTTACCTTTACTGTGTGCTGTCCTATTTATTTAATATTTATTTACTATTTATTGTTCTGTATCTTCATATGTCAAGTATTTTTAATTGGAAACCAGATATTTTTGTTGATACATTGTATATTATAGAACATCACACACCAGGGACTGTTGTGGAGTGGAGGGAGGGGGGAGGGATAGCATTAGGAGATATACCTAATGCTAAATGACGAGTTAATGGGTGCAGTACATGTATACATATGTAACTAACCTGCACGTTGTGCACATGTGCCCTAAAACTTAAAGTATAATAATAATAAAATTAAAAAAAAAGAAAATCTTGATTCTATCACTTTTCTCTAAGAATTCTGATGTTTCTTCCATGAGGTAGTAAACTACATACACCCCCCCTAACCCTACACAGTGGAATGTACCTGAAATCTATGGTTAGTTCCTTTAGACATACAGCTGTTACTTTGCAATCCCTCTTACTCATGCACGTTTCAGGAATTAGTCATGGAGTTTTTCTTTTTTTATATTTTTATTTTATTTATTTATTATTTATTTATTTTTTACAGAGACAGAGTCTCCCTATATTGCCCAGGCTAGTATCAAACTCCTGTAGCTGTGGATTTGAGTGGAGTTTATGTGCAGATTTTAGGGGTTGCCATGCTTTGGGTTCCTCCCCTGAAATTTCCTCACTCAATTTGCAGCTACTTTGGAAGCCCCAATCTCTGCCCTGTCTGCTTAAAATAATATGACTGAAGCTTTCAGGTTGACGTGCAGTGTCTGGATTGGGGTATATCTTTAAACTAAACCCTTAACAATGTGAAACTGAATCTTACTCCCTGTAATTCCGTCCATTTAAAGGTCAAAATCTCTCCTCCAATTTTTGCCTGCTTTTATTCACTCTCAAAAGTCTTATGTGGTAAGCATAATTGTTCTTCAAAGATGCCCACATTCTAATCTCTGGAACTTGAACTTTGGTAAAGGGGGATTAAGAATTCTTATGGAATTAAGATTGTTAATCAGTTGACTTTGAGATGGAAAGATTATCCTGTATTATCCAGCTGGGCCCAGTGTAATTACGTTGGTCCTGGTAAGTGAAAGATGAAGGCAGAAGAGTCAGAACTAGGGAATGGCATGTTAAGAAACACTCAACCAAAATTTGCTGTCTTTGAATATGGAAAGAATGTGGATGGACGCTAAGATCCGGAAAAGATAAGAAAACTAATTTTCCTCTAGAGCCTCTAGAAAATAAGGAAGTGCTCTTGAACCTTTGATTTTAGCTCTGGAATCTATTTTAGATTTCTGACCTTCAGAAGTGTAAGATAATATGTCCTTCTAATATTTTAAACAATAATTCTAGTGTTTACAATTGTTACCTTAAGGAGGATTAGTATGATACTAGTTCTTCTGCCAGAACTTTAAATGTGGGCTTTAAATGTGATTTAATGACAATGAAATGCATATAGAAGTAATATTTGAATCTCTAATATCATTCAAAATCATATGATTTGTGAAAGGTTAGCAGAGACTGTCCATCTTTGGATTTTTCTTTTATCCCTTTTCTTCCTTGAGTAAGAAAAAGAGCAGGGCGCCATGGCTCACACCTGTAATCCCAGCATTTTGGGAGGCCGAGGCTGGCGGATCACGTGGTCAGGAGATATAGACTATCCTGGCCAACATGGTGAAACCCCGTCTCTACTGAAAATACAAAAATCAACTGGGCATGGTGTCACGTGCCTGTAATCCCAGCTACTTGAGAGACTGAGGCAAAAGAGTTGCTTGAACCCGGGAGGCGGAGGTTGCAGTGAGCGGAGATCGCGCCACTGCACTCCAGCCTGGGCAACAGAGCAAGACTCTGTCTTGAGAAAAAAAAACAGAATTGGTGGCTATGCAGTGGTACAAATGACCACAGGACTTGAAGTCAGAAATTTCAGTATGTTCTAACTCTGTTGGATCTCTTTTCTTTAAAATTTAAAAAAAGTCTAATCTTCAAAGTTTCTCACTTTTTGTGAACACAAATGAGATTCTGAAATAAATGTTGTGCAAAGCACTGTACAAATGTAAGGCATCATTAATATGGTGAGTTTGTGTCCCATTAATTAGATGAGGAAGCTGTATAAAATCGTGTATGTGAAGGAATATAAATAAATGAAAATAATTGAATTAATTTTAACAGAAGTAAAGACATTGTGGGAATATCATAGTGCAAAAAATGGTTTTCCTCCATTCAATTTAAAATTAAAAGCCAAAGTCAACAATCTCTAACTAGGGAGCAAAAAGCAAAATGTATCCATTCTAAAATATCAGTGTCTGTTAATATAGACACAGCGCTGTATTACTCAGGGTTCTCCAGAGAAAACAGAACTAGAAATGCATTTAAGTAGCCTATTTAAGTTGACTGATTATATATCTATATCTATCTATATCTATCTATATATGCTACTGGTATATAACATATATTATAATAATATATTATTATATTATATAAGTGTATTATATATAACATATCCTATATTATATATATAGGATATATATATTCTATATGTATATTCAGAAAAGACATATATATATATATATATATCCTATATGTATATGGAGAGATATCTTCTATAGAGGCTCTAGAGGAGAATTAGTTTTCTTGTCTTTTCCAGATCTTGGGGGCCATCCACATTCTTTCCAGAGAAGACTGATATCTTCTCTCTATATACATATAGGATATATATATATATATATAAAATCTTCTTTCTTATATGTATATATCTATAGATAGATAGATATCTCCATAGATATATACATATAGAATATATATATACACTATATATATCTATTGATATAGATAGATATAGATATAAATATCTGTATAACTATATACCTGTATATATAGATGGAGATACATAAATATACATATACATACATATAAGTGGAAATTATGAGAATTTGCTCAAGTGGTTATTGAAGTCGAGAACAATATGTTTTCTGCAAGCTGAAGACCCGGGAAAGCCAATAGTGTAATACAGTCTGAGTCCAAAGGCCTCAGAGCTAGGAGCTCTTTTGTCCAAGGATGGAAGGTGAATATCTCAGCTCAAAAAGATAAAAAATTTCCCCCTTCCTCCTCCTTTTCAATATATTCTGACACTTATTGGATTGGATGATGCCCACATCACTCTGGTGAGGGTGGATCTTCTTTACTCAGTCTACTGATTGAAATGCTAATCTCTTCTGAAAATACTCTCATAGACAAACCCACATTAATGTTTAACCAGCTATCTGGACATCCCTTAGCCCACTTAAGTTGACTGATAAATTATGCATCACAAGCCCACTCCTTGTCAACTTGGCAGGCACACACATCTCTTTAAACCATACTTATTTTCAAAATAAAGACAAAAGCAAGGTCATAATTCCATCTAACATGATATGCAACTGAAAACGCACTAATCTCTTCCCTGCAAAAGGAGATCAAGTCTTTGATTAATATTTACTCTTCTCCTGATACCTGTAACTTAAGTACTATGATATAAAGTTAACAATACTTAAATATTGATATAAACCCAGTACATCTTATGTTAATGATAAGGGAATAAGAGAAAAAAAACAAAGATATTTGCTTAATATCTGTACATGTACATGCAAACATATTTACAATAAGATAAGAAAATACTCATGACAATTAAAGTTTCCTTGTTTCTATAACTGGTCCATGGTCACAGTTGAAATATTTAATTACCTTCTTCTACTATCCAGTTGGTATTCCCTTTGCCTTCAGCAAACACCTCAACTGGTCATGGTTTTTTACCTGGTAAAGTAACCCAAACTTTCATTCCTAAAGGCTTTGGGCCATTCTTAGCTCTGCTTGAATTGGGTTGGAGTTTTCCTTTGTCCTTGATTATGAGATGTTACAATATTAAGAGATGCCCTAAGAGATCTCCTGTATTCCAGACATACTCTTCCTTCCTTTCACTGTGGAGTAGTAGTCCAAATTTCCATTGATAGTCTAGAGCAATCACCCCAGCTAACCTTGTAACTTCCTTCTTTGCCTGTTTACTCAGAAGCAATGAGGAGCCCAAAGTGTCTGGGGGGCAGTCTTAACTTCCAGTTCAATGGAATTTTTGTTGTGTCTCCTGATAGAAGCAATTCTCCCTCTGAAATTAAGACCTCCAGCCCAGTAGAGAATAAACTCAAGGGAATAGAAAGCAGAAAAATTCTGCTATGGGTCACTAGGGGTGATGGTGAGTAGTGCCAGTCCCATTTCTACCACTTAATACCTGGATCTATGACTCTTAGCTATGGAAAAAACAATACAATATACTAGATGCTGATTCAGAGCATATACAGCCTTCTGGAAAACCTTGCCCCAACCCTAAAAGGTACTGCCATTGCCACTCCACTTTGATTACACTGTAACTGTATCTTCAAAAGGCCATTTCATCATTTTATCAAGGCAGTGGCTTCAGGATTCTAGAGATCATGGTAAAACCAACGAATGCCATAATCATGGGCCCATTGACATGCTTGGTTTGTTGTGAAGTGAGTTCCTTGGTCAGAAGCAATGTTGTGTGGAATACCATGCTGGATAATGCATTCTGTAAATCCATGGATGGTAGTTTTGTCAGAAGCATTGTGTGCAAAGGGAAATCCATATCCAGAGTAAATTTCTATTCCAGTAGGAACAAAATGTTGCCCCTTTCATGATGAATGTGGTCCAGTGTAAACAACCTGACACCAAATAGCTAGCTGATCACGCTAAAGAATTGTGCCATATTTGGGACTCAGTGTTGTTCTCTACTGCTAGCAGATTGGGTACACAGCATGGCTGTAGCCAGGTTGATCTTGATGAGTCCATGTTGCTGAGCCCATGTGATATGGTTTTGGTCTGTGTCCCTACCCAAATTTCATGTTCGGTTGTAATCCCCAATGTTGGAGGTGGGACCTGGTGGGAGGTGATTGTATCATGGGGGTTGTTTCTCATGAATGGTTTAGCACTATCCCCCTTGGTCATGATGGTGAATAAGTTCTCATGAGATCTGCTCTCTCTTTTTGTCCTGCTGCAGCCATGTGAAGTACTCACTCCCCCTTTGTCTTTTGCCATGATTGTAAGTTTCCTGAGGCTTCCCCAAAAGCCAAGCGGATGCCTCAGTGCTTCCTGTACAGCCTGCAGAATTATGAGTAAATTAAACCACTTCTTTATAAGTTACCAGTCTCAGGCATTTCTTTATAGCCATGTGAGAACTGACTAATACACCATGAGTGATGTCCATCCCTGACACCATGGCCACTTTGTTCATGAGCCCATTGAACAATGACATGAGTGAATGGGGAAAGAGGCTGAGTGGTGCTCACAGAATGTGTCATAATAGTTACTTTATTAAAATCTTCCTCTGCTTGAGGTCACCTTTGGGTGAGAATTCACATGGCACAAATGTCGTAACATTTTATGCCATTCAGAGATGTCCATCCACAAAACTCTTCCTCACTATTCTTTCTCACCAATCTTCCAGCCATGTTCCTACCAAGTCCCTGACAGTCTAGCCCAACCACTGGCCACAGACCGTGAATCTGCACATCATCACATGTCTCACCATTTCTCCTTCCAAGCAAAATGCACAACCAGTTGCACTACCCAAAGTTCTGCCCACTGTATATTTAAATTATATATAATTTTCTTGGAACCATGAAACTACAGAAATATTTTACCTCTATCATCATTTTATTTACCTTTTGTTCACCTCACATTTTCCATAATCTCATACTATCCTGTTTTGCTTTTTATTATTCCTGACTTATACACTCATTGCCACCATCACTGCCAATCATTTCTAATTGGACCACTTGCATGCATTTTTTTGTTAAACAAACTACCTTATACTACATTATACACTTGCATGTGTTTGCACATGTATGTATTTATATGATGTATATTTATTCTATAAATAGATATGTGTATTGTATATGCATATAAATATTTGTATATTTATACAGAATGCTTCTTTTATCTCTTCATAATAGCAGACGTTTGGCTATCCTTTGAGAATAAAAATTTCCCTGTAGTTTCTCAAAAGTTACTCAGTTTTTAAGATACTGTAGCTATAGTCGCCAGCAATATTTTCACTTCCCATTTCTCATTTTAGGCTAGTAATTCTCTTTCTTTGTGTACAATATTTTCTTTGGAGTTCATTCTCTTTGTTACACTGTACTTTAGCCTCTAAGATTTTATTTACAGATATTCTTCAGGAAAGTCTTTTCATATTCACTGAAAACTTTCCTATTGAACCACTTACTTAAAACTATCTATGGTTCCATCATGTACAGCATTGTAACTTGGACAACCTACACAAAAACCTAATTTTTCATTCGCTTCTCCTCCTGAACTCCAATGACCCCATTTATTCCCAGTCACTCACTTCCAAGTTTATATTATACATTTCTTTTTAGTCACCATTGTTTTAGCTGGGAGCCTTCAAGAAGCAGGTGCTAATATTGATTAAATGTGAAAGAATTTTATTAACAGAAATGCCTGTGTGAAAGTAAATATGAATAAGATGTGGAGGCTGGGAAAGCTGTTAAATTGCCATGCACTTCCAACTCCAAGTAAAGGACAGAGTGAAAGAAGATTGAGTGAAAGTGACTTAGAGTGGAGTGCAGTCTAAGGAAGTTTTGGCAAGGTCATGGAGGAGTCCTTGAACCAAAGTCAGCCAACAAATGAACCCGGTATCTTCCATAAATGGGTTTGCCTTAGTATCTTGCTGGTTATTCAAATTCTGGGAGCAGTCCATGAGAAGTGTTTCCTCAGGACAAACACAGGGAATAATTTCAAAGTGCAACAGCTGGGGACCTTGGTCATTTTTTTTTCTTTTAGCAAATTGTCTGAGGTGCAATCTTATGTCTGCCACTGTCAACACCTTTGATCACACAGACTTATTCCACACAGTCTTGTGGAGAAGCTGCTGCATTGCCCCATGGACATTTCTTTCTGTGAGAAAGGTAAGAAGGTAGTTAGTGGGATGAACTACAATCCTGATCATTGTAGTTGGTCTTGGGGCCACAACTGGGTGTCATCTTCTCCCTCCTCTACTATTCATTCTAAATTCACCTCTCCCTCAGCTGTCTCCTCTGCAGATCTTGCTGACTTCCTGCTGGTGTTATCCAAATCTTTATTCTTGAATGGTCTGAGGCCTTCTCAGTCTGGAATTGCTGTACTGCCCTGTTCAGTTAGAATGGAGCAAGAGAGTACAAGGAAGTACTCAAGTGGATTACCTAGGATCACCACACAATTCCTCCCTGTCACCATTGTGCAAAAACCACCACACCTCCTCCTGAACGCCAGGATCAATTACCCTTGCCAATATGGTGACTCTTGTCACTTGCTTGGTCCTGGGGCACAAGGAATCCAAAGTGCCCTGAAATAACCTCTGACTTGTAGTTCAATGGGACCCTTGCTATGTTTCCTGGAAAGAGTGCATCCCCTTTGAGAAACAGGACCTCTAGTTTGGCAGAACCCAGAGTTGAAATGACAGAAAGTATAAGCTCCCATTGGGTCATTAGGAGTGAAAGCAACTGGGGCCACTCCTGCTTCTACCACTCGGATTCTTAACTCATGCATCCTTAATACTGGAGCACAGCATGATATAGCAGTGTGTGATTTAACAAATACAGTATACCTTATAGGTTGGTGCCCCATTTTCAAGGTGTTCTGAGCTGACACTTCAGTTGTACTTTTAGAAGGGTGTTCCAGTGTTCTGTGAGACTAACTGCCTTTGGGTGGTCTGGTGGACTCAATGGCATCTGACCCACTTCTGCACCTCCTTTTTCATGAGAGAGAGTTTAGTCAGATGCCATGCTGTATGGGATACCACACTTACGAATCAGGAATTCTGTAAGCCTGAATAAAGTAGTGCTGGCTGAGACTCTTACAAGCAGAAAAAGCAACTCATGCCTGGATAAGTATTTCTCCTTGTGAGGATAAACTACTGACCCTTCCAGGATGGAAATCAACTTGGTGAATTGATTATTCGTATTATATAAACCACCACCCTAACATCTTTCAAGCTTTAATAATTTACCTAAAGTCTAACTCCCAGTACAATAATTTTTAGAAATTTACTATCTTATCTGGAGTAGGTGAGGAGCCTTTTTACTGGTTCCCACTGGCTTTCCCCACAGTATCTCACACCCCATAAACCAAGGGCCAAATGTGGGAATTACTCCAACTCCCATTTACATCCATTCGTATTATGCACTTAGCGTCTGGGTAAATAACCACTGGGTCCACCCTGAGCCAAATTTTAGCTAAGACTCCACTGACTACCTGGTTCCCATAGGCCTCTTCCCTACAACAGAGCTATAATGATTATTTGGGTTTCTGAGTATCAATACAACTCAGAGCCTACGTGTAATAGTTCTTGAAATGTCTGGCTATTGTCATTTCACCACACTTGAGTAAATGACCACAGATCACTTTGGGGAAAGACTAGAGAACTGTCATGGCACATACTGGCTATGGTGTTACAGGGTCCTTTCCTTTCCTCTAGAAGCTCAGGCCTCTTCAGTCAACTAATCCTAGACATGAAAATTAGCTCAGATCTGGGCACCAAAGAACAAATTTTAACCCTTATTTTTATTTATTTATTTTTTTTTTATTTATTTAGAGACAGGTTTACTGTCACCCAGGCTTCAGGCTGGAGCATAGTGGTATTATCACGGCTTATTGCAGCCTTGATCTCCCCAGGCTCAGGTGATCCTCCCACCTCAGCCTACCAAGTAGCTGGGACCACAGGTGCACAGTACCATGCCAAGCTAATTTTTGAAATTTTTGTAGAGATGGAGTTTCACCATGCTGCCCAGGCTGGTCTTGAATTCCTGGGCTCAAGTGACCCTCCCACTTCAGCCTTCCAAAGTGCTAAGATTACAGGCGTGAGCCACCACACCCTGCCTAGAATTGTGACTCTTTATTGAGGTGACATCCCTCAGCCTTCTGCTCTTCCATGACTGCCTTTTTAGGGTGGTAAGTATTAAGCAGAACCCTAGATGTCCATCTCTATTTTGCTTCTAGTTATACCATGTTCCATTAATGTCTACAGCTCCCTGCAGATCAAGCCCTTTTGGCTGCTAGTCTCACCTTGCTTATCACTGTGGTAAATTCAGCCTTTTGACTTCTGACAGTTAAGCACTGCCACCTGGCCACTGTTAGACTATGGATCCACTAGCACCATGGCCAATAATGAGTCCAATTCTGTGACTGCCTTCCTTAATATTAAACACAAATTAAAGAGGAGGGCCACCCCTGAACTTCTCAATGATGCCTGTGCCCCTAACATCAGTGTAGTCCCAATGGCTTTGGTGAATGGTATGTACTATGGCTTCTCTCATGGGATATAATTCTGTTGTGGTTCTTTTAGCTTTAATATATCCATTCCAAGATGTCCACTTCCCTAGGGCTCTTTTTTTTTTTCTACCATATTCCGGGGAAATGTATGCTTGCCTCCTTTGCTGAATATTGGCCATCATTTTTTTCAACACTTCTAAGAGCCATCCTAGCAGCAAATTTGCCCTGTTCCCTGAGGTCTTTGCTAGAGCGTTCAATCTCATGCCCCTAAAAAATGTATTCAAGTCCAATTAATCCTTACTTATCCAGCCTTCCAGTCTGACTTTATCAAGAACACTCAAAACCCAATCCCTGAGGTACTGCCATGATTACTGCTGGTATATGTTGGACAGTACTTGCAATTCTTTAAGTATATAATCTCTTAAATTCCTTATGAGTCCCAGTTTGCCCACAGCCAGGCTATGCTGGGATTTCACACTAGTTATAAACCTTGCAGACAACAAAGCAGGTGAGGGCAGTATCTAAAGAAGCACCAATTGCCTCGTTGGAGATAGGCTTCTGAAGCCTCCTGAATCACAGAGGAAATCCTAGTTGTTACAAGGGAAGGGTGGGCCACCTATGCATTTCTGGTGTGTACAGAGTGTGGGAGGGCTGTAAGTATCTTCAGAATAGCCATCCAGATGTACTCCTTTAAATATTCAGAATACTATTATAGGTTTTACCTACCAGAACCCTGACCTTGGCATAACAGACCACTTTGTTGTCTCTGGGGCTCTGCAACTCTCACAATTAGTTCTTCAGCCTGCTGTTTGATTGTGTCTGGCCTTCTGCTACAGGTGATGAGGGC
The DNA here is from genome assembly GCF_028885625.2 of Pongo pygmaeus. NCBI lineage: Eukaryota > Metazoa > Chordata > Mammalia > Primates > Hominidae > Pongo > Pongo pygmaeus. The sequence continues at coordinate 147,399,975 of NC_072396.2, read as the reverse complement.
CTCTTTATATGCTACCACTGAGGCCCTCTAGTTCTTGCACTCAGGTATTAACCGCTTGTTAACAGCTCTAAGTCTCTCATTATCCATATGCATTGTGTCAATACAATTTAGCATTAACCAGCCGACTTTGCTGTCTTTGCAAACATTCTTATAAGTTCCAAATGCCTGCTTCATTGCACCTTTTACAGCATTCCTCACCACTGAGATATCTTCCAAGGTCATGAAAACTGAAATATTTAATAATTTAACAACTGTTTTCTGCCAAGTACTATCCATGCTCCAGCGGATGAACAAGTATGAAATCCTGATCTTACTCCCAATCTTTTTTGAACTACTCTGGGTACCATTTGTTTTAGCCTGGATCCCTCCGAGAAGCAGACACTAAGACAGGATTAAACGTGCAAAGATTTTATTAGGACAAATGTCTATATAAAAGGGAATATGGAAGGACCTGGGGAAACTGAAAGAGCTGTTAAATCTCCATGTATATCTGACTCCAAAAGAAGAAGAGAAGGAGAGAAGGTTGAATGGGAGCAACGAAGACTGCAGTGCACTCTAAGCAAGGTTGGGCAAGCTGTAGGGAAGGCCTTGACCCAAACTGACCACAAAGGAGTTCTATATCTTCCAGAAATGTGTCCTCTTGTGTCCGGAATTGGTGGGTTCTTGGTCTCACTGACTACAAGAATGAAGCCACGGACCCTTGCGGTGAGTGTTACAGCTCCTAAGGTGGTGCGTCTGGAGTTTGTTCCTTCTGATGTTCGGATGTGTTCGGAGTTTCTTTCTTCTGGTGGGTTCGTAGTCTCGCTGGCTCAGGAGTGAAGCTGCAGAGCTTCGCGGTGAGTGTTACAGCTCTTAAGGCAGTGCGTCTGGAGTTGTTCGTTCTTCCCGGTGGGCTCGTGGTCTCGCTGGGTTCAGGAGTGAAGCTGCAGATCTTCGCGGTGAGTGTTACAGCTCATAAAAGCAGTGTGGACCCAAAGAGTGAGCAGTAGCAAGATTTATTGCAAAGAGCGAAAGAACAAAGCTTCCACAGTGTGGAAGGGGACCCGAGCGGGTTGCCACTGCTGGCTCGGGTAGCCTGCTTTTATTCTCTTATCTGGCCCCACCCACATCCTGCTGATTGGTAGAGCCGAGTGGCCTGTTTTGACAGGGCGCTAATTGGTGCATTTACAATCCCTGAGCTAGATACAAAGGTTCTCTATGTCCCCATCAGATTAGTTAGATACAGAGTTTCGACACACAGCTTCTCTAAGGCCCCACCAGAGCAGCTAGATACAGAGTATCGATTGGTGCACTCACAAACCTTGAGCTAAACACAGGGTGCTGATCCGTGTGTTTACAAACCTTGAGCTAGATACAGAGTGCCGATTGCTGTATTTACAATCCCTGAGCTAGACATAAAGGTTCTCCAAGGCCCCACCAGAGCAGCTAGATACAGAGTGTCGACTGGTGTACTCACAAACCCTGAGCTAGACACAGGGTGCTGATTGGTGTGTTTACAATCCCTGAGCTAGACATAAAGGTTCTCCAAGGCCCCATCAGAGCAGCTAGATACAGAGTGTCGATTGGTGTACTCACAAACCCTGAGGTAGACATAAAGGTTCTCCAAGGCCCCACCAGAGCAGCTAGATACAGAGTGTCGATTGGTGCACTCACAAACCTTGAGTTAAACACAGGGTGCTGATTGGTGTGTTTACAAACCTTGAGCTAGATACAGAGTGCCGATTGGTGTGTTTACAATCCCTGAGCTAGACATAAAGGTTCTCCAAGGCCCCACCAGAGCAGCTAGCTACAGAGTGTCGATTGGTGCATTCACAAACCCTGAGCTAAACACAGGGTGCTGATTGGTGTGTTTACAAACCTTGAGCTAGATAGAGTGCCGATTGGTGTATTTACAATCCCTAGCTAGACATAAATGTTCTCCAAAGCCCCACCAGAGCAGCTAGCTACAGAGTGTCGATTGGTGCATTCACAAACCCTGAGCTAAACACAGGGTGCTGATTAGTGTGTTTACAATCCCTGAGCTAGATATAAAGACTCTGGACGTCCTCACCAGACTCAGGAGCCCAGCTGGCTTTACCTAGTGGATCCTGCACAGGGGCTGCAGGTGGAGCTGCCTGCCAGTCCCGCGCCATGCGCTCGCACTCCTCAGCCCTTGGGTGGTCTATGGGACTGGGCGTCGTGGAGCAGGGGGCGGCGCTCGTCGGGGAGGCTCGGGCTGCACAGGAACCCACGGAGGAGGGGGAAGGCTCAGGCATGGCAGGCTGCAGTCCCGAGGCCTGCCCCGCCGGAAGGCAGCTAAGGCCCGGCGAGAAATCGAGCACAGCACCTGTGGGCTGGCACTGCTGGGGGACCCAGTACACCCTCCGCAACCGCTGGCCCGGGTGCTAAGTCCCTCATTGCCCGGGGCCGGCAGTGCCGGCCGGCTGCTCTGAGTGTGGGGCCCGCCAAGCTCACGCCCACCCGGAACTCCAGTTGTCCCGCAAGTGCCGCAGGCAACCCCGGTTCCGCTCGCGCCTCTCCCTCCACACCTCTCTGCAAGCTGAGGGAGTGGGCTCCGGCCTTGGCCAGCCCAGAAAGGGGCTCCCACAGTGCAGCGGTGGGCTGAAGGACTCCTCAAGTGCCGCCAAAGTGGTAGCCCAGGCAGAGGAGGCGCCGAGAGCGAGCGAGGTCTGTGAGGACTGCCAGCATGCTGTCTGTCACCTCTCACTCTTATCCTTTCATCCTTGGTGGCAAGCAGCACATGGGAGGCCTCGACATAAACATGAGATGGTTTTCAGGACAAGGCAGCAGCTAGGGCCTTCAGTCAAATTCATTTCCTACTGTAGAAAGAAGTCTAAGAGGAACACTTTCATCACTGCTGCATTCAGAAATGCCCACCCCATTTTAATCTTAAAATCTAAGGTGCTAAGTGACCATATAATTTAATGTCCAAACGAGGACACTTTTGAGAATGCAAGGGTGGGTCTGTTAGGAGTTACACTAGGACTGTCCCAGACACACCATATAATCACACTATACTTTGTCATCGAATTCTTTTCTCTACTTTTAACTTTTTCATGTTCTTTTGTCCTATCACTACAATTTTTAATCCTCGCTAATTTATAACAATTGATTCAATTTCCTTAATCACAATTTATTAATTAACTCATCCAAACTATACTCCATAATCTGTCCATTAAATAATTTTTTCACCAATAAAATCCTTGCCCTCAGGCTCTTTTTCCACAATTGTACTGAAACATCCCAACTCTAATTCCATTGAACTATTAGAATGTCCACTTTTACAACTAGCTATTGAGAATGTTAGTAAAGGTTACACTTCAGTGCACATTTGTATCACTACAAATCTGTAATATTCAAAATTATATCTAACATCAGCATAACTCTTATTTCATCAAGAAAAGTCATTAAGGGAAACTCTCCTGTAACATCTCCAATACTTTCTACAAATATATTTATGTCAATGGCAACTATATTTAACTTCCTCATCTCAAAGAAGGTTCTCCTTTCTCCTGTGCACTGCTGGAGTCCATTCATTCCAAAATCTTGTTCCATTACTCATTTTCTATTCTCTATTGTCAGCTTCCTCCATGCTTCTAAATTTCCCCTTAGCATTTGAATATTCTTGTGGCCCTCCAATCTAAACATTTAAAAATTTTTTGACGCCATATCTTTCAGCTAACACCCTTTTATACTCTTCCTGTTTACCAATAAGTTTATTGGAAGTGTCTATGAATGTAGTTTCTACTTCTTTACTTACATTTTATTCTTTATTTCATTAGAAGTTAACTCGTTTACTAAATCACTCTGCTGAGATTACTTCACTAAGGTCACTGTCATTGATTAAATGACCATGTGTTATTTTCAGCTTTTCCCAGGAAAAGGTGGAGTTTTTCTTACCTCTTTTATATGTGCTGGCAATATGATTTTTTTTTCACCAGTAAAATGTGGCATATGTGATATGCTATTTCAGAACTTCAACTTCAATAAGTCTTGCAGTTCTCATTCTAGCCCTTTTAGAATGCTGCCACAATGTGAATGAGTCTGAGGTAGCTTTATGAAAAAGCCATATAGCTCACAGGTTCTCGAGATTTGGGGAAAAAAATAGAAAAAGGCACATAAAAGAAAACCAAAGTATCCTGGTCAACAGCCTGCCAACCACCAACCATGTAAGTTAGCCCATTTTACACAATCCAGTCCCTGCTGCTGTCCTAATTGATCATAGCCAAATGAATGAACCCTGGCAGAACCACCAGAAGAATCATCCAACTAAGCCCATCCCAAATTGTTGACCACAGGCAATAATTATATGAAAGAACGTTGTTTTAAGCATGTAAGTTTCAGGGTAATTTGTTATACAATGAAAATTAATTGAAACAAACCCCAATTATACCGTGTGCAAACATGACATGTATGATTTTATCTAGATCTTAAAATAATTCTGGGAAATAAGTAATATTTTCTCTACTCTTAAGAATAAGATACTGAAGCTCAAGGTATTGATATGATTTGAATAAGGTATCACAGCTTCCATGGATGAGCCAGAATCTTTTATCAAGCACTATATCTGACAAAAATGATCTGCAGGATCTGAAAATTATGATGACTCCATTTTTCTTTACATAAACTCCATTGGCAATCACAGTTGCGATACATTAACTCCAGTGTCTTGAATTCTATATCGCTATATACTACATAGACAATTTATAGTTTTATTTGCCACTCATCAAACACAAAGGCTAATAAATCTGTACTTATCTAAAATCCAATTGCATTGTATGAATAAATACCTCAGTCCTTACTTTTACTTCCAAACATTGAGTTTGAGTAAAATTATGTTTGTGATGGATTCTCCAGAGATAAATGGTGTTAAATTATATTCCAGTGTATGTTTTTTAAATTTTAAATCTGTGGCAAGAAATCTCTGGTTGTTTTAGTACAGATCAACTGCTTAGTATTATGTAGGTAGTTTTGTTTTGTTCTGTTATAGTAGAAACTAATAACTATTGGTAGGAACTGCAGTACCCTGGAGTAACATAGTGCTCATATAGTCTGTCTAGATTTAACTCTGTCTCCTCAACTATTTTTACACTTTTTTAAACTTGTATTTTAGGTACAGGGGTACATGCGGAGGTTTGTTATATAGGTAAACTGCATGTCATGGGCGTTTGGTGTACAGATTATTTTTTCAACCAGGTAGTAAGCATAGTACCCAATAGGTAGTTTTTCAATCCTCTCCCTTCTCTCACCATCCATCCTCAAGTAGGCCCTGGTGCTTGTTATCTTTTCTTTGAGTTTATGTGTGTACTCAAAGTTTAGTTTCCATTTATAAGTGAGAACATGAAGTATTTGGTTTTCTGTTCCTGTATTAGTTTGTTTAGAATAATGGCCTCCAGCTCCATCTGTGTTGCTGCAAGGATATGATCTTATTCTTATTTATAGCTATATGGTATTCCATGGCGTATATGTACCACATTTTCTTTATCCAGTTTATCACTGATGGGCATTTAGGTTGACTCCATGTCTTTGCTATTGTGAATATTTGACATATTTGACTATTCACTTTACTCAAAAATATTGTGGTGTTTTGAATTTATTTGATGACAAAATTTCATAATCTATTGAGTGCTCTAGAGTAGTGCAACTGATAGTTTCAATAATGCTGAGAATAGCAAGACATGCCTTATATTCCCTATTTATTACCATTCAATCTTTAGTCTTCATCTCAGAAAAAAAAATGACAAAATGATGTAATTATTTATTTGCACAGAGACTTCTGGGCATATGCTTTAATATCTTGCTCCCATTCTCCACTGAGAAAAGACCTACTTAAGTTACAGCTCAAACAGCTCCTCTCCTGTGATATATAGCCAGCTATGACCATGTATGAGGCACTATTCTAGGTGCTAGAGACATGAAAGAAAATATGGGGAACAGGTTTCGCCACTACAAGATTTTATCATCCATGAACTAAACACTTGCTTAACTAAAATAATAAATACTTTTAGATGAATGCAGTGAAGAAAATAAAATGGAGCTGATGTCAAAATGTGCATGTATGTGTGAGAGAGAAATTAGGGGAATATAATTTAAAAAGTGTAGTCAGAGAATGCTTCCCAGAGGAAATGACTATTGAGCTGAGACACAAATGCCAAGAAAATGCCACTTATCTAGAAAACCTTGGGGTAGACCTATTAAGGCAAAAGGGATGGCAGTTTTCAAGATCAAACAGTGAGCATGAGGTTGGATGTGGTGGCTCAAGTCTATAATTGCAACAATTTTGGAGTCAGAGGTGGGAGGATTGCTTGAGCCCAGGAGTTCAAGACCAACCTAGGCAACATAGGTAGACCCCATTTCTAAACACACACACACACACACACACAAACAAATAAATAAATAAATACAAAATAAGTAAGATGGAGAATGGCTTATTTGAGGTGTAGGAAAGAAAGCCAATGTGATTAGCAGTAGGCGAGCAAAGGAAATAATGTTAAGGGATTTAGATAGAAGCATGGACAGAAAATTTGAGTACGGTAAAGTTTGGATTTTAGTTTATGTGTAATAAATAAATTAATGAGAGGAATATCATGACTTTATTTATATTAAAAATATTATTTGAACTGTTACATGGTAAATGGGGAGCAACGACCAGTTGGGAGGTTATTATAATAGTAAAAACAAGGGATTATAGTGGCTTGGATAGCAGTAAAGGAAGAGAGCAGTCAAGAAACAAATAAGTTTTCATCGATGCACTTGTAAACCTAGATAAAGCAAATAATTGTCTAGAAAAGGACAGATTCCCCTTACTGACTCAAGAATAAGTTGATATCTCCAAAGAATCGGTAATAATTTAAAAAATAAGACTTCTTTCTTTCTCCTCCCCACAAAGTTACCAGGCTTAGAAGCTTTCACAAGTTAATTTTATACATTATTTAGGAAATAGATAACCCCAATCTTATCAATAATATTTTAGGTAAAAGAAAAAGAAGAGATAGACACTTCCCAAGATGGCCAAAGAGGAGCAGCTCCGGTCTGCAGCTCCCAGTGAGATCAACGCAGAAGGGAGGTGATTTCTGCATTTCCAACTGAGGTACCCAGCGCATCTCATTGGGACTGGTTAGACAGTGGGTGCAACCCACGGAAGGTGAGCCAAGGCAGAGTGGGGCATTACCTCACCCGGGAAGTGCAAGGGGTCTGGGAACTCCCTCCCCTAGCCAAGGGAAGCCATGAGAGACTGCCATGAGGAGCAGTGCATTCCCTCTCAGATAATATGCTTTTCCCACGGTCTTCACATCCCACAGACCAGGAGATTCCCTCGGGTGCCTACACCACCAGTGCCCTGGGTTTCAAGCACAAAACTGGGCGGCTGTTTGGGCAGACACTCAGCTATCTGCAGGAGTTTTTTTTGTTTCATATCCCAGCGGTGCCTAGAACACCAGCAAGACAGAACCATTCACTCTCCTGGAAAGGTGGCTGAAGCCAGGGAGCCAGGTGGTCTAGCTCAGCGGACTCCCCCCTCATGGAGCCAAGCAAGCTAAGATCCACTGGATTGAAATTATCACTGCCAGCACAGCAGTCTGAAGTCAACCTGGGATGCTTGAACTTGGTGAGGGTAGGGGAGTCCACTATTACTGAGGTTTGAGTAGACGGTTTTCCACTCACAATGTAAACAAAGCTGCCTGGAAGTTCAAACTGGGCGGATCCCACCACAGCACAGCTGTCGCCTGACTGCCTCTCTAGATTCCTCCTCTCTGGGCAGGGCATCTCTGAAAGAAAGGCAGCAGCCCAGGCAGGAGCATGTAGATAAAACTCCCATCTCCCTGGGACAGAGCACCTGGGGGAAGGGACAGCTGTGGGCGCAGCTTCTGCAGACTTAAACATTCCTGCCTGCTGGCTCTGAAGAGAGCAGGGGATCTCCCACCACAGCGCTTGAGCTCTGCTAAGGGACAGACTGCCTCCTCAAGTGGATCTCTGACCCATGTGCCTCCTGACCCAGACACACCTCCCAGCAGGGGTCGACAGACACCTCATACAGGAGAGCTCTGGCTGACATCTGGTGGGAGCCCCTCTGGGACAAAGCTTCCAGAGGAAGAAACAGGCAGCAATCTTTGCTGTTCTGCAGCCTCCACTGATGATACCCAGGCAAACAGGGTCTGGAGTAAGCCTCCAGCAAACTCCAGCAGACCTGCAGCAGAGGGGTCTGACTGTTAGAAGGAAAACTAACAAACAGAAAGGAATAGCATCAACATCAACAAAAAGGACATCCACACAGAAAGCCCACCAGAGAACCATCATTCTCAGCAAACTATCGCAAGGACAAAAAAACAAACACCGCATGTTCTCACTCACAGGTGGGAACTGAACAAGGAGAACACTTGGACACAGGAAGGGGAACATCACACACCGGGGCCTGTTGTGGGGTGGGGGGAGGGGGGAGGGATAGCATTAGGAGATATACCTAATGTAAATGACAAGTTAATGGGTGCAGCACACCAACATGGGACATATATACATATGTAACAAACCTGCACGTAGTGCACATGTACCCTAGAACTTAAAGTATAATAATAAAAAAAAAAAACCCACCTGAAGGTCACCAACATCAAAGAAAAAGGTAGATAAATCCATGAAGATGAGGAAAAACCAGTGCAAAAAGGCTGAAAATTCCAAAAACTATAAGGCCTCTTTCTCCTGCAAAGGATCACAACTCCTCACCAGCAAGGGAACAAAAATGGACGGAGAATAGTTTGATGAATTGACAGAAGTAGGCTTCAGAAGGTGGGTAATAACAAACTCCTCCGAGCTAAAGGAGCATGTTCTCACCGAATGCAAGAAAGCTAAGAACCTTGGAAAAAGGTTAGCAGAATTGCTAACTAGAATAACCAGTTTACAGAAGAATATAAATTACCTGATGGAGCTGAAAAACGCAGCATGAGAACTTCGTGAAGCATACACAAGTATCAATAACCAAATCGATCAAGTGGAAGAAAGGATATCAGAGACTGAAGATCAACTTAATGAAATCAAGCGTGAAGACAAGATTAGAGAAAAAAGAATGAGAAGAAACTAACAAATCCTCCAAGAAGTAAGGGAATATGTGAAAAGACCAAACCCACGTTTGACTAGTATACCTAAAAGTGACAGAGAGAATGGAACCAAGTTGGAAAACACTCTTCAGGATATTATCCAGGAGAATTTCCCCAACCTAGCAAGACAGGCCAACATTCAAATTCAGGAAATACAAAGAACACCACAAAGATACTCCTTGAGAAGAGCAACCCCAAGACACATAATTGTCAGATTCACCAAGGTTGAAATGAAAAAAAAAAGATGTTAAGAGCAAATAGATGCTCTTAATAAAGTAATCATAAAATATTGATGATAGAATGGATTTGCTATCTATTCATTTCTTTATTCAATAAATATATATTAAATAATTATTTTGTGCAAGACATAGTTCTAGTTGCTGATAATATAACAGCAACCAAAGCAGATACAAATCCCTTTCATTACATAGCTTACATTCTAATGAGAAGAGACAAAATATAAACAACTAAGTAAAATGCATAGCATGTCAGGTGGTTATAAGCTCTATGGAGGAAAAATAAGTTAGGGAATCTGATATGAATTTCTAAGGAGCATCAAATAAAAACAAAACTGTATTTAGGCCAGGAGAGACTTTATTGGAAAAGATGATTGTAATAAGAAAAGGTGGATTGTTACAATAGAGAAAAAAGAGCTTTCCCCCCACCCCCCAAGGTAGGAATTGCAAGTATTTCAAAGATTAGGTAAAAAAGGGCTTTTCTTTTATAATGATGAGGAAGCAAGGCTAGAAAAAGCTGGGTGTGAGGCTTTGGGTGGTGTGATGGATCAGATAATGTTTTTCTTTTGTGGATAGCCTACTTTTGGGAGGGGAAGTTAAGAAGAGTTGTCAGCTAGCTCAAGCTGTGGAGAGGTCAAGTTCAGGGGCCTGTAGGAAGGAGAGAAACTTAGCTAAAGTTTGGTCAAGTCAGGTGTTGTGTTTGGATTGGTCAGTGAGTAAAAACAGACCAGCTAATCATTTATAAGGCAAGGAATGAAAACTTACTGAGTCTGTCTAAGTAAACAAGAGGGAAACCATTGAGTTTTATCTCCGTCACTTTGTGAGGGGTAGTTCTTTGTACTCTGTTGTTTTCAGGTACATAAAAGTATGGGAAGTAATTTTTAACTGTTATCCAGGATCTCAGAGCTCCTGTAAAGTTCAATATTGTCAGAAGAGGTTGCTATTTTAAAGAGAGGTGTCAGGGAAGGCCACACTGAAAAGGTTACATCTGAGCAGAGATGTAAAGATCTAACGGATCTAACAGAGGGTACTTCAAACAGAAGAAATAACAATTCAAAAGCTAGAGAATCTGTGAGCCTCACATGTTGCAAAAATAGAAAGGAGTTCAGTGTGGCTGGAAAGGAAGAAGGACAGAGAGGGCAGTAACTGACAATGAAGTCAGAGAGAAAACAGGGCCTGATTATAAAGGGTCCTGTAGTCCATTGTGAAAACTTTCACCTGGAGTGAGATGGGAAAATCCTACAGGCGTAACATTTTTGGCCTGTGTTTTAATAGCATCTGGCTGCTCTATTAAGAACTTCATTGCAGGAATACGTCTATCAGTAAGTGAGAAGAGGCTAAAATCAGTGCACATGTGGACTGGTAGAATAAAGGGTTCATCCATGGAAACAGGACAGGCACAACATGTATAAGGCATGATACAGGCAGAGAGGTAGATGTGGTGAAATAAGCCTGTGGAATTTCTCTACTAGTTGATTTTACTATCCCAATGAGTTAAAGAATAAAATTATCAGCTGAGAGTGTAAATGAAAGAGTGGTAGTAGAAGAAAAAAAGTATGAGACATTTAAATGTATAGTAAAAAAAATGCACTAGGAAAATACAATGTTTAGCAGATAGAATTAAGGACTGTCTTAAAGTTAGTGATCCTGAATTTCAAATGAGAATAGGAAACGTAATTCTGGCAGCTTCATCCAACTAAGTTCAACTGCATAGGTGCAAGTGAAAAGTATGAAGGGATACATTTTAATCAGAATTGGGATTGTGCCAGGAAAGTAAAATTAAGTGGGAAAGGGTTAAAACAATTGAGGGTACATGCAAAGGAGTTATACTGACGAGCTATGGTATTAAAGCTAGGTAAGAAAGAAAGCAAGGGAATAAAGAAGGTAAGGGGCAATTAAACAGGTTAAATCATAGAATTGGAGGTTTCAATGCGATCTAAGAGTTTTGGGAGTTGAAGAACTAGAAAAAGTGAACTGAAAGATTAGGATGGGTAGTCAAGAGAGTAGCATGTATGACATTTAAGGGCTCAATGATTTGGACATATTTAATGGCAACTTCTAGGGTATGGCCATGGGGGTGTTGGTTGGCTAAGAGAGGAGGTTGGAAATGATCATGGAAGGGGAGGAGGCCAAGGGACTGCGAGATCAGGGTATTGAAAAGATGACATAAGTGTATATTGAAATTACAAATAATTATGACAGGAGGGGTTGTGTTTGAAAAGGTGACAGTAATCCAAGATTTAAAATCTTAGGGAATGAAAGTGGAGATAGCCTTGAGGTCTCCAAATGACTTCAACAGCGGCAGGCTGCAGCCTGCACTGTGAGCCAGGCAAAAAACTGTTAAGTCCTCAGAGTGTCAAAGGGAGAGAAGTTGCCTCTAGGATAGACACACCCTCAAGGTAAACTGGAAATCCAGGCCACGGGGGAAGGTCTTAACCCTACCCAGCACTGGAACTGATTTAGAGAGAAATGAGGACTATAAAAGTAGGAATGGCAGTGGGAGGAGCCTTGCGTGTGTTCCCAGTCTCCTGCATGGACTGAGAGAAGCCATTCCTTATTCTGCCTCAATTAGAAATGAAACTGGAAACATTACAACCTACACCACAGAAATACAAAAGATCATCTGAGACTGCTATGAACACCTCTACACACACAAACTGGAAAACCTAGAGGTAATGGATAAATTCCTAGAAACATACAACCCTCTTAGATTAAGTCAGGAAGAAATAGAAAACCTGAAGACACCAAAAACAAGCAGTGACATTGAATCAGTAATAAAAATAAATATGCCAAAAAATAACCACCCAGAGCCAGATGGATTCACAGCTGAATTCTTCAAGACATTCAAAGAAGAACTGGTACCAATCCTACTGAAACTATTCCAAAAGATTGAGAAAGAGGGAATCCTCCCTGAGTCATTCTATGAAGCCAGAATCACCCTGATACCAAAACTAGGAAAGAACATAACAACACAAAGAAATACAGACCAATATTCCCGATGAACATAGATGCAAAAATACTCAAAAAAGTATTAGCTAACCAAATCCAACAGCACATAAAAGATACAATACACAATGGTCAACTGGGTTTCATTTCAGAGGTGCAGGGATGGTTTAACATAGGGAAGTCAATAAATGTGATACATCACATAAACAACTAAAAACAAAACAGTATGATCATTGTATTAATCCATTCTTGCACCATGATAAAGAAATACCTGAGACTGGGTAATTTATAAAAAAAAAAAAAAAAAAAGGAGTTTTAACTGGTTCTCAGTTCCACAGCCTACATAGGAGGTGTGATACTGGCATCTGCTCAGCTTCTGGGGAGAACTCAGGAAACTTTCAATCATGGCAGAAGGCAAAAAGAAAGCCAGCATGTCTTTCATGACTGGAGCAGGAGGAAGAGAGAGAGAGGGGAGGTGGCACACACTTTTAAACAACCAGATCTCACCAGAACTCCATAAAGAGAACAGCACCAAAAAAATGGTTCTAAATCCTTCATGATGGATCCACCCCCATGATCCAATCACCTCCCACCAAGCCACACCTCCAACATTAGGGATTACAATTGAATATGAGATTTGGGTGGAGACACAGATCCAAACTATATCAATCATCTCAACAGATGCAGAAAAAGCATTCACTTAAACCCAACATCCCTTTATTGATAAAAACTATCAATAAAATAGGCATAAAAGAGACTTACCTCAAATTAATAAAAGCCGTGTATGACAAATCCACAACCAACATAATACTGAATGGAGAAAGTTAGAAGCATTTCCTTGAAGAACTGGAACAAAACAAGTATGCCCACTTACAGCATTTCTATGCAACATAGTACTGGAAGTCCCAGCAAAAGCAATCAAGCAAGAGAAAGAAATAAAGGTCATCCAAATTGGAAAAGAGGAAGTCAAACTACCACTGGTCACTGATAATATGATTGTATACCTAGAAAACCCTAAAGACTCCCCCCAAAAAAAACTTCTAGATTTGATCAACGAATTCAGTGAAGTCTCAGGTTACAATGTCAATGTATATAAATTAGTAGCACTGCTATACACCAACAATGGCCAAGCTAAGAATCAAATCAATAGCTCAATTCCTATTATAACAGCTGTAAAATAAAATACCTAGGAATATACTTAAACAGGATTGTGAAAGTTCTCTGGAAGGAGAACTGCAGGACATTGCTGAAAGAAATCACAGATGATACAAACAAATGGAAACACATCCCATCCTCATGGATTGGAAGAATTAATATTTTGAAAATGACCACACTTCCCAAAGCAGTCTACAGATTCAATGCAATTCCCATCAAAATACCAACATTATTTTTCACAGAGTTAGAAAAAAAAAATTTAAAATTTTTATGGAACCAAAAAAAAAAAAAGAGTCCGCATAGTCAAAGTAATCCTAAGCAAAAAGAAAAAATCTGGAGGCATCACATTGCCTGACTTCAAGTTATACTACAAAACTAGTTACCAAAATAGCCTGGTACTGGTATAAAAGTATGCACACAGACCATTGGAACAAAATAGAGAACCCAAAAATAAAGCCAAATTCTTAAAACCAACTGATCTTTGACAAAGCATACAGAAACATATATTGGGGAAAGGACACCCTATTTAATAAATGGTGCTTAGAAAACTAGCTAGCCATATGTAGAAGAATGAAATTGGATCACTATCTCTCATCTTACACAAAAATCTATTCAAGATGGATTGAAGATTTAAATCTATTCTAGATGAATTGAAGATATAAATAGATTATATCCTTGGAAAAACTCTTCTGGACATTGTCCTAAGCAAAGAAATCATGAACAAAACCCGAAAAGCAAATGCAACACAAACAAAAATAAATAAATGGGACATGATTAAATTAAAAAGCTTCTGGACAACAAAAGAAATAATCATTCGGGTAAACAGACAACCCACAAAATGGGAGAAAATATTTGCAAATTATGCATCTGGCAAACGACTAATATCCAGAATCTACAAGGAACTCAAACAAATCATCAAGAAAAAAATCCAAATAATCCCATCAAAAAGTGAGAAAATGACATGAGTAGACATTTCTCAAAAGGAGATATACGCATGGCCACCAAATTTATGAAAAAATGTCCAACTTCACTAATCATCATGGAAATGAAAATCAAAATCACAATGAGATACCACCTTATTTCTGCAAGAATAGTCATTATTAAAAAATTTTAAAAAATACATGTTGGTGTGAATGGGAGAAAGGGTAACACTTATACACTTCTGATTGTAATTTAAATTAGTACAACTTTCATGGAAAACAATATGGAGTTTCCTTAAAGAACTAAAAGTAGATCTAAAATTTTATCCAGCAATCTTAATGCTGAGTATCTACCCCAAATAAATGAAGTCATTGTATATATATATATATATATATATATATATATAGTCATTATATATAAAGTGTATATATATATATAAAGTCATTATATGTGTACATGTACACATATGTTTACTGCAGCCCAATTCACAATTGCAAAGATATAAAACCAACTTAAGAGCTCATTGACCAATGAGTGGATAAAAAAATGTGGTATATGTACACCATGGAATATTTCTTGCCATAAAAAGTAACTAAATAATGTCTTTTGTAGCAGCCTAAATAAAGCTAGAGGCCATTATCCTAAGTGATATAACCCAGAAATAGAAAACCAAACACCATATGTTCTCACTTATAAGTGATACCTAAGCTATGAATATGCAAAGGCATATAGAGTGAAATAATGGTTTTAGAGACACAGAGAGCGGAGGGCTGGAGGGAGGTTTGGGATAAAAATCTACATACTGGATAAAAATCTACATACACAGTGTACGCTATTCAGGTGATGGGGACACTACAATCTCAGAATTCTTCACTATATAATTTTTCCATGTAACCAAGAATAACTTGTACCTCTAAAGCTATTGAAATTAAAAATTAAATAAAAATTAATGAAAATAAGTAAACAATAAAGACAAATTAATTTTCAGTAATCATATAGAACAAAAAATAGAAAATAGAAATAGAAGAACCCATACGTAATATCAATCATTGGTTTATCTGAGAAAAGTGGTGAGATAGTTACATTAGCAGGGTTCTCCATATAGATATAGATATATGAGAGGAGATTTATTAGAGTAATTGGCTCACACTATTATGGAGGCAGAGAGGTCCCACAATAAGCCGTCTGCAAGCTGGAGACCTAGGGATGCCAGTTGCATGGCTCAGTCCAAGTCCACAGGCCTCAGAGCCAGAGAAGTCAGTGGTGTAACTCTCAGTCCGGGGACTGAGAACCCAAGGGTTAGGGGGGTGCTGCTGTAAGATCTAGTGTCCAAAGGCCAGGGATCCTGGAGTTCTGATATCCAAGGCCAGGAGAAGAAGTGTCCCAGCTCCAGATGAGAGAGAGAAGAAATCATCTTTTCTCTATCTTTTTAAATTCTATTCAGGCCTCCAGCAGATTGGATAATGCCAGCCCACACTGAGGGCAGACCTACCGCACGTAATCTACGCAGACTCACAAGCTAATCTCCTCTGGAAACACCCTCACAGACATACCCAAAATAATGTTTTACCGGTTCTCTAAGTATTCCTTAATTCAGTTTGCACCTAAAATTAATCACCACAATATGTAAATCAATAGTTCATTCTATAGGGGAAAAAAAGACTGGAAAGGAAAAAAAAATGTAACACAAAAAATTAGAAGTGAGAATGAGGAAAGCCTGAATAAAGCGGGTGGGGGGGGCGATTCTATGAAAATATGAATCACTAGAATGACCTCAAAATGGGTAGAATATTTAAATATGCCAACAACTATAAAGAAACTTTCTCAAATTTTCACTGTGCAATCCCAAAAAAGCATAACATGTTTCTATTGCTCCACGGCTATCTTCAATACCATTTAAATTTTTCCACGGCCATAAATAACAACAAGAAAGCTTGAAAATTATGTTTTTCTGCATATAGCATAATTTTATACCAAGCCCCCCAAATAACATAATCATAAAAAAGACCATAGTTATGAATAACAAGTAAAATTCGTAAGTGTGTACAAATAGGATCTAGCCACACATAAGTAATTACAGCATAACAGCTAACATTTCCTGAGTGCATACAATCTGCATTTTTAAATTAAATAAAGCCTGTCACTCCATGTATCAATAAATATAGCACCGATACATTCTCTTCTATAAGTCATCAATATTTCATATCATGTATAAATAGTCTATTCAACCACTGACCTATATACAAAATATGTTTTATTTCCATTTTTAACTACCACGAAGCCACCATAAGTATTTTCTATATTTCGTTACAAAATGTAAGGAAACATCTTTTTGACCTAGTCATATAAATGTTGTTCTTAAGATACAGCCCCAAACACAAATTAGAATATTATAAATGTTACTCCACTAAAATCGAGAACTTCTAGTCATCACATAAATCTCATTAAAAGGGTGAAAATACTAGCCACAAAAAAAAGATCTTTACATGTGTTTACACATTTAATTATTACAACAGTTCTGCAAAGTAGGTACCATAATCATCTCCATTTAATACATTAACAAGCTGAAGCCAAGAGATAAGATTAATCAAGTAGACATTAACTGACAGAACTAACACTCAAATGCAGGCAGTAGTTTCAGAGTTCAAACTCTTAACCATTGCACTACATTGTCTTCTGAGAGAATAACTCACAATGAACAAATTAGGATCTTGCCAGGATGTGGAAAAGATACAGTATTAAGAAATATAGAAATATTATTTCTATTATTTCAAATAGATTACAAAGAGGAAAATCACATATCAACTTTACAGTTGCTTAAATGCTTAAAGAAAATAATCCAAAACATACATTATTAAATATATTTTTAAACTTGGAAAAATGAGATAAATGTATGCTTCCTCAATATGATGTTGCTGTTTACCCTTATCAAGTCAAAAGGAAAGCTTAACTGAGAAATTCAAAGAGAAAGATGGTAGAATAGGATTTTCCAGTGCTTATCATTTCCCAGAAACATCAATTTGAACAATTGTCTATGCATAAAAATACCTTCCCAAGAGCTAAGTAAACCAGTTGAGAAATTTTAGCACCCGGATGTAGCATAGAAGTAAAAAAGACACATTGAAGAGGGTAGTCAAGACAGTTTCACATTACCTGTGTCACACCTACCCCAACCCCAGGTAGCACGGTGTGGACAATGATATCTTCTGTAAAAAGGAAGGAGAGGCAAGTGAGCCCCAGAATTTGCCTTGGACCCCAGCATCTAACCCACTCCAGCGAAATCTAGCACCAGGTAGGTCCCTCTGGCCCCAGGTTCCAGGCCAGTCCCACTGCCAGGCCTGTCCCAGTAGACCCTGCCTCCAGGCCTGCCCCATTGCTAGGCCATCCCCGGGTACCAGGCTGGCTCTCATGGCCTCGTGATTTAGGCTTGCCTCAGCACCAGGCTAGCACCCACAGACCCCAAGTTCAGGCCGTCACACATGGCCCCAGAGTTAGGGTGGCTCCAATGGCCCCAGACTCCATTAAGCGCACAAGCAAAGGAAGAATGTCCACCACTAATTTGGCTATTTAATTTTGCTATGAATACAGGAGCCAATCCAATGAGACATAAGAATGCAAAACAAGAAAGCATATTATTATTCATTTATAGTAATATGATACACATAAAATACACAAAAGAATCAATGGAAAGGGATTAGAGACTTTCAATTTTAAAATAACAGAATAAATGGAATTGTTTTCTCATTGTCTTTCAGGTATTCTACCATCAAAAGCAATAAACATCACGTTGAAAAAAACAACACAAACATTATCTTCAATAAATTTGGAGATAGCTACAACTCCCATGTATATATATGAGAAAAGGCTTCCAAATGGAGTGAAAGTCAAACAGATATGAGAAGACACTGAGGTAGGGCTCTCATGACTAATCTCAGTCCAGTGGTTGAGCACAATTCTAAGTGTCCAATATTGAAGAGAACAGCAACAATTGGTTCATAACGGGAACAAATAACAAATGATGAGGCTGACAGAGGAAGCTTTTCTGAACACAACTTGACAACAAATTTGAGAAGTAAGGAGAGTGGGCCTGCATAAAGAAGCCCCTGGCAAGCCTGTTGGCAATAATAATGCAAGATGGAGGAGAGAAACTTCACATGAGTGGTTCTATATTGTTGATATGAGGTCTACTGGGGAGAAGAGAAGACCCCAGAACTGGCTTATAAAATAGAACTCTAAATCATAGCAAAATTCTCACCTGCTAGCCTGTAAGATGGTCTTGGCCCCTTCTTCACTTCAACTTCCTTCAAATAGCAAGTCCAAGAATAATTTACACAAAGATAAGTAAATTTATATGCATATATGTGTATGTGTGGTTGTGTGCATATGTGTGTGTATATGTCTCTGTGTGTGTGTTTGTGTGTGTGTGTGTGTGTGTGTGTGTGTGTATGTATGTAATGTCTTAACAGAAAAATAAATTAAGCTATGTATCCTTTGACCAGGCAACTTATCTTCTAGGAAATTGTCTTACAATTATAGTCCCATAGGTGCACAATAACATATGGATAAGTATTTCCAGAGCAGAAAACGACTTAAATGCCAGTAAGCTGGGGGATGATTAAATAAATTATGGTATATAAATGTAATGGAATGAGTAAATACCATATGCACTTGTAGAGAAAAAATTCAGAGTGAAAATATTGTGCTGTGCCCTGATAAGAAACTGATCAAAATGTTTGCCTTAGGAGAGGGGAAATAGGGGTCTGGGGGTCAAGGGTATGGTCACTTATATTACCCATAGACAGCTTTGTAACTTTGAAACTGTGTGCCTTTTGCATGCTTTTCATATTTTCTTTTCTTTTTTTTTTTTTTTTTTTTTGAGACAGAGTCTCGCACTGTTGCCCAGGCTGGAGTGCAGTGGTGCGATCTCGGCTCACTGCAGCCTCCGCCCCCTGGGTTCAAGCCATTCTACTGCCTCAGCCTCCTGAGTAGCTGGAACTACAGGCGTGCATCACCACGCCCGACTAATTTTGTTTATTTTTAGTAGAGACGGGGTTTCACCATGTTGGCCAGGATGGTCTCGATCTCCTGACCTCGTGATCCACCCACCTCGGCCTCCCAAACTGCTGGGATTACAGGCATAAGCCACCGCGCCTGGCCTTTTGCATATTTTAAAAGAAAAATATACTTAAAACTAATGGGAAAATAATAGATGGATTCCACAACGTGGCTCATTAAGAAAGGAATATGTTAAAAATAATAACTTTTCAAGATATAAAAAACTTAGAAATCAAAGAAAGGTTCCCATTTAAAATAGACATATGAAAATTAAACAAAAATATTCAGTACTTATGTGAAGAAATCTTTAAGATACTATGAAAAGTTTTCAGAAAAATCTGGGTATACAGTATAAAATATCTTAAAATTGGACAATAAAATGCTATATTATAGACACAGGTTCTAAAGTTCACATTAACAAAATAAACCTTTAAGACCGCCAGCCAAATTCTGGAAGACAATGAGGAAGCACCAGCCCTATCAAAATTTAAAATACTACAAAGATACAATTATTAAAACTAGTAGGAATTGGTACTGTATTAGAATGACAGAACAAATGAACAGGATAGATCCAAAAAGAGATCCAACTGAAAGTGTCAATTATTACATATTAAATATAATATTTTAAATTTGTGGGGTTTATTAAATGGTGTTGAGACAATTGGCTAGTCACCTATATATAAAGTTGTGTCCCTATCTCATTACAAAAAAATTTCAGATGAATCAATTGTTTAGAAATAAAAATCAAAAGCATAATGTACCAGGAAAAGTGTGAACATTTTTCAAATAATGTTAGCGTAGTTCTTTTAAGCAAAACCAATACTAGAGAAGCCGTGAAAAAAATACAAATTTAACTATATAAAACTTTATTCGCTTGCAAAGCAGAACAATTCACTTGCATATCAAAATGTTATTAAGAAAAACATCACTTGACAGAGAAATATTTACAGCACACATTTGTCAAAGGATTTGTTTAAATAACATTCAGTTCTTCAGCCTATTTTTAAATTGGGCTATTAGTATTTTTGTTGTTGTTTTATTTTGTTTTTCTTTTATTGTTGTTGCTATTGAGTTGTAGGAGTTTCTTATGTATTTTGGTAATTAATCTCATATCTGTTATTTCCTCTCATTCTGTAGATTGCTTTTTTGTTCTATTGATTGCTTTCTTTGCTGTGCAAAAGCTTGTTTGTTGGATATAGTTCCACTTGTCTGTTTTTGCTTTTGTTACCTATCCTTTTGGTGCCATATTCAGGAAATCACTGATGTGATGAATATTTTCTCCCAAGTGTTTTTCTAAGAGATTCACAGGCAAGATGTGGAAACAAACTAAATGCCCATGAATAGGTGGATGGATAAACAAAACGTGGTATCTGCACTTGATGTAACATTATTCAGCTTTTCAAAAGAGGTAAATCTGCAATACGTGGCAATATGGATGCACCTAGAGGACATTATGTTGAGCAAAATAAGACAGTCACAGAAAGACAAATACTGCAGGATTCCACTTACATGACGTATCTAAAATTGTCAAGTTCATAAAATCAGAGAGCAGAATAGTGGCTACCAAGGACTGCAGAAGAGGGGCAAATAGGGATTTTTTTTAATCAACTGGCACAATATTTCAATTATGCAAGATCAATAAGTGGTAGAGATCTGCTGTCCAACACTACACCTAAAGTTAACAATACCATATTTTACAGTATAATTTTTTAAGACAGTAGCTCTCACGTTAACTGCTCTTACTACAATAAAGTAATTTTTAAAAAACATAAAATTTTTCAAAATAAATAAGAAAAGCATGAAAAAATAGGAAAGATTGTGAACACATGGTTCATACAAATAAACAAAAATAGCTATAATCATATTAAAATAACTTTAATGGATCTAGAACTAGAAATATCATTTGACCCAGCAATCCCATTACTGGGTATATACCCTAAGGATTATAAATCATTCTACCATAAAGACACATGCACACGTATGTTTATTGTGGCACTGTTCACAATAGCAAAGACTTGGAACCAACCCAAATGACCATCAATAATAAACGGGATAAAGAAAATGTGGCACATGTAAATCATGGAATACTATGCGGCCATAAAAAGGATGAGTTCATGTCCTTTGCAGGGACATGGAGGAAGCTGGAAACCATTCTCAGGAAACTAACACAAGAACAGAAAACCAAACACTGCATGTTCTCACTCATAACTGGGAGTTGAACAATGAGAACATATGGATACAGGGAGGGGAACATCACACACCGGGACCAGTCGGGGGGTGGGGGACTAGGCGGCGGAGAGCATTAGGACGAATACCTAATGTAGATGACGGGTTGATGGGTGCAGCAAACCACCACAGCACGTGTATACCTATGTAACAAACCTGCATGTTCTGCACATGTACCCCAGAATTAAAGTATAATTAAAAAAATACCATTCTTACCTGTTAGACTGGCAATGTCAAAAAGGAAACATGGTAGGCAATATCGCACACTTTCCCAATGACTACTGAACATTTCATTTGAAATCTTAGCCAATGCAATTAGAGAAATGTATGTGTCAAGGTGTATATAAATTATAAGGGAAGCAAAGAAGAGGTCCTGCTTTGTTCATATGATAAACCACCTGCAAAGATGGAAAGAATCAATGACTAAAATTAGATTTATAAGAGTTCTGAAAGATAAACACAACGTGGTAAACAGGCATTGGAGCTCTAAAATTTGTTTTTTGGAGGGAGTTAAATTAGTTGACCTCTATCAAGGATAATTTTCCTATCTTCCCTCATTTATATATTTTATATATTATTATACGTATGTATACATGCTTTTATAAGATATGCATTGAAGTTCTGTCTACTGTAGCAAAAAATTAGAAAAAAACTTTAATACTCATTGTTAAGGAAGTAGTGAAATCTGTTTTGTTATCTTACCATATCTTGTGGTAGACTGAATAACTTCCCCATGATATTCACTTTCTAATCCCAAAACCTTATAAATATTTTACCTTGTATAGAAAAAGGGTCTTTGAAAATGATATTAAATAAAATAATTTGTGACTGGGAGATTATCCTGGATTTTTCACATAGGTCCAGTGTAATCACGAGTGTCCTTTTATGAAGGAAAGCAGTGAGAGAGATTACTGCAGAGGAGAAGACAGTGTAATGGTAGAAACAGAGATTGGAGTGACGAGAGGAAGAGGCCACAAACAAAGGGATAAAACCAGTCAGTCACTAGAAGTTGAAAAAAAGAAAAAAAAAACAAAAAAAACTGGAAAACAGATACTCCCTTAGAGTTTCCAGAGAAAACCAGCCCTGCCAAAACTTTGAATTTATTTGAGCCCATACTTCTGATCCTTCAGTACTATAAGAAATTAAATCTTTGGTGGTGCAAACCACAATGTTTGTGATAATTTTAAGAACAACAGTAGAAAACAAATACATCCTGGAATACTATCTAGCAATTTCCAAGTTGGGGTAGATATACATGTGTCAATAGGATTTCGCTCCAAAATATATTCAGTAAAAAATTAAAAGAAAGAAAGTAAAGCATAGTGTGAATGTTATGCTAACAATTCCATAGAAATGGGTGTATTTTTATGTACATAAACAAACACATACATATGTATAGATTATCTCTGGAAGAAATGCACGAAAATATGAATAGCTATTGCCTCTGCGGAGGTCAGTTGGGGGAAATGAGGTCAGTAGTTTGAAACTTACTTTTCCTCTTGTCTGCTTTTGTATGGTTTCATTTGCTTTTTCCATATTCATATGTTAATTTTCACAAATAAGTAGGCTTATAATCTTAAAAAAAAGCTTACAAAAATGCTGTCAAGTTTTTCATCATGTCATTATTGAATTTATAGATTGATATGTATAAGATTTGACCTCTTTAAAACATTGCCTTTTTCTCAAGAAATACGTTAGGTCTCTCCAATTATTTGGGTCATCTTTTTAGTACTTCAGCAAAAATTTCATTTTTTTATCTATAAATATTACACACTTCCTGTTAGTAGTATAATTAGTTTTATTAATATTATCAATGGAATCTAATATTGGTACAAAACTGTATTTGTTTCTACTTCCTTTATTCTTATTTATTTTGTTTCAGGTGTTCTTATCTAGTAATTTTAGTATGATATGAAAAATAAGCAGTGAGAATGAGAGTTTTTGTCTTCTTCTGACATAAAAGATAAAGTCAGTCACTTTATGTATGCCTGTTGTATATATTAGGTAAATATATTTTATAAATTTCCCAAATATCTAGATTGCTAAGAGTTCTTATTAGAAATATCTGTTTCTTTTACTGAATGCTCTTTTATGCTTTCATTTATATGATCCTGTAATTTTTCTTTAATCTCTTAAAGGTGATTTAATGGATTTGTTTTATTACAGTATCTCTTCATCTCGAAAGAAATCTATTGTGTTATGATATATTTTATATACTACTAGATTCAGTTTGCTAATATTTTATTTAAGATATTTGCATCTCTGTTCATAAATCTGTAATGTTTCCTTCTCATGCTAACACTTCTCAGATTTCAAACCATTCTAGATAAATAAAATTGTATATATATATATATATACACACACACACATATACATATATATCTATGAATGAAATAATACTTTCTTTTTTAAAATTTTCAACTGAAACAGTTTCAATAAAAGATTCTGGGCCTGGCGGGGTGGCTCATGCCTATAATCCCAGCACTTTTGGAGGCTGAGGCAGGTGGATCACCTGAGGTCAGGAGTTTGAGACCCGCCTGGCCAACATGGTGAAACTTCGTCTCTACTAAAAATACAAAAATTAGCTGGGCATGGTGGTGTGCGCCTATAGTCCCAGCTACTCTGGAGGCTGAGGCAGGAGAATCACTTGAACCTGGGAGGCGGAGGTTGCAGTGAGAGGAGATTATGCCACTGCACTCCAACCTGGTGACATTCAGCCTGGTGACAAAGCGAGACTCCATCTCAAAAAAAAAAAAAATCTCTTTTTCTGACCATTTAACAATACTGATGTACAAAGTCTTCTGGGCCTGGAATCTTATAGGAGAACATTGTTAACAATAACTTATAGATTGATTTCTGTAATAGTTATAGATATATTCATATTTTCTCATTTCTCTTGAGTCATTTTTGATAGTTCGCATGGTCCATTTCAATTTTTCCCAAACTTCCCCAAACTATTTGAGACACTCTTTAAGGTTTAGTTATGTCTGTTTTCATTTTTAGAATTATTTTCTCCTGTATACTCTTGCAAGCAGTTTGCCAATTTTATGTGTTTTCAAAGAACTAATGCTAGTGTGTGTTGAATCTACTTCTTGTTTACCATTCATTAATTTTTGTTGTTCTCTTCTATCTCTATGAGTTTATTCTGTTTTTCTAATGTATAGAGTGGAAGAACTAGCTCATTAATTTTTGATCATTTTGTTTGTTTGTTTTATAATGCATGCATTTGTACCCATACTTTTTCCACAAAGTTCTCTTTTTCTTGCACATCACAAATATTGCTATGTAATGTCTCCCTTGCCTTTCAGCTCTAAATGCTTTATAATTTCCATCATGGTTTTTTATTTGATTCATGTGCTTTTATTTATTTCCAAAGTTTTAATTTTTTAGTTATGCATAAAAGCATTCATTATTGATTTCTCATTTTATTATGCCATACTCAGAGACTGTGATAGGTATATTTTGGATTCTTAAGTATTAATTTAAAATACCTTTGGGACATAGTAGAAAATACCTTTTTGTTAATGTTTCATATGTTCTTGAAAAAATAGGTTCTGTATATGTTGCTTAAAGCAAACCTGTTAATTTTGTGGTTTAGGTAGTAAGTACCTCTAGTAATGTTTTAATCTTCCTGATTATCAGCTTTTGAGAAAAGTGAGTTAAATTCTTCCTCAGTCACTGGGTATTTGCTAGCTTCAATGGAATCACATGGGCAGTCCATTCATATTTCTTTGTGAATCAGTTTACTTGGCAGAAGGAAAATTGTATGAGGTATTATAATTGTACTAAATATTTCATAAGTGCTGTGTTATGGGGTGAATTGTGCCTCCACCAATTCATACGTTGAAACCCTAATATCTCAGAATGTGATTGCATTTGAAGATAGTGCCTACAAAACGCTGATTAGGTTAAATGAGGCTGTTAGGATGTTAGGATGTTAAATGAGGCTATTAATCAAATAAAGCTGATGTTCTTTTTTTTTTTTTCTTTTTTTTTTTTTGAGATGGAATCTCACTTTCTCACCGAGGCTGGAGTGCAGTGGCGCAATCTTGGCTCACTGCAACATCCACCTCCTGAATTTAAGTGATTCTCCTGCCTCAGCCTCCTGAGTAGCTGGGATTACTGGTGCCTACCACCACATCTGGCTAATTTTTGTATTTTTAGTAGAGATGGGGTTTCGCCATGTTGGCCAGGCTGGTCTCAAACTCCCGGCCTTAGGTGATCTACCTGCATTGGCCTCCCAAAGTGCTGGGATTATAGGCATGAGCCACCACACCTGGCCTAGCTGATGTTCTTACAACAAGAGGAGATTAGGACACACAGAGAGATACAAAGAGTAAATGCATACTGAGAAGATTATGTGAGGACATACGAAGAAGGCAGCCATCTGCAAGCCGAGGAGAGAGGCCTCAGAACTCTAACCTGCTGCAACCTCGGTCATGGTCTTCTAGCCTCCAAAAATGTGAAAAAATAAATTTCTGTTGTTTAAGACACCCAGGCTGTGGGATTTTGTTATGGATGCCCTTAGCAAACTAATACATGCTGTAAAAGAAAGGATGGGTGTGAGTAGTAAATCTTAATTAAAATATATTCATATGTATAGACAAAACCTTGCCCTCTACAAAATGGAATCAATGCAATGTAATCCACTTATGACCTATGACCAGGTAGTCCATTAATCCCTGTATCATATAACCTGCACCAGTTACTGTTGCTGGAATATTAGCTTATTGATGGTGGCACTTAATATGTCTGCTAGTTGAAGGAAATTCCATGTTGTTGAGATTATACTTAACCTCTAAAGTAACCCGTGTTGTTACTTTTCATGTTAATCACTGGACTAGATGACAAAAGCACATGTGGAATATTAATGAATATTATTTGTCTGCTATGTCCCAATAAATTCTCAATATTTTTTATATGGTTTGGCTCTGTGTCCCCACCCAAATCTCATCTTGTAGCTCCCATAATTCCCACATGTTGTGGGAGGGACCCAGTGGGAGATGATTGAATCATGGGGGCAAGTCTTTCCCATGCTGTTATTGTGATAGTGAATGAGACACACAAGATCTGATGGTTTTAAAAACAGGAGTTTCCCTGCACAAGCTCTCTTTTTGCCTGCCACCAACCACGTAAGATGTGACTTGCTCCTCCTTGCCTTCTGCCATGATTGTGAGGCCTCCCCAGCCATGTGGAACTGTAAGTCCAATAAACCTCTTTCTTTTGTAAATTGCCCAGTCTTGGGTATGTCTTTATCAGCAGCATGGAAATGGACTAATACAGTTTTCTTGCTGTTTACTTTTCCTTCAAGGAAAGACAGTCTATGATTAGGATTCCACATCAACTATAAAGTAGTGTGCATTGCTCTTGTTGGATGATCAGGCACATGGGAAATAAAAATCTTGGTAGATTAAAGACAAGGAGGCTGGGAAAGAGATATGTAGATGAACATCAAGTAATAGTGCCAGAGCCTGAGAATATTCTTTTCTAATATGGATGATCTACTGATTAGATTGCTCTACTTTCTTTCCACTGGGATTTGCATTTTATATTGTCCTTTAGGGTCATTTCGGAGTGGAGCTGTAACAGTGTAGAGTTTAATTTTGGATAATGAAGCATATTCTACATAAAATATCTGCAAACCAGATTCAAATGTTTATTTTTCATTCTCAGTCAACTGGTCATAATATTTCTCATAAGACCATCATGTCAATTGATGGGGAGACATAATTGTAGTGTGAGTAAGATCAGTTCCTTAATGTAGAAAAATAAATTCATAAAAGTTATTTGTGCCTTTAGGGTCTACAGTTTCCACGTGATGAAAAAATACTTTCTGACATGCTGAACTCTATGTTTAGCTGTAACAGATAAACACAATTCATCATGAGCACTTGGATATCATATTTCCTTACTGTTTCATGCTGTTTTTTAACATATACAAGCAGTCAGTAGGAACTCAGAAATTATTTCTGAAAAGTTGTTTTTAAGAGGTGCTATGGCTTTACTCCAAAACTTTAATGGTTTTCAATATAATTTGTCCTATCTGAGTTTACCACAGGCTTCATAAAGCATTCTCATATATTAGTGACACTTTAATCATTTTTGATCTGTCATATCACAAGGGCAAGAGATATGACAGAAGCAGCTGAAGAGATTTCTCTTCTCTGGCTCGCATGAAAATGTGTCAGAATAAAAATGTTATGTTATCTTCATAGAATAAAGAGGCTCCTGAATTGTTCTATTTATTTAGTAGGGACATAAAGTCTTTCTCCTTCACCATGAAAGAGGTGCCCTGACATGCCTTCAGATTAGCTGGTTCCTGGGAAATGTGCTCTACTTTCCTGAGATTTCTTTTCTACATGTTTGCATGTTATTCCAAGGCACCAAGGAAAACTGATAGTTTCTGTTTCGCTGGTCCTCTTAGCAATATGTTATCAATGGAACAGACCAACATGGATATCCTCTAAGATGCTGAGGCAGTTCAGTTCCTTTCTAACTATGCATGAACAAAGTTAACATACACCTGAGGGAAAATGGTAAAGGTGTACTAATACACCTGGGCAAAATCTAATTGCTGCTGGTGTTCTCTGATTATCAGCGAGAAGAAAAGTACTTCCACCAGATTAAAAAATTCACACCAAGTACCATTAGCAGTTTTGATTACTACAGAAGAAGACCTCACCTTGAACTGCAGCTATAGAGTTTCTATTTGATTAAGTTTACCAACATCCAGTAACATTCTCCAAGATCTATTGGACTATTTATTGGCCAAATAGGAGAATTAAATAGGTCTATTATAAGAATCAATAGCCTTAAATATTTCAAGTCATTTATAGTGGCAAATTACTCTACAGTTCTCCTAGGGGAATAAACTGTTTGATAGATACTGGGAGCCCTTACTTGGCTCAAGTTAGGGAGTCAAATGGAATTCTGCCATTGGTTGAGGGAATATATCCTAACTACATCTCAAACCAGAGGAAAAAAAATACAGTATAAGTCTTTTGTTATATGGTGTAATATGACCATATTCAATTGAGAATTTCACTTGTTATATCATCTGACCTCACATGCCCCCAATTTGATTAATAAATTAAAATTGCATGGTATGACCCCAAGAAGTAATTTTAGCTCATTATCCATATATAAGCACCTACAGACATTTATACAGAATATTTATGACATCATACTAATCAGATTGAATCAACACGAAATGGCTAGTATCAGAAATCTTGATTTTATTATACTTTCTAGAGAGTGGGAGATTTATGAATTTTGAGGCACTAGACACATCAATAAAAATGTAGGTATCCAGTGTACAGGGCCATTTCAGTATGTACCATCTGTTGTGGGCTGAAATTTTATTCTTCCAAAATGTGTATGTTGAAGCCCTAACCTCTAGTACCTCAACATGTGTCTGCATTTGGAAGTAGGGCCTGTAAGGAGGTGATTAAGTTAAAATCAGGCCCTTGGGTGTGCCCTAATACAATCTGACGATTTTCCTTATAAGAAGAGAAAATGTGAACACACAGATACCAAGGACACACTTGCACAGAGGACAGACCATGTGAGTATACAGTGGTTATATGCACACCAACGAGAGAGGCCTCCAACAAGCAAACTCACCCACTGACATCTTGATCTTGTCTACAAAATGTGAAAAAATCAACTACATCGTTTAAGCCACCCAGTCTGTGGTATTTTGTTATGGCAGTCATAGCAAATTTATATACCATCCAAAATAGAAGACAGATTATTGCAACTTTCACATTCCACTAAGAAGGAAGTACAATACCTGATAGATCTCTTCAGGTTCTTCCAGCGGTGTATTCTGCACCTGGAAAAACTGCTTCATCCGTATACCAAGTGACCTTAAAGACAGCTCTTTTTGAGTAGGGCCCAGAGCAAGAAGGAGCCCTATATCAGGTTCAGGCTGTGATGCAAGGACACCTACTGTTAGGGGTAGAAGGGGTTTGAGTTATGGGGGCGAACCCATATGGGTCTGCAGCAACCTCAATTCCTGCCTGCTCGGAAGAAAAAATTCAACTGAGGGGCATAAGGCCGAAAAAGACACCAAGGAAAGTTTCAGAGCAGGAGTGGAAGTTTATTTAAAAAGGCTTTTCAACAGGAAAGAAAAGTAGATACACGTGGAAGAGACCCAGGTGGGCAACTTGAACGATAAGTGTGGCATTTAACCTTGATTCTGGGACTTCATAGGCTGGCCGACTCCCAGTGTATTGTTCCTTTCTCCCATGATTCTTCCCATAGGGAGGGCTGGCCACATATGCAGTATGCAGCATGCTCAGTGTGTTTAGAAAGTTATACACATGCCCATCTGAGGCTTTCTTCCCTTTTCTGGTGGAATGCCCCCAGAAGGTCATACTCTGCCATTTTGTCTCTTAATTTGCATGCCTGCGCTCACTCACCCAATTCCTGAGATTTTATTGGAAGCTGATTACCAATCTCAAGTGTTTTTATCTGTTTAGGAAGTTGCCTCCCCCTGGCACCTGCATTCAATTAACACTTTAGTGTGACAGCTGTGGACCATCAGGAGATTGTCTCTCCCTGGCGCCAGCTGCCAAATTATAATTTTCTGAGAGGCAATATAACTGCCAAACCATCACCTGATGATTGCCTGACATTTCCGGTGGGTGCAGGGAGAACCTTCTCCTGGCTAGCTCATACCTGTCTACCTGAAACACTACCACTTGGGGACATATGATCTGGCAGACCATATGGTATTGGAGATATTAGTGTTGGCAAAGGATGCCAAGTGGAGTTTGTTTAAAAAAAAAAAAATCAGAGGAAGAGTCATAACTCTGCCCCCAGGAATTCCGGAATAAGGTCATTCCATAAGCCCTCACAATTTAAAATATTATGAATGTTTGATCCAGCAGTATGGGATTCCACACAACACTGTGTCATCTCAGAGGATTGACATTATAACAAGGAGCAGGACTGGTCACTCCTTAGAAGCTGCCGGTCTCTGGGAGCATTGAAACAACTTTTTAAAGACACAATTTAAATACCAATTCAGAGGTGATACTTACTAGATTAGCGTGTCATTCTCCAAGACCATTTATACCTTGAATTAAAAGACATTTATATAATGCTGCATTTCTATAGCAAGAAGAGATGAATCTGGGAACCAAGAAGTTCTTCTCATCAACTCGGACACTCACTTATAAAACATTCTTATCCCTAAAACTGTGGAATTTGCACGTTCGGAGGTCTTCAGTTCCAAATGGAGAACATTTATGCCAGAGGACCCAGCAAGATTAACATTTAATTATAAACTGTGACTGCTGCCTTGGCATTCCAGGCTCCTTGTGTGAAAGAACCAGAAGGTAATAAAAGGAGTCACCACTCTGTCAGGGATAATCGATGCTGATCAGCAAGAGGACGTATGGTGACTTATATCCCATGGGGACAAAAAGGAATATGTGTGGTCCCCAGTTAAGCCTCTAGGATGTTTCTTTGGTACTCAATTTCCATTGTCATAATACATGCAGCAATCCAGGCCTGAACAGGGTGTAGTAACAAGGGGCTCAGACCCTTCATGAATGATCATCTGTATCACACCGCCAGGCAAGTCATCAATGTCAGCAGAGTTTCTATGTCGATGTGAGAGAAACCTAGAACGGAGAGTGAAGAATGAAAACGGTATCAGCAATGACCCAGAGAACAGCTAGAGCAGTGGGAGTTGTGGTTCATCCCACCAACCTTCCTCTTCTAAGCTTCCTTCCGGAAGAGAGGTCCAAAAAATCCTGAAGAAGTTTTGCTGGAATGTATATAAAGTGAATCCAAGTAGCACACGGGGTGGACTATGATGGAAACATAGATGTACTTTCCAGATCTCCATTTGAGGAAGGACTTGTTGACACAGCTACTGGAAGTCTCAGCAAACCCCTTCACCTGTCCAAAGCAACCCCTTGAAGGGTTTCTTTTGCTGCAGAGACCTGCATTGCCTAAGGTCGTGCCCCTCCACAGGTTAGCCCACATTCAATGATTGATGCAGAAGTATAATGGTTTGGTCATCTTGGCACAACTTGGGAGAATCTCAATGGCTATTCTAGCTTCAGAACTCCTCATGGGGTTTGCTTTCTTGAGGTTGGACCTGCATCACAGCTTGACTTCTCTCTCTGCACAATCCTGCTTCCTTCCTCTCTTTTCCATAGGTATTTATTGAAAAGTCTAACTCTAACTCTAACAAACATCCTGAACGCTAAGCTGCATATCAAAGTCAGTTTCCTGGAGAATCCAACCTTCAATACTTGCCCAACAATAGCCAGATGTAAGACTTTCAGGGACATTAGATTTTGTTTGCAAGAAACAGAACCACTTCCTTAGGCAAGTTAGGTATGCTTGTGAGAATTTCTGAGCCCTTTGGTGTTATTCCCATTTTCTGTATCCAACAAAGTATCACCACTGGAATTATTACTATCTTATTTTTTCCAAATCACAGTGATAATTTTGTCACTTATGTGTCCCAGGAATAATAATAATTCAAACTCTGAATCAATCTTTGAATTTGGTTTTCAGCAATCTCAGCTCTAATATCAAAAAAAGAAGTCTGTCAAAGGGGTCAGATAGTAGTTTTATTACTTTCCTTTAGGGAAGAATTTGAGATTTGATCTTTATCTGATTCTGTCAGGAAAAATCATCTTCGGCCATCTCATTTAAATTAGTTTTTAGCAGCAATTACCTGGCTTTCCAGAGCTTCATATTCTGTGGGTTCATTGCCCCAGGATACCTCAATCATGCTTTAGTAGGTTTTTCCCCATTCCTGACATAGTCTGCTAGTTTACCACTCCGGAATTTAAAAGGGTATCTTCCTGACTTTCATCTTAACATAGCTCAATGAACTATTTCAGACACATTTTCTTGAGGGTCTGTTTCCTGTAGGTATGATATTAAGCTGTAGACATTAATCCTGGCTAATTTAAAGAGAACAAAAGGAATTAACTGGAAATCAGGAATAGCTCAAATACTTGGAAGAAGACTAGAACAAACAAGCCTTAGAAAAGACAATGTCTAGAGCAGCTCTGGAGATATGAGTAACAGGAATTCATTATCTTATGATATTTCCTAAAAATCTCTCCTGTAGATTCTGAATCAATGAGTCTTAGATGTGATTTAAGGATACATATTTTTTACAAGGACCTGCTTAAAGTTTTACCCACAGAAACCTTGCTTCCACCACCTCTGTCCCTTTGTGTCTACATTCAACTTAGAAAATTCTAGAAAGTTTGATGGGTCGTGGGATTTCTGATGTCACATCATAGGGGTCCCTAGTAAGCAGCCCGCCAGAGGAAAGTTGGCTGTGAAGAAAAATGTAAGAACTCTTCACTACCGGTGTTCTTACAAATGACCAAACCCATGGATGTTTTTTTTTCAATCTCATTTTGTTATAATGTCTATTACATTGTTCTTATAAGTAGTGTCCTGCATTGTTTCTGTATTACAGGATTTAATGAGAACTACCTTATACCCTAGTACAAAATTTATGTCTGTAATTCTTTTTTTTTTTTTTTTTTTGTTGGAGAAAGAGTCTCACTCTGTCACCCAGACTAGAGTGCAGTGGTACGATCTTGGCTCACTGCAACCCCCGCCTGCTGAGTTCAAGCGATTCTCCTGCCTCAGCCTCCAGAGTAGCTGGGACTTACAGGCGCCCACCACCACGCCTGACTAAGTTTTGTATTTTTGGTAGAGAAGGGGTTTCACCATGTTGCCCAGGCTGGTTTTGAACTCCTGACCTCAGGTGATCCACCTGCCTCGACCTCCCAAAGTGCTCGGATTACAGGCATGACCACCGTGCCTGGCTCATATTTCTAATTCTTTCACAAGTACTTAAAATATGAGTAAATTTTTGGGGAAGGTTATGTAAAACTAAATATTTTCATCATGTTACATGAATTATTAATATCGTTCCTTTTTGTATATTATTTCTATGAGAGGCAATTTATTCTATTCCCCTCATTATAGATTGTCATATTCTCTGTAAACTTCTAACACATTTGACTTTACTCATTTTAAATTTATTTTATATGTATAAAGGTTCACAATTGTTATTGCTTCATTGGATTTTAAATTCTACAAATGTAAATACCCTTCTTGTCCTCAGTTAATGTATTTTCCCTTAAGCTATGGTCTTATATTATTGCCACACTTGCTTTCTTTTGGTTGTATTTTAGTTTTTGCTAAGTATGTCTTTTTTTCTTTTATTCAATGATTTATGATGTGCTATTTGAAATATACAGAATAATATTAATATAAGTAAAGTATGTATGTTTTATGGTGCATAAAAATAAAATGAGCACCTTTGACCACTCTATCACACTGACTCCCACCACTAGACTAAATCAGTTTCATCATTCACTCAACATCATTTTTGAAGTTTTATCACATTGGTATCTATGAATAATAATTAGTTTTCCTTGTATGAAAATGTCATTTTATACATGCACTCTGAGTCTTCCTTTTGTTTCTACTAAATATTATCTTTTAAGATCCATTCATATTCTTGCATATAGCTGCAGGTAAGTCATTTTTACTGCTGAATTATATTTCATTGTACAAATCCACAATTTATCAATAGATTCTCCTATTGGAAAGTTGAGCTTCCAGATTTTTTTCTATTGCAAAACAAAGCTATTTTGAACATTATTTTGCACATCTCCTAAGTCACATGTGTAAGAGTTCCCTTGGGGCAGTGATTCTCAAAGTGTGGTCTGTGGAACAACAGCATGAGCATCACTTGGGGACTTGTTAAAATGCAAATAATTAGGCCCCACCCCAGACTTGCTGAATCAGACTCAAGGGATGTTGGTAATCTGTGTGTGATTTTGATGCATGCTAAAGTTTGAGAACCACTGATTTAAGATGGAGATCGATCTATTTATCTATCTATCTCATCTCCCTAGGGAAGATATTGCTGAATTGCTGTCAGAGGTATGTAACACATTCATCTTCACATGGTAAGATGAAAGGCAAGATTAAACTATTTCCTTGAGTGTATCTGTGTGGACTGTTATGAGCACTACCTATGTACTCATATGGTGCTCCATATCCTCAGCAATACTTGGTGTTGTCAGATATTGTTTACCGTTTGCCCGTTTAGTAGATGATCAAATAATATATAAATGTTGCCATTATTTCCTTTCCCCTGATGATTAATAAGAGTTATTTCCATACAGTCATTCATCTTTTCAATAAAATATCTTTCATGTTTTTTGTCAGTTTTCCTTTTGGCTTATCTTTTTCTTAGTGTTTTATGTAAGTTCATATATATATACATATATATTTAGAATACTAACACTTTGTCACATATATTTGGTAAGAATTTTATTACAGTTTGTGGCTAGCATTTTCACCCTTTTTATGAGATTTATGTGATGACTAGAACTTCTCTATTTTAGCGGAGTCACATTTATAATACTCTACTTTGTGTTTAGGGGCTGTATCTTAAGAACTACTTTTATATGACTAGGTCAAAAAGATGTTTTCTTACATTTTGTAATGAAATATAGAAAATATTTATTGTGACTTTGCAGTAATTAAAAATGGAAATAAAACATATTTTGTATATAGATCAGTGGTTGGATAGACTATTTATACATGATATGAAATATTGATGACTTAGAGAATGTATCAGTGCTATATGTATTGATACATGGAGTGAGAAGCTTTATTAAATTTAAAAATGTTTGAAGAATAGTGTGTATAGTGTACTTATAAAACAAAAACAAAACAGGAGACAAACAGAAAAAGCATACCTATGTGTTCATATATTTGAAAATTCTTCCATGATTGTAAAGAAAACTGTTAACATTGGTTACAATATGTGTGTGGGATTAGAATGGTTAGTGATACAACTACCTACTTTATACATCCTTGTATTTTTAAACTTGCTCTAATAATCATGAAAGCTTATGTTTTCCACCAATGAGAATATATTTTCTTTTATGGCTATATTAGTAATGCATACTAATTACTGAAAAAGCCAACATTACCAAAAATACAATTAAGAGAGAAAAATTTACCTGAAAAAATTTACCACCATCAAAAAACAAGCATCAACATCGTGATGGTGACCATCCCACTAGGCACATAAACATGAACATCATTTTACCTAAATAGAAAAATTGTGTTTTTTATCGAAAGTAGGCACTCAATAAAAGAGTCCTTTAGGTGGGTGGGTAGTGCTTAGCAAATAATCCTATCACTATTGAAAAAGAGAGAAATTTCCCTCTCATTTGTCAATATTTATAACAATCCTTGCTTACTTGAACTTATTACTACATTCACTTTATAATCCCAAAAACAATGTCAAATTGTAATCATCTCATCATCTCAACAGCGATTCCTGTCATGCTTTCAATATTCATGTAACTGAAATTTTTATTTCATCTTTTATGATAAGAGCACTTTGTTTTTTATTATTAGTCTTTACTGCTTCAAGAGGTTTATGTATATTTACATTTTATGAGAAGATAATGCTGAATCGTATCTCATATTTTAGTAATGACTGATGCTGTCAATCTAATGAATTATGTTACTTTCTGATTGGATCACTCAGGTTCTCCAGAGAAACACACACACACACAAAAATATATATATATATTTATATATATTATATATATTTATATACTATATATTATATAATATATAATATATAATATATTCTATAATATATTATATAATATATATTATATATAAATATATATTTATATATATTATATATTATATATAAATATATATTTATATATAATTATATATAAATATATATTTTTATATAATTATATATAAATATATATTTTTATATAATTATATATAAATATATATTTATATATAATTATATATAAATATATATATTTATATAATATATTATATATTAATTATATATTTATATATTTTTATATATAATATATATACACACACACACATATATAAATAAGGAATTGGCTCACATGATTATTGAGACTGAGAAGTCCGAAGATCCGTAGTTGGCCCACTGGAGAGCCAGGAGAACCGATAGAGTAATCCAGTTCAAGTCCAAAGCCCTGAGTACCAGGATTGCTAATAGTTCAAGTTCCAGTCCAAAAGCCAGCAGGCTCAAGAGCCAAGAACAAATTATTCAGTTCAAGCCTGAAGACAGGAAAACAAAAAAACAAAAAAACAAAAAACGCCAGTGTCCCAGCTCAAGGCAGTTAGATAGAAAACGTTCCCACAATCTTACTTGTGTGAAGTTAGCCTTTATGTTCTATTCAGGCATTCAAATCGTTGAATGAGGGCCACCCACATTATTTAGAGCAATCTGCTTTACTAAGTCTACTGATTCAAATGCTAATCTAATGAACAAACATGCTCACAGGGACACCCAGAATTATATTTGACCAAATATCTGTGGACCCTGTGGCTTAATTAAATTGGCACATAAAATTAACCATCATAAGTCCAGTCCTTGTCAACTTGGCATCCAGATACATCTCCTTAAACCATAATTAATCTCCAAATAAAGGTAATAACCAGGCCATAATTCCTCCTAATATGATACCACTCTCCTTCATACAACAAAAAATGCACTAACCTTTTCCCAACAAGAAGAGGTAAAGTCCTTGAGGAATGTTTACTCTTCTTGATGTCTGATAATTTAAATATTACGGTGTAAAATTTACAATACTTTGATATAAAGTCAACCGATCATATGTTACATAAGGGAATAAAAAAGGAAGAAAGCAAAGATTGCCCACACTCATATTCATAACAAAATAAGGAAGAAATACTCATGATAATTAACAGTACTCCTTTCTGTAACTGGTAATATGGTCATAGCTGGCATTTATAACTGCCTTCTACTGCTCGTTCTCTGTATTCACTTTGTCTTCAGCAACCACCTCAGCTAATTGTACTTGTTTACCAGATGGGGTAACCTAAACCATTCTTGAAGGGTCTGGGCCATTAGTAGTTCTACCTCAATTGAGTCTTGCAGTTTTCCATTGAATTTGAGCAAAGATTAAGAGATGCCCTAGGGGATTTGCTGTATTCCAGACATATTCTTCCTTGCTGCTATTGTAGAGTACTAGTTCAATTTACCCTTGGTAGTTAGGATCTGTCATTCTAGGCAGCAGAGTACCTCTCTTCTCTGCCTGTTGATTCAGAGATATGAGGAGCCTAAAATGGCTGGATGGCAGTCTTAACTTCTAGTTCAATGAAATGATTGTTGTGTCTCCTGGTAGAAGCTTCCCTTCCTTTGGAACTAAGATATCTAGGCCAGCAGAGCAAACGGTCATGGGAACAAGAAGCAAACATTTGCTAGTGGGTCACTAGAGATAATAGTGAATAATACCACTCTCATTTTTACCATTTGATTCCTATACCCATGAATCCAGGCTATCAGATAAACAGCACCATATATTTGATGCTGATTCAGAGCATATATAGCCTCCTGGAGAAACTTTACCCAGCCCTGCAAAGTAATGTCACCTAAATGGCATTGTAACGGAGTTTTAAAAAAACCATTCCACCATGCTATCAAGCTAGCTGCTTCAAGGTAGTGGAGAATATGGTAAGATCATTGAATTCCATGAGCATAAGCCCCTTGCACACTCTATTTGTTGTGAAATGGGTTCCTTGATCAGAAGCAATGCTGTGTAGATTATCATGAAGGTGAATAAGGCATTCTGTGACTCCACAGATAATAGTTTTTGCAGAAGTATGGCAAGTAGGGAAGGCAAATCCATATACAGAGTAAGAGTCTGTTCCAGCAGGAAGCAAATGCTGCCCCTTTCATGATGGAAGCGGTTCAGTGTAAGCAACCTGCCACCACATAGCTAGCTGATCACCCTAAGGGATGGTGCCATTCTGGGGACTCAGCGTTGGTCCCCATTGCTAACAGATTAGGTGTTGAGCAAGGCTGTAGCAAAGTTAATCTTAGTAGAAGTCCATGTTGCTGAGCCCACGTATTACCTCTATCCATGCCACTATGGCCACTTTGTTTATTAGGTCATTGGACAATAACAGGGGTGGCTGGGGAAGAAGGCTGAGTGGTATCCACAGAATAGGTTATGTTATCCACTTGATAATTAGAATCCTCTTCTGCTGATTTTACTCTTTGGTGAGCATTCACATGGAACCCACATATCTGCACATTTTTGCCCATTCGGAGAGGTCTATTAACATTCTATACATTCTTCAAATGTATTTGTAACTGATTTTTCAATCATGTCCCTTCCAATTTCCTGACCATACAGTCAAATCATTGGCCACAGACTATGAGCTGACATATAATCAAACATCTGGCCATTTCGCCTTCCAAGCAGAGGGAAACTTCAGGTGCATAGCTTGAAGTTCTACATACCGGAAGGACTTTCCTTCACCACTGTGCTTCAGTAATGTCTCTGAAAGGGGCTATGGTGCTGTAGCTGCCAGCTTTATGGTGGTGCCTACATATCTTGCAGAACCATCTATAAAACAGGCCCGAGTCTTCTGCTCCTCTGTTAACTAACCATAGAAAACTCCCCATAATGCCATAAGTTCAGGCAAGGAGAGAAAAGTCAATATAGCAGGGTGAGGAACCATGAACTTTTGAGCCACTTCTTCATATAACCTGCTTGTGCTTTCAGGACCTGTTCAGTATATATATATAATAAACATTTTCTAGACTGAGAACTGTGTGTGTGTGTGTGTGTGTGTGTGTGTGTGTGTATCTTGCATGTAATGATGGAATGATATTCCAAACATCCAATTTTATGACTTGAAGGCTCAGGTAACACCCAGTTCATGATGGGAAGCTCAAGTAGCATGGTTACTTGGGTCCCACGGTTAAGCATTCAGTTTCTACTAAGGCCCAGTGGCAGGCCAAAAGATGTTTCTCAAAAGGAGAGTAGTTATCTCCAGAGGATGGCAGGACTTTACCCACAAATACTAAATGCCTGCACTGAGATTCACCTATAGGGGTCTGCCAAAGGCTCCAAACAGTATCTCTAACTGCCACTGCCACTTCAATCACCATCGGATATGCTGGATCATATGGGCCAAGTGGCAGAGAAGCTCACACAACAGACTGGATATGTTGCAGAGCCTTCTGTTGTTTTGAATTCCACCCAACAGTAGAAGCTTTTGGGGCCACTCCATAAATAGGCCATAGTAATGCACCCAAAGGAGGAATATTTTGCCTCAAAATCCAAAGAGGATCTTTCGGTGTTGTGCCTCTTTTTTGGTTGTACAAGGGCCAGATTCAACAATTATCCTTCACCTTAGAACACATATCTTACCATTGCCACTCTGCTGGAACCCTAAAAATGTTACTGAGGTAGAAAGCCCTAGAACATTTTTTTCCTAGTTTATTTTCTACCCTTTGACACACAAATGTCTTATCAATGAGTCTAAAGTAGTTGCTACTTCTTGCTCATTAGGTCCAATCAGCATATCCTCAATGTAATGGTTTAGTGTGATATCTTGTGAAAGGGAAAAGTGATCGAGATTCCTGCAAAACAAATTATGACATGGCTGGATAATTGATACACTCCTGTAGTATAATAGTGGAGGTGTATTAATGGCCTTACCACCTGAAAGTAAACTGCTTCTGAAGGATACTATGAGCAAGTATGGAGAACGAAAACATTTGCTAGATCAAAACTGTATACCAGGTATAAGGAGATGTGTCAATTTTGCCAAAATGATGAAACCACATCCGAGACAGCAGCTGAAATTACAGTCACCAACTGGTTAAGTGCACCATAACTCACTGTCATTTTCCAACACCCATATGTCTTCTGCATAAACCAAATAGGCCAGTTAAAAAATGATTTGGTGGAATCACGATCCCTACATGTTTCAAGCCTTAAAGATGGTACGAATTTCTGAAATCTTTCCAGAAATGTGGTATTGCTTCTGGTTTACTATTTTCCTAGGGAGAAGCAGTTGTAATGAATTACAGTTGGGCTTTCCCACCATAATAGTCCTCACTCCATAGATCAGAAAACCAATGTAGGTATTCTGCCAGCTGCTGAGTATATCTATGCCATTTATGCACTCTGGAACTGGGTAAATAGCCACAAGATGTTTTGGGTCTCCTGAAATCAGTGTTAGTTCAGAGCCAGTGTTCACTATTCTCTGAAAGTTCTGATTATTTTCTTTTTCCCAATGTATAGTGACCCTGGAAAAAGGCTGTAGGTCCCATTGGGAAAAGTTGGAAGAAAGATTAAGAGTATAAATTTTTGGAAGTGTACTGAGGTCCTTCCTCAAAGATGTCTAGCTTCCCTTTCATTCAAGGAGTTATGGGTCTGTATGGGTCTGTAAACTGGCTCATGTCTAGGAATTGATTGAGGTACTGTGAGTCTTTTTATGATTCAGGTTAGATTTTTGTTCATGTAGTCTAAAACTTTTCCACTTATACAGATCAAGTAAGACTTCAGTAGGCTTCCTATCTATTTCATTTCTAGGAACATCATGATCAACTAGCAAATGCAATAGGTCTACATGTTGGAAGCGAGCCCCCCAAAATCTGGCCATAAACTGGCCCCAAGACTGGCCATAAACAAAATCTCTGCAGCACTGTAACATGTTCATAATGGCCCTAATGCCTGCGCTGGAAGGTTGTGGGTTTATGGGAACGAGGGCAAGGAACACCTGGCCCACCCAGGGCTGAAAACCGCTTAAAGGCATTCTTAAGCCACAAACAATAGCATGAGCGATGTATGCCTTAAGGGCATGCTCCTGCTGCAATTAACTAGCCCAACCTATTTCTTTAATTCGGCCCATCCCTTCGTTTCCCATAAAGGATACTTTTAGCTAGAAACAATGCTAATGACTGGTTTGCTGTTAATAAATACGTGGGTAAATCTCTGTTCAGGGCTCTCAGCTCTGAAGGCTGTGAGACACCTGATTTCGCACTTCACACCTCTATATTTCTGTGTGTGTGTCTTTAATTCCTCTAGCGCCGCTGGGTTGGGGTCTCCCCGACCGAGCTGGTCTCAGCGTCTACACAGTTAAGACTATCCTGACTATTGATTTGTCTGTGCTGTTCATTACATTAACCATGCCCACCTTGCCTTTGGTGGTTGAGTGCCGCCACTTGACCTCTGCCACTCCTAAGTCCAATTGCTCCCATTGCATTTAGGTTTCCAAACAGAATGGTTGTATTTCCGACTTTAAGGTCTGGTTCACAGAGAAGAGCAATCACGGAGCTCTTCAAAAATACCAAGGCCCTCCTCAAAAATTTATTTCTCAAAATTGTGGTGGAAAATATGTATTCTCAACTATCACAGTGACAATTTTAATATACTTAGCAACACATTTGCAAAAGTGTGAGGCCCATATTAATAAATTTATAAAACAAGTAACTATATAAATATGTAAATAATTGAAAATACATGTAATTATAAAATTAATGTAATCAAACTGATAATGATTCAAAAACTCAATTCATAATTTTAATATCACTTCAATCAGAATCACTTTTTTAAGTACTTCAATATAATGACCATAAAATTCATTTAGAAATGCCTAAGGCTAGCTAAAAAAAATATGAGAAAGTATACTAACTGAGGACTTGTGTTTTTGTAAATTAAAAATACCCTACAGCCAATTAACAAAACATGATTGTGCTTTCACACTAATAGGCTAGGACATCAGGCATTAGAGATTATAAAGCACAGAAACATCCCAGTGCCAATTGGGAACTTAACATGTAATTAAAATAGTATGTCAGTTCTATTTAGTAAGTGATATGGGTTCAAATGGCTATTTAGATAAAATAAAATGAGCTAGAATGTCTACCACAAACCCTACAAAAATAAATTTACAACTGTATATAAAAATTGAAAATTAAGAGAAATATAACAATGTTAAAGAGGGATTTGGGTTTTGGAATGTGATTTTTAAACAAGACAACACAGAAGATTTAAAAAGATAAGAAATATTTAGACTTTCTGCTATTTTGTGGTCTCCTTAATCTGGTCTTTCCTCTTTAATAATAAAGACAATACTTTTTTCTCTTAATATAATTTTAGCTGAATCACATATAAAAACATTTTACAACTCATAACCTTCAAGATATTTTATAAATTTAGTGGAGATTTTCTCTTATATCAAAGAGAAAAAGCTTTTTCCAACATGGTAGCCCTCACTCCACAGATCAGGAAAGCAACGTGGAGATTCTGACAGCTGCTGAGTATATCTATTCCAACTATGCATTCTAGAACCGAGGAGACAGTCACAGGATGTTTTGTGTCTCCTGGAATTAGTGTCAGTTGAGAGCCGTGTCCAGCAGTCCATGAAACGTCTAATTACTTCCTTTTACCCAATATTCTAATAACATTTAAAGTACAAAATTAAGTGCTTAGATAAAATTTTAATTTGGGATACATAAAGAGACACCTGAAGTTATTGAGCCAAATGCATTTCTGTGAAATGACACTTAAACCAAATGTCCCCATCCATCCCACTAATTTCATCAAGATTAATAAGAAGTGTTTCTTCTTTTGGGGAGATTATTTGAATGATACGGTATTGAGTTCAGTGCTATGTTTGTGCATGATACCATTTCCCTTATTACACTTCATAACATCTTTTTCTATATATGTACTAGTCTCTCCCCTCTATCTAGTATATTCTTAACCTTAGCTGCGTATTGGAATCACATGGGGAGCCATTTTAAAAAACGATACCTAAGTCCCACCACAAAATATTATAATTTAATTTGTCTGAGGTGTGGCCTAGACTTCAGAAATTTGAATATTTTCTGAGGTGATTCAAATTTGCAGTCAGAGCTTGAGAACTTCTGTTTCTGATAAAGTGCTTGTTCTCATACCTGCAGCATATTAGAATCACCTGGGGAACTTTGAAAACATACTGATGTTTGGATTCTGCCTCAGTCCAATTAAAGCAGAATCTCTGTGAGTAGGATACAGGCATTGGTGTATTTTGTCATTGTTGTTGTTTTTCTTGCTTTTATATTTTCTTTTCTTTTGCATCTGAGGTAATTCTAATGGTAACTTATGATTGAAAATTACTGATCGATCACTTAGGAAACTGATAAAAATACAAATTTCTGAGGCCCACCAAAATCTACTGAATCAGAAACTCCAGAGTATTACCCAGTAATATAAGTCTGAACAAGACCTACAGGTGATACAGACATACCTCTAATATATGAGAACGACTGAGTTACTCAGTAGTACTTAACCTTGGCAGTAAATTGGAGGCAGCTGTGATGCTTTAAAAATACTGATGCCTGGATCCCTCTTCCTCAAATAGTCTAATTCAATTGTTCTGGAGTGTGTTATTGACACTGCAATTTTTTTTTAAGTACGCCATATGACTAATATGTAGCCAAGATCAAAAACTACTCTCCTAGTCCATGAGGAAATTGAGAATAGAGATTATTACATAATCTGCTTTTTTATTCTGAATTTGACCCAGCATTTGACACTTAAAAGTATTGGGCCTAGAAAGATTATTTTTAAGTAACATCTACTGTGCTCCTCTATAAATAATTGGAATAGAAAATATATTCAAATGCTCAACTAACTTTTAAGTTTAAAAATATATAAGACTTACTGGAACTGGAAGCTATTCGACAGCAAATGAATCTGCTAGAGAAAAAGGAATTTAAAAAATATTCTCTCCAGGAAGAGAGAGGTCATAACGATAGTTAATTTTTTAATGAAAACAGCTGCATTTCTTTTTTTAAATCTCTTTTGCAGCAAGATCCTCAAATTTCAGATTGTTTTAAACCAAAATCAAGAAAGAAATATTTCATTATCCTCAAGAGAACAAAAAGCCTATTAATCAAGCAAATTTAGAACTTATTGAATATTTTCATTTTAATTATTTTTCCATA
The DNA here is from genome assembly GCF_028885625.2 of Pongo pygmaeus. Classification (NCBI taxonomy): domain Eukaryota; kingdom Metazoa; phylum Chordata; class Mammalia; order Primates; family Hominidae; genus Pongo; species Pongo pygmaeus. The sequence continues at coordinate 147,355,507 of NC_072396.2, read as the reverse complement.
AGTTATTAGGGTACAGGTGGTATTTGGTTACATGAATAAGTTCTTTACTGGCGATTTGTGAGATTTTGATGCACTCATCACCCAAGCAGTATACACTGCACTTTATTTGTAGTCTTTTATCCCTCGCCCTCCTCCCACTCTTCCCCACAAGTCCCCAAAGTCCATTGTATCATTCCTATGCCTTTGTGTCCTTATAGCTTAGCTCCCACAAATCAGTGAGAACATACAATATTTGGTTTTCCATTCCTGAGTTACTTCACTTAGAATAATAGTCACCAATCTCATCCAGGTTCCTGCAAATGCTGTTAATTCATTCCTTCTTATGGCTGAGTAGTATTCCATCAGCTATCTATCTATCTATCTATCTATATAGATAGATAGATAGACAGATAGATCGATAGATATACATACCACAGTTTCCTTATTCATTCATTCATTGATGGGCATTTGGGTTGGTTTCATGATTTCACAATTGTGAATTGTGCTGCTATAAACATGCATGTGCAAGTATCTTTTTTGTATAATGACTTCTTTTCCTCTGGATAGATTCCCAGTAGTGGGATTGCTGGATCAAATTGTAGTTCTACTTTTAGTTCTTTAAGGAATATCCACACTGTTTTCCATAGTACCTGTACTACTGTACATTCCCACCAGCAGTGTAGAAGTGTTCCCTGATCACCGCATCCATGCCAACATCTACTTTTTTTGAATTTTTTGATTATGGCCATTCTTGCAGGAGTTAATTTCCATTTCCCTGAACATCAGTGATTTTGAGCATTTTTTCATATGTTCATTGGCCATTTGAATATCTTATTTGAGAATTGTCTATTCACGTCCTTAGCAAACTTTTTGATGGGATTGTTTGTTTTTTTTCTTACTGATTTGAGTTCATTGTAGATTCTGGATATTAGTCCTTTGTCAGATTTATAGATTGTGAAGATTTTCTCCCACTCTGTGGGTTGTCTGTTCACTCTGCTGTCTGTTGCTTTTGCTGTGCAAAAGATCTTTAGTTTAGGTCCTGGCTATTTACCTTTGTCTTTATTGCATTTGCTTTTGGGTTCTGGTCACGAAATCCTTGCCTAAGCCAATGTCTAGAAGGGTTTTTCCAATGTTATCTTCTAGAATTTTTATAGCTTCAGCTTAGATTTAAGTCCTTAATCCATCTTGAGTTGATTTTTTTATAAGGTGAGAGATGAGGATCCAGTTTCATTCTCCTACATGTGGCTAGCCAATTATCCCAGCACCATTTGTTGAAAAGGGTGTCCTTTCCCCACTTTATGTTTTTGTTTGCTTTCTCGAAGATAACTTGGCTCTGTTTGGGTTTATTTCTGGGTTCTCTATTCTGTTCCATTGGTCTATGTGCCTATTTTTATACCAGCACCATGCTCTGTTGGTGACTATGGCCTTATAGTATAGTTTGAAATAAGGTAGTGTGATGCCTCCAGATTTGTTCTTTTTGCTTAGTCTTGCTTTGGCTATGTGGGCTCTTTCTTGTTTCCACATGAATTTTAGAATTTTTTTTTCTAATTCTGTGAAGAATGATGGTGGTATTTTGGTGGGGATTGCATTGAATTTGTAGATTGCTTTTGGCAGTGTGTTCATTTTCACAATATTGATTCTACACATCCATGAGCACGGGCTGTGTTTCCATTTGTTTGTGTCATCTATGATTTCTTTTCTTTTTTTTTTTTTTTTTGAGGTGTAGTCTCACTCTGTCGCCCAGGCTGGAGGGCAATGGCACAATCTTGGCTCACTGCAAGCTCCGCCTCCTGGGTTCACACCATTCTCCTGCCTCAGCCTCCCGAGTAACTGGGACTACAGGCACCCACCACCACGCCTGGCTAATTTTTTGTATTTTTAGTAGAGACAGAGTTTCACCATGTTAGCCAGGATAGTCTTGATCTCCTGACCTCGTGATTCGCCCACCTTGGCCTCCCAAAGTGCTGGGATTACAGGCGTGAGCCACTGCACCTAGCCATCTATGATTTCTTACAGCAGTATTTTGTAATTTTCCTTGTACAGGTCTTTCACATCCTTGGTTAGGTATATTCATAAGTATTTTACTTTTTTTTTTTTTTTTTTTTTTTTTTTACAGCAATGGAAGTTGCATTCTCGATTTGATTCTCCACTTGGTCGCTGTTGGTGTATAGAAGAGCTACTAATTTTTTACATTAATCTTGTATCCAGAAACTTTGATGAATTCTTTTATCAGTTCTAGGAGCTTTCTGGAGGAGTCTTTAGGGTTTTCAAGGTAAACAATCATATTGTCAGCTAACAGTGATAGTTTGACTTCCTCTTTACACATTTGGATACCTTTTATTTCTTTCTCTTGTCTGATTGCTCTAGCTAGGACTTCCAGTACTATGATGAAGAGGAATGGTGAGAGTGGACATCTTTGTCTTCTTACAGATTTCAGAGGGAATGCTTTCAACTTTTCCTCATTCAGTATTATATTGGCTGTAGGTTTCTCATAGATGGCTTTTTAACATTGAGTTATGTCCCTTGTATGCTGATTTTGCTGTGAGCTTTAATCAAAAAGGGATACTGGATTTTGTAGAATGCTTTTTATACATCTATTGAGATGATCATTTGATTTTTGTTTTTAATTCTGTTTATGTGGTGTATCACATTTATTGACTTGCATATGGTAAATCATCCCTGCATCCCTGGTATAAAACCCACTTGATCATGGTGGATTAACTTTTTGATATGTTGTTGGATTCATTAAGCTAGTATTTTCTTAAGGATTTTAACATCTATTTTCTGGTTTTTTGTTTGTTTGTTTGTTTCTACTTTAAATTCTGGGATACATGTGCAGAACGTGCAGGTTTGTTACATAGGTACACACGTACCATGGTGGTTTGCTGCACCCATCAACCCGTCATCTACATTAGGTATTTCTCCTAATGCTATCCCTCCCCTAGCCCCCCACCCCATGACAGTCCCTAGTGTGTGATATTCCCCTTCTTGTGTCCATGTGTTCTCATTGTTGAACTCCTGCTTATGGGTGAGAACATGGGGTGTTTGGTTTTCTGTTCCTGTGTTAGTTTGCTGAGAATGATGGTTTCCAGTTTCATCCATGTCCCTGCACAGGACATGAACTCATCCTTTTTTATAGCTGCATAGTGTTCCATGGTGTATATGTGCCACATTTCTTTAATCCAGTCTATCATTGATGGAAATTTGGGTTGGTTCCAAGTCTTTGCTACTGTGAATAGTGCTGCACTAAACATATGTGTGCATGTGTCTTTATAGTAGAAAGTTTTAAAATCCTTTAGGTATATACCCAATAATGGGATTGCTGGGTCAAATAGTATTTCTGGTTCTAGATCCTTGAGGAATCGCCACACCGTCTTCCACAATGGTTGAACTAATTTACACTCCCAACAACAGTGTAAAAGTGTTCCTATTTCCCTATATCCCATCCAGCATCCATTGTTTTCTGACTTTTCAATGATCCCCATTCTCACTGGCACGAGATGGTATCTCATTGTGGTTTTGATTTGCATTTCTCCAATGTCCAGTGATGATGAGCTTTTTTTCATATGTTTATTGGCTGCATAAATGTCTTCTATTCAAAAGTGTCTGTTCATATCCTTTGCCTGCTTTTACATGGGTTTTTTGTTGTTGTTGTTTGGTTTTCGTTTGTTTGTTTTTGTTTTGTAAATTGGCTTAAGTTCGTTGTAGATTCTGGATATTAGCCCTTTGTCAGATGGATAGATTGCAAAAATTTTCCTCCATTCTTTAGGTTGGCTGTTCACTCTGATGATAGTTTCTTTTGCTGTGCAGAAGCTCTTTAGTTTAATTAGATCCCATTTGTCAATTTTGGCTTTTGTTGCCATTGCTTTTGGGGTTTTAGTCATTAAGTCTTTGCCCATGTCTATGTCCTGAATGGTATTGCCTAGGTCTTCATCTTGGGTTTTTTTTTTTAAATTTATTCATTTATTATTATTATACTTTAGGTTTTAGGGTACATGTGCGCAATGTGCAAGTTAGTTACATATGTATACATGTGCCATGCTGGTGCGCTGCACCCATTAACTCGTCATCTAGCATTAGGTATATCTCCCAATGCTATCCCTCCCCCCTCCCCCCACCCCACAACAGTCCCCAGAGTGTGATGTTCCCCTTCCTGTGTCATTGTGTTCTCATTGTTCAATTCCCACCTATGAGTGAGAATATGCGGTGTTTGGTTTTTTGTTCTTGCGATAGTTTACTGAGAATGATGATTTCCAATTTCATCCATGTCCCTACAAAGGACATGAACTCATCATTTTTTATGGCTGCATAGTATTCCATGGTGTATATGTGCCACATTTTCTTAATCCAGTCTATCATTGTTGGACATTTGGGTTGGTTCCAAGTCTTTGCTATTGTGAATAATGCCACCATAAACATACATGTGCATGTGTCTTTATAGCAGCATGATTTATAGTCCTTTGGGTATATACCGAGTAATGGGATGGCTGGGTCAAATGGTATTTCTAGTTCCAGATCCCTGAGGAATCGCCACACTGACTTCCACAATGGTTGAACTAGTTTTTATGGTTTTAGGCCTTACATTTAAGTCTTTAATTCATCTTGAGTTAATTTTTGTATAAGGTGTAAGGAAGGGGTCCAGTTTCAGTTTTCTGCAAATGGCTAGCCAGTTTTCCCAATACCACTTATTAAATAGGGAATCCTTTACCCATTGCTTGTTTTGTCAGGTTTGTCAATGATCACATGGTTATAGATGGGTGGCATTATTTCTGAGGACTCGATTCTGTCTCATTGGTCTATATATCTGTTTTGGTACCAGTACCATGCTGTTTTTCTTACTGTCGTTTTGTAGTATAATTTGAAGTCAGGTAGCATGATGCCTCCAGCTTTGTCCTTTTTGCTTAGGATCGTCTTGGCTATACAGGCTCTTTTGTGGTTCCATATGAAATTTAAAGTAGTTTTTTCTAACTCTGTGAAGAAAGTCAATGGTAGCTTGATGGGGATAGCACTGAAACTATAAATTACTTTGGGCAGTATGGCTATTTTCATGATATTGATTCTTCCTATGTGTGAGCATGGAATGTTTTTCCACCTGTTTGTGTCCTTTCTTATTTCCTTGAACAGTGGTTTGTAGTTCTCCTTGAAGACGTCCTTCACATCCCTTGTAAGTTGTATTCCTAGGTATTTTATCCTCTTGTAGCAATTGTGAATGGGAGTTGACTCATGATTTGGCTCTCTGATGGTCTACAATTGGTGTATAGGAATGCTTGTGATTTTTTGCACATTGATTTTGTATCCTGAGACTTTGCTGAAATTGCTTATCAGCTTGAAGAGATTTTGGGCTGAGATGAGGGGGTTTTCAAAATATACAGTCATGTCATCTGCAAATACAGACAATTTGAATTCCTTTCTTCCTATTTGAATACCGTTTATTTCTTTCTCTTGCCTGATTGCCCTGGCCAGAACTTCCAACACTATGTTGAATCAGAGTGGAGACAGAGGGCATCCTTATCTTGTGCCAGTTTTCAAAGGGAATGCTTCCAGCTTTTGCTCATTCAGTATGATATTGGCTGTGGGTTTGTCATAAATAGCTCTTATTATTTTGAGATACGTTCCATCAATACATAGTTTATTGAGAGTTTTTAGCATGAGGGGGTGTTGAATTTTATAGAAGGACTTTTCTGTATCTATTGAGACAATCATGTGGTTTTTGTCATTGGTTCTGTTTATGTGATGGATTATATTTATTGTTTTGCATATGTTGAACCAGCCTTCCCATTCCAGGGATGAAGGTGACTTGATTGTGGTGGATAAGCTTTTTGATGTGCTGCTGGATTTAGTTTGCTAGAATTTTATTGAGAACTTTTGCATCGATGTTCATCAGGGATATTGTCCTGAAGCTTTCTTTTTGTTGTGTCTCTGCCAGGTTTTGGTATCAGGATGCTGCTGGCCTCATAAAATGAGTTAAGGAGGAGTCTCTCTTTATCTATTGTTTGGAATAGTGTCAGAAGGAATGGTACCAGCTCCTCTTTGTACCTGTGTGGTAGAAATCAGCTGTGAATCTGGCTGGTCCTAGGCATTTTTTGGTTGGTAGGCTATTAATTACTGCCTCAGTTTCAGAACTTGTTATTGGTCTATTCGAGGATTCGACATCTTCTTGGTTTAGTATTGGGATGGTGTATGTTTCCAGGAATTTATCAATTTTTTCTAGATTTTCTTGTTTATTTACCTAGAGGTATTTATAATATTCTCTGATGGTAGTTTGTATTTCTGTGGGATCAGGTGTGATCTACCCTTTATCATTTTTTAGTGTGTCTATTTGATTCTTTTGTCTTTTCTTCTTTCTTATTCTAGCTAGTGGTCTATCTATTTTGTTAATCTTTTCAAAAAACCAGCTCCTGGATTCCTTGCTTTTTGAAGGGTTTTTCATATGTCTATCTCATTCAGTTCTGCTCTGATCTTAGTTATTTCTTGTCTTCTGCTAGCTTTTGAATTTGTTTGCTCTTGCTTCTCTAGTTCTTTTTATTGTTATGTTAGTGTGTTGATTTTAGATCTTTCCTGCTTTCTCCTGTGGGCATTTAGTGCTATAAATTTCCCTCTAAACACTGCTTTAGCTGTGTCCCAGAGATTCTGGTACATCGTGTCTTTGTTCTCATTGGTTTGTAAGAGCTTATTTATTTCTGCCTTAATTTTGTTATTTACCCAGCAGTCATTCGGGAGCAGGTTGTTCAGTTACCATGTAGTTGTGTGGTTTTGAGTGAGTTTCTTAATCCTGAGTTCTAATTTGTTTGCACTGTGGTCTAAGAGTTATGTGGTCTGTTTGTTATGATTTTCGTTCTTTTGCATTTGCTGAGGCGTGTTTTACTTCCAATTATGTGGACAATCTTAGAATAAGTGTGATGTGGTGCTGAGAAGAATGTATATTCTGTTGATTTGGGATGGAGAGTTCTGTAGATATCTATTAGGTCTGCTGGGTCCAGAGCTGAGTTCAAGTCCTGAACATTCTTGTTATTTTTCTGTCTCATTCGTATGTCTAATATTGACAGTGGGGTGTTAAAGTCTCCCACTATTATTGTTGGAGTTAAGTCTCTTTGAAGGTCTCTAAGAACTTGCTTTATGAATATGGGTGCTCCTGTATTGGGTACATATCTATTTAGGATAGTTAGCTCTTCTTGTTGCGTTGATGTTCTTACCATGATGTAATGCCCTTCTTTGTCTTTTTTGATCTTTGTTGTTTTAAAGTCTGTTTTATCAGAGACTAGGATTACAACTCCTGCTTTTTTTTTTTTTTTTTTTTTTTTTTTTTTTTTTTTTTTGCTTCCATTTGCTTGGTAAATATTCCTCCATCCCTTTATTTTGAGCCTATGTGTGTATTGCACGTGAGTTGGGTCTCCTGAATACAGCACACCAACGGGTCTTGACTCTTTATCCAATTTGCCAGTCTGTGTCTTTAATTGGGACATTTAGCCCATTTACATTTAAGTTTAATATTGGTATGTGTGAATTTGATCTTGTCATTATGATGCTAGCTAGTTATTTTGCCTATTAGTTTGGCATCTATTTTCATCAAGGAAATTGGTCAGTAGTTTTCTTCTTTCATTATGTTCTTTTGATTTTCGTATTAGAGTGATGCTGGCTTCATATAATTAATTAGGTTGGGTTCCTTCATTCTCTATCTTATGATATAGTGTCAAAAGGATTGGTACCAATTCTTCTTTGAATGTTTTGCAGAATTCTGCTGTGAATCCATCTGGTCCTGAACTTTTTGTTTGTTGGTAATTTTTAAATTACCATTTCAATCTCACTATTTGTTCCTGGTCTGTTCAGGGTATCTAGTTCTTTCTGATTTAAGCTAGGAGGGTTATGTTTTTCCAGAAATTTATCCATCTCTTCTAGGTTTTCTAGTTTATATGTGTGAAGGTGTTCATAGCAGCCTTGAATGATCTTTTGTATTTCAGTGGTGTCAGTTGTAATATCTACTGTTTTGTTTCTTAGTGAGGTTATTTGGATTTTCTCTCTTCTTTTCTTGGTTAATCTTGCTAATGGTCTATCAATATTCTTTATCTTTTCAAAGAACCAGCAAAAAGCTGGTTCATTTATCTTTTTTTTTTTCAATTTCATTTACTTCTGCTCTGATCTTGGTTATTTCCTTTCTTCTGCTGGGTTTAGATTTGGTTCGTTCTTGTTTCTCTAGTTCCTTGAGATGTGACCTTAGAATGTCATTTTGTGCTCTTCTAGCCTTTTTGATGCAGGTGTTTAGGGCTATGAACTTTCATCTTAGCACCACCTTACCTGTATTCCAGATGTTTTGGTAGGTTGTGTCATTATTTTCCTTCAGTTCAAAGAATTTTTAAATTTCCATTGTTGCAGGAAGTCAGGGACCCTGAATGGAGGGACGGACCAGCTGGAGCCGTGGCAGAGGAACATAAATTGTGAAGATTTCATGGACATGTATCAGTTCCCAAAATTAATACTTTTATAATTTCTTATGCCTGTCTTTACTTTGACAAGAAGGTTAAAAAAACAGGGCCCGAAGGCGAGTAACAGCAAGATGGCTGCCACAGGACACAGAAAGGGGAGAAGCCATGTTGCCCAACTCCAGATGTTGGTATAAGAGTTTGAAAAGCATTGTCTTATTTCAGAAGCCTTTTCCTGTAAACACTGGGTGGCATCTCATACTATCCCTGACTGGTTAGTTTAAAAACAACACTCTTCCCCTAAAAAGGTGCAGAGTCCTCCTTTCTCAGCAGTGAGGCGGTCTAGGCCTCAGCAATTTTGGAGAGTCACTGCTGCCAAAGAGTCTATTTGGGAATGTAAAGTAAGGATAGATTTTGTTATTTCTTGCAAACTGTCTGAGAGGCAGATATTGGTTGAAGTTCCACATAAGAAGAATATGCCTTGGCTGGGTAGACAGAAATTCCTTTTAAAGGAATAGGGTTCACTGTTTTTTCTTCATGGCTACCACTAATTAATTGACTGCCTACCTTTATGGACTTGTCTATTCTGGCCATTTTAAATAAGTGAAAAGACAAAATAAATGGCCTATTAAATCTAGCTTCTGTTACTTTGCATATTATTTTCAAGGTTCACTACTGTGGTAGCATATTTTAGTACTTTATTCTTTTTTATGCCTGAATAATTTCCATTGTATAGATAGATGACTATTTGTGTATCCATTCATGACTTGTATATAGTTTTTCTAGATTATGTATAGTGCTATTATGAATATTTCTGTACAAGTTTTTATGTGAACACTTGTTTTCAGTTCTCTGGGGTATATGCTTAGGAGTGTAATTTACAATTCTTATGATAAATCTAGCTAAACGTTTTGAGAAGTTGCCAAACTATTTTCCACAGAACCTGTACCATTTTCTTTCCCATGTATGAGAGTTCTCATTTCTCTACATCCTCACCAACACCTGAGCTTTTTCATTATTGCTATTTATTTTTAAACATAGCCAGCCTAATGGGAGTGAGGTGGTATCTTATTGCCATTGTGATTTGCATTTCCCTAATTATAATGATATTGAGTATCTTTTAATGTGCTTATTAGCCATTTGTACATCTTATTTAGTGAAATATCTATTCTCATTTAAAAATTGTTTTTTTCTTTTTACTGCTGATTTCTGAGAATTATTTTATATTCTAGATAATAAACTCTTAGCAGATATAAATTGAGTACATTTTCCACCCTTCTATGGGTTGTCTTTTCACTTTTCTAATTTCCTTTAAAGCACGTAAGTTTTTAATTTTGATGAAATCAAATGTATCAGTTTATTTCTTGTGCGGTTGATGCCACATCTAAGAAATCACTGCCTAATTCATGGTCAAAATGATTTATGCTTATGTTGAATTCTAAAAGTTTCATAGTTTTAGCTCTTACATTTTTGTCTTTGATCCACTTTGAGATAATTTTTAAATATGGTATAAAGTAGAAGTCCAAAATAATTACTTTGGATGCAGATATCCACTTATTTCTGTGTCATGTGTTGAAAAAACATTTCCTTCCCTACTAAAGTGTCTAAGAATCTTTGTAAAAATCAGGTATAAAAAGTGAGGGTTTATGTTTGGATTCAAAATTCTACTTAATTGACCCAAATATCCAAACTTACGCCAATACCACAATGTTTTGATTTACTATAGCTAGATTGTAAATTTTGAAATAGAAAAGTATGAGTTTTTCAACTGTGTTCTTCAAGCTTCTTTTAGCTGCATGAGGTCCTTTGAATTTTCACATGCATTTTAATTTAATTCAGTTTATTTATTTCTGAAAATAGGTCAAATTTTTATTTTTAATTAAAAATTTTTTTATTATTAAAAAATCTTAAATATATGAAATAGATAGATTACTATAATGAACTCCCATGTACTCATCACTCAGCTTGCATAATGGCTAACTGATGGCCTGTCATTTTCTCACTATATTGCCATGTTGTTTTGAAGCAAACTCCAGGCATTATAGCATTTAGTACATCACTATTTGAGATCCATCAGGACATTTTTACATGTTAATGTTAAAAAAAATCAGATAAATAGTTCTAATCATTGTATATAGTATTATTTTTCGTCGTGGTATCCTGACATCATATTTTTTAACACATAACAATTGATTATAAAATCTCATCAGTGAGTTTCATAATATTTGTAGACATGTCTGTAAGCTAAAGCACGATTTGGTGGACTACAGAAATATTTCACAGATTTGGCTAGGTTTCTTGGAGGAACTATTTTTCTTTTGAAACTTTTTATACTTGACTCAAATTTAGAATGATAATTTGCATGCCAGATCTATGAAGCATTAATTATACTCATTGTTGGATATATGCATGTGTTGTATACAATTCTTTATTTTTAAAAATCTTTTATGGGTACATAGTAGATGTATATATATATGAGGTGAATGAGATATTTCGATATAGGCATGCAATGTGTACCAATCACATCATAGAAAATGGGGTATTCATCCCCTCAAGCATTTATCGTTTGTGATAGTAACAATCCAATTATACTCTTTCAGTTATTTTAAAATGTACAATTAGAGCAGTTGGAATTTCAATAGTGATTGTATTGAATCTGCAGATACCTTTTGGGAGCATTGCCATTCAACAATATTGAGTCTTTGAATTACACACATGGAGTATCTTTCCATATATTTGGGCCCTTAATTATTTCAAGAATGTTTTCTTGTTTTCAGTGCAAAGATCTTTACTTAGGTCATTTATTTCTCTCTCTCTCTCTCTCTGATTAGTTGCAGGTGCTTTGTAATTTTTTAAAATTTCAATAGCTTTAGGGGTACAAGTGTTTTTTGGTTACATAGGTGAGTTGTATAGTGGTGAAGTATGGGCTTTTATTGCACCCATCACCCCAATAGTGTACATTATATTTTTATATATTTTTCTTATGTTATTGTGATTGGACTTGTTTTCCTAATTTCATTTGAGAATTGTTCATAGCTAGTGTCTAGATAAGCAACTCATTTTTGTATGCTGATCTTGTGTTCAGCAACAATCCTGAACTTTTAAAAACAGTTTGAATTTTATTTAATTTTTAGATTGGCATTTTACCTCTACTATGCAATATTTTAGTAGTAGCTCCAGATACTATAATGTGCATTATACATTTTTCAAAATTAAACTTAATGTTATATAACTTCACATAAAATGCTAAAACCTCACCGATATAAAGGTCCTATTATCACCCTTTAAGCCCCTTATGCTACGCTTATTGTGTTAATTACATCTACCTGTATTATAAGCCCACATGGTAGCATTACAGATTTTGTCTTAAAAAGTCACATGCATTATAAAGAGAATAATAAGAAAGAGGTAAAATATTTAAATAAAATTATCTGTTATATATTACCTAGATATTTATCACTTCTGATGCTCCCCATTATTTTTGAAAACATAAACTTCTGTCTGGTATCATATCCTCTAGCCTGAAGAACTGCCTTTAGCATTTCTTTTGTAGCAGGTCTACTGAGAACAGATCCTCTCAGTTGTTTGTTTGCTTACTAGGCCATTTTTGCTGGAGGTTTTTTACTGTTCTTGTTAGTGTGATCATCCCTATATTTCACCATTATCGTTGAAGGATATTTTAACTGGACACAATTCTGGGGTAACAGTTTTACTTTTTTTCTAATACTTAAAAAAAATGATTCCCATTTCTCTAGCCTCCACAGTTTCTGATGTCAGCCATTTTTTTAAACATTGTTCCTTGTATTAAATATATTATTTTTATCTTCTTATTTTTAACGTCTTTGGATTTTCATATGTTTACATATGAACTTTTTTTTTTTTCGAGACGGAGTCTCACACTGTCGCCCAGGCTGGAGTGCAGTGGTGTGATCCCGGCTCACTGCAACCTCTGACTCTCGGCTTCAAGCGATTCTCCTGCCCCAGCCTCTCAAGTAGCTGGGATTACAAGTGCCCACCACCACGCCCAGCTAGTTTTTTGTATTTTTAGTAGAGATGGGATTTCACTATGTTGGCCAGGCTGGTCTCAAACTCCTGACCTTGTGATCCGCCCACCTTGGCCTCCCAAAGTCCTGGGATTACAAGCGTGAGCCACCTCACCCAGCCAGGTATGAACATTTTTGTGTTTTGTAGCTTTGGGTTTATTTTAGCATCTTGAATCTGTAAATTTGTGTCTTACATGAAGAAATCTTTTTCATTCTTCAAACATTTTTCTACATTTATTCTATTTTATCTGAGACTGCAATTATACTTATTATAGATTCTCTAATATTGTCTAGTAGATCCCTGAGACACTTTATTTTTACAATCTATTTTTTGTTATTCAGATTGTACAATTTGTTTGTGTTGATCTATTTAAATTCACTGCCTCTTTCCACTGTATTTTCTATGAAGTCCATCTGGTTAATACATTTGCTTTAATTTTTTTATTTTTTATTTGGTTCCTTACAATTATTCTTATTTAATGGGTGATATTTTATACATTTTAATTAGTTGTGATCATTTTTTTCTCAAATTTATTTATTTCATTTTTTCTCAAATTTATTTCTTTTAAATCGACATGAATTATATGTACTTATTGTGTACAACATTATGTTTTGAAATATATATATGTATCTATATATGTACACACACATTGTGAAATGTTTAAATATAGCTAATTAACAAATGCACTACCTCACAAAATTATAATTTTGTGGTGGAAATATTTAACATTCACTCTCAGCATTTTTCAAGGATAGAATATATCATCATTTACTATATGCTGTACTATAGATCTCCTGAACTTATTCCTGCTATCTAGGTATAATATGTTTTATTTGACCAATATCTTCTCCAGCCTCCCCGTCCGGCAACCACCCCAGCCTCTGGTAACCACTATTCTTCTCTTTACTTCTGTGAGATCAACTCCCTCATTGTTCTTCATTCTTGTAGCCATATGTAGATATCTGAACATTTGAAGAAGTATGCACTTCTTTCAGTCTTCACAGACAGGCTTTGAGAACATCCTTCAACAATCTTTCAAGGGACCTCTGTGGTCACTGCAGTTTGGAATCACTGAAGCTAGTGTGGTGCCAGGCTTGAGTCCCATAGCCACTGAAGCTGCTGAAGCACAAAGGCATGTCTGAAGCCCATAATCGCGGAGTCCTGCCTGTCACTGAGGTTTTTCATGAACCCAAGGCCACTGTAGCTGGTTAATGGTGAAGCCGACTGCCCCAGAAATGTTTTGTGTTTCTGTTTGTCAGATGTCTGAAAACAATGTTAGTCCAGGAACATCTTAGCAAGTGAATACATTGAGATTTCCTGAATCATCATCCTAACTCGGTATCCAAATATATGTGATGGTCAGCTCCATTTATCAACAAGAAAACCTTTTCCATACTTGCATGTAGTGCAAAAACAGTGGACATATTAAAAACCATTGAACTGTATACTTTAAATGGGTAACTTGCATGGCATATGAATTACATTTTCGTAAATCTGCTATAAAGAATGTGGCTGTAGTACTCTGGGGTTCTGCTTCCACACTGGGCTCCAGGTTTACTCTGATGTTGTCCTAAAAGTTCTAATGTTTGCCAAATCTTTGATGGGTTAAAGAAAAAAATAAGCACATATGCACACACACTTTTTGTAATTATTGAAAATTTGTCAAATTTGACTAGTATTTACAAAATATTTATAAAAAATATTTACCAAAAGTGTATATGTATATTTGTTTTACTTGATATCACATATGATGTTGCTTTTTAAATTCTTATTTTTTATTGCTTTTTAAATTCTTGTTTTATTTTTTCTTATTTGAAGACTTTTTTTGAATAGCTGTGATTCTTTTGAATTTCTATTTATTTTTTGGATATCCAAATCTCTTAATTTTTCTTCTTTAGGATTAATATACTTCCCTTTTAGGTTATGTTATTACCCTTCTCTCCAACTTAAAAATTAAAGAAAATAAGAATAAAACAAGAATACCCTGTAAAAGTTATGTTGTAATTTGAGTACAAGTAGGACAGATGGGCAAATGATGGGTACTGTGAAATGAACCTAAAGCTATAAATGCAGCTTTGTTTGCAAGGCAAATAGTTCCCCGATGCAACTAATTTAAATATGAAGGCTAGGTTATTGCAATAAGCCAAAAACTATTTAAAATCATTTTAAGGAAAACAGAATCTCTCCTTGGGTAAATGAAGGCTATATTCTTAGACTTTGAAGATCAGGCTTAGTGGTTAATATTACTTAGTGGTGATCAAAGTGATCATCACTTTAGTGATCACTCTCTTTCTCTCTCTCTCTCTCACTCTCTCTTGCTCTGTCTCTTTCTTTCTCTCTCTCTGTGTGCGTGCGTGTGGATGTCTATGGTAATTCTGAGCAATGCTGGCATTCTTACTTTTGTTTACATAGCATTGTCAGTCCTCCACCTACTCCTTTACTCATGCCCCACGTATCTTTCAAAATCATAACATGGCTTTGTTGTTTTTTTTCTTTTAATTGTGTATTTTGTTAGCTCTCTTTTTAGTCCTTCAGGGTTAAAGCAGTAAGTGCCGTATAAATATCTATTAAACTGAAAGGCCTCAGTATATTTTTTTAAGTCACTGGGATTTAGACAGAGCACTAGAGAAAATCTTTCCTGGCATAGACAGGTGATTAATAATAATCATGTCTGATTTTCATGAAATTCCCACTGATATCTCTCAGTCAATAATTTATTTTTAAAAAGGTATCTCGTGTTTAAGTGATTTTGTATTCGTAGACTTTATTTTCCAGAGCAGTGTTAAGTTTACAGAAAAATGGAAAGAGGTATTATAAGTAGTTTCTATATACCTCTTTTTTACTACAGAATTCCCCCTTTTATTAACATCCTATGTTAGGATAAAACATTTACCACAATTGATGAACCGATATGAATGCCTTATTTTTAACTAAAGTCCATAGTTTGCATTAATGTTCACTCTTTGAGTTGTACAGTCCTATGAGTTTTGACAAATGTATTATGCCTTGTATTCACCATTATGGGATCATTCAGTATAGTTTCAGCACCTTATAATTGTCCTGTGCTCCACCTACTTGTCCCTTGCGCCCTCCCCATGAACCCTTAGCAACCAATAATCTTTTTATCATTACTATGGTTTTACCTTGTCCAGTATGTAATATAGTTGGAATCTTAAAGTATATATCTTTTTGAGACCAGTTTCTTTTATTTAGCAATATGCATTTAAGGTTCATTATGTTTCTGTGTGCCTTAATAGCTCATATTTTTAGTGCTCAGCAATATTCAGTTATACGGATGTACTATACACCAGTTCTCTTATCTACAGCTTTGCTTCCTGTGGTTTTAGTTGCCTATGCTCAACCATGGTCTAAAAATATTGAGTTGCATGTCATTATGTGTAGTGTGATGAAATCTCGTGGCCATCCTTTTTTTCCAGGGTAGCCACACTATATATATACTATGCACCCTCTAGTCACTTAGTAGCCATCTTGGTTATCAGTTTGATATATCACAAGAGAAAGAAGGGCAATTACACTACAATAAGATATTCTGAGAGAGAGAGAAATGGAGAAAGAACACATTCACATTATCTTTATTACAGTATATTGTTATAATTTTTCTATATTAATTTATTTTTATTATAGATTCACGGGGTACATGTGCAGATTTCTTACATGGATATATTACACAATGATGAGGTTTGGGCTTCTAGTGTACCCATCACCCAAATAGTTAACATTGTACCCAATAGGTAATTTTTCAACTCTCACCCCCACCTTACCTCCCCACTTTTGGAGTCTCTAGTGTCTATTATTTCCATGTTTATGCCCATGTGTACTCAATGTTTAGCTTCCACTTGTAAAAGAAAACATGCAGTATTTGATTTTCTGTCTCTGAGTTATTTCACATAGGATAATGGTCTCCAGCTGCATCCATGTTGCTGCAAAATACATGATTTCATTCTCTTTTATGGCTGAATAGTTTTCCATGGTGAGTATTATACAACATTTTCTTTACTCAGCCATCCATTAATGGGTGCTTAGTTTGATTCCATGACTTTGCTATTGTGAACAGTTCGGCAGTAAACATATGAGTGTGTGTGTGTCCTTTTGGTAGAATGACTTATTTTCCTTTGGGGAGTGTATTAGTCTGTTCTCACACTGCTAATAAAGACATACCCAATACGGTGTAATTTATTTAAAAAAAAAAAAAAGAGGTTTAATGGACTGGACTCACAGTTTCACATGGATGGGGAGGCCTCACAGTCATATATGAAGGTGAATGAGGAGCAAAGTTACATCTTACGTGGTGGCAGGCAAGAGAGCTTGTGTAGGGGAACTCCCCTTTATAAAACCATCAGATCTCGTGAGACTTATTCACTGCCACAAGAACAGCACAAGAAAGACCTGCCCCCATGATCCAATTACCTCCCACTGGGTCCCTTTCATGGCACATGGGAATTATGGGAGCTATAATTCAAGATGAGATTTGGGTGGGGACACAGCCAAACCATATCAGGTAGATACTCAGTAGTCTGATAGTTAAATGATCAGGTCAAATGATAGTTCTATTTTTAGTTATTTGAGAAATCTCCATACTATTTTTCTATAGATGTACTAATTTATATAATCAAAAACTGTATAAGAATTCCCTTTTCTCTATATTCTCACCAACAATTATTTTTTGACTGTTTAGTAATAGCCATTCTGATTGGTGTTAGGTGGTATCTCATTGAAGTTTTACTTTTACATTTCTCTGATGATTTGTGATATTGAGCAACATTTCATATTTTTGTTGACTACTTGTATATCTTATTTTGAGAAAAGTCTATTCGTGTCTTTTGCCCAATTTTTAATGTGGTTATTTGTTTATTACTCCCTTATTTGTTTGAATTTCTTATAGATTCTAGATATTTAACTTTTGTCAGATGCATAGTTTGCAAATATTTTTACTCATTCTGTAGATTGTCTGCTTACTCTGTTTATTATTTCGTTTGCTGTGCAGAAGCTTTTTAGTTTAATCAAGCCTCAGTTGTCTGTTTTTGTTTTTGTTGCACTTGCTTTTGAGGTCTTAGTCATAAACTACTTGCCTAGGCTAATGTCCAGAAGTGTTTTTTCTAGAGTTTCTCCTAGAATTTGTATAGTTTCAAGTCTTATATTTAAGTCTTTAATCGGTCTTGAGTTAATTTTTGTACATGGTGAGAGATAGGGGTCCAAGTTCATTCTTCTGCATATAGCTATTCAGTTTTACCAACACCATTTATTGAATAGGGTATCCTGTCTCCATTATTTATTTTAGTCAACTTTGTGGAAGATCCGTTGGTTGTAGGTATGTGTCTTTATTTCTGAGTTCTCTATTCTGCTCCATTGATCTATGTGTTGTTAATCTCTTACTGTGCCTAATTTATAAATTAACTTTATGATATGTATGTTTGTGTGTTAGGCTGTTCTTGCATTACAATAAAGGAATACTTGACTGGATAATTTATAAGGAAAAGAGGTTTAATTGGCTCATAGTACTGTAGGGTGTACAGGGTGCATGGTGCTGGCATCTGTTTCTGGTGATGGCCTCAGAAAGCTTATAATCATGGTGAAAGATGGAGTGGGAGCAGACATGTTACCTGGTGAGAGCAGGAGCAAGAGAGCAAAGATGTGGGGGAGGCCCTAGACTTTTAAAGGACCAGATCTTGTGTGAACTAACTAAGCGAGAACTCACTTATCACCAAGAGGGTGGTGCTAAATCATTCATGAAGGACCCACGCCCATGATCCCATCACCACCCACCAGGCCCCACCTCTGACAATGGGAATCAAATTACAACAAGAGATTTGGAGGGACAAACATGCAAACAATATCAGTGTGTATAGGAAAAAAGCACAGTATATATTGGGTTCAGTACTATTCATTGTTTCAGGTATCCACTGGGGGGGGTCCTGGTACATATTCCCCACAAATAATAGGGGTCTACTGTATTTTGTTTATTCATTCACCTATTAAAGGACATCTCTGTTTCATCCAATTTTTGGCAACTGTAAATCAAACAGCTATAAAAATTTATGTGCAAGTTTTTCTGTAGCCATACGTTTTCCACTTACTTGAGTAAATATCCAGGAGTATGATTCCTTGATTATACAATAAGAAAATATTTAGCTTAGTAAGAAACTGCCAAAATGTCTTCCAATGTGTTCATATCACTTATCATTCCTACCAGCAACGGATGAGTAGTTCTGTTGCTTCACATACTCATGAGTATTTGGTGTTGTCAGTGTTTTGGGTTTTAGTTAATTTAATGGGTGTCTTATAGCATCTTAAGTTGTTTTAATTTGCAATTCCCTAATGACATAATATGGAGCATCTTTACATATGTTTATTTGCTATTTGCATTTATTTTATGGTGAGGTATCTTTTCATATATTTTGCTTATTTTCCAATTGGCTTGTTTGGTGTTTCTTATTGTTGAGTTTTAAGAGATTTTTGTATATTTTAGATAACAGTCCTTTGTGTGTTTTGAAAATATTTTCTCACACTCTGTAGCTTAACTTTTAATTTTCTTGTTAGTGTTTCTCACAGAACAGTTTTTTTTTGTTTTGTTTTGTTTTATTTTTGAGACGGAGGCTCACTCTGTCACCCAGGCTGGAGTGCAGTGGCACGATCTCGGCTCACTGCAAGCTCCGCCTCCCGGGTTCAGGCCATTCTCCTGCCTCAGCCTCCGGAGTAGCTGGGACTACAGGCGCCTGCAACCACGCCCGGCTAATTTTTTGTATTTTAGTAGAGACGGGGTTTCACCGTGTTAGCCAGGACGATCTCGATCTCCTGACCTCGTGATCCACCCGCCTCGGCCTCCCAAAGTGCTGGGATTACAGGCGTGAACCACCACGCCCGGCCAGTTTTTTTATTTTAATATAGTAAAACTAAAATAATTTTGGATGGATAGCATCTAAAATGTCATCACCAATGCAAGGTTACCAATATATTATTTTATGTCATCTTAGCTGTTTCTTTTTCATTTTACATTTATCTTAATAATATATTTTGAGTTAATTTTTGTGAAAGTGTGTAAGACCTATGTCCAAATTTATTTACTTTTTAGATCACCACTTGTTGAATAGACTATACTTTCTATATTGTATTGACATTTTTGGCAAAAATCAGTGGACTTTAATTTTATGTGTTTATTTCTAGGCTCTGTTTTATTTTACTGATCTACTTATCTATTCTTTTGTTAGTAATACACTGTATATATTAATCTTAAAACTGGATAGTTCAATACATTGAATTTTATTTCAAAATATTTAAAATATTTTTAAATTTCTCTTGAAATTTCATCTTTGACCCATGTGTTATTTGGAAGTGTGTTGTTTAATCTCCAACTATTTCATGATCTTCCACTTAGCATTTTGTTACTGATTTTTAGTTTAATTCAATTCTTGTCTGAAAACATGCTTTGTATGCCTTCTATACTTTTAAATTTCTTAAGGTGTGTTTTATAGTCTAAAATAAGTTCTACCATGATGAATGTTCCACATATTCTTGAGAAGAATGTGTATTCTGTTATTGTTGAATAAAGAAATCCATAAATGTCAATAATATCTAGTTCAGCTCTGATCAGTTAAGCTATATTCTTACTGATTCTCTGCCTGCTGGATCTGACAATTACTGGGAGAGCAGTGTTAAAGTCTTCAACTATCAGAGTGGATAGTGTATTTTTCCTTAAAGTTCTTTCAGTTTTTGCCTCAGCTATTTTGGTGCTCTATTTTTAGATGCATGCACGTTGAGGAGCATTATGTCTTCTTAGAGTTATGTCTTTGTATTTTGTTAACACTTCTTAAAGAATTACGCCTTTGTCATTATGTAATGCCCTTCTTTATCCAATGATACTTTTTTTCGTTCTAATTTTGCTTTGTCTAAAATGGATATAGCTATTCCATTTTTCTTTTGTTATGGTATAACTTTCTCTAGCCCTTTACTGTTAATGTAACTATGTCTTTATATTTAAATGTGGTTTCATATACAGCACGAACTTGGATTATTTTGTAAGAACTCTGACAATCTCTGTTTCTTACTTGGTGTATTTAGACCCTTCACATTCAAAGTGATTACTAAAATAATTGGATTAATATGTACTATATTTGTAACTGTTTTCTGTGTGTTGCTCTTGGGTCTTTGTTTCTATTTTGTCTTTTCCTATTTTTTGCCACCTCTGGTTTTAATTGAGTATTTTATATGATTCAATTTTCTTTCCTTTCAACATATAAATTATTCTTCTTGTTTAATTCGTTTTGTGGCTGCTTAAGTTGACAATATAGTTAAAACTATTTTTATTCTACTTTCAAATAATACTATACTCCTTCATGAGTAGTGCAAGTACCTTATAACAGAATATTTCTAATACCTCCCTCCTGTCCCTTATAACATTGTTGTCATTTATTTCACTTTCCCATAAGCTATAATTATCTATGACATTGTTGTTTTGTATTATTTTATACTTTTTGAGCAGTTTCAGGTTGATAGCAAAATTGAGAGAAGGTACAGAGATTTCCCATATAACTCCTAACCTCATATATGAATAAACTTCCCCTTTATTAATATCCCACACCAGCGAGGTAAATGTGTTACAATTGATGAGCCTAAATTAACACATCACTACCACTTAAAGTCAATATATTACATTAGAGTTCACCCTTGGTTTTGTACATTCTATTGGTTTCGTACATTCTATTGGTTTTGTCACATGTATAATGATATGTATCCACCATTATAGTATCATACAGAGTACTTTGTCACCTTTAAAATCCTCTATGCATTACTTACTCATTCCTCCCTTCCCCCTAAACCCTAGCAACTACTAATATTTTTACTGTCTCCATTTTTTTGCCTATTCCAGAATGTCATATTATTGGAATCATATAATACATATCCTATTCAGATTGACTTCTTTCACTTAGTAATGTGCATTTAACTTTCTTTCATCTCTTTTTACAGCTTGATATTTTCTTTTTAGCTCTGGATAATGTTCAATTGTATGGATATTTCACAGTTTATTTATTCATTCATCTACTGAAAGACATCTTTGTTGTTTCCAAGTTTTGACAATTGTGGATAATGCTGCTACAAATACCTGTGCACAGGTTTTTATTAAAAACATGTTTTTTATTCATTTGGGTAGAATACTAAAGAGCACAATTCCTGGATTTTATAAAAGTATATTTAGTATTGCAAAATATTGCCAAAATGTCTTCCAAAGTGGTTGTACCACTTTGCACTCCCACTAGTAAAGAATGAGAGTTTCTGCTGCTCCACATCATCACCTGCATTTGTTGTGATCGGTGTCTTGTGTTTTTGCCATTCTCATAGGTGTGTAGTGGTATCTCAATGCTTAGAGTCAAGCAGAATCAGTCTTCCAACTTATTTCTTAACCTTATATATTGCAATGACTACCTAAGGTATTTCTCTCTTTATATAAATTTTATTTCTTTTATTTCTTATGATCCTTGATTGGATTCTGGATTTTATTTTATTTTTGTTTTAATTTTTTAGTTTCTGTGGGTGCATAGTAGGTATATATATTAATGGGATTTTTATCTTATATAAATTTTAGAATCAGTTTGCTGCTGTACACAAGACAACCTGCTGATATTTTTATTGGGATTATATTGAATCTATAGATCAATTTGTGAAGAGCTGACATCTTAACAATATTGAATCTTTTTATCCATGAACATGGGATATCTCTCCATTTGTTTAGTTATTGCTTTAAATTTCAACAAGGTATTGTAATTTTCCTCAAGTAAATCTTGCACATATTTTATAAGATTTATACTTATGTATTTTCTTTGGGTGGTATTAATGTAAATGGTATTGTTTTTCATTTCAAGTTCCACTTGTTCATTTCTGATACATTAGGAAAGTAAATGACTCTTGCACATTATCCTTGTGTCCTGAAACATCATTGTTATTTCTTATTAATTTCAGGAGTTTTCTTGCAAATTATTTTACATTTTCTGCATAGACAAGCATGTCATCTGCTAAGATAGATTTCTTATTCCTTCCTAATCAGTGCACCTTTTATTTCCTATTCCTTTCTATTTTCATTAGTTAGGACTTACAGCATAATGTTAAAAAGAAGTGGTGAAGGAGACATTCTTGTCTTTTTTTCAGTCTTAGGAGGGAAACTTATAGTTTCTCACCATTAAGTATAATGTTGGCTGTATCTTTTGGTAGATATTCTTTATTAAGTTGAGGAAATTTCCCGCTGTTTCATGTTTAATAAAATTTTATAATAAATAGGTGTTGGATTGTAATTCTTATTTTGAACAAATATATAGGTGATTTTTAAGAATGCTTTCAAGAACGATAATTAATTCTTAGATAACACAATTATTGTCTTCAATGCAACACACCACTCAATATCACATTCACTATTAATGGGGATCTAGTTTCACATTAAAAAGTTATGCATTGTATGGCTGGGTGCGGTGGCTCACACCTGTAATCCTAGCACTTTGGGAGGCTGAGGTGGGTGGATCACGAGGTCAGGAGATCGAGACCATCCTGGCCAACATGGTGAAACCCTGTCTCTACTAAAATAAACAAACAAAAAAAAAAACAAAAATTAGGTGGGCGTGGTGGCGTGTGCCCGTAGTCCCAGCTACTTGGCAGGCTAAGGCAGAAGAATCACTTGAACCTGGGAAGTGGAGATTGGAGTGAGCTGAGATTGCACCACTGCACTCCAGCCTGGTAACAGAGCAAGACTCCATCTCAAACTAAAGAAAAGTAATAATTATGCATTTTATTTATAGAAAAGTAGAAAATGAAGTTAGGAATAGTTAAATCATAATTTAATGAGAACTTGCTATGCTCCAAAAGCTATTTCAAGTACCTTACATGCATTATCATATTTTCTTCTCACAAAATCTTTTACACACTTCCCCATTTTATAGTGGAATAATCTAAAGCACAAAAAGTTTAAGTTTCCCAGTATCACAAGAGTAGTATGCGCTGTTAATTGTAAAGGTGAGATATGATCTTATACATTGTGGCTCCAGAGCCTTTTTTAACATTATACTACTTCCAAATATAGAAAAGAAAATACAAAATATGACAAAAAATTTTTTAAAAATTTGCTAAGCGCTCACAATATGTCAGAAATTATGCTAATTACTTTATGTGTGCAGCTTCATTTATTTCTTACAACAACACTAAGTAGATTATGTTTATCACCATTTTGCAGATGAGGAAACTGTAGTTCAGAAAGATTAAATAAGTGGGCCAAGGGCACTTGCCAAAACCATTGGTTGCAGAACCAGTGTTATAACTTAGTTCTGTCTGACTCTGAATAATATTCTAAACTTCATTTATTAGTGAAGTGTCACCTCAGATTTCTCATTTGGGAAATATCTTTATGACATCTGTCAGGTTATTTTACATTTGAAAAGTCTAAGGGCAATAAACACATATAACCCTGTCATAAAGATGAATGATACAAGGCACACTAACTGACGATAATAGAAAAGCACATCGTTATTCTTTCAAACACCACCATTATCATTATAAACATCACCTTTATCATTACCTTCCTCATAATCATAGTTGATTTCACCAATCTACAAAGCCTTGATTTCAGTGTTCTCTAAAATATATTTGTATGTAGCAATGGACTGTTATTCCATTAAAAATAAAATTTTTCTCCATTGTTTTAGTAAATACAGTTAAACACCTTATAAAATGTTGTTGTCTTTTTCTTCTACAAATGTAAATGCTTTTAATGCCTTTCTTTTTTCATAGCTTTATAAATTTCATTCAATGATTGTTAAGTTTGTGGTTTAAATTGTAAGAAATATTGCCATGAAAATAATTGAGGATATTAATTCAGACTTTTAAAAGCCTAACTGTATAGTAGCCTCCACAATACTGCCAATTACCAGTTGTTATTTTCACAGAAACAGTAATGAGTTTTAAGACAAACTACAATAATTTATCTCAGTTTTTCATAACCCAGCCTCAGCTATACACATTTAAGGGTGAATTGTTGACTATAAGATATCATCTAGAGCCCTCTGCCACTTTTCTCAAAGGCCAGTGATTTGAGGGATACAGAGGCCTATACAGTTTATGTTTATTTGTCAGAAAAAAGATGTATACTGTAACATCAGTTTTTGTAAATCTTCTTTAAATACCAAAATCAAAAAGCACAAAGAACTATTTCAGATTTCTAAATACCATGTAATAATTATAAATACTTTGTTAATTGTCACAAAGACTTTATAAGATATATATTAGTTGTAATTCCCATATTATGGATCAAGTTGTTGATACTCCAAGTTAGGTTATTTAACCTTACCTGGAGCCACATAGCTAGTTATTTGTGGAGCTAGACTTTAAATTCAGGTCCATCATGTGCCAAAGCTTATGCTATAATTACTGGTTTTGTTAGCCAAAATGAGCATGATTGCATAATGCCAATGTATCCTCCTAAAAGAATAATTTTTAGTTCCGTCTTATTACTTGTCTATTCAAAAATCTTACTTCATAACAGAACACAATAAACTGGTAAATAACTCTCTTGGTTGCAGTTATTTCTTACATTAATGTAAACTTATCACATGTCACTTTCCTCTACTGCCTTTCTTGATATATAACATGAGAATCAAGGAACCTTTAAAATCACAATAAACAAAGACACTTAAGACAATAAGACTAGAAGAGACATTTTTAGAAACTTCATGGTTTCTGCTCAACTAATTCCTTTACTTTCATTAGGACTGTAGATATCACACATAGATTGAAGATGGAACTCAGAAAACAACATAAGCTCATAAAAAGTTTAAAAAAAAAAAAGCTCCTTTCCTTTGATGGTTTAAAAAATGCCTGAAATAAGTGTAGTAAGTTGAAATATGTTCATGAAATGTAAGGTGAGCCTTCAAAAAAAGCCATCATAGAACGATGATGGAAGGCCATACTTTATGTTTCTACTGCAATGTTCAGTGACAATTAGGACCATCAGACTTAGTGTTTTTTGTTAACTCATATCTCAGTAGACACAGACATTTTTTTTCAATGTTAAACCACAGAGCAGATGTGATGTTCCATAAAATAACATTTTCCTATGATTAAACCTTTTAGTAAAAATAAAAATCAGTGTGAAATAAAGTTTTGGCATTTTTTCATGGCCCAGATTATGAAGTATTATAAAATAATGAAAAATAATGGCAAACTTTATATCTAATGAACAATATAACCAACCTGGGAAACAATATTAGAGACTACCGGCTTCAAACCTCCTATCTTATGGCTGAAGAAACACGATCCAGAGAGGGCAAGGAACACACCTAAAGCTTTTCTGGTAGTAAACATCAGAATTATGACTGCAGCTGTGCCCTTTAATTTCAACTTCTGCATCCAAAATTAATCATAGATAACATATGACATCATATATGTGTATATATTTATATTTATATTCTCCACCTTCATATACTCCTCAGAAAAACCCTATGAAGTAAGTGATCTTATTAACAACATGGACAGATGAAGACACTGAACGAAGAGTATGTGTGCCTTGTGCAAAGCCACATAACTAGAAAGTGGTAGGACTGATTTGAACTGAGGCTGCCTAAAAATAGATTTTATGGCTTAAAACTACTTCACTTTCTCGCCTCTGTACTTCAATTTGAGCCTTAAATATGAGAAAAAAATTAATCAAAAGTATCATTGAATGATCAATTATGGATGCACCTCACAATGTAATTAATTTATTTAGTCACTTGTTAAACAATGAATTAAATATATATTGACATACATAGGACTCATATAAAAACTAACTCTAACATTCTCAATTTCCTTTCATATGAAATGAAGGCCAAAAATTGTAAGTGCCTCATTCAAGGCACTTTTCTTTTAGTGTGAAAGAAAAATAATTTCAACACTAGGACACGGTCATGCTTACTAACCTGATGACCAACACTAGATACCCCCAAAGTGTCGTGTTTTGTCTCGCATAGGGCAGAACAAGAGAAGTGAAAGTGCCTCTAGCATGCTTAAAGGCCATGAACCTGAAGGTATCCAAAAAACAAAATTAAGAAAATAATTCCATTTATTATGGCATCACAAAGAATAAAATGTTTAGGAATAAATTTAAACCAAGGAGGTAAAATATCTATACACTAAAAACTATAAGGCACTGATGAAAGAAAGAAGACACAAATAAACGGAAAGATATCTCTTGGCCATGGATTAGAAGAATTAATATTGCTAACATTTCCACATTACCCAAAGCAATCTGTAGATTTCATCTAATCTCTATTGAAATTCCAATAATGTTTCTCACAGAAATAGAAAAATATCCAAAAATTTGAATGAAAACACAAAGGATCCCAAATAGCTAAAGCAATCTCGAGAAACAAGAACAAAGCCATAGAAACTACATTTCTTGATTTCAAACTATATCACAAAGTTACAGTAATTGAAATAGTATGATACAGGCATTAAAACGGATACATAAGCCAATGGAACAAAATAGAGAGCCCAGAAACAAGCCCACACATACACGGTAAATGAATGTTCAAAAAGAGTGCCAAAAATACACAATGGGAAACAGTCTCTTCAATAAATGATGTTGGAAAAACTTGATATCCACATACAAAAAAAATGAAACTAGATCCTTGTCTTAAACCATATATAAAAATTGACTTGAAATAAATTAAAGAAAATATAGAGGGAATGCTCCATGACATTGATTTTGTCAACAATTTTTTTTTGGATATGACACCAAATGTACAGGCAGCAAAAGCACAAATAAACACAGGGGCATGCATCAAACTAAAAATCTTCTGCACAGCAAAGAAAACAAGCCATAAAATACAAAGGCAATTTATGGAATGGGAGAAGATAATTGGAAGCCATGTATTTGATAAGGGGTTAATATTGAAAATATACACGGAATTCATACAACTCATTGGCAATAAGAATAAAAATAAAAATGAGCAAAAGACCTGAGCAGACTTTTTTTTTCCAAAGAAGACATACCAATGACCAAAAGGAATATGAAAATATGCTCAACATCGCTAATCATCAGAGCAATACAGATTGAAACTGCAATGAGATATTAACTCACACCTATTAGAATGGCTAATATATTTTAAGATCAATAAAAGTATTTTAATACAACTGATATTATACAGTAGGAAAGTAAACCACCACTACACAGCTACAGGAATGAAGAGTAAAAAATACAACATTGAGCAATATAGAAATAGCATAAGTTTCCACTTACTATTTGACTCAATTAAGGTAATATTAAAATGAGACAAAACTATACTCTAACATTTAGAGATGCATACCTAGGTCATTAAATATGTTAGGTAAAAGGAAGCATTTGAAGAAAAAATATCCAGGCTAGTGGTGAATTATTGAGTAAATGTAAGCATCGTACTTTATTAAGAGGCAGGAGGGTACTTGGAAATAGTCTATGCTTTTAACTTAGGGTATTACAGAGGTGTGCTATTTATAATTCATAAAAACTTACACTTTATATTGTATTCACTAATTTACATTATATATACATTATATATATTTATTTCAACATAAATATATATATATTTTTCAACATAAATACATATATTTATTTCAACATAAATACATATATTTATTTCAACATAAATACATATATTTATTTCAACATAAATATATATATTTATTTCAACATAAATACATATATTTATTTCAATAGCTTTTGGGGTACAAGTGGTTTCTGGTTATATGGATGAATTGTATAGTGCTGAAATCTGAGATTTTATTGCACCCATCACCTGAGTAGTGGACATTGTACCCCAAATTTAGTTTTTTATCCCTTACCCCCTTTCTTTCTCCCCAATTCTGAGTCCTCAAAGTCCATTACACTACTCTGTATGCCTT
Organism: Pongo pygmaeus; assembly: GCF_028885625.2. Lineage (NCBI taxonomy): Eukaryota > Metazoa > Chordata > Mammalia > Primates > Hominidae > Pongo > Pongo pygmaeus. The sequence goes on along the minus strand of NC_072396.2, from coordinate 147,327,158 downwards.
TGTGTACCCATAGCTTAGCTTCCACTTATAATTAAGAACATGTTGTATTTCGTTTTCCATTCCTGAGTTATTTCATTTAGAATAATGGCCTCGAGCTCCATCCAGGTGGCTGCAAAATACATTATTTCATTATTTTTATGGCTGAGTAGTATTTTATGGTGTATATACATCACATTTTCTTTATCCACTCATTAGTCAATGGCAGTTAGGTTGGTTCCATATCTTTGCAATTGTGCACTGTGCTGCAATAAACATACACAGGCAGGTACATATGAGCATGTATATATCAAAATTTGACATAATGACTTGTCTTTCCTTTGGGTAGATACCCAGTAATAAAATTGATGAATCAAACGGTAGATCTACCTTTAGTTCTTTGAGAAATCTCCATACTGTTTTCCATAGAGGTTGTACTAATTTACTTAGAATGGCTATTATTGAAAAAAAAAGAAACAAGAGATAACAAGTGTTGGCAAGGGTATGGAGAAAAAGGAACCCTGTACACTGTTGGGAGAATGTAAATTGGTTCAATCGTTATGGAAATCATTATGGTTGTTTCTCAAAAAATTAAAAATAAAACTACTGTATGATCCACCAATCCCACTTCTGGGTATATATCTAGAGAAAATGAAGTCAGCATTTCAAAGAGCTTTCAGTTCAATGTTCACAGCATTATTCACAACAGTCAAGTTATAGGAAAAACATGTGTCCATCAACAGATGACTAGATGAAGAAAAAGTGATAGGCATGCACATATGTACACACACACACAAAGTGGAATATAATTTACCCATAAAAAGGAAATCCTGCCATCTGTGAAAACATTGATGGATCTGGAGGGTATTATACTAAGTGAAATAACCCAGACACAGAAAGATGCATACCGCATGATTGTTCTTATACGTAGAATCTAAAAAAGATAACTCATAAAAGCAGAGGATAAAACGATGGTTGCCTGGGGCTGGGGATGGTGGGGGTAGAAGGATTGAGGAGATGCAGTTTAAAGGGTATAAGCTTTCAGCTATAAGGTGAATAAATTCTGAGTGTCTAATGTACAACATGGTGGCTATAGTTAACAATACTGTATTGTTTACTTGAAATCTGATAAGAAAGCAGATTTTAGGTGTTCTCACCACAGAGACACACACATACACACTCACAAATGGTAACTATGAGTGGTGATGGATATATTAATTTGACTACAGTTATCAGTAAACAATGTATAGGTATATAAAATCAATCATCATGTTGTATACCTTCAATACACATAATTTATATTTGTAAATTAAATATTTTAAAATTAAAACTAAAGATGTAAGCTCCTAAATAAACTGTAAGCTATTCTCTCAGTCATTGAGAAAAACTATTCAGGTGGTCTCTACTGGACAAAGCATTAGTTTTGTGAAGGCTTACTTGCCCTCTAGGGTCTGATTCTGTTATTGGCTAACATGTGAATTCAAGTCAAAGGGCATTACTTACATTAACCAATAATCAACCTTATATTTGAAGATTAATGAAATGAATGTTCAAGAATGTTCTAGTTGTTCCTTCAAATACACATTCTCAAGTATGTATAATGTGTGGCAACACTATGGAATTTTAATAAGGTTGCTGCATTAAATATACCAAAATGTATATATATGAATACCATGTCATACTGAACATAGTAATTATAACAGACTTTAAACTTGCATAATATAGTATATGAGAGAGAAGTTTCTCTATTATATCATGCCTATGAAACATTATATCTGTATTATATAGGCATCATATATATATATCTGTATTATATAGGCATCATATATATATTAGACACTCAGAATTTATGCACAAGTGTCAGACAAAGAGAATAATAAAAAAGACAGATGATCCAGATAATAAGAATTGTGCATACATAAATGTTGCTCCAGGCTAAGGAGTGAAGATTCTCTCTCACCCAACCCTTCCTCACATGCAAACAAGAAAAACTAAACTTTTAAAGAAGAGATTTGCAAATGACCTAATCTAAAATTATAACCCTCCATTCTTTGAGAGAAAATAAACACACACACACACACACACATCCATTTATAAAATTCCTTTCCATCCTGCCTCCTCAGCATCAATCTCCTAATCTTTTCTATTTCTACTGTTGAAATCTAACCATCCTCAAAGATAAAACATTTTGTTTAAAGAAATGCACCCCTAAACATAACCTCTTGCATCTTATTTCCACTTGAATTTTACTTCCTCTGTGCTCCTGCACCACCTTCATTATAATTATTATGACAGCACTTATATGTATTTAAATCAAAACACCATAGAAAAGTTCTCAATGAAAATCCATCTTAAATAATGTGAAACTGAAGCTGATCACTTTCAGTGAAAGCTGACAAAAAGAGGAGGAAGTTCATGGTTCTTTTAGCCACTGAATTCAACACATAATTGTTTTCTCCTTTTCGAAGTATATGATTTCTCTTCTAAGTGTCAGGACTTTTGGATGATACTTGGCTTGCTTTTATTACTTTGTGAGGTTAAAGTGCCAATTGCAGTTCTACGGTCTAGTCTGTTAATTTGAATAAAAGGAAAAAAAATGTAGTAAAAGGAAGAAAGCCTATGTGTATCTGGTGACTGCTAAGTGGGGTGGAACAAATATTAAATCATTCCTAACTTGGGCCCCAAATGGTAGCTTTCAAATGGTAAATATGGAAACTCTTCATTTCCTGAAGAGGAAATGAAGGTTGGGCAATTGGAATGGGGTCTTTATTTTCAACCAGCCTCCTCTCAAGGACACAGAAGACCCATAGATCAGAGTTTAATTATTTAGGCTGTCTTAACTTCAGTGATTACAACTTAGAAGGCCACAAAAAAGAATAAATGGGATAAAATAGTCCAGATTCAGTCCAATGTTTCTTTGCTGATTTCTTTTTGTCTAGAAGATCTGTCCAATGCTGAATGTGGATATGCTATTCTAGGGTAAATTGCTAATTTTTTTTTTGCCTTTAGCACTTTAAATATGTAATGCCACTTTTTCCTGGCCTGTATTGTTTCCACTGAAAAGTCTGCTGTTAGACATGTTGGAGCTCTATTGTATGATCATTGTTTCTTGCAGGTTTTAGAGCCCTTTCTATATCCTTCATCTTTGGAAATTTGATTATTAAATGCCTTTGGGTTAAATCTGCTTGGTGTTCTATCACCTTCTTTAATTTACACATTAATATCCTTCCCTAGGTTTGAGAAGTTCTCTGTTATTATCCTTTTTATAATTTTTTTTCCTTCTCTTTCTCTACTTCCTCTTAAATGCTAGTAACTTAGATTTGCCCTTTTGAGGCTATTTTCAAGATCTGGTAGGCATGCTTTATTGTTTTTCTTTTCTTTTTTTTGTCACCTTTGACTGTGTATTTTTAAATACCCTGCCTTAAAGATTAAAGGTTCTTCATTCTGTTAGATCAATTCTGCTATTGCAAGACTCATGTGTTCTTCAGTATGTAAATTGCATTTTCAACTCCAGAATTTCTGCTTAATTTTTAAAAATTATTTCAATCCCTTTGTTAAATTTTTCTGATAGAATTCTGAATTAATTCTCTGTATTATCTTAAATTTCTTTGAGTTTCCTCAAAACAGCTACTTTTGAAGTATTTGTCTGAAAAGTCATGTATTTTCATTTCTCCAGAATTGGCCCCTGGTATCTTAGTTTGTTTGGTGAGGTAGGGTTTTCCTGAATGGTCTTGATGTTTGTGGATGTTTGTCAGTGTCTGGGCATTGAAAAATTAGGCATTTATTGTAGTCTTCACAGTGTGGGCTTGTTCATACCCATCCTTCTTGGAAAGGTTTTCTAGGTATTTTAAAGGACTTGTGTTTTGTGATCTAAGCCATATCTGAATTAAGGGCCACGACAAGCCCAGTAATTCTGCGATTCTTGTAGACTTTTAGAGCTAACACCTTGGTGGTCTTGGATAAGATCTGGGAGAATTCTCTGGATTACCAGGAGAAGAGTCATCTGAGCCCCATGAGCTGGGGGTAGAGTAACACAAGCACCCCTGTGGCTACCACTGCTGGGACTGCACTGAGTCAGACCTGAATTTAGAACAGCACTGGGTCTCCCCAAAGGCCTGTTGTAATCACTTCCTGAGTATCACCCCTACCCCCTTGTTCTCTCAAGGCCCTAGGGCTCTTCAATCTGCAGTGGGCAAAGCCAGCCAGACTTGTATCCTTCCCTTTATGTGGTGAATTCATTCAGGCTCAGGTGGGTACAGAGATGCCATACAGGAGCCAGGGCTTGAAATAAAAAACCTTAGAAATCTACCTGGTTTCCTGTTGTACTGTGGTTAATCTGGCACTCTAACCAAAAGACATAGTCCTTCTCACTCGTCCCTCTCCTTTCCATAGGCAGAGCATTCTCACTTCACAGCCACCACCACCAGATTCCCACAGATAGTACTGCCAGGCTACTGCCAATGTTCCCTTAAAGCCCAAGGCCTCTTCAGTCAGCTTGTGGTGAATAATGCCAGGAGGGCAGTGGGCTCTTGCCCCATGGCAAGTCCAAAAATGTTGTCCAAGAGCCATGGCCTGGAATCAGGGACCCCAAGAGCCCACCTTGGTCTCTAGCCCCTATGGCTGAGCTGGCACCTAAGGTGCAAAACAAAATCCTTTACTTTTTCTTCTGCTTTTCTCAAGCAGAATGAGTCTTTCACCATAGCCGCCACAGCTAGGAATGTGATGGGCTTCATCTGAAGCCAGCACGCCTCTGAGTCTCCCCCAGGATCCACCGCATACTACCTAGATATTGTTAATGGTTATTCAGGGTATAAACACTCTTCATCAACAGGTGACGGTTCCTGCTAGGACGTGGTCCCTCCCATCAAGGCAACAGGTTCCCTTCTTCTCCAGGGTGTGTCTAGAAATTTCATCCAGGAGATAGTGTCTCATGATTCTGACTGGTACTCTATCCTACTGTGGATGAGCTGGTATCTAATATGCAAGGCAAAGTTCTCCTTACTCTTTCCCCTCATCTCCCCAAGAGGACTAAAAGGTCTGTTTTAGAGCTGTTACCTGTGCTGCCTGAAGTCGGGGTAGGGGTGGTCCAAGCACTCCCTTAGCCACTCTGGCTGGTGTTTTAGTAGGTCGCATATGCCCCAGTTACACTGGCTCTGAGCCCAGCTCAACACTAGGACTCAGCTAGGTTCGCAGCCCTTGTGCCTTAGACTGTTTTTCAAGTGTGTTTGGAACCTCAGAACACTTTAGCCCATGGTGGTGAGGCTGGCTGAATCTCAAATCCCAACCACTGGGATGGGCAATTCTCCTCTGGCTAGGGCTCCTCTAAATGCTCCTTCCATGAATGGGTGTCAGCTGAGATCAGCCCAGTTTTGCTTTCTGCTGTGACAGGGAAGTACTGAGTTAAATGCAAAATCTCACAATTGGTGCACTCTCCCTCTCCGAAGAGCACAAATTCTCTCTGTGCCACGTGGCTGCTGCCGGCAGATTTGTGTGTTGGAGGGTGTTGGTGAATCATGACTGTCTTACCTATTCTCTTTAGTGCCTCTTCCAGTGATATGAGGTTAAAGTGAGGTACTGTGACTGCTCACCTGATTTTTGGTGAGGTCGTGATTTTTGGTTCTAATGAATGTACTCTTTTTGTAGATTGTTGCTAAATTTGGTATCCCTGCAGGGGGTGGGGGGAAATTGGTAGAGCCTTCTATTTCGCTATTTTGCTCTGTTATACCTACACATTATTTTTTAAAGGTGAAGTAATTTTATCATATTTCTTCATGTTTTAAAAACATTAAGAGATGATGCTTTATCTTCAAACATTTACTGTCAACCTTCTGCTTCTCCCCATGGAATTACTGGGTTATAAAAATACCACTTTGCTTTTTTTACATATTTGTTTTCGTGAAATTTCTTGAGTTTTTCTGTATAAGCATTTATATGCCCTCATATTTTGTTAAGGTAATGTTTTGTAAATTTTTATGATACTTGATTGCTTTTAGAGGTGTTATATATCACTGCTATAAATGTTACAAAGATCTTCACTGAGACTACACATTTTTACTTTTATTTTAAATTCAGGGTGTACATGTGTTGGTTTGATTCCTGGGTATATTGCATGATCCTGAAGTTTGGTTATGATTGATCCCATTGCCAAGGTACTAAGCATAGTACCTAATAGTCTTCCAACACTTGTCCCCCTTCCTCCATCCCTCTTTCAGTAGTCCCCAGTTTCCACTGTTACCATCTTTATGTCCATGTGTATCCAATGATTAGCTCCCACTTAGAAGCAAGAACGTGCAGTATTTGGTGTTCTGTTCCTGAGTTAATTAGCTTAGGATTATGGCCTTCAGCTGCATCTGAGTTGCTACAAAGGACAGGATTTCATTCTTTTTATGGTTTTCTAGTATTCCATGGTGTATATGTATCACATTTTCTTTATCCAATCCACTATTGATGCACACCTAGGTTGATTCCATGTCTTTGCTATTGTGAATAGTGTTGTGATGAACATGTAAGTACATGTGAGTTTTGGTGGAAATATTTGTTTTCTTTTGGATATGTTCCCAGTAATGGAATTGCTGGGTTGCATGGTAGTTGTGTTTTAAGTTCTTTGAAAAATCTCTGAACTGCTTTCCACAGAGGCTGAACTACTTTACATTCCCACAAACAATGTATAAGCATTCCCTTTTCCCTGCAGCCTTGCCAGCATCTGTTGTTTTTTGACCTTCTTAATGATAGCCATTCTGACTGGTGTGAGATGGTATCTCAGTGTAGTTTTGATTCGCATTTCTCCGATGATTACTGATGTTAAGCATTTTTCCATATGTTTGTTGGTCACTCATATGTCTTCTTTTGAGAAGTCTGTATTTATATCTTTTGTTCTTTTTTTTTTTTTTTTTTTTTTTGAGATGGAGTCTTGCTCCGTCACCAGGCTGGAGTGCAGTGGCGCGATCTTGGCTCACTGCAACCTCCGCTTCCCAGGTTCAAGCAATTCTCCTGCCTCAGCCTCCGGAGTACCTGGGATTACAGGCGCGTGCCACCATGCCCAGCTAATTTTTCTATTTTTAGTAGAGACGGGGTTTCACCATGTTGGTCAGGCTGGTCTCGATCTCCTGACCTCGTGATCCACCTGCCTCGGCCTCCCAAAGTGCTGGGATTACAGGCATGAGCCACCGTGCCCGGCCTGCTCATTTTTAATGGGCTTGTTAAGTTTTTGCTTGTTCGATTGTTTAAGTTCCTTACAGATTCTTAGTATTAGACCTTTGCCAGATGCACAGTTTGCAAATATTTTCTCCCATTCTGCAGGTTGTCTGTTTACCCTGTTGATAGTTTCTCTTGCTATTCAGATGCTCTTTAGTTTAATTAGGTCTCACTTGTCAATTTTTGGGTTTGATGCAATTGCTTTTGAGGACTTGAGACTATACATTTCTAATACTCTTCCACTTAGATTTTTTAGGACCTATAAAAATTAGCATTTTAGCACCATTTTAGTATCCGTTTCCTATGAACTACTTGAATATAGTTTCACCATTTCTGCCATCTAGTATGTTTTGGAGTTTTATTTGTCCAACCTTCCCTGTGAATGCAGCTTGAGTTTAGTGCAGTTACTACATGAATTTATCTCTTTTAAACATTCAACCTTTTCATCACATATTACTTGCAACTACTATAAAAGTTATAAAATTATAAAAGCTCTTAATAATATAGAGTAAAAAATCATATATTTTAATACGATACAGGAGTCTTCATGAACTAGAAACTTAATATACTCAACAAGCATTTTCATTTTTGGCCAGATGTGTAATTTTTTAAAATTTTATTTACTAAACTGATAAATTAAGACAAAATCTTACATCTTTATACTCTTTGTTCAAGCAAACCTATATATAAAGCACTGGTTTAGAAGTTGTGAGTGATCGTCACTGCTATTTACTTCATTATATTAAAAAAATATATTTTTTATATATATAAATATATATTTATATAAATATATATTTATATATGTAAGTATATATTATATATAAATATATATTTATATATTTATATATATATAAATATATATTTATATATTTATATATAAATATATAAATATATATTTATATATATATAAATATATAAATATATATTTATATATATATAAATATATAAATATATATTTATATATATATTTATATATAAATATATATTTATATATATATTTATATATATATTTATATATAAATATATATATAAATATATATATAAATATATATTTATATATAAATATATATTTATATATAAATATATATATCAGGCAATATATGCTATATTATGCTATAAGAAAAATAACCACAACTTTTCAGTGGCTTAAAACAACAAAAGGTTTACTTTTGCTTAGGCTGCATATTCATTTCTAATTGGAAGGGGCTTCTGATCATTACGTTTATTCAGGGACCCACACTGACACAGCAATCAGCATCCCAAGTGTTCTTGGTGTCTTTTCCTTTGGGCACAGTCTCATTGAGAGATATGCTTTGGAAATTAAATTCCCCAGCTGGAAAAAAAATAATAGCAATGAATGGGGCTGGAGAAAGTTTTGGGAGGTGATGAATATGTCTATGGCCTAGGCATACTCATCCTCAAATTCATTGACTTGTATACGTTAAATACATATAGGTTTTTACATGTAAGCCACAGGTCAATAAGGAGGTTAAAAAACCCTCCAGTTAGGAGTGATTATACATTAATTCTACTTATAATTTGTTGATCAAGCTTCATAAAGCCCAATTCGTCAGGCACAAATTGAATCCTACCACATGCCTAGCAGATAGAGACCTGGACATATTTGGTGAAGAACATTAATTGTTATATAATATATATATTTACACTATATGATCAATTACAGAAATCTGCTACTCAATCATAAGTTTATTCATCTCATGTACCCAGAAGACAGAGATCTGGGCATATTTGGTAAAGAGGATTAATGGTTATTCCACGCTATATATTTTATACACTAGGTGATCAACTAAAAAAAGATCTTGATTAAATGCATAGGCCCAAATTTTAAAAATAAAAACCTGTGTAACTGATTAACATGTTTTATCTTCAAGTTGGATGACTCATATTCAAATTAAATGCCTCATGTTCAAGTTAGATGTTCTGTTAAAAACAGGAATTTCCTGGTCAAGTTAAGCTATCTCAAAATACAACCCAAACCAAAAATTATAGTAGAGCATTTACATAGTATATGAGATAGCTGCAGAAATTGTGACATTCATATTTTAGATCAAAATTCCTCTACTTTAAAAATAATGTTTATATTCATAATTGAAAAAGGTCAATGTGAATTTTTATATTGGCTACACAGAACCTAATTACATGATGCGAATTGAATTTTCCCTCAAAATTATCTTTTGTCATAGTTATGAATATAAAGATCTTGTCCTTGTGTTTGTTAATTTCTTAACTGAAAAATATCAAAGGAACATTACTCTTTTTCCATTTTGGACTACAATACGGGACTCTTTAAAAATAAACTGATACATTTCCCATATATCAGTTTATTTTTAAAGAGTCCCGTATTGTAGTCCAAAATGGAAAAAGAGTTGCTTTTGGTCATTTTTAGCACAGGTTAAGATAAACCATATTAAATAGGGAAGAAGGAAGATTTTGCTGTCTTAGTCTTAGCTTCTGTTTATTCTCTGCCGCTCTTTTCCTGCAGCCTCTCTGAAAGGCCTTCCTAGTTTGCTGGAAAGAGTACTAAAACAAGGAATCATCTTTTAGGTTATACACACACACACACGTATATATATACATATGTATATATAAGTATACATATGTGTATTCTAAAACATATATGTAATATATATTCTAAAACAAAAGTATTATGAAATAATAGTTATTCTTAGTATGTGACGTTTTCTAATATAGTGTGCTATTGTACTTAATTAAATTGCATTAAAAATAAGTGTTTCTTATGACCCAGTAAATTGAACTAAAGTTTGAAATCAGTTTTAGAGAACTTAATAATTTGATTATAAATGCCCTCCATGAATATGTAGAGTGCAATATATAAACACTGGAAATGAAATTTTAATATTAAAATTTATATTAATAATTGATCAAGGAGGACAGAGAACAGGTCTGATTTATCAGTATATCCCTTGTGCCTAGTACAGCATCTGAATAGCGTAAATGCTCACTCACTGTTGAAGGAAGAAAGAAAGGAAGGGAGGAGGAAGGGCTGGGGAGGGGAGGGGGAAGGGAAGAGAAGGGTAAGGAAAGGAAGGAAAGGAAAGCGGGGAGGGAGAGAGAGAAAGGAATATTTCTTCATCATACAATCTTATTTTTTGCATAATTCTGGGGAGACAAAAATAGAAATCATTGGTGGTTCTTCAAAGTATCAAACATAGAATTATTATATGGTCCAGAAATTTTACTTCTATAAAGTGAAATATGATATATATATAGTGGTATATACCTAACAAAATTAAATCAGGGACTTGAACAGTTATTTGTATACCCATTTTCTTTTCTTTCCTTTTTTTTTTTTTTTTTTAGATGGAGCCTCCTTCTGTTGCCCAGGCTGGAGTGCAATGGCACCATCTCAGCTCACTGCAACCTCCACCTCCCGGGTTCAAGGGATTCTCCTGCCTCACCCTCTCAAGTAGCTGGGATTACAGGTGCACGCCATCATGCCCAGCTAATTTTTGTATTTTTAGTAGAGACAGGGTTTCAGCATGTTGGCCAGGCTGATCTCGAACTCCTGACCTCTGGGGATCTGCCCGCCTCAGCCCCGCAAAGTGCTGGGATTACAGGCATGAGCCACTGTGCCCAGCCTGTATATCCATTTCCTTAGTGGCATTATTCACAATAGCCAAAAGCTTGAAATAATCAAAATGTCCATCAATAGAGGAATGGTTTAAAAATTTGGTAAATACATACTGTGGGGGAGCATTCCGCTTTAAAAAGAAATGAAATTCGGAGGCGTGCTACAACATGGATAAACTTTGAAAACATCATGCTGAGTTAAGTATTCCAGACACACACAAAAAAAACAAATATTGTAGGATGGCACTTTTATTAAGTATCCAGAGTGGTCATATTTATAAAGACAGAAAGTAGAACAGAGGTTACTAGGCAGGAGGTAAGGAAGAATGGGGAGTTTTTGCTTAATGAGTACAGAGTTTAAGTTAGAAATGATGAAAAAATTCTGGAGATGGGTAGTATAGATGGTTCTAAATCAAGTGAATGAACTTAATGGCACTGAATTATACACTCAAAAAGTTTAAAGTGATATGTTTTATGTTATGCATATTTTACTACAATAGAATATAAATTATGATTTTATACATATTTTACAATGGCTTATAATACCTCATATTTGTTGTAGTTCTTTAGAGATTCTAAAGTGATTTAGTATATTATCTTATTTGACACTCAAAAAACAGCCATGTAACAAACACAGGGTAGGTGTGATTGCTCCACGTTGAAAATGAGATAACTGGAGTTCAAGCAGTTTAAGTGACTTATCTAAGGATACACAGTTAAATAAGTACAGATACAGAACCTTAAATTCATTCCAGGTCTTCTGACTTAGGTTTAAAGCTCTTCTCTAATTGTTACTCTTTTCAAGAAACTATTGGTAATCTCAAATCTCTGTAGTGATCTAGTCCTTAGTTATAGATTAAACCCTTATCATAATGCATTCAGCTAACCTGACCTTTACAGTTTAAACCCCAGATCAGCTAAAATACTTGGAAGAGCAAAATGACTCAATCCTATCACAACACAGAGCTGGATTAGATAACACCAAGGCAACTTTATGACTAATAAATATATGATTTAACACAGAGACTAATCCAATAAAGTCCCCAAGTAAACCTATGTAGAAACAACCAATGTCTTTTAGTGCCAACACTCCGTTCCTTATCTCGACACAGATGCTTGTTTTTTGGCTAATAGTATTTGCTTCAGGTGGTTTGTTTGTTTTTCCCACAATGCAGTTAGAAATGGGAGAAATTCAGTGCATTCAAACTGCATGTGGGTGTCAGGAAGCTCATTTATATTTGCAAGTAAAACTCACAGCAAGAAAACAAGTACTAAGGAATGAGACAGGAATAGATACTGTCTCCTTTATTCATATTCAACATATATTAAGCCTCTCTCTCTCTCTTATTCTCTCTCTCTCTCATTCTCTCTCTCTTGTTCTCTCTCTCTGTCTCACTCCCAGATGCAACCCTTTCAGAAATATAAAGTCAGCTTTTCCAAACTTGTTGAAATGCTACAAATACATTTGAGAGATCCTTTTGAGTTAATTCTGAAATATATAATTCACTGCTCACCTATCAGTTCCTCGGGAACATAGTGCAGTAGTAACATGGGTGATCAGCAGAATGGCTGCTGAAATCTGTCAAAATGATATCATCTTGCTTTTACTCTCTGACAGATTTGACAGGTACAATTTCTTGGAGCTTCTTTCATTATTTTAGAACAGAGATGGGCTGGAATGAAATCTTCCACCTGCCTGGCTGCCTGTGGCACATTCCAAAAATATCTAACCCACCTCTGGGTTCACGGGGAATTGAAAAGAAGAGTGAAAGTTCCATTGGACTTTCATAAAGACAGATGTCTTCCTATAGATGTTGCCTTACAAACTGCACCTGTCAATTGGCATGACCCCTCGGTGGGAATCAAGATGGCAGTAAGCCTCTCTTTGAAGGATTCCTTCAATGAACAACCCTGTCCATTGTTCTCAGACCTTCCTAGAGGAGATCAGAAAGCCACATCTTGCCACTGACCTTATTTTTTTTGTTATATAGGACCCGTGAATAATAAAGCAACTGAGATGACAGACCCTATACGTTTACCCACAAACCATTCTTCAATTTGCGACATGACAATTTCCATTGGTTCACACTCCTAAATTCATCTCTTGGGACATTCATAACACACTATGCTCCTAATTACATTTACCAATATCTGACCAGGAGTATAATTTTCTTTGCAGTATTATGTAGCCTACAAGAATATAAGTTCATCTTTATATTCCTGGAGCTTGGCCCATAGTAGGTGCTTAGAAAATGTTTGTTGAGTCAGGTTAAATGAAGTAAAATATAGGGTCCTAATACATTAAGTAAAAGATGTTAATAATATTCTCACACATTACTTATCAGTGGTTAACTAATACATCCTTTTTAAGTAAAATAGATAAGTTTAAATTAAATAAAGGTTGAGGCATCCCAAGGTATTGTTGACCATGGAGAAATATGACATCCCATCATTACTAAAAAATCAATTGCAGTTGCTTCATTTCTTATTGTTGCTCTTCCCCAAGCCCAAGCCTCTTGAATCAGAATTTACTGAAGGTTCACAAGCAATTATGCTTGTTGTACTTCCTGGGGTGACCACAGGGTCAAACAAGGAGAAAGCAGTGGGATGATCTAAAAGATGAGAAAGATAAAAAAAATTGAAGTGGGTGAAAACTTTATGGCCCAGCTAATACCAGCAGATGATGATTAAGATACCTAAGGCATACCTCAGCCTCACATGACTTGAGGTGAGGCACAAGAGACATCTAATACCTGCCCACTAAGCTTCAATAAATATAAGAAATAAGCCTTTTTAGTACAAAACTAAATACCAACTGTTTATCATCTCAGAGTTTCATTCAAATTGAATCAATATACTTTGAATCAAGTGTGCTACATAAAATAACTAAAATCTGATTATATTCCTTATTCTTGAGTACAATCTGCTTTGAAATGTATGAGGGTATACATGATGGCATTGAATGCCTATAAATATCAGATTGTCAGTTTACCTTTCTAGATCATTTTTTTACCAAATACAAGTGAAATATCAGTTTTTTCCTCTTAAACAAGCATGCTTTAATTTCAAATGTGATTACTTCTTGTGTCCTCTTCAAACACACACACACACACACACACACACACACACAATAATATATCATTTGGTGTAGTCTGGACACATCAATACTTTCTCAGCTGTCCAACCATGCTAATTCTGTATCTTTCATTGAAATGCTTTTACATCTCCCAAATTTTCTGCTTCTCTTCTAAATTTCACATCAAATACTAATTCCTCTCTGAACACCTCTCGAAATGCCCTCAGTAGCTTAGAGTACTCCCCTACTCTGCACCCTCAGAACACATTTTGTGTTTATCATATGAATTACAGCATTTTGGCCTTTAATAATATTTATATTTTAGTATATGTATATACCCAACCCCACTTTAAGATCCAGTGAAGTAGGTGCACAGTTAAATTACTTTTGCATTTCAATGGCAACTAGCACTGTATGCCACAAATAGTCATTACTTCATACACATAGTTTGAATAGCATTCAATAACCATTGTTTGAATAATTCTAAGTTCGCATTTCCCAATTCTATCAACTGTGACAAACAAGTTTCTTTTTCATCACATCCTTATCTCCTCCTCTACATCCTTTATACCCAAAGAGAACTAACTACTTCAGAAAACTCAGAGACCCTGTTATATGGATACTATCCTCAATTCCCAACATCTGTGACATAAGCAACTACCCTGGGAATGACGCAGAGACCATTTATAAGAGATGCATCTAATCTTTGACAAACCTGACAAAAACAAGAAATGGGGAAAGGATTCCCTATTTAATAAATGGTGCTGGGAAAACTGGCTAGCCATATGTAAAAAGCTGAAACTGGATCCCTTCCTTACACCTTACACAAAAATTAATTCAAGATGGATTAAAGACTTAAATGTTAGACCTAAAACCATAAAAACCCTAGAAGAAAACCTAGGCAATACCATTCAGGACATAGGCATGGACAAGGACTTCATGTCTAAAACACCAAAAGCAATGGCAACAAAAGCCACAATTGACAAATGAGATCTAATTAAACTAAAGAGCTTCTTCACAGCAAAAGAAACTACCATCAGAGTGAACAGGCAACCTACAGAATGGGAGAAAATTTTTGCAATCTACTCACCTGACAGAGGGCTAATATCCAGAATCTACAAAGAACTCAAACAAATTTACAAGATAAAAACAAACAACCCCATCAAAATTGGGTGAAGGATATGAACAGACACCTCTCAAAAGAAGACATTTATGCAGCCAAAAGACACATGAAAAAATGCTCATCATCACTGGCCATCAGAGAAATGCAAATCAAAACCACAATGAGATACCATCTCACACCAGTTAGAATGGCGATCTTTAAAAAGTCAGGAAACAACAGGTGCTGGAGAGGATGTGGAGAAATAGGAACACTTTTACACTGTTGGTGGGACTGTAAACTAGTTCAACCATTGTGGAAGACAGTGTGGCAATTCCTCAAGGATCTAGAACTAGAAATACCATTTGACTCAGCCATCCCATTACTGGGTATATACCCAAAGGATTAGAAAGCATGCCTAGGCATTACCATTCAGGACATAGGCATGGGCAAGGACTTCATGTCTAAAACACAAAAAGCAATGGCAACAAAAGCCAAAATTGACAAATGGGATCTAATTAAACTAAAGAGCTTCTGCACAGCAAAAGAAACTACCATCAGAGTGAACAGGCAACCTACAAAATGGGAGAACATTTTCACAACCTACTCATCTGACAAAGGGCTAATATACAGAATCTACAATGAACTCAAACAAATTTACAAGAAAAAAACAAACAACCCCATCAAAAAGTGGGCAAAAGACATGAACAGACACTTCTCAAAAGAAGACATTTATGCAGCCAAAAGACACATGAAAAAATGCTCATCATCACTGGCCATCAGAGAAATGCAAATCAAAACCACAATGAGATACCATCTCACACCAGTTAGAATGGCGATCATTAAAAAGTCAGGAAACAACAGGTGCTGGAGAGGATGTGGAGAAACAGGAACACTTTTACACTGTTGGTGGGACTGTAAACTAGTTCAACCATTGTGGAAGTCAGTGTGGCGATTCCTCAGGGATCTAGAACTAGAAATACCATTTGACCCAGCCATCCCATTACTGGGTATATACCCAAAGGACTATAAATCATGCTGTTACAAAGACACATGCACACATATGTTTATTGTGGCACTATTCACAATAGCAAAGACTTGGAACCAACCCAAATGTCCAACAATGATAGATTGGATTAAGAAAATGTGGCACATATACACCATGGAATACTATGCAGCCATAAAAAATGATGAGTTCATGTCCTTTGTAGGGACATGGATGAAATTGGAAATCATCATTCTCAGTAAACTATCGCAAGGACAAAAAACTAAACACCACATGTTCTCACTCATAGATGGGAATTGAACAATGAGAACACATGGACACAGGAAGGGGAACATCACACTCTGGGGACTGCTGTGGGGTTGGGGGAGGGGGGAGGGATAGCATTAGGAGATATACGTAATGCTAAATGACGAGTTAATGGGTGCAGCACACCAGCATGGCACATGTATACATATGTAACTAACCTGCACATTGTGCACATGTACCCTAAAACTTAAAGTATAATAATAATAATAAATAAATAAATAAATAAATTATACACTTTTTACATAAAAAAAAGAAATGTAATCCCCCATGTGACAGTATTGAAAAAAAAAAAAAAGAAAGAAAGCATGCTGCTATAAAGACACATGCACACGTACGTTTATTGCGGCACTATTCACAATAGCAAAGACTTGGAACCAACCCAAATGTCCATCAATGATAGACTGGACTAAGAAAATGTGGCACATATATACCATGGAATACTATGCAGCCATAAAAAAGGATAAGTTCATGTCCTTTGTAGGGACATGGATGAAGCTGGAAACCATTGTTCTCAGCAAACTATCACAAGGACAAAAAACCAAACACTGCATGTTCTCACTCATAGGTGGGAATTGAACAATGAGAACACTTGGACACAGGAAGGGGAACATCACACACTGGGGCCTGTTGTGGGGTGGGGGGAGGGGGGGGAGGGATAGCATTAGGAGGTTTACTTAATGTAAATGACGAGTTAATGGGTGCAGCACACCAACATGGCACATGTATACATATGTAACAAACCTGCACGTTGTGCACATGTATCCTAGAATTTAAAGTATCATAAAAAAATAAAAAATAATAAAAAAAGAGATGCATCTTAGTGGCTCTCTTGGTGCAGTGGACAGCACTTCAATTTTATAATTTAAGACAGACATCTCCTACCAGAGTTGAGCCTCATATTTATATTGTGTAGAATTTAATGGATAGTATTTGCATACAAGGCCTGTGTAAACATTAAGGATTAAAATAATGTGATTGTCACAGAAAAATGTGCATTTCCTTTCAAAGGAAAGCAAATGGATATTAAAAATGAAGGAGAACATTGCTGCTGTAATATTCTAATATCAAACTAATGGCAGCAGAAACTCACTAGAAGAGTCTATGCACTAGTGATGATTAGCAGATATTAGTTTTAGATATACGTGTTATAACATTATCATCAGTGGCATCAACAAATTACACTCCCTTATGGATTCTAAGAAAAAATCTTGTAAAAGTCATGGTGGATGAGGTGAAGAAGTATTTTTTAAAAGCAAATCATTGGGAGGCTGAGGTGGGCGGATCACCTGAGGTCAGGAGTTCGAGACCAGCCTGACCAACATGGAGAAATCCTGTCTCTGTTAAAAATACAAAATTAGCCAGCATAGTGGTGGGTGCCTGTAATCCCAGCTACTCAGGAGGCTGAGGCAAGAGAATAACTTGAACCCACAAGGCGGAGGTTGCGGTGAGCCAAGATCGTGCCATTGCATGCACTCTAGCCTGGGCAGTAAGAGCAAAACTCCATCTCAAAAAAAAAAAAAAAAAAAAAGAAAAGAAAAGAAAGCAAATCACTGTGGAATAATTAATAAGCATTTCCAAGCCTAGGCACTGAAATGTCTCTTACTCAGCTCTGAAATTTCCTCTTTATTTCCAAATTATTCAAGAGTCAAGAACAGTTAATAATACAAATAGAAAAACTCCAACACTTATAAAAACTGTGTACCAATATATTAAATAAAATAAGAATATTGAACTGGGCTGGTATTTTGTAAAGATAGAACATTCATTACTTGTACTAAATTATTACTTTTTATGTATTCAATTCAATTTAATTTTATTGTTGCTGAAGTTATATAAGTCCATAATTTACAAGTTAAATTGGACTTCAAAGTACATAACCAAAACAGCAGTTCCAGTCCTTAGCCATATTCTTGCCCCCTCCCCCAATTTTCATTCTCCAAAGCTAACCATTTCACTTGTTTTTTGTTTGTTTCTACATATATTTTCCTCCTTATTTAAAATAATGTTCTTATATTTTATTATTAGATTGTATGTGCATATATATATATATCCACCTGGCTTCCTACTGTCCACTAAGAAATCTTAACAATCTTTATACCACTATGCTGACCCATCACCCACTCAATGTTCTTTTAATCACTATCATGTGAATACAGGTATGCCACTATTTCTGGTTAAATAAGTATTCAGTTTTTAAATAATTTTTACCAATATATACATATTTTTACAGCTGTGTCACTTTGATTTATTTTTATTGTAACAGATTTATTTTTTTACTCAGTGAGCTAATTCTTATTTATATTTCTTGTTTGTTTCATTAGTTAGTTATTAAAGTATCAGGAATGTTGCCCAACACTCACACAGCAGCATATATCCCTTTTCCATATAAACATTGTAGGTAATTAATCAGTTTCATTTATTGTCTTTCTTTTTCTGTAATGCTTATTCTATATACATTTTCTGCCCCAATACAACCACAAACACACTTTAACGATCTTCCTTAACAGAAGATATTTTTAGTTCTATTTTATGTATTTACTTGTTTATGTTTAGGCAACCAGCATCATACCCTTAGATCTGTCTGCTGTTGCCAACGCAAATACTCATTAATAAGTAGAGTGACCAATTGTCCAGGGTATACCAGGAGATGGGTCCTTCAGTGCTAAGTCCAGGAAAGTTTTGGGCAAACTAAATACCTAGTCACTCTATGACAAAATTTAGTCAATTTATGTTCAATAACCAGCCTCCTTTTATGATTTCCATATGTTTTCTCTATTTTCTATTTATGTTATTTTATACTTGGAAAAAAACTGTAATCTTTTCTAAACTCTATAGTGAATGGAGTTCAGAAAATTGAAATCAGATGAGTAGACTTCCATGAATTTCTCATTACACTATGAGCTCCATGAAGTCAGGGATCATGTCTGATTTGTTCACTGTCACATTCCAAGAATTCAGCAGAGATCTGGTCACATATTATATTGCTGAATGAGTTAATTCTAGAACTCTACCTTCCATCAAAACTTCACTGAGAGAAGGAGAAAATGATAAGCCCCAGTATCCCTTGCCCTATAAACACCAGTTCTATGCATGCCTACATATACACACCTGAATTTACTTTGGTATTTGACCTAGGTGTCTGTTAATTTTATGTGTCAACCTTATTTGGCCATGGAGTTTCGAGATTGCTGGTAAAACATTACTTCTTAGTGTGTCAGGAAAATATTAACATTAAGACTGTGTCAGGAAGAGATTAACATTTGAATTTGTAGACTGAGTAAAGAAGAACTTTCCTCACCAATGTGGGTGGGAACCATCCAATGTGTTGAGGCTCTAAGAAAACAAAAGACAGTGGAAGGGTGAATTCTCTCTCTCTCACTGCCTGTCTCTATTTGAGATAGGACATCCATCTTCTCCTGCCCCTGGATGTCTGCATTCCTGGTTCTCTGGCCTTCCAAATCCAGGACTTTAACCAGTCCACCCCTGTGGTTCTCAGGCCTTTGGACTCAGACTGGGAATTACATCATCAACTACCCTAATTCTCAGGCATTTGGATTTGGACTGAGCTATCAGCTTTTCTGGTTCTCCAGCTTGCAGGTGGCATATTGTGGGATGTCTTGGTCTCCATAATCATGTAAGCCAATTTCTACTATCTCTCAATCTCTCTCTTTCCTCCCTTTACACACACATACACACACATACATACATACACAAACACCACACACACACACACACACACATAAATCCTAGTCTGTGTTTTTGGAGAACTCTAACACAATGTCCTTGGATGTATTTATTGTCTATCTGCCCTTCAGCACTCTGAACTCCATGAGGTCATAATAAACTCTATTGCAATGTACTTTTAACCCTCAGCATCTATCTCTGATCCTAGTACACAGTACGTGTTCAATATATATTTATGGGAAGAAGAAAAGTGGAAGTAAGGAAAGAATATTTTTAAATATACATATGATACAGCTGGTATTGAGTTAACAGATGTAAGTCTAGGGAAGGTTTGTTATATTAAGAAAGATGGAGTTTGTGGTATATAAATGGGCCTGCAGCATCTGAGAACTTTTGTGTTTTTAAAGTGCCCAAGATACTGTTCCCAAGGGAATGGTGAAATGAGAAAATCTGAAAATTGACGCCTCCACAAAAGCAATAAGAACATGGGCAAAAATTGTCAAAATTAATTTTTTTTAGAACTCTGAAAATGAACCAAAGTCTTACAAGAATCTGAGGAACTTTTATTTTAAAAAATGGCTCCATTTTTATAGGAATAGAGAGTTTTGTGACAATTTATCTTGATCTATTTTCATCTTCCTCTCTTCAACTCTGTGATAGTCTGGAATTCTGGAATTAGATATCAGTGATGGTTGCACAATTTTTAGTAATGTACTAAAAAAATCAAACTGCACACTTTAAATGAGTCGTATATTTTATGCAAATTATATCCCAATAAATCTACTATAAAAATTAGGAAGCAAATCAGTGTTTCCTACGGTCTTGGGGAAGGGGAATGGGGAGTGACTGCTAACAGAGTATAGGATTTCATTTTAGAGTGATGAAAATATTAGAATCAGATGTGGTGATGGTTGTATGGCTCCCTGTATGTGCTAAATATCATTGGACTGTACACTTCAAAAGGATTAATATTTAAATGGGATTTATATCTCAAAAAAGCCATCATAAAAAAGAGAGAGGCTATTTAATTACAGACGTTAAGCAAAATCATGAGTAAAAAGATGTATATTTGAAATGTTACACATTATTTTGGTGAGCCAAAGTTGGTCTTAACTAGAGAGATGATCCTGATACCACAAGAACTAAATGAATTATATCAATATAGCACTTTATATAGTACCTAGAATTTAAAAGGTACTCAATAAATTCACATGATATGGTATTCACGTTTACGTCTCCTGTACTACCTAAACTTTGTACTTCTACAGGGTGGTGACCTAACCTGATTCATTGTAGGAAAATAGTGAGCATCATGATGAATCCTGTGCATGCTAGACCTCATTTCTTGGTTTTAGGTTTTGACTGTTCCATTTCTCATCTAGGCGATCATTTACAAATCAGTCTTTATACCTCATTATCTTCATGGGCAAGTAGAGATTATAATAGTCTATAATTTTCAGGTTGATTATTAAGATTTCTGAGTTAATCCATGTAAAATAGCTAGTGCCCGGCACATGTCAGCAAGTAATATATGTTAGTTGTTATTCCCAATACCTAGCACAATGTCTGGCATATGGCAGACACTCAATTGAATTTTATGTGAGTGAGATCCATGCCTTGTTTATTTTAGGGACTTCAGTGGGAGAAGTCGAATACGTTGCATGATTTTTGGAAACTTGAGCACTGAGAGGCATCCGGAGTCAGCTCAAGCAACCTGAGCGGGGTGGGGGCAATGTGTCATTTGCTTCCATTGCATTTGATTCGTCTTCCTCCCTGATGGTCCTGCTGCTTGCAAGAACACCGTATCCTATTTACAAAGTTTTCTTAGTCCTCATGTCTAATCCCTTAAGTTGGACAGCTGTGACAGTCAGTTTCTTCTGGGTAACAAGGCAAGAATAGTTGACATTATTGAAGCATGAAGAACTTAAGATGAAACTGACTGATCATTTTCTGAAGTAATTAAAGCCAAGCAAACAGAAACAACTCTTGTTAGGCAAAAAGCCTGTTTGTGCTAAGAGATATGTACAGCCGTATTATGTGTCACCTCCAATTCATCTTAAAATGTCATGGTGCATTTCCTTTACGATGGGTTGCAAAGGGAACTTGGTAAAGGTTCCCAATGTTTGCTTTCAGAGACTGTGTATGTGGACACTATTCAAATGTGAAAATTTTAATTTTTTTTTAGTAAAGGAATCTAGGGCCTCTATTGATACAGAAGATGTTTCAAACCTAGAATTGAGTGCCTTCCAAGAAATGGCTCAATGCCATGTGCATTGACATTGACTCCCCAGCCACCATAATTTATGGAAATCAATTAGATAATGGGCTGCTTTGCCTGTTTTTATGAAAATGCCCATTTGAAACCTTGGCATTGATGGCAAAGACTTTCTCTGCTGTGTATGGAAGGCAGCCAGCCAAATGGTCTGCATGGAATTCCTTCATTAATTTGGAATGGCAGGATTAAATGATTTCCTTTGAAAACTATAGTCAACCGATAAGGGCGTCACCAGGGAGGCGTGTAGCTATTTGTTCACACCTTTTCAGCCAAGCAGAAAACCTGAAGATGAATCAGTATGTCCAGACATGAAATCCAGAGGGTAAGAAACATTAGTTGACCCTAGCAGTCATTCTACATGCTGACCATCCAATCACTGTCCCTACCAACAACCAAAACCTGATCAGTATATCACACTCACTATGACTATATCTTTCTTACACTAGATTTTATCTTAAGCAGCTTCTCAATCAGAACTTCCACCATCCCCCAAATAATTCTATTGAGCTCATTCCTCCATTTCTCCAGGATTTCACAGACTGGATGAGTCCTAGCAGTGGATGTAACTTAGGTTCAGAATCTAAGCTTACTACCTAATAAACTCCTTAAGCTAGTAGGCACCTTCTGACCATCTCTTCAACTCTACTGAATTACTTGCAGTTCACACAGAATGTCATATTTTCTCATGAGGTTGCTCCTGTTTGGGATATTCTCACTGCTTCTCATGTTGTCTGTCTGAAAATCTACTCATTCTTCAACATTTCTCAAGAATCAATTATACTTCCAAATTCTCTTGACTACTTGCATTCCACAATCACCTTATGTTCACTCCCAGGCACATGTGTACACAGATGCAGATACATAGACTTCATGTTTTGTTCCCATGTGCTTCAAAAGACATTATCAAGTGTTGCACACTGTTCTAAGTGCTTTATATTTGTCAACTCACATAATCCTCATGACCACCCTAAGAAGAAGGTACTATTATAGACTTTGTTTTACAGACGACTAAAATGGGGCACAGAGAGTTTAATTAACTTGAATATAGTCACTCACAGTTAGATGTTTTGGAGTCAGGATTAGCACCCTGGCAGGGTAGTCTGTAGACTTAATCACTGCACTATATAGAGAAACTCTATTAGGCATGTATACTCATTTGGAACATGTGTCCTAGACTTGTGCAGCTCTTGTGGGCAAGCGGGTCAGCCTTTCTATCAAGTTAACAAAAGAGAGATAATAAAATGGCATTGGAGTGGCCAAAGTGACTATCCCATGGCAGAATGTGCCCTGTGGGTTTCAAATCATTAACCTGGTTTGTTCCATTCCACAGACCTGGCTGCAGCAAAAACATCTCGCTTTCATAGTGACCTGTTATGAAACAGCAAATGTCAACCACCATAAAATTCACAAGACATAATTCTCATAAGAAGCACCATCTATTGTGTACATTTTCTCACTGAAGTATGAGAAGGTCAAACTCTGCTTAGTGACTTGAATTTAGAAGAAAACAAAACCAAACAAATACACACACACACAACACAAAAACAGGGCTTCAGTACAAAGCAATATTGACATTCTTTTCTGCTGATCAATTGTGTTCTTATTGCTAGCATCTCTGTGTCAAAGGGGGTGGAATGTTAAAACTAACTGCCTTAACCCTTTGGGTTCCCTCTGCTGAATACTGTTGGGTAGGAAAAATATTTTAATGGGTTCTTCAAAGAACATGTTTTGGGAAAATGCTTTGTTCTTCTTTGCAAATTCTTATTATTGACTACACCCTTAAAGTAGGCCAGTTGGATATGTAGAAATCACCCGTCTTCTGCATTGGTCTCGCTGGGAGCTGCAGACTGGAGCTGTTCCTATTCGACCATCTTGCCTGACTTACTTCAAGTTGTTTATTTTTTATTATAAATTATGAAATATTGCAGATAACATGATGGTTTTATTTTATATTGAAATAATTTCAAACTTACAGAAAAGTTAAAGAAACAATATCAACAAATTCCAACTGAGGTACCCAGTTCATCTCACTGGGACTGATTAGACAGTGGGTGCAGCCCACTGAGGGCTAGCAGAAGCAGGGTGGAGCATCGCCTAACCATGGAAGCACAAGGGGTCAGGGAACTTCGTCCCCTAGCCAAGGGAAGCCCATAGGGACTGTGCCCTGAGGAACAGTGCTATCTGGCCCAGGTGCTACGCTTTTCCCATGGTTTTTGCAATCCGCAGACCAGGACATTCCCTCAGGTGCCTACACCAACAGGGCCCTGGGTTTCAAGCACAAAACTGGGTGGCCTTTGGGCAGACACTGAGCTAGCTGCAGGAGTTTTTATTTCCATACCCCAATGGCACCTGGAATGCCAGCAAGAAAGAACCATTCACTCCCTTGAAAGGGGGCTGAAGCCAGGGAGCCAAGTGATCTTGCTCAGTGGATCCCACCCACATTGAGCCCAGCAAGCTAAGATCCACTGGCTTGAAATTCTCACTTCCAGCACAGCAGTCTGAAGTCAACCTGGGATGCTCAAGCTTGGTGTGGGAATGGCGTCCACCATTACTGAGACTTGAGTAGGTGGTTTTCCACTCACAATGTAAACAAAGCTGCCTGGAAGTTCAAACTGGGCGGATCCCACCACAGCACAGCTGTCGCCTGACTGCCTCTCTAGATTCCTCCTCTCTGGGCAGGGCATCTCTGAAAGAAAGGCAGCAGCCCCAGTCAGGGGCTTATAGATAAAACCGCCATCTCCCTGGGACAGAGCACCTGGGGGAAGGGGCAGCTGTAAGTGCAGCTTCAGCAGACTTAAAAGTTCCTGCCTCCCGGCTCTGAAGAGAGCAGTGGATCTCCCAGAATAGCACTCGAACTCTGGTACGGGACAGACTGCCACCTCAAGTGGGTTCCTGACCCCCATGCCTCCTGACTGGGAGACACCTCCCAGCAGGGGTTGGCAGATACCTCATGCAGGAGAGCTCTGGCTGGCATCTGGTGGGTGCCCCTCTGGGATGAAGCTTCCATAGAAAGGACCAGGCAGAAGTATTTGCTGTTCTGCAGCCTCTACTGGTGATACCCAGGCAAATAGTGTCTGGAGTAGACCTCCAGCAAACTCCAGCAGACCTGCAGAAGAGGGACCTGATGGTTAGAACAGAAAGCATTCCCTTTGAAAACTGGCACAAGTCAAGGATGCCTTCTCTCACCACTCCTATTCAACATAGTATTGGAAGTTCTGGCCAGGGAAATCAGACAAGTGAAAAAAATAAAGGGTATTCAAATAGGAAGAGAGGAAGTCAAATTTTCTCTGTTTGCAGGTGACATGAATGTATTTTTAGAAAACCCCATTGTCTCAGCCCGGCCTAGTGCGGTGGCTCATGCCTGTAATCCCAGCACTTTGGAAGGCTGAGGTGGGCAGTTTGGGAGGCTGAGGTGGGCAGATCACGAGGTCAGGAGATCGAGACCATCCTGGCTAACATAGTAAAACCCTGTCTCTACTAAAAATACAAAAAAAATTAGCCGAGCATGGTGGCGGGTGCCTGTAGTCCCAGCTACTCGGGAGGCTGAGGCAGGAGAATGGCGTGAACCCGGGAAGCGGAGCTTGCAGTGAACCAAGATCACGCTACTGAACTCCAGTCTGGGCGACAGTGAGAGACTCCGTCTCAAACAAACAAACAAACAAACAAACAAAAAACCCATCATCTTAGCCCAAAAACTCCTTAAGCTGATAAGCAACTTCAGCAAAGTCTTGGGATACATAATCAATGTGCAAAAATCACAAGCATTTTTATACACCAAAAGTAAACAAACAGAGAACCAAATCATGAGAGAACTCCCATTCACAACTGCTACAAAGAGAATAAAATACCTAGGAATACAACTTACAAGGGATGCGAAAGACCTCTTCGAGGACAACTACAAACCACTGCTCAAGGAAATAAGAGAGGACACAAATAAATGCAAAAAGTTTCCATGATCATAGCTAGGAAGAATCAATATTGTAAAAAATGTCATACTGCCCAAATTAATTTATAGATGTTATTCCCATCAAGCTACCATTGACTTTCTTCACAGAATTAGAAAAACTACTTTAAATTTCATATGGAACCAAGAAAGAGCCAGTATAGCCAAGACAATCCTAAGCAAAAAGAACAAAGCTGGGGGCATCACACTACCTGACTTCAAATTATACTACAAAGCTACAGTAATCAAAACAACATGATACCTATACCAAAACAGATATATAGACCAATGGAAGAGAACAGAGGCCTCAGAAATAACACCACACATCTACAACCAGCTGACCTTTGACAAACCTGAGAAGAACAAGCAATATGGAAAAAATTCTCTACTTAATAAGTGGTTTTGGGAACACTGGCTAGCCATATGCGGAGAAGTGAAACTGGACCCCTTTCTTACACCTTATACAAAAATTAACTCAAGATGGATTAAAGACTTAAATGTAGGACCTAAATCCATAAAACCCTTGAAGAAAACCTAGACAGGCCAGGTGCGGTGGCTCACTCTTGTAATCCCAGCACTTTGGAAGGCCAAGGCAGGGGGATCACCTGAGGTCAGGAATTCGTGACCAGCCTGGGCAATGTGGCAAAACCCCATCTATACTAAAAAACACCAAAACAAAAACCAAAAAACAGCCAGGCATGGTGGTGGGCACCTGTAATTCCAGCTACTCAGGAGGCTGAGGCAGGAGAATAGCTTGAGCCTGGGAGGTGGAGGTTGCAGTGAAACGAGATCATGCCATTGCACTCCAATCTGAATGACAAGAGCAAGACTCTGTTTTAAAAAAAAAAAAAAAAAAAAAGGCAAAAGGAAACCTAGGCAATACCATTCAGGACATAGGCATGGGCATAAACTTCATGACTAAAACACCAAAAGCAATGGTAACAAAAGCCAAAATTGACAAATGGGATCTAACTAAACTAAAGAGCTTCTGCACAGCAAAAGACACTATCATCTGAGTGAACAGACAACCCACAGAATGGGAGAACATTTGGTCAATCTACCCATCTGACAAAGGGCTAATATCCGGAATCTATAAGGAACTTAAACACGTTTACAAGAAGAAAACAAACAACCCCATCAAAAGTGGGCAAATGATATGAACAGACACTTCTCAAAAGAAGACATTTATGTGGCCAACAAACATATGAAAGAAAGCTCATCATCACTGGTCATTAGAGAAATGCAAATCAAAACCACAATGGGATATCATCTCACACCCATTAGAATGGCAAACATTAAAAAGTCAGGAAACAACAGATGCTGGAGAGGTTGTGGAGAAATAGGAACACTTTTACACTGTTGGTGGCAGTGTAAATTAGTTCAACCATTGTGGAAGACAGTGTGGTGATTCCTCAAGGATCTAGAACCAGAAATAGCATTTGACCCAGCAATCCCATTACTGGGTATATACCCGAAGGATTATAAATCATGCTACTATAAAGAAACATGCACAATAGCAAAGACTTGGAACCAACCCAAATGCCCATCAATGATAGACTGGATAAAGAAAATGTGGCAATATACACCATGGAATACTATGCAGCCATAAAAAGAATGAGTTCATGTCCTTTGCAGGGACATGGATGAAGCTGGAAACCATCATTCTCAGCAAGCTAACAAAGGAACAGAAAACCAAACACCGCGTGTTCTCACTTATAACCGGGAGTTGAACGATGAGAAAACATGGACACAGGGAGGGAAACATCACACACTGGGGCTTGTCAGGGGGTGGGGAGCAAGGGGAGGGATAGCATTAGGAGAAATACCTAATGTAGATGACGGGTTGATGGGTGCAGCAAACCACCATGGCACATATATACCTATGTAACAAACCTGCATATTCTGCACATGTATTCAAGAACTTAACGTATAATAAAAATAAAATAAAATAAACAACTTATCTAAAATATGTGTAAAATATCTACTATGTGCCAGACACTATGCTTGGCCCTGAGAGCAGCAACATAGTGAAGATACATAACTCATTTGAAGGACAGAGGTAGGTTTGAGAAGGAGATGAAGCTTGGGAATTATGAGGGAAGCTGTATGGTAGAGTGACAAAAAAAACTCATCTCTAAAAGCCAAAAACTATAGCTTTTAAACCTCCCCTTCTGAACACTATAATTGGCTCCCTCTCATCCAGGGTAATTACTTGATATTTTTCTATTTGTTTGTTCATCATATAATCGAGATGATGATAAAACCTTCCAAATTTGTTGCAAAGATCAGATACAATGCTTATGTAAAGTGACAAGTGGAAGTTCCAGATTTAAGAAGGCAATCAATAAACAACAGTTACTAATAATAAGATTAAGACATCAGTGGTGACAGGAGACATGAAACTTGAATATAATATAAAACACACTAAAAGGTAAAGATCAAAGTTTTAATAGGAACATAAAGGAAAGAGTTACTGATTCTGTTCTAAGGGAACTTAAAATAATTAAACCAAATTCCGCATGACTGCATACCTTGTACTCTTCCACATCATTTACTGTTCTCATTACAGATCTCAGGGGGAGCTCTGGGCATCCACCCAATCATGGATCCCTCCCTCTTCCTTGCGGTGTTGGCGTAGTCTCTACAAGTAAGCTTTAGTCTGGATTCACAGACTAACACTATAGTCTTTGCACTGAGTCTGGTGCTTTCCCTAAACCCCACCCAGATTGACTAGAGCATTTATGTGATACTTGACTTTTGTTAGCCCTCTCCTCTTAAAGCACAGATTCTACTTCCTTTGGCCCCAGAGCTAGGAGCTAAGATGAACACACTGACGGATACTTATGTCCATATACTTCCCCAAGAACTATGGAGTTATTGTCATTCCCTATTTTTTTCCTGCTTTCAGCACACATATATTTACCAGTTTCCCCTTTGACCCTGTACACGTAACTCCAGACATAAAATTGTCTATACGCACATGTGTTCAGCTGGCTGGCTCGGTTAATAAAATGGTGTGCTGTGGGTGCAGGGGAGGGCATGAATAGATAGACCTGCATAGATGGTCCTGGATGAGGTCATCTCAATATTATTCCCTGAATAGGTAAGAAATTGGCATGGGCCTGAGCCTGTCTGGGCGCATCAGGGTGTTCTCCATGTAGTTCTGCCTGGATATGCACAGCTGGTAGGACTTTCCAGGTATAAGTTTGAGTTAGACACGTTTAATGTGCTTGTCTGGGTGGTTGTGTTCAAATCTTGTACACTATATATATATATATATATCTTGTATACATATATATAGTGCATATATACCTTGTACATACATATCTTGTATAGATATATATAGTGTACAAGATTTGAACGTAGGCATATTTGAGCTTGTGTATAAATTGAAGCATGTTTAAAGGTGTGTGCTTTGACATTCCAAAGAGGTGAAAACCTTGTGAAAACATACACTCTCTTGGCAAGCCTGGGTGTCGTTATGGCCATTCCTTGCACGTGGTTGTAGGTGTAGGCACTGTTTGCTGAGCAGACTCTGAAGATGTGTATTAGTTTTCTCTGCAAAATAACAAATTACTACAAAGATCGTTGTTTTAAAATATATAAATGTATTATCTCATAGTTTCCATGGTTTTGGAGGCAAGGTATGGCTTAGCGGGTTCTCTGCTCTACTTTGTCCTCTGTTCAAGGTCTCACAAAGCTACAACCTGGGTATCAGAGGGGCTGTACTGCTTTCTGGAGCTCAAAGCCCTTTTCCAAACTCATGTGGTTGTAGCAGAATTCAGTTTTTTGAGGTTGAAGAAATGAGGTCCCATTTTCTTACCAGCTATTTGCTGGGGTTCATGATCATCTCCTAGAGGATGTCACAGGTCCTAGCCAAGTGGGACTTACACAAGCCAACTTAATTATTCAAAACAAACAGAAAAATTTCTTATTCCAGTCTGCTAAGACAGATTCATACATAATAAAATGCAATCATGAGACTGGCTATCCCATCACGTCTGACATATTTTGTTGGCTAGAAGTAAGCGACGATTTCTGCCTACATCCAAGGCAAAAAGATTATACAAGGGTGTTTAACTCAATTGAGCATCATCTGAAGTTCTGCCTACCACAGTATGTACTATCGTTGTACCAGAAAAAGTAATTAATTTGAGTATGGTTTTATATTTCGATCACAGGACAGGCTATAGAACATAGGCATGAAAATTAGTGAGGTTAGGAGAATAGACATGGGTTATGGGCCTAGATATGGTCATAATAATTTGTGGTGCACAATTCTTAGCATGTCTCATCACATGGCAGTGGGTAAGAAGATAAGTTTCTTATTTTATGTATGAAAGTCAGCATGAAAGTGTGTATGTGTGACACATATTTTGGGTTCAGGTATTTGCTAATGGTTATGGCAATGGCTGAAGGTAGACCCATTCTTGGTGAGCACACCATAATAGTTATATGCTTGGGGGTTTGGACCTAAATGTGCAGGTATTGTTGTAAGGTTTTGCTTTGGGAAATTAAAAAAGCTACTCATTGACTTCTTTAACTATTTACCACAAAGAAACATCTAAGCACGACAAAAACTAAGAAGAAACTTAAAATAATAACCAGGAAAAGAATAATATGTGAAGAAAAAAATTTACATGATGAATTTAACCATGCTTGCTCCCTAAAGTACAGGGTTCTAAATGATGTAAGGTCTGAGTCTGCAAAAGGCAAAGGTGATTGCAACACAAGCTACTCACACTTGTATTGCTACATTTGGTCTCTATTGCAGACTCTAACATTGGCTATAAACCAATATGTGTTTTTTTCCCTAATCAAATATGCTATGGCCCAACATGGCACTATGACTTCCTTTTACAAGATAGTATCTGTTGCAAAATGTGATCTCTCCATAAACACTGGGTTGGAGGGTGATCATGCTGTCTGTGTCATTTTCAGAGGACTGACAATTGATTTTAAATTACCTTCTGTTAAACTTTCAAGTGTTACCAGAGATTGTTTACTTATGCACACATATTTTTAATGAATCAATATTTTAATAAAGGTTACTTGAGATCCAAAAAAGGGATAATTATTTTCAACAACTCTGCTATCTTTTACTGTCTACATAGACATGGTGAACCAATAAGAAAAGGATTCCTTCAAAAGTGAATAAGTTTGGAATATTGACTTTTCCTAAATGTGAAAAACACATTACTGTACATATAAATATGTCATTTATTTGCATATTTATTGAATTTTTTATCAAAAGGCTCCATTTAAAATGTAGATGCCTTGTAGTAAATTTTTATCCCCATGGAAAATTTATTCATATGGAAATACCATCAAAATAAATTTATTAAAATGATAGTGGTATTTATTACAAAAAGTAAAACAGATGAAAAAGAGTAAAGAAACTCTACAGGACTCACGAGGCACCTTCAAGCAAAACAATATATCCAAAATAAGAACTCCCAAATAGAAAAGTGAGAGACAAAGAGCAAGAAGAGTACTTAAAGAAATAATGCATGAAAACTTTTCAAATCTAGGAAGAGAATTAAGCATGCAGGTTTATGAAGGCCCAAATAGGAGGAACTTAAAGAGATTTACAGAGGACACATAATTAAATTGTGAAAAGTCAAAGATAAAGAGAGAATATTGAAAGCAGCAAGAGAAGTGACTCATCACATATAAAAGATCCTCTGTGAGACTATCAGCAGATTTCTCAGCAGAAAACTTGCAGGCCAGGAAGAAGTAGATGATACATTCAAAATAGTGGAAGAATAAAACTGCCAACCAGGGGTACAATACCTGGCAAAGCTGTCTTTCAGAAATGAAGGAGCAATGAAAATTACCTCAAACAAATAAAAGCTGAAAGATTTCATCACCAACTAGAACCACTTTATAAAAAATGGTAAAGAGATTTCTTCATGCTGAAATGAAAGGATGCTAATTAACAATGCAAAAACAGACAAATGTATCAAACTCACTAATAAAGGTGAATATGTAGTCAAATTTAGAATTCTCTAAAATTGTAATGGTGGTGTGTAAATCCCTTTCAAAAATAATGATAACTGTTAAAAGGCAAATGTATTAAAATAACTGTAGCTACAATAATTTGATAATGGATATTCAATATTTTCATAAAATATGTAAATAGTAAAATCAATAACCTAAAAATGTGAGGGGAAAGTAAAATTATAGGCTTTTTAATGATATTATTAGCTTAAATAAGATGTTATAAGATATTGTATGTGAGCCTCATGACAACCACAAAGGATAAATGTGTAGTGGATTCAAACAACATTTTAAAAAATGAATCAGAACTTACTACCAAAAAAGTTATCAAATCACAAAGAAATACAGCAAGAGAGGAAGAAAAAAAGGACTAGAAAACAGTTAAGAAACAATTAACAAAATGATCATAGTAATTTTTTACCTATTAATAATTACTTTAAACATAAATGAATTAAATTCTCCAATCAAAAAAGAGTGGTATCACAGATTTAAAAATAGCTCCAACTATGTGTTGCATATAAGTGACCAACTTTATGTTTAAGGACACACATAGGCTGAAAGAATCAGGATAAAAAATGTATTTTATACAATTGATTGTCAAAAGACAGCAGCTGTGGCTGTATTACATCAAACAAATAGACTTTAAGTCAAAAACTGTCACAAGAGACAAAATCGGCCGGGCGTGGTGTCTCACGGCTGTAATCCCAGCACTTTGGGAGGCCGAGGTGGGTGGATCATGAGGTCAGGAGATCGAGACCATGGTGAAACCCCGTCTCTACTAAAAATACAAAAAAAATTAGCCGGGCACAGTGGCGGGCACCTGTAGTCCCAGCTACTTGGGAGGCTGAGGCAGGAGAATGGCGTGAACCCAGGAGGCAGAGCTTGCAGTGAGCCGAGATCGCGCCACTGCACTCCAGCCTGGGCAACAGAGCAAGACTCTGTCTCACAAAAAAAAAAAAAGAGACAAAATCATAATAAAATAATAAATGTTCAATTCATCAAGAAGCTGTAGCAATTGTAAATATTTATGCACCCATGTCAGAGCACTTAAATATACGAAGCAAATAGTAGCAGAAATGAAAGAAGAAGTAAACAGCAATATGAAAATAGTCAAATACATTAGTATCCCACTTTCAACAGTGAATAGATCATTTGGACAGAAACTCAATAAGAAAACAGCAGACTAGAACAACACCATACACCAAATCGATCTAACAGACATATACAGAACATTACATCTAACAGCAGCATAATGCATTCTTCTCAAGGGTACACAAAACATTCTCAAGAATAGATAATATGTTAGGCCATAAAACAAGTCTTCACACATTTAGAAAGAATTAAGTCATACCAATGATCTTTCTGGTAAGGATGGTATGAAACTAGACTCAATAACAGGAAGAAAATTAGAAAACTCACAAATATGTGGAAATTTAGCAGCACACTCCTGAAAAAACAATGGTTCAAAGAAGAATTTTTTTAATCAAATAATATCTTGAGACAAATAAAAATGGAAACACAAAATATTAAAATGTATGGGATGCAGTTAAGGCAATTAAAGAGGAAAATTTACAGTAATATATGTTTACATTAAGAAAAGAGATCCCTAATAAACAAGCAAACTTTATGCCACAAGCAAAAAAATATGAAAAATGTAACTCAAAATTTAGCAAAAGGAAGGATAGAATAAACAGTAGAGAAGAAAGGAAACATATAATAAACAGTAGAAGAGAAACAAATTAGAGGATAGATAAATAGAAAAGATAAACAAAACTAAGAATGAATTTTGAAAAGTTAAACAAAATTGACCAACCTTTAGCTAGACTAACCAGGAATAAAAAGATCTGACTTAATAAGGAAAATTATAAATTAAAACAAACACATTACAACCGATGCTGCACAAATACAAATGAACATAAGAGACTACTATGAGCAATTATATGCAAACAAGTTTGATAATCTTGAAAACATGAATACAACCTAGCAAGACCAAATTATGAATAATAAAACATCTTTACAGGCTAGTAAAGAGAATAGAGACCCCAGAAATAAATTAATTCATATGCAGTCAACTAATCTTTGACAAGAATGCTGAGAATACACGATGGGGAAATAATATTTTCTACAATTAATGCTGTTGGGCAAATTGGATACCCACATTTAAAAGAATGAAATTGGAGCACTATCTTACATGAATCACAAAAAATTAACTAAAAATAGATTACAGATTTTATTGTGAAACATGAAACCATAAAACTCTCTGTAGAAAAGAGGAAAAAAGATCAAAAAGATCTTTGTAATGATTTTTATGGATATGACACAAAAATTATAGGCAACAAAAGCAGAAGTAAACATGTTAGTCTACACCATCATAAAAAGCATCTGCAATGCAAAGGAAAAAATCAACAAAATAAAAAGGCAACTTATGGGACAAGACAATATATTTGTAAATATATTTTTGATAATGAGTTAATATCAAAATATATTAAACTCAATATAAATTCAACCAATCCAACAACAAAACAATATGATCCTAAAATGGGCAAATAACTCAAATAGATATTTTTCAAAAGAAAATATACAAAAGGCCAGCAGGGATATGAGAAGGTGCTCAACATCAGTAATTATTAGCGAAATGTAGGTCAAAACCACAATGAGATATCACCTCATACTGTTTAGGGTGGCTATTATCAAAAAGAAAAGAGGTAAGTTGGCAAGGATGAGGAGAAAAGGGAACCCTTGTTCATTCTTGGTGAGAATGTAAATTAGTACAGCCATTATGTAAAACAAAGTATAGGTTCCTCAAAAAATTAAAAATAGAGGTCTAGCAATCCCACTTTTGGGTATATATTTGAAGATAATGAAATCAGTATTTTGCAGAGCTATCCACACTCTCATATTCATTGCAGCACTATTCACAATAGCCAAGACATAGACACAACCTAAGTGTCCATTGTTGGATGAATGGATAAAGAAAATGTGAGATATGTATATATATATATGTGTGTGTGTGTGTGTGTGTGTGTGTGTACACACACATACATTGAAATATTATTCAGACTTAAAAAATCAGAAAATCTTGTCATTTTTGACAAGATGGATGAATCTGCAGGACATTATGCTAAGTGAAATAAAGGAGACAGGGAAAGACAAATACTGTATTATCTCACTTACATGTGAAAATTTAGAAAAAAAGGAACTCACAGATACAGAGAGTAGAATGGGGTTGCCATTCTACATTCAATAGTAACTATATTAATTTTCTTGATTGTAATAATCATTTCACAATAAACACATATTAACTAATCACATTGTACAGATTTAACATATAGAATACAATGTTATTTGTCAATAATCCATAAATTAAGCTGAAATAAGAAAGCATGAAAGGAAAAAATATAAGTGTTTTGGAACTAGTATATAATTATATGTGTAAGGATGACAATAATAAACTCAATGAATCTAATGACTATTTCTTTCTTACTTCGCTTGTAAATGACCTGCAGTAAAATACATACACATATATGCAGTCATTTTTACACTATTGATTTCATTTTTTTCTTGAAAAAACAAAGTGTTGATTTGCCTTTGTGTTGTTTCATAGGTTTGTTTTTGAAATTGTTTTGATGCTCCTCTTTTTAAAATACTAACATTATTAAAAGGAAAGCCATGACCAGCAAATATAGACATAACATTTGGAAAAAGAAGAGTGGCAATACTGTGAAGTATAAAAATATATTGTATTAGTCAGTTCTCATGCTGCTAATAAAAACACACCCGAGACTGGGTAATTCATAAAGGAAAGGACGTTTAATGGACTCACATTTCCCCCTGGCTGGGAGGGCCTCACAATTATGGCAGAAGGCTAAGGAGGAACAAAGTCATGTCTGCCACGGCAGCAGGCAAAAGAGCCTGTGCAGGGGAACTCCCCTTTACAGAACAATCAGATCTCATGAGACTTATTCACTATCAAGAGAACAGCACGAGAAAGATCTGCTCTCATGATTCAATTACCTCCCACTGGGTCCCTCACATGACACATGGGAATTATGGGAACTACATTTCAAATGAAATTTGGGTGGGGACACTGATAACCCATATCTTTTCACCCCTGGCAACTCCCAAATCTCATCTCCTCACATTTCAAAGCCAATCATGCATTCCCAACAGTTCCCCAAAGTCTTAACACAATTCAGCATTAACTCAAAAGTCCACAGTCCAAAGTCTCATTTGAGACAAGGCAAGTCCCTTCCACCTATGAGCCTAAAATCAAAACAATTTAATTACTTCCTAGATGCAGTGGGGTTACAGACATTGGGTAAATACACCCACTCCAAATGGGAGAAATTGGCCAACACAAAAGGGCCTACAGGCCCCGTGCAAGTCCAAAATCCAGTAGGGCAGTAATTAAATCTTAAGCACTGAAATGATCTCCTTTGACTGTATGTATCACATCCAGGTCACATTGGCGCAAGGCGTGGGCTCCCACTTTGGGCAGCTCTGCCCCTGTGGCTTTTCAGTGTACGGCCCCCCTCCTAACTGCTTTCACAGCTGGTGTTGAGTATCTGTGGCTTCTCCAGGTGTATAGTGCAAGCTGTCACTGGATCTACCATTCTGGGGTCTGGAGGATGATGACCTTTTTCTCAGAGCTCTACTAGTCATTGTCCCAGTGGAGACTGTGTGGGGGCTCCAACCCCTCATTTCCCTTCTGCACTGCCCTAGCAGAGGTTCTCCATGAGGGTGCAGCCCCTGTAGCACACCTCTGCCTGGACATCAGGCATTTCCATGTATCCTCTGTAATCTAGGCAGAGGTTTTCAAACCTCAATTCTTGACTTTTGTACACTCACAGGAACACCACCACATGTAAGCCACCAAGGTTTGGGGCTTGCACACTCTGAAGCAACAGCCTGAGCTGTACATTGGTCCCTTTTAGCCACAGCTGAAGCTGAAGCAGCTGGGATGCAGGGCACCATGTCCTGAAGGTGCATAGAGCAGGGGAGCCCTGGGCCCCACTCACGAAACCATTTTTTTCTCCTAGGCCTCCAGTCCTGTGATGGGAGGGGCTTCCAGGATGGTCTCCGACATGCCCTGGAGACATTTTCTCCATTGTCTTGGCAATTAACATTTGGCTCCTCGTTACTTATGCAAATTTCTGCAGCCAGCTTGAATTTCTCCTCAGAAAATGGATTTTTCCTTTTTATTGCATTGTCAGGCTGCAAATTTTTCAAATGTTTATGCTCTGCTTCCCCTTTAAACATAAGTACAAATTCCAAACAATATGTTTGTGAATGCATAAAACAATGATTTTATCAGCACTGGACTCACATCTTGAATGCTTTGCTGCTTAGAAATTTTTTTCTGCCAGATGCCCTAAATCATCTCTGTCAAGTTCAAAGTTCCACAAATCTCTAGGGCAGGGGCAAAAACGCTGCCAGTCTCTTTGCTAAAGTGTGATGAGAGTCACTTTTGTTCCAGTTCCCAACAAGTTCCTCATCTCCATCTGAGACCACCTGAGCATTTTAGTCAAAGCCATTCAACAAGTCTCTAGAAAGTTCCAAACTTTCCTACATCTTCCTGTCTTCTGAGCCCTTCAAACTGTTCCATCCTCTGCCTGCTACCTAGTTCCAAAGTCGCTTCCACATTTTTGGGTGTCTTTACAACAGCACCCCATTTCCTTCACCAGTTTACTCTATTATTCTGTTATCATGCTGATAGTGAAGATATACACAAGACAGGGTAATTTATAAAAGTAAGGAGGTTTAATGG
The DNA here is from genome assembly GCF_028885625.2 of Pongo pygmaeus. NCBI lineage: Eukaryota > Metazoa > Chordata > Mammalia > Primates > Hominidae > Pongo > Pongo pygmaeus. The sequence goes on along the minus strand of NC_072396.2, from coordinate 147,289,220 downwards.
ACTCACAGTTCTACACAGCTAAAGAGACCTCACAATCATGGTGGAAGGTGAAGGAGGAGCTAAGTCACATGTTACAGCATGGCAGGCGAGAGCGTGTGCAGGGGAACTGCCCTTTATAAAACCATCAGATCTGGTAAGACTTATTCACTGTAATGATAACAGCATGGGAAAGACACACCGCCATGACTTAATAACCTCTCACCAGGTCCCTCCCACAACACATGGGTATTATAGGAGCTACAATTCAAGATGAGATTTGGGTAGGGACACAGCCAAACCATATTATATATTATAAAACTATTATAAAATTTTGATAGTGTTGTGAAAATTGACTTAAAGATTTCTCAAAACGAGAAGGCTGATCTTCATAGGACTTTAATATAAAATAATATAAAAATGAAAGATATATATTACTCAATAAATGAAGTTAAATTAACTGAAAAAATAATAGACTTTTCATCATATCATATATTAAAATAAGCTTTAGATGACAATACTCAGTGCTGATGAGGGTGTACTAACAGAAATGTATGTTTCCAAAACCATTCTGAAAAACTGAGGAAGAGAAAAAGAGAGAGAGTGAGAGTAAGAGCAAGAAAGACAGAGAGAGAAACTAACCATAAGCTTTGACTCACTAGTTCTACTTGTAAGAACAGCTTATAGTAAAATAATAGACAGGAACAAGGATGACTTTTTTCAAAGATATTCATTATAAAATCAACAAGATCATGCTAATTTTAAGAGTGAAAGTTATGCAAACCAACTGGTGCCTAATTATTTGGTAACAAGTTAACATTGGTATACATTAATATTTTCCTCATTTAATAATATTTGCAGAGATTGTGATGTGTTGCTGACAAGAGAGTATTGACTGAAAATGTGGAAAAATACAAATTTGTATATAAAGTAGACTAAGAAGTATATTTAAGTTTTGTGAAGCCAGGAACTTTTACAGTATTTAGGAAAGAGATAAAAAAAGAATACAAAATTAAGTAAACATATCTATATTTATTTTGAATAAAAAGGGAAATCACAAATATTACAAAATTTACTGAGATGATAAATAATACAAAAATCATGGAATCTATAAATGTAAAATTTACAAAAATGAATTAACTTCTTAACCCACCTATGTATTTTTCTCTTACATATTTGGCTGTGTATTATTTGATTGTTCTTCACATGACCATAATTTTGTAATATCCTTTTTTATAAATATGATAGAAAAATTCTTTAGCCTTTTCTCTAGCATATTTGGTCAAATTCAAATATATTTATGCTTTAGAAAAGTTTTTCTAAGCATCACAATTTGTTATTGATAATGCCTTATAATGTTATAGAAGTGTTGTTCAGTTTGGAACAATCTATGTTTCCTTTCTTTCCTATATGAGTTATTACAAACATACCCATTGTTTTTAGTGCTGCTATGGGTTCATGTGCTAAAAATACAGAAATTCTCATAAATTCTATTTTACTTGATTCTCACTTTTAAAAAGGCATATTTTCTTAGAATGATTATATTACATTTATACCTTTTAATATAGCACATGTGTTCTACAATCAATATTTATGTGTTTTATAAAGTATAATGTATGTGATATAAGTATTAAAGTAAATCTGAAGATGGGTTATAAAATATCTGTCTATCAAGAAAAATAGGCTACTTAAAAGACTTTGAGTTTCTTCACTCTCTATAACCATTGTCTCCAAGAGGAAGGAAAACAAAGTGATTGAATCTGATGTTCATATGCAAGTAGGCACCCACTCTTATGGATTATAAACAGGTATTTCCTAATTGCAAATACAAAAAAAGGACAGTTCAGTGTCATTTTAATAGTTTGTATTGGTGTTTGGAAAATGTGATGCATCTATATAGTATGTCCAGATAATAAAAAGTGCTTATTTTATAAAACTTAAATGAACATTTTCTCTGGTTTTCTTTGGAAAGCATTGCGATGGCTATTAGGAGGCTAAACCTAAATACATATTCACAGCTTGCCTTTATACATTGTGTCACCACAAGAATTACTGTATCAGTGACATATTATTTCAGCTTGCCATATGTCTGGCATAGAGGATGGCACTTTTAAGACCATTGGAAGCACGATAGATTGAACTTGGGAGTGTTTGTTTGTTTGTCTGTTTGTTTGTTTGTTTTAGACAGGATCTCACTCTTTCGCCCAGGCTGGAGTGCAGTGGCGAGTGCTCAGCTCACTGCAGCCTCTACCTCCTGGGCTTGGGTTATCCTCCCACCTCAGCTTCCCAAGTAGCTGGGACTACTGGCGCACACCACCATGCCTGGCTAGTTTTTAAAAAAAAAATTATAGAGACAGGGTCTCACTATGTTGTCCAGGCTGGAACTAGAGAGCATGGATTCCAGCTTCCAAAATTTCTGTCTTCAATGAGACATAGTTGAATCCATATGAAATGTAGACAAAGTGTATGAAATATTTAACTGGTCTCTATTATGACCAAGTACGTTTCCAGGTAAAGTAAAGCTGAAAATGGTTGCTGGGCCTGATCATATACCTGTCCATTGACTGACATTCTCCACTTTGCCTGATTTAGTTTAGAGTTTAGAATTTCTCTATACTATTATATCTGACCTGCCTCTAGCTCTGTTTCATCTTTTCAAGTTTTTTGATATCCTCCCTGCCCTCTTAGCATCCACTCTCTTCCTCCACTCTTGCATTTGTCTATCTCTATTTGTATCTTAGGGTTCACAAATTAGGACAACCTTACACTTCCAGACAGACTGAAAATATATCCTTGCTGAGCTGACACATAATTTCCTTCTTATAGAAACATGCTTCACTTTTCTAGACAAAATAATTAATTACATGAATAAGCAACTGTAATGTCACGTAAGAAGTCATTGCCACATTTTCAGAGGTTTTTTTTTTTTTTGTAAATGGATAATTTTAGTATTCTGGGACTACCTAAAAAAAGAATACTTCTTCAAATAAAATATTCTAACAAAAGTGATTAGAAGATTGTTCTAGTAATTATAGAACCAGACATATTAGGACTGTGTGCATGTTTCATTCAACTAATAAGAATTCAGCAGAAAGAGCTTATTATGGTACAATTTGCAATGGGGCTCTCTACTGCAAAACACCTTCTAATAACTTGTATGTGATTATACTAAAATGTTAAATATTAGAGTAGAATAATAAAAAGCAGTTAAAATTTACCGAAGGCTTATTGGGTCCCAAGAACGTGTTCTATGTGCTTAACATTCATCAACTCAATCCTTGCAATAACCTTATAGCTATTATCACCGCCATTTTGCAGATGAGGAAACACACACAGAGCAGTCAATCAACTTTCTCCCAGTCACAGAAGTAACGAGTGGTAGAACCAAGATTCAAATCCCGGCAGGTGGGCTCCAGAACCTACACTATTAACGCTGACTATGCTATTCTTACTAATGTTTATGAAGTGTGATTTTGAAAGTTCTCATTGATATGTGTCATGTTAATAGATACGTAAGAGGAAGGTTACTCCTTAGGAGACTACAGTAAAAGTCCATTCCATTTTGGTATTTTAATTCTGGCCAATATTAAGAGTTTTCTAAGCACATGGCATTACAGTGGTTAAAAATCAGGAATAAGGAGTCCACCGGGCTTTATAATTGCCTTAACCTCCTGAGTATAAGAAATAATGTTTCAAGATGGTATTGTTTTATTCCCTTTCAGCATCATGAAAAATTGTCAGATGCTGTTGAAACCTAGCCCACTATCCTAACCTAAGTTCATAGGTAGAAAACTATTACTTAACTTTGTTGTCATATGCAAAGCAATGACCCTCATGAAAAAAACTCTGCGAGCTTCTTTTTTATAAACCCATTTATTTCTGAAATTCAGATTTTTCTTTTTCGTATTCCAGATGGATAAATTAGCTTTACTGATCGATAGTAGCATTGCTTTTGGAATGTATCAGCAGAATGCTCTCATTCTGGCCTTCTTCAGGTTTGAATTAAAATTAAAGCTATTCATCACATTAATGCCCTACTGTCATTTACAGTTAAGAAATAAAATGTGTTTCATCTTATTGGAAGAGACAACAAGGTAAAATAAACACTAGTACTGAGATAAGGCATCAGCTGGTGTTACCAAATAGGGGTAATTCTAGTGATAGTGCAAATAATATACAGAAGAATCCCTGCTTAAAATTTTGCACTAAAATATGCTGTATTTCAGAATCAACATTACCCACTACCATCTCATTATATTATCATTGTGCAATATAGAAGTGAATTAGAAAGAACATTAAATTAGACATTTTCATAAATTCTCTATTTCAGTATCATTTAATGCCACCCCACCAATTTTTCCAATCACAATGGTGTTCTGAAAATTTCTGGAACATGCCAGCCTCTCTCTTGCTTTAACATATTTTTATTTATTTATTTATTATTCATTATTATTCTTATTTTTACTTTCAGTTCTGGGATACATGTGCAGAATGTGCAGGTTTATTATATAGGTATACACGTGCCATGGTGGTTTGCTGCACCTATCAACCCATCACCTAGGTTTTAAGCCCCACATGCATTAGCTGTTTGTCCTGATGCACTCTTTCCCTTTTGCATCTCCCACAGGCCCGGTGTGTGTTTTTCCCCTCCTGGAGTCCATGTGTTCTCGTTGTTCAACTCCCATTCACGAGTGAGAACATGCAGTGTTTGGTTTTCTGTTCCTGCATTAGTTTGCTGGTGATGATGGCTTCCAGCTTCATCCATGTCCCTGCAAAGCATATGATCTCATTCCTTTTCGTGGCTGCATAGTATTCCATGGTGTATATGTACCACATTTTCTTTATCCAGTATATCATTGGTGGGTATTTGGGTTGGTTCCATGTCTTTGCTGTTGTGAATAGTGCTGCAGTAAACATACATGTGCACGTATCTTTGTAACAGAAGAATTTATATCCCTTTGGATATATACCCAGTAATGGGATTACTGGGTCAAATGGTATTTCTGGTTCTAGATCCTTGAGGAATCGCCACACTGTCTTCTGCAGTGGTTGAACTAATTTCCCTTCCCGCCAACAATGTAAAAGTGTTTCTATCTCTCCACAGCCTCACCAGCATCTGTTGTTTCTTGACTTTTTAATAATCACCATTCTGATTGGTGTGAGATGGTATCTCATTGTGGTTTTGATTTGCATTTCTCTAATGATCAGTGATGTTGAGCTTTTTTTCTTATGTTCGTTGGCCGCATAAATCTTCTTTGAGAAGTGTTTGTTCATATCCTTTCCCCACTTTTTGATGGGGTTGTTGTAAATTTAACTTCCTTGTAAATTCTGGATATTAGACCTTTGTCAGATGGGTAGATTGCAAAAACGTCCTCCCATTCTGTAGGTTGTCTGTTTGCTCTGATGATAGTTTCTTTTGCTGTGCAGAAACTCTTTAGTTTAATTAGATCTCATTTGTCAATTATAGCTTTTGTTGCAATTGCTTTTGGAGATTTCATCATAAAATCTTTGCCTACGCCTAATACCTTGAATGGTATTGCCCAACTTTTCTTCTAGAGTTTTTACGGTTTTGGGTTTTACATTTAAGTCTTTAGTCCATCTTGAGTTAATTTTTATATAAGGTGCAAGGAAGGGGTCCAGTTTCTGTTTTCTGCATATGGCTAGCCAGTTTTCCTAGCACCATTTATTAAATAGGGAATCCTTTACCCATTGCTCATTTTTATCAGGTTTGTCAAAGATCAGATAGTTGTAGATGGGTGGTCTTATTTCTGAGGTCTCCATTCTGTTCCATTGGTCTATATGTCTGTGGAGTCAGTGGTGATATGCCCTTTATCAGTTTTTTGTCTATTTGATTCTTCTCTCTTTTATTGTTTTTTTTCAAAAAAGCAGCTTCTGCATTCAATGATTTTTTAAAGGGTTTTTCGTGTCTCTATCTTCGTCAGTTCCACTCTGATCTTAGTTATTTCTTGTCTTGTGCTAGCTTTTGGATTTGTTTGCTTTTTTGTTAAGTCTGGAATTTTCTTCCTTTTTCCTTTAACCAGGGTTGTTCTCATCTTCAACATCACCCCTCAGAGAGACCTTCTATGACCATCCTACAGAAAAGTAACTCCAATTTCATGTTCTTCTCTATAGCATAACCCTGTTTAATTTTTTTCTTTAAAACACTTATTGCAGGCTTTATTGTTTTTCCTGTACACTTTTTAGCTCTACTACTAGAATGTAATTTCCATAAGAAAGGAGACCTTTGAAATCTTGTTCACTGCACTGTTTCCAGTGCCTGCCATTCAGAAAATAATCTACTGAGTTTTCATTTACATTTACATTGATTTACATTCATTTACATAATAAATAAATACATTTCCACCAACATCCACTATCCAAATGACTAGGCACGTTGCTTAAACTCTCAGTACTGAAATGCTCAGTTCTAGCTGAATATCTGAGACAGCGCTCCTTTGTAATCATCAGAAAGAGGGAACTTACTGTCAAAGCACTGAAAAAACTGTAGATTTTACTGAAAAATTTGTAGAAGACAAAGAAGATGGTTTTGATATTTGACATTTTTTTCTTTATGATCTCTGCAATCACCCTGCCTAGCTGGGGAGCACGGTCTCCACCCTTTTCTTATGTAGCACTTGATCTCTTAGTCTCTCTACTCTCTTTCAAATGATTTCAGTCTTATGCCTGAATCTGTATGAAAACTAATAAAAGCCTTAAATATAACACGGCCCAACCACTGTACAAGGAAATTTGATGACTAGCTATTGTTAATCAACCATGCTTCTAGAAAACCCATCAAGTATCCCCCAAAAAGGTGTTCAAATAAATTTAGTTTTCTCCATTTGTTCCATCTCTAAGTGATTTTGTTTTCCCCTTTTTGGTCTAGAAAATGCCAGACCTGACAGACAGGGCTGTGATGTGAATAAAACAAATTAATATATGTAAAACATTAATTTAGTTATTTAAAATTTACTAGAATAATCTAACACCGTTCTAGGTATTAAGCAGAAAACAATGGTTCCTACCCATGAGAAACCTACAGTACACATTGGAAACTACAGAGCATGATGAAAAATTTAACTATGTGTGTCAAATAGTAACACATTTGCATTATCACAATGATGATGATTGTTAATGTTATTAGTAATTCCAAATTCTGAAAGCAGCAAACAAATAATAAATTCTTAATATATTTGATACGTTATTTCAGAAAGGTTATGACTAGGGAACATAATATTTTTGTTAAATAAAACTAACTCTTATTTTCCATTGGTCGGTTTGATTCAAATTTGGAGTGAACATTTTAAAGAAGGAATTGCATGAGTTCTTGTCTAATTGTTACTCATCTACTGTTACTCATACTTTTCAAGTACTGCAGATATAATAAGTCAAGTATAACCTGGCTTAGAATGGAAGTCAGGTCAACAGCATTTTTTATGCTGCGTGAGCAAGGCTGATGCTCAAGTCCTCCCACTAGCTCTCATAGCAGTGCTCTAGCCATACATTCTCCATTTCCCCAAGGAGCCATAAAGAACTGTGTCACCTGGTCCTGCTCATCTGAATACAGCCACAGCCTGATAGGAAATACAATACGACAATTGAACCGTAGTATGATTAATGTTATAAGAATTAGCATGAGGGGCTATTGCCCCATAGATAAAGGGACCCACTGGTGAACTTGAGCATCAGGGAAGTCTTCTAGAAAGAGATGGTATATCCTCAGAGGCCTAAAGAATGAGTGGATGTGAATCAGATGGAAAGGGGGCTGGGGAAGGAGGTAAATGTCTATAAAGCCAGAGAGAACACTAGGTTAAACAGTCCAGGAATAAAAGAGCTATTGCAATTACTTTCACCATGAGGATGGAGTGGTAGTAAATGATAAAATATGGGAAGAATTGAATCAAATGAGGCTGGCAGGAGTCTTGGGTACCAAGCTAAGGAGTTATGGAGCCATGTCAGGGTTTCAAAGAGGTGAGTGATTAGTATTATTCAAGTTTTTATAATGACCAGGTTAGAGGGAAAGACTGGAAGCCGAGAGACAAACAGTTGGAGGCGTCTGCATAAATTCATGATGGTCTGGAAATAGCCTGAAGAAATGTTCAGTTGGTATAGCAGGGAGAAAGACAGATGTTGAGAATGACTTCCCAAGTAACAGCTTGAATCACTACGTGGGTGGATTACTCCAAAGGCAACATGGACAGGGAATGGAGGCCCAGATACTAGTCTCAACTCTAGTACTTACAAGCTGTGTAATCTTGTCCTGTTACTCATGCTCTTCTGGCCTTAATTATGCATCTGTCCAATGGAAATGACCTATCCTATTCAACTCACAGGGCAGTGCAAGGGCAAAATGTATATAAAACCTCCAGGTAGATAAATATAAGGAATTATTGATGAGGTCTCCAAACCATGGCATTTGTTGAATAGTCATATAATGCCTGATCACTCTTCACTGTCCCAACTATGTCAGTTGTTTTCCTTCATTCTAATGGAAGCCCTGACACTTTAAATCTTTGCTAGAGGCTGGGCACGGTGGCTCACGCCTGTAATCCCAGCACTTTGGGAGGCCGAGGCAGGCAGATCACGAAGTCAGGAGATCGAGACCATCCTGGCTAACACAGTGAAACCCTGTCTCTACTAAAAAATACAGAAATTAGCTAGGCATGGTGGCGGGCACCTGTAGTCCCAGCTACTCAGGAGGCTGAGGCAGGAGTATCACTTGAACCCAGGAGGCAGAGGTTGCAATGAGCCGAGAACGCGCCACTGCACTCCAGCGTGAGCTGAGATCACACCACTGCACTCCAGCCTGAGCGACAGAATGAGACTCTGTCTCAAAAAAAAAAAAAAAAAAACTTTGCTAGAAAAAAAAACAAAAACAGAAACCTTAGACATCCATTCGATATTAGGTTCAGGATATTAACTTATTCAATGGACTAGAAAGCTTACAGAAAAATAACTGCCAAAAGAATGCAATTCCTAAGTATTTATTGGGAAAATGTACAAACGCTTGGTATTTGATATTGGTAAAATATATTTAAATATAGACATCTCCTGAACACATATTTGACTTATTCAAATAATAAAGTATTCCAGGCCCCATGGTCAGCACTATAAAGAATAGAGAAATAAAAGGATCTGCCATTTACCCTCAAGCAGACAAAACTCAGTGGAAAGAGAATACACAAACATATATCATTATTATAACATAAGGTGAAAATAAAATGTGCTCAATGAAAGAGATAAGCGAAGTGTTACTGGAATTCCAAGAAGACCAATATCATGGGAGACTAAAAGACCTTGAGAAAGGAAACATTAGAAAGCCCTGGCTTAGACTTCCAGATTCACCCATTGTTGACTGAGTGATCTTGGAAAAATCACTTAACTTCTCTCATCCTCAGTTTTCTTATCAGTAAAATGGGGATGATAATATCATCTGTATCTCTTAGAACTTTATGAGAATTAAATCACATGACATGACAAATTAGGGCTGAATAAGTGTGTGGTAAGCAGAAACTTCAGCAGATGGTTCTTCTAGGCAAAAATATTATCAAGAAAGTAAATATATGTTCCCTTCCCCTTTTTGTGAGGGAGTAAAAGGATAATTATAATCCCTGTGTCTTTAAAAAGAATCGTCTAGGCTGAATGAGAACTGACTGCAAAAGTCTTCCACGATCATTCCTAACTCATGAGTTGTATTCATTACAAAACTTTTTCCCTGGGCCTGCAACCAGCTTTGATGGCTAGCTGAGCTGACAGCATCTTGGAGATAATTTCATACACATGACATTGGGGTTAACACAGTACAGTGCTAGCTCCTCAGTATATTCTCACAAACATTTTCAAAGGATCATAGGATTGCAACAGCCTAATCTGGGTAAAGAACTCTAAAAAGATTGCTTGGGCCAGCATCGCTTCAAATGTCATAGCAAGCAATTGATAGGCAGTGAGTCATAACAACAAAAAAGTCAGAATGCTTCTTTTCTACAATACAATACTTGTTGTATTAAAATAAAAATCACTTATTTCCAGCTGTTAAAAATATGATATGATATTTCCTCTTTTCCAATAATGTATTAGTTGTGACGAAGTGTTATGAGGCTTTAGTAACTGCTGCTGGAAGTAGTACATGATCAAACCTCCTGCAACTTTTCATTTCTGTCACCATCTGAAAGCGTAATCAGTATTTTCAAGATAGTCAAAATGACAAGTTATTTAGAAATTCTTTTTTTAAAAACAGTAACATACATGATTATACAAATAAATCCAGGCAGCTAACTTTTAGTAACAAAATTAATGGAAGCTGCAAATTGGCAAGCAACATTTCTGTCTTCTAAGGAGCATCATCCAGATTAGCTATGAGATAAAAAAAATCACAATGCAAAATTTTTAAATGGCACATTTAAATGGCACATTTCTGCTATGGTAATATCAGGGAGTGATTAAATAGACTGAACCTGGTGCTGTATAGTCTTAGGATCAAGTCTGAACTCCATGACTTACTAGATTTATGACTTCAGGCAAACTAACCTCTACAAACCTCAGTTTTTCTTTCTTTAAAATGTGAATTTGAAATGGGCCAATATATGTACAGCAGCTCGCATAATGCTTACAAATATGTAACTAAAGCACGCTAGTTGCTTCTGCCTTTAAAGGTGAGTATTATTATTTACATTACCATCAGCAGTATTATCAGTACTATTTATTGAGACCCTATTATGCTCCAGGAATTTGATAGTGGTTACCTCATTTCATGTCTCTATCTATCCTGAGAGTTGTACATTCTTATCCTAGGGTAAATAAGCCAAGGTTTACAAGTGATTGGATGTGTCTTCTAACTGAGGTGGGACAGGAAAATTTGCATCGATCCCACTGCCAGACCTTCTCTTGAGGAAGGAGACAGAAAGATCCTGTATTATTCAACTATGCTGTCAGCAGTCAGGCATTGGCAGAGTGTCAGGGTTAAACTCACGACTTGGTGTACAGAGGAAGGATACTTATGAAGCCTGAACAGACAATTCAAGTTTTTTCACTTATAGCAACAAAGGACATCAGGAGCTGTAGCAAATGTGTTTATTCTGCTGCTTTCTGAACAGTGTTCGTTTTGTCATGAAGAAGAAATGTGCATGAAATAACTGAATATTCCCTGGGTTTTACGTTCATTCTTCTTTCCCACGCTCTATTTCTGACTCCAGGTAACTGCCATCAAAGTCCCACAGGGGCCAATTATATCCAGCTCAGAGTGACAGAAACTCCACCTACCTCAGGCTTGCTCCAGGCACAGAGCACACCTGCAGATTCAAAACCCAGTAAGCACTCCCAGGATTGGGGGGTCAGAGGGGGTCCCGAGGTCTATAGCAATATGAGTTGTTGACTGATGAAGCAGAGGTAGATGGTAAGCAAATATGCAGCCAGCTATGCAATGTCCTTGTCTTCTAGAGCCATTCAGTTTTTCACATTCCTACCAGAGTTATTACTCTCCAAACCCTGATCTGGCCATGTGAGTTTCTGCTTATGAATGTTGTGTGGCTCCCTACTGTTTGCAGGGTAAAGGAAATTCTGATCTAATGTGCCTTTCCATATGCATTTCCCATGATTCTTTCCACTCATCACGTAATAGTATAGCCTCTATTACAGCAAATAATAAATCATGACTAAGACATGATTTCAGATTTCTGCTTCTTGCACATGATATTTCTTCTGCTTGCAGTGCCCTCCATCCCTTTGTGTCTAATCATTTCCTACACTTTCTTTTAGCTCATACTTACTACGCATCTCTTCTGAGGAGTCTTCCTCAGCCTATTTGTTACTCATCCTTTTATGAATTACAAAGTGGCACCTAGTATTGCATTTTAAAATTATTGCACTTTACTTGTTCTTCTCTTCAATTACCCTATAAGCTTCCTATTTATTTAAAATGTATACTCTGTACTTTTGCTGATTATAAAAGTAATATAAAATCATTGTTAAAATGTTGAAAAATACATAAAGAACACAGCAAGAAAGAGTTCCCTGCAACTCCATCCCTCAGAAATAGTCATTGTTAATGTTTGGATATGGTTATGCTCACACACGCACAAACACAAGCAGGATTAAATAACTCAGATGCAAAGAGCCTGGCATAAAGAGAATGTGTGGACATTTGAGGGACTACATGAAGTTCAAAAAGCTGGGCAATGCAGGCAAGAAGAGCAGCATGGGATGATAGTATAGAGTAAGAGCTCTCAAAATCTATGCACTTCGACCTACAGCAAGAAATGTATTACATCTATAATTGAAACAAATATTTAATAAAAAACTCTTACTATGAGAAATGAACTGCAATATTATCTATTGTATTCTATTGTACACTTTTTCATTTAAAAGAAGATGCTGGTCATGACCAACTACATTGACTTCCTGACCCTACTAATGAGTTTCAGCCATAGTTCGATAAAAGCCTGCTATAGAAATAGTCAAGGGACATATTGAAGAGAAGTTTGTATGTCATACTAATGAGTATGGACTTTATTCCGATGGTAAATGTAGGACACTAAATGGTTTTGACACAGTGACCTGACATGTATATGTCATGATCAGTCCTGGACTGTGGGAAGAACACCTGCTTTCTCAGAGGTAATTGTTTAGAAGGGGCTAAGAACTGATGCTGAGAGGAAAGTAGGTGACAGTAAAAGATTCAAGATTTGCTCTAGGTCGATGGTAGAGACAGAAGTAAAGGGGATTCTAGAAATTTCAGAAGATCACATCTTATTACATGAGTGTGTATATAATCACTCACAGAGGAGCAACAAAAAGTTCAAGCAAATCATAGCATTCATGGAGAGGGAGGAGTCAAGACTGATTTCCAGGTTTCTTGAATGAAAGGATGGCGACATAATTTATGGAACCATGAAGGAAAAATGAGTTTTTTTTTCTTTTGAGACATAAATTGCCTATTCTTTTTTTAAAAATTATTATTATACTTTAAGTTTTAGGGTACATGTGCACAATGTGCAGGTTAGTTACATATGTATGCATGTGCCATGTTGGTGTGCTGCACCCATTAACTCGTCATTTAGCATTAGGTATATCTCCTAATGCTATCCCTCCCCCTCCCCCAACCCCACAACAGTCCCCAGAGTGTGGTGTTCCCCTTCCTGTGTCCATGTGTTCTCATTGTTCAATTCCCACCTACGAGTGAGAACACGCGGTGTTTGGTTTTTTGTCCTTGTGAGTCCAGTTTGCTGAGAATGATGGTTTCCAGTTTCATCCATGTCCCTACAAAGGACATGAACTCATCATTTTTTATGGCTGCATAGTATTCCATGGTGTATATGTGCCACATTTTCTTAATCCAGTCTATCATTGTTGGACATTTGGCTTGGTTCCAAGTCTTTGCTATTGTGAATAGTGCCGCAATAAACATATGTGTGCATGTGTCTTTATAGCAGCATGCTTTCTAATCCTTTGGGTATATACCCAGTAATGAGATGGCTGGGTCAAATGGTATTTCTAGTTCTAGATCCCTGAGGAATCGCCACACTGACTTCCACAATGGTTGAACTAGTTTACAGTCCCACCAACAGTGTAAAAGTGTTCCTATTTCTCCACATCCTCTCCAGCACCTGTTGTTTCCTGACTTTTTAATGATCGCCATTCTAATTGGTGTGAGATGGTATCTCATTGTGGTTTTTATTTGCATTTCTCTGATGGCTGGTGATGATGAGCATTTTGTGATGGAGATTATGTTTAACTCAGTTGAAGTAAGGTGTTTGTGAAATATTCAAATGCTGACAGACACTGCATGAATAGAAGCAGGCAGATATTGGGGTCAGGTACTAAAGGGAGATGACTCAATTAGATGATGTTATACATGGAAAATGGATTCAGCTTCTGTAACAGAAGTTCTAAATAACAGTAGCTTAAGCAAGAGATAAATCATTTCTCTTTCATGTTGAAGGACGGAGGTAAGCATTCAAAGGCTGAGGTAGGGGCCTTACAGTTATCTGGGATTTATAGAGCATTTAGCTTTCTCTTCCACCAACCCTTTGGTGTGGACCTCATTTTACATCTGAAATGGGTTCATTTAGCCATTTATTTTTTAATCAGCAGAAGAACGGACAATGTTCTCTCCCTTTAAAGACATGCCTTGGGCAACACACACATCACTACTCCTTGTAGTTTATTGGCCAGATGGTGGAAATGCAAATTCGCATAGTCACTTTGGAAGACAGTTGACAATTTCTTGCAAAAATAAACATACTGTCACCATCTAATAAAACATCTCAATATGAAAGCCAGAACACCTACACCAAAGGCAACAAGTAACACCACTATCGCAACCCTTACTATTCTTGAATAAATAACAAATTATTATGTTATACTATGTTTCACGCATATAATCTAAAATAATTTATAGTAGTATGTTAATTTTTCTATTGCTGTATAACAAATTATGACTAACTTAATGTTTTAGAGAACACCAGTTAATTATTTCACTATTCTCTAGATGACAAGTCTAAAGGGGCTCTAATGGGTCCTCTGTTACAGACCTCATACTTAAGGTGTTGCCCTAGCCAGACTCTTATCAATAGATTTTGGGGATGAACCGTCTTCCAAGCACATTGATGTTATTGAAAGAATCCAGTTATTTGTGGTTGTAGGACCAAGGTCCCCATTTCCTTGCCGGCTGTTGATCTGGAGTTGTTTTCAGCATCTAGATGCTTCCTGCAGTTCCTTGCCATGTGCTCTCTCACACACTGAATCCCCTGACTTAAACTACTCAGTGTTTGAATAACTGGGATAAGCTGTGTGTACAGCAGGGAGAAGGAAAAATTGGGGGCCAACTTAGAATTCTGCCTACCACATGATCTAAAGCAGTTTCTATCCAGCCCTGAAATGCAACTTGCCTTTTTGCTTCTCTGTAGTGCAGTTAAACATATATACACTTGAATCTTTTGCCCATAATATGTCCCATCATTTCTCAGGCTATCAGCACTCAACTTATATATCCTGAGAGGGACAGAGTGTAGGCCAAAGATAAGTCAAGACAATTATCTGTAGCTTTTAGTGTAGGCTTGCACAGTATGGGCTTCTAGAATATTCAAATTTTCCACATGATTTTTTTTGTAAATGTACCAGGTGTTGCTTAGTTTTAGATATATTGGAACACATACACCCTGAAATACATTGCCATCTTTTTTATGATCTTAGCTTAATGATGACATTTGACTAATCTTCCCCCTTTCCTCTTCAACTTAAATTTGTCATCTAAAGTCTCATTTAAGGTCAGGGGATGGGTAGGACTGACCCAAAAGCAAAGGAAGTCTAGGGCCAGGTTAGTGCTCAGAAACCAATTCTGATGAACTTAGAGTCATACAGTTCCTAATAGCTAGAAGGGAAGTTGGATGGTATCTATTCGCTAGAAGTGGATCTTAGAAGCAACCTTCCTTTCTCTTCTGCTCAAAAGTTTAAAATACACCACTTCCTTCTGTATTTCTTCAAGCAGTTAAGACTTGATACAAATATTCTCATAATTAGGTCATATCCATTTTTAACATTTCAGTGGCTGAAAATTCATCACTACTTTGTTTTCCCAGATGTAAAACTTAACTCGTTGAACTGTGGTTTGCTTCTGCTCTAATTAAAACATAAAGAATTTACAAGGATACATTTTCACTAGATCAAGTATGTAAACTGATTTAAGAATGTTCTAATTGTAATAATAGTTCGTAAGGACAATATTATTTTAATTTAATGAACATGAAAAACATCTTCTCAAAGGATTCTGGAAACATATGGTAAAAAGCCATTTTTAACAAAATGCAAAGGTTAGAAAAAATTCTTGTTAGGATGAATAGGCTACAAAGAAGTATTTCATGGGAACTATCATACATTTTGACACTTAGAGAAATGAAATTGATGATAAGGTCTACATTATGTCTATCATGCTATATTATCATGAATTATATCACTACAGCTGATATCTGTGTAACACTGGATTGGCAGTGACTGAGATGATTTGCAGATATGTTTGGGCACAGTAACAAAGATGAACTAATTAACAATGTTCCTGAAACATACATGCTATCTCTACAAATTTCCTATATCTAAAAGTGTGTGGTGTCTTGCAAATGCATGAAGGCCAAGATGTATTACAGAGCAGTTGCCATGTAGTCTCTTATGTTAGAGAAGATAACTGGCTTTTTTGAAGGGTATAAAGAAAAATGAACAAATTTTAATCATCTACTAGATATCAACACTTTTGCATTTATACCTTAAAGATGTCATTAGCATAATCCATTAAAAAAATCTTTTCAAGCAGACTGCAAAAGTCAAAGAGAATTCCATACATGTCCATTTGAAGCTTAAAAAGTAGCAAATCCAACACATAAAACATTAAAAATGTACATAAGTAGGTTAATACATATATTAGGCAGCCGTCTTCACAAATTATGTTTTGTTGTTTCATTTTAATCATATTTGTCTTCAAAATACCACTGTATTTCACAGATGTAAAAACTGAGGCAGAGACATTCTGCACAATGCCAAAAATTGTAGGCATAAAAGGCAATTATGCAGCTCAAATGTCTGCTTTCTGTTCTAATTCTATTTTTTTCTATACTATTTAAACATCGTTCAAGGTGAGGATATTTATACAAATAGGAGACTTGGAGAAAATATTTTGTGGGTGGTTAGCAAAGGTAATTGAATTTAATTTTTGGATATGTTGAGAACCTGGGTTTGGATCAAAATTTTTATCTGATATTGCTTTCTTCTGAAGTACTAGACTCAGGATTATTTTGACCCATACAAAAAATATTAAATTTATTCAGAAAAAAAGAATGAGAAAAGCACACTGAAGCTAGAAAAATTCACGATAAAATGTATTAAAGATCTGGAAATTATTAGCTTTTTCAAAGATTAAATAAATGAGATTCTTAATCAAAGAAGAGAAGAGGGGTTTAATAACAGTTCTCCCACACAGGCTGAATTGTAAGGAAGAAAAAAAGTATTTTATTTTGTTATATCAATAGTAAAATGAGAAGAAGTAAGAGAGATTTAGGCTAACGAATTGATGAACTTTCTGAATGAAATAGATTTGTCATGGGAGATTCCTTCACTAGAGATCCTTTATGCAAGTTGAAATGATTTCAAAATTTTTCTACTTATCTTCTAAGGAATTCCATTACGAAACTCCTCAAGGTAATAAATATGATTAAATCTAGTCATGCATAGACAGAATCTAGAAAAAAAAATAGATTCATACAACCTAGTTATATACTGTACAGGTATATGAACATTATACAAATTATCAAGATGGTCTGTGATAGAATTGCTCTAATGTGTGTAAATTTCACTTGGTTGAATTGATCAAGCCCTGATAAACAGATAACCAAGAGATCAGTCAAAGTGGTAGATGTTATTCAGTGGGTCAGAGGGTATAATAATGGAATCATTTATATTCTGGTTACTACACTCAAGCTGTAGGAACCAGATATTGTGGCAGTAAGATATGCATAATTGAATAAGAATGAACATTGAAGGGAAGTATATAACTTTTTACCATTTTGTAATTAAAATCTCCAAACCAACAGAAATGTTATAAGACTAGTAGAGTAAACATTCATACACCCATCACCTAGACAACTACTCTCAGTTTGCTATATCCGCACTATAAGTGTTTGTGTGCATTATATGAATACATATATACTATGGATTTTGATCCATTTTAAAATAAATTGCATATTTATTTATGACTCTTAGGCCCTATATATTTCAGCACACATATCTAAAATTAAAGACATCTTCCTATGTAACCAAACGCCATGAAATCACCTGATAAAATTAATAATAATTCCCTAATATCATTTAATGCCTATGCTATATTCCGATCTCCCCTTGGTTCTTTTTAATTGTGTTACTATTTTATAGGTCCTGTGCGATTGAAACAGTTATAGGAACAAAATTGCCAATAAAAAAGTCCAGGAACAGAGGGATTCATAGCTTAATTCTATCAGGCATGCATAGAAGAATTGATATTAATACTACTGAAACTATTCCAAAAGACAGAGGAAGTGAGAATCCTTCTTAAATCATTCTGTTAAGCCAATATTACCCTAATACCAAAAGCAGGAAAGGACATCACAAAAAAAGAAAACTACAGACCAATATCCCTGATGAACATAGATGCAAAAATCTCAACCAAATACTAGCTAACTGAATCAAACAGCATATCAAAAAGATGATAAATCATGATCAAGTGGGTTTCATGCCAGGAATGCAGGGTTGGTTTAACTTATGCAAGTCAATAAATGTGATACACCACATAAGCAGAAGAAAAAGAAAAATCATATGATCATTTCAATAGATGCAGAAAAAACATCTGACAAAATCCAGCATCAACTTATGATTAAAACCCTCAACATAGAAGGGACATACCTTAAAGTAATAAAAGCCATCTATGGCAAACCCACAGCCAACATTATACTGAATGGGGAAATGTTGAAAGCATTTCCTCTGAAAACTGGAAAAAGACAAGGATGCCCACTTTCACCACTTCTGTTCAACATAGTACTGGGAGTCCTAGGCAGAGCAATCGGACAAGAGAAAGAGATAAAGGGCATCCAAAGCAGTAAAGAATAAGTCAAACTGTTGTGGTTTACCAATGATATGATTGTATACCTAGAAAACCCTAAAGACTTCATCCAAAAAGTTCCTAGATCTGATAAATGAATTCAGTAAAGTTTCAGAATACAAAATCAATGTACACACATCAGTAGCACTGCTATACACCAACAGCAATCAAGCTGAGCGTCAAATCAAGAACTCAACCCCTTTGAGGACAGCTGCAAAAAAAAAATTACTTAGGAATATACCTAACCAAAGAGGTGAAATATCTTTACAAGGAAAACTACAAAACAATGCTGAAAGAAATCATAGATGACACAAACAAATGGAAACACATCCCAGGCTCGTGGATGGATAGAATCAATATTGTGTAAATGAGCATACTGCCAAAATCAATCTATAAATTCTATACAAATCCCATCAAAATACCATCATCATTCTTCACAGAACTAGAAAAAGCAAACCTAAAATTCATACGGAACAAAAAAAGAGCCTGCATAGCCAAAGGAAGATTAAGCAAAAGGAACAAACATATCTGGAGGCATCGCATTACCCGACTTCAAACTATACTATAAGGCTATAGCTACCAAAACAACATGGTACTGGTATAAAAACAGGCATGTATATTAATAGAAAAGAATAGAGAACCATGAAATAAAACTAAATACTTACAGCCCACTGATCTTTGACAAAGTAAACAAAAACAAAGTCAGGAAAGAACATATTCAACAAATGGTGCTGGGATAATTAGCAAGCCACATGTGGAAGAATGAAAGTGGATCCTCATCTCTCACCTTACACAAAAATCAACTCAAGATCCATCAAAGACTTCTAAGACCTGAAAATATAAAAGTTCCAGAAGATAATATTTGGTGGTAACCAGACACCACCTGTTTCCCAAAAACTATTGTAGTGATAATAATAATTAACAAACATATAAATTTAAAAAGGAAAACCAGAAAATTAACATTGATAGGATATTCTGCTGACCTTATTCAAATTTAATCAGCAATGAGGAAACTTAATGTAATTGCCACAGCAACATTATAAGTATGATTATCATTTCACAGATAATGGAACTGAAAAAAATGAAGCCTAAATTTATATCACAAGTTCATAAAGGCAGTGAATCACCGTGATTCTTACAAGATTTTTGTTTGTATCATGAATTCATACACTTCTCCCTACATTGCTGTTTCTTCATTAATGTCTACTATCTAATGGTGCCATTTATATTAAAAAGAAAAAATTGCAATTACAATAACTAAAATAGTTTATTGTAGCTTATTATAATTTAGAAGTTCTAGATGATTTAAATATCATTTGTAAAATTTGCTAAGACTTTAGTATTTGAAGAGCTTATATATTATGAAAGTTTACACATTTTTTAAAAAATTAGTAAAACTTGGTCTGTTGTTTCTTCTTTTCTTTCTTTTGTGTTGATGCAAAATTCCTTTCAGTTTGTACAGATATAAATGGCAGTAATTAACTCTGCTTGAAATACTCTAAATATATGCATATATATATATATATTTAAATCAGACAGTGAACATGGCACTGTCTTTTTTAAAAGCAAAAGCTTTTAAAGTGAAGAAACTGGGACACAGAAGAGAAATAATTTGTAAGTGTCACGTAGTCAGCAAGGAGTAAATATTTTTTGACTTTGGTAAAATACATTAACTATTTCATGATGCTTGGCAAATAGCAAATAGTAAATAAATGAGTATAAATGAATAAAATCCCAGTTGCAAGCTAATTTCCTGAAAATAAAAGATATATTACAATAACCTCTTGGCATTCTTAAGGGATACATCCTGAGATATTTTTGAATCTCAAAACATAAATTCCAGTATGATATAATATCCCCCACAAAATGCAGTAGCAAATAGATGAAAAATATAACTGATTCCTTCAGACTAAAATATTTAGTATATACAAAACTAAAGTCAGTTTCTGCACTGAACTGAACATTTGATGAAAAATTTTCACAACTGCTTTTTTCTTTATTCTATATAGAATATACTGTAGACACTATGTGACAAATCTGAGCCGAAAACAAGTTTGGTATTTCATTCCTTAACTTAAAAATCATTCCTTCTTTTTAAGATTTCTAAGGCTTAAATGTTTGCCCCCTCCAAACTCATCTTGAAACTCAGTTTCCATTGTAACAGTATTAAGAGATGAGCACTTTAAAAAGTAATTGGGTCATGAGAACTCTGCTCTTCCCTCCTGAATGGATTAATCTATTCATGGATTAATGAGTTATCACAAGGGTGAGCAAGTTATCACAAGAATGAGTGTGATATAGAAAGGCACTTTGTCTCTCTCTTTCAAACCCTCTTACCATATGATGCCATGTGCCAATTTGGAACTCTCCAGAGAGTCCTCACTAGCAAGTCCTTCACCAGATGTGGGGCATTGACCTCAGACTTCACAGCCTCCAGAACTGTAAGAAATAAATGTATTTTCTTTATAAACTACCCAGTCTCAAATATTCAGTTACAGCAGCAAAAAATTAAATAGGAAACAGATTAAGAAACATAATTATTCAAAGTCTTTTTGCCTTTCTTCTCTAGCACTGGCATTTTGACTTTCTCCCAGAAATTTCTTTCATCCCTTATCCCCACCGTAAATGTGAAGGAAGAAAAAAACATAACTACTTAAAATTGCTGCTACCTAATAGGGAGGATAGATCCTGTTAAAGTAATGACTCTAAACTAAAGATATATTTTTTGTGTTCAGCTAAGACTGTTGACAAATTTTATACATTAAGGTAGGCCGAGAACTCAGTTTGGTTTTTGGATTATCAGAAAGCTGAATTTCACAGCTGCTATGGCCTGAATGTGTGTGCTCCCCTAAAATCCGTATGTTGAAACTTAATCAACAGCGAGATTGAATTAGGAGGTAAGGTCTTTGGGAGGTAATTAAGTTATGAGGGTGGACCCCTCATGAATGGGATCTGTGCCCTTATAAAGAGCCCTATTGTGTTGCCTTGCCTCTTCTGCCATATGAGAAAACAGCAAAAAGACACTGTCTATGAACCAGCAAGTGAACCCTCACCAGACACTGAATCTCCATTGCTGTTGGACTTCCCAGCCTCCAGAATTGTGAGGAATAAATTTCTGTTTTTCATAAGCTACTAAGTTTATGGTTATTTTTTAATAGTAGCCTAATAGACTTCTCCAACTTTGTGAGAAAAAGAATTAAGGGGTGAGAGAAGAACCAACAAATTGATGAGACCTCAGAAGTAATGTGATCTGTCAGGAATACCCCATGGCTGAATGTCCAGAAAGTCTTTTAATAATCACAACATCTAATTTGAAATAGCAAGTTGTTTCTTGTTTGTTGAAACAATGTAACCCTTTCTTAGTTATATGCCAACAGTCATTAAATGTTCTGCATACAACAGTCCTGTGTCAGTGGTTAATTTGAAAGAGTATATCCAAGAGCTAATGTTTGAGTCAATTTCAATGGAGATAAAGGTTGAAAAATTCAGAATAGAAGACAAGTATTAAGTAGAAGCAGGATCAGAGTCGAAGGACAATGAAATTATAACCTGTTATTGGAATTTGCATAAAAACTTGTGGGTATTGGCCTTTCCACAGGAATGGCGGCCATCCACTTTACACAAGGCAAGGATGTGTTTTTTCTTTTCTTTACTCACTGAAAGTGATTAATCATATGGATAATGGCATGAGAGCAGCAACACTAGCAACACTAGTTAGGAATATATATGTTAGCTGGACCACTAGGCTTGCTCACTAAGAGACTGGCTATTGTGTATAATTCCTACAGTACATACAAATCAGATGCCTTCCAAAAAAGATTTACAAAGCACTAATATGTAGTTAAAATAAGGCCGGGCACGGTGGCTCATGCCTGTAATCCCAGCACTTTGGGAGGCTGAGGCGGGTGGATCACCCGAGGTCAGGAGTTCAAGACCAGCCTGGCCAACATGGCAAAACCCTGTCTTTACTAAAAATACAAAAAAATTAGCCAGACATGGTGGCACGTGCCTGTAGTTCCACCTACTCAGGAGGCTGAGGCAAGAGAATTGCTTAACCCCGGGCAGCAGAGGTTGGCAGTGAGCCGAGATCACACCACTGCACTCCAGCCTGGGTGACAGAGTGAGACTCTGCTTCTCTCTATATATAAAAATATTAATAATAATAATATTAAATATGGAGTTCACAGATTGAAGGTATCTACCACATAATTTTTATTTTGATGTGTCATAACCAAACATATCAGTTTCATAAAATATTAAATCAATAAGTATTTATTATACACCAATGTACTAATAACTGTGATAAGTATGATGGGTTTATAAAACAAGCTTATGCAAATTTTCCTTTAAAAACTCACAATCTAGTTAACCTAAGAAATGCTACAGAAAGAAAAAATTACTTAGGTTAGGTAATCTGTTTTATGGTCTCAGAGAACTTCACAGTACTTTGAGGCATTGCACTTGTATATTTATTTGTGTGATATTTGAGTATTGCGTATTTAAACCACTAGATTGTGAAGAGCCTGTGTCACTCTTGTCCAGGATTATATATGGGGCTGTGTTTGTCTTGCTCTTGTTTGTATTGCCAGTGCCAGCACAATATTTGGCACATACTAAGAGGCAAATAAAGTCTGGTTGAATAAATTAATGAACAAGAGTCTCTTATGAACAGTAGTGCTATATCTTGATATAATCAAGCGTTAAATTATCTGTGGGAGGCAGAAAAATAAGACAAAGCAATGCATTCATTTAATGTTTAGCTACTAAGTACTAAAGGAGTTTGAAAAGGAAATGATTAATAATGAGGGCCATGTAACGTTTTTTCTGGGTATTTTTTTTAAAGATAAGAAGCACCAAATATGTTCGAGAGCAAAAGGGAAGGGATCATGGAGTATAGGAAACTGATTTTACATAAGAAGTCCTATTTCTGTTTTTAGTTCCAAACATACAGTAGCTGGTAATCATTATTAAACATCGATTACCAAGCTATGCTAAAAAGCAAAAATATGTGTCTCCTAAGTTTAAAAATGAGTAATGTAAAATTATTCAGATAATATGGAAATTGAATAATCACCATAATAAAATATTCATCATATATTTGAAAAATATTCACTGCATCCTCCCTTAACAATCTTATCTTTAAAATCACACATCTTTTAGTGTGTCTCATCAGACCTATTTTCTGTTTTTTTTTTTTAATTAATGTTATTCTGTTCTAGACCTTCTCTAGGGTTCTTATCTCCTTTGCAAAGATCAATGACCCTAATCAATCTAATATGCTCATACTCTTCAGAATAAGGCAGGGCGTTTCTTCTTAGTCATTGTGTTTGCCTTTTGCTATTCTCAATGTCACATTGACTGTTGATTCAGACTAGAAATGTTTTGGATGAGCATTCAGTTCCAATCTGAAATTTTTTTTTTACTTCAGTTGCAGGCCACTTTGTACATACCCTAACCAAATTTTATTCTATTTAGACTCATTTTAAAAACTTTATCATGATCATTTAAAATCGCATTTATGCCTTCTATGGTGTTAAAATCTCTGAATAACTTGCTGCTATCTTAAAACCTGCTGAGCATAACCTCAAGTTCTTTATAGCGAGGGTCAATAAGGATGCTGATTGCTATATAGGGCCACTCCTCATGGTTACTATTACTATATTGCATATCCACCAAAATTAACCCCAAAACCCCAATAACCTATTCCTTGTTTTAACTCCAACTAGTTTTGTTATTATCATATATTTTTATTAATGAGAAAATCCTGTGAAACATTATTGAGAGCCCTACTGAAATCAATATAGAGCACATCTTTCCAGGTGATAACATGAACCTAATCAGTCTGCTATTACTTGGTGGGGTTGGGGGGGGGGGGCGTTAATCTTTTCCTTTGGGATATATCAGCTCCAAATTTGCCCTTACTAATGCTTTGCGACGCCATGGTCTCCTAAAAATAATAGCTTGTGGTTTTCCTGGGACATATGCCAATTACATAAGTAGCCTAGAGTGACAGTCATTAGTGCCTTCTGACACAAATTACTCAACTTCGTATTTAAATTTTTTCATTCAGACACAGCATGCTACTGATGAGTAGTTCTCTTTTATATTTATTTGAATAATATTTGATCCTTTCTGACCAAATTAATATCATTAAAAACAGTTGTTCCCATTCAATATAATGTACTGCATGGTACAAGTAAAATTCAAGTAAATGGCATATTCCTATTCCATTTTTGATTAAATAATCAGCCTCAGCCTGATTCCTTTCTAGGGCAATGTTATTGTGCAAATTTAATTAGCTCATTTTGGCTACAATTGCCTCAAATTGTGTTCAGAATTACCAAGCTTATGGATTTCATGTTGCAGATGTAAAGAAGTGACTGAAGGTCTAATTTGCAAAAGTATTTTAAGATGCACAATGGGGCAGAAAACCATGTCTGTCTCACCTCAGTATAGAGGCCTGTCCTCTTTTTGTTTCAAGAGGATAATTCTTTAACCACTTTTCTACTTCTGAATACACTCATCTACTGTTACAATGAGTAAAATCCCCACAAAGTCTTATACGTGTTATTTTTTCCTATTATATCCTTACTTCAAAGGGAAAATATGTCACTTCACAACAAACCACTTGTCATGAAACACTTCCAGTGAGGGCGCTTTAAAGGAATAATCCATAAGAAAAAAAAAATACCAGAGGGGTTTTCTACCCAATTCTGGAGTGTAAAAACAGTAAGATAAAGTGCTAAATGTTTATCTGTAGATTAAGCCTGTGATATTCTTCTGAGGAAATAAGGGTGAGAATTGGACTGCAATGTCAGAAGTGACTTTTGGAAGGTTTCCTGCATAACCTATTCTACATTCGTAAGATAATGTATCTTCTCTGGTATGGAAAAGCAGAAATGTAACCTGATACATCCCTTTAAATTGTAGTTTAAATTACGTGCATAACATTCTGGAGCATTTTTTGTATTAGAAGAGATTTGTGATTAGATATTCTGTTACCCAGTCCTGTAATCATAATAATTTCTGTGGTATGAAAATAATGAATCTTTTTCCTTTCCCTAGCAAAGAGACCGTCAATACATAAAAAAGAGATGTGAGGCCCTGGCTGGGTTTTTGGACTCTGAATCCCTCCTCTTCTCACAAATGAGGATGACTGTTATTGTCATGCTGGTCCTCATTGGTTGCAAGTTCAGGCCACTGTACCCTCAAAGCCCCTCAAATCTGCTCACCTACCTAAGTCCCCAAAGTAGGATGATTCCTTTTCTTCTGGCCCTTCAGGGTGAGTCTCAGCTGGGCTTCTGAGACCAAAAGCCCCAACAGATGCTCAGGATCAGACATAGGTCTGAAACCAGAGCTCAGCCAAGGAGGCAACAGCTTCTAATCCCAGAAACCATCAGAAAGCCCAAGTGCTGAGAATTAAAATTGGCATCTTAGTCCTTTGAACAGCCTGAGTTGTGACTGCTTAAACTAACTGTTCTTCATTCTGGGTACACATTGCAAACTTCTGGGGAGATTTTAAAAACACCAATACCTGTAACCTATACCATTTAAACTAAATTGGAATCTTTGGAGAGTGCTCCCCAGGCAGCTCTAATTTTAAAAGATTTGAATTTTAAATGATTTTCAGGTGTTTTTAATGTGCAGCCAGAGGCAAAAACCACTGGCCTAGAAGGACAAACACTGCCTGGCCTTGTGTCTTTTTTTTTTTTTTTTTTTTTAGGATCCCAAGGATACTGTTGTGTTTCCAAATATTTATTAGGAGCTTACTGTGTTACAACAGTAGGTGCTGTTTTAGAAAAGGGGATGCAGCTATAAACAATAGCAAACTTTCCTATCCTGGTGGAGCTTGAATCCTGATAGGGAGCTTTTGTTTTCTTCTAGGTCTGATGGAAGACAACAGGACAAGAGTCAGTTATCTCAGAGCTCCCTGAGCTATCCAGGAGAAAATGATGGTTCTGTTCAGGACTCCACATTCATCAGCTGTTTATTTCTGAATCCTGACATGAGCTAGAACCCCTAAGGATGAAATATATTCCCACCTACTCTTCTACAAGATCTCTACAGTTTGAGAACTGATATTCAGAGTCAAGTCCACCTGCTATAATGACTGAACTTATCCTAATGATGTTAATCTTCACTTTAATAGAGGCTTGTGAACAAACGATCTCTGTGTGGTGATATTTGCAAAAACTGTCATATAGGGATTGAAATAAGTTCATATCAACCATAAGACCAAGCCGAGGTCACATTCTTACTTTTAACACTCTGAACTTGTTACAGAGAAGCATATATCCTTCAGCCATTAAACTGTGCTGGAAATTTAGTGATGTTACCTTAAAAGATGTCTTGGCCTCAAATGGCTCATTGTGAAAATAGGAAGAATAATAACTACCTTGAATAACTGTTGTATTAAATGAGATCTTTCCTGAACTACTCAGCCTAGCATTTGAGATTTTGCGTAATTTCCTCAGAACTACACCACTCCACATAGGCTATAGTCTCATCGCCCTGCATTTTTCTGGTTTTTGCCCTTTCAGTAATATGCAATAAACATTTACCCTGTCAATAAAACATGTCATTTTCTACACTTTAAATCATTGTGTTATATTCTATTAAATGAATCTATGAGGATTTATTGCTGTTGGACTTTGCGATTGTTTCTTATTTTTCACTACTCTAAACATAGCAAGAAATAATGGAATTAAATGTTTGCATATACCTTGATTAGATCAAATGCACTTGTGAATATTCTATAACTACTCCTCATTCTTCTTAGCCATTCCTCCTTAGTTTGCTGATTTATTAACCATGAGGTTCAGTCCTCAAAACTTTCTCTTACCACTGTTGATGAAATCGTTGAATCACATGGATTTAAATATCATATCTACACTGAGAACTCCCAAATTCATATACTCAGCTTGGACCTTCTGCTGTACTCCAGAATTACACATTTTATTGCCTCCAGTTACACCTCACTACCTGGATGTTTAATAACCAATTCAAAATTCACATGTCCAAACCCAAACTCTTGCTTTTCCAATGAAATGTAACTACAGACATGTCTGTATCTGTAAATGCCAACCTCATCCTTCTAGTTGCCTAAGCCCAAAACTTAAATTCATTCTTGCCTCCTCGGTATCACAATATAACAAATGCTGTTGGCTCCATCTTCAAACCATATTATTTAGTCTACCTAAACTGTCAAGTGCTATCACTCGAATACAAGTCACTATCATCTCCATCCCGGATTACTCCAATCGTCTCCTAACAGGCCTGCCTGTTATTTTTTTTCTGTTATTTTTATTTTTTTTCCTGCATTCCCCAGGCTCAGAATATTGTCAACATAGCATCCAGAGTGATCCTAAAATAAGTCATGGCTCTCTGCTGAAAACTATCCAATGACCCAATGGCTTCCCTTCTCATTCAGAGCAAAATTAAGTTACTACGGTAGTCTAGACACTCCACAATATCTGCCCCCCTTAAACTGTTAGCTGTCTGACCTCAAACTTTTATTATAATCTTGCTGTAAGCTCCCTCCTTCAGCTACACTGGCTTCTGTGAGGTTTTCCTAATTGTTCAGGCATGCTGCCTTCTCAGGCTTTTTGCACTAACCCTTTCTTCTGCTTGAATGCTGAAGCATAGATATCATGGCTAGCTGCTTCATGTTCTGTAGATCCTTGTTCCTCAGTAAAGCTTTCTCTAAGCATCCCATTTTAAATGAAGACCCATATCCTTTAATCCCCCTCTGTTTTTTGAAATAAAAATATAAGCATCATACCTACTATATATGGTATTAATTCATTATTTACATTCTCTGTTTCCCTACTAGGTTGTAATCTCACAATGGCAGAGGTTTTTACCTATTTTGATCTATCCCCAGGATCTATAACAAGTGATCATGCTCTAATAGCATCATGCTTTATTATAGCTCCTACCATATTTATAATTTTGATTTTTTTACTTAGGCTAATGTTTGGCTCTCCGACTAACACATGGGCCCATGTAAGCCTTCGGAGTATATTTGTTGGTTGACTGAGTGAATTAATAAATACCTAAATATTTCCATGTTTTAAAATACTAGAAATGAGATGCTATCAAAATGTAAATGCTAAGTTTCATTCCAAATGTAGCCTTAGTCTAGTGGCTTTTTTTTTTCTTCCTGCCTTTAGATAGTGTTTAAAAAATTTCATATTATTTGTCTTTCATAAAGCCTTTTAGTTATAATTAATATAAAGTAAGTTTTGCCCATTTACATTATTCACTTTAATTTTTCTTGTATACTTACATAGTCGTGCAACCCTCACCACAATCAATTTCAAAAGATTTTGATTAACCCAATAAAAAACCCCATACCCTTTAAGATTCATCTCTCTGCATCCAATTTCCTCTTAACATCCACACCCCACCCCAGTCCTAAAAAATTACTAATAAGAAATTTATTTCTGTCCATTGTCTTGGGAGCACTAGCTGGCACAGATCCTGTGAGGCCATCCCCACCCCACCCCACCCCACCCCACCCCCGCCAGTGCCCTGCTCCTGCATCAACACTGCCTGCAGAGTGAAATTATTCCTGGAGAATAGCAAACCAACCCTCACTCTGAGTGGCCGCCACTGCCTGTATGAACACGCATAGACAGCGCACACATGTCTGATGTTGTACCTACCAGTGCCCTGCCCCCGTGTTAATCCTCACCACTGGCAGGAAGGCATGCACAGTCATTGGCAAGGGGCCTTCCTGCGCTCCTCCAGCTGTGCTGCCACCACCACTGCCGCAAATGTCCACATGGAGGTCGGTACCATGGCACCTGCTAGCACCATGCTGCAGCCAATGAATGTGCACCCCGTCGTGCTGCCACTGCCATTGCTGCTGGCAAATATAAATGAGGACGAATCTTGGTACCACTGCTTTATGAAGTGCCTTAGCTGACACTACCCATTGGAATGTTGTGACCAGTGGTTCAGGAGCACGTTGGCCCCTCCAGCATAGTAGGTTCCTAACCTTGAGAAGCCAGAGAACAAAGCTGGGGTTCAATACCAGTTCCCTACAGTTACAGCACGCAGCCCAGGAGTTGTGAGCTGAGCCTTGGCCCACTAAAATCTTCCAGAGCTGAAGCCAGTCGGCTGAACCCAACTTATACTACAATCAAACTTTCCAAGTTCATCAAATAGGGTAAGAGCAAAAAACCTATTCAAAGGACAGCAACCTCAAAGACTGAAGGAACATCAGCCCACAAAGATGTGAAAGTGCCTCTGCAAGAACTGTAACCGGAAAGCCAGAGTGTTGTTTTTCCTCTAGATGATTGCACTAGTGGAGTGTTGAAGTCTCCCAGTATTATTGTATGGGAGTCTATGTCTCTTTGTAGGGATCTAAGAACTTGCTTTATGAGTCTGGCTGTTCCTGTGTTGGGCGAATATATATTTAGAATAGTTAGGTCTTCTTGTTGAATTGAACCATTTACCATTATATAATACGCTTCTTTGTCTTTTTTAAAATATTTGTTGGTTCACTGTCTGCTTTGTCTGAAATTAGGATTGCAACCCTTGCTTTTTTTCTGTTTTCCAATTGCTTCATAGATTTACCTCCATCCGTTTATTTTTAGCCTATGTGTGTCATTGCATCTTAGATGTGTCTGGGTCTGTTGAAGGCGGAATACCATTGTTTGTTTGTTTTTTTTCCCCCCTGCCTCTCTCTCTCTCTCTCTCTCTATATATATATATATATATATGTGCATGTATATATGTGTATATATGTATGTGTGTGTGTGTGTGTGTGTGTGTATATATATATACTTTAAGTTCAAGGGTACATGTGCACAATGTGCAGGTTTGATACATAGGTATATATGTGCCATGTTGGTTTGCTGCACCCATCAACTCATCGTTTACATTAGGTATTTCTCCTAATGCTATTCCTCCCCCAGCCCCCCAGCCCCCGACAGGCCCCAGTGTGTGATGTTCCCCACCCTGAGTCCAAGTGATCTCATTGTTCAATTCCCACCTGAGTGAGAACATGTGGTGTTTGGTTTTCTGTCCTTGTGACAGCTTGCTGAGAATGATGGTTTCCAGCTTCATCCATGTCCCTGCAAAGGAACTCATTTTCTTAATCCAGTCTATCAATGATGGAAATTTGGGTTGGTTCCAAGTCTTTGCTATTGTGAATAGTGCCACAATAAACATACGTGTGCATGTGTCTTTATAGTAGCATGATTTATAATCCTTTGGGTATATACCCAGTAATGGGATTGCCGGGTCAAATGGTAATTCTAGTTCTAGATCCTTGAGGAATCACCACACTGTCTTGCACAATGGTTGAACTAATTTACACTCCCACCAACAGTGTAAAAGTGTTCCTATTTCTCCACATCCTCTCCAGCATCTGTTGTTTTCTGACTTTTTAATGATTGCCATTATAACTGACGTGAGATGGTATCTCCTTGTGGTTTTGATTTGCATTTCTCTAATGACCAGTGATGATGAGCATTTTTTCATGTTTCTGTTGGCTGCATAGATATCTTCTTTTGAGAAGTGTCTGTTCATATCCTTTGTCCACTTTTTGATGGGGGTAGTTTGTTTTTTCCTTGTAAAATTTTTTGGAAACTTGGTGCCTTTTAAGTGGGGGAATTTAGCCCATTTACATTCAAGGTTAGTGTTGATACGTGTGGATTTGATCCTATCATTGTGTTGTATCAAAGACTACTATGAATACCTCTATACAAAGAAACTAGAAAATCTAGTAGAAATGGGTAAATTTCTGGACACATACACCCTACAAAGACTTGACTAAGAAGAAATTGAATCTCTGAACAGACCAACAGAGAGCTTAACATTTTAATCAATAGTAAATACCCTACCAACCATAAAAAAACCAAGACCAGACAGATTCAGACCCAAATTCTACCAGATGTACAAAGAAAAGCTAGTAGCATTCCAGCTTGAACTATTCTAAAAAACTGAGGAGAAGGGACTCCACTCCAACTCATTCTGTGATGCCAACATCATCCTGTTGCCAAAATATGGCAGAAACACAACATAAAAAGAAAAGTTCGGGTCAATATCCTTGATGTACATTGACGCAAAAATTCTCAACAAAATACTAGCAAACCAAATCCAGCAGCACATCAAAGAGCTAATCCACCATCACCAAGTAGGCTTTATCCTTGGGCTGCAAGGTTGGTTCAACATACACAAAGCAATAAACATGATTCAGCACATAAACAGAACTAAAGACAGAAAGCACTTGATTACCTTAATAGATGCAGAAAAGGCTGTTAATAAAATTCAACATCCCTTCGTATTAAAAAAATCCCAACAAACTAGTTATCGGAGGCAGCTATCTCAAAATAATAAGAGCCATCTATGACAAATTCACAGCCAACATTATGCTAAGTGGGCAAGAACTAGAAGCATTGCCCTCGAAAACTAGCACAAGACAAGGATGCCCTTTCTCAGCACTCCTATTCAACATAGTATTGGAAGTTCCGGCCAGAGCAATCGGCAAGAGAAAGAAATAAAAGGCATCCATATAGTAAGAAAGACAGTCAAAATATCCCTACTTGCAGATGAAATTATTCTGTATCTAGAAAACCCTATAGTCTTGGCCCAAAAGCTCTTTCAGCTTATAAGCAAGTTTAGCAAAGTTTCCAGATACAAAATCAATGTACAAAAGTCACTAGCATTCCTGTAAACCAACAACGGCCAAGCTGAGAGACAAATCAGGAAGGCAATCACATTTACAATTGCCACAAAAAGAATAAAATACCTAGGAATACAGGTAACCAGGGAGGTGAAATATCTCTATAATGAGAATTACAAAACATTTCTCAAAGAAATCAGAGATGACACAAATAAATGAAAAACATTCCATCCACATGGACAGGAACAATCAATATTATTAAAATGTCTATACTGCCCAAAGCAATTTACATATTCAGTGCTATTCCTATCAAACTACCAATGATATTCTGCAAAGAAATAGAATAAACTATTTAAAAACTCACATGGAACCAAAAAGAGCTCAAATAGCCAAGGCAATTCTAAGCAAAATGAACAAAGCAGGAGCCATCATACTACCCAAATTCAAACCATACTACAGGGCTACAGTAACCAAACAGCATGGTACTTATACAAAAACGAACACACAGACCAATAAAACAAAACGGAAAACTCGGTCTGTATGCTGCACACCTAAAACCATCTGCTCTTCAATAAGGCTGACAAAAAAAACAAAACCATGGAAAAAATGACTCCCTATTCAGTAAATGGTTCTGGGATAACTGGTTAGTTATATGCAGAAGATTGAAGCTGGACCCCTTCCTTACACCATACACAAAAACCAACCCAGGATGAATCAAAGACTTAGATGTAAAACCCAAACAATGGAAACCATGGATGACAACTTAGGCAATACCATTCTGAACACAGGAACTGGCAAAGATTTCATCACGAAGATGCCAAAAGTAATTGCCACAAATGCAAAAATTGACAAATGAGATCTAATTAAACTAATGAACTTCTGCACAGCAAAAGAAACTATCAACAGAGCAAACAGACAACCTACAGAATGGGAGAAAGTTTTTGCAAACTATGCAACTGACAAAGGCCTAATATTCAGCCTTTATAAAGAACTTAAGCAAATTTACAAGAAAGAAACAAACAACCCCATTAAAAAGTGGGCAAAGGGCATGAACAGACACTTTTCAAAAGAAGACATACATGTAGCCAATAAGCATATGAAAAAAAGCTCAACATCACTGATCATTAGAGAAATGTAAATCAAAGCCACAATGAAATAATACCATCTCACACGAGTCAGAATGGCTATTATTAAAAAGTCAAAAAATAACAGATGCTGGCAAGGTTGCATAGAAAAGGGAACACTTACACAACGTTTGTGGGAAAATAGTCCAACCATTGAGGAAAACAGTGGGGGGAATTCCTCAAAGGGCTAAAAACAGAACTACAGTTCCACCCAGTAAGCCCAATACTGGGTATATTACCCAAAGAAATACAGAGAACATTATCCTTAGCAAACTAATGCAGGATCAGGAAACCAAATACCACGTGTTCTCGCTTACAAGTGTGAGCTAAATTATGAGAACACGTGGACACAAAACGGGGAACAATGGATACTGGTGCCTAGCTTAGGGTGGATAGTAGGAGGGGGGGAGGAGCAGAAAAAGTAACTATTGGGTACTAGGCTTAATAACTAGGTGATGAAATCATCTGTCCAACAAACTCCCATAACATATGTTTACCACATATTGTTACCTATAGGTTATATACAGGTTATACATAAAAAACCTGTACGTGAACCCATTAACTAAAATAACAGTTTTTTTTTTAATAAAAAGAAATCTATTTCTGTCTCTACAGATTTTCCTATAAGGGATACTGAATATAAATAGTCTCATACAATGTGTGTTTTTTTGTGACTGGCTTCTTTCTTAATATAGTAATTTCAGGAATCATTCATGTTGTAGTATGTATAATTACTTCATTTGTTTTTATTTTCAAATAATATTACTTTGTATGGATGCATTTTGTTTTATTTATCCATTCATTAGTTGATATAAACATTAGATTGCTTCTACTTTTTGGACATTATAAATAATTGCAAAATAATGAATATGTGATTACAGATTTTGGTGTGGGCATCTTTTTCCATTTCTTTTTGACAATTTTATATTCAAAAATATCACTTCATTTTTAAAGTCTGCATTCATTGAATTTCTAGTGAATTATACATGGTTTCATATTTAAGCCATTTATTTAGATATTTTGTGAAATTATTCCCACATTCCTTGTCTTTTTTCCTCTTGTGTTATTGCTAATTAATCTTTTAAGTGGTTTTGTATAATAGAGAAATTAACTATTTGCCAATCACATATATTATAAGTATTTCCCTCTATTGGGGGAGATTATAAGTTCCTACTTTATAAATGATTTGAAATGTATACTATGATGATATTCTAGAATGTATTGAAGTAGCATGAACACTTAGAAAAATCATCATTAATTTTTGTATTTCTTTAGTTTTTCTTTTCTTAACTTTAACTTTTTATTTTATATAGAATCAATGTTGATTTATAGTCTGAGATAGGAATCTAACTTTTTTCTATCACGTAACATTTCAAAAGTTGTAAAAGAGGTGAGACAAAAGTAATATTTAGTTTGATTCTTAAGAACAAAGAAAATTTAATGAGCATATGTTCAACACAATAATCTCAATTAAACCAAATATGCACACAGTGCTTTTAGAAGATTGGTTCCAGCTTCACCAAAGTGACCAGAAATACCCAGTATTGATGACAGTGAAATTTGACCAATTTGAATAATGTTGCTATGATCATGCTTATGTCAAAATACCATAGTCCTATCATAAAAAGATTTTTTTCTAAATAAAAATATTTTAAATATTTCTAGACTTAAATAATGAGAATGATAAATTCTACTTAAAAATGTAATAATTCTGAGAGCACATGGTAAAATAAGCACCACTATACAATATGTTTAATTATATAATCTATTGTGAAATCAAACCAGCAACTGTGTGTCAAGAACCTCATATATATCCATACATTTTTGGTCTGATAATTCCATTAAATTTGAAAGTTTTATTTACTCAACAAAGATAGAATTAGTACCTATCATGTGTCAGTCTTTCTGAAAAAGCCTGAGAACACAGTGGCCCTTGCCTTCATGGAGCTTACGATCTAATTGAGAAAGATGTGAAGGAAACAGACATTAAATGATCATATATGTGATTTTATAACTTCATTTTTCATGTGACATAAAAGAAAATTACAAAGTGTTAGGATAGCTGATTAGAGATGTGCCTGACCTACACTTGAAGGCCTGGGAAGGCTGATTAGAAGATTTAACATAGAATTTAAGACCTGAATGAATGATGACTATGAGCTGGATGAACAGAGTGCAAATGAGGGGTGATGTCCGTAAAAATCCAGAGGATGAGACAAGCCAAGAAGCAAACAGACACATGTCATTGTAAATTCTCTATAGGTGATAAGCAGAGCAAATCAGCCTATGCATGAGTAAGCACTGTATCTGAAATTACTGAGTGACATTTTTTTTTATCACATTGAAAGCATCTTATAAATTAGTATGATAATGTCTGTGGATTATAAACTATCAATGATTTGAAGATGCTGAACCACAAGCCAGTTGGATCACTTAAGATATGATGGAATCTGTTTTGGAAACAACCAGGTAAAAACGCCTTGTCAAAGTGTGGGAACATATTAAGCATACTTCCTAATGATTCACATAGATGCCTGTTTGTCAACTGCTTTGGAGTTACATGTGCTCCATTCTCCACTTTACTGTGATATCCTTCAGGCTCCATGCCTTGTCTCTTCTCTCGCTGTCATTCTTCCATTAGTGAAGAGCACTACTGTCTTCTTAAAGCATGTGATATCCATTGGTTTTGGCTCCCAAATTACCTATTTTACCCTGACTTCCCCAATGCTTATCAGCTTGAAATTCCTTATTATTTTTCTCTTCTCTCTTTCTTCCAACCTAGTTGAGGCTTAATGGGACAAAGGCTAAGTGTTGAATACTTGCTCCAAAGTCATTACACTCTATTCTTTCTCAATTATTGGTAAAAAGTCTACTCTTCTCCCAGGGTCTTAATACCAGGTTTCAAGTATATGGAGCGCTACTCAATGGGAGGTCAGCAGTGATTACAATTAACAGACGAGATGAGAATTTTCACAGAAACAGAGTTTGAAAGAGACTTTCAGTATCATTTAGCCTGATAACCTTAGAAAGTGCCATCTTGATCCCTACTTCTCACTCCCCTATCCTCTCTGACCTTGCCTTAAAACCGTTGCTTGTCTCTGTTTTTAGCATTCTTAGAATATTATAATAACTTAGTATTCACTGCATTATGCTTTGAATAAGACTATTTACATACATATCATTCCTGCTTATCCATGGAAGATGTTGAATGCAGGAACCATGTCTTGCTCATCAACATGTTCCCCCGTGCCAAGCCAAGTGCCTGTTATGTAATAAAGACACAATAACTATTTTGGAATGGTTAAATGGTGTTAGAATTAAGTGGCTGGCACTGAAAGCAAAAAAGCTGTGCAAAATTTGACAGGAACTAGGCAGCCTTTGAGGTGGCTATGCTCTAATCTGGTTCCAGGTCCATCAGCCCTTATGAGGTATATGGGAAAGATAATCAGACGAAAATCAAAGCCAAAGCATTTGTTCCCTCCAGATTATGCCAGTGGCCATTCTCTTACGTGACAAATTCCCCAGTCCACAGTGTGGATATCCATGGTCCACATAAGCACAAGGGGTCCTTTGCATCTGATAGATCTTGGTGTATTTAATTATAGTTGATTGACAGCCAGGTCTTTTTTTTAAGCTTTAATTTACCAGGAATCAGGAAAAAAAATCTGAATATATTTTCAGGGTTTTAAGTAGGCAGATGACTCAGTGTTAACAAGCTTGTTTGAAAAGTTGGAAACACTTGTACAGTGACACATGCCACCATCCCCAAAGGCCCGTACATGGTGAGAGATTTGATACGACATGAAAGACCGAACTATAACCATAATAGGATTCATAAACAGGGACAAGAGTCTCACTACAATAGTACATAGGACACATGAGCAAGGTTTACATACACAGTTTGGTGCTGACTTGAAATTAGTAGACATCCCATCCTTTACTTAAAAAATAAATATTAGAGATTATAATTCTAGACTTGCTGAATCCTCACAATGTTGCTTTGTGTAGATATCATGTAAGAAAGAGAAAAAGAAAAATAATTACACAAATGTCTGAAAATTAGTTATTCACAATATTAAGCAGAACTGTCTTCTTGCAGGATGAGGTGCATGGTGAGACGTTTAGATGTTCCGTGATTCCTGGCACTGACACCACGGCAACGTCAGACATGGTGATATTGTTTGGATCTGTGTCCCCGCCCAAATTTCATGTTGAATTTTAATCCCCAGTGTTGGAGGTGGGGCCTGGTGGGAGTGGTTTCTAATGGTTAACATCACCCCCTTGGCGTTGTCATGGCAATAGTGAGAGAGTTACCCTGAGATCTGGTTGTTTACAAGTGTGTAGCAGCTCCCCCACACACCCCACCTCTTGTTGCTTCTGCCATGTAGGACACGTGCTCCTGCTTTGCCTTCTGCCATAAGTTCCCTGAGGCCTCTCCAGAAGCAGAAGCTGCTATGCTTCCTGTACAACCTACATAACCATGAGCCAATTCATTAAACCTCTTTTCTTTATAAATTACCCGGTCTCAGGTATGTCTTTACAGTAGTGCAAGAATGGACTAATACACATAAAGATATGACGTCTGAGAGTTTCAGGAAGCATATGTTAGGTATAGTACTTCTTAATACTTAAAAAATTCTATGATCTTTGTGTTGTGTTTAGGATTGGAGTGGAAGAAAAAATAAAACTGAGAGTCTGCTTTTAATTTAGAAAACACACCACATTGGAAATTGCCTAACCCGAGATAGCTTGTCTTCTGTTTTTTGTTGTTTTTTACATAAGTTATATGTATAATAATGAGAAGTGAATACACAAAGTTAGACTGACACATACAAATTATATGTATATTTTAAATACAATTACAATGACAGTTTTAGGTGTAAATTATTATAACGTAAAATGTTATAGAATGTGGTCAAATAAATTAAATGAAAATATAATACTAGTTAGCAATTAGTACACCCCTTAAGAAACTTTACCATACACAACATACTTCTTTACATGAATAATTTACTTACCATACCCTTTATGGGGAATATGAAGGAAAACTTTTATTAAACTCATACATAATTATAGATTTGCAGTAATGTATTCTTAATCCATAATATGTCAAATAAGTCTCCTGCAGCAAGCATTATAAAGACATTTTATAGTTTGCATCAACATTTATCTCAGGTTATTCATAATAAATAATTGTTTTATTTTATTGTTACTTAACACTTTTTTAATAGTTGCTGTGTGTCAGGTACTGTTCTTTGTGCTTTACAAATATAAACACATTTAATTATTACAACAACTCTCTGAAGTATTATCCATATTATCCATGCTTTACAGATGATGACATCAAAGCTCAGAGCAGTTTTAAATAACTTGTTCAGGACCATTGACCCGGAAAGCGGTAGAGCCAGGATCCAGATTCAGGCAGCCTTGTTTCAGAGTGATGATTCTTACCCATCAACAGAAATGTCTCATACTGTATTCTATTATCACCCTCTGTTCAAATCAGAATGAAAAGTGAAACTTCAAATCTCTGCTCCAGTGCGTCATGATTAGCAACTATCCCTGAATGTTTGACTTAATAAAATATTAATTCTTACAACTCAATCTCAATTTTTGTTTGGGATGACTGCTTGCCTTTTGGGGAAAATGCCGAAGTTTTATATATCCATTTTATCAGAGGATACATGTGGGTTTTTTAAAAAGTCAAATTAAATACATTGATACTGAGGAGGCCTGGGATTGCAGACTAATAGCTTAGCTCCAGGCCTTTGAGCATGTTCTTTCTTCTGCCTTCTCCTGTCTCTTTACAGAAATGCTTTCTGCTCATTTTTTTAGGTCTCAGTTTACCAGTCACTTCCTCAGAGAGGCCTTTTCTGACTCCCTATCAGAACTCAACCTCACCTCATGCACACACACACACACACACACACACCATCACTGCCCACCACAGCACCCTGTTCATCATACTGCTACTTGCTGTATTCAAGTATGTTGTAGATTCCCTTTCTCTTGTCATCTTATCCCAATATAAGTCCCATGGTGACAGAGTCTTGTCTGTTTTACCCATCTCAATATGTATCCTTATTGTCTAGGCACATGAGCAATACTTGGTGAATATGTTTCTTAATATTGGAATGAAGAGGCTGGAAAGTAGAATTTCACAAAGCAATACTAGCACTTACTGCAAGAAATGAAAGAGACAGAAAAGCAAGAGATAGGAGTGATGTGGGACACAAATGCCTGTATTGAATCAAAAGTGCCTAGGCGTACATCCTCTTCATGAGTTAATCCTCAAGCACAGGAACATGGGAAAACTGTTCAAGTAACTTTTCAAGGAAAGAGATACACCCATCTGGACATTAAATCATAACATCTGAGGACTTACTGATCTCTAAAAGAAAGGACATCTTTCTTGCTAACTTTTCTACTTTGTCCTTAGCTTAAATCTGTTTCTTTTCAAACAAAAATAGGTAGATGTCATCTTTCTTTTAATAATCCTTAAAAGAGTTACTATCCATTGCAGAAATCTGGTCATCTTCTCTAGCCTGAATGAGTCCAGCCAATCCTGCTTCCTTACATTTTATTTTGACTAATCGTCTAGTAAATCTTGGTGGCATGTCCTCTATTGATTTTCATGTTAGGGCTTTGAGAAAGAAGAAGTGAGAATATCATATAGTTACTGTCAGCGTGTGTAAACCAAAACCCTTCTCTTTTTTTGCCTTTAGCCTTGCCTTTGAGATTTTGTGGATTTGTAGTATTGCACCTCCAAGGCTCCTTTGAGATGAACAGTCCAAAGCAAGCAAACATTTTCACTGTTTGCTCTGAAAATTATTTCGATAAGTTCTTAACAATATGGTATTCCTGAATTTCCCACTCTGTGGAATTGGTATCTCTGGGATTAACAGACTATGACTCTCTTCATGTGCCCTCTTAGGGTTAGGAACCCCGAATGAACATTTGTTTTTCAGATTTACTCTCCTTCTTAGAGACAGCTAGAATTGATTTTTTTTTTGTTACTTTTCCTTCCAGCAATCATTTACTACCTTTCTTCAAATATAATCAGTCTTCTCTACAAGTTAATGAAAATAAAGTGAGAGTTTGCATTCTATTATTTCCAGAGTTGCAACTCCCCTCCTTAATAATTTATCTCCTGACTTAAGTCAGCCATTTTAAATGTTAACAAGGTATTATAAGGAAGGGCTGCTCTGGGCAAGAAAAGATAAGCGCATTTACAGGAGAGAAGAGCCATGGTACGACAGAATCATGACTAAGTGTATCTGACCAGTGGAAGTGAAGAGAACGTTTTTTACATTTTTGTTCATAAGCATATTGGATATTATTAAAAACTAAATTTTAAACTTTCCTATTATCTGAAAAGACAACTAAAGTAGGAAATATATAATATCTATTACAAATGGCAATAGAAGAAGGATATGTAATACATATAGTAGTGTCTCAATCTCCAAGATAAACAAAAGTTCTTACAAGTCTCTGAAGTCTGAGCGGGTCGATTTTTTTAATACCAAAATGTCAGGTTCAGGATGAATATATATATATTAGAAATAGTTTTGTATAATAAAGGGCTGTTCAATTATATTGTATGCCCTTTTATTATTAAAAAGCATTTAACATAGTTAATTAATATAACTATTGATTATCTACTATGTGTTGAGCATGATTCCAGATGCCATAAGTACAGCAATAATTATCAAAATCCCACTCTCGCTTTTTAGGAGAAAGACATGGTAAACATAAGTAAGTTATATGCTATGTAAAAATATGATAACTGCTGTACAATAATGAGTAAAGCAGGATAAAGAGTATCAGAAATGTAAGTGTGGAAACAGAGAGGCAGTTTGCAATTTTAACTAAGGTGTTCAGGGTAGTTCTAACTGTGAATGAGAACCAAAACATGAAGAAGATAAGGGAATAGTCAAGCTACTGTCTGCGGAAGAACAATTCCAGGCAGAGGGTACTGCTACAAAAGGCCCTAAGGCAGGAACATAACCTGGCCTATACAGGGAAGCAGAGCAGAATGATGTGGGGAGAATACAAGCATACCATTTTTACTGTCTTTTGCTTTAGTGTGCTTCACAGATATTGCATTTTATACAGTTTTTAGGTTTATGAAAACCCTGCAACTACCAAGTCTATAGGCTCCATATTTTCAAAAGCATTTGCTCACTTTGTGTCTGTATGTCACATTTTGATAATTCTCACCATATTTCAAAATGTTTTCATTATTATATCTGTTACGATGATCTGTGATGAGTGATCATTGATGTTACTATGGTAATTGTTTTGGGGTGCCATAAACCACACCCATATAAGACTTAATAATTGTTGTGTGTGTGTTCTGACCGCTCCACCAACTCGCCCTTCCCCATCTCTCTCCCTTTCCTTGCGCTTCCCTATTCCTCGAGGCACAACAATAGCAAAATTGGGCCAATTAATAACCATACAATGACCTCTAAGTCTTCAAGTGAAAGGAAGAGTCTCACATCCCTCGTTTTAAATCAAAAACTAGAAATGGATAAGCTTAGTAAGGAAGGAATTTTGGAAGCCAAGACAGGCCAAAAGCTAGGCCTCTTGTGACAATTATCCCAGTTGTGAATGCAAAATAAAAGTTAACAAAGGAAATTAAAATTGCTACTCCAGTGAACACATAAATTATAAGAAAGCCAAACAGC
Source organism: Pongo pygmaeus (assembly GCF_028885625.2). NCBI lineage: Eukaryota > Metazoa > Chordata > Mammalia > Primates > Hominidae > Pongo > Pongo pygmaeus. Next base: position 147,247,181 of record NC_072396.2, on the reverse strand, counting down.
CTTATTGCTGACATCGAGAAAGTTTTAATGGTCTGAATAGAAGATCAAATCAGCCACAACATACCATTAAGCCAAAGCCTAATATAGATCAAAGCGCTAACACTCTTCAATTCTATAAAGGCTCAGAAAAGTGAGGATGCTGCAGAAGAAGAGTTTGAAGCTAGCAGAAGTTGGTTCATTAGATTTAAAGCAAGAAACCATCTCTATAACATAAAAGTGCAAGATGAAACAGCAAGCACTGATGTAAAAGCTGCAGTCAGTTATCCAGAAGATCTAGCTAAGATCATTGATGAAGGTGACTACACAAAACAACAGATTTTAATGTACATGGAACAGCTTTTTATTGGAAGACAATGCCATCTAGGACTTTCACAGCTAGAGAGGAAGTGAATACCTGGCTTCAAAACTTTAAAGAACAGACTGACTCCCTTGTTAGAGGCTACTGCATCTGTTGACTTTAAGCTGAAGCCAATGTTTATTTACCATTCTGAAAATCCTAGGACCCTTAAAATTTATGCTAAATCTACTGTGCTTATGCACTATAAATGGAACAACAAAGCCTGGATGAAAACATATCTGTTTATAGCATCATTTACTGAAAATTTTATGCCCATTGTGGAGATCCCTTACCTAGAAAATATTATTTTTGAAATATTACTGCTCATTGACAATGCCTGATTACCCAATAACTCTAAAGAATATGTACAAGGAAATTAATGTTGTCTTTATGCCAGCTAACACAACATCCATTCTGCAGCCCATGGATCAAAGAGTAATTTTTATTTTCAAGTCTTATTATTTAATAAGTACATTTCCTAAGGCTAAAGCTGCCATAAATTGTTATTTCTCTGGTGGATCTGGGCAAAGTAAATTGAAAATCTTCTGGAAATGATTCATTATTACAGATCTTATTCAGAACATTTTTAATTGATTGGAAAAAGTCAAAACACCAACATTAACAAGAGTTTGAAGTTAATTTCAACCCTTATGGATGACTCTGAGGGCATCAAGACTTCAGTGGAGAAACTAACTGCAAATGTGGTGGAAATGAGAATATAACTAGAATTAGAAGTGGAGATTGAAGATGTGACTGAATTCCTGCAATCTCTTAGTAAAACTTGAATGGATGAGGAGTTGCTTCTTATGAATAAGCAAAGAAAGTGGTTCCTTGAGATGGAAACTACTCCTGGTGAAGACGATGTGAACATTGTTGAAATAAAAACAAAGGATTTAGAATATTCCATAAACTTTGTTGATAAAGTAGTGGCAGGATTTGAGACGATGAACTCCAATTTTGAAAGAAGTTCTACTTTGGGTAAAATGTTATCAAATAGCATCACATGCTACAGAGAAACCTTTTGCAAAAGGAGAGCCAATCAATGAAGCAAGTTTCATTGCTGTCTTATTTTAGGAAATTAACACAGCCACTCCAACCTTCAGCAACCAAAATCCTGGTCAGTCAATAGCCATCAACATGGAGGTAAGACCCTCCACTTGAAAATAAATTATGACTCACTAAAGGTTCAGATAATTGTTAGCATATTTATCAATATGCTATTTTTAAATCAAAGTATATACATTGTCTTTTTAGACATAATGTAGTTGCACACTTAATAGACCCAAGTATAGTGTAAACCTGACTTTTATATGCACTGGGCAACCAAAAATTTGTGTGACTCATTTTATTATGACATTGGCTTTATTATGGTAGTCTGGAACCTAACCTGCAGTATCTCTAAAGTATGTCTGTATTGGAAAATGAGGTCAGAGTGGTAACAGGAAGCTGTGGGAATGTTGAAGGCAGGACTAGTCACGGTACAGGCTTCGGGAAAACCAGAAAATTCAAATACAGAGAGCTTGTTGGAATGTTTGTCCTTTGCTCACCCTGGCTTGATCCAGTAAAAAGTCCTTCAGCTGGCCACAAGGTCATAAAATTGCTATGACTTAAACATTTTAATTTTTCAGAATGGGTACACATCAGCATAGAGATTTCCAGTATTTTGTGATGCACAAAAAGTGGTCAGACCAGATAAAAATATCACAGAACCCTCTACTGTTGGTTAAGTAACATACAATTTCTGCTTCTTATGCTTTTCCTAGGAAAAAGGAAAACCACCAAGCAACAAACAAAATGACAACTGCAACAAAAAATTACTTCCTTCAGGAGGCTCACATATTAAGCCCTGCCAGTCATTTTATATACATGTAAGTTACTGACTCCGTCAGCACATTCCCTAAAAGTCTGTTCTAGGCTGAGTCACTGAGGGCTAGTTTTGATAGATTCGATGTAAGTGCAGGAAGCAAATGGCCTTGTGAGGTATTTCTCAAAGAATATAAAAACAGTCCTGAGAGGTCAAATGCATTAAAGATCAACATTTCAGTTTTAGAATCCTGGCTGCAGTCTGAACATGTGACCCCCAAATGGTCTAAGTTAATAACTTCATCTTCCCAGCATGAACATTTGTTAAGCCTTACTGATCACTTAAGCACCTTTCCTCATGGTTGCTCAAACTTTCCTTAATATTAGGCCTCTGAAATAAAACATATATGAAAGCTACTCATCAATCTTGAGTTGGATTAAAAGACCTCTTCTAACTATTACGGTGGTGGAAAGGTGAGATGGAAGATAAGCAAATATCTTGCTTTTGATAAAACAGGAAACCCAAATTCAGTGACCAACTGGGAAGATGACCTCTAAGGTCGAGAAATTTGATACAAACGAGAATTGTGAAGCTGTGCTAGGATCAGATGGTTTGATATAGAAAAGGTGTTCATTATGTACAGGAGACATTCAGACTGGCAGATTATCTAACATACTGCCCGATATGTCATCTTTTCATTTACATTTGCCAATGTAGAACTTTTTCTGAGACCTCTGATTTTTAGAAAACAGCGAGATTAAGAACCTCTTCCCCACTTTTTTTCTTCCAGTAAAGGGTTTACTGAAAAGAACCACACACCGTTCCCCACATGACTGAGTTGAGACACAGAGGACCTTGTTTTACTTAAGACCAGACCAGACACAGAACTGTCCAATTTCCGTTCGTTTTCTCATAAATGATTAACTGAACTGTTTGTAGCCACTGAACAATTTTATAAAAATATCTGCTAACTTGACTTGATCAAACTTTAAATTTCTATCCTCCCCCCGCCCCAACCACCATTGAATTTTTATTTTTTATCTTCCCTCAGCCTGAGCCAGCCTTGGAAGGCAAAATAAAGCCAACGTAATTGTTCCTTCCAAGAATAGGCTGACCTTGACCCCAAAGAAAAACATTTCCTTTCCAGCTGAAGTGTCTGATAGAACTACCCACTCATCCCCTCTACCATATTTGGTTCTCTCTAGCCTTGCTTATGTCTCCCTATAAAATAAAATTCTTTTCTTCATGAATCTTGAGATACTTGTAGATCTTACAGTTGAAGTGTTCTCCCTGTTGCAATAGTCTCTCTCATTTTATTGCTACACTCTACCATGGCTTGTGGCAATAATCTTTTCAAACAAAATATCTTCTCATCTATGTACACATATGATATTTATCTGTCACATGTAAATAAGATGTAATAGAATTCTGGGAACATAAAGTCAGAGAAGAAAATATTATTTTCTTGATTAATACCTAGTGTCTGTCCAATCCTGTATTAGTAAGTTCTCAAATCGCTATAAAGAAATAACCTGAGACTGAGTAATTCATAAAGAAAAGATGTTTAATTGGCTAATGGCTCTGCAGGCTATACTGGAAGCATGGCAGCATCTGCTTCTGGAGAGGCCACAGGGAGCTTTTATTCATGGTGAAAGGCACAGCGGGACAGGCATCTTACATGGAAGGAGTAAGAGCAAGAGAGAGTTAGCGGAGATGTGCTATGTTATTTCTAAACAACAAGATCTCATGAGAACTCACTCACTATTGTGAGAACAGTAGCAAGGAGATGGTACTAAACCATGCGTGAAGTATCCACCCCCATGATCTAATCGCATCCTACCAACATTGAGGATTACAATTGAACATGAGATTTGGGTCAGGACACAAATCAAAACCATATAAAATTATTTGCTAATAAATTGATTTTTGTCAACTGGGTTTTCTGGGTTTTTGAGGGCAAAAGTGTGTGTGTGTGTGTGTGTGTGTGTGTGTGCGCACGCGCGTGTGTGTGTTTTAGTGCATTCATGCCTGTGTCTTAGGGTAGGACTTTCTAGAAAAAGCTGGGTAAAAACAATGACAAAAATAGACATACTCTTGGCTACAGGTGTTAATGATCCTTGTCCTGTCACCTCAGACCAAGGGAAACACAGGTCCTGAGGGGACAAAGCTTAGGCTTTTTTCATGTTTATAGTAATGAACTCCAATTTTGAAAGAAGTTCTACTTCGGGTAAAATGATATCAAATAGCATCACGTGCTACAAAGAAACCTTTTGCAAAAGGAGAGCCAATCAATGCAAGTGCAATTGTGGTGTGGTTATTTTGGGTTATTTTGGCTAGGTTTTAATATATATATAAATTTCATTTGTATAGCAATTAAGCACTTAAACATTACATAGCAATTTTAGTGATATTTTGAGCCATCTTCTTTCTAATTTTTTTTTTAAAAAACAATGTCTCAAGTTTACCCAATTAAGGATTACATGCAAAATATTTTATGGGGTGGCTCACATAATTTGTTATAAATTACTTTTCACAGGAAAGCATAACAATATTATGATTGCAGAAAGAATTCTAGCATGTGTATTTTATGAAAGATATTTTTTCCATGGGCTTCTATACCAAGTTCAATTCATTTCAAGGGTTTAAAAACATTCATTTTCAGAGCCCTGCAATTCAAGCACCATGTTGCCATTTTTCTCGTTTTAGTTACAGTATCAAACTCTCTAAACCCTCAAATCCGATTTCATTTCTTGTGACATTTGTTATATTCCTTAGTTAATCTTCTACTTAGCTTTTGTAATATTCTTTTGCAGACTTTTGACATTAATACAGCTGAGTTTAAGGGTCCACTTCAGCTGCTGTCAGATATTTCAAATTTACTTTTACACATGGGAATGAAGATCCTCCAAATTTGCTTTAATTTGAGGAATTATTATTTAATTTTGTGAAAGTTTTCCCAGAAGTTAAGACAAAAAAGAATTTAAATCAATACTCAGAAATGTCACAACCTAGAATTATATGTCAGTTAGGAATAAATGTGAATTCAAAAGGCCACTTAAACAAACTAATTATTGGCCACCAAATGGGAATGTATTAAAATAAGTGAAAATACATAAAATCGGTATTATCCTTACTCTCAAAAGGGTTGACAAGGGCAAAATCAAAGCAAAAAGTAATTAAATTACACCCAAAACAGTATATGAAGACTAACAAGAAGCATCCAAAGTAATCAATTTGCTTTGATGAGACTGAAGCCTTTTATTCTACTATATATCTATAACACAGAACACAGAAAACAAACCACTCTGGCAAAAGAAAAGGTTTGGCATCAAAACCGTCCTTCTCTTTGTTATTATTGTTAGTTGATAACTCTGTCCCTACAGTACTGGCAGTAGGGAAGAGTAGTCCAGAACGCAGGCTCTGAAGACGGACTATCTAGATATAAATCTTGGTGCCTCACCTTACTTGCAGTGTGACTGTGGTTAAGTTATTCAATATCATTGCACTATATTTTTATCATCTGTAAAACGTACATCAAACCACCCACTTGCTAGCATTGCTGTGTAGATTGATTGAGTGAAGAAATGTAACTCACTCAAAACGATGCCTAACGTGTACTGAGCCTTCAGGAAAAGTTGGCTAACCTCACTGGTGTATCCCCATTCTTTCATCCTAGACTGAGTGAGGCACATAATAGAAGGAAATTAATAAATATTTGGAATTGTAAACAAGTTTAGATTTTAGCAATTTCAACATTTATGTAGTTTTTCAAAGCGTGCAGAAAAATACTTAAAAGTAATAGAAGTAATGTCAGCAAAAATAACAGATGAGGGAACTTTAAAACAACTTTACAAAAGAGCAACAGAGAATATACATATATATACACACACACACATATATATACACACATAAATATACATATATACATGTAGATATGTATATGTGTGTATATATGTATATATGTGTGTATATATGTATATATGTGTGTATATATGTATATATGTGTGTATATGTATATGTGTGTATATATCATATATAATATATTTCATATATATCATATATATCATATATCATATATATCAAATATATCATATATATCATATATCATATATATCACATATGTCATATATATCATATATGTGATATATGTGATATATATGATGGGATATATATCATATATATCATATATTGATGGGATATATATCATATATCATATACATGATGGGATATATATCACATATATCATATACATGATGGGATATATATCACATATATCATATATATGATGGGATATATATCACATATATCATATATATGATGGGATATATATCACATATATCATATATATGATGGGATATATATCACATATATCATATATATGATGGGATATATATCACATATATCATATATATGATGGGATATATATCATATATATCATATATATGATGGGATATATATCATATATATCATATATATGATGGGATATATATCATATATGATGGGATATATATCATATATATCATATATAATATATATAGATGGGATATATATCATATATATCATATATGATGGGATATATATCATATATAACATATATAATATATATAGATGGGATATATATCATATATATAATATATATGATGGGATATATATCATATATATCATATATATGATGGGATATATATATGATGGGATATATATATAATATATAGGATTGGATATATATATCATATATGATATATATATGATGGGATATATATGATATATATATGATGGGATACATATGATATATATATGATGGGATATATATCTGATATATATATGATGGGATATATATATGATATATATATGATGGGATATATATATCAATCATATATATATCATATATATCAATCATATATATCATATATATCAATCATATATATATCATATATCTCAAATACATCATATATCATATGTATCATATATCATCTATATCTATATATCATATATATCTATATATCATCTATCATATATATCATATATTATATATCACATATATCATATATCATATATATCATATATATCATACATCATATATATATCATATATATCATATATGATATATCATATATCATATCACATATATCATATCATATATATCATATATCATATCATATATCATATATATCATATCATATATCATAGATGTCGTATATATGTCATATATATGATATATATATATGATGGGATTCTGCATTATGGATGTTGGCTGAATTCTGCCCAGTGTTTAGAGAACTGAGTTCCAATGCAAACTCCAACAATTTGTGCACTCTGTCTCTCAAAAACACACAGATTCTTTCACCTTGCCATCCAGCTGCTGCCAGGGGAATGGGGAAAGAGGGGTGTCAGCAACTGAAAACTGTTTTTCTTACCTTCTTCAGTGCCTCTTTCAGCAATATGAAGTTAATATCAGATATTATGATTCCTTCACATGATTTTCTGTTCTTTTGAATGTGCTTTTTTGGTAGGTAGTTGTTATTTTGGTGGTCCTGCAGGGAGGACAGTTGGTGGAGGCTGCTATTTAGCCAGGTTCCTCCAGTTCCTGGTTCCAGATAAAATTTCCTGATCAAAATTCAATAATTATAGATTATAACACTAACATATCTGAAAAATCCCATGTGTTTGGAAAGTATTAAACAATTTTCCAGATATTTGCATGAAAAAATAAACAACAATAGAACTTCATTGAGTAGAGCTGAATGATAATGAATATTCAACATTTTTCATATATAACTTAATATAGAATACAATACAAAGATATATCAATATCATTATATTATGAAAAGATTCAAGCCATAACTGAATGAGTTAAATGTATTTCTGAAGGTATTATAAAAATAACAAAGCAATAAATATAAAAAAGTAAATAATAAAAATCACAGCAGATATTAATAAAATAGAAAACAAAGTAAAACAGGAAGAATCAATAAAGCCAATAATTTTAATGCACAAAAAAGAATAATAACAAACTTCTGCTAAGATTGAGCAAGAAGAAAAATTAGAGGTACAGTATTAATCTAAAGTTGAACACAAACACAAAGACAGAAGAGTAAAAGTTATTAAAAGTGAAAAATAATACACTTAAAACTTACATGCAATAGACTAACATCTAGAAAAATATAACAAGGTATTAAAGAAATTAAGTGAGTTTAAAATATTCCTGAATATAAAAACCAGGACTAGATTGTTTTACAGATGAGTAAGTTTTCAGGAAACAGGTCATCCCAATATTACACATTTTCTTTTACAAAGAGGAGATAAAGAGTGAATACAGGCAATTATGTTAAAGTTTAGCAATAATTATTAACAAAATTTTCTTAGTAAGAGGAGCTATTATATACTGTGCATGTTGAGATAACAGCTTTGGAAATAAAGATTAATATGTGTACAACAGAAGACTCAGAAATTCCACTCATAGATACAGTAAGACCTAGAGTAGAGCTTCTCTATCTGTGCATTTCTTACATTTGGGGGCACATAAGGCTTGGTTGTGGAGGCTTTCTTATGTATTGTGGAGTGTTTAACAGACTCCTTGATCTCTGCTCCATTGGTGTCAGAAGCATAGCAGCAACGTATCCCCAACCATAATTACCAAAATTGTCTCCAGACATTATGAAATGTCACTTTTGGGGGCAAAACCGCATTAGTAATACTCTTGCACATGCAGAATAGTGTTCACAGTAGCATCATTTGTAATAGTAATACATATGATTTTAATAAATCGTCAGTTGATTGATAGATATTGATAGATAGATATTAATATATATTATATATTGATATATACCTATATCTCTCATGAACATGAATAGATGAAAGTATGTCACAAAAACGTATGCAATATAATACTATTGATACACAGTTTAAAAGTACATCAGATATGCATATCTGCACAGTAAAACTATACCAACACACACGTTCATAATAAACACAAAATACCGAATAATAGTTAATCTTGACAGAGGGATGAGGGGAGAAGGATGTGATTGTGGAGAGGTACAAAGTGAGGGTTCAACAAATATAATTGAAAACTAAATTGAAAACAAATATAATTGAAAACTGGTGCTTATGACAGCATTTGTTTTACAATTCGTTAAACCTTAGCTTACATTTTGTATTTTCTTTTTTGTATGAAATATTATATAATTTAAGAAATACCTGAAGTCAGAAATGAAGAGTTGATATAGCAGAGAATTTAGTATGTATCTGATATACATTAGTCTAGAACAACTGTGTGCCAATGACCCCTTAGAATTTTTATTTTGATATACTATAGAATATAATAGTTGTATATGAAATATTAAAATATCTTTAAAATAAAGAGAAAAATGATGTCCTGTACCATTTTTTTAATTTATAATTTTTGTTTTTTTCCATAGGTTTTTGGGGAATGGATGATGTTTGGTTACATTAATAAGTTTTCAGTGGTGATTTCTGAGATTTTGGCACATTCATCATCTGAGCAGTACATATTGCACCCAATGCGTAGTCTTTTATCCCTCAACCCTTTTCCATCCTTTCTCCCAAGTCCTCAAAGTCCATTGTATCATTCTTATGCCTTTGCATCCTCATAGCTTAGTTCCTACTTGTGAGTGAGAACATACAATGTTCGGTTTTCCATTCCTGAGTTACGTCACTTAGAATAATGATCTGCAATTCCATCCAGGTTGCTGCAAATGCCATTATTTTTTTCCTTTATTTGTGACCGAGTAGTACTCCATGGCTATATCATGATTTTTAATAAATCATGTAGGAGTATAAGAATCTCATCATAAGTTAGTAAATTAAAATATGCTCTGCTTTTATTCATTTATTTGGTAAATATTTATTTTTTGAACACTTACTATGTGCCTGGCATTGTTTTAGGTACTTAGGATGCATAGGCGAAAAGCAGATATAGATCACTCTCCTAATGAACATTTATGTAAAAGAGACAGGCAACATACAATAGTTATCAAAAAATAACTGTTTTGTAGTTAAATATTACACGTCGTAATTTGGACAGCTTTAGGAATGTAGCAATTCATAGTAATTATACTATGCATATTTATAATACTTTATGGACTACAAAACACTGATATACATGTTATTTTTAAAGCCCATGACTGGTGATACATACAAGTGAAGTTCTGATTATTATCCCCATATTTTATAGGCAAGGACACTTGAGTCTTACAGTTTGTCACTTGCATTGATGTTGTTAGGCTTTGTGTCCCCACCCAAATCTCATTTTGAATTGTAATCCCCATAATTCCTATGTGTCGAGGGAGAGACCCGGTGGGAGGTGATTGGATAATGGGGGCAGTGTCCCCCATGCTGTTATCATGATAGTGAGTGAGTTCTCAGGATATCTGATGGTCTGACAGTTCCTCCTTCACATACTCAGTCTCTCACCTGCCGCCATGTAAGACATGCCTCTTCCCCTTCCTTCATGATTGTGAGTTTCCTGAGGCCACCCCAGCCATGTGGAACTGTGAGTCAATTAAATCACTATTCTTTATAAATTACAGTCTTGGGCAGTTCTTTATAGCAGTGTGAGAATGGACTAATAAATGCACAAAAATCAGTTAGTGGTATACAGCCCAACCTAGAATCATTTTTATATGAAAATGGTTACAGTTATTCTCTAATACAAAAAAAAGAGAGAAACAAACCAGAGTTTCTCTTTCTCAGACTTCCAGTTCATTATGCATAAAGACATCCTTGGACAATCTTAGGCCATTTTGATACACATAATTTATCAAAAGAGGACTTTTTCATTTAAAAGTCGCTGAATTTTATATTTTATTTTTTAGGATGTCATCTTTAGAAATCTTGACATAAAAGTCATCAGCAGTTTGAGGGAGACGGTTTTGCAACAGCAGTTTCCACTGACATATTTTTGGATCAATACAAATTAACTCAAAAAACAGATAACACGTTCTGTCACTGTGTGCTTGTCAATTAATAGTACTCTTGAGAGTTAGATTATTTCAGTATTCATGGGGAGAATTAATGACAGAATGGCCTTGTTACCCATTTGAAAGTAAAAGTTAGTTTTCCAGTCTCATTCTAATAAATCTGTGTTGGTATTTTCCATGGACATTCTCGTGAGCTCCAAATAGGATATTAAAGTGATGGAAAACGTTTTGAAACCACCAGTAGTAATTACACATATAAAGTTATAATATCATCATTGGTTATTCTAGAGAGAGTACATTTTACATGTGAAAATAATACAGACCCATCACAAAAGGAATACCACCTTCTGAGATCAATATTCTCTAGTATCCAAAGCAAATTTTAAAGGTAACTTTTGTTTGGAAAAGATGATGATATTTCCTGTGTAATAATAAATAAGGCTCAAAACTCAAGTCTGTCATTTATTACTTATAAGTGAAGATATTAGATCTAGTTTTCAATCTTTGACCATTCAAACAGTCATACAACTGACCGTAATTTACATTTCCAATTTCGTTTTTAACTGTTCATTTGTTTGAAACTTTACCCCCAGCAAACTGATCAAATTACTGTCTTCTGACATGATTTGTACCTTTATACCTCTATGTCTTTTTGTCAGAACACTCCTGTCTGGCATAACCTTATCACTTCCTCCCCAATTCATGCCCCTACTGTCACTCTGACTCTACCATTTCCACCTGATAAAAGCCTGAAACTTCTCAAAGGTGTTACTGCCATATCATTCCTGGACACAAGGTGTGGATTTTTCATTTGGCACAAGTCCAAACCATCTACTGTTAGTGTCTTTCCAATATAAACTGGAAGAGAATTCTATACACCTCACTAAGCATCATAGGTCTGGGGTCATTTGTTCTTGGATAAGGCAATACTGTAACCTTCTAACTTGTACTTCCTTAACCAGTAATATTAAACCATTATCCCATAACCCACCCTACTTTTGTCTGTAATTCTTTTCACAATTTTTCGAGTTAATATGTAGGCTATCTCTAATTATGTAATCATTCAGTACATGGAGAAGAGATGCAAGTGCCAAGATGTCTAGAACAGCCCAGAAAACTAGAGTGCTGATTACTAGAAGATAGTTAGAGGTGAGGTGCTCATGGGCAGACAGCAAATATTTCTTAACTAAGGGCTTTAAAGTTGCAGTGGTACACACATTTATCTCATCTTTCCTAATAATGGAAGGGATTATGGTAGTGTGTTATGTGGGAGTCTGAAAGTGAGAAAAGATAGTGAAATGTAGAAAAAATAATTTCTTGGAACTTTATAAATCTTGGTCAATAAGCTACATGATTGAATAATCCTAAGTTGTTGCCTGCTTTATCTTTCTTGTGGCAGCTTCATGATGACAATTTTGTTCCAAAAACAGCGTCATGAGAATAATAAAGTCTCCCAGGTTAAAGCAAACCTCAAGGGTATTTGACTGCTTTGAAGTTTTTTAAGGGCTCCAAAACACTGCAGCTGCTCAAAAAGATATCCTGACACTGGCAACCTATTGCTTTGTAGTCACTTGGTTACACATCTTGTTTCTCTTCTTACATTGTCAATTTTGGGTGAACTTTGATGTAGAATGAAATTTCTGATTTCACCAACCTGATTCCTGAGACTTATTTCCATAATCATGGACTTAGTGTGTACAGAGACTAGATAGCATAAATTATGGGTTTTGTTAATCCAATTTTAGTAATAGATTTCTCTTACAGAAAAGGACTATGTAAAAATCCTCTATCAAGTCTAGTGATGGTTTTTTTCATTGTCAGCAAGGACTCTTGGAAGCATAGCAGTAGCCTGTCCTTGGCTCTGCTCTTCAAGGTAATATCTAGTTTCTGTGACCCTGTTCTTGCCTCAGTTAAAGACCACTTTATAATTTGAAGACCTATTAATTTGAAGTTTGAACATTTTAAGTTAAATAATATTAGTAAAAAACCACACTGAGAAAACTGCCATTGCAGTTTTATACCTAATATTCTATCTTCCAGACATTTTGAATTTGACAAAGAGGGAATCCCTGTTTTTGGTGGGATCTGGATCAGGGCATTCCTCTCAAAGCTTCTCCTGACTTCATAGCAGAAGTCCAGCAGATGATTGCTAATCTAGTTACAATTGCTCTGTCTCAGAACTCCGCATAGTTAGAAGAACTGAAAGGATGCCCTAGAAGTCTTTGCATATCTTGTGATAACCCCTCCCTTCACTGTCAACATTCATTTGATCATTTAGCTGATGAGCATCAAAACAAATGACTTTATGCCCATTAGCTTGGTTTATAATAACTATCACAAGAGGACCGAGACTGCTTGGGATTCTAACCTACCTATGCCTCTGGGGCTGAGGGGAAGCCTCCAACCTACATTTCTCTTCATTCCTCACTTTATTTTTTCCTACATGTCACGGAGTGATACACTACTTTTTTTTTTTTTTTTTTTTTTTTAAGACATTGTCTTGCTGTGTCGCTAGGCTGGAGTGCAGTGGCACGATCTCGGTTCACTGTAACCTCCGCCTCCTGGGCTCAAGTGATTCTCCTGCCTCAGCCTCCCGAGTCCCTGGGACTACAGGTGCACACCACTACGCCCAGCTAATTTTTGTATTTTTAGTAGAGACGGGGTTTCACCATGTTGGCCAGGAGAGTCTCAATCTCTTGACCTCATGATCTGCCCGCCTCGGCCTCCCAAAGTGCTGGGATTACAGGTGTGAGCCACCACGCCCAGCCACACACACACTACATATTTCACCAAGCTATTTGCTTATCTTTTCCTGTGGGCGGCAAGCCACTCAGGTGCTGAGGCAAGAGACCGAGGACACGAGCTGTTCCAGTATAATAAAATATAAAACAAGAATAGTTATGCCAGATATAGATCTTAGATATGATTATATATGAATATCATTAATCATTAGTAGTACTTATTCTTTATTCCAATATTATAATAACCCTCGCTCTATAATCATAACCTAGGAAAAACCAGGCCATGCCGAGATAGGAGCTGAGAGGACATAGTGAGGAGTGACCAGAAGACAAGAATGCGAGCCTTCTGTTATGCCCAGACAGGGCCACCAGAGGGCTCATTGGTCTAGCGGTAACGCCAGCGTCTGGGAAGACGCCCGTTGCCAGGCGGACCGTGGTCTAGCGGTAGCCTCAGTGTCAAGAAAAAACACCGGCTACTTAGCAGACCGGGAAAGGGAGTCTCCCGGTCCCTTTCCCTGGGGGAGTTTAGAGAAGACTCTGCTCCTCCACCTCTTGTGGAGGGCCTGACATCAGTCAGGCCCACCCGCAGTTATCTGGAGGCCTAACCGTCTTCCTGTGATGCTGTGCTTCAGTGGTCACGCTCTTAGTCCGCCTTCATGTTCCATCCGGTACACCTGGCTCTGCCCTCCAGATAGCAGTAGCAAATTAGTAAAAGTACGAAAAGTCTCTAATAATGGTGTAAGTTGTTTCTCTTTGTCTCCTCTCTCTCTCTGCCTCGGCTGCCAGGGAGGGAAGGGCCCCCTGTCCAGTGGACACGTGACCCACGTGACCTTACCTATCATTGGAGATGACTCACACTCTTTACCCTTCCCCTTTTGCTTTGTATCCAATAAATAACAGCACAGCCAGACATTCGGGGCCACTACCGGTCTCCGCGACTTGGTGGTAGTGGTCCCCCAGGCCCAGCTGCCTTTTCTTTTATCTCTTTGTCTTGTGTCTTTATTTCTACACCCTCTCGTCTCCGCACATGGGGAGAGACCCACCAACCCTGTGGGGCTGGTCCCTACATTTTCCCACTAGAAGGAAGGCAAGGTTTTTGTCTACTTTGTTTACTACTGAATTCTCAGAGCCTAAAATAGTAGGTGTTCAATAAATTATTGTGAAATTAATGGATGACTGTCTCTTCATAATAAGGTAAGCATAAAGGCATGAGTTCTCTGGAGGAAGGGACTCTCTCAGTCTTCTCACAGCCTCATGTCTATAGCATCTAGCATTGATTGGACTTGCACAAGTGGTAGCTTGGCAATTTGAGTCTAATTATTGTCATCGACATTTTTATCCTGTATTTCTCACGTTACTTACCACTGCGTTGCTTATTTATAGTATATATTTAATGCTTTTTTTGTTGAGTAACAGATAAACACTTGTTTCCTAAATTCATTTACCATGGCCTAGTTGGGGTTTATTCTAGTACATAGGTAATTCCAAGAGTTTTAGGCAACACACCTGCTCTACAGTACTTACTCTACATGAAGTTGTTCAATGGATATATTTATAGTGCTTATCTCTACTCCTGGCACACATACTGTGAATGACATAAAATAGATGTGTTGTCAATATTTGATGCTGAACTGAAGGTCAGGATAAATAATGGCTCCTTTGTTCTTCAGGCCCTTTCTGTGAAATCCAGATCAAGTCCTCTCTCTTTTCTCCATCCAGTAAATCCACTGTCAGGTTTAGAACATTGTTCACTATTCTTTGTGAGCATTGCCAGCTTTTATTTACATGCTGGTATCCTCCTGCACTCGAAGTTCTCCATGAAGTACTCCAGTTTAGGAGGCAGTCAACTGTGCATTCACAAATAGTACCAACAAAAGAGAGAAGCGTACAATAAGAACTTTAAAATATCACATTTGAAACTTGTTCATTCGTCTCACAGAGACAGGAACCTTACCTTTTGGGGACTTACAGCACAATTCACCAGTGGCTCTATTCACCAATATTTGAGAAAAAAAAATGCTGGTTTTCCTTTCTCTTCACAAAGAGTTAGTTTCTTCTTTAGAACCCCAATCTTATTATACCAAAGCATTTAAAGGAGTTAATTGGATTTCCCTGTTACATGTATGTGGTATTTAATAGAGAGAACATCATTTTGGAATATCCTGCCATAATTACATCAGAAAAATTGCATTGTGTGAAGAAAAATAAGCTTTGAGCTGAGTTCCAGTTGCCAGATGATCATTTCTTGTTACTTCCTTAGTAATATGCAGCAATTATTTTCACTATTTTCCCAAACCATTATTCTTTACATTTATCTGTTCTTTTTTCTAAACATGAAAACATTTATGTACAAAAGGAAAAATAGGGCTATTACAGTCTATTTTCTCTGGCTGTCATACTACATTTTTAATTTTTCTCAAAGGACTATATTTTGCCTTAACATACTCTAATATGACCTTTACCTCTTTTTCATCAGAGTTTTGCTTACACAGAACAAATTCAAAAAATTTTCATTCTTTCTCTGTATGGGCATCACTTTATGCCAAATCATTGGATTCTATCAATATTTTCTCAGGGCATTTATTAATTCATCCAATAAAAATCTACTGAGTACCAACTATGTTGTAGGTACAATGCTAGGAGAATTTTTTAAAGATACTGGGTGGGGGGACATTCCCATTAAGAAGCTTTTAGTTTAATAGAGAATATCAATGTTTTAGAAATAAATGTGTTAAATTAGTGTAGACAGAGAGTAGAGTTACAAAGGTCAAAAGATTACCTTTATCTGGAATGAGCATAAATTAATGATAAAGCTAATTAATAAATGCTAGGTAAGTTGTCCCAGAAATAGAGAGGTAGGTGGAGCCTCTGGTGCAAGAAAAGGAGTGGTGAGAGTTATGGCTGGAGATGTTAGCATAAAGGACTTTGTGTAACACAACAAAAACTTTGAACTTTATTGCCCAGAAAAATGGATTGATGAGTCTGAAAATTTTACCAATCTGAAAAATATGTTTGAAAATAAGAAGGCATAAAATACCTAGGAATACAGCTAACCATATAGGTGAAAGGTCTCTACAATGAGAACTACAACACACCGTTCAAAGAAATCAGAGATGACACAAATAAATGGAAAAACATCCATGCTCATTGATAGAAGAATCAATATTACTAAAATGACCATACTGCCCAAAGTAATTTATAGATTCAATTCTATTCCTATCAAACCACCGATGACATTCTTCACAGAACTAGAAAAAATATTTTAAAATTCATATGGAACCAAAAAAGAGCCTGAATAGCCAAGGCAACCCTAAGCAAAAACAGAAACAAAGCTGCAGGCATCATGCTACTCACCTTCAAACTATACTACAGGGCTACAGTAACCAAAACAAGATGGTACTTGTACAAAGCCAGAAACATAGTTCAACTAAGGAAACAAAATAGAGAGCTTGAAAATAAGACCACACACTTACAACCGTCTGATCTTCGGAAAAGCTGACAAAAACGAGCAATAGGGAAAGAAACCGCTATCCAATAAATGGTGCTAGGACAATTGGCTAGCCATGGGAAGAAGATTGAAACTGAATCCCTTCCTTACACCATATACAAAAATCAACTCAAGAGAGATCAAAGATTTCAATGTAAAACCCCAAACTGTAAAAAACCCTGGAAGACAGTCTAGGCAATACCATTCTGGACATATGAATGGGCAAAGAGTTCATGACAAAGACACCAAAAGCAATTGCAACAAAAGAAAAAATCGACAAATGGGATCTAATTAAACCAAAGGGCTTCTGCACAGCAAAATAAAGTATCAATAGAATAAACAGACAACCTACAGAATGGGAGAAAATGTTTGCAAACTATACATCTGACAAAGGTCTACATGTGGCCAATAAGCATATGAAAAAAATCTATATCATTGATCATTAGAGAAATGCAAATAAAAACCACAGTGAAATACCATCTCACACCAATCAAAATGACTATCATTGAAAAGTAAAAAATAAACAAATAAATAAATAAATAACAGATGCTGCGAGGTTGTGGAGAAAAGAGAGAGCTTATATGTTGTTGGTGAGAATATAAATTAGTTCAACCAGTATGGAAAGCAGTGTGGTAGTTCCTCAAGGAGCTAAACACAGAATTACCATTCTACCCAGCAATCCCATTACTAGGTGTATACCCAAAGGAGTATAAATCATTCCATCCTAAATACACATGCCACCCCTATGTTCATTGCAGCACTATTCACAATAGAAAAGACTTGGAATCAACCTAAATGCACATCAATGATAGACTGGATAAAGAAAAAGTTCATATACACTATGGAATTCTATGCGGCCATAAAATAAAGGAATGAGATGATGTCTTTTGCAGAACATGGATGGAACTAGAGGCCCTTATCTATAGCAAAGTAATGCAGGAACAGAAAAATAAATACTACATATTCTCACTTATAGGTGGAAGCTAAATGATGAGAACACATGGGCACATAGAGGGGAACAACATACACTGGGGCCTGTCGGAGGGTGGAGGGTGGGAGAAGGGAGAAGGTCAGGAGAAATAACTATTGGGTACCAGGCTTCATACCTACCTGAGGAAATAAACTGTCCAACAAACTCTCATGACATGCATTCACCCATATAACAAACCTGCATGTGTACCCTTGAACCTAAAATAAAAGTTGAAAAAAAGAAAATAAGAAAGCTCATTCTGATGGCAAGGAGATAAAGCAAGACTAGAGGAAGTGAGAGTGTGCCTGTTGTAATAGTTCATACAACAAATGATATCGATGTAAATAATTTTTATTTTGTTTTCTGTTTCTAACTCATCATCACAACTATTTCACGGTTTAGAAGCAATAGCTGAGATCTGCAGGAAGGAGCAGAGATGGTCAGTAATGGTGGGGGAGTCTTGATTTGCATAGAACATCTCCAAATGGAGCAATTTAGCCCTCAATGCCATTGTTTCTCATGCCTCATATAGCCAATGTTGTGACTGAGGGTTTTCCTAAAGAGTTTCTTGAAGAAGTCCTGTGCATCTTATAGCTCTGGCTTAAAAGTCTAGGTGTTAGATCACCAGATCAAGCCCACTTATATGACTGATTTCCGGCTTTACTAACATGGTTTTTTTTGGGTTTTTTTTTTTTTTTGCTTTTGACTTTCTAACTCCAAGAGGGAAATGCTTCAGTGAGTTCAAGATTGAAGGGAACGTTTTGGACTACATGACTGAGATACTGTGCTATCTCCACTGGCAGCTGTGGAATATGAATAGGAGAACCTGGCACAGATTTAAGTAATAATGCGTGGATATGGTGTTGAAATACAGCAGGCAATAATATTACATGCTTTGCCTGATTGTAGTTTTTGCAGCAAACAGAGAGGTGGTTTGTTGAAATTTGCCAAAGTTTTACATAAAATATGACTACTCCTGGTAGAGAGTTGGTCCCAAGTATATCATATCAAGCCAACAAAATGAGAGTGAGTCCAGCAAATAGTAACTGCTTTCAGAAATATCTTCAAAAGGACAGTTTTCTCACTTCAGAACATTCTGCTTGGCAAAGGTGAAACAAATGTTTTTCAGCTCTTCTCCCATCAAGTCAATTAGTACAAGCTCCACCACACCTTTTACAAAACCTATTTTTTGTTAATCATTTTGTGATTACCCTACTAGACCGTGAGCACTTGGGATAAAAAACGATGTTTACTTGCTGTTGTGTTCTCCGGTATCTAGGATACTTTTTGGCACGCAATGACCATATCAGAATAGAAAAATGAATGTCATTCATTTGATCTCTATTCAATTTTCTATAATATATATTTTACTAAATGATAGGTTTGCCTTTTTATCATCAGACAGTGTGCCTGACAGGGGCAGAGAGCATGTCTCTATTCCTCTGTATCTGGCACAGAGCAGATGCTACATAAACACAAATTGACAAATGTATGAATTAAATATTACAATGATCTCTTCAGCAACTAAATTATCAAAAGAGAGACAGTGATTTCACTATTATCATTATTATGAAATTATTATATTCAGATTCTGGTAAACATTGGACAAATTGGAAACAGAGTCCAGTGTTGACTATGTAAAATCATACTCCAATTAACCGTATTCACTTCTGGCACATCTTTTTTACAAGTCATAGAATAGAGCTGTTCTGTCCAATTTCAATTATTGAAATAATCTTACTGGAAATTATTAGCTACTGAATAAAAAAGTAAGCTTATGGCCGGGCGCGGTGGCTCACGCCTGTAATCCCAGCACTTCGAGAGGCCAAGGTGGGTGGATCAAGTGGTCAGGAGATCGAGACCATCCTGGCTAACACAGTGAAACCCTGTATCTACTAAAAATACAAAAAATTAGCCAGGTGTGGTGGCGGGCGCCTGTAGTCCCAGCTACTTGAACCCGGGAGGCAGAGGTTGCAGTGAGCTGAGATCATGCCACTGCACTCCAGCCTGGGCAACAGAGCAAGACTCCATCTCAAAAAAAAAAAAAGTAAGCTTACTAGTTTCCATTACAATACTTGCGGTATGCACACACGTGCATACACAGGTACACACACTTCTTTCTAGTCCTAGAACAGTCTTTGATTTTTATTGAGTTCCTAAATAGGATTTTAAGGACATAGTAATTAAGTTTAGCAAGTAAATTTATTTCAAAATATAACTTTAAAAATTATACAAACATATTTTTGAAGAAAATATATGTGCAAAAGTATGACATTAAAATCCCTTATAACCCCACTACCCAATTATATATCTATATTGATAGCTGCAATAAAAATAATATCATAACTATGTACTATTTGGCAACCTGCTCTTTCACTTTTTTCTAAGCTACCAGATATCTGTACTATAGTATAATATCAAGAGCCTGGGTTCTTAACTAGACCTAGTTTTGAATTTGGGGGCAAGTCATTTGTTCTTTTTGTTTATCCAATTTCTCATTTACAATACGGAAAAATAATTAGCCTTTACTCCTGTTATAAAGAGTAAATGAAATAATGCAAATAAGACAAGTAGCAAATAATAATTAATAAATGTCAGTTAGCTACAAATTTTTTGTTATTATATATTTTTGGAACATAAGACATCTCAATTTATTTAGCTAGTCCAAAGGCAATCAAACCAACATCTAAGTTGCTTTCGTTTCTTTCAATATTAGAATAAAATTATATGATAAATATCCTTGCACATTTATAGGTGCCTACATGTCCACTTATTTTTATACGATATATTGATAGAAGTAAAATTGTTGAGACAAAGGGTATGAACATTTTTTAGATGTTTAGTTTTGCTATATTGCTCTGCAGACTGATTCTCATAATTTACACAACAACCGGCAGGGTGTAAGAGTGCTCACTTCCCCATGATTTTGTCAGCACTGAATACCTGTCATTAAAAACTCTGCCAATTCCATAGAGGAGAAAATGTATCTCTTGATTTAATTTGCATTTTTATTACTAGTGAGATTTATTGACCATTTGTGTTCCTATTTCGTATCTCCCTGTTATATCTTTTGCCCATTTTTTTCTCTCTATATGAGCTTTTTTTCTTCTTACACAAATCTTTTATTAAGATTTTATACCTTGGATTTTATATACATTGCAAAATTGTTTAGGCTTGTTTTTATGATTTTAACTATTTGTGGCATTTTGATAGGCAGATATGTTAATACATTTGAGTGACTAAAAAGAAACACTCTTCAGCAAACTGTGTTGATATCAGACAGAAACAGCCTAAAAATTTCCATGTACTGTAATTTTCAATATATTTTCCAAAAATTTTCCCTATATATTGGGAATATTTTAAGTCACAACAGAACCTACATAATTTACTTGTACTGTTTTCATCTATTTTATCAAAATGAATAATTTTATTATAATATGGCTGCTAGCTCATCATACTCTTGGCATTAACACATCATCGGGCCAAGTTAAATACCAAGGAATAGTCTTCCAAAGAACAAGGCATTTATCACCAAGTTCATCATAATTGAATCTGGCCCTGCCAGCACTGACACTTTACTTTTTAGTATAGCAAAACTAATTTCTCTACTCTGTCTATGACAGCAACATCTTGTAGTACACCTAAAATGAGTTTTCAACCATAATCCGTTCATTCATTTGTTCAGCAAATATATACTGGGCTTTTGCTGCTCTCCCAAGCACTATGCTAGGCACCAAATTAAAGTCACAAACAAGACAGGCAATATCCCTAACTTCATAGAGCTTATAATGTTTTACAATTACATAAATTGCATAGAACAGACTTTGGTTAAAGATTAGAAGGACAAACAAAAGAAAATGTAAAACAGCTCTTGGGTTTCCAAGGGCTTAATTTAAAAGTGCATTCACTACATACCAAGTGATGTTCTATTTGTTTCATACACATACATATTAAATCATTTCATCTTCCCAATAAGCCTAAGAGGAAAGTACTATTAAATTATACCCATTTTACAGATGTGGAATCTGAGACTTAGAGATATGAAGTGACATTTTCAATGTCACATAGCTAGAAAGTAGAGAGGCCCGGTTTTAAATCTAGTGAGTCTGCTTCCTGAGTGCATGCTCTTAACCAAAGGTGCTGGGCTACCTTTGGAATACGGTGCTACGTTTTCCTATTTTCACATGATACATATTCTATATTTATTTCATGACTTTTAAACGTTTTTAAATTTATGATTTAAAAACATTACTTTATAATGCTTCAGAGCTGATTTAATATGAAACACACAAAAAATATTCAATCTCTTTATTTCTTGTGCCTTCCTTGAAAGGATTCTCTGCTGTAGCTTTTCTTAAAAGTATTTATAACAATTCTACTTTTGAATACCTATAGCAATTCCAGCTGCCATATCCCTAGCTTCCTTAGGTATTCAGAACACAAATGAAAATCAGATGTAAACAAACAGACAAACAAGCAAAAACCTTCAGTAGCCAAAAGAAATGTCAGAAAGTTTATTCAGGAAGGAACATTCTAGGCTCTTATTCAGAGCCAGTTTAACATTAGACAGAATTATAATAAGCTTTAATAAGCTGCAGTAGATTGAACGTAGAAGGGGGTTGTAAAGAGAGGATTCTGACAGCCTGACTAGTATGAATAATACAGGAAAATCATAAATATGTCATGGAAAAAAGTAAAGGATATTTTCTGAGGCTACTTAATGTAAAGACAAACCATCATCGCATAATAACCAGGAAAAATGATTGAAGTTTATGATGATAGCCCACAATCATTAATAAAATGTTTGTTTAGTCATTTTTGTTCAAAATATCAGTGGACATGCATTAACAATGACATCTGGTTAAAACCAGTGTTGATGATGATGTGTCAAAAAAATTGTTCTCACATCAAGTACATTTAGATAAGGGAATATGGCAATATTTGTCAAATACATTGGAATTCTCTAATTCATTTGCTCTATAATGAAATTTCATATAAAGCAAAATTTAATTTTTCCTTAACATTTTAGTGTTTTCTAGGCTTCTCTGATTTTAACCGATCCTGTTTTTTAACTTCACCTCATGACTTAAAGTGTAATCTTTCATGAACAAGAAATAGCTATAAGCCTCATCTGCTGTCCTGAAGTTATTTAATATGCCAAGTTCTGAAGCTGTAAAATCATATATAAGACTGTAGTTGGCAGTGGCTATTCAAATATAGCTTACCAGTAATCTTAAGTTCATGATGAAAAATAACTTGTTGCTAACTAATTTCCTGGAAGTGTCACCACAGACTTCTACCATGCATCATTCCCTGATGATGCCTTTCCTCCTGTGGTGTTCTCAGTCTGAAATGTTCTCTCTGGGCTTCCATCTGCATGTGTCCCCATATATCAAAATCCTGTTCATTATTATTCAAAAACAAGCTCAAATGCCATCTTCCCCATGTAGCCTTTCCCACCTTATCCAGTGACAGGCAGAATTAATGAGTATGGGCACTGCATTCAGACACACCTGATTTTGAATTCTGGCTCTTCCACCTACCAGTTGTGTGACACTAAACACTGCTCAGAGCTTCAATTTCTTCATTAGTAAAATGTGACTAATCGAAGGTCCAACATTATAGAATTGTTGTGATTATTAAATGAGATTTCTTGGGAAAGATAAAAATAGTGGGCAAAAGTACTATAAATTTATATTACCTTCTCTATTCAAACTGACTAAAGGAAGCAATTTTGACATCCAACTTCTGATCCCATGACAAGGTAAAACAATCAAAGAAGTTGGGACCTGGATAACACTAGTAGGCACAGCTGGTGAATGTCCTAGAGTAAGTTTTAATTTAGAAATCTCTAGGGAAGAATTATATAGAAATTTTCCATTTGGATTAGAATCAAGAAGAAGGCCTTTTCACTGCACTTTAGTCTATATCTTGTTTGCAAAGGATGATGGGAACTATGCAAATCATGGAATAGAATGACAGAAGAAGAAAAAAAGCCTAGAAAGTGTGATCCTTTCTTACTAAACTTTGTGACCACCATTTATGTTAACTTCGTGGGTTATGCTAAGTGAAGTGCCATTCAATTAAACTGACTGAAGAATCCAATCATGTACAGTATTTAAAACCAAAGTTGTGTCATTTACTGCTTTGGGGGTAAAGAAAATTGTGTGTGTAAAAGATGACTGTAGAATGCTGAGAACCATCATTGGCAAACATGCTTTGTTTGCCTTTTTAGTTCTACTGCTACTTCCCCTCTGCCACCCACCTGAACACACCCTTCTCCAGGATTAAGGCTAGGATGGGCTAAGGAGGAGTCAAAAGTAGAACTAAATTGCTCTGACATAGAAATGAGGAGACTTTGGGAATGGGAATGGAAAACTTAATAGGTAAGAGAAGGAAGAACTTGAGGGGAAGACAGAAGAGAGGCTAACAATATGATCAGATGCTGTATCCAAAGAATAAATTTTAAAAATAAATAACCTTTGAAAAAGTTCAGAGGACTTTACAAGTAGAGGGTAATTAATGTTGATTATTATGTATTTTATGGTTTTCCTCCGATATGTATCTCGTCTCTACTCTCTAGTATTTAATAAAGTCTGCCACACACATAACCTTCAATTAGTGATACTTTAAGAAGTAAAATGATCTGAAAAGTGTCCAGCAGAATATTATTATAGAAGGATACATTCAAAGGACAAACAGCCTTGGGTATCTACGCTAAGGGAAGTGAGGTCTTCTCATATTTCGAAGCAATGGAGCCCTAACTTAATCCCAGATCTCTAGACTCAAAATTCTCGTTCAATTTTACTACCACACATTGTCTTGTTAATGAATTCACTTTCCTGTGACCTCTAGCAGTGCTTCTCTCCTGAAATATCCATTTTGTTCTCAGCATTTATAGCCAATACTAATAATTAAATTTCCATGGGCATAAAGTAGATTTCTCCAACTACATTATAAATTTCATGAAGACCTCTATTCTTGGTATCCCACAGTGCATCCTCCACTAGTAGAGGCAAATTAAATATTAGTTGTATGCAAATAACTTTTAATACATTTATCTACTTTTGTGCCTGGAGGTGAGCATTTTAATGAAAATATGTACATAGTTAGAAGACGCATTCTGTATGAAAAGTCTCACTTTGAATTCAAAGGTATTGTGAGCTTTACAAGGAAACAATTTTCTTGCATGTGAAAAACGGCAAAGCTCTAGGTTTTCCATATCATTGACAGGATGGTTCTTGGTTCACCAAAATATAAAATGTATATGATACACTAGGGTGTCACTACAAAGATAATGTTATTCTTTCAATTTTATCCTAGCAACACTCAGGAATGCTATCAATGAATACAGATGTACACAGCTAAAGTAAGATACTGCCCATAAACCAACTCCTGAACAGATTTTTCAACAAATCCTTCAGACCTGTTTGCTCATGTCATTTAGGGCAAATCTGGATGAATTTGAAATGTACAGTTCCTAATGAGCTCAGTCCCACATTTTATTTAAAGCTTAATGATGATCACTATGCCCCATTCAGCAGACATTGCCAGTTAGAAAAAAAATAGATGAAACAGACAGGCCAAATTCACAATGAAGATGTCAAGATAAACCTGCTACTGGTGAATGAAATGAAAGAGTTTACTTTTAGCCCTTCCCTCTTTTGTTGGCTTTACAATATACACTTGAGTAATGAAACTTCAATAAATGAAAGATCTTCTTGCTACAAAAATGATTGTATTTGATTTCACAAAATAACTGTTTTCTAATTTGTGTTCCCCTGGGTAAAACCCTGTCAATAAAGGACATGCTGTATTTTACATCAAGGATGTAACATCTGAATTAGAATAGGGCCCATGCTTTACAGGAATGTGAAATTCTCCTTTCCTTATATTCTGTACCAGCACCGTTCAATAGTATTATGTATTCCATGAATATGAGCAACACAAAAATTTAAAATTTTCTAGTGGCCTCATTAAAACAAGAAAATAAAACTAGTGCAATTAATTTAGTAATAATTTATTTGATATCAAAATGTGATAATTTCAATCTTATCAATGTAAAAAGCATAAATAAGATACTTTATCTTCTTATTCTTATACTGCCTTCAAAATCCACTGCATATTTTACACTTACGGCTCATTTCAATTTGGATTAGCCATATTTCAAGTGTTCAAAAGGAACTCATTGCTGGTGGTTACCTTACTGGACATCCCAGTTCTATACTAAAGCATTTAGGAACTATTATTAGAAAGAAGATAACCCATACCATAGCTTCCCAATGAAAATAAACTTTTAACAGAAACAGAAGTTTGCAGGCCTATGAGCAGGATGCAGAAAAGGTAGCTGAGAATCAGCTAAGAGTGACTATCCTGCAGAGAACAATTTGGCAGTGATAATGCATCCATATAACCACCAATTTCTTGTTCTCTACTATGTACCAAGTTAAAAGGTATTTCTACAAGTATAAATGGAGATGCTCCACCTATTTTCATGTTTTTCAGTGTCCCCCTTCCCTCAGTACAAAAGTCTGTGTATAATCTTTTGCCTTTTCAAGGCGTTGTTTCAATTTTCCTCTTCAACATTTATAAATGTATTCATTTGTTCTTTTTTTTTTCTAATTGAGTTTCTCAAAAGGCCTTTTACATCACTGGTGATTTTGAATTTCCTCTCACTATTGTATCTCCTTTATTTCCTCAATTCTTTTTGCACTCCTGTCTTTTTGTATCCTTTCCTTCAGCAAACTTCATCCAGCAGTGGATTGTAGGTTTGTCACCCTCTCAATGTTTCCATGTTTTCTGTTTGTCTTCCTTTGTGCCTTCACCAGGCCAGTGAAGAAGTATGACCCTTTGGAATTTCCCCAAATGTTCCAAATTCCGAAAAGGACTGATGTCAGCTTTTGCTTTTATCAGTATGTGTTTGTGCTCAGTGACTGAACGGTGTGTCATAAAATTGCATTATATAACAAGGACAATTATAAAACAATAACAATCTTTTCCCCAAAAGTAGTATCAGTCCAACTTCTTGGAGAATGTAGATGCTTCTTCCGCCACACATTCTGTCTTGTGATTCTGTTTGGCTTTGCACAGATGGGAAGCACCGCCCGTACAGCCTACCTCTCAAGCTGTGGCTGGCAAGAGCCATCTTGAGTCTATGCTTTCTGTTAAAAGACGGAAAATAAAGATGGAGCTGGTTGCTGACATTACAGCTGGTGTGCGTGAAGCTTTTTGTGAAAGTCTATTTAAATTCTCAACTTGACAGCACAGTTGTTGGTTTGTCAAAGCATTGCAAAATTAAAAGAGTGAAGAGAATCTAAAGACCAGAATTATAGCAGCATTTTTTTTTTTTGGTTTTGTTTTGTTTTAAAGTAGCTATGGATCTAAAAGTATATACTTGATTTAGTCACTTGCCCAAGGGGAGAAACACATTAACAAAATGGTAATACCCAAAAAGACCTTGGGACAAATATATCTTTAAGCCTTCTAAGAATCAGAAAATTATAACTTGCCTTTGCCTAAAAAGTCATTTTGTAACTTCAGCAATCTACATTTGCAAAGTCATTTCCCTCATTACTAATTCAATAGCTGAATTAGTAACATATTTTCTTATTTGCGATACATGCTGTTCTTTTATTGTGACTTCCAGTTGTTAGGAAGCCCAATCAGAATCTTCTGACTGGCCTAGTTACAGTACAATAGAGAAAGTTTATACAATTGTTTTTTTCTAGAGTGAAGGTCTATAAACATATGACTTTCTTAATTCTGTGAATCAAGAAAAGCATCATGTCTTCTTCTTGACAGTATTTTAGATGTATTTCATAGTTGCTGGATATTCTTAGGGTTGCTCAGATAAGGGGAGCAATTTGTTTCTAAGGTAGTAAAGCTCACCCACATTTGGATGAGGTCACGTAAAAGAAATGGACAAGGCGCTTTGCTGGCATGTTGACTTTGGGTCCATGAATGTTTAATGAGCAGAATACAAATTCATAAAAGAGATTACTCTTGCTTCATTTAGTCATTCTTTAGTTTTCTCAAATCACAACTCTTTAGGAAAATACTCCAGCTGACCAGTTGTTCTAGTGTGGCTGCTAAATGGAAAAGCCACTCTATTATGGCTATAGATCTAGAATAAAAATGCATTTAAATAAACGCTTTTTAAAAGATTTTAACAACCGTTCAAAATGGATTTGTTTCTAGTTGCACAAATTCGTTCAACATATATTATAAGATATATCAATATATTCATATTTCCATTTTTGGCATTTCTGAAAATCAAGGATTGTAAGAAAATAATTAACAACTGAAATTTAATTTATTTTACACTATCAATTAGTAATTTTTTATTGAGTATTATGAATTCCATGCCTAATCTCTTTTCTTGCTCAGAGAAAGCCCCTGAGACTTAGCTTACAGAATCTCAGGAGCCTAAACTAGAGATAAAGCACGTTGTCAGGCAGGGACCTCAGGAAGAGATGCATCCTATTGAGTTACCAGGTCAATGTAAAGGTAAACAGTATAATACAGGAACACCAAATCTCTATATGGCAAAACAAGAAGGGTGAAAGCTCAAAATTTAAAGTCAAACTGGTCAAGAACCTAAGGATGAGGAGAAAGAAATAGAAGGCTAAACCTTGGGTGTTTAGGGCAGTGGTCGGAGATAAAACTTGAAGGCATTCCCTGAATCTGTACTAAGGAGAAAAGCACTTTTATGTGGTGCCTGTGGTCATAGGCATGTCTGTAACTATTGCCAATGACTGGCCAGCTGACGTGTGGGTTAAAATAGCTGTAAATTAAATGTTCACGGAGATCACAGAACAGACACTGAATAAGTGCTTAGTGACATTAAGGAAATCTTTGGAGAACACGTAGCAATTGACTAGAATGCTGAAGGGTGAATAAGTTCTCAAACTGCAAAGAAATTTTAAAAATTAACTACATGTAGAATGAGCTGTGTGATCATAGGAATCTAAAGCATAATGTGCTAGAAGGATGAAAAATAGTCTGATGAGGCCCAAGTTGCAGGGGAAGGGTAAAACCTCTTGTGTGACTCTTAGCATATATTCAAGATCCACTTGACCTGCCATATATCTCATATTTTTCCACTTTCTGAGTCTCAAGCCCTCAGATTCTAACTGGACCAGTCTTTTTATTTTCAATCCTCACTTCCTTTTTTGACTTGGGTCTTTTTTCTGCCTTCTCTTATCTTAAAAAGTGTTCTTTTAGTAGATTTCTTACTTTAATAAAGTTGATTTTCTTATTATTGATTCAATTCTTTTATAACAGGAAAATATGTAACCTTTCATAAAACCCAGCTCACAAGGCTGTGGTGAGGGTGAATTGTGTCTGTAATGTGCTTATCACAGAAAAGGTGTTTCATCAGTGTTGGTTCCTTTGTTGCTCTCACTTCTCCGATACTGAAAAAATCAAAGTCATTCATTAAGCACACCTCAAAGTTGGATGAGAAAGAATTTTAAGAGAGATGAAAATAAGCAAAAGATAAAATGCAGTAAGACCTGTCTTCTCAAAGATCTCATGGAACACACATGACATGAATAGCGGGTATGTTGGCAACTGCAAAGCAACTAAATATATTTTGATATATGTGGCTTTAGGTATTTAGTATCCAAAACAAACTCTGAATATTTTAGAAGTTATTTATACATTTACATGGTTTTGATAGAAATACCTGTATAGATGTATACATTTTCAAGAAACCTATACAATTACAAATAACTGCTCATGAATGGGGATGAAGCTAATTAGTCAAAGTGTTTCTCTGATAACTTAGGCTCAAGTATACCTTTATATGAGAAAATTGGTGTAATAAGGTTTCCTTCATAGCCATTCATAACCATTCAACACTACTCATTAAGCACCTACTACATGTGCTACCCATGTTCTAGGTGCTGTGGATCTAGTATTTTAGGATCCTGGTCATTTGTGACATTTATTTGTCAAGGCATGGTGGTTTTGTATTTTGTGGCTCTGTATTTCAGGATCCTGGTCACTTGTGACATTTATTTGTTATTTGTCAAGTCATGGTGGTTTTCCTGTGCCAGTCATGTCCTTTCTATTAAGTTGCTACAATGTGGCTGTCACTTTCCTTTGTGAGAATGCTATGACCTTTACTGCCACTCACCAGCCTCCCTAATTGGTGTTTCATGCACTATATGCACACACTTCATACACTTCAAAAGTATTATTTGAGGGGGCATTATCCTCATCAAAATTAAGGAAGCTTAAAGACACTCCATGATATGCACAAAGACATACAATTTGTAACTGTTAGAGCTTGTATTTAAACCTCAATCTATCGAATTCATTCTTTCAACTATAACCTGCTATTTATGGGAAAATCCCATTTTTATGGGGCCCAAATCTTAAATAATCTCCTAGATTTTATATACCCAAAGGATTATAAATCATGCTGCTATAAAGACACCTGCACATGTATGTTTATTGTGGCACTATTCACAATAGCAAAGACTTGGAACCAACCCAAATGTCCAACAATGATAGACTGGATTAAGAAAATGTGGCACATATACACCATGGAATACTACACAGCCATAAAAAATGATGAGTTCATGTCCTTTGTAGGGACATGGATGAAGCTGCAAATCATCATTCTCAGCAAACTATCTCAAGGACAAAAAACCAAATACCGCATGTTCTCACTCGTAGGTGGGAATTGAACAATGAGAACACATGGACACAGGAAGGGGAATATCACACACTGGGGCCTGTTGTGGGATGGGGGGAGCGGGGAGGGATAGCATTTGGAGATATACATAATGTTAAATGACGAGTTAATGGGTGCAGCACACCAACATGGCACATGTATACATATGTAACAAACCTGCACGTTGTGCACATGTACCCTAAAACTTAAAATATAATAAAAAAAATTGAAAGAAAGAAATAAAGCACACCGGGAAAAAAAATGAAAACAGGGGCATAAATAAGAAATAAGTATGAATGTGGCCATTTATTTAAAATAAAGAAATTACTGATGTTTGAAAATTCAAAAATCGCTTCAGGCTGTTTACCAGAAATGCTTGCATGAAAGTGCTTCCTGATTGCCACTTCCATTCTCCTTTCAATGCAGAACACTCTGCAGCTCCCAACAACATCCAGAACTCACAGGGCCAGTCTAAGAGTCTGTGAAGCTTAAGCTGCATGCGCTTCACAGTTAACCTGCCTCTTTTCCCGCTCAAGATGCTGATGAGTCAGAGATGAGATGGACTCCGCATCTAATCCAGCCTCGACATGCAAATACTCTAATTAGATAATGTAGATAGAATTCTATGAGTACTAGCTGTCACTCCTGAAGGCCCACAGCTCATTGAAACCATCACGGTGCACACCAAGCATCTGGAAATCTCTACTTCACCATCCAGGTAAAGATAAACACACTCCTTTCCCACTTTCCCACCACATGCATACATGTGCAAGCACACAAACACACACACACAGACACACACACACACCAAATCAAATAGTGACTACATGCTTTAGCTTAACCCTATTATTAACCTGTGTTTCTATTTTTGACTAAGGAAGCAACAATATTAACAACATGTATGGGGACTAAAACTTAAATATAATATAAGGATATGATTAATTAAACACAAAACAAGTTTGCTCTGACAATTTTTTCACTGCTTTCTGATCTCTCTGATCTCAGATGTAATGAGCATGCCTTGCATTTTACTTGCTAACACACCTTTATTTTGGTCTAGATTCACAAGAAATTATCTAGTGGACTTCATGGGATTATTATAAAATTGGTAGGTGTGTAAATAATCCTCTAATATTATCACAAGAAAAACAAAATTTTAAATATCAAACTGATATCCCTAAAATATCAATTATATAAGCAGAGCCAATTGTGTGGTCTGGAAGGGTATGGGCGAGGCAAAAATCAAGGCTATCTCTTTCTTTGTCTTGGGGAAAATTTATTCCCCACTGAAGCTCAGCTTCCTCTGAAAGTTGCACAAGGGATCTGCTATTGAAAAAAAAAAAATAGGGGAAGAAGGCTCTATAACAGTGTTCTGGAAAACCATTTTTGCAATGATAGTCCAATGTGTATATGACTTTCTAATTTAGATGCTGTTCTTAAACTTCAATATGCCTCAAAATGACCTAAGGTGTTAAAGATCCAGAAATCTTCCTTTTCAATATTCCTTCTCAGGCCATTACAATCCAGGTGGTCAAGGGATCACACTGCTAGAAGCACTGCTTGACTCAAAAATCTATTTTTAAAATTCCTACAGTCAATTCTTTCTTGATATAAGTCCTATTATACACCTCACTTCTTTCTACAAAATAAAGCTACTTCAATAGGTATATTCTGTGTAAGATGGTTTGCAGCTATATTTCTCTTGAACCAATTTTTCACATACCATTTCAGCTCCTGAGAAGACCATGCAGAAGTTTGAAGCAGATGATAAGTCTAACTTTATCTAGTTATAGGTCTCTGGGAATTGGGTCCATAAATCTAAAGTGATCTATTGTTGATGTTTCTTAAAAAACACTGCAACCTCTCTCCACCTCTCTTTTTCTGTCTCTTGGCCACTTTTGTTTTTATTAAAAAAATAGACTGATAAAATCATTGTTCTAATAGCTTTGTTAGAGCACTATTTCTCAGATGCATTAACAAATAAGCAGATCTTGAAATATACTATTTTGAGATGAATAATGTATGTGTATTTATTTCTTAGACATCAAAATAAAGTCAGACTAATTTCACAAATTATTCTGGCTATCTTTTCAGAGAAAAATACAATAAGACCAAAATTCCACAGAAAATATGGGGTATGCTCTAAAAACTTTTGGTCAAAACCATTGCACAGAAAGGGAAAGTGTGGTATACTATGTGTAACATTTACATGCATCTAGTAATGACATTTGATCAACATTAGAGATGCATGTGGCTTGCCTACAGTGCAATAACCTACTTTGTCTCCACCAAAATGAGTAAATCACAATTCTTGAAAGTAGTCTTCTTGAGTGACTCTGCCCTTGTTTTACTGTGCTAGACTTCTCGCAGTAGTTTTGTAATTCTGGTTTTCTGCGACAAATTACGTGCTTTGAGTCAAAGTGGTCAGCCCCAGGAAGGCCAAAAGAGTAAGGTTTTCAAGAAATGACTATAAAGACTCCTAGAGAAATAGTGCTGAAATTCTGGAAGCCAGGCAGCACACCATTGGCTCAACAGAGTAACATGTACTCAATAACTTTACAGGCTTTGAATGTAGTAGATAAGCAGTTCCATCACTGGCTGCAGGTGACTAGAGTTGACTCAAAAAAATCTGTAAAGGCCAGGCTCAGTGGCTCACGCCTATAATCCCAGCACTTTGGGAGGCCAAGGAGGGCAGATCACAAGGTCAGGAGATCGAGACCATCCTGGCTACCACGGCGAAACCCCGTCTCTACTAAAAATACAAAGAATTAGCGGGACGTGGTGGTGGGCGCCTGTAGTCCCAGCTACTCGGGAGGCTGAGGCAGGAGAATGGCATGAACCTGGGAGGTGGAGCTTGCAGTGAGCCTAGATCGCGCCACTGCACTCTAGCCTGGGCGACAGAGCAAGACTCTGTCTCAAAAAAAAAAAAAAAAAATCTATAAAATGGGAGATTAGTGTCAAATAGTGTTATTGTGAAGTTTAAAAGAGATAGTATGTTCAAGGTTCTCATCAAATGACCCGACACATAGTAAGCATACTGCTGGTATTGACTGCCATGATCAACTTCATGTGAACAAAGCTTGCTGTTCTGTAAAATACTATTTAACTGCTGAAAAGCTTATTTTGTTTTAACTTCTGAAACACTTTTGCAATATTTTGTGAGTTTTAGGTATGAACCGTATTGCATTTCTTCAGAAAATCATGATGTCATTTATAATATAAAGGCCATCTCAGAAATTTCTGAGATGGGGAGCAACAAAGAGGAGAGGTTTTCTACACCATATATACAGAATTACCATCCAACTACAACAATTAAGACACTGTAGAACTGATACAAAGATAGTTACGTAAATAAATAGAGCAGAATAGAGAGCCCAGAATCACATCCAGACAAATTTGTGAATTTGGTGTTAAGACAATAGATTATCTACACGAAAAAAATAAAATTTTATCACTTTACATGTGAATAATAAATTATAGAGTGATCCCAGAACTACATAAGACAAAAAGATTTTAAGCAATTAAATAAAAATATATAACATATATACTTGACCTTGGAATACAAAATAAGTTCCTATAACAAGTCTACCCCCACCCCCCAAGAAATATACCATAAAAAAGTTAAACATTACCACAGGCTGGGAGAAAGTATTTGCAATAAATGTATAACAAAACAATTAGTATTTAAAATATCTAAAGGACAAACAAGATGAATTGATGACAGAAACAGTTAAACAGAGAGTAAATAAATATCATTAAATGTATAAAAGATCATCAATCTTATAACAATTAAGTAAATGTTAACTAAAAATTAAAATGAGAAATTTTACTCTCATTAGATTGGCCAATATTAAAGTTGGACCTAAACAACTTTTTTTATTATTATTATTATACTTTAAGTTTCAGGGTACATTATACTTTAAGTTTCAGGGTACATGTGCACAACGTGCAGGTTTGTTACATATGTATACATGTGCCATGTTGGTGTGCTGCACCCATTAACTTGTCATTTAGCATTAGGTATATCTCCTAATGCTATCCCTCCCCCCTCCCCCTTCCCCCCACCCCACAACAGTCCCCAGTGTGTGATGTTCCCCTTCCTGTTTCCACGTGTTCTCTTTGTTCAATTCCCACCTATGAGTGAGAACATGCGGTGTTTGGTTTTTTGTCCTTGCGATAGTTTGCTGAGAATGATGGTTTCCAGCTTCATCCATGTCCCTACAAAGGACATGAACTCATCATTTTTTATGGCTGCATAGTATTGCATGGTGTATATGTGCCACATTTTCTTAATCCAGTCTATCATTGATGGACATTTGGGTTGGTTCCAAGTCTTCGCTATGGTGAATAGTGCTGCAATAAACATACGTGTGCATGTGTCTTTATAGCAGCATGATTTATAGTCCTTTGGGTATATACCCAGTAATGGGATGGCTGGGTCAAATGGTATTTCTAGTTCTAGATCCCTGAGGAATCGCCACACTGACTTCCACAATGGTTGAACTAGTTTACAGTCCCACCAACAGTGTAAAAGTGTTCCTATTTTTCCACATCCTCTCCAGCACCTGTTGTTTCCTGACTTTTTAATGATTGCCATTCTAACTGGTGTGAGATGGTATCTCATTGTGGTTTTGATTTGCATTTCTCTGATGGCCAGTGATGGTGAGCATTTTTTCATGTGTTTTTTGGCTGCATAAATGTCTTCTAAACAACTTTTTAAAGGTATTTAGAAAACGGTAACTGGTATGAATGTAAATAAATTGGCATAGAGTATTTAGAAAAAAATCCAATAGCAAGTAACATTTAAAATACATATACCTCATGACTCAAGAAATCTATTTCTAATCGTATTCCCCAGAAACCAAAGCCTTGCATATATACAAAAAGAAATGGCACAAAGACATTTAGGCTTAATTCTTGGGAGTGAAAAACTGGAAACCATGATAAAGAGTGGTTAGTTAAATTGTCATGTATTTGTACAATAAAAGTAAATAAACTATGTCTGTATGTGTTAACAAAAATAAATGGCGAAACCACCGTGTGCAAAAAGGAAAGTTTCAGAACAATACATTTGAAACAATTTTTGTAAATTGGAAAAACTAGAAAATACAGTGCAATAAAAGAATACGTGGACAAATCATGATATTGGCTGTCTATGGGAAGTAAAGAAGGCAAATGAATGAGACCAAGGCAATAAATAAATGAGACCTTTTTAAAAATCTTCATTTCCTTTAAAAATGAACTCCTGCTTTCCACTGAATATACTTTACATTTTGTAATTGTTTTAGGGTTCCGTTCTTGTCCTCTTAACTTGTATTCTACATATTCCCAAAATAATACCACACTTCCAATGACTTTGATTAACAAACACATTGTGACCTACTTCAAACATCCGTGCACAGTCCAGCTCCTGTACTAACCTCAAGACTCCTGAAAACTTAAGGCACAGCTCCATTTGAATATCCCATAAATATCTTAAAATGGCTAAGTTCAAGCCATAATCTCTTTCACATGAAACTGGCTCTCTTCCTGTGTTAAAAATCGGTGAATGACAAGACTATGGATCTGGTAATCCAAGTGAATAACCCGGATGTCATTATACATACTCCCTCTTTCTTACTTTCCACACCCAGTAGGAATTTTTAAAAATCAATTATTTCAATTTAACGCCTCTTGCCCCTGTTCCATTATCTCTACTCTTAATGCATTTTTCTATTCACCTGTCATCATTTTTGAATTATGATGTAGTTCAGAGCAAATCACTTCCCTTCTGAAAATCACACAATGTTCCTCGCTGCCTATATAAAAAGCCTAAACTCCTTCATGTACTATAAAGAATCATTCACGATTTGGGCCTTGACATTTTTCAGCTTGATTCCCCATCATTTTTCAATCACAGTATTCATGCCTCTTTTACAGAGTGACATTTGCATTTCCCCCAAACATATTTTGCTTCTCTACACTTCCAATACGTTGAATATGCTACCTTCTTTGGCTGAAGAATTTTCACTTTCTGTATGTAATATTATTTGATTTCTAACATCTCATGCTTCTGATCTCAGATCAGCGGTCCCCTTCTCTAGGAAGCCTTACCTGATTCCCCAAATTAGCATTGGTATTTTTCCCCTCTGTGTTTCACTGGCTTCCAGAGCTTCTTATATTGAATCACTTATCAGGTTGACTTCTTTATTATTTATCCATCTGATTATCCCTACTACTCTCTGAACTAAATCCTGTGAAAGCAAGAATTAACCGTGATCTTCGTTCTATAACACCCTCAGTGTTTAGTATAGTACGTGG
The DNA here is from genome assembly GCF_028885625.2 of Pongo pygmaeus. Classification (NCBI taxonomy): domain Eukaryota; kingdom Metazoa; phylum Chordata; class Mammalia; order Primates; family Hominidae; genus Pongo; species Pongo pygmaeus. The sequence goes on along the minus strand of NC_072396.2, from coordinate 147,209,921 downwards.
CACCTAGTAAGAACTCGGTTCAAACATATTGGGTGAAACAATAATATGGATTGACTTTTATTAGGTATATAATTGTCTTTTAAGAAAAATCTTTAAAAAATGTAAAATTAATTAACTTTACAATTAGCACCTGCTTTTAAGGGAAACATTCCTTTACATGCATAATTCCTGATAGGCTTATAGAATAACCAGGCTAATTTTTTTTTCCAGTAAACTTTGTCTTTCTGATGAGAGCAAAATTACTGTGTGAATGGCACAAAAAGCGTGAGTGCCTGCAGCTGCTAGAAACTGCCTTTTGAAAAAGTAATCTCCACAACAAATGTGTGTTTTCTCATAATATGGATTGTTTTCATATATGTATGCACAGTATGATTCAAATTGCATAAAAGATAAGAAAAATGCAAACTGGCAAAAGTTACAATTGAACTTTAATTAGGTCTTTCGTGTTTACAGATGGCACAACCTCAAGAAGGTTTGTGGAAGTTGTTTCTTAAAATGAAGAAAAAAGTAGCAAAAATTCAAAACTTGAGGGACAGTTTTAGACTTGGGAATAGAATTGTAGTCAATTGTTCATCAAAATAAAATAGAATTTGAATTATCAAAAATGATTTAAAATAATTTTAAAAGTCATTTTGCTAAATGTCTTCTAGAAATTTCAAAAATGCAGCACTGGCTACTTATTTCAAATTGAACATTATATGAGATAGCTATATTAGTCGTATATTAAAAACAGATACATTTAAAAAGCAAAGGGTCAAAAGACCTCATATTTTCTAAGCTATTACTAAATTTTCTGGTGCATTTCAAATATGTATACATATATACATACAAATACACACGCACATATATATGTATATATGTTAAAAAAGAAAAAAAAACTGTTGCTATACACACTGTGGTAGAACCGCGATGCAATCCATTATTAAAAATTATAAAATGGGATGAAATACATAAAGCCATTATTTTCAGGTATCGGATAAAATGTAGTAAAAATCTGTGATACATTAGGAAAGGAAAATGAACGTAAGCCCTATTAACATCCCACGTTTTGGCCTGGAGGCGTGTGTCAGGCCATGGAACTGGAAAGATTATCCCAAAAGGAGTCTGGCAGTTTCACTGACTTGAGGAGGCAGAAATGGAATAGCATGCAACAAATATGCTGCTGGATGGCTCCACACTTCCTCTATTGTGTTGTTATTGTCACAAACTTCATCTTTATATGTTTTATGTCCTATCACATAGATTTGCACTTATTTTTATGCATTTGTCTTTGAAATCATGCAGACAATAAAAAATGGGATAACCAACCAGAAATTTAATAATAATAGTTTTTATATTTACCTATGTAGTTACTTTTTTTCAGATATCTTTATTTGTTTGTACAACATCAAGTTATTGCCTACTGCCCTTTTACTTCAACCTGAAGGATTATCTTTACCATTTCTTGTAGGGCAGGTCTACTGTTACCAGATTCTCTCAGTTTTTGATTACCTGGCAATGTCATAACTGTTATTTTTAAAGGAGGGTGTTGCCGGCTATAAAATTTTCATTTGAAAGGTATTTTTAATTGTTGTTATTATTATTTTTATTTGTTAATTTTCTTCAGGTATTTTCAACAAGTTATCCTACTACCTTACGGCCACCATGGTTTCTGCTGAGACATTTGCTCTCAATCTTATTGATGATCCACATGACAAGGTTCCTCTCTCCGGCGACTTTCAAGATTTTATCTTTGTCCTTGGGTTTTGACAGTTTTATTATAATGTATTTATGTATAAAACTTCTGTATTTTTATCATAATTGTGGTTCATTGGGGATTTTGGATGTGTAGATGCAGGTAATTCACCAATTTAAGAAGTTGCCATTATGTTTTCAATATTTCTTTCTGCCTCCTTTTCTCTTTTCTCCTTTCAGGACTACAATAATGGGTATTATGGTTTACTTGATAGTGTTACACAAGTTCTTTAGGTTTTGCTCATTTTTCTTCATTCTTTTATTTCTGCCTTTCAAATGTGGTAATTTCAAATGCTCAATCTTCTAGTGCACTGATTCTTTATTACACATGCTCAAATATGCTGTTGCACTTCTCTAGCGAATTTTTCATTTCAGTTATTATAGATTTTGGCACTAGAATGCCAGTTTGGTTGCTTTTTAAAAAATAATATCTAATTATTGGTATTCTCATTTTGCTCATGCATTGTTTTCCTGGTTTCCTTTAGCTACTTGAACATATTTAAGATAGTTGATTTAAAGTCCTTGCCTAGGAAAGAGGCAGAGCAAGGTGGCAGATTAGAAGGCACCACCAATCATCCTCCCAATAAGAACAGCAATTTAACAATTATCTACACACAAAAATAACCACCTTTATAAAAACTAAAAATAAGATGAGCTCTCATAGTACCTGGTGTTAACTTTGTGTCAGAGAAAGCAGCACTGAGAAGGTAGGAAAAACAGTCATGAATATCCAATGCCACTCCTCCCTACCCCCAGGAATGGCAGTGTAGTGCAGAGCACATGTTGGGCACTGGGGCAGGGATAGCACAACAATTGTGAGGCATTGAGCTCAGTGCTGCCCTGTTAGAGTAGAAAGTAAAACTGGACCAAAGTCAGCTAATAACTGCCCACTGAGAGAGCATTTAAACCAGCCCTAGCCAGAGGGGAAATGCTAATCCCAGCATTCTGAACTTGAGTTCCCACAAACCTTGCCACTGAAGGCTACAGTGCTCTGTGTCTCCAAGTAAACATGCAAGGCAGTCTAGGCAATAAGAACTGCAACTCTAGAGGAGTCTTAGCACTGAACCAGGCCCAGAGATAGTGGACTGGAGGAGCATGTGACCTACTGAGACACCAGCTGAGGTGGCTAAGGGAATGCTGGTACTACACCTCCTCAAACCCCAAACTGCACATCTCCTGGCTACAAAAAAAAAGGCTCATCCCTTCCACTTGAGGAGAGGAGAGGGAAGAGTAGGGAGGACTTTGTCTTCCATCTTGGATACCAGCTAAGCCACAGCAGGATAAGGCACTGGTCAGAGTCATGAAGACCCCATTCCAGGACCTAGCTCCTGGATGACATTTCTAGACACACTCTGGGCCAGAAGGAAACCCGCCGCCTTGGAGAGAAGAACCAGTCCTGTCAGCATTCATCACTTGCTAACTGGAGAGCCTTTAGGCCCCAAATAAAAGGCAGCAATACCCAGGTACCATGTCAAGGGACTTGGGTGAGCCTCTGAGACATGCTGGCTTCAGAAGAGACACAGCAGATTACCAGCTCTGTTGGTTATGGGGTAAAAGTCCTTCTCCTTAAGAAAAGCAGACAGAAAAGTAAAGGGGACTTTGTCTTTCACCTTAAGTACCAGTATGACAAAAGAGGTGTATTAGTCCATTTTCACACTGCTGATGAAGACATACCAGAGACTGGGCAATTTACAAAAAAAAAGAGATGTTTAATGGACTTGCAGTTCCACATGGTTAGAGAGGCCTCACAATCATGGCAGAAGGCAAGGAGGAGCATGTCATGTCTTGCACAGATGGAGGCAGACAGAGAGAGAGCTTGTGCATGGGAACTCCTCTTTATAAAACCATCAAATCTCATGAGACTTATTCACCATCACCAGAAAAGCACAGGAAAAACTTGCCTCCATGATTCAATTACCTCCCACTGGGTCCCTCCCAGAACATGTGGGAATTCAAGATTAGATTTGGGTGGGGACACAGCCAAACCATACCAGGAGGTTAGAGCACAAGTGGGCCCTTGGGTTCTGTAATTCGAGGACATGACATTTGAATGATTTATTAGTCTGTTCTCAGGTTTCTAATAAAGATATACCCAAGACTGGGTAATTTATAAAGAAAAAGAGGTTTAATAGACTCAGTTCCATGTGACAGGAGAGGTTTCACAACCATGGTGGAAGACAAAAGGCACATCTTACATGACGGCAGACAAGAGACAATGAGAGCCAAGTCAAAGGGGAAACCCTTTATAAAATCATCAGATCTCATGAGATTTATTCAGTACCATGCGACCAGTATGGAGGAGACCGCCCCCATTATTCAATTATCTCTCACCAAGTCCCTCCCACAACACCTGGGAATTATGGGAGCTACTATTCAAGATGAGATTTGGGTGGGGACACAGCCAGACTATCGGGGGAACCCGCCCCCAATATTTCAATGTAGGTTCTTTCTATTTTCCGTAAGTGTCAGCTGGCTGAGAAATAAAGAAAAAGAGTACAAAGAGAGGAATTTTACAGCTGGGCCACTGGGGGTGACATCACATATCAGTAGGACCGTGATGCCCACCTGAGCCTCAAACCAGCATGTTTTTTATTAAGGGTTTCAAAAGGCGAGGAGGTGTAAGAACAGGGAGTAGATCACATGCTTCAAAGGGCAAAAAGGAGAACTACTGATAAGGGTCCAACAAAGATCACAAGGCAAAGGGCAAAAGCAGAACTACTGATAAGGGTCTATGTTCAGCAGTGCACGTATTGTCTTGATAAACATCCTGACGACAGAAAACAGGGTTCGAGAGCAAAGAACCAGTCTGACCACAAATTTACCAGGGTGGAGTTTTTTCCCCACCCTAGCAAGCCTGAGGGTATTGCAGGAGACCAGGGCGTATCTCAGTCCTTATCTCAACTGCATAAGACAGACACCCCCAGAGCGGCCGTTTATAGACCTCCCCCCAGGAATGCATTCCTTTCCCAGGGTATTAATATTAATATTCCTTGCTAGGAAAAGAATTTAGCGATATCTCTCCTACTTGCACGTCTGTTAATAGGCTCTCTGCAAGAAGAAAAATATGGCTCTTTTTGCCCAACCCCACAGGCAGTCAGACCTCTCATCTGAGACAAGGCAAGTCCCTTGCACCTATAAGCCTATAAAATCAAAAGCAAGTTAATTTCCTCCTAGATACAATGGAGGCGCAGGCATTGAGTAAATACAGCCATTCCAAATGGGTGAAATTGGCCAAAACTAAGGGAATACAGGCCCCATGCAAGTCTAAAATTCAGCAGGGCAGTCAAATCTTAAGGTTCCAAAATGATTTCCTTTGACACCATGTATCACCTCCAGGTCATGCTGATACAAGAGGTGGACACCCCTGGCATTGGGCAGCTCCACTTCTGTGGCTTTGCAGGGTATAGCCCTCCTCTTGGCTGCTTTCATGGGCTGGCATTGAGTGTCTATGGCTTTTCCAGGTGGACAGTGCAAGCTCCTGATGGATCTACCATTATGGAGTATGGAGGATGGTGGCCCTTTTCTTACAGCGTCACAAAGCAGTGCCCCAGTGGGAAATCTGTGTTAGGTCTTCAACCCCAAATTTCCCTTCTACACTGCCCTAGCAGAGGTTCTCCATGAAGGCTCCACCCCTGCAGCATACCTGTGGCCTGGACATCCAGGCATTTCCATACATACTCTGAAATCTAGGCAGAAGCCTCCAAACCTTATTTCTTGACTTTTGTACACCCATAGGCCCAACACTATGGGTAAGCCACCAAGGCTTGGAGCTTGAACCCTCTGAAGCAATGACCTGAGTTGTACGTTGGCCCCTTTTAGCCATGGCTGGAACACAAGGGACCAAGCTCAGAGACTGCACAAAGCAGCAAGGCCCTGGGCCTAGCACAGTAAACCACTTTTTTCCTATTAGGCCTCTGGGTCTGTGATGTGAGGGGCTGCCACAAAGGTCTCTGAAATGCCCTGGAGACATTTTCCCCATTCTCTTGGCAATAAACATTTGGCTCCTCATTACTTATGCAAATTTCTGCAGCTGGCTTGAATTTCTCCTCACAAGAATTTTTTTTTTTCTATTACATGGTCAGGCTTCAAATTTTCTGAACTTTTATGTTCTGTTTCCCTTTTAAAATGCAATGTATTTAACAGCATGCAAGTCAACTCTTGAATGTTTTGCTGCTTAGAGATTTCTTCCACCAGATACCCTAAATTATCTCCCTCAAGTTCAAAGTTCCCCAAATCTCCATGGCAGGGGTAAAATGCTGCCAGTCTCTTTGCTAAAACATAGCAAGAATCATCTTTACTCCAGTTCCCAACAAGTTCGTCATCTTTATCTGAGACTACATCAGTCTGGATTTCATTGTCCATATAATTATCAGCATTTTGGTCAAAGCCATTCAACAAGCCTCTAGGAAGTTCCAAACTTTCTCACATTGTCCTGTCTTCTTCTGAGCCCTCCAAACTGTTCAAACCTTTGCCTGTTATCCACTTCCAAAGTCGATTCCACATTTTCAGGTATCTTTATGGCAGCACGCCACTACCTTGTACCAATTTACTGCAGTCTGTTTCCACACTGCTAATAAAGACATACCTGAGGCTGGGTAATTTATAAAGAAAAATAGACGTAATGAACTCATAGTTCCACATGGCTGGGGGGTGCTTCACAATCATGGCAGAAGGTGAAAGGCACATCTTATATGGTGGCAGACAAGAGAGAATGAGAGCCAAGAGAAGGGGGAAATCCCTTATAAAATCATCAGATGCGATGAGATTTATTCATTACCACAAGAACAAAATGGGGGAAACTGCCCCTGTGATTCAATTATCTCCCACCAGGTCCCTCCCACAACATGTGGGAATTGTGGAAGCTACAATTCACGATGAAATTTGGGTGGGGACACAGCCAAACCATATCAGATGGCATTTCTGGACTTACCCTGGGCCAGAAGGTAGCTCAAAGCTCTGAAGGGTTGAGTCCCAGGCCAGGCCAGCATTCACCACACCCCGACTGAAGAGCCCTTGGGCCTTAAAAGAATATCCACAGTATTCTGGAAGTATTCCCTGTGATCTGTGGTGGCAGGGGTCATGAGATGAGGTTCCTCTGCCGTTGGAAAGGGGAGGAAAGACTGGGAAGGACTTGTGGTTTGAGTGCCAGCCCAGTCACAATACAAAAGAAACACCAAGTAGACTTCTCAGGTAGACGTTTGACTCTAGTTCCTGGCTCTGGGACAGCATCTCTGTACCTGCCCAGAGAGGAAACTTTCCAACCCAAAGGGAAGGGCACAAGCCTGGCTGGTTTTGGCATGTGCTTATCGTAGGCCCCAGGACTTTGAGCAAACAAAGGCAGTAGCCAGGGATTGATTACACTAGGCCTTGGGCAAGACCCAGTGCTACGCTGGATTCAGGTCTGACCCAGCACAATCATAATGGTGGTAGCCACAGGGGTGCTTGGGCCACTCCACCCCAGCTTTAGTTGGCTCATTCATTTGGGAGAAAGGGGAAGAATGAAAGTCTCTTGCTGCTAACTCAGAGAATTCTCCCAGATCTTATTAAAGACCAGAAAGAATAACAGTGCTTACTGGCGTTGGGATGCCCCCTAAAGCAGAAACAGCTTAGGTCACAATGCCCAAGACTTTCCAAATATCTGAAAAGCCTTCTGAAGAACAGATGCAAAGAAGTCCAAACAGTGAGTATTACAATAAATACCTCAGTACAAACAAGCCCAGACAGTGAAGACTACAGTAAATAACTAACTCTTCAATGCCTATACACTAAGGAATATCTACTAGCAAAAACGTCATTCAGGAAGACATGACCTCAGCAAATAAACTAAATAAGGCACCAGGGAACAATCCTGGATAAACAGATATATGTGACCTTTCAGATGATAATTTAAAATAGCACATGGAAGAAACTCAAAGAAATTTAAGATGACATATAGAAGGAATTTAGAATTCTATCAGATAGATTTAACAAAGAGATCAAAATAATTTAAAAGAATCAAGCAGAAATTCTTGAGCTGATAAATGCAATTGGCATGCTAAAGAATGCATTGGAGTGTTAATAGCATAATTGATCAAGCAGAAAAAAGAATTAGTGATCTTGAAGACAGGCTATTTAAATCTACACAGAGAAAACAAACAAACAAAAACAATGAAGCACACCTACAGGATCTAGAAAATATCCCCAAAAGGACAAATCTAAAAGTTACTGGCCCTAATAAGGAGGTAGAGAAAGAAATGGGAATAGATATTTTATTCAAAGGGATAATAACAAAGAACTTCCCAGACCTAGAGAAGGGTATCAATATCCAAGTACAAGAAAGTTATAGAACACCAAGCAGATTTAACCCAAAGAAGACTGTCTTCGGGCATTTAATAATCAAACTCCCAAAATTGGAAGATAAAGAAAGGATTCTAAAAGCAGAAAGAGAAAAGAAACCAATATCATACAATAGAGCTCCAATACATCTGGCAACAGACTTTTCAGTAGAAACTTTATGGGCCAGGACAGAGTGGCATGACATATTTGAAGTGCTGAAGGAAAAACATTTTTACCCTAGAATAGCATATCTGGTGAAATATCTTTCAAACAAAAAGAATAAATAAAGACATTCTTAGAGAAATTTTAAAAAAAAAAAATGAGAGATTCCTTCAACACCAGACCTTTCCTACAAGAAATGCTAAAGGAAATACTTCAATCAGAAAGGAAAGGATGTTAATGAGCAATCAGTAGACACCCGAAGGTAGAAGACACACTGGTAATAGTATACACAGAAAAACAAACAATATTATAACAATGTAAATGGGAGGTGTAAACTACTCTCATCCTAAATAAAAAGACTAAATAATAAACGAATCTAAAACAATACCCGCAAAAACTTTTCAAGACATAGACAATAAAATATAAATATGAATGTAAATATAAATATGAATAGAAACAATGTAAACAGAAATTGAAATAGAAAAAGTTATAAAGTAGGTGGACAAAGTTAAGGCAGGAAGTTTTTATGTGTTTGTGCAGTTTTTTTTGCAACTGTTTTTCTTTTCTTCTAATTATGATTATTTCAGTAGTTCTGGGGGGAAAAGGTGGTGTTTGGTTACATGGATAAGTTCTTTCGTGGTGATTTTGAGATTTTGGTGCACCCGAGCAGGGTACACTGAACCCAATGTGTAGGCTTTTATCCCTCACTTCTCTCTCACCCCTCCCATAAAGTCCCCACAGTCCTTTATATCATTCTTATGCCTTTGCATCCTATCTTAACTCCCACTTAGAAGTGATAATTAATGGTGTTTGTTTTTCCATTCCTGAGTTACTTCACTTAGAATAATGGTTTCCAACTCAATCCAGGTTGCTGTGAATGTTTTTTTTAAATGGCTGAGTAGCATTTCATGGTACATGTACATACGACATTTTCTTTATCCACTCATTGGTTGATGGGAATTTAGGCTGGTTCCATATTTTTACTTTTGTGAATTGTGCTGCTATAAACATGCATGTGCAAGTGTCTTTTTCATATAATGACTTCTTTTGCTCTGGGTGGATATCCAGTAGTGGGATTGTTGGATCAAATGGTAGCTCTACATTTAGTTCTTTAATGAATCTCCACACTGTTTTCCATAGTGGTTGTACTAGTGTACATTCCCACTAGCAGTGTAAAAGTGTTTCCTTTTCACCACATTCACACCAACATCCACTTTATTATTATTATTATTATTATTATTATTGCCACTCTTGTAGGAGTAAGGTGGTATTGCACTGTGGTTTTGATTTGCATTTCCCTGATAATTACTGATATTGAGAATTTTTATGTTTGTTGGCCATTTGCATATTTTCTTTTGAGAATTGCCTATTCATGTGCTTAGCCCATTTCTTAATGAGATTATTTTTTTCTTGCTGATTTGTTCGAGTTTCTTGTAGATTCTGGATATTAGTCCTTTGTCAGATGTATAGTTTGCAAAGATTTTCTCCCACTCTGTGGGTTGTATATTTACACTGTTGATTATTTCTGTTGCTGTGCAGAAGCTTTTTAGTTTAATTAAGTCCCATCTATTTATCTTTGTTTTTGCTGCATTTGTTTTGGATTTCCTGGTCATAAACTCTGCATAATCGAATGTCTGGAAGAGGTTTTTTGGATGTTATCTTCTAGAATTTTTATGGTTTCAGTTCTTTAAGTAGTTGATCCATCTTGATTTTTGTATAAGGTGAGAGATGAGGATTCAGTTTCAATCTGCTACATGTGGCTTGCCAGCAACATTTGCTGAATTGTGTATCCTTTTCCCACTTTATGTTTTTGTTTGCTTTGTCAAAGATCAGGTGGCTGTAAGTATTTGGCTTTATCTCTGGCTTCTCTATTCTGTTCCATGGGTCTACATACCTGTTTTTATACCAGTACTACGCTGTTTTGGTAACTATAGCTTTGTAAGTATAGATTGAAGTCTAGTAATGTGATGCCTCCATATTTGTTCTTTTTGCTTACTCTTGCTATGGCTATGCTGAGGCTTTTTTAATTCCATATGAATTGCTTTTTCTAGTTCCATGAAGAATGATGGTGATATTTTGATGGGAATTGAACTGAATTTATTTGATTGCTTTTGGCAATATGGCCATTTTTACAATATTGATTCTACCCATCCATGAGCATGGGAGGTGTTTCCATTTGTTTGTGTCATCTATGATTACTTTTGGCAGTGTTTTGTAGTTTTACTTGTAGAGTTCTTTGGCATCCTTGGTGTGGTATATTCCTAAGTATTTTATTTTATTTCTGTAGCTGGTGTAAAAGGGGTTGAGTTTTTAATTTGATTCTCAGCTTGGTTGCTGTTAGTGTATAGCAGTGCTACTGATTTGTGTATATTGATTTTTGTATCCTGAAACTTTACTAAATTCATTTATCAGATCTAGGAGCTTTTTGGATGAGTCTTTAGGATTTTCTAGGTATACGATCATATCATCATCAAACAGCGACTATTTGACTTCCTCTTTACTGATTTGGATGCCTTTATTTCTTTTTCTTATCGGATTGCTCTGGCTAGGACTTCCAGTACCATGTTGCATAGAAGTGGTGGAAGTGGGCATCCTTGTCTTCAGTTCAGTTCTCAGAGGAAATGCTTTCAACTTACCCCCATTCAGTATAATGTTGGCTGTGCATATGTTATAGATGGCTTTTATTACCAGAGGGTATGTCCCTTCTATGCAGATTTTCCTGAAAGTTTCAATTATAAAGGGATGCTGGATTTTGTCAAATTCTTTTTCTGAATCTATTGAAATGATTATACGGTTTTTATTTTTACTTCTGTTTATGTGGTATATCACATTTATTGACTTGTATATGTTAAACCAACCCTGCACCTCTGATATGAAACTCACTTGATCATGGTTTATTATCTTTTTGACATGCTGTTGGATTTGGTTAGCTAGTATTTTGTTGAGCATATGTGCATCTATATTCATCTGGGATATTGGTCTGTAGTTTTCTTTTTGCTATGTCTATTCCTGGTTTTAATTTTAGGGTAATACTAGCTTCATAGAATAGTTTAGGTAGGAGTCCCTCTTTTTATATCTTTTGGAATAGTTTCAATAGTATTGGTACCAATACTTGTGATTACATTTTGTAATTCTTGTGTTATTCATCTCTGTAAGATCCATTAGGTTCTTTTTTATACTGACTATCCCATTCTTCATCTTCTGTATCACTTTATTTTGCTTCTTATTTTCCTTGAATTGGATTTTGCCATCCATCTGAATATCCATGTTCTTTGTTTCTATCCATATTCTAAATTCTATTTCTGTCATTTCAATTAGTTCAGCCTAGTTAAGAACTTTTGTTAGAGAAGTGGTGCAATCATTTTGAGGACATATGACACTCTGGCCATTTGAATTAACAGAGTTCTTGCATTTGTTCTTTCTTATCTCTGTGTGTGGTGTTTAACCGTAGTGTAGATTAAGTACAATCAATAGGTTTCTTTTCTGGATGTTTTCAGCAGGTCGAGGCTTTGTGCAGGATCTTTATTTGAAGCTGACTTCTTGTCTGGTTTCAGAGGGGAGGTATGTTAGTGAGGTATTTTTGGTATTGAAGCTTTGGAGTGTTATTTAGTAGGTGGTACTTAGGTATATTGGTACATTGGTAGACTCTTGCTCATTTGTGTGGCTCCCCTATGTTTTCTCCCAGTTACAGCTGTGTTCCCTCTCAATGCTCTGAAAGTGTGGATTTCTCTCTCCCTTGAGTCCTGGGCCTAGACCATGGCTTTGCATGCCTGGATGGAGGCCCTGGTTGGGCAGTCTTGCCCAGTAAGGAGGAACAAGATCAAGGACCTGCTTAAAAAAGCAGTCCAGCCTTGCTTTCACAGAGCAGCTGTACTGTTCTGGGCTACTGCTTCCACCCCTGGTCAGCTTGGACTCTCCAAGGCACAAAGGCTGGAATGGCTAAGTCATCCAAAGAGCAAAGACTGTGGCTCACCCCTCCCCCTGAGAGTTCCATCTAAGGGAGGTGCAATGCTGCCACTATTGGCTAGCTGGAAGTCCAAGCCTGTGGGTTTTATCCTGTGAGGTGCCACGGAAGTGGGGCCTGCAGACTGTCACTGCTCAGCTCTCTGGATTTACCCTCTTTCCCAGGTGTATATATGGGAGTCTAACCACCCGTTCTGCTGGAGTTGCAGGTACTTTTGTCAGGAAGCCTAGAATGCTCAGGTATCTAAAGCTCCCGGGTCTCCTCGTGTGCCTGAGTCACTGCTGTGCCAAAACTCCATGTAGTTCTGTGTGCCAGACAGAAGTCCCTGGTGGAGTGGGTTCACAAGGGTATCTCCAACCCAAGGGTTGCAAAGATTCGTGGGAGAAGCATGGGTTCCAGGGGATGCACATTCACTCACCACTTCCCTGGGTGGGGAAAGTTCCTCTGGTTTCATGTCGCTCCTGGGTGGACCATCATCCTGCCTTGCCTTTCTCTGTTCTCTGTGGGTCAAGTTGTTTTTCTTGGTTAGTCTCAGGTGAGTTTCTGAATGTTTCATTTGAAGTTGATGTATTAACTTGCCACTTCCATTCATTATTATGAGAGTCATACACACTAGCTGCTTCTAGTCAACCGTATCGGCCACCTCACCCCATTTATGTAAATCTTGAACAAAAAAATACTGTAAGTTGCTTAAGAGCACATAAATATCTGGTAAATTATAAAATCATCTGTGTAAGACATACACATCAACTTCTGAATAGTATTTACTTCTAACAAGAGACAATAGAGAGCTACATAGAGGAGATGTCAACTTCATTGGTAATATTTTGTTGTTTTATGAAAGTAAATCTGGAGCAGATATGGTTACATGTTAAATATATAAATATAGATGTCTTAAATATGTTATATATGTATCAAAATTGATTTTTATATTTGTACTTTTTAGACAGGAAATATAGCATATGTATTGGTTATAATTGTAGAATGTGGAACTAGCCTTCAGGGGAATCAAAATCTCAGTCGCACCATTAATTATTATGTGTTCTTTGGCATTTTGTTCACTCTCCGATCCTCACTTTTCTCATTTGTAGTATCACGTACCTCATAAGGTTGTTCTGAGGGTCAGACAAGTTAATACATATAAAGAACTTTTAACAGTACTCAACACACAGTAAGTACTATATAAGTGTTGGCTGTTATTACAATTCTTAACATATTTGAAATCTTTTCTACTACACAGAGAATAAAAGGATGACAAAAACAGATTTGTAGTCAAATTTATCTACAGATGGTCAACTAGTTAAAATTTAGAAAATTAAGACAAAAATAAACTACAATAATAAAGCACTAAGTGTCATCATAGAGGCTAAACCTGGTGTGGGGCCAGAGGATCATGGAAGCACGAAGAAGGTATACAGGTTTTTCAGAATTCAAGGAAGCCTTTCTAAAAGAGTTGATCACATTGCTGAGACTTGAAAGCCACAAATGCAACCATCACCCTGATGAGATTTTGATCACTGCCTTAGTGGAGACTTATTTCTATACTTTTCATTTACTTTAAGCTCATTGATACAACATCAAAATACAGTTACCTACTATTTTCTAAACAACTTTATTTGTCCACCTTAAAGTCCAAAGTGATCTGTGTTTCACCCTTGTCTTAAAATGTTTCATAACCGGAAATGAAAGTTTGCCAATATTTCTTGGAAGAAAAAAAGAGATAAAATACAGACATCAACACAACAACTGACAGCTTGTCAGCGCAGAGGTAAAATATTGTGAAGACCTTCAGTAAGGCCTCCAGCTTTTCAGGGGAAAGGGCTCAGCTGGAAACATACAAAAAAACCTTTAAAAAATCATCAAAGCAACTGTGTGAACAGAATGACATTTATTTAAACAAAGAATTACAAACAGAATCTTGAGCTGTTTGCAACATGTGAGGATCTTGATCAAAATGCTTGAAGCAATAAGCATTATAATGACTTCACTGGGATGAAGAAGAGACAACAGCTCTGCAGAGACAAAAATCTATAGTTCAATTGCTAACCTTATTCAATATTCCTCTTGATTTCATGATTCTTATTTCTTAAATTTAATTTATGTTTTGAAAATAAACTGAATGTAACTTAGGGATAAAAGGCTACACATTGGGTGTAGTGTACACTGCTCAGGCCATGGGTGCACCCAGATTTCAGAAATCACCACTAAACCACTTGTTCATGTAACCAAATACCACCTCTTCCCCAAAAACCTATAGAAAGAAAGAAAGAAAGAGAGAGAGAGGGAGGGAGGGAGCGAGGGAGGGAAGGAAGGAAGGAAGGAAAGAAAGAAAGAAAGAGAAAGAGAGAGAGAGGGAGGAAGGGAGGGAGGTAGGGAGGGAGGGATAGAAAGAGAAGGAGAAAGAAAGAAAGAAAGAAAGAAAGAAAGAAAGAAAGAAAGAAAGAAAGAAAGAAAAAGAAAGAAAGAAAAAGAAAGAAAGAAAGAAAGAAAGGAAGGAAGGAAGGAAGGAAGGAAGGAAGGAAGGAAGGAAGAAAGAAAGAAAAGAAAGAAAGAAAGAAAATTAAATAAAAAAGTAATAATTTTCAAGGGTTCTGACTACCAACTTCAAAGCTGGAAGAACAAACCCTTTGAATGTATGTGTGCATAAAGTGTGCATAAATATGTATGTATGAGAGAAATGCTTCTTCATCATACAAGCATCATTTTGTTGTTTTCTAAAAGTTTGTTTATGAATAGGTGTTTTGGAATGCCAAATATAAGTTACCACAGAAAGAATGTTTCAAATGAAGGGTGTGTTCCCACGCCAGCCAACAAAGACCAAATAACCTCTCTAATGAATTTTAAAAGCTGATATGGTTTGGATCTATGTCCCCACCCAAATCTTACCTAAAATTGTAATCTCCACTGTTGGAGGTGGGGCCTGGTGGAAGGTGATTGGGGGTGGTTTCTTATAAATTGTTTAACACCATCTTCTTGGTGCTGTTCTTCTGATGCTAAGTAAGTTCTCCACGAGATCTGGCTGTTTAAAAATGTGTGGTGCCTCCACCCACCATGCTTCTGCTCACACCATGTAACATGACTGCTCCCACTTTGCCTTCTTCCATGAGTAAAAGGCCCTGAGGCCTCCCCAGAAGCAGATGCTGCCATGCTTTAGAACCATGAGGCAACTAAACCTCTTTTCTTATAAAATACCCAGTCTGAGGTATTTCTTTAGAGCAGTGAGAGAATTGACTAATACAGAAGCCTAACAGTTATTAAAAATAATTGCACTTAGAGTCAGAAAAGTCTGATTTGAATCCTGAATCCTTATAATATGAATGACTGCTAATTCCTTTGCTTTATCCTTGAAATCCAGGATATTGCAAAATGCCAGTTTTTCTATTGACTGGTTCCTCTTGCCCTATTCCTTTCCCTCGACCAGTTTTCTCCTCGTATTATTTATTAATGTGGTCAAGACCTAAAATTAACTCAGCACAGCATTAACAAAGGCTGTGACAATAATCTGTAGCTTTGCGTGTGGGTAGGAAAGGTTGGCACTTGTGTATTACTGATTGCAATGCAGTAGAGGTATTTAAATCATGGCTCCAACACTAACCAGCTCAGTGAATTGGACTAGTTCCTGAACATTTCAAAGAATTTCTTCAGGTAAAATGAACAGTCTAATAGCATCTATCTCAAAAAGTTGGATTACATGAGAAAATCCACGTAAATTGCTTAGCATAGTGCCTGAAGTATGGTAATAATCAGTACACTATATATTGTTATCAAATAATTTATATTATTCTCTATTAATATTAATGGAAATATTTTAATAGGAATTTTATTATATTTGTAAGGAAATGGGTAGTAGGTAGAGCAAGATGGTGGAATAGAAGATGTCACCAATCATCCCCCTGACAAAGACACCAATTTATAGACTACCTACACCAAAAAAGCACCTTCATAAAAAAACAAAAATCAGGTGAGCACTAACAGTATGTGGTTTTAACTTCATATCACTGAAAGAAGTATAGAAGAGGTAGGAAAACTAGGATTGAATCACCAACGCCACCCCTTCCCCATACCCAAGAAGCTGCAGTGAGGTGTAGAGAGCATTTCTGTGTGCTAGGGAAGGGAGTGCACAGCAATTGCGAGGCATTCAACTCAGTTCTGCCCTGTTAGAGCACAAAGGAAAACTAGACCAAACTCAGCTGGCATCTACCCAGGGAGGGTGCATTTAAATGAGCCCTAGGTACAAGCAAATCACTGATCCCAGTAGTCCAAACATGAGTTCCCAAAGGCCTTGCCACCATGGGTTAAAATGCTATCAGGTCCTAAATAAACTTGAAAAGCATTCTAGGTCACAAGAATTACAACTTGTAGGGGAGTAGTAAAGATAAACTGGGTCCAGAGCCAGTGTACTGGGTGGGGAGCACTTAATCTACTTAGGTACCAGGTAAGGCAGCTAAAGGAGTGCTGCCATTACCTCCTCCCCTAACTCCAGTCTGCATAACTCATGGCTCTGAAAGAGACCCCTTCCTTCCACTTGAGGAGAGAAGAGGGAAAAGTGGGTAGGATTTTTTTCTTCCATCCTGGATACTAGCTCAGCCACAGCAGGATGTGGCAATGGTAAGAGCCATGAGGCCTCCTTTCTAGGCCCTAGCACCTGGACAACATTTCTAGACACATTCTGAGCCAGAAAGGAACCCTCTGCCTTGAAGGGAAGAACCCAGTCTTGGCAGCATTCATCACTGGGTAAGTAAAGAGCCTTCGGCCCCTGAATAACCAGCAGTGATATCCAGGTACTACATTGAGTGTTGGGTGAGATTCTGAGACTTGTTGGCTTCAAGTGAGAATGAACACATTCCCAGCTGTGGTGGCTATGAGGCAAGGCTTCTTCTGCTTGAGATAAGTAAAGGGAAAAGTAAAAGGGACTTTGTCTTGTACCCTGGATACCAGCTTGGCAACATGGGGTTAGAGCACCAAGTGGGCTCTTGGAGTCCTGTATTCTAGGATTTGGACTTGGATGGCATTTCTGGACCTGCCACAGGCCAGAGGGGGAGGCTAGTTGCCCTGAAAGATGAGTCCCAAGCCAGGCGGCATTCATCATAAGTTGACTTAAGAATCCTTCGGCCTTAAGAGAACATTGGTGGTAGTCTGGCAGTATTCCCCAAGGGCATGTGGTGGTGGTAGCCACAGGGTGAAGTTTCTTTGCTTTTGTTAACAGGATGAAAGAGTGGGAAGGACTGAAACTTGTGATTTGAGTGCCAGTTCAGCCATAGTACAATAAAACATCAGGTAGACTGCTAAGGTTTTCGGCTTTGGGCTCTGGGACAACACCTCTGGACCTGCCCAGGGCCTTGAGGAGCTGGCCACACTGAATGGAAGGAGACAGGCCTGGCTGGCGTTGTCACCTCCTAATTGTAGAACTCCATGGTGTTGAGTGAACATAGGCTAGGAGGAAGCTGGGTTTATGTCTGATGCAGTGCAGTCCCAGTGATGACAGCCACAGGGGTGCTTGTGTCACTCCACCCCTAGCTTCAGGCAGCCAGGAACAGGAATGCCTACCTACTAATCTGTATAATTCTTCCAGATCTTATCCAAGTACCTTTACGCTTCTACAAAAACCACCACATTACTGGGCTTGTGCTGCCTCCTAATGAAGATATGGCTTAGATTACAACACTAAGTCCTTTTAAATACCTGGAAAATCTATGGGATATAGTAAAAGCAGTATTAAGAGGAAAATTTACAGCTATAAGTGACTACATTAAAAAAAACAGGTAAAATAAGTAACCTAATGGTGCATATTAAAGAACTACAGAAGCAAAAGCAAATTGAGCCCCAAATTAGCAGAAGAAAATAAAAAATAAAGATTTGAGCAGAAATAAATAAAATTGAGATGAAGAAAACAATACAAAATATCAGTGAAACAAAAAGATTGTTTCTAGAAAAGTTAAACAAGATTGAGAAACCTTTAGCCATACTAAGAATAAAAAGAGAAGATCAAAATAAATAAAATCAGAAATTCAAAAGGAGACATTACAACTAATACCACAGAAATTCAAATGATTATTAATGGCTAGTACGACCAACTATATGCCAATAAATTGTAAAATCCAGAAGAAAGTGAGGAATTCCTAGAGACATAAAACCTACCAAGATTTAATGAGAAAGCAATCCAAAACCTGAACAGACCAATAATAAGTAACAAGATGGAAGCCATAATGAAAGTTCTCCCAGTAAAGACAAGCCCAGGATCAAATGGCTTCACTGCTAAATTCTACCAAACATTTAAAAAACTAGCACCAATTTTACTCAAACTATGCCATAAAATACAGGATAGGTGAATACTTGCAAACTCATTCTATGAGGCCAGTATTACCCTGATACCAAAACCAAATAAAGATATACCAAAAAAAAAAAAAAAAAAAAAGAAAGAAAGCAAACTGCAGGTCAATATCTCCGATGAATGTTGATGCAAAAATCCTCAACACAATACTAGCAATCTGAATTCAACAACATATTAGAAAGATCATGCATCATGACCACGTAGCATTTATCTCTGAGATGCAAGTGTGGTTCCACATATGCAAATCATTCAATGTGATACATCATATCAATAGAATAATGGATGAAAACCACGTGATCATTTCAATTGATGCTGAAAAAGCATTTGCTAAAATTCAATATTCTTTCATAATAAAAGCCCTCAAAAACTAGGTATAAAGGAACATACTTGAACATAATAAAAACCATATATGACAGACCCACAGCTAGTATCATACTGAATGGGGAAAAACTGAAAGCCTTTTCTCTAAGATCTGGAACACAACAGGGATGCGCACATTCATCACTGTTATTCAACTTAGTACTGTACATCCTAGCTCGAGAAATCAGACAACAGAAAGAAATAAAGGGCATCCAAATTGGAAAGAAATGAGTCAAATTATCCTTGTTTGCAGATGATATAATCTTATATTTGGAAAAACGTAAAGATTCCACCAAAACCTATTAGAACTGACAAATTCCGTCAAGTTGCAGGATACAAAATCAACATAAAAAGCCAGTAGCACTTCTATATGCCAACAGTAACAATCTGAAAATAAAAAAGTTAATCCCAGTCATAATAGCCACAAATGAAATTAAATACCTAAGAATTAATAAAATAAGTGAAAGATCTCTATAATGAAAACTATATACTGCTGACAAAAGAAATAGAAGAGGACACACACAAAAAATGAGAAGATATTCCATGTTCATGGATTGGGAGAATCAATACTGCTAAAATGTTTATGCTACCCAAAGAAATCTACAGATTTAATACAATTTTTATCTAAATTCCAATGACACTCTTCACAGAAATTTTTAAAAAACCCTTAAATTTATGTGGATCACAAAAGACTCAGAATACCCAAAGCTATTCTGAGCATAAAGAACAAAACTGGAGGAATCACATAACCTGACTTAAAATTATACTACAGCGCTATAGTAACCAAAACAGCATGGTGCTGGCATAAAAACAGACATGGTACTTTTCATGTGCGTCTGTGTGAAGAGACTACTAAACAGGCTTTGTGTGAGCAACATGGCTGTTTATTTCACCTGGGTGCAGGCAGGCTGAGTCTGAAAAGAGAGTCGGCGAAGGGAGATGGGGTGGGGCCATTTTATAAGATTTGGGCAGGTAGAGGAAAATTACAGTCAAAGGGGGTTTGTTTTCTGGCGGGCAGGAGTGGGGGTTGCAAGGTGCTCAGTGGGGGAGCTTTTTGAGCCAGGATGAGCCAGGAAAAGGACTTTCACAACGTAATGTCATGTTGTAAGACAAGGACCGGCCATTTACACTTCTTTTGTGATGGAATGTCATCAGTTAAGGCGGGACAGGGCATTTTCACTTCTTTTGTGATTCTCCAGTTACTTCAGGCCATCTGGGCATATACGTGCAAGTCACAGGGGATGCCATGGCTTGGCTTGGGCTCAGAGGACTGACAATACTGGCATTAAAAACATAGACCAATGTAACAGAATAGAGAGCTCAGAAACAAATCCACACACCTACAGTGAACTCATTTTTGACAAAGGTGACAATAACATACACTGGGAAAAAGAGCCTCTTCAATAAATGGTGCTGGGTAAACTAGATTTCCATATGCAGAAGAATAAAACTAGACCCCTATCTCTTACCACATATGAAAATGAAACAAAATGGGTTAAAGACTTAAATCTAAGACCTCAAACTATGAAACTACTACAAGAAAACATCAGGAAAACTCTCCAGGACATTGGTCTGTGCAAAAACTTCTTGAGTGATACCACACAAACATAGGCCACCAAAGTAAAAATGGATAAATGAGTTCACACCAAGTTAAAAAACTTCTGCATAGCAAAGGAAACGATCAGCAAAATAAAGAGACAACCCACAGAATGGGAGAAAATATTTTCAGACTACCTATCTGACAAGGTATTAGTAACCAGAATATACAAAGAGCTCAAACAACTCTATAAAAAATGTAATACTCCTATCAAAAGATGGACAAAAGATTGGAATGGATATCTCTGCAAAAAAGAGATACAAATGGCAAACAGGTATATAAAAAGATGCTTAACATCACTGATCATCAGAGAAATGCAAATCAAAACTACAAAGAGGTACCATCTCACCGCAGTTAAAATGGCTTCTATTTAAAAGACAGGCAGTAATCAATGCTGGAGTGAATGTGGAGAAAAGGGAACGCTCACGCACTGTTTGTGAGGGTATAAATTAGTACAACCACTATGGAGAACAGTTTAAAGGTTCCTGGAAAAAATAAAAATAGTGCTACCATATGATCCAGCAATCCTGCTTCTGGTTATACACCAAAAAGAAAGGAAATCAGTATATCAAAAAGATATCTGCACTCCTATGTTTGTCGCAGCACTGTTCACAATAACTTAAGATTTGGAAACAACCTAATTGTCCATCAAAAGATGAACTGATAAAGAAAATGTGGTATATATACACAATAGAGTAGTATTCAGTCATGAAAAAGAATGAGATCTTGTAATTTGCAACAAGATGGATGAAAATGGAGATCATTATGTTAAGTGAAATAAACCAGTCACAGAAAGACAAACATTGCATGTTCTCATTTGTTCATGGAATCTAAAAATCAAAACAATTGAAGTCATGGACATAGAGAGTAGCAGGATGGTTACCAGAAGCCAAGAAAATCAGTTGGGGGACGAGGGAAGGTGGGGATGGTTAATGGATACAAAAGAAATACAAAGAATAAATGAAACCTACTATTTGATAGCACTACAGGATGATTATAGTCAATAATAATTTAATTGTACATTACAATAGATTAAAGTATATAACTGGATTGCTTGTAACACAGAGAATAGTTACTTGAGAAGACAGATACCCCATTCTCCATGGTGTGATTATTACACATTGCATGCCTGTATCTACACTTTTCATGTACCCCATATATACACACCTACTATGTACCCACGAAAGTTAACAATTAAAAATTTAAAAAGGAAATGATTGTAGCAAAGCATCTCCTTTCTGGCAAGTCTTGTCTGCACAAATCCTTGTGTCCCTTGCGCTAGTCCCTAAGGCAATCAACCATTTTGATATTTCCTGAGAAGGAGATACAGTGATTATCTAAATAACATAGCCCCTAAAATTTCATAAGCATTGTACCCTTGCATGTCTCTGGACCTTGGAAGTCTTCTGTGCTCCCAGCATTCATAGCTCTGGGATTAAAGGGTCAAAATGATGCTCATCTCTGTATAAAATGTCAGGGTCAACAAGAAATCCTACATCAATTTTGTTACCTAATTAGTCAGTTTATCTAGTGCAACCCTTCAGTTGGAGAGAGGTTTATATTTTTTATAATTTTTTAAAAAGAAATATTAAAGACTTCAAGTTTAACATTGTGACTGTTCAATAGCCCACAATGCAGTTTATCTAATGGCTGTTAGAAAGACAGAAAAATGATGAAAACTCACATCACTAAATATCGGGGGAAACCTAGCCCCTGATATTTCAACGCAGGTTCTTTTCTATTTTCCCTAAGTGTTGGCTGGTCTGAGAAATAAAAAGAAAGAGTACAAAAGAGAGAAATTTTAAAGCTGGGTGTCTGGGGGACACTTCACATGTCGGCAGGTTCCGTGATGCACCCTGAGTTGTAAAACCAGCAAGTTTTTAGTAGCAATTTTCAAAGGGGAGGGAGTGTATGAATAGGGTGTGGCTCACAGAGATCACATGCTTCAAGGGCAACAAAAGATCACAAGGCAGAAGGTCAGGGCAAGATCACAAGGTCAGGGTGAAACTAGAATTACTAATTAAGTTTCATGTCCCGCTGTGCACGCATTGTCATTGATAAACATCTTAACAGGGTTCAAGAGCAGAGAACCGGTCTGACTAGAATTCACCAGGCTGGAATTTCCTAATCCTAGCAAGCCTGGGGGCGCTGCAGGAGGCCAGGGCGTGTTTCATCCCTTATCTGCAACTGCATAAGGCAGACACTCCCAGAGTGGCCATTTTAGAGGCCCCCCCGGGGAATGCATTCTTTTCCCAGGGCTGTTAATTATTAATATTCCTTACTGGGGAAAGAATTCAGCGATATTTCTCTTACCCATTTTTGGTAATAAGAGAAATATGGCTATGTCCTGCCTGGCTCCCAGGCAGTCAGACCTAATGGTTATCTCCCTTGTTCCCTGAACATCGCTGTTATCCTGTTCTTTTTTCAAGGTGCCCAGATTTCATATTGTTCAAACACCCATGCTTTAGGAACAATTTGTGCAGTTAACACAATCATCACCTCCTGAAGTGACATACATCCTCAGCTTACGAAGATGACGGGATTAAGAGATTAAAGCAAAGACAGGTATAGGAAATTATAAGAGTATTGATTGGGGAAGTGATAAATGTCCATGAAATCTTCACAATTTATGTTCTTCTGTCATGGCTTCAGCAGGTACTTCCGTTTGGGGTCCCTGACTTCCCGCAACAACTAAATACTAGGTATTACACTTAAACTATTGAAGAAATCCAGAAAATGTTTCCATTAACTCCTAAACTAAATTGAAGAAAGTTATATGAAGCCCAACAGATACACCTACAATCTCCCCATAAACTCTCATTACTTCCATTTTACCAATGAAGAAAAAGAAACTTGGGTGAAATAACTTGCCCAAAATCACACAGCCAGTAGGTGGCAGAACAAATGATTTTCAGCCCTGAGACATTTATTGAGTTCCAAACTATTTTATTGAGCTCTTTACTTGGATTTCTAAAGGTATCTTAAACTTAATATGAACAAATTAGAAATTCTGATCCTGCCACTCCCTGCCCATTCCTGAAACCTACTTCATACCTAGTGCTTAGTATCTCTGTAAATGATACTACCATCCAACAAGTGGATCAAGCCAAAAAAACAAAAAAGGCAAAAAAATGCTAAGACCCATTCTTGACTCATTTCTCTCTCTCAAACTGCACATCCAATTTGTTAGTGAGTATGTCATTTCTTCCTCCAAAATATTTTCTAAGTCCAACCATTTTTCTCCATCTCTACTGCTACAACACTGGTCTGGGCCACCAGTCATCTCTCTTCTGTATTATTTCTAAGCTTCTCAAGCAGTCTCCCTGATTCCACTCTTGTCTTCACACACACCTTGAAAGATGTTTAAAAATTAAAATTAAATTGTTTTCTTCTCATACATAAAATGCTTGAGTGGCTTTCTGGATTTCTTGCGATAAAATCAAAACTCATGAAGGGGCCAACAAGGCCCTCTTTGAACTGGTTCCTATGTACTTCTCTGTCCTTATCTCCAACTTCTCTCCTCATTCACCATGTTATGGAACATTGACTCACTTTTTGGTTCCTTAAACATGCCAACTTGTTCCTGTTTCGTGGTCTTTCAACTGGCTGGTACCTCTGCCAGGAAGTCTCTGAGACAGACTTTTAGAAAGCTCCTTCATTACTGTTATGCAGATCAGCTCAAACCCCACTACAAAGAATCACTCTCTGACCACCTACTTTAAGTTATCCCCTATCCCCGCTCCATCACCTTCTGTGACATCATTTATATGCGTTTTCTTCAGTGCAGTTGTCATTATTGGAAATTATCTTGCTCATTTATTTGTTTTTTGGAAACAAAGACCAACTAAATGATAAAAGTAAAGGCTATTTATTCAAATCTTGCTGTAGCGATGATGTTGGCCAACATCACTTGTGTTTTGGCAGAGACTCAAAGGCAGGCAGAAGAGTGGGGAAGCTTCATAGCGGAAGAAGGGGGGATACCACAGGTATGCCTGATTGGAGGTTGTTGGCATAAGAAAGCTGGAGGCAGGTTAATTAGAATATAAGAAGGAGGCCCTACATGATTGGTTATGAGTGCCTATTTGGCTTTCTCTGATTGGTCCTAAGTTGGTGGCAAGAACAAAATAGGGAAACTGTTAGTTATTAGTCAAGTCCTGGCCTTTTGGGGCCAATTTTTCCAAAAGTTGTAGTTTTGCTTTCTGGATTATTACTAAAGATAGAAGTCTGACTTCCTACAAGTCTGACTTAGAGCTAGCTGGCTTCCTGGGCTGCTTATTGGAGTTAAGGGGTTGGTTTTCTAAGCAAGATGCCTCAGGTTGTGAGTCATAGTTCTGTTTTCACATATAGTCTTGCCATTATTTGTTTGCATATTCAGTCCCTCAGTTTGCTGGTCATAGATGTCACCCAACTGGAATTTAAACTCCAGTTGAACACGTTCCTTGTTCATCTTGTTCAATATGGGCTCCCTAGTGACTGAAACACTATCTGGTACATAGTAGGTGCTCAATACATATTTTAAAAATTAATGATTAAAAGGTCAACTGAGTTACTAAGTTATTTACAGATATATATAAAATATATATATATATAGTCTCTTAAAGCTTTGAAAATATTTGTTTTCATAAATATTTCCAGACATAAGTACAAAGATTTCTCGTTGGCCCGCATGATTGACTGATTTTGTTGATGTATTGATCTGATATAGTTCAACCTCACTAATTCCATGCCAGTGAAAGAATTTATTTACTTTTAAAATGAACATTACATTCTATCATAAATTATTTATCAAGGTAGAATATGCATAGTATTCATGGAACTCTTAACAATAAATGGGCACTTTGACACTGGCTAGGGTGGGGCTCTTTTGCCTGTGTTGTCAGTGGTTTTAGGAAAGTACAAATTAGTCATGATTGCCTCCCTCACAATTTAATAGGCTTAAAAGAGAAAGACAACAAACTGGATTTTTAAAATACAGATAAGGAGCTGGTTATAGTAACACGTATGTTTTTTAAAATTTTCCATGTAAAGGGAGTTTAGGCACAAAGGAAAAATGGGTATTAAATGCCAGTAATGAATCTCTCCAACTTTATTTCTAGAACTCCCAGAGCATTTACGCACAGGTTCATTTACTTACCTTGTATTATCTAAATCAGTTTGCATAACTACACTCTCCACTGGACAGTGAGTTATTTAAGGGGGACTATATGTAAGAACTGTGATCCATTCTTATGTCCCATAACCTATCATGGAGTAGGTATTTAGTCAATATTTCTAAGATCAAAGAATAAATATTGCTCAAACTTTGTGTAATATAGCAATTTCTAGGATAGCTCTATGAGGCTCCCCATGGTAGCTGTCAGGCTAACCTGATAAAACAAGGAAAAGACTCCAGAGAACGTCTTTCCAACCTATAGCTAATGTCCTATAGGACACAAAATACTTGCTGTACTTTTTTTTCAAATATACTAAACATAGTTTTGCAGGTTCAGTAACAGGACTGTACTTAGAAACCAGGGCTAAGATGATTACAACGATGATGTTCTTTGGGAATGTTTTCTGGATTAAACCAAATTGTGCACTACCTTAACCTTGTGTAGAAAGCTGTTTTTATTTTGAAACTTCTGGCTTTTTAAAACATTGTCTTGGTGGGTGGAACTAAAGAAGAGTACACACCTCCAAGACCTTGGTTTAGATGTAAACTGGTGAAATATTTATGAGAGGCAATTTGTCAAAATATATTTAGAGCTCTAAATACATGCATATATATACTTGGACATACTGCTTTTATGACTTTGTCTTAAGAAAGTGGAAAAACAACAAATGGAATAGATATATGACGGAGTACTAGAAAACAGTTCAGATTCTTACTTTGGGTGAATATTTAAGAATATCTTCATGCGGTAATGCTAAATTTTAAAAAGCTAAAGGATGGCATGTATACTATAATTCTGACTTCCAAACATACTAAGAATATTGATAGTTGAGAGTTTACAATGGAGGCAAGGAGAGAGGAAAGTAAAAAATATATATATATGAAATGGGTGAGAGGTAAAAGATAAAACATCACCATGTCAGGAAATAGACAGCTAAGGGTCAGCTGCAGATTATGTCATTTTTCCCCACTTTTCAGTGAACAATTCCAATCAGCAGCCAAGTAGGGGACAAAGGTAAGGGATTCAACCAAGGCATGCCCCTGAAAGCCTGTTAATAATATTGTGCTGTACCAGGAGAACAGCCATATATCAACCTGCTGTGTTCCATGGACACAAAGCCATGCTGGCATTACAGATTTGGAATTCAAATATCTATTGAGCTATTTTAAAGTGCTCATCTAGTTTATACTGCAGTGATTTATAAAATGTGTCATTTTACAATAGCTGTCTATTTATTTCCAGGATACCCATGCATTAATGGGCACTAATGAATTGCAGGATGCTAGGCAGTGTAGAATATGGTTACACATGGGCCTTCTCTTACAATCTTACATCCATCTAGTTATAAAATATACCCTAATTTCACCACTGAAACCAAGCTGATAAGATATGGTAATAAGCTGACATAAATAATTATGCATAATTATTGCACCGGAGGCCAATGCTCTCTCACTAAAACAAATTACTTTGGGGGGCATAATTCATTGACAATTAAATAACAATAAATGCAGAAATATGTAACAGGGTCTATAAAAGACATTTTACTGGCAATATATATGTTGCAAAGTCTATCGGCTTAGGACAGACGCTCTGTAATAATTGGACTTTTTTAGCTTCTACAGTGAATATTTTCTAAGTTATCTATAAAATTAGATTTGAATTTTAAATACACATCATTTATAGTTGATTCAGCTTGACTTACTGAGGCTACTTTTCTGATTATAAAACAAATAAACAAACAAAAAATGTTCTTACGACTTAATGCCTCTTCTTATACTCCAAAATTTAGCCTAATGGCTTGCCTAATGGCTTAGCCTAATGGCTTGCAAAACCTACCACTTGCAAGCCATTGCTACAAGAGAAGGTTTTCAGATCATAAGGATAGAAAACCATACTTCTGCAGAAGAGACAAAGCACTCAAGGGTTGGCAGAGTGGAGAGTCCATAAAGAAACTATGCACAAACCTCGCTAAGGAAAAATAAAATTGAGAGAAAGACAGCTTTCCTGGCAGAATGACCTCCTAGGCCAGGCAGTAAAGGCATTTTTCTACAGAAATTTGTAAGTCATATACTTTGAGAAAATAATGGATGCAGCAGCAGAATGCAGTGAGTTCAGAGGTAATTTAGGGTTCATCCTGAAAATTGACTGTACAGCAATGGTTGTGTATTCATAAGGAAAGGATAATAATTTATTCTCTCCAAGACTGAATAAAGTGATATTAAGTAAGCACAATTAAAAAACAAACAAACAAACAAACAAACAAACAAAAAAAAACAGCGTGCTAATTGGAAGGTAGACAGCCAAAAGGAAAAACAAAAACAATTGTAGGGAAGAGACTTTACCATTTACTGAGAGACTACTGAATCCTGGGGACACTGCAAAGTCTCTTCACAACCATATCAATCCAATTAAAAAGTATGATGCCCAGACTGGGAACACAGGGAAACCCCATCTCTGCTAAAAATATGAAGAATTAGCCGGACGTGGAGGTGTGCGTCTGTGGTCCCGGCTACTTGGGAGGCTAAGATGGAAAGATAGTTTAAGCCCGGGAAGTTGGGGATGTAGTGAGCTGAGATCATGCTACTACACTCCAGCCTGGACAACAGCAGTGAGATTCTATCTTAAAATAATAATAATAGTAAATAAATAAAATATGATTCTAGAGTAACTTCCTGGTAAGCACAAAAATATTATGCTTTATCAAGAGCAAATCAATTTGGACCAAATAGTCAAACCAACTATGCATGAAAAAGACATTGAGTAAGCAAGTATGCTAGAAGTTCCTACCTAAAAGCCAAAAGCAAAATTGTTTTTATTCTTTCTTAATATAAACAGCTTATACTTATTTATACACCCCCCCTACAACTTGAATAATCTGATCCCTACCAAAACGATCACATTTTAAAGCAAGCCAATGATAATAATAATAATAATGTCACCTCATATTTTATTTTATTATATTCAGATTATAAAAGACATCCACATCGATTAATTTGTCTAATCTCCACATATATGCCCTTGTGCCCTGTGTAATTTCTTTCTGACCCAACCTTTCATTGCTACTGAGGCAGTTTGTACCCATACATACAGAATGCATTTCATCTTAGCTGCACCTGAAACTGAACTGTGTTCCTCTTGCTTTCTGCAGTGGTGTTTCTCTGATGCTACGGGACAAGATACCTGCACTCATGCATGTACAACCAAAAGTATGAGCATGTTAATATCTCATGTATAGACTTGCTAGAATTTACAAATACAAATACATGATGCCCATTTAAATTTAAATTTTATACATTTAGTATATGTATGTCCCATACAATATTTGTTGTTAAATTGTAAAAAATAGTTTTTTATCTGAAATTCAAATTCAACTGTGTATCCTATATTTTAAATGTCAGTCTTACCAGCAGGGTAACACTTGTCCAATGTAGGGTTGAAACTGGTGGATAAATGCTTTCTTTTCTGCTTTTGGGTGAAAAATTCTGAATTGTATTCTATACAACCATTCAGAGGTTCCTGGTGGGATGAAACCCCAGTTGCCCACAGCCATAACCAACTTAATATCATATGCCTCTATTAGTTTCCCCTCCATTCCCTTGAACTGTCCTTGGACTGTCTTCCCGTACACTAGGATCATCACATCCTAAAATAACCCACCTACACAAAAACCCTTCTCTCATGATCTTTCTTGGGGATCAATTTAGGCTAAATGAGCTACTGGCAAATTCTTTGAAGTTATAGTAATGTTAGAGCTAGAAAAAACCACTTTATAAATGTGAAGACTAATTTCTCTAGAGTTCAGATGCATTGCCTATGGTCACACAGCTCAGTAGAGGCAGATATCAAACTCAAACTCGGACCTCCTGAGTTCGAGTTTGATATCTACACTTTTTTGATATCTAGACTATGAGAACACCATTCTCACATTTATTTCATGCTATATGTTTAAGAAAACAAATTCATTTAGTATTTCTGTGAAAATGATGTACTAACACCATTAGGATTAAAAAACACAAATTCTTACATTTCCTCACAAAAAAAAAGATCTCTCCAAATACCACTACACAAATAACTAGCATCAGCATTTGCAAACGTATTATTCCACACATATTTCTGTGCATTATATCCAGACAGAAATATAAATACAGAAACACATACAATTATATACTATGTATATTTGTGTATACACATAAAATAAAATGTGTACACACAATTTAATAGCATTTTATTTTATAAGTAAAATCATAAGTACAATTTTACTTGAATTTATGAAAAGGTAAAGAAACTTTTGGAAATGTTTCACTTCAGATACATGCTTCTTTACCACAAGAGACAGTATTTTTAAAAATATCCCTCGAAAAGTAATAAAATAGATTATAACAACATGAAGAAATAGGAGTCATTAGTTTTAATTAAATATTTAATTTTTGTACAGTACTAATTGCTCACTGTGAAAGATTAGAGCATTAGCTTTTTAACATTTTTTTTTTTTTGAGACTGAGTCTCACTCTGTTGTCTAGGCTGGAGTGCAGTGGTGCGATCTCAGCTCACTGTAGTCTCCGCCTCCCAGGTTCAAGCGATTCTCCTGCCTCAGCCTCCTGAGTAGCTGGGATTACAGGCGCATGCCAACACACCAGGCTAATTTTTGTATTTTTAGTAGAGATGGAGTTTCACAATGTTGGTCAGACTGCTCTCGAACTCCTGACCTCGTGATCCGCCCACCTCAGCCTCCCAAAGTGCTGGGATTACAGGCGTGAGACCCCACACCTGGCTAGCTTTTTCAAATTTTATCCTATCTCCCTGGATCCCCACTTTCCAAATTTTGTGAATGATGTCATTAATTTTACATAGTGTCACCACTTCTAATATGCACATCCTATTTCCCGATTACAATTTCCACATTTTTCTTTACTATTAGTTCTATGTTTCAATGGATCCAAATCTAACTGAATCCATACTCCAGCTTCTTCATTCCTAAGGTCTTTATTTTCATTAATCTCTTAATTAGCTATGGAGTTCTTCATCAAACAGAGTTTGCTTGATTATTTTAAAGAAGGGCTTCTGAAGATGCTGTATTATCTTAGCTTTTTCCATTTTTGAGAATGTCTACCTGTTTGCCTGATATTTGAATGATACGTTTTCTGGTATCATATTCTTGATTCTCACATTCTCTCCCTCAAAACTTTAGGAATACACTTTCATGATCTTCTGGACTTGAGATTTGTGTTGAAAAACATAAGAAACAACCAGATGTTTTCTTCTTACACATGATTTGCTTTTCTAGCCTGGATGCCTAAAAAATTATATTTTTATCTTATAAATTAAATAACTGAACTAGATTAAATATTCAAACATCCTGTTTGAAAAGTTTCTGCAACACACTGTCTGTTTTAGTTTATATATGTAAAATTTTATTGTTTTTTTGTTTACTCGTTTATTGTACTTTTTCTTAGGAGAAGGTTAGCTTCATGAGTGCAGGGACTTTAACCTCCTTGTCACTACTACAATTCCTCAGTCTCTACAACAGAGCCAGACCTACTGTAGATAAGTAATATGTATTTGATAAATGAATGTTGTCGAATACATGATTTTCTTATTTCAGAAAAATTTGCCTTAAATATATTTCTGTGTAATTCCCATATATTGTCTCTGCCTTTCATATCTTCTGGCTCATTTCTTAGCACTCTAATCATTTTTCCTTTTTATCTGCATTCACTGAGATTACCTCAAGGCTTTTCTATATAAAAGTTATGTTCTTCTTCTTCTTCTTTTTTTTTTTTTTTTTTGGTCAATGTTGAACAGGTTGGCCTCAAACACGGAGCCTCGCCTCCCTGTGTGCCAGGACAACCAGCCTGAGCCACTGCGGCTCCCAAAGTTATGTCATTCTTAACCATGTCTTTTCTGGTCCTCTAATATTTGAGCTTTCTTTTACTAGATACAGGTTCTTATTTTTTTCTAAACTGTGAAGTGCTTATGAAAATTTTCCTTGTATTTCTTACTTTGTTTCATTTAAATTGAGATCTTTGTTTTTCACATTCCAGCTCCACTCTGTTTTGTAAATTTATAATTGGAAATTGTACATATTTATGGATTAAAACATACTATTTTGATACATGTATGTATTTTGTAATGATCAAAGAAGGGTAATTATTATATCCATCACCTTAAAAATTTATCATTTATTTGTGATGCAAGCATACAAGAATCTCTATTCTAGCTATTTTGAAATATAAAATACATTATTATTAACTTTAGTCATACTGCTATGCAATAGAACAAGTAATGCATTCCTCCTATGTAACTGTAGCCTTGTACTCATTGATCAAACTTACCTCATCCACTCTCCTCCTTCTCTTCCTTATCCTCTGGTAACAACCATTCTACTCTCTACTCTTTTGGGGTTTTTTTGTTTTTTTGGTTTTTTTTTTTTTATTTTTATACTTTAAGTTTTAGGGTACATGTGCACAATGTGCAGGTTAGTTACATATGTATACATGTGCCATGCTGATGTGCTGCACTCATTAACTCATCATTTAGCATTAGGTATATCTCCTAAAGCTATCCCCCCCCCCCTCCCCCCACCCCACAACAGTCCCCAGAGTGTGATGTTCCCCTTCCTGTGTCCATGTGTTCTCATTGTTCAATTCCCACCTATGAGTGAGAATATGCGGTGTTTGGTTTTTTGTTCTTGCGATAGTTTACTGAGAATGATGATTTCCAATTTCATCCATGTCCCTACAGAGGACATGAACTCATCATTTTTTATGGCTGCATAGTATTCCTTGGTGTATATGTGCCACATTTTCTTAATCCGGTCTATCCCTGTTGGACATTTGGGTTGGTTCCAAGTCTTTGCTCTTGTGAATAATGCCGCAATAAACATACGTGTGCATGTGTCTTTATAGCAGCATGATTTATAGTCCTTTGGGTATATACCCAGTAATGGGATGGCTGGGTCAAATGGTATTTCTAGTTCTAGATCCCTGAGGAATTGCCACGCTGACTTCCACAATGGTTGAACTAGTTTACAGTCCCACCAACAGTGTAAAAGTGTTCCTATTTCTCCACATCCTCTCCAGCACCTGTTGTTTCCTGACTTTTTAATGATTGCCACTCTAACTGGTGTGAGATAATATCTCATTGTGGTTTTGATTTGCATTTCTCTGATGGCCAGTGATGGTGAGCATTTTTTCATGTGTTTTCTGGCTGCATAAATGTCTTCTTTTGAGAAGTGTCTGTTCATGTCCTTCGCCCACTTTTTGATGGGGTTGTTTGTTTTTTTCTTGTAAATTTGTTTGAGTTCGTTGTAGATTCTGGATATTAGCCCTTTGTCAGATGAGTAGGTTGTGAAAATTTTCTCCCATTTTGTAGGTTGCCTGTTCACTCTGATGGTAGTTTCTTTTGCTGTGCAGAAGCTCTTTAGTTTAATTAGATCCCATGTGTCAATTTTGGCTTTTGTGGCCATTGCTTTTGGTGTTTTAGACATGAAGTCCTTGCCCATGCCTATGTCCTGAATGGTAATGCCTAGGTTTTCTTCTAGGGTTTTCATGGTTTTAGGTCCAACGTTTAAGTCTTTAATCCATCTTGAATTAATTTTTGTATAAGGTGTAAGGAAGGGATCCAGTTTCAGCTTTCTACATATGGCTAGCCAGTTTTCCCAGCACCATTTATTAAATAGGGAATCCTTTCCCCATGGCTTGTTTTTCTCAGGTCTGTCAAAGATCAGATAGTTGTAGATATGCGGCGTTATTTCTGAGGGCTCTGTTCTGTTCCATTGGTCTATATCTCTGTTTTGGTACCAGTACCATGCTGTTTTGGTCACTGTAGCCTTGTAGTATAGTTTGAAGTCAGGTAGCATGATGCCTCCAGCTTTGTTCTTTTGGCTTAGGATTGACTTGGCAATGCGGGCTCTTTTTTGGTTCCATATGAACTTTAAAGTAGTTTTTTCCAATTCTGTGAAGAAAGTCATTGGTAGCTTGATGGGGATGGCATTGAATCTATAAATTACCTTGGGCAGTATGGCCATTTTCACGATATTGATTCTTCCTACCCATGAGCATGGAATGTTCTTCCATTTGTTTGTATCCTCTTTTATTTCATTGAGCAGTGGTTTGTAGTTGTCCTTGAAGAGGTCCTTCACGTCCCTTGTAAGTTGGATTCCTAGGTATTTTATTCTCTTTGAAGCAATTGTGAATGGGAGTTCACTCATGATTTGGCTCTCTGTCTGTTATTGGTGTATAAGAATGCTTGTGATTTTTGTACATTGATTTTGTATCCTGAAACTTTGCTGAACTTACGTATGAATGAGATAATGGAATAGTTCTCTTTCTGTGCTTGGCCTAATTCACTTAATGTAACATCCTCCATGTTCATTAATGTTGTTTCAAATAACATGATTTCATTTCTTTTTATGATTGAATAGAATACAACCTAACTTCAAAACATACTGCAGAACTATAATAACCAAAACAGAATGGTACTCGCATAAAAACAGACACATAGGCCAATGGAACATAATAGAAAGCCCCAAAATAAACCTATGCATCTATAGTCAACTGATTTTTGACCAAGGTGCAAAGTAGACACAACGGTGAATGTACAGCCTCTTCAATAAATTGTGTTAGAACAACTAGATATCCACATGCAGAGGAATGAAACTAGACCCTTATATCAACTGGACCCTTAACTCAAAATGGATTAAGGACCTAAATGTAAGACCTGAAACTACAAATCTATTAGAAAAAAATCATAGGGGAAAAGTTCCATGACATTGGTCTAGGCAAAGAATTTTTGGATTAAACTAAAAAAGTACAGAAAAGAAAACAAGAGCAGAAATAGACAAATGGGATTACATCAAATGAAAAACTTCTGCACAGCAGATATATACATATATATATATATACAGTTACACGTATATATATATATAGAGAGAGAGAGAGAGAGCAAACAAACAACCTATGGAATGGGAGAATATATTTGCAAATGACACATCTGATAAGAAACTAATACCTGAAATATATAAGAAAATTCAAATGATTCAACAACAAACAAACAAGAGCAAATATCCCAATTAGCTCAACTCTTTTTTATTTATTTGTTTCTATTTTTGCAGTGGGAGTGGGGGTATTGTATCACCTAGTCTGTTGATATAGTTTCCCTGTGATTTCTTTCCACTTTTTTCATTCATATTGGTTCTGTCTAGAATTGTAATTTGATATAATATTAGGGTTGAATATTTATTTCTTCTCTTCAAGTACTCCTTTCCTGGACTTTTGTTCCTTTCCTGGGCCTACATTGCTGTTCTTTTCAATCCCCAACTTGAGGGCTGAGCTTCTGTTTTTTTATTCATTTTTCTGTACCATGAGGACATGGAGAGAGTGAAGAACACAACTGAGAACAAATTGGCATGCTCCTGGATAGTATCTCAGGGCTTGTCATAACTTTTGAATTTTTTTAAATTTAATATGAAGTACAAGATTCACTGTAAATAGTTGTGAAGTATACTCTAGTTTCATACTGGGTCTTTTTGATCTTCCAGTCATACCTCCAATTAAGTCAGTGCACAGTCTCAGAATCTTTGCTTCTACCACTCAACTCTTGTTTTTCATTTTCCCTATTTTGTGTCTTCTTCCCCGGCAGCTGTTTCTACTATATCATAGTCAAAAAAAAAAAAAAAAAAAAAAAAAAGAAAAGAAAGAAAGAAAAAGAAAAGAAAAGAAAAAATAAGGACACCTTCCCACTATTTTTCTCTGAGAATTTTGGAATATTCAGGGGAATTTTTAGAATTTTGCTGACTCAGCAAAACTGGGGTGCAGAATGAGGGCTGAATTACAAGGCATGCCCTTCACGCTGAATGTTGAATATTTGTTTCCTTATTTGGCAAGCAGTTTTATAAACATACGGATTAAAGTTGTAGCTACTGTTTGTTTAGTTGATACTATTCATCCTCAAGTATTTACAATGGCTACTTTTATTAGTTTTGTTTCTTGATTGGGGGGTAAGCTTCTATGATGCAGTATCATTTTGCCATTTTTACCTGGAAGTTCCTTACACTACATTTTCCAGAATAATTACAAAATTCCCTTAATAAATGTATCTTCTGAAAGCAGAAGACAATGTCTGTTTATTTTCTAATTGAACTATTTAATTAAAAAGCTTTGGTAGACGTCACTGGACCCTGTGCTACTTAAGCAGAAAAGTCTCTTTAAATCTTAGAAACTATATTAAACAAACTTTATTCCAGGAAATCTTTTCCTTGAATAGAAATCCACTGGCAGCATTATCAACAATCATAGACTTAAATCAACTCAGTCAGTAGGGAAAAAAACAATTAATTGCTACTAACCAGGCATGAGTAGTTAAAATACTTTTCTCTCCCTACAGGAAGTAAGGGTGGAGATGTTAATTTTTCATGCTAAACTGCGCCTTTCTTAGAGACCATATTTATCATACTGGTAAAATCAAATTAATAGAAAATGAAAAGGAATACTTAAGTTAGAATACTAAAAACAATCTAAATTTATTTAGAATAGTTTGATAAGCAAAAGTGGGTTTTATTGTTTTCATGTTTATTTAAGTTTGAACCATTTATTATCTTATGATATTAGATATCACAAGTCACTATTACACTTCTCAATTGTACAATATATCAAATAAAAATCCACACCCATGTCCACTTTTTACTGCTTCCTGGAAAATGATCTTGAATTACTTATACACAAAGAAAGTGAGGAAGTGTGTGAACTCCATCTTAAATTTTGTCATAATAAGATACTTTAGCTCTCTCAGAAAGTGTTCTCATAATATGCAAGAGCACATATTCGTGTTTTGTGTATCACTGGATTCTGGACTGCCCTGTTCTCTGTCTTAGGCTATATCTACATTCAGAAACAATTCAATGTATTAGTCAATCATGTTTAGCAAATGAGCAATATAGCATCAAGACATTTCAGAGATGGCAGGGTCTTTGGCAATCAACCAACCCCATTCACATGATTAAATAAGAGAAAAAGGAGACTGAGAATGGGAAAACTAATTGTTCAACAATTACACAGTAGAAGAACTAGTATCAGAATTAGAGACTTTTCATGCCCAAGCTTTGCACACTTTTCCCTATGCTTGACTTTCTTCTGGATTTGACTAGTTTTTTGATTGCTTTTTAGTTTGTTTAAACTAAATTATGGCATATTTGCCAGAATTTAATTAACTGAATAATGATTTGACTTTGTGTGGACTAAGCATCATTGTTTAACAAATATTTAAAGTCTACAAGCTATGTTTATAGCATCCCCTTCATCCCCATTGTTTTTTGTTTGTTTTTTGTTTGTTTGTTTGTTTGCAAGGGAGTCTCACCCTGTCACCCAGGCTGGAGTGCAATGGCACGATCTCGGCTCACTCTGCCTCCTGGGTTCAAGCGATTCTCTTTCCTCAGCCTCTGGAGTAGCTGGGATTACAGGCACGCGCCACCACGCCTGGCTAACTTTTTTTTTATCTTTAGTAGAGACGGGGTTTCACCATGTTGGCCAGGCTGGTCTCAAATTCCTGACCTGATGATCGATCCGCCTTGGACCCCCATTGTTCTTTTACTCTGTACTGCTCCCTCCCTACTGATCCTTATTCTTTTAGGGATAACAAAGGCTTACTTTGAGCAGGCTTTCTAACAGACCCAATAATTTCTTACTGGTCACAGCTCCCAGGGTTCTTGCTTTATAATACATTATGGACATTAGATTTCCTGTCTTAGACACCAAGACTATTCTCACACCAACCCTTAAAATATGCTGGGTATTATCTACTCTTTCAGTCGAAGGCAATAACCCAGTACTTACTCATTTGTTCATCCACCTGCCAACAGATATCACTTATGTGGTTTCTCTGTACCATGCATAGTTCAGAACAGGGATTGGGCCTACTTTGTCTTTCTCTCTTACTAGAGATTACAGGCCCAATCCCTGTTCTGAAAGCAATCACTGTCTAGGTCTCCAACAACAAAAGAAATAATTTGTTTTGTAACAATAACAACAACAACAACAAATAAATGGAATCAGTGTTTCATTTCTGAAAGCTTTTCATATCTTAGTTTAGAAACAAACTGAACAATGGACACTTTATTTAGTGTCATGAAATAAATAGAAAGTGTCACTTGAAAATATAATTGTTCTTTGACTGAAGAGCAATATTTTATACCATCGCCTTATTAAAACTGCTGTGGTTTCTATAAATAAAAGACCCTGGATGGATCAGTACGAGAACCAACATTGGCATCATTTGTTTTTTTAAAAAACATAATTGTTTCCACAATTGTGTCTACTACATTGACATATTGATTTGTTCTTTTCGCCTTGGGGGAAAAACAAGATACACCAATTACACCATCCCAGTCATTTTTCAGAATGAATACCTATAATTTGGCAAATAATTTAAGGGGAACTGAAATGTCATCTAGATATTATTTTCCTCTTACCAAGATATTATCCAGTATATTATTTCTCACTGCCAGGAGGGTAAACATAAAGGATTACATTTGCAAATAGCTTGGCTAATTTTAAGACACATCAATTTTCACGTGTGAAATGAGTGCAATAATTGTCTGAGTGTATGACAAAATACGCATGAAAATGTAGACACACATTTCTGGTGTGGATTTAAGGAGGATGTTAGAATAATGAGCAAAACCTTGTACATTCCCATTAACTATTTGAGATGTGTATGAAATTGTCCCCAGCAAAGAAACATAAGCACTAAGACAGAGCTGTGATTTTATATATCAACTCATAAACAAGTATAAGACATTCACTTTATTTCAGATTTCATTCCTAAACTGATGAAGAATATTAAGGCATAGACCTTTATATGCATAAGCAGGTACAAGCAGATGGCTGTGTCTAGGAGAGTGAAACGTGTAGAAATGCTGAGCTATGAGCAGCAATAGTGGATATGCAAACCCGAGACTTGTGGGGTACAGACAGCAGGCTTCTAAAATCTGAATAGATCAAGTCAACAATGCGGTATCCTTTTTCTGCATAGATCAAAAGGGCAGAACAGGTCAAAAAGATTTTGTTGTAGAGATCAGAGCACAGTTTAATAGAAAAAAGGGTCAAAGAACTTTCTGTCAATTACAACTGTCATAAATGAAATAGGCTTCCTTGTAAATCAATATCTCTCCTGTAACAGATGTGTTCAAGCAAAAAGACTTAGGTTAGTTAATCAAAAGGTATGCTGTATGATGTGATAATATTGCTTAATGTTTTGTGCTTTTTAAAATTATTAATATATTTTATAATTGCCTTCCACTCTGTAATTTTTGTTGTTGTTGTTGTTGTCGACTTAACTTTATTTATAAGAAGCATCGCATGAATTTTAGGTTGCAAATCACAAATCAAAAAGCAGTTAAGCAAAAAATAAATGTGGGGGAAACACTTTATATAAGTTTGACATTAGTCACTTCTCACCTTTTCAGATCAGGACCCTCTGGTATGCACAGTTCAAATCTTTCATCCCAACTACAAATGTAAATGTTTATAATCACCTTTCTTGTCCCCTGAAAGAGAAACAGAAAAGAGGAACAACTATATTTTGCTGTATAAGGATTCACAGGAGGTTCATGGAAAGTAACATCAGAACACAATGAAGCCTCAAGAAGCACTGGGGCTTGCTCTACATGATAGAGAAGATCATTACATGAGTCAAATTGTTTACAATCCTTGAATTTAATAGTCCATAGCAAATTAGAATTTCTTTATCCAAATTGGAAAATCAGAGGATAATCCAATTAGTCCAGTTTGTGTTAGATGGCTCTTCCCGGTCTAATCAACAATGGCTGAAGGTTGGACTCCTATGATGCAAGCTTGGTGGCAGAAGGCCCATCACCCTAGACCAAGTGGCAACTCTAAGAGGTGATGATGGCTTGTTGGCTAGGAAGACACCTTGAAACTAGTCTACCACACGTGTACTCAAGTGAACACCATGTATTAGCAACAATGAAAAGGATTATATAAATACAAGAAAAACATGCACATTTTTATTTTCAAATGTCTTAAAATATGACAAACATGCCAAATAATATTTATTTTACATCTGTTGTCAAACATTCAAAGTTATTTGAAAACTATCAACAATGCTTAAGGAGGGTAATTGCTTAGCTGGGAAATAATTGAAATTTAAAGGTTGGAAGAACTTTGAAAGTATGTGAAGCAAAGTGACAAGATTGATTCCTATCAAAAAAGACAGAGATCTTCCAGGTATGTTACTGAGCTGTCGCTCATCTTACTACTACATATTGTATTTCTCCTGTAACATAAAAAGAAAGAAAACTGTAATATGCTAATATCATTTTATAAGCATTTAAAAATGCGTTTAGAAATGGCAAGTTAATAGTGATGAAATAATGGAGACAGAAGGTAGAGCAGAGCAAGTAACAAGACTTTGTTTTCAACATATGTCAGGAGTTTGGCATTTAAGTAGAAAGCTACACTTCCCAGTTTAATATTTTTTCAATAATCAAACATTGCTTTATTGCCATTTTTTTGCTGTTAGCACTGGAGCAACAGTGCCATTTAAGTTTCTTACACATTTTATCCCCCACAGTGACTCTAAATAATTTTGTATTTCCTAAAGTAAAACTAGCCCTCAAAACCTAACAATCTACAAACTTGGAGGAGATTGCAAAGACCACTTGCAGAATGTCTGAAACGTTTGGGTAGATGCTATGCCTGAGCTCTAGTTTCCAAGAAGCAAAGCCTGAGGTGGGTGTTCTTATGTGAGTGACTTATTTATTGAGGCGAAAGCTGCTCTCAGGAGAAGGGAAGAGAGGAAAACTGGATGAGAAAGGGTGAAGGAAACTCAGAAAAATGTCATTTCCATTAGAGACTGGCTCTACCTCTGGTAGCATGGAGAAGCTCTGGAGCACCACATTCAACCGGAGTTGGTCCCACCTTGAGGAAAGGGAGGCAGCCTTTTGTACCGTGTGTCAGTTAGTCCCTGCTGAAATCTGTCGTCAGTCCTAGGGACAGATGCTATCCAATCACTGGGGCATGAAGACTCCAAGTTAGATGTGAGCAATAGCCTGGAGAAGGGTGCACCTGTGAGTTGTCATCAGACAGTATCCAAAGCAGATAAAAAATGGGTTCACTGGCCAGAAAACATGATCTGGGTAAGATTCCAACAGTACTCACTACAGACAGTATCATTGGGATAGGTGACAAAAGCCACTAAATGGTAGAGGATTTTGAACAAAACGAGTCACTTTGAATCAATCTAGAAGTCCTTGTACATTTGTGGAAAATACACATCATTTCACAGGGAAAATAGAAGGTGAATATATTGTATTAGTTTTCTGGAGACACCATAACCAAGTGCCACAAAAAAAAGTTTGTTATGTCACAGTTCTGAAAGCTAGAAATCCAAAATCAAAATGTTGACAGAGTTAATTTGTTCTGAGGACTGTGAGAAAAGAATCTATCTAATCCCTGTCTCATTGGCATGTGGATAATCTCTTTATGCTTACATGGTATTCTCATGTGTACATGACTATCTGTTAACTCCCCACTTTTTAAAAGGATGACAGTCATATTGGATGAGGGTGCACCATCCTGACTGCACTTTAACGTGATTACCTCTGTAAAGACCCTATCTCCAAAAAAGATCACATTCAGAGGCACTTGGGGGTAAGCATTCAACATATGAATTTTGGAGGGGCACAATTCAACCCATGACACCTTTGAAAATTATGACAGGGTATTCTCTAGGCAGAAAGTAGATACTTCTTAAGTAAAAAGTCACCCAATTTCAATTTCTGGAAGTATTTTAAATGAATCTAAAAATCTTTAAGCAAAGTGACACTGACTCCAACCCATTCACTTGACCCATTCAATATACAGACAATTTGAGGATAATGTAGATGACGTAAACAAACTTTGTTATTACTTAGACAACATATTAATGAGCTTGAGAGATTTTTTAAATTAATTTCTTACCTATCAAGAGATACTTACATGCATCAGCAATGTACTTTCAGACATTAAATGTAAACAAACACTGCCTAATGAAAACTCCAATACAATTGCTTTCACTATACTCTCAAATAAATGAACCTGCCTATAGAGAAAAATCTACCTAGTATGTTGTTGATAGATAAAATAAGAGCATAAAATGAGACAGACTTATTATTTTAAAAAAGGAAAACAAACTAGTATCTACTGAGCAGCACCAACTCTGTATGTTCAAGGCACTGGGTTAGATCCTTTGCGTATCTCATCTCATTGAAACCTCACAGGAATTCTTTGAGGTAGATATCACCCTCAGATTTACTATGCAAATGTGTAAACTGAATCTGAGAAAGGATAGATAACTTGTAAAGACTTACAAGTAGCACAGCCTAAATTTGAATTCAGGCATGTCTCATTCCAAAATCTTTGCCTTTTCTACTAAATTCCTTTCCATTAATTATAGAGGGGTCTTCAAACCAGCACATCCAAACAAGGGAGCTGAGGAGTTGGAAACTCAGGATATGGGGACCAACAATTATTAATTATTCATTAAGAATTTATTGAGAGCCTATGTCGTGTCAAACACTGTTGTGGGTGCTGAGTGCTGAGAGTACTGTCTTAAAGGAGTTAGGCAAGGTCCCTGCCCTCATGAAGCTTGCATTTGCAGCTACCTAGCTAGATGGATGGATGGATGGAGAGAGAGAGAGAGAGAGATAGATAGATAAACTAAGCTCTAAGTCAATGTAAAAAAGAAAATCTGGCTAGTGTTAAAGTTCAGAGTGCCCAGATCAATTTTGTTCAGTGTTACAACTGCACTTGGCACTGATATCAGATAAGAATTCATCTGAAGGGTCTTTCCACAGATCATACCTTGTAATGTAATGAGCATCCTTACAATAGATGAAACAAGGAGTTTAAATAAGAGCTGCTTTTTTTTATTCCCCACCTATAAAATAAAATCCCCAAGGAAAGCTTAGTAAAAACAGTTCTGTACAGTTCTCAGATAAAATGAGCCAGGTAATTAATTATTTGATTTTTGAAGTTAGTCATGGCACCTTTTTAGAAGGGTTTGAGTAATAGATGGGATATATATCCTCAAAACAAGTCTACTCGAGGACTGTTTATCTCAGCTGATTTTTCTGGTGAATATTGAGCAGCGATAATTTTAAGATGATATTCTCTAACATGTGTTTTGAATGTAGCTCTTTGATAATGCCAGTTAATTACCACAGTTACTGTAACCAACAGTTGAGCACAGAATTGAATTGACATCCTTTTAAGTTTATAGCTTTCTTAATAAACACCCATGCCTAAATAGATTTTCCTCCAGACTCAACTAAATATCTGCAGGAGAAAAAAGAGAGATACCTATAATAGTATTTGTTTATATAGTTCTCTTGAAAATTGTATCCTACATGAAAACACTCTCAGTGATTCCAGGATGAGCACCGCCAGACACACCACCAAATGTGGGGTTCAAGTTCCCCAAAACATTTATCCCTTTCATGAGGCATGTGGAATAAATAAACATTCAAAATCTTAAAAAATTAAACCATATGTTTAAACATGCTACTTGTGCCTTAGCAAGGAAAATGTAAATGTTAAGATAATCAGCTCCAGCTTGAAAGTCTTCAAAATCAGAGTTGTTAAAATGTAGAGCCAAGAGTTGAATCCTGTTCTTCTGGCTCAAGAGCTAATACACATTTTATTATGATACTACTGATTTGCCTTTAAAACAAAATTCCAAGAAAATGAACCTAAAAAACACCATGTTAAAGCTTAAACACTCATTTTTCTTGGGCATTTGGTGAGAAAAGGTTACAGGGACTGTTTACTGACCTCTTACTACATATCAAACCCTATTTCAAGTAGTTCATACTATTGGTGTCATTTTAGCGTTACAACTCTGAACAATAGGTATTATTGTGTTTTTTCTTTCTATTTGGTAAATAAGAAAATTGAACGTCACGTAGGTGAAATGACTTGTCAAGGTCAAGCAGTAACAGGAAGAAACAGGATTCATATTCTGGTCTTTAAACCTATACTTTCAATCACTACCATAAAGAGCCTCCTCCGGGGGTGAAAATTTCGTATAAAGCAGTCATCTAAACAATTCACAGATTAAAAATAATGACTAAAAGTCTGAGGTATGGGAGAACATACACATTGAACAATAATTATGAAACCATAAAATATAGGGGCATTTAACTGAAGAAACACTACTACACTTTTGTGCTCTAAACTAATTACTAATGC
Organism: Pongo pygmaeus; assembly: GCF_028885625.2. Lineage (NCBI taxonomy): Eukaryota > Metazoa > Chordata > Mammalia > Primates > Hominidae > Pongo > Pongo pygmaeus. The sequence continues at coordinate 147,166,063 of NC_072396.2, read as the reverse complement.
AGTATATTCCTTTTAGCTGGTCACTAGAAATACAATTCAAACTGTTTATAGGGAATGTGCACACAAAACATTTGGAAGAATTTGCATTTCCTGAGAAAGATGTTTTATACTCTTGAGAGGCAGCCAATTTAACCTGAAACAAGATTATACAGCTTCTCTGGCACTTTTCCTCAAGGTTACTCACCCTTCCTAGTGAATGTGAATTCCATATTTTGCAGAATACATATTCACACATATGCATTTTAAGCTATATCCATAATGTTCTTTTAAATGAATTACCCATATCATTTGCATTTTATTGATACAAAATATATCAAACAATCTCCAGATAACTACAGTACAATATAATAGTTAAGGGTATAAGGTGTGACATTCTATTGCCTAAGTCTGAATTCCAATTTTGTCACTTATTAGCTCTAAGATCTTGGAAAAGCTACTTAACATCTTTAAGCTTTAGTTTTCCTATATGTAAAAAGAGGATATAAATAGCACTTCATGAGGTTCTTTTGTAGACTAAAAGAGAAAATGTTTTTAAGACATTTAGCACAGGGCATGCCCATTCATTTATTCAAAAATATGTGCTGACAATAATGATCTATCTAAAAAATGAATCAAGAAAACAATTCTATTCATGTTAGCACCTAAAAGAACACTTAGGAATAAATTTAAACAAGAAGGTGAAAAATGTGTACACTGAAAACTACAAAATATTAAGTAAAGAAATTGAAAAATGACACAAATAAATGAATAGATATTTTGTGTTCATGAATTGGAAAAATCAACACTGTTAAAACATTCATACTACCCAAAGCAATATACAGATTCAGCAATCTCTATCGAAATTCCAATGTCATTCTTCACAAAAATTGAAAAAAATACTTCTAAAATTGTTATAGAACCATAAAAGACCCAAAATAATCAAAGCATATATTTTTAAAAAGTTACAGTCATTGTATTTCCTGATTTTAAATAACATTTCATAGCTATAGCAATCAAAAAAGTACGGTATTGGCATAAAAACAGACACACAGACAATGAGTGCTCAGAAATAAACTGGAATATACGTGGTCAACTAATTTTTGACAAGTGCACTATGAAGAGACAATGGATAGACAATAGTATCTTCAATAAATGATGCTGAAACAGCTAAATTTCCACATGCAAAAGAACGAATTTGGACACTTATGAAACAAAGAAAAGTAAACAAAATGGATTAAAAAAAACCTAATGGAAAATATGAAACCGTAAAATTCCTACGGGAAAAACACAGGGGAAAATCTCCTTGACAGTGGCATTGGCAATGATTGGATATCACACTAAAAACTCAAGCTGAGGAAGCAAAAATTAAAAAAATAGGATTATGTCAAACTTTTTGGCATCTGCACAACAAAGGAAACAATCAACAATATGCAAAGGCAGCCTACAGATTGGAGAAAAATGTGCAAGCTCTATATTTGGTAAGGGATTAATGCCAAAATATATTTTACAAACTCAATAGCAAAAAAATAAATAAATAATCCAATTAAAAATGTGTAAAAGGACCTCAATAGACGTTTCTTAAAAAAAGATGTAAAAATGGCCAACAGACATATGTAAAGATGCTAAACATCACTAAACATCAGGGAAATGAAGGATTGCTATCAACCTCACAATGACACATCACTTGACACCTGTTAGGACTGCTATTATCAAAAGACAAGAGGTAATAAGTGTTGACCAAGACGTGAACAAAAGGAAATCATTGCCCACTGTTTTTAGGAATGCAGAGATTGTTGCAGCCATTGTGCAAAAGTTATTGGAGGGTCCGAAAGAAATTAAAAATATGACTACCACATGACTAAGCAAGCCCTTTTCTGAGCATATACCCAAAGGAATTGAAATTACCACCTCATAAAGATATATGCACTCCTCTGCTCACTGCAGCATTTTTCACAATAGCTAAGCTATGAAGTCAATTGAAGTGTCTGTCAAAGGATAAATGGGTAAAGACACTGTGCTACGTACAGTACCACAGTTTCTCTATCTTTTTAAGATAAAGCTTCTTTTACACTTTCTTTATCTTTTTAGGACAATATTGTTCAGCTTCGAAAAGAAGAAAACCCTGCCATGTGTAACAACATAGATGAACCTGAAGGCATTATGATTAATGAAATAAGCCAGATAGGAAAAGATAAAAAGGTGATTACCAGGGATAGGGCTGGCAGATGGGGAGAAAGGGGAGATGTGGATTGAAGGATACAATGTGGCAGATATATAGGATGAATAAGTTTAGAGATCTAATATACAACATGAGAACTATAATAATATTGCTTTGGACTCTACTTTTGCTAAAAGAGTAGATTTTAAGTGCTTTTGTCATACACACAAAATCAGAATAACTATGTGAGATCATTTGTATGTTAATTTGCTTAACTATAGTAACCATTTCATTATTAATACATGAAGTCTTCATGTTATGCTCATTAAATATATAAAATATAAAATATACTTATTATTTAATATGTACTAGACACTATATTAGTCGTTTGGGGTGTATAACTGAACCAAGTATTCAAAAATCCTTGCTTTACTAGCACTTACATTTTAGTGAGGAATAAATGTTAATTATCAGCATTATTATTGTTGCCATCATTCTTATCACCATCATCATGAATATTATTAATGAATGTCCAAAAACTATCTAGAGATCTTAGAGTCTCCAAAAATAATGATATTCTTCAAGGAAGTATTGTTGGTGGGTCACTAGGCTTAGTGGAACAATTCAGGTCATGGCCAATCAACTCTTTACTACACATCAGGCTCTTACTCCATCAAAGGGTATTATGCCAATTTGTTTAGCTCCAAGGATTATGTAATGGATCAATTCATGTGCAGTGATAATGCTGGGAAAGAAAATAGTCAAAAGGTGGCAGATCTACAGAACCCTAAGTCACAGCTGCAATTCCTGGGGCAGAATGTCCCTTTGATCCCATCTTTCACTGCAGGAAGAAAACTAGGAAATAAAACATGAAAAGATTCATTTCAAATTTCCACATGGATCCTCTGGAAGCATAACTTTCAGAGAAGACAGAGGTCCCTCCAGAGGGCAGATAAACAATCTCTTCTCTTTCCATTAAATGGAGAGAGGACCACCTCTGTCGATCACTTACAGTCCTGTTGGCAATATGTAGAGTTTGCAGATGTAAACACAAGTGATAAACACAGAAATCAGAGACAAAATAATGCTAGTAACAGCATCAAAATCAGTCATTTTTGTATTTTGGGAAAGTCCTTCTTTTCTCACATCTGGACAATGAATCAAAGACATCTCAAGAACAGGGGCCCACATGAGACTTTGTAAGATAACCCAGGTCAGAAAGAAAGAGAACAATGCCCTTCACAAGAAAAGTGGACACAGGTACAGTAAGAAAAAAAAAATGAGGTTAACCCGGGCAGGAGAGCTACATGCAACTCCTACTGAGAAAGACTGTGTATCTGAGCAAGATGTTTTATCTGCATGACACACATTCAAGAACTCTTTCGCTGTATGTGTAACCCAAATTTTCCCAAAATGTGACATCTAGCAGCAAGGTGAAATATGACTAAAAATTTGTCAGTCAGAGGGGGCATGGAGACAGAGAAGTGAGAGTGTTCCATGAAGAGGGACAGTATATGAGAAAGACTTCAGGACGTGTACTAGAGGAACCTGTTGTTCAGTCTGGCTGGAAAGCTAGGCAGAAGCTAGTTAGCACTGTTCTTTATAAACTGTGAGACCAAAGGCACCCACACCACAGTGGAAATCACGGATATAAGATAAACTCTCATGCCCATTCACTTAGCATTAATTCTTAGTCAATGATACTCATTATGAATGTAACCCATAACATATCAAATGTATAATTATATGTGTATAATATATAAAGTAATATTTCATATATATATATATATTTTGAAATGGAGTCTCACTGTGTCACCCAGGCTGTAGTGCAGTGGCATGATCTCAGCTCACTGCAACCTCCACCTCCCAGGTTCAAGTGATTCTCCTGCCTCAGCCTCCCAAGTAGCTGGGAATACAGGCATGCACCACCACACCCAGCTAATTTTTGTATTTTTAGTAGAGACGGGGTTTTACCATGTTGGCCAGGCGGGTCTCGAACTCCTGACCTCAGGTGATCCCCCCCCCACTCAGCTTCCCAAAGTCTTGGGATTACAGGCTTGAGCCACCACACCTGGCCTATATTTTATGTTATAACATATACCAACTAATCATAAAACAATTAAGTGTTAATTATTAGTAATTATTCTTTAAGCATTTACTGAACTCCTCCTCTTTGCCAAACACTGTTCTAGGTGCCGGGTGGCCTTCTTGAACAGGCCAAGAAAGGCCCTTGTCTTTCTGAAGTTTACATGTATGAAGAAGGGAGCAAACAATATGCAGGCCAAAAATTTCTTTTTTTTTTCTTATTTATTTATTCATTTATTTATTATTATTATACTTTAGGTTTTATGGTACATGTGCGCAATGTGCAGGTTAGTTACATATGTATACATGTGCCATGCTGGTGCGCTGCACCCACTAAAAATTTCTTTAAAATAATAAAAGTTTTGTGGAGAAAATTATGCCTAGAAATATAATAGAGATTAACTGTAGGATAAGGGACCAAGAAAGATGAGGCTTTAGATAGAGTGTTTAGTTTAGGCCTCTCTGTAGAGGTGGCATTCAAGATGAGACTTGAATGAGAAGGAGATGGCCAGAAGAGCATTTCCACACATATAAACTGAGAGTTCAAGAGCACGTGGTTTCAACAAGCTTAATGTGGTCAAGGAACATAAAGAAAGGCAAGTGGTATGAGATGAAGTTGGACAGGTAAGTACTGGCTAGATCATGCAAAGACTTGGAAGTCAGTGAATGGGTGTAGATTTCATTTTAAGTTAATTGCAAAGCCAATGTGATTTTTGCTCCTTCTCAAATTCCTTATAAAGAGGTCTAGGAAATTTCAAGGGATGTATGTGATGTGTGCTTGTCAATTAATTCTCTTGGTATCCATGTAGCATCTGCCATTTTCTCTGTCCTTTCCCGCTCCAACTACTGCAGTTTCACCTGTAAGTGAAGACTACCTTAAAGTTACGGCGCCGATGACAGAGTACTTAGAAGTGATGTCTTATTTGCCTTCCAGATGCAGACTGGCCTGGTTCTGACTCACACTGTTACATGTGCTTTGTGCTCCAGTATCTGCACTATGCTATGTTTCAAAGTCACTTCAAAGGGAGATGGTGCTCCATCTCACCTGAGTACGTGCTTTACTCTAGTACTTGGATGTTACACTCCGAAACAGCACAGATTTTTGCTCTCCACATCCTACATAGACTTGAGTGGAATAGGTTGTTATTCTTTAATTAGTTTTATTTTTCTCACATATTACAATGAGCCTTACCTTCCAGGGCTCAGGTCTTTGGGAGCTAAGCTTGAAGACAATCTGAGTGATAGACATTATGATGTTCTTAGAATCACTCCCTCTTCTCTTCCTTTCCTCTCCCAAACTGACACTCGACAAAGTTTGAAAACCTCAGCTCTCCTTCTAGTGGAAAAGTTCTTTTTCAAGAGGTTATTCAGTTTCTCAAGTAAATAGAAGAGCCTTGGTTGGCCTGGCCCTATTGCTGCTCTAGACAGGCTAAAGCTAACAAGCTGAAACCTTGAAGTCATTGATAAACTTGACAAGATACATCCCATTAAAATTATTTAGATAAAAATTTATTAGAGTGTGCTGAGAGACACTAAAAGGTGAGGAAGAGAAGACAGAAACTCTAGTCAACTCTTTAAGAAGCTTTGCTTCAAAGAGGAGCAGAAAACGCAGTTAATGCTAAAGCAGGATAAATATTAATAATATCTTATATATGTAGAACTCAGGCTTGGGGGTGTCCTGCCAATTTAAGACAGTTAGTAAGTATATCTTATAATGCGGGATTCAAATCCAAGTATTTCTGGATCTCAAATCTCCTATTAGTTCCACTATACCATGATGCAATATGTATCTGAAAAATTCACCCTGAAATATTGACTTTAAACATACCAAACCTGTTTTAACTCTACATGGCTATTTCCTCTTACACAGTATTCCAGAAATTAACCCAAATTTTCAATTGATCTCATTGCTACTCAAAGCATGGTATATCTATTTGAGTTTGTGCTTTCACTTTGGAGCAGGGGAATGAGGAATTACTGTTTAATGGGCACAGAGCTTCAGTTTGGGAAGGTGAAAAATTTCTCATGATGGATTGAGGTGATGGTTGCACAATAATGCAAATGTACTTAATACTACTGTACTTAATACTACTGAATCATATGCTTAAAAATGTTAAGATAGTAAATTGTTATTTTACCACAATTAAAAATAAAAAGTTCTTAAATTTAAAAAAAAAAAGCATGGCATATCTATTAAACACAGAAGTAACTAGTGAATTTGTCAAATTTGAAAGATCTGCTTTGCATTCTGTTTGTTAACAACATTCCAGAAAAACCTTTTGGTTGATGTGAAAGAACTAGAAGACTGGAGTCTACATTTTTGCCTCTTGTATTTAATTCACACATCATACTAGGACCTTTGGGTCTATTTTTATATTCTTAGTGGAAAACGACACATGATAAATGACCCTTAACAGATTCTTTTTCTGAGTTCCAACCATGATAGCAAACACAACTTGCCACTTTCCAAACCCCTGGATTATTTTTGTAGTTTCTTGATTATGTGGTAAGTGCAGTCCACAACAGAAAATCAATACTGATGGGTAAACACAGCATGGTCTAAGTCCTTGAAGAGTTTATGTTCCTGGAATAAATGCCACACAGAAATAGACTGGAAGCATGGCTTAGACCCATGCATAATGAATGCCCTAACTTTCCCTTTCAAGAATTGATTTATAATGAAGAAATTTTGAAAAACAATGGTACTGAGGCCTTAATATTTCTATTTGCTTCATTTTACCTGAAAAATGAGTATAACTTGGCTTCCAATTTAAAAAGCCAAATACATAGAAACAGAGAGTAGAAGAGTGTTTATCAGGGGAAGGGAGGTAAGGGAAATGGGGAGATATTGGTCAAAAGGCACAATGTTGCAGTTATGTAGGATACAGAGGACTAGAGATCTAATGGAGAGCATGATGGCTATAGTTAATAATATTGCATTAGAGTTGGGATTTTTGCTAAAAGAATAGGCTTTGGGAGCTCTCACTTCAAAAAATAGTAATTATATGAGGAGATATGTTAATTTACTTGACTATAGTACTGTTTTCACAATGCATATGTGTATTAAAACATCATGTTGCACACCTTAAATACATACAATTAAAAAAAGATAATGCTGTACACAAGAACTTGAATAAATCCCCAGATAATTATGATGAGTGAAAAAAAGCCAATTCCAAAAGGTTATATACTGTGTAATTGCATTTATATAGCAATCTTCAGATGTCAAAATTGTAGAAATTAGAGAACAGATAACTGTACGCCCAGGGCTAGGGATGAAGGTTTTGGGAAAGGTAGGTGTGGCTATAAAAACAACAGGAGATGTCCTTATGATAATAGAATTCTTCTGTATCTTGACTGTATCAACATCAACATCCTAGTTGTGATATTGCACTATAGTGATTGAAAGATATTGAAAGATATTGCACTATAGTTTTGCAAGATGTAGTTTTCAAAACATTGGGGGAGGGAACTGTGATGGGTACACTGAATGTCTCTGTATTTTCTTAAAATTACATGTGATTTTATTATCTCTATTATCTTAAAATAAAAGTTAAGGCTTTCCTATATATGTACAGAGGTACACACTGGCAAAAATAAACAACTAACCATACCTAAAACTGTAATGAAAATTTTCACTTTCTTCAAACCCATACATAAATGGAAAAAATTATTTACAACTGTGGCCTAGAATTTTCATTTATCTTTTTCCTAAAAATAAACATAAGTAAACGTGAAATTCCCCTTCTTAGTACCATGAAACAAAATGAGAATTACCAGATTTAAAATGATGCTGCAAAGAGCAGATGGTCCAAGAGCTAAATGTATTAATGTTATGTTTTTATATCAGTAAAGATAGGATTTAATTTCCAATAAAAATAGAGATATAATTAAGAAAGCTTTCTCAGACATGCTATATATAGGCAATAAAAATTAATGTACATTTCTATAAAAACATAAAAAAGTAAGAATTATCTATCTGGATTTTTTTGTCATAACCAGACAGGTAAGTCATTATAGATTAAATGTCATGTGTTTGACTGCTTTTCAAGTAGTGTCCAAAGTCACCTCCCACATTGTGAGTTAAAAAAAAAAATCAACACTCTAACAGTGCTAACAACGAATCAGATTGCCTTCAAGGAAGGAGGAACTGCTCAAATCTTCTTGGCAGCTCTTAGAAGCCAACCCGTTCAAACCAGTTTCTGTCCAAGAAATAGCTCACATACTAGAGAATATTAGTTACTGAGGAATAACTGAGTTCATTTCCCCTCCAGGAACCGGCTCCTAGTCGTGGCAACCAAATTGATAACAATTCATTTACACACAGTATCTCAGGTCAGCTTCAGTCAGGTCACCTAATCCCCTCTGCATTTGTCCTAAAAATGTGATAATGACTAAATCATTTGTAGGTGCCAATTTAAAATAACATAGGACCCTGGAGAGCTAACCACAAACCTGTGTTTCTTCATCATTTTTTCATTCTGTTCAGCTACCACAAAGCTGCAGTCTCTCACACTGACACTTAATAAAAAGCTGCAAATCGATCCCTTATGAAGATAAATCAAACAATAAATGACTAGGTTAAGTAGAAATCTGATTGGTGTCCTCTCTATAACCATTCATTCATTCATCAAATATACAGTGGGCACCTATAATGTAAAGCAGGAAAATGTAGGTAAGGGGAGTAGACCCTAGATGTAGAGAGAATTAAAATAAAATACAAGCTTCTCAGACACAAAATATCATGTCTTTTATGATTCCATTGATATAAAACTTCCAAAACAGGCAAATCCATAGAGACAGAAAGTAGATGAGTGGTTGACAGGGGCTGGAAGGAGGGGGAAGAGAATGACTTCTGAATGGGTACAGGGTTTCTTTTTGCAGTAATGAAAATGTTTTGAAAGTAGACAGAGGTTATGGTGACACAACATTGAAAATATGCTGAATGCTATTAAAGTGTTCGTTTTAAAATGGCTAATCTTTGTTATGTGAATTCTACCTCAAACCACGTGATTAATTGAAAACCCAGACTTTTCACTAATGTAGGTGCAAGATCTTAGGCAAATTTCATAACCTCTCGGTACCATCAGCTTTTTCAGAGTATAATTTGGGATAACATTGTCCTCCTCATAGATTAACCTCTTTAGAGTCCTTGACATAGTGTTTGGCACTCACTAAATGCCCGATGGGAATGAGGAAGAGGCCAATGAGATGCTGGACACTGTGGCAGACAGAGAGGTCAGAAATGGGTCCTGATCTTAAGTTGCTCGTGGTCAAGACGGGAGAACAGAGAAGTTAGCAACAAATTGGAATGAACTCCAGCAAGTACGAAACGAAAGGACTGAATAAAACCTCATGGGAATGAGATGGAGTGAAAGATTAATTCTATTTGTAGGAATCAAAGAGAATTTCATTGAGGAAGTGAATTCAAAGACAAATCATGAGAGATATTTAGACATTACCAGATGAAAAGGAAAGACATTCCTGGAAGAAAGAAGAGCAGGTGCAAAAATCACAGACTCACAGAAGGTTTGTTTGCCTCCCATCAACAAGCTTTGCAGAAATAGTACACCTCAGACAAAGGCATAAGCACTGGGGATTCTTAGGATCAATAAGCAACCTTCAGACGAGGAACTATAAACTATCAAGGACAAGGAATTTACATTAATCATCTCTTTTGTTAGCCCATGTAAAAGGAAAACTACTAAAATAAGTAAATGTGTAATGAAATTGGACTTATGGAAAGTTTTTGTTTCTCAACAATTGAAAGGAATAAACAAGGTGCTGTCTACTAGAATCTTAGAGAAACCTTCCCAAACAAGGGGAGATAGAAAAAAAAAAAAACTAGCAAACTGGAATTACTTGTTGCCTTCTACTGTGTGATTTGGTGGTCTCAACTTTCTTCTTTAGATGCCAAGTAAACATATCCCTTATTTGTTTAAACTGAAGGCAGCTGAATGATGAATGCTTGAATGATACTATTTTCAAATAGTAAAGAAGGGTTCTTCATTAGGTTGTCAAAGCTAATTTTGTCTGGGCTTTATCTTCACTCTGCTGTTTTAAAGTAGTAGAGTTATATAGCTGCCAAAGAAAGGTGATTTTCAGAAGAAAATAATTTTCCTTTTGAGTCTGGTGCATAATAGGCAGGTACATTTAGATTCAAATGGCAGTCTTGTTTAGTAAAAAAGTCAGTATTTGGAGAAAGGGCAAATGGAATGGAGCCCTTGAGTGACCTTGAGCAAGTCACCTATTTCTCACTGGACTCTTATAAAACCAACTGAGATAAAGCAGGTGAAAGTATTTTCTACATTGAAGTATTAAGTCATTTAGCATAAGTTTACATTCTCAGTGGTGACTGGTGACTATATACTTCTAAATTAATGAGAATTCAGTAAGCGAACATCTCATCTTTGACATATGAACACAACTCATGTCAGAAACACATTCATTGGAGATTAAAGTGGTCCATACCACTCCCAGTACAAAAGCTGAAAAGCCAAATATTTCTAATCCACTGAAACTGTTGGTGGAATTCATTATATAGAAGCTATTAGCTTGTAATGGATATGAAGGATAAGGAAAATGAGAGCTGCTGGCTCAGTGAGAAAATGAGAGCTGCTTATTCAGTCATCCTTCCTGGAAGGTATGGATGTTCTCTTTCACATCCCAGGTCTTTTGCAAATTGTATTACTCTCATGAATTTATGGGGTATCAACGTGCTCAGAAGTATTGGTAGGTGCTATGAGGGTGAGAGATTAAAGATGGCATAGTTTTTCCTTCCCAAATAGGGAGCATATTGCTGACAACCTGAGATCACGTTCTGCATTTGTTCAACAATTATGTTTAAGTACCCACTCTGTTCATTTCACAGTGTCTGGATCACAGTACACACATATGAAGACATTCTCTTTGCATGAACTACTGCTAAATTGAATGTGAGTGACAAATGATTGATAGAACTGGAAAAAAACGACTATATTAGCAGGAAGAGGACAGAAGAGTTCTGCATATAGCTATTGAGGATGACTTTATGAAGGAAGAAGTGTTTGAGGTGGATCTTGATGGACTGTAAGGTTTAAACAAGCAAAACGGATGAGGAAGAGAGAACTACATGGATATATGCTCCAGGGAGATTCATTCAGAATCACAGATCTGCATCTGCCTTGGCCAGAGAAGTTTCTTGGTGCTCTGGTTATTAATTATCTATATAAGCTAAAACTTTAATGTCAGATGAAAAGAGATTAAGTGAGCATGTGAGATCAGCAAGCAACTAATCCAGATGAGGATGCAGTTAGTGAAGATTTATGCTGCCTCTGGGCGTGACTTTCTCTCTCCTAATGTTTCTGTTTCTCTACCTGCCCTCCATGAAATCAATATGAAAGCAGATCTGTCATACATATGGTGAAGATAGGTGTGACAAAAGGACAAAAGTCAAGTCAGAGTTCTTGGGTTATAATTCTTTTGCTTTTTTGTTCTGGTTTCCCATAACAAGATTAAGAAAGTGGGTAACTCCTTTGAGAATCTAAAGAAAGCTATTAGAGCCCCTATTCCAGAAAAAAAAATGCAGATTTCTACCCAGACATTTTTCATACAGTTTTATGGGAATCAGGACCCCCTAAGGATCATATATACCACCTCTTGGCATGCACTGAACCTTGTTATAGATGTCCAAAAGACAGCCAAAAAAAAATCCTCGCTAAAATCATTAACTTGCTTTATGTATTAGTCAATGGGTCCACCATGTTTGGAATTACCTCCACTTCTGCCAAATGAATTGGCAGAAATTCCAGCATACAGAATGTCTTTTCCCACTTACAGAGATTGTTAATTATTTCCTCAGACCTCACACACCAATATAATTAATAATATCTCAGATGGTTTTAGGTCTAACGTTTAAGTCTTTTATCCATCTTGAGTTGATTTTTGTATAAGGTGTAAGGAAGGGATCCAGTTTCAGCTTCCTACATATGGCTAGCCAGTTTTCCAAGCACCATTTATTAAATAGGGAATCCTTTCCCCATTGCTTGTTTTTGTCAGGTTTGTCAAAGATCAGATAGTTGTAGATATGTGGCATTATTTCTGAGGGCTCTGTTCTGTTCCATTGATCTATATCTCTGTTTTGGTACCAGTACCATGCTGTTTTGGTTACTGTAGCCTTGTAGTATAGTTTGAAGTCAGGTAGCATGATGCCTCCAGCTTTGTTCTTTTGGCTTAGGATTGACTTGGCGATGCGGGCTCTTTTTTGGTTCCATATGAACTTTAAAGTAGTTTTTTCCAATTCTGTGAAGAAAGTCATTGGTAGCTTGATGGGGATGGCATTGAATCTATAAATTACCTTGGGCAGTATGGCCATTTTCACGATATTGATTCTTCCTATGCATGAGCATGGAATGTCCTTCCATTTGTTTGTATCCTCTTTTAACCATAAAAACCCTAGAAGAAAACCTAGGCATTACCATTCAGGACATAGGCATGGGCAATGACTTCATGTCTAAAACACCAAAAGCAATGGCAACAAAAGCCACAATTGAAAAATGGGATCTAATTAAACTCAAGAGTTTCTGCACAGCAAAAGAAACTACCATCAGAGTGAACAGGCAACCTACAAAATGGGAGAAAATTTTCGCAACCTACTCATCTGACAAAGGGCTAATATCCAGAATCTACAACGAACTCAAACAAATTTACAAGAAAAAAACAAACAACCCCATCAAAAAGTGGGCGAAGGACATGAACAGACACTTCTCAAAAGAAGACATTTATGCAGCCAGAAAACACATGAAAAAATGCTCACCATCACTGGCCATCAGAGAGATTCAAATCAAAACCACAATGAGATATCATCTCACACCAGTTAGAGTGGCAATCATTAAAAAGTCAGAAAACAACAGGTGCTGGAGAGGATGTGGAGAAATAGGAACACTTTTACACTGTTGGTGGGACTGTAAACTAGTTCAACCATTGTGGAAGTCAGCGTGGCGATTCCTCAGGGATCTAGAACTAGAAATACCATTTGACCCAGCCATCCCATTACTGGGTATATACCCAAAGGACTATAAATCACACTGCTATAAAGACACATGCACACGTATGTTTATTGCAGCACTATTCACAATAGCAAAGACTTGGAACCAACCCAAATGTCCAACAATGATAGACTGGATTAAGAAAATGTGGCACATATACACCAAGGAATACTATGCAGCCATAAAAAATGATGATTTCATGTCCTTTGTAGGGACATGGATGAAATTGGAAATCATCACTCTCAGTAAACTATCGCAAGAACAAAAAACCAAACACCGCATATTCTCACTCATAGGTGGGAATTGAACAATGAGAACACATGGACACAGGAAGGGGAACATCACACTCTGGGGACTGTTGTGGGGTGGGGGGAGGGGGGAGAGATAGCATTGGGAGATATACCTAATGCTAGATGACGAGTTAGTGGGTGCAGCGCACCAGCACGGCACATGTATACATATGTAACTAACCTGCACATTGTGCACATGTACCTTAAAACTTAAAGTATAATAATAATAAAAATAATAAAAAAAAATCTCAGATGAAAAATGATGTTCCCCACCCTGTGTCCAAGTGTTCTCATTGTTCAATTCCCACCTATGAGTGAGAACATGTGTGTTTGTTTTTCTGTCCTTGCGATAGTTTGCTGAGAATGATGGTTTCCAGCTTCATCCATGTCCCTACAAAGGACATGAACTCATCCTTTTTTATGGCTGCATAGTATTCCATGGTGTATATGTGCCACATTTTCTTAATCCAGTCTATCATTGATGGACATTTGGGTTGGTTCCAAGTCTTTGCCTGTTGTGGGGTGGGGGGAGGGGAGAGGGATAGCATTAGGAGATATACCTAATGTAAATGACGAGTTTATTGGTGCAGCACAACAACATTGCACATGTATACATATGTAACAGACCTGCACATTGTGCACATGTACCCTAGAGCTTAAAGTATAATAAAAATAATAATAATAATAAAAGAAAAAAAAAAAGAAAAATGAATTTGAAAAAATATATACCACGTCATATTAAACCACAGGTTTATATTAAAAATAATTAGCATGTCAGAAGTTACTTATCTGTTTCCAAAGTTATTAGATACATGTTGGGAATGAACAAAAGCTGGTCAATATAGTTATTTCTAAAACACATATAAAATTATACCGTGGCCTCTTCAAGCCTATCATTTCTAAAATCACCACTCATTCCCAGCCCTTCCTGGAAGTGACCTCTTCCTTTTGTATGATGAGGTCACAGGGCCACTTTAAAGGCAAATGATGGGTCTTGTACATTTTTGGATCATCTGTAGCACCATGTACTTACATAAAAGGTGTTCAGTAATCTTATTTTGAGTAAACGAAAGATGCTCTCAGGATAAGGCTGTTTCTGAAGTCTCTGAATCAGAGGCATCAATATCACCTGGGAATTTGTTAGAAATGCACAATCTTGGGACCACACCTAGACATACTGCATCAAAAATTCTGGCAGTAGGACTCCACATTCCGTGTTTTAAAAGCCTTCTAGATGGTTCTAAAAGCAAGCTAATGTGTGAAAACCATTAGTCTAGATAAATGATGTGACCAAGAGAAGATTTTTTTTCTCCAAAATACTGAGACGCTGCTAAGCTACAATTTCAAATACATTAAATTCATCATATTAAGAAAAAATATTGGGTAATTGAAGCAGCATTGTCAAGGGAATAAGGCAGTCAGGAGTTTAAATACTGGCTCTGCCATTTTCTAGCTGTGCAACATTGAGCACACTTTGTAACATCTCTGAGCTATACCTTTCTCATTTGTAAAATAAAGTCATTGTACAAATTGATTTAAAGGTCCCTACCAGCCCCATAATTCTGTATTTCTTTATAGGCAAGTATTTAGTATGAATTTACTGAATGCCTAGCAAAATTCCAATAAATCTGGAGGATGGTAAACAACAAAAGATAACATCTAATTTGAAGAAGTTCAAAATCCAACTAGGAAAATATGTCACTTACATATCAAGGCAGAAGATTAGAGAGTGACATAAAAATGTGAGCCTGACGGTGGCAAGGTCAACTGAGAATTTAGAAAGCCTGCCCTTTCAATAGGGATGATTTGAGAGATGTCCAAAAGATCAGTCTGACTGGAATACCTTCCTACCCCTGAGCTATGTCACTGTCTCCAGATAAATTTCTCCAGCCATATTTGGGTAACAGAATTAGGTAGAAGTTTATCAGCTTGGGAGCTGCTTGTATATTCCAGGTATCGCACATAATGCTTTTCATGCATATTTTTATTTTAAAAGCTCATAAATACCCAAAAGTCAACTAGTAATATCCTCTCTATTTCACAAATGAGGAAGCTGAGGCTCAGAGATTTTAAATAGCTTACCGAAATTAACACATTCAAGACATGGAGCTGAGGTTCAGTGAAACTTGAAAGTCCGTTTTTTCTACTATATACAAGTGACTCTCTAGAGAGATAAGGTGATATGGTTTGGCTGACTCTCCACCCAAATTGCATCTTGAATTGTATTTCTCATAACTCCCACGTGTCATGGGAGGGACCCAGTGGGAGGCAATTGAATCATTGGGGTGGTATCCCCTATGCTGTTCTTGTGATAGTGAGTGAGTTCTCATGAGATCTAATGGTTTAACAGCACGTAGCATTTCCCCTGCTGGCACTTATTCTCTCTCCTGTCAATCTGTGAATAGGTGACTTCCACCATGATTGTAAGTTTCCTGAGGCTTCCCCAGCCATGCAGAAGTGTGAGTCAATTAAACATCTTTCCTCTACAAATTACCCAGTCTCAGGTATGTCCTTATAGCCATGTGAGAATGGACTAATACATAAGATTTAGATAGATAAGACACAGCCGGTTGTTCCATGAGTAGATGCTGCGTATAGACAAACAAGCCATTATTGCATGTGAGAGCAATACAGTAGGAATAAAAATGTCAGTAAAGTCCTCAGAATTCTAACAGAACTCACATTCAGAATGGACGATTATTGACATCTTTTTCATATGAAAACTGAGTGGCAGCTAGAGGA
Organism: Pongo pygmaeus; assembly: GCF_028885625.2. NCBI lineage: Eukaryota > Metazoa > Chordata > Mammalia > Primates > Hominidae > Pongo > Pongo pygmaeus. The sequence goes on along the minus strand of NC_072396.2, from coordinate 147,149,783 downwards.
ATTCTTTCATGTGAATCTAAGACGATGGGAGAAAGAAATATTTTCATTTTGTATTTATGATCTTATTTCCACACAAAAAACACTCCATTTTATAAAAGTTGAGATTAAGCATTAACGCTTCTATAGCGTTGAGATGTTCTGCAAAGCAAAGAACTATTAAATAGAGCCCACTTAGGGCAAAAGCTCCTGGAAAATACATGCGTCAGGTTAAATGAATTTAAAATGACTTGGAAATTATAAAGTGGTCCTCATAGGAATTAAGATTTTTTACATTCTAAAAGGAATGTATACCTTTTGCTTCTGAAAGATTCAAGGCTTTATTTAGCTGCTGACTAACCTAATCAGCAACCGGTTCTTCAAATAAGTTGATTACTTATGAAGTAAGGTCCTGAAGCCTTACTTCATAAGCTTTTACACAGCTTAGCTTTTACTCTGATAAACTCTTTGGACCAGAAACCATGGAAACATTTTTTTAATAAAAGGCAGAAGGATCTTATTAAATCACTACTTAATTAACACGTACTGTTCAGGCTTTTACTGACATATTGGGTCATCTTGGGCCTGCCATAATTATTTAAAAACATTTATCTTAAACCTGCTCTAATAAATTTACATAGTTACGCAAATCCCTGTTCTGCTTCTAATTGTCATTGTATCAGTGGGTGTATTCGATTTAATTTGGCTAGTGACATCTATTTTAGGGAAACTGAATTTCTGTTTAAGTGTGAGTATTGCTCTGCATTCTAGAATACATTCAGTTCTGTTCCACTTGCAAACCTGAAGCAGTTTTTACCTCAACTGCATGCGGAAGTCATCTAGGTAACTTTTAAAATTTACTGAATTCCAGCCGGGCGCGGTGGCTCACGCCTGTAATTCCAGCACTTTGGGAGGCCGAGGCGGGTGGATCACGAGGTCAGGAGATCGAGACCATCCTGGCTAACATGGTGAAACCCCATCTCTACTAAAGATACAAAAAATTAGCCGGGCGTGGTGGCGGGCGCCTGTAGTCCCAGCTACTCGGGAGGCTGAGGCAGGAGAATGGCGTGAACCCGGGAGGCGGAGCTTGCGGTGAGCCGAGATCACGCCACTGCACTCCAGCCTGGGCAAGAGGGCGAGACTCCATCTCAAAAAAAAAAAAAAAAAAAAAAAAAATTTACTGAATTCCAAGATACAACCCCTAGAGATTCTGATTCAATTGGTTTTCTGTGTATCCTAAGTGATGGTACTTTGAAAAAGCTGCCCAGGTGATTCAAATGTATTGTCATAGTTAAGTATTACTGTAGAGAATGTGTTCTCATATAGAAAGAAAACTCATCTCATGAATTTCACAAGAATTCCTTTAATTGGGAAGGGGCTGAGAAAAGAAATATACCTACAAGCCTTCATAAAAACTTAACCTCTCTTTGTGACAAAATATTGCTTATTGTAGGGGGGTGTTGGAATCAGCTTAAGTGTCCAACAGAAAGTGAGCAAATAAATAATTTTATATACATATAAATGTAAAGCAATCAAAACGTTTAGAAGAAAAAAACAGTTATATTATTTTTTAATACAAAGAATATATAGGTATATATATAGTATAGGTATATATTTTATATATATATATATAAAATGCTTTTTGGACATTATAGGAAAGCATGGAAAATTAAATGCTGTCATCCTCAGCAAACTAACTCAGGAACAGAAAACCAAACATCGCATGTTCTCACTCATAAGTGGGAGCTGAACAATAACAACACATGGACACAGGGAGGGGAACGACACACACTGGGGCCTGTCAGGGGGGTGTAGGGGGAGGGAGGGTATCAGGAAAAATAGCTAATGCATGCTGGGCTTCATACTTAGGTGATGGGTTGATAGGTGCAGCAAACCACCATGACACACATTTACCTATGTAACAAATCTGCACATCCTGCACATGTACCCCGGAACTGAAAATTAAAATAAAAAAGAAAATTAAAAAGAAAAAGGAAATAATCTAAAATAATACCTAGCAACAGTCTGTGTTAATGATCTGGTGACTTTCCATTCCCAATCTCCTCTTCACGTCCTCCACTGTTCCTTATTATTATTATTATCATACACGCACCCAAACATACATAGGTATATGTGTGTATACATATATATTACGCATATACACATACACACACATATAGAGTTTTTAAAAATAAATAACTAAATATTACTCCACAGCATCACAGATTCTGTATATAGTTTTATAGCCATTTAAAATAAACTAAAATGTTACTTTATGGCATCGTTTTTATATTTTCCTCATCATTAAGAAGAAAGTTGAAAAACTTATATTATCTACATTTTAGCAAAGCTCTTCAATTCCTTCCATAAGGGTACTGCAAGTCCACTTATCTGTTTGCCCTCCTGTAGGTTTCTCTTCCTTTCCCTGCACAGCTCTGCATGACACGTGGCACAGGGAAGGGGAATCAGGGGAATGGAGAGAAGTCTAATCCCTGAAAACTGCATTTTCCAGCTCCCTCGTCAATGGGCTTCCAGGTAGTTATAGTTAGTGGGAGATACTAGAGGAATGTGGAGAGTAGAAAAAGGAGAGTAGGCAGAACATTTTTCCCTCTCTCTGTCCATTTCAGAGGGTCTCTGGCAGTTAACGCTGCTCCTGTGTTGTTTCCAGCTCCTGCATAACCTCTACCTTCGTGACCCCAGTTCCTGTCAATGGTCTAGGCTGTGCCAACAACATCTCTGCCCTGTGGCCCATTGTCTCACTGTCCTGTTTGTCTTTTCAGCTACTCTAATACTTTTATAACTAATTTTCTGGCTCTGCTTACTTGAATTTTTTCCTGACTGATACAAACACATTATTAGAGGAATATTTGCTGGGACAAAAGAGAAGCTCATTTTAAAATAAAGTTTATATTGCACAATACAGAACTGTTCTGGAGCCAGTATGTAAAACTTTACGAGACAACATGTTTTCCTGGACCCTGCATTTCTGGGATTCACCTTTCTCTTGTAATCTCTGTCAGTTTCAAAGGTACATCTTTCTTTATTTTGCATTTGTTTGATTGTCTTTTTCCCCATATGTTTATCCGTCATATATACTTATTCTTTATGAATTGCTTGCTCCCCTTTTTTTCCTGTGTTAATCTTTTCCTGGTTTTTAAGCCTGAATATACCAAAAGTCCAGGGTCCCTGTTCATTGAATTCACAAATTCATACTCAGTACTTATCTCTGTGCCTGACAAATAATAAATATTCATTATTATTAATTAAATAAATGAAGAAATGCATACAGATGTTCTAGTCTGTTTAACAAGCCTGCTCTATAATGTATTTTATTATCTAGTAGGAAAATTTTTCCTCTCATTATTGTTTTATTTGCCCTCAATATTTTCTTGAATGATTTCATTCTTTAGCAATAAACTTCAGAAGAAATTTCATCGAGTTCTTTTCTTCCCCCTGAAAACATTTTTCCAATTGGTACTTTGATTGAGATAGTGTTAAATTTCTAAATTAAATTGGTAGAGAGTTGACATCTTTAGAATAATTGATCTTTACACCTGTCTTGGTTAGTCCGTGTTTGTGCTACCCCCACCACTTATGGTCCACCCATTTCTACACTGCTTTCTGTCAGGAGACTCTATAGTTCAGGCTTCCTTTCCATCTGACTTCTGGTTAGGTTCAGCCAAGGGAAAGAACTGAAAAAACATGCGGGATGGTAAAAGATTTTTTCTCACGGCTCCTCTTGCTTCAGTGCCATGTTTCTGGAAGTGGCTAAGTTTCCCCTGCTTCCTGACCACATCTCTTCTTCCTCAACTCCATCTCTCTAACCAGGCTCTCATAAAGCTGCTCCTGTCCCTTTCCCTTTCAGATCTTGATGTGGTAATGGCTCCACACTTTTGTTAGTCTCTATGTATCTCAACATTCTGTTAGTCTCTATGTATCCCAACATTCATTATTGCTTCCCTTAACCCCGTGCACAGCTCTCAGTAGTCCTCTGATTAAAATATGTTTGAAGTCCCAGCTGAGTCCTTCTTTGATTTCTTACTGGCCCTCTGACTAACAGTCATCCAGTCCATTTATTTAGGCTTTGTAAAGTTCTATGCTGTTTAAATGAAAGATAGCATACTTTATCTTAAATTAAATTTTATGTATTTTTTATTTTTGTTTTCGTTAGTGGAATACTCTTGTATTTTCTAACTGGTTGTATTTAATATGTAGTCATGAATAGATGTAATTTTCATGAGAAATGTTCAAATACAATACAAAGCCAGAATAAAAAAGAATTACAAACTTTGTAAACACATATAATATCAAATAAAATCCCAAGAAAAAAATACCACCAACATTCTTAAAGGTAGGTTTTAATACTTGGGTTTTGTGTGATTTTAAGATAGTAATATCCACTGTTTAAAAAATTGATAATTGGGCCAGGCACGGTGGCTCACGCCTGTAATCCCAGCGCTTTGGGACGCTGAGGCGGTAGGATCACGAGGTAAGGAGTTTGACACCACCCTGGCCAACATGGTGAAACTCCGTCTTTACTAAAACTACAAAAATTAGCCAGACGTGGCGGCATACACCTATAGTCCTAGCTACTCGGGAGGCTGAGGCAGGAGAATCGCTTGAACCTGGGAGGCGGAGTTTGCAGACAGCCGAGATCGCGCCACTGCACTCCAGCCCACCGACAGAGTGAGACTCTACCTCAAAAAAAAAAAAAAGGGATTATTGAAGACAGATGTAAGTAAAATTGAAAAATATGCAGGGCAGAGAATAACCTATATGTGGAAAACGTTTAAGTTACAACTTCTACTTTCCTAGCCCCACCTAACCACTAAAATCTTGAATAGCAGAGAAAATAGTTACTGAAATAAACTAAATGGAGCTGACAAAATTATTCAGGATGGCAGGTGGAATTTTTTACGCTGAGATCTCAATTCACAGCAGGATATTCCCCACATTGCCAGTGGTCAGCATTTTGATTCAAACTATTTTCAGTGGTTATTTTAGGGATGTGATTACATGTTTCACTAATCAATGCCATGAAAGGGTCAATAATACTGTAGCTAAAGTGGTATACAGCTTTAACTAATTGTTTTTTATGTCAATACATATGCAATTTGTTGAAATTTTAATATTTTAAATATTTATAATGTGAGGTTTTCAACCACAACTTATAACTGATTCTGCTATAACTAATTCATAGAAGCAGAACAGAGTGGAAATAATGCAGGCCGTCACATACACCTTAGCCAACCCAATGACTCTGATAATACAATATCCACTATCCATCCCTCAGAGAAGAATTGTAAGAGTACAAGAATGCAGCACGTGTACCACAGCTTTCTAAAATGCTATGCAAATGTTAGCTGTGATGAATGCAAACGAATTTTCCAAACAAAATCCATTTGTGTGTTGTTAGCTGCTTACATTGTGAGTGCTTATATTATGAATCATAAGGAGATGATGTTCAGGTATCTACACTGGAATCAAAAAATATTTTAATAGGCTAAGGAAATGGTATGCCTGCCATATTATTAGTAGAAGTACATATTATGACAGAGTAACTTTGTAGCATGTTGCTAATGACTGTTCAAACTGTATCTAATACATAGAAAATTCAGCTACATTTTCTCATATATAATGACTGTGTTACTAACTTGCTTTTAAAATATCTGTATGATAAGAACAAGTGTAATGTCTTCTTGGTTGCATTAGCAAAATAAAGACAACACTCAAATACAATAGGCATGGAGGCCTCAGGGACCCTAGGTCTAGGTAAACACGGCAGAAACTAAATCTTAAATTGCCTAAATCAGCCACCATTTGAAATAATGGCAATTGTCAAGGGGAACTGATGACAGGGTATTTTCAGCCTCCTCAATGCCTATATTTTTCAGGCAAAAAGTTAAAAAAGAATGATATGGTGTGGCTGTGTCCCCACCCAAATCTCATCTTCAATTATAGTTCTCATCATCTCCACATTGCATAGCGGGGGACCTGGTGGGAGGTAATTGAATCATGCGGATGATTTCCTCCATGCTATTCTTGTGAGAATACGTTCTCATGAAGTCTGATGGTTTTATAAGGGGCTTCCCCCTTTGCTAGGTTCTCATTCTTCTTCTCCTTGCCGCTGCCATGTGAAGAAGGATGAGTTTGTTTCCCCTTCCACCATGATTGCAAATTTCCTGAGGCCTCCCTAGCCCTGTAGAACTGCGAGTAAATCAAACCTCTTTCCTCCATAAATTACCCAGTCTTGGGTATTTCTTCATAGCAGCATGAGAACGGATTAATACAGTAAATTGATACTGCAAAGAGTGCGGTGCTAATGAAAAGTTACCCGGAAATGTGGAAGTGACTTTGGAACTAGATTAACAGGCAGAGATTGAAACAATTTGGAGCACTCAGAAGAAGACAGGAAAATGTGGGAAAGTTTGGAACTTCCTAGAGACTTACCGAATGGCTTTTACCAAAATGATAATAGTGATATGGAAAATAAAGTCCAGGTTGAGGTGGTCTCAGATGGAGGTGGGGAACTTATTGGGAACTAGTGACATTTTGCCTCTGCCCCAGAGATCTGTGGACCTTTGAACTTGAGAGAGATGATTTAGGGTATTTGGCAAAAAAAAAAAAAAATTCTAAGTGGCAAAGCGTTCAAGAGAAAGCAGAGCCCAAAAATTTGGAAAATTTGCAGCCTGACAATGCGATAGAAAAGAAAACCTCATTTTCTGGGGAAAAATTCAAGCCAGCTTCAGAAATTTGCATAAGTAACAAAGAGCCAAATGTTAATCACCAAAAGTGGGGAAAATGTCTCAAGGACTTGTCAGAGACCTTCACAGCAGCCCCTCTCATCACAGACCCAGAGTCCTAGGAGGGACTTGCATGGGGCCTGTGGCCCCTTTGTTTTGGCCAAATTCTTCCATTTGGAGCTGGTATATTTACCCAATGCCTGCACCCCCATTGTATGTAGGAAGTAACTAACTTGCTTTTGATTTTGCAGGCTCATAGGTGGAAGGGGCTTGCTTTCTCTCAGATAAGACCTTGGACTTGTACTTTTGGGTTAATGCTAGAATGAGTTGAGACTTTGGGAAATTGTTGGAAAGGCATGATTGTGTTTTGAAATATTAGGACACGAGATGTGGGAGAGGCTGGGGTGGAATCATATGGTTTGTCTGTGTCCCTACTCAATTCTCATATTGAATTGTAGTTCCCATAATCCCCACGTGTGGAGACAGGGACCTAGTGGGGGGTAATTGAATAATGGGGGCAGTTCCCCCATGCTATTCTCATGATAGTGAGTAGTTTATCATGAGATCTGATGGTTTTATAAGGGGCTTTCCCTTTTGCTCAGTTCTCCTTCTTCTTCTCCTAGCTGCCACCATGTAAAGAAGGAAGTGTTTGCTTCCCTTTCACCTGATTGTAAGTTTCCTGGGGCCTCCCCAGCTCTGTGGAACTGCAAGTAAATTAAACCTCTTTCCTTTGTAAATTACCCAGTCTCAGGTATTTCTTCATAGCAGTGTGAGAATGGACTAATACAGTTGTCAACCTTTCGCCAAGCCTAAGCCAGCAACATCTATTTTGGTGAGACTCAGACCAAAGTGCCTGGCTTAAGTGCCCTTATTTCAAACTCAACTACTTGCTTTTGAAAATGCACAGTATTCATCATGTGACATGTTGACTGAGGTGAGTAATCAAATCTTGCCAGAGAATTGGGAAGATTCTCTCTGTTTTGAGCAGTCCAGAGTGCAGATAAAGCTTTTAAGTCTATCGTTTCATTTTTGTGACTTACAATTTGAGATTTTCCACACTATAACACAGATAGGTATATGCCTGCATGCAAGACACATATATTTCTGGGCAAAAGCGTCTTTTGATTTGTCATAGCATTGCAATCATTTTTTTGTGCAGCTGACAAACTCTTCTCAAACAGAAACATAGCATCTTTTAATTGAGTTCACAGTGGAGGGCCTCAAATTTATTTTGTCATCTAAATCACTCTGTTTAGTTAGAACCTTTATGGCCACTTCAGAACATCTGGTCCAATTAAAGGATAACTGTGTTGCCTTCATTTGAATGGCAGAGGAAGGTTAATTTTAACAGGACCCATAGGCAAATATCTGTTCTGTGCTGGATTGGAGATAGCTTCATGCTCTAAAGATGGCCTTGATAACTGATAGGAATCTATATGGATTAAGATCCAACCTTACAGCTTATATAAGCATGTGACCACAAGTAGAATTACACATACCAACAGGATACGAGATCATAATCAAGCAAAACCATGATGCATTTTTATACAAGTTGAGATTAGAGTAAATAGGGACCATGTTGGGTTGGAATGTTTCTTGGGAACATATACCCTCAAGGAAGGCCAGAAGCAACTACCATATCATCAAAAGAAAAGTCATAAAAGTGAAGAGGAAGACAGTAATATGCAGAGAACATAAGGGAAGCAGTGATTCTCTTTTTCTCTCGCATAGAAGGTTATGAGATGTGAACAGCTTATATCATAATGTGCCAGACTGCACAACACAAAGTTGAAGAAAGACCCTCAGAGACATATACTTTCTTGTAAATCCTGCAAGGATGATGAGTAAATTTGACAGCTGAGGAACTTGGGTAAATGACTCAAGGCACTGACTGAGCTAGATTATTAAAAAGAATATTGACTGAGTATTGCCTGCCAACACCTGAAATATTAGGGTCATGGGGCAGGTATTTCAAGTTCTTTCTGAATAGTAAGATTTGTTATATTTACTTCCTGTTAAATAAGTATATATTCTGATAAGCTTGTGCAAAGCATGTCAGTAAAAACATCAGTAATTATTCCTGTATTATAGTTCAGATATTTCAGTAGTGATGACTGAGGAAGAAATACCTGCTAGAAAAGATAATATTCCATGAAACACAATTGCAGGACAAAATATGAAAGATTGCATTAACTTTGGTGTTATGTATATGTGTGTTGACAACTCGCCATGAAGTCCTGGCAAAGATGTTTTCAACGCAATAAATGTAACCAGTGCAAACAGTATTATTTCTATTCTTGCATTAAATAAACAGTAATCCTTCATAATCATGCCTAATATTTATTTAGCAACTTCTAGCTTCAAAGTACCTCTAAATATAATCTCCCTTAGTTCTCCCCAAAACTCCTGATTTATGCTCTGGGGAAATTATTAGTACTACTTTAGAGATAAGAAAACTGAGACTCACAGAATTTAAGGAAATTATTTAAGGTCACCCAGTTAGTGACCTTATCAAGAACAAATACTTTGTCCTTGGCCAAGGACAATGGCCTTTATATATGCAGTGGTCTTGATATTTGCTTGTCAGCCACACACAAAAGTGGCATGGATAAGAAGCAACCGTTCCTGTTTCTACAAAACACCTCCCATTGATCTAATTAAACTAAAGAGCTTCTGCACAGCAAAAGAAAGTATCATCAGATTGAACGGGCAACCTATAAAATGGGAGAAAATTTTTGCAATCTATCCATCTGATAAAGGGCTAATATCAAGAATCTACAAAGAATTTAAACAAATTTACAAGAAAAAAGCAAACGACCCCATCAAAAAATGGGCAAAGGATAGGAACAGACACTTCTCAAAAGGAGACATGTATGCAGCCAACAGACATATGAAAAAATGCTCATCATCACTGGTCATTAGAGAAATGCAAATCAAAACCACAATGAGATACCATCTCATGCCAGTTAGAATGGTGATCATTAGAAAGTCAGGAAACAACAGATAGTGGAGAGGTTGTGGAAAAACAGGAATGCTTTTACACTGTTGATGGGAGTGTAAATTAGTTCAACCATTGTGGAAGACTGTGTGGTGATTCCTCAAGGATCTAGGACTAGAAATACTATTTGACCCAGCAATCCCATTACTGGGCATATACCCAAAGGATTATAAATCATTCTATGATAAAGACACATGCACATGTATGTTTAGTGCAGCACTGTTCACAGTAGCAAAGACGTGGAACCAACTCAAATGTCCGTCAACGACAGACTGGATTAAGAAAATGTGGCACATATAAAGCATGGAATACTATGTAGCCATAAAAAAGGATGAGTTCATGCCCTTTGCAGGGACATGGATGAAGCTGGAAACCATCATTCTCAGCAAAGTATCACAAGGTCAGAAAACCAAACACCACATGTTCTCACTCATAAGTAGGAGCTGAACAATGAGAACACATGGACACAGGGAGGGGAACACCACACACTGGGGCCTATGAGGGGTGGGGGGCTAGGGGAGGGATAACATTAGGAGAAATACCTAATGTAGCTGACGGGTTGATGGGTGCCACCATGGCACATGTATACCTATGCAACAAACATGCACGTTCTGCACATGTGTCCCAGAACTTAAAGTATAATAATAATTAAAAAAACACCTCCCACAAATTGACAGGGGAAGATTATTGGATAGGAAGCTTCATGTTTATTGCAAACCATTAAGCATGTTGAGTACATTACTGACTTAACAAAAACAAGTGTTTTGGAAAAGAAATGAAGGGTGTTATTTTTTGTTGTACACTTACACATTAAAGCAAACAATAACAGAATCACTTTGGGATACTGCTTCTTATGTGTAAGACAATATTTACTGCTGGAAACCCAACATAAACTCTAAATTTTGTGTATACAGCCAGTCACCAAAATTCCTCCAATATTTAAAATACTAATCTTAGTTATGTGTGTCTACTTATTACTTTGGGACTCTTTCATACATCTGAAATATAAACTTCCTGCAAGATCTCTCTTTCATCTTACTTTTTGTATCCCAGGAAACAGAATTATGAACATGGTTTTTTTTAAAACAAAATAAAATTTGGGAGCAATTGGCTGACTTCTACATAGCCACAAGTCTATTGTTATTATTGCTGTTGTTGCATGCACATATGTGTGTGTGTGCATGTGCATGTGTGTGTGCGTGTGTGTCTGCGTGTGTGTGTGTGTTTGAGAGAGAAAGAGAGAGAAGTATTGGAATTACACCATCCACTTAACTCTAATAGTGGTGCTTTATTTTTCAGCTCTATAGGTGAAGCTAAAATAAACTCATCAAAAGCCTTTTGAGGACATTCTATGAGGAGAGATCTAAGCAGACACTAAAGGAGTAACAGGGTGAGGAGACTGAAGGTGGATTACTTCAGTTTTGAGGCAAAATTGATCACACCCTCAAACAACATACAGCCTCAGAGTTCACGTCACCACACAAGAAAGATTGGTGCTCTCAAAATTATTAACAACTTTAATTGGTGTAAATCTATTTTAAACAGTGGGCCAGCAACCTCGTTAATCTTAAAGGACCTAAGCAATACCTAAGATGGCCTATAATAGCCAGTGTGCAGCCTAGAAGAAACATAGAAAACCAACAGAAAAGAAAGGGTGAGAAAACCATTAAGGATGAGGGAAGGAGAGAGAACCAAGAGAAAATGTTACTGAAAGGGAAAGTACAGAAGAGGGCTGATATGGTTTGGCTGTGTCCCAACCAAAATCTCATCTTCACTTGTAGCTCCCATAATTCCCATGTGTTGAGGGAGGGATGCAGTCAGAGATAATTGAATCATAGGGGTAGTTTCCACCATACTGTTCTTGTGGTAGATAAGGCTCATGAGATCTGATGGTTTCATACGGGGAAATCCCTTTTGCTTGGTTCTCATTCTCTCTTTGCCTATTGCCATTAACACTGGCTTTGCTCCTCCTTGCCTTCCTCCCCAGCCATGTGGAACTGCATGTCAATTAAACCTCTTTCCTTTATAAATTACCCAGTCTCAGGCATGTCTTTATTAGCAGTGTGAGAACAGACTAGTATAGTAAATTGGTACCAGTAGAGTGGGGTGCTGCTGTAAAGATACTCAAACATGTGGAAGCAACTTTGGAACTGGGGAACAGGCAGAGGTTGGAAAAATTTGGAGGACTCAGAAGAAGACAGGAAAATGTGGGAAAGTTTGGAACTTCCTAGAGACTTGTTGAATGGCTTTCACCAAAATGCTGATAGTGATATGTATCATGAAGTCCTGGCTTAAGTGGTCTCAAGTGGAGATGAGGAACTTGTTGGGAACTGGAGCAAAGGTCACTCTTGTTATGCTTTATCAAAGAGACTGGCGGCATTTTGCCCCTGACCTAGAGATTTGTGGAACTTTGAACTTGAGATAGATGATTTAGAGTATCTGGCAGAAGAACTCTCTAAGCAGCAAAGCATTCAAGAGGAAAGACAGCATAAAAGTTTGGAAAATTTGCAGCCTGATGTTGCAATAGAAAAGAAAATCCATTTTCTGGGGAGAAATTCAAGCCAGCTGCAGAAATTTGCATAAGTAACGAGGAGACAAATGTTAATTGCCAAGACAATTGGGAAAATGCCTCCAGGGCATGTCAGAGAACTTCACAGCAGCCCCTACCATAACAGGGCTGGAGGACTCGGAGGAGAAAATGATTTTCTGAGCTCATGGGGCCCAGGGCCCCACTTCTGTGTGCAGCCTAGGGACTTGGTGCCCTGCATCCCAGCCACTCTAGCCACGGCTAAAAGAGTCCAAGGTACAGCTTGGGTTGTGGCTTCAGAGGGTGCAAGTCCCAGGCCTTAGAAGCTTCCACAAGGTATTGAGCCTGTAGGTGCACAGAAGTCAATAATTGAGATTTGGGAACCTCCGCCTAGATTTCAGAGGATGTACGGAAACACCTGGATATCCAGGAAGAAGTTTGCTGCAGGGGTGGCGCCCTCATGGAGAACCTTTGCTAGGGCAGTATGGAAGGGAACTATGGGGTTGAAACTCCCACACAGAGTCCCCCACTGGGGCACTGCCTAGTAGATCTGTGAGAAGAGGGTCACCCTCCTGCAGAACCCAGAATGGTAGATCCACTGACAGCCTCCACTATCCACCTGGAAAAGCTACAGACACAATACCAGTCTGTGAAGGCAGCCAGGAGGGAGGCTGTACCCTGCAAAGCCACAGGGGCAGAGCTGCTCAAGACCATGGGAACCCACCTCTTGCATCAACATGACCTTAATGTGAGACATGGAGTCAATGGAGATCATTTTGGAGCTTTAAGATTTGACTACCCTGCTGGATTTTGGACATGCATGTTGCCTGTAGCCTCTTTGTTTTGGCCAATTTCTCCCATTTGGAATGGCTGCATTTACCCAATGCCTGTACTCCCCATTTATATAGGAAGTAACTAACTTGCTTTTGATTTTACAGACTCATAGGTGGAAGGGACTTGCCTTGTCTCAGATGAGACTTTGGATTGTGGACTTTTGAGTTAATGCTGAAATGAATTAAGACTTTGGGGGATTGTTGGAAAGGCATGATTGGTTTTGAAATGTGAGGACATGAGATTTGGGAGGAGCCAGGTAAGGGATGATATGGTTTGGCTGTGTCCCCACCCTAATCTTATTTTGCAGTTCTCATAATTCCCATGTATTGTGGAAGGTACCTGGTGGGAAATAACTGAATCATGGGGGTGGTTTCCCCCATACTGTTCTCATAGTAGTGAATAAGTCTCATGAGATCTGATGGTTTCATAATGGAAAACCCCTTTTGCCTGCCTCTTATTCTCTCTTACCTGCTTCGATGTATCAAGTGGCTTTCTTACTCCTTGCCTTCCACCATGACTGTGAGGTCCCCTAGCCCTGTGGAAATGTGAGTCAATTAAATCTCTTTCCTTTATAAATTACTTGGTCTTGGGTATGTCTTTATTAGCAGCATGAGAACAGACTAATACAAGGGCATATCCTGAGGACATGTTTATTCTAAACTATCCTCATGTCTCAACCTCCTTCAAGCCTTTCATGAATGTCACCTTCTCAATTAAGCCTTTCAAGACCCCTTTATTTTAAAGTGCAATATTTGCCCTCTTCCCATACTTGGCATTCCATGTTGCTCTTATCCTGCTCGCTTCTTTTCTTTTTTTTTTTCAATAGCACTTACTGCTTTTTAACATATTGTATATCTTACTCATCCTTTACATTTGTTTTTTGTGGTAAGTCAACGCTACTAGAATGAAGGCAAGCCTTCTGGCCTGTTTTGTTTAATTGTATACCCCAACTGTGTAGCACAGTTCATGGCATGTAGTGGCTACTCAACACATGCTTGTCTAATGAACAAATGATTGGGAAATATTAATATAATGCCATAACTGTAAAACAGAATAAAGATAATTAGTTTGAAACACATGCCATATATGTTCGTATGTACACGCTCTGACATAGCTATAGTAGAAAAATAATGAACATGATGTATGTTTGAGCTTCAACCTACATCTGGAATTCCTGAGAAAGCAGTAGCTTAAAACGCCAGTTGACACAGTTGTGTTGCACTGGACAATACAATACCATGAGCAGTACTATTGTCAGGGACATAATTTTCTTAGTGCACAAAACTCTTCGTAAAGCATTAGCCTTTCTTAATTTGCACAGAAGTTGCATTCCTGAAATTTTCAGCTTATATTAAATTCATGCAAAAATTCTTAGTATTCTTTTGTAAACTGGAAGTAGCTTCTAGATTCAGATAATTATGGAGAAATTATCCACAAAAATAACTCAAAATGGTTCACAGTCCTAAATGTAAAATGCAAAACTACAAATTGTCTGGAAGGTAAAACTGGAGAGAATCTAGATGACCTTGGGTATGGCAATGACATTTTGGATTCCGAGACCACAATCTATGAAAGAAATAATTGATAAGCTGGACTTCATTAAAATTAAGAATTTCTTCTCCAGTAAAGAAAATGTCAAGATAATGAGAAGACAAGCCACGGATTAGGAGAAAATATTTTTGAAAGACATATTTGATAGAGGACTGTTATCCAAAACATACAAGGACTCTTAACACTCAATGAGGAAACTAACAACCCAATTAAAAGATGGACCAAACACCTGAACAAGCATTTCACTGAATAAGATATACAGATGGCTAAAAAACATATGAAAAGATGATCAACATGATACGTCAATAGGGAAATACAAATTAAAACGAGATTACCACAACAAACCTAGTATTTTGGCCAAAATCCAAAACACTGATAACAACAAATGCTGATAAGGATGTGGAAGAACAGGAGCTCTCATTCATTACTCATGGAAATGCAAAATGGTGCAGCCACTTTTGGAGACACTTTGATGATTTCTTATAATATTAAACATGCTCCTATCATACAACCCAGCAATCATGTTCCTGCATAGTATTTACCCAAAAAAAGTTGAAAAGTAATTTCTACACAAAAACATGTACATGAATGTTTTTAGAAGCTTTATTTATAATTACTGAAACTTGGAAGCAACCAAGATGTACTTCAGTAAGTAAATGAATGGATAAATAATGTACATCCAGACAATGGAATATTATTCAACACTAAAAGAAGTAAACTATTTAGACACGAAAAACTATAGAGAAAATGTAAATGCATATTACTAAGTGAAAAAAGCAAATCTGAAAAAGGACACATACTGTATGATTCCAAATTTATGAGATTCTGGAAAAGGCAAAATTATGAGACAATAAAATGGTCAGTGATTGACAGGGGTGAGAAGGGAGCTAGGAATGAATAGGTAAGGAACAGAAGATTTTTAGGGCAGTAAAACTACTCTGATACTATAATGATGGATACATGTCATTATGCATTTGTCCAAACCCAGAGAATGTACAACACTAGCAGTGAACCATAATGTAAACGACGGACTTTGAGTGATAATGATGTATGCATGTCAATGTAGGTTCATCAGTTGTAACAAATGTACCACTTTCGTGGAGACGCTGATAATGGAGGAGGCTTTGCATGTTTGGGAGCAGGGACTATATGGGAAATCGCTATACTTTCCTCTCCATTTTGCTGTGAACCTAAAACTCATCTAAAAAATAGTCTTTAAAGAAAGGAAATTATGAATTTCTAGTAGGATATTTTAAGTCAATACTTTCTTGTGGCTCCTGTCTAGTAAGACTAGTACTACCTCCAACACCATTGAAAAACAAAAATAATTCCTACATATGTCAAAGTATCCCCTTAGAGACACTATACCGTTCCGTTGAGAACCATTAACCTAAACTGTTGCCAGCAGAGCTTGCTCACAGATCCTGCAAATAGTTCTTGGCATATTAGCAGAGGATATAAAGAGATGAGCATTGGACAGTCTGACCTACCTTCAAAGCAGCATGGTATTGACCATGATGGCATAACAGTCACTGCTTAAAACAATGATATAATAAGTTCAGCAAAAGTTTGATGAATTTAATCAGTGTATACAAGCAATCACAATAATTTTTATTTTTTTTTTACACTTTCAAACTTTATTTTTACTGATCTGAATTAACTAGAAAATTACCTCAAGTTACAACCTCGCTTTATAAATAATTTTGGCCACTGAAAATCTGAGCCATAATTATTAGTGCATGGAAAAGAGTAATTTTTCTTAGACAATGATTATTTAGCAAGCCTGATATATTACATTCTATTTAATTTAAGAAAAAAAAAGAATAAACATGTATGCATATACACATGATCATGGGTAGAAATTCACTAAATGCTTTCTTTTGCACACAGTTTAAGAGTTATGGGCTTTGAACATTAGTATTGCAAATATGTATACACAGTTTTCAATTTAGTTCTAAGGAGAGCTACTTTGTCTAATGCCTTTGGCAAGCAAGCAATACATCATTGGAAACACAGGCACGTGCTGTTTTGGAATTAGTACCCACTCATCTCTACCCTTTCCTCCTGTCCCTGAAAAAAATTTCAAATTTGATCTACATTATCATCACCTAATGATGACCAGTTTCCTTCCTATTGTTGAGTTTTAAACTGCAGATTTCAGTGACACACAACATTGAGACATGAACAATAAATCTGCAGTTATGAACAGCTTGCTTTTATGGAAATTTGTCAAACTGAATATTTTAAAATGATAACTTTCACATTAGCTTCTCACAGCTTACTTTTTTCATTTTCAGTGCTGAAAAATATAAATTTAAATAAATAAAATATCCCATGTGATATTTAATGTATTTCTAGAAATACTGTTAACTTCTACAGACAAGTTAAACTAAGCATCCCAGTCATTTTAGACTCAAAGGAAGAGTGAGGCATTTTCTGTATTTTTTTTTTCTTTTTCTATTAGTTTTGGGCCATGGGCTCTGGACACTGAACTAAGATCAGATGACAGGGTCCCAGCTCCTCTAATGTGCCTCAGTTTCCTAATCTATAAAACAGAGTAGAAACTATAGATCTCCAAGTGTTCTATCTATTAGACTTTGAAACGCCTGTTAAGTGAGCAATTCCAGAAGTTAAAGGATTTCAGGAAGGCAGTCTTTTTCTCAGAGTACTATTATTTACAAAGACAAAAATAATCCTTGTAGATATTAATGAATATTCCTTTGGACTAAAAAAAATGCACGAATTGTGATGAGTTTTTTTTTTTTTCTGAGATTAGAATATATTTAGATTCTGTGCGCCCATCTTCCTTATTCACTTACCTCTTTGTGAATTTCTCTTTGCCTTACTCCTCAACAGCTGTTTCAACTTCAATACTAAAGCTCTTTTGCTTTTAGGTCACAATTGATTGATCTTGCTTCTACTTCAACTTTTTTGTTGTTGTTTGTTTGCAATTTTGAACCTCTATTTGCTTACCCAACTGTAGGGCAGAACACTTGGAGAGTCACGGTGTTTGCAGATTTCCAATACTCTACTTTAGTACTTAGCCAGGGCCTAAATCATACTCTAAACTGACGTCTTTAGGGATCAGTTGATAGCAATATCTACACATTTTCTATAAATGGAGAGATAATGATCACAAGTTATAAAGACCACTTATAAGATGAAGGGCAGCGAACTTGAGCATTTAGATGCCTTTATTCTCCTTTCCTTTTAAGCCATCTTCCTTGCAAGCTGGAGACAATGGCCTAACTAAAACCTTGTTTCTCAAAATATGGTCTTAGCAATATCAATATGACCTGGAAGCTTGTTACAAACACAGAATTGTAGGCTCCATCTTCGTTCCACTGAATCAAAATAAGCAAGTTAACAATCTCTCCAGTGATTTGCATGCACATTAACATTTCACAAGCTTTGGTCTAAAACAAGTGTCTGTTGTGTCACTGTCCTGCCTAAAGCTTTTCAATAACAAGCTGCTATTAAGGAAGTCCAAATTCTTAGGGCAACTACCTCCCCAGTTCACTTCTTACAACTACAAGACAATTCATTAAGGGCAAAATGTTTAACTTTCTCATTTTTTCATATCATAGACTAAGCACATGCCTGGCATGAGGAAAGCTCAGCAAAAACTTATTGGATTTAGCTAAAAAATCAATGGGACATCTGTAAAGTGTTTTCTCAAGTCTATTTTGATTATACCTCTTGACATAAACTTTCTACTGCTTATTCAGTTGGCACCCAGTGGGTCAGGCACATGGTTCTTTTTATTTATTTTCTTGTTTTGGCAATCAACAAGTTGTATATCTTTCCTAGAGGTTAAATTAATAGAATATTGTTGCAACTATTGTTATAAATTAATATTCCCATATTTATCGCCCAAATAACATTAAAACACAATGAAGTGCCATGGAGGGTATCAAGTTTTACTCACAAATAAGGATAACAGAAGATTTCTTGGTTATTGAAATAGGAACTCAACATTTTATCAGCTTTTTGGATCAAACAATTTATCTGGTATGTTGGAATACTTTTTTTGCATAAAACTTTATTGGCAAGTTTCAATACCAATTTTACTCAAACAAGGATAAACCTCATTAAATGGTGGTAGATCATATTGAAAGCGCTTTCTACTATTACAAGTATATAGCCTTACCCTTTGCCACAAGACTTGCAGTTACCACTGTGTCAAGAGTGCATTCTCCTGTCCCACTGCCATCAAACTCAGTCATAAGACTCTTTTTGTCCGACGAAATACGTGTCATTTCAGAGCAGCTGCTTTAACAGCATCTTGAGTTTCTACCAACTCTCTTGCTTTGCCCTTTGGCTAGAGAATGGCATATCCCAGATGCTGACTGCTTCTTGTAGCCTGGATCCAGGAATGAAGGGACATGGGAAATCATCAGTTAACTTGACCTGTAACCAAAGGGCAAAGAGAGGGAGAAATAATCCCTTGTTTTCTAAGTCCTTGAATTTCAGAGTTATTGATTCCATATGAAAAATCAGAAAATTTTTCTGACCGGGCGCGGTGGCTCATGCCTGTAATCCCAGCACTTTGGGAGGCCGAGGTGGGTGGATCACGAGGTCAGACGATCGAGACCATCCTGGCTAACATGGTGAAACCCCGTCTCTACTGAAAACACAAAAAATTAGCCAGGCATGGTGGCAGGTGCCTGTAGTCCCAGCTACTCGGGAGGCTGAGGCAGGAGAATGGCGTGAACCCGGGAGGCGGAGCTTGCAGTGAGCCGAGATCGCGCCACCGCACTCCAGCCTGGGTGACAGAGCGAGACTCTGTCTCAAAAAAAAAAAAAAAAAAAAAAAAATAGAAAAAGCCAACTAATGCAACATATTTTGTATTCACCATCCAATTTTCTTAAGTTCTTGATATTTCTGACTGTGGCAGACATCATACCATAATTTGTCTAACTTTTGCATGTGGACAGGATCTGTCATTTGCTTCTAAGCAAGCAGATCCTTCCATATTTGGGTCCTCAGGTGCAGCCAACCTGACACCTTGATTGCAAGCTGTGAGACCCTGAGCAGGAGAGCTAGCTAAGCCAGACCTATACTTTTGACCCACAGAAAGTGTGATATCATAAATGAATGTTTTTAAATAACTAATTTTATGGTAATCTTTAACACAGCCATTACATGAATGCACTGATGATAAAAGTAGCATTTGTTAAAAACTAAGTAAAGCTTACATAACAAAATAGAAATGCATTTGTACTTCTATTATAAAGAAAATTTTCTTTAACATTTTGGTATATTTTCTCTATATCTTTTCTACTCTTAACCTATATCTATACTAGTACCTCTTCCTATCTTAAAATATACATTTGTATGTTTACATTCTGTTTTTCTTCTCAATGATCATCACAGAATAAGCTTTCTACCCCTAGGAGGTGGGTTCCTTGAGAATGGGATGTTTCTTATGCTGACCTATCTCCAGAACTTTGAATAGTGCCTGATACATTAAGTAGCATCTAAATACATATTTGTTTTGTGAATTGATGAATGAATTGATGTTTTATACCCTTAATTCTTCATAAACTTTCTTTTATTTATTACATAAAATTACAAAAATCGAGAGATTATAAACTACTCAACATTCTTCTGTCTTGGATTTTTAATTGATACTAACATATATATTTTTAATAATTCCATTATGTATACTTTATCCCAAACCAAACATGTCTTTCTCTCCTCTCCTTCTTGTCTGCCTAATATTGCATAACAGGAGAATGGGCCACGTCTGGCCAGAAAGAGGCAATCACAATGCTGAGACATCATCCTCCACTGCTGAGATAAGAAAATTATAAACAGCACCAGTTAGGAAAGATTCTGAAAAGCAACGGCCACATAGCTAGTAAGCAGAGCAATGCAGGTCGTCATTTTTCATCTAGACTTATTTCAAAAGTCTCATAATGTACGTCTTACCTCTTCAATCCAGTCTTCTTCAACTTACTGCTAGATTAATCTTCCTATTATACAAATGGAATTATGCCTGTCCCCTTCCAAAGTCCAATAATGGCTCCCCATTTGCCTATAAAATAATTTCTGAATTCCTGGAATAACACAGAACCCTCCCCAGTCTCACATTATCTAAACTACCAACCTTTTTTTTTCTAAATTCTTTCATACGTATTTATGACTCCCCAGTTCACCACCTCTGAATGCACAATATGTTAATGAATTCTTGTACTCTTCATATATAGTTGTATATATAATTGTTTCCTTTTTTTTGGACTGTTTTTATTATCATTCTTTAGCTATTACAATAACTAGTATCTTTCAAAGCTAAGCTGTAATGCCACCCAGTAAGTGACATTTTGTCTGAACTTCCTAATCAAAATGAAGAATTACTTCTTCCGTAATTCCATCCTTTCTTGAGTTACGCAATATATTACTAGTTTTCCCACCAGATGGATTGCTCCTTGAAGGCACACATTCAATTAAACAAAAGAGAAAACCCCACCTTTCATGAAGCTTACATTTAAGGGAAAGAAGAAGGACATGAAAAATTAAACACATAGCTATGTGATATATTCTCAGAAGAGAAACTAAATGAAGATAAAGGGATAATGAATAACTGGTGTATGTGTGTGTATGTGTGTAAATACACATTCATGTGCAATTTTTATAGTGTCATCAAGGTAGGCATCACCAATAAGGTGATATTTGAGCAGAAACCAAGGGAAGAAATGGGGACAGCCATGTGGATGTCTAGAGAAAGAACATTCTTGCTTCTGAGGAGAGAGGGAAGTTGTTTGATTTGTGTTTCTAAAGGACTATTCTAACTGCTTTGTCCAGAATAAACTGTAGAAGGTCATGGGCAGAAGCAGGGAGATGAGTTCGAGAACCTTTACAGTAATCTGGGAAAGAGGTGATGGTGACTCAGACTAGGGTGGTAGTGGTGGAAATTATGAGGAGTAGTCGTGTTCTGAATATATCTTAAAGGTAGAGCTACTCAGATATAAGCATCCCACTAGAAATGGGAGCTCCAAGACGATGGGGCCATTTGTCTTTTTCAGTACCGCTTTATTCCCAGTACGTATAACAGTGCCCAGCACTTAGTAAGTACTTAATAAATATATGTTAAATGAATAAATGTTGAATAAAGAGCTGCTGTGATATGCTAATGGATTAAATATGAATTGTATATGAACACAAGGAGGCAAATACAACTCCAATTTTTGATTGTAGCAAGCAGAAGGATAGAATTGACACCTGCGTAGGTAAGGAGACCGATGGCTTTGCATGCCTCGAGGTAGCGGGGTGGAAATTGGAATTTCTGCCTTATACATGTTAAATTTCTACTAGAAATTTAAAGGTGCTTATCAATTAGACAGTTATGCATATGAATTATTATTTCAGGGGAGAGGTCTGCACTGAAAATATGTAACGGGGAGTTTTCAGGAGTATATAGATGGTATTTAAAGTAATATAATTGATTAGATCATGTAGCTAGCCATTGAGTGTAGATAAAGATGGAAAGAAACCCGAGAATGAACCCCGGACACTTCCATATTAAGAGGTTGGGGAGAAGAGGATTCAGCAAAGGAAACGACAGGAACAGCCAGTGAGGTAAGAAGTGGATTATTTGAATGGGTCCTGAGAGCCACATAAAGTGCAACAAGGAGAAAAAAAGAGATGAAGATTGACAATTGCCACTGGATTTTGTGACAAAGAGGCCTTTGGTGTCTTGACCAGAGCAGATTTTCTAGGGTGGTGTTGGTAAAATCCTAATTGAAAAGAAGCCGATAAAAAATTGGAGAAGTAGAAATTGGTAAATATAGACAACTGAAGGAGTTTTGTAGTAAAAAGTAGGAGAAAATGGGGATAAATATACTACGACTTATTTTATAGGCTCACTGAGAGGCCCCAATGATAAAATATATTTGAAATGTTTTGTAAAATGTCAAGAATTAATTGACAGTGTCTCACTTTGTTTTTTAATTATATAAAGCAATGTTTTCTCAAAAATCAATGTACATGGATATTAAATGTTATAGTACTAATTGAACACCATACTTATTTCCAAGTTAGCTGAAGGTAGGGTCAGTTTGGTCCTCTACTTGTCAAACTATTATAGTTTGTTGTATAGATATCTGCCTCCTCATCCAGACTGAGTGCTCCTTAAGGGTGGCACTGTGCTTGATTCCCATTGCCTAGTACAAGACAAGGTACCAAGTAAATTTGCAACCACTGTTTATCGAAGATACCATTAAATGATGGAATGAATATTAATATAAATATAAATATTTAAAAGAATGAAGACTAGGTAGGGACTTTAATATCTTACCAAAGGTATAAAGCAATTTTGTTTTCTGTGCTGGCATGAGACGGCTGTCAGCATCTTAGACAGCCTGCCAATACAACCAGGATATGCTTGCACAATTTCTGTTTGTAATAATCTCAAATGCACATGTAGCCAATACTGCCACCCCAAATCAATGAATCCTGCCACTACAAAAATTATTCTGCCCTTTCCTTGTATAACACAAGGTGAGTTCAAATAACCTTGAAGGAAATATGCTATTACATCAAGAAATAATGTCAAACCTCCCCAAAATATTTAATAGTTGCTACTGCCATTACCACCATCCTCTCTCTTTAAGGACCAAATACTAGGAAATATGGAGCAGTCAGAATATTGCCTGTGATTAGGATTATATTGCAACTGCAAATTCTGCTATTTCTCACAACTCTTACATAAAACTAATGAATTTATTCACTAGCACTAAAATAAATGGAGTTCAATAAACAACAGAAACATGCATTTCATGAGAAAGAAGGAACTTGGTGAGTAATAAAGAGGCATAATTTGAAACATTTTTATCGCTTTTATATTAAATGACTGATACTAACTGGAACATTTTTAGTGTTGCTCACAGTTGTATGGTGAATAGCTACTTCATCCACTCTAAATGTCCACAAATTAATTTAACCCTTATATTGTTGGCCAAATTTCATATTCTCTATCTGCAAGTGCAAAGAAAGCAGATAGTTCCCTTTAATCCCCCCAAAAAATCTTGATCATTGTTATGTATGTCATTTTCAGAAAAACTCTAAACTCTAGCCACCTGTCCCTTGTTTTCTGATCGAGCCTCAGTTATCTGCCCTAAGGGATAAAAAAAGCAGAAGAAAATCCATATTTTCTCTTAAGCTTTGGAAATGCTTTCTGTGATCATGGCAGCAGATATCACTTTACAATTTTATTTTGTTTATGCTCCTTTTGAAAAGCCTTTGTATCTCCTGAGTTTAGCAGCTGGAGAAGGGCAGGGGAGCCCTACTGGAGAAAAGATTAAAAATGAATTCAATTTGCTTCAAGAAAGTGGGAAGGGGCAAGTTTAAAGGAGTATGCATAAAACAAAATTGACTTTGAGTCCATAGCTGGTGAAGCTGAGTGATGGATACAAGGGGGTTCTCTCTCTCCCTTAATATGTTTAAAATCCCCTATAGTATAAAAGTTATTTCAAAATGCAAATGACCCATAGTCTGTAGTACATCGATATATGATATTTATTGAGCATTTAAAATGTTTCAGGCCTTGTTTTGGGCACAGAGGTAAAAATACATAAGCCAGGATATTTGTCCTAATAACTTAGTGGATTTAATTAAAGCAACAATAAATTATAAAATACTACTGATCACATATTATGTGCGAGGACTATATTATCTCATTTAAACCTCACTGTGATTCTATCCTC
Organism: Pongo pygmaeus; assembly: GCF_028885625.2. Lineage (NCBI taxonomy): Eukaryota > Metazoa > Chordata > Mammalia > Primates > Hominidae > Pongo > Pongo pygmaeus. The sequence continues at coordinate 147,125,447 of NC_072396.2, read as the reverse complement.
ATAATGGAGACTCAGAGAAGTTAACTGACTTGTCTAATGTCATACAGCCTGCAATTGGCTGAGCATACATTCTAGCTTAGGTCTGATAAACTTCCAATTACATGCTCTTAAACACCAGGAAATATACAGAATCTACAGTTACTGAAATACTAGGAGAAATCTTTGCCAAGGAAACATGCCTTTGGGTAACAAAACGGCCATAATGGTTTTTCCACTACAAAGCCATAAAAAGTAAATGTGTCAACCAACGGACAAAGCATTCCAATGATCTAATTGCCTTACAGATACTAAGCTGAAACATGCCATGTAAATAAGGCACTGTCTGGGATGCAACAAAAGAAAATGATCTCTAGTTCAGCATACAATTTATATGTGTCATTTGCCTCAAAGAAGCAAATCAAGCCTGTCCACTTGAAATAGAAAAGATGAAACCCATTAAATAACATCATTATCATTCATCATATTTTTTCTAATGCTTTTATTTTGATTAAGGATGAAAACACATCTTGGTCCATTTTAATATATACTTATTTTCTGAAAGCTTTTCATGTAAGGACAGTAGGTTTCCTGATTTTAATAGTCTGGTTTTGAACTTAAAGTGAACAGTAAAAGACAATTAACTTGCAGAGAATGTTCTGTTCCAACTAATTCCACGCATAATTTTAGCAAAGCAATAAAATTGTACGAGCTTTTTCCAGGCTCAAGTACAATTACAGGCACTATTTTAAAAAGGCATTAATTCTTCTTTGAAAAATACGAATCATTTTTTTAAAAATCAATAAATAAATGTATATGCAATTGTCAAGTGCTCAAATTGTAGTAATATAAATAAGAACACTACTTTGGCTAAATGGTTCCTAATCATCCTGCTTCGTACAATTAAAAATAAAACACACACATTCCTGCATATGGGCACACACACACACATACACACACACAAACAATGATGTGACATGTTACGAAGAAGGTGTTTTCCTTATTAATTTAGAGATGGAACATCCATTTCTTTCAAATACTTGAAATAAAAGAATAAACATAACTGAATAATAAAAAAGACTTTAGACAAGCCTTTATCAACCGGAAAGAGTCAGAAAGTCCAGTACACATGCAGCTGTATATACTGAGAACAAATAAATAACTTTAAAAATATAGCATCCCACTTTTTTTTCTTGAATAAAGCACAATCCTGGTTTGAATACAAACTTAATGTTTGCCCCACAATAAACTAGGTAAGAATGGGAAAGGGGACATCGCATTTGTAGATGTATGGCGGAAAGAATTTGGGAGATAATTGAAAATATCACAGACCTTAACTGAACAGTTCAATAAATAGTTTACAACTTTCTGCAGTCCAGTGATATGCTAGTAAACCAGACTACTGAAAAATAAAACCATGCTATGTAGCATTTGTTGACTTCCATGCTGAAGATACCACCACTCCAGTAGGCTACTTCAAGCTACTGCTGTGATGGTATTGAAAGGAAGGTTGGAAAGAGATGCACATAATTGGCTCGGTAGAACTTGGTAAGAGCTGACTCCACGACACCACTGTGTATACCCACGTAACCGAATACCAACTAACATAAAATACTTCTATCGCCCTAGAAAGTTCCCTAATGTCCCACTCTAGCCAACTCCTACTGCCAACAAGAAATTCATCTTACGATTTTTAACACTGAAGATTAATTCTGCTTGTTCTTAAAGTCCGTAAAAAATATTAATACTATTATATTCTTTATTATCAGCTTCTATACTCAACAAGATTTTTTCAAGATGTATCCTTGCAGTTGTACATATCAGTATTAACTGCCATTATTGTTGTGTATTATTTCATTATATGAATATACAATTATTGATCAATTTTCCTGTTGGAAATCTGTGGGTTTTTCCCCACTTTTAAAATAATATAATAAAGCTGCTATGAATCATACCTGTAAAGTCTCTATGTAAACAGAATTTTTATTTCTCGTGGAGAGGTAGTATGACGAGGAGTTCCAAAATCATGTTGAAAATGCCTGTTGAACTCTATAAGAAAATGCCAGAGCTTTTCCCAACTGACTAACATTCTGCATTCCCACCAGCAATGTATGAAAGATGTTGCTGCTTCATATCCTTGCCAATATTCAGAGTTGTCAGTCTTTTTAATTTTAGCTATTTGAGTGGGTGTGAAGTGGTATCTCATTATGTTTCAAATTTGCATTCTTTGATGACTAATGATATTGAGCAACTTTTCATAAGCTTATTGCCAATTTGCACATCTTTTTTGGTGAAGTGTTTGTTCAAGTAGTCAATTTTCTTTTTTATCTTTGGTTGTCTGACTTTTCTTATTTAATTGAAGAATACTTTATATATTACAGTTGTGAGATCTTTGATAGTTATATATGTTGAAAATATCTTCTATTCTATGGCTTATCTTTTCGTTTTCTTTATAATGATTTGTAATAAAAAGTTCTTAATTTAATGGAATTCACTTTATCATAATATTTTCTTTTATACAAAGGATTTGTGTATCCTAAGAAGTCTTTGCTTAACTCATGAAGATGCTTTCCTACATATTCTTTCAAAAACTATAGTTCTGGCTTTTAGAACTACGTCCATCATTAATCTCAAATTAGTCTAGAGTGGTATGTATAGTTCAAAAGTGTTTGGATGCACCCCTCCACACACGCAGTTATCTTGTTTTTCTAGCACCGGATATTCAAAAGAAGTTACTTTTTTAATTCAATTGATGGGAAAAATTTTAACAAAATCCATTGACCATGTGCATAAGAGTGTATGTCCAGACTCTATTCTGATCCATCACTTTTCTTTAATATCTTTACGACAATGTCATACAGTCTTAATTCCTAGCATTTGGTACATCCTGAAATGAGAAAGTGTAAGTTTTCAAGTTGGTCTTCTTTTTAATACCATTCTCATTACTCTAGGTATATCACATTTTCATATAAATTTTAGAATCAGCTTTCAATATTGTATAAGAAGTCTTGCTGTGGTTTTAAGTAAGGAGAATACAGTTGTATAAATCAATATGAAAATAACTGGCATCTTCTCAATATTGAATCTTCCCAATCTCGAATTGGGTTGGTCTCTCATTTTGATTCTTCATTCTCTCAGCAATGTTTGTAGTTTTCAAGATAAAGGTTTTGTCCTTTACCTTTTGATGTCATTGTAAGAGCTAGTTGTTGTTAGTTTATTTTGTCTTCCAATTGTTTTCTGCTAGAATAAAAGTAAATGGATATTTTTATATTGACCTCATACCCAGCAAATGTAAATATTCACTTCAATACAATAAATAATTTTATCTATAAATTCAGGCATTTTCACTTCTTCCTTTTCAATCTGTGTGCCTAAAAATGTTGTTTCTTGCTCTATTGCTTTGGCTAGAATTTCCAATATGATGTTGAACAGAAGTGGTATGAGTAGAAATTTTTGCCTTCTTCTTGATTTCAGGAAAAAATATTAAACATTAATCATTAAATAACAAATTGGTTGTAGAATTTCCATGAGTGCCTTTAATCAGAAAAAAGAAATTTCATTCTATTCGTAGTTTGCTGAGAGCTTTTCTCACAAATTGGTGTTGAATTTTTTCAAATACACTTTCTCCAACTTTTGAGATAAAAATGTGTTTTTTTCTCCTTTGTTCTGTTAATGTGGGAAATCACAATAATTATATTTACAATAGTAAACCAAAATGGTATTGCTGGAACAAATCCCACTTAGAGATGCAGTAATATCATTTAAAATATGTTGCTTATTGGATGGGCAGGCCTGTAATACCAGCACTTCGGGAGGCCCACGCGGCGGAGTTCTAGACCAGCCTGGCCAACACGGCGAAACCAAGTCTCTACTAAAAATACAAAAATTAGCTGGGTGTGGTGGTGTGCACCTGTAATTCTAGTTACAAGGGAGGCTGAAGCAGAAGAATTGCTTGAACCTGAGAGGCAGAGGTTGCCGTGAGCTGAGATCATGCCACTGCACTCTAGCCTGGGCAACAGAGCACGAATCTGGCTCAGAATAAATAAATAAATAAATTAATTAATTAATCAAATAAATAAATAAATAAGTTGCTTATTTAATTTGATAGTATTTTATTAATGATTTTTGCATCTATTTTCATGGGGGATTTGGTTTCTAATTCTATCTTCTTGTAATGTCTATCACATTTGAGTATGAAGATTATGTTGTCTTCATAAAACAATTTAAGATATATTAAATATTATAACAAGAATTATTGTTTGTAAGATTGATATTATTTCTTCATTTTGTGTTTCATACTATTTACCATCAAAATCATCTGGGCCTGTTTTTTTTTTAAGATTTTTCTGGGACTTTTCATAATGAATTAAATCTGTGCATTACATACAGTAGTATTTGGATTTTCTATTTCATCTTGAGTCAGTTATGGTAAGTTGTGTTTTTCAAGAACTTGGTCCACTTCATCAAAACTGTTCAATTTATTGAGGGCCACTTATGCGTAACATTATCTTATCATCATCTTATTAAGTGAAGGATTGGTAGTGATGTTCCCTCCTTCTTTCTTCATATTGATAATTTATGTTTCTTTCTACTGTTCTTGGTCAGTATTGCTAGGAGTTTATTTGTTAAAATCTTTAAAGAATCAAGTGTGCATTAATTTTACCTACTTTTTGTTTTCTATTTCAGTGACTTAGGCTTAATAATTTACTTCCTCTATATATTTATGTTTTAATTTGCTATTCTTTCTCTAGATTTTTAGGCAAAAATTTAGATCAACAGTTTAAAAACTTTTTCTATTCTAGTATGAGCATGCAATGCAGTGGTTTTCAATAGCGGGGTATCTTTGTCCCTAAGGGGACATTTGGTGATGTCTAGAGACATTTATGGGTGTTACAACTGGGGCATTACTCTTTCAAGTCAGTAGGGAGAAACTCTTGTTCCAGTCTACTAAGATGAAGTCTTCTATAACCTAATGTAATCATGAGAATGACATCCCATCAACTTTACCACATTGTATTGGTTGAAAACAAGTCATGAGTCCTACCTGCAGTCAAATGGAGGAGATTACATAAGGGCATGGACACCAGGAGGTAGGAATTATGGGGGGCTACTTTGTGGTCTGAACAGTACAGTTAGTATTTTATTTACCAACTTGTTCCTTATTTTCTATTATCCTCTGTGCATGTGTGTTTGTGTGTGTGTTCCTATGTTCCTGCTTACCTTCCTGCTATAGTTCAGATATTTGTCCCCATCCAAATCTCATGTTGAATTGTCATCCCCAATGCCGGAGGTGGGGCCTAGTGAGATGTATTTGGCTTGGCACTGTCTGTAATAGTGAGTGAGTTCTTGTGAAATATGGTCATTTAAAAGTATATGGAGCTATCCCCTTCTCAACTCTCGCTCTCACTCCTACTTTCACCACATGAGGTACCTCCTCCCCCTTGACCTTCTGCCATAATTGTAAGCTTCCTAAGGCTTCTCTAGAAGAAAAGAAGATGCCAACACCATGCTTCCTGTAAAGCATGCAGAATTGTGAGCCAATTATATCTCTTTTCTTTGTAAATTACCCAGGCTCAGGTATTTCTTTATAGCAATCCAAGAACAGTCTAATACTCTTCCTAAATGACTTATTTGGATTAACTGAATAATTTTATTATTGTATTTTAATGACTGTATTATTTTAGCTATGTCTTTTTATTATTTTTCAATTGTCGTTCTAGAGATTCCAATATCCACCTTTATTCATTAGCATCTTAGAATAAATATTGTACTAGTTTATGTAAAAGGTAAGAATCATAAAACTGTATAATTCTATTTATTTTCCAGCCTTTATGCTACATTTTACTTTAAAAATATGGCGAAATCCCTGTAATATGATATTACTTTTCTTTATCATGCCTTTTAAAGAATTAAGAAGTTAAAAAATTAATAATTTATATGTGCTCATATATTTAACTATATCCAAAGTGCTATTCCAATCTGATACCACTACCCTCTTGCCTGAAAACGATCCTCCAATATTTCTCATAGTGCAGGACTCCTGGTGACAAACTTTTTCAAATTTCAGTTTTCTGAAAATATATTTTTTGGCCCTCATTTTCCAAAGCGGTTTTCACTGAATATAGAAATGTGGGTTATTTTTTTTTCCTCTGGGCACTTTAAACATATGCCATTGTTTTAGGGCCTCAATTATTTCTGATGAAAATTCAGCTGATATTAATTCACACCATTGTTCCCCTTTGTGTAATTTGCCATTTTTCTCTGCATGTTTTGAAATTTTTCTATTTAAAATACATGTTATGTGGTTCAACAACAATGAGCCTATGTGTAGCTTTCTTTGTAATTACTTGTGTTCACTGAGTTTCTTAGATATGTAGTTTTATGTTTTTCAACCAATATAGGAAATATTTAGCCAATATTTCTTTAAATGCGTATATTTTTTCTAACTCATTCTCTCTCTCCCCTCCAATAAGACTCAAGCTATATGTGTGTGTATATTTGTTTAAGTTTTCTCTTTGTTTAATTTTTCAATGTTTTACTCTGTTCTTCGGATTGTATTTCTAATGCTCTGATTTCCTTTTCAGTGACTCTTCTGCAATCTTCATTCTGCTGTCACATTTATGTGATGATTTTATTTTTTAGCTTGATTTACTGTTTTTTTAATTGACACATAATAATTACACTTATTTATAGGGTAGAATGTGATGTTTCAATACATGTATACAATATATAATAATCAAACTAGGTTAATCCATCTGACAAAGGGCTGATATCCAGAATCTACAAGGAATTTAAACCAATTTACAATAAAAAAACAAACAACCCCATCAAAAAGTGGACAAAGGATATGAACACACACTTTTCAAAAGAAGACATTTATGCGGCCAACAAACATATGAAAAAAAGCTCATCATCACCGGTCATTAGAGAAATGAAATCAAAACCACAATGAGATACCATCTCACACCAGTTAGAATGGCAATCATTAAAAAGTCAGGAAACAACAGATGCTGGAAAGGATGTGGAGAAACAGGAACGTTTTTACACTGTTGGTGGGAGTGTAAATTAGTTCAACCATTGTGGGAGACAGTGTGGTGATTCCTCAAAGATCCAGAACTAGAAATACCATTTGACCCAGCCATCCCATTACTGGGTATATACCCAAAGGATTATAAATCGTTCTACTATAAAGACACATGCACACGTATGTTTATTGTGGCACTATTCACAATAGCAAAGACTTGGAACCAACCCAAATGCCCATCAATGCTAGACTGGATAAAGAAAATGTTTCACATATGCAACATGGAATACTATGCAGCCAATAAAAAGGATATGTTCTTGTCCTTTGCAGGGACATAGATGAAGCTGGAAACCATCATTCTTAGGAAACTAACATAGGAACAGAAAACCAAACACCACATGTTCTCACTCATAAGTGGGAGTTGAACAATGAGAACATATGGGCACAGGGAGGGGAACATCACACACAGGGGCCTGTAGGAAGTTGGAGGGCAAGGAGAGGGATAACATTAGGAGTAATATCTAATATAAATGATGGGTTGATGGGTGCAGCAAACCACCATGGCACATGTATACCTATGTAATAGACCTGTATGCTCTGCACGTGTATCCCAGAACCTAAAGTATAATAAAAAAATAACATAATACAATAATGGAAGTGATACCTCCTTACATTCACAGGTTACACGACTAGGTGGGGCATCTTTGGAGGGCCATTTAGAAATCCCGCCACTGTATCATTTATTGACAATCTATGGTATACTTGGCACCTTATGCATTAAAGTGTAATTCATGATGATCCTAAAGATTTGTAGTATAATTTACACTTATATTAGGAAAATGAGATATAGTGATTTAAAATATGCACGCTTACATACCATGAAAGTGTTAGCGCTGTTTTTCAAGTCTGGGCTGACTAGCCTAGCACATGTCATTAATTACCATGTTTCTCTAACATTTAGGTGCTGATGTATCAGAAGCCAATTACAATCATCATATGGTGGCATTTAATAGAGAATGAAATCTGCAAATGTCACCAAAGTTAAAGGTTTATTAAGCAAAAAATTACTATGAAAATCTAAGCAATCTGATTAATGATTCCTTTTGCTAGTTTTTAAGCATCCTTGATATTACTTATCTTAAATAATATTTCAGTAGATTTAGCAGAGTAATAAATTCCTATGATTAGCATCATTTCTCTTCAAAAGTAATTTCTTAATTAGACTATGCTGGATAATAGACAATGACGAAGTAAAGGCTTTTGTAGGAAGAATTCTTTGCTCTTAGTTCTGAGAAAGGAGAATAACCTAGGATACAAATTATCTGCACAACTGGTCACTTTCCACTGAGTTCAATGGATAGATGAATGTGATGATGTTCCTATATCAGTTGGTATATAATTTCAATATATATTTGCAAATTATTTATTAAAATGTGGACTAATTAGCATATACAGCAAGCAATTTTTATAACTGGCCAGTACAATTTATATTTACAGCAACCAAGCATAGTAGAGGAAAATAAAGAAAAACTAAATGGATTATCCAGGGTTAAAATCAAATCACCCATGAAGATGACAACTGAGCATGTCTAAAAAGAACAATTTCTTTAAGAAAAGGTAGGCATTATTTGGAAAGACATTAGAAACAGCAACAGTGAATGTACCAAGGCTTCTATTTTCAGTTCTGTTGTGTAAAGTGCATGGAAGTCTTCACTCTTGTTCTTACAGCAAAAACAAAACAAATAAATTTTTAAAATTTGGACAAATAAAATCAGTGACTTTCAGAGAAAACCAGAGAACTGAGGTCTCAAGAGGAGCTGTCACTGAAAGATCCAGAAATACAGGAACATCCACAGAGAGAAAGGACTCAAGATTTGCTTACCTAGAAAAATGCCACTCAAATCCATTAGCTGCAAGAACACGGCTACTTTGACAAATTGTGGGAGGCTGAATGTGTACTGGCACCCGATGGAGAAATTCCTGGGGCCAAAGTTTTAGGGGACGCCTCCACAACTATGTAAACTTTCACTACAAGAACACTAAATTCTTATGATAAGCATCTGAGAAAGATCTTCTCTTGGCCCTGGCTGGGGGATGCGAAGAGTAATCATTGGGAAATACATCCATATTCTTTTCCATAACAGAAAACAACTCTCCAGGAAATAAAAGACTTTCCCAGATCTTCATGCAGGAGGAGAAAAAAAATATTCCTTTCATTCTACCCCTTCCAATCTTCCTGTCTCACCTAAGGGAGATAAAAGCACAAATCTAGTCAAGAAGAGTCAGAGCTTCTAGGAAACTGATTAGAAATGCAACAGCCAGGGAATGGAAATAAAGACAGAGAGAGAAAAAATCTATAACCCTGGAGCAATACTTGTAAAGGTCACGGTCCAGAAACACAGATCCACCAAAAATTCAATGGAGAAAGTTAAACTCACAGAAACCTCAAGCATGACTAGAAATTGGTATGGAACCAATTCTAGTTTCTGGGAATTTAGAACATAATTACAGCCTGGTAGTTATTTGGGTTTATGAGGGTCAGATATTCTGACCAACATCTACTTCATCGTAAGCCCAATGGGACCCTGAAGGCAGTGTGTGTGTGTATGTGTGTGTGCGTGTGTGTGTGTGTGTGCACGCGCATATCTGTACTCTATCTTTACTATATTCTAAGTTTACATCTATTTGGGGTTCTGTTTCTTGGCTATTATGCTATATTTGATCCAAATCTACATGAGTGCTATAATGCTTTATCCACTCTAATTTATGAGTAAATTTAATGTCGGCTATGCTTGCCCCTTCTGCCCCCATACTCATTTTCAGTTTTGTTCCCTATCCCCACCCCAGCTGTATTCTCACATTTTTACTTTTCCAAAATCAGTTTGCAAAATTTTTAATCAACAGTAACATTGTCATTTTAGTTAGGATAAAATTTAATTTTTAGATTAATTTGAGAACATTGACAGCTTTACCATATGGAGTCTTACTAATCAAGAACAAGGCTTTTCTTGCCATTTACTTTAGTATGGTTTATCTCCCTAAGTGGAGTTTCAAAGTTTTCTCCTAAACTGTCCTGTACATTTACTGTAAAGTCAATTTCTGGTTATTCCGTCCCTGTGCTTGCTTTTATAAATTATATGTCATTAATATGTTATTTATAATTTATGTTAATTTTACAATCAGTCACATGCTGGGTTTCTTTAATGACTTTTTTGTTCATTGAGATTTTCAGCTGCGACATCATATGATATTCAAATAATCCCAATGCTGATATGTCTCATCATTTCTAAAACTTGTTATTTCATTGCCTTATGTAATTGCATTGTTGGCTTCTTTCAGAACAATGTTAAATGATACTCATGATAGAGACATTCATACTAATAATAATAATGATGACTATTTTTCAGAATGTGCCATATGCAAGATACTATTCTAAGTGCTTTCCCAGTAAGTTTATTTCATATTCAGAATGACCTTATAAGAATTCTAGCTAGAAAATGTGACCTCAGAAACTGTTCTCTTTTCTACAATACAATATTGCCTGTCTTAGAAATCCATGCCTCTAATGTAGATTCTCAAAGTGCAATTCATAGACCACTATATCAGTATTACATAGATTCTTAACAAAATGCAAATTCCCAAGTCTCTCCTATAAACATACACTCTCAGGTATTGGGGGCATTACCTAAATTCCTCCTTAAACCAAACTCCTCAGATGACTCTTCTGAACATTCAGCTTTGAAAACCATTACTCTGGTATTTCTCTTTGATCACAAAGGTGAGATCTGATTTGATTTATACAGTTTTTAAAAAAAATATTTCTCTAACAAGATATCCATCTATTCTGATTTGATTATGAGCTTATATAATAAAAAATTTCCAAATTTTATTAAATGCTTGATTTGCCAATTTTTTTCTCTGACTTATATACTAAATTGTGTGAATAAATTTTCTCATGTTAGGACTCCACTTGGAATTTTGGAGTTAATGTCACTTGAAAACAATAGTAGTATGTTTTTCAAATGCTACTAGATTCTGTTTGCCAATATTTTCTTTCAATTTTTTTCTTTGTCTTTGGATTTTCTGCAGGTTACTATATAACTAATTTGTAGTTTTTAAAATTTGTTTTTCTGATTGATGTTCTCTTATCTTCCTGATTCTGTAGTTTCGTGTCTCTCACTAATTTTACAAAGTTCTCATCCATTTTTACCTAAAATATTTCTTCTTCCTCATTCTTTTATCATTCTTTCTAATATTCTAATTATGCATATTTTACACCTTTTGAAATTATCCCACAATTATTGTTGTTTTACTTTTTTCTCTTTTTTCCTTTTGCATTTCATGTTGGGAAGTTTCTACTAATCTGTCTTCACTCACTGATTCTTCCCCCAGCCATGTCAGGTCTACTGATTAGTTTATCAAAGTCATTCTTCATTATCGTGAAGAGTTTTTGATTTCTAACATATTATTGGGAATTCTATCTTAGAATTTTCACTTTTGCTTGTTTTACCCATCTATTCTTGCATGTTGTCCTCTATTTTCATTAGATGCTTTAATATAGTAATCATAGTTATTTTAAATTTTCTGTCCGATATTAAGAGAATCTGTGCCATACTTGGCTCTGATGATTGATTGCTTTGTGTATTCAGACTATTTTTTGACTGTTGTGTAGGGCCAGGTGTGTGTGTATGCATGTATGTGCGCGTATGTGTATAAGTGTGTGTGGGGGGGGGAGGTGTATTTTCCCTTCTGTATGCATTATAATTTTTGGTTGAATGTCTAACACAATTTATTGTGTAAGAGGGACTGAAGTAAATAGGCCATTAGTATGAGGTTTTATGTTTATCTATCTAGAAGTTAGCTTGTATTTAATGTTTGCTGTAGCTACAGGTGCCAGAAGGTTCAACTCCCTCTAGTATAATTGATTTTATCCCCACTCTTGACTTCCAGGTTTCTTAAATACTCCTCTTCAGAGACTGTCTATGTCTTGCAGTTCTTTCAGCTGTAATACACTGTTATTATACTGAAACTCCAGTGATGTGATGGTAAGGTGTGGAGCAGAGGGGAATTCCCTAATATTCTGATTATATCTAAGCCTTCCCGTGGACTTATGTTTCTAGGATGTGACTTTCACACATATTCCTTCAGGGGTATACATTTCCATCCCCTACACCCTGCTCATGTTCTTATCCATTCCCTGGCTGCACCATTTCCATCTATTTCTTACAATAATAGGCAATAATTTCTTGTTTGCCTTTCCTGCAGGGTCTCAGCTAGCACCACTATCAGAAGGCTTATAAAGTTTTTGATCCACTTGCTTAAGATTATGTATAACATTATGTAAGACTGGAAGACCAAATCCACATTATAAGAGGTATGAGAGCATTCCCACGACAAAAGGATCCAATGATTATATCACCCTCTGCATGACCCAGAGGCTATTAATCTTATATTGTATTAGAATGGCCAACTGAGGCCCTATCTTTATCACCTCTATAGAGGTGATGTTCTGTGAGATTGGGATAGTATCATTTAGTCTATCTGATTTGTATAACTTTTCTATGGAAAATAAGACTTCATGAGTCTGGGAACCAAAAGGTGAAAGCAAGAGTGACCCCTCATACCATCTCTCTGAATGACTTACTGCAGGACTTTTTACTTCCTTTCCTGTCAACTCTGGGATCTGCCTGGTAAGAGATCATGGTCCCAAGTGGAAACACTTCTGTCAGGGGATGGAAAACGTCTCATTGAACTACAGGCTATCATGGTTTCCTAGGTACTTTGAACACTTTGTATTCAGGGACCAGCAAAAAGAAAAGAAGAGACACTAGTCTGGCAATATGTAGAATCCAGGTGATCTACCTGGACATCCTCTAATACTCCATTGCTCAATTTTAACAATGAATGGCAGGGTACAGTGACTCTGCTCTGAGAAGGCATGGTGACAAGGGGCTTAGGCCTATCAGAAATAAGGTTCTGTGTCATTTACCTAAGTACCTGTGAGGTTATAGCTGAGCATAAGAGGTTATGAATTAATAGTGGAAGAGAGAGAGAATAAGCATTTATTACCACACCAAGACTAACTGTGATGGCAGGGTCTCTAATTTGTTCTTTGAGCATCCCTATTGTAACCTTCCTTTCAGGAAAATGGTCTACCATAATCTTGGAAGAGATGCTCCCCAAAAGTATTTGAAGAAGTAGATCTAAACAATCCAAGTAGATCTAAACAATCCTTTTCTCATCCCCCATGTCCAGGTTAGACAGTCCTTCTTTGGCCCCCATAACATTGTCTCGGATTGTTTAGATCTACTTCTTCAGATCTAGAAATAGGGATGTGCTACCTTGATCTGCCCTCAAGAAATGGCTTGCTTCCCAGCTTTTACAAGTGTAGTCAGCCGACAGCGTCTACCAGTTATCACCTTTAGAGATTGGCTCAAGTGCAGAAACCTGCTTCTCCCAAGGTCACAAACTTCCCAGGGCAGACTGCGTCTGATAATTGAGTTAGGTGGGGAAATAGAGTCTCAGCCATTCTAGTCCTATGCAGGGAATCTCTGATGAACAATACTTAATCTGGGGCTTCCATAAGGGTTGACTAAGGCTTTGTTAGGCCTGAATCACAGTTTAACATTTATTTTTGCCCAATCCTGCTTCACCTTCATTCATTACATAAGTGTTGATCCCTAATTAAACATCTTTTATCTCAAACTGTGTCTCAGCATCTGCTTTCAGAAAACCCAACCTGTGCGTCCAGTAAACTTTTAAAACAACAGCTGGTTCCCAAGCTAATACACTGATACAGAAGTCTCTGGTGGTGATGAAACATATAGGAAAAGTTACTTCCTAGAAGACAAGTTTGGTAAACTTGCTCTTCCTCTAGAGCCTCAAAGGGAGAGTAGCTGGTTTTCAGGATTTTCCATAGGAGACTGGATAGAGCAATCTTTCCAAGTTGCTTCAAATTAGAAGCAGCAGCAGTTTCACTGCAGGCGGAATTGATTTAGCAAATTCAGCAAATAAACAAGGAGAACTGCCACTCCAAGTACTGAGATGCTCAGTTTGGTCAGTTGACTGGGCCCATCAAGTACCATGGGATTTAAGGTCTTCATCCCACTCAGCAGAAAGCTTCTGGGTCTTTGATCCTTTCTTGTTATAGTCTTGTCCCCCTGCTGCCCCACTTCTCCTTGAGTGCTCCAGACCTTCATATTTGACATCCTCTTAAGGTTGTTAAAATAGGCTGAGCTTCAAAAGACACATGAAAGAATGCTCATCATCACTGGCCATCAGAGAAATGCAAATCAAAACCACAATGAGATACCATCTCACACCAGTTAGAATGGCGATCATTAAAATGTCAGGAAACAACAGGTGCTGGAGAGGATGTGGAGAAATAGGAACACTTTTACACTGTTGGTGGGACTGTAAACTAGTTCAACCATTGTGGAAGTCAGTGTGGCGATTCCTCAGGGATCTAGAACTAGAAATACCATTTGACCCAGCCATCCCATTACTGGGTATATACCCAAAGGATTATAAATCATGCTGCTATAAAGACACATGCACACGTATGTTTATTGCGGCACTATTCACAATAGCAAAGACTTGGAACCAAGCCAACTGTCCAACAATGATAGACTGGATTAAGAAAATGTGGCACATATACACCAAGGAATACTATGCAGCCATAAAAAATGATGAGTTCATGTCCTTTGTAGGGACGTGGATGAAGCTGGAAACCATCATTCTCAGCAAACTATCGCAAGGACAAAAAACCAAACACCACATGTTCTCACTCATAGGTGGGAACTGAACAATGAGAACACATGGACACAGGAAGGGGAACATCACACACTGGGGCCTGTTGTGGGGAATTGAACCGGGGCCTGTAGGTGGGAATTGAACAATGAGAACACATGGACACAGGAAGGGGAACATCACACACTGGGGCCTGTTGTTGGTGCAGCACACCAACATGGCACATGTATACATATGTAACTAACCCGCACGTTGTGCACATGTACCCTAAAACTTAAAGTATAATTAAAAAAAAAAGGAAAAAAAATAAAATAGGCTGAGCTTTTCTTATTGTTTGGGGTACCTAGAGAAGAGCTAAGAGAAAGAGGGAGTCATGAATATGAATTCAGGTTACCATCTTCTGAAACTCAGGTAAAAAGTCCCCAATTATGGAATAAATACCAGAAACACTGTGAATACATAGAAGCTCAAAGATTAACCCAGAAAGATATGTTTCATTCTATCATTTAAGACAGTTAAAACCACCACTTCGGAATAGATTAGTCTTCCTAAAACTGTAATGGCCCCAGAAGTACTTGTTCATTAAGAGGATGAAAACTAAATTTAAAAGAAATATTGTCACAATAGTTAATGGCTAAATGATGACCTTCTGAAAATCACCTAATAAGCACATTTTAAATTATCTCCTTAGTGTGAGGTTATTATTAATAGAACTGTACACTTTTTTTAAAAAAAGGAAAGAACATGGAAAGCTAGAGTCTTTAATTATATTTGATTATGATGATTATGATGATATCAAGGGTAAAATCATAACAACAATGAAGATTACCATTTTAGAAGAAATCCTTCACTGTTTTGGATTCAAAGCCATCCATTCACTGAACTACAAGTTTTTTATCAAAGCAGCATGACATACTTGTTAGCGCATGTACTTTGGAATAAATTTTAAAGAAACAAGTTTATAGATCTGTTTTTTTTAATGTATTAGTTGTATGAAGCTGAAGAAGTTACTTAACATTTTTAAGACTCAGATATATCACTTCTGAAATTAGGATAATACGAATAACTATATCTTACGGTTATCAGGCTTAAGTTAGGTGATATTAATGTACCTAGCATATTCCTGTGATACATCTGTTAAAAAATAGTCAGATGAGGTCATCAGGACCCCAACCACCTCTCTTCCATTTGAGATTATATGGAGTCAATAGTTCATCATAAAGCCAGCACTTCCAGGTGCATTTTTATGGAAAGAAGAAAACTAAAGGTTGCTGTATTACAAGTTTTGTAGGTATTTGTAAGCTGTTGATGGGTTTTTCAAAGTGAGAATATTTCAAGGTGCATTCTCTGTGTTTAGATGTGGCAATATTTGGAAACATTGAAAGTTAAGGACCAAATAGAAGAGGTAAAGACACACTCGTTTTTTTAAAGTTTTAAAGCATGATCAATATGTAAGAGGAACCTTTGCAAATTATAAATCCATTTGCATAAATGAATAAACTCCAAAGGCAAATAAACCTGTCACTGTATCTCATTAAGTCATGATAATCAAAGTTAAATGAAATAAGTCTTCCTGGAAGTAATTCAGAGGGTTACTGATATTTTTTTCTATGATACAATTATTTAAGTTCTAGAGAGTTCCTTGATATTTACTAACACCATAGAAGTAGATAGGTGAAAGTACAAAATGGATGAGGACACTGAGTAGGAAATGTTTATTGAATTCACAAAAAATGCAACAAAATCAGTGGGTAATACAATTTCAAAAGATATTATTAAAGTCAGTGTTATATATGAAGTATGTTTTTCATGAAAATAGTATCAATATTACATATAAAAATCAAAACAGACCAAAACAAAATAAAACAAAAGCTGAAATAAGATCAGCTAATTTCCCTACTGGATGAAACATCGAGTTGATTGAGAGAAACAAATCTAGGTCATTAGAGAGACTTCAGGTCACAATGACATTGGTGATCCATAAATAAAGGAAATTGAAGAGCATTCTGAAGACAAAGCAGCTATAGAAAATACTTAGTGGTTTCTCAATATGATCCCGTAGCCTAGTTATGGATCTTCCTTCCTCTAACAAATGTTATAAAATGGAGGATTTCCTTGCTGCTTAAAACAAGTCTTTGTAACTTTTTCTTCTTAGCTAAGAAGAGGCTATTTAGAAATGGTAAGCCACCATCCCTTCCCCAAGAAGAGGCCGGAGATGAGAGACATTTGGTTAGCTAAGGGACTACCAATCAGAGGGTTACTGATTTTTTTTTTTAAGGATTTTTTAAAGGACTACCTACTGGGGAGATCTAGGCACAGAAGCCAAGGCAGCAGCTGGGAGACCAAACAAGTTCACCATGTTTCTCCCAAACATGATCTGTCCAGTGTTTCCAGTTTCCTTTATTTTGAGTGATCATATATCCTAGGTTGATCTAGATTCCTAAATTTTGCTTGTTATTGTCAAGTGTAATTCTTAACAGTGCCTCCATGTACTCTATAAAGTGTCTACATTTGGATAATAAATTATATGTTTACACCTCTGGTCTAAAACAATATTTTGCTTTCTCACTTCCACAACAGCCACTTAATCATGGTCCTGTTGATTCTACCTTCCAGTCTTTCTGATGTCTGTTTCCTTTTCTTCTTATCTACCACTATCCTCAATCAAGCACCATCCTATTTTTTATATTACTAGATTACTGTACTAGCTTTCTAGCTGTTTTCCTGTTTTCC
Source organism: Pongo pygmaeus (assembly GCF_028885625.2). Classification (NCBI taxonomy): domain Eukaryota; kingdom Metazoa; phylum Chordata; class Mammalia; order Primates; family Hominidae; genus Pongo; species Pongo pygmaeus. Next base: position 147,107,965 of record NC_072396.2, on the reverse strand, counting down.
AATTTCCCCCTTCTTAATACATTTACCTCAATGTACTCTATACTGTGATTTAGATTTTAAAAAACTGATATCACCTCTGTGCTTAAAAATTTTCTATGATTTCCTACTACCTTCATAATATAGTGTATACACTGTAGCGGGTCACATAAGACCTTTTTGTCTGGTATCTACTTGACTCTGTGCTATAGTTTGGCTATTGAACCCTCCAAATCTCATGATGAAATTTGATTTCAATGTTGAAGATGGGGCCTAATGGGAGGTATTTGGGTCATGCGGGTGGATCCCTCATAAATGGCTTGGTGCTGTCCTTGCAGTAATGAGCGAGTTCTTGCCTTATTCGTTTCTGAAAGAGTTCCATAGATAACTTATTCTTAAAAAGAGCCTGGCACCTCCCTCTCTTCTCTTTTGCTTCTCTCTTGCCTGTGGTTTCAGCACACGTGACTCCCCTTCACTTTCCACCATCAGTGGAAGCAGCCGGAGACCCTCACCAGAAGCAGATGCTGGTACCAAGCTTCTTGTACAGCTTGCAGAACAGTGAACCAAATAAACCTTTTTTCTTTATGAATTATCCAGTCTCAGGTATTCCTTTATAGCAACACAATTGGATTAAGACAGTCCATAACCTCAAATTTCTTCATTCTCCCACATTTATTAGGCTGTTTCCTAATTACTCTACCATTAATTCTGTACTCTGTTCTCTAACCATGTCAAACTCATTGGAGGTCACTTTTAGTACCACGCTCATCTTGCCTTTGTGCCTTCACGCATGTTCCTCTACTGGAAACACTCTTTTTATCACCAGTCCCTTCATCTGTTTGGGATGTCACCAATGTTAGGGTCTCTTTTTTACTTTACAAAAAAAAATCTATATAGCATACAATATGGTGTTTTGATACATGCATGCATTGTGAAATTGCCAATATATAGTATATTATTTATATATAATTAATTATATATAATTATATATATTCACAATTAACAAATACATAATTATATATAATTATATATAGTAACAACATATGCAAACAACATATAAACAATATATAAACAATATGATGTTTTGATACATGCATGCTTAATTATATATATATATAATTTAGCCATTTTACAATGTATGCATGTATCAAAACATCATGTTATTTATATCTCTATATTGTTTATATATATGTTCTTGTTGATATATATATAAAGATGTTTATATATATACATATAAAGATGTTTATATATATATATACATATAAAGATGTTTATATATATATATACATATAAACTTACATATGTATAATCTTTTCTTGTGTGTTTGATGAGAACACAAATTCTACACCGTTAGCAATTTTCAAGTATAAAGTACATTGTCTTAACTTAGATCTCATTTCCTTCAGGAAGCCTTTTCTCATCCCCCATGTCCAGGTTAAACAGTCCTTCTTTGGCTCCCATAACATTGTTTACTTGTCTCATCAGAGTTTTCATACCACATTATCCTTATTTTATTTATAACAAATTAGAAATTCAGACATATAAGGTCAATTTTCCAAGTTCAAAATATGAGTAAGAAACTGAGAAATAATTTAGATTGAAATCTACCTGGCTCCAAATCACCATACCAAACTGCTTTTCTTTCATCCTTCAAAATACACCCATGGGTGCCAAAAAGTTGTTCTACATAATTTCAATAATTCTAGAAATGTATTCTTAGTGCCAAATGACCACAGAAACCATATATGGGACTTGGTGTAATTAATTTTTGTTCAAGCACCAAGAGACTATCAGAGGCAGAGGTCTTTTATCAACCCTCTGTGGCCCTAGACTCTACATCTCAGATCTAGAGGAATAGTGGGTAAAAAATACACAGCACAAGTCTTAGATGGGTCAGACCTGAAGTGTAGACACACTGCCAAGTGGAGATAGCTAAAGTCCCTTTTTTGTGACTGGCTGCTGTCATTTGTTGTGTTTTTTTTGTTTTAATGTAATTATTAACCATTACATATGAAAATATGTCTCTTGTGTAACAATACAAATATTTGGGTTTTAAATTTTTTCTGCCCTTGTTTTCTGGTTCATCTCACTACAAACCAATAAATTTCAACCCTTCTCAAGATCCATGCAAAGGCCATGAACTCTCTGCATAATTGAGATATGAGTATGTATATACAGGTTGCCTGGACTAGGGGGAGATCCTTGAAGAAAACCAGATTGTGAGACAATTTGGATCCCTGAGATTAAATTACCAGCAAACTTTGAAAGGAGCCTGGAACACAGTCTACCACTTACTAGAAAGACACGGATGAAAGATGTTGACTCCTCTACATTTTCCCCTCTGTGCAATATTATACTTTTTGGTAACAGAAAGAGACAGGGAAAACAATTCAAATGGCAATCTGCCACAGAGGCTTGCAAGCTCAGCCAGCTCCCAAAGACAAACAATGTAATGAGTCCTGTCAGCCCTCAGTGCAAAATTCTCTCCATTCAGTAAAGACAACTGGCAGGACAGGTAGGGCAACTTGAATTGACTTATACTTGGTTTGTTTATACTTGCTATGACTATGACAGTAAGAAAAAAAGCAGGTAAATCCCATACCCAAAATGCTCTGAATAAGTATTTCTCAAACTTAAGTGTCGTATGAATAACCTTGTGTTCTTGATAAAAATGCAGATTCTGAGTCAGTAAGTCTGAGATGGGGACTGACATGCTGTATTTGTAACAAGCTCCCAGATGATGCTGGTGCTGCTGGTACAGAGACCACACTTTGAGTGATGAGGATCTAAAATACCTTGGCTCTGTGTATCATTTTTATTTACCACTCAAGGCCATTCATATATCATTTCAAGTTCTGTCATCTCTTCTGCTACTCTCACAATCCATCCCAATTTTCTCTTAATGCTAGAATTTAGGAAAGCATATCATTCTTCCCAGGATTAGGACTCACCACATTTATGCATTTGTGTACATGTGTTGGTAATTACAGTATCAGTATCATGAAAAGAGGTTCCCAAAGTAGGGGAGCATGAGGATAATTTAATCAAAGATTATTATTGCCTGAGTTTTCTGCTACACTCAGTAAAATTCTAAATCTGGCTTGCCTTATTATTTGATCACAAAAACAAGCATTCTATATTCTCCCTCCTCCATTCCTTCATCTTATCTCTGTATTCATTTGTCTAACACATCAAGGCAAGTTTTGATAATTCCACCAATTTAACACGTTATATTTGTGATAACACAAAAATACTTCTGAGTGTATATAATTATCTGATTAATTATATCTTCACATCTTTTTAAACCAAATATGTTCTATGTATTTATTATTTAAACTAGTACATTTTACTCCTCCAATACATATTTCACATTAATAGGAAGGTATAGTAGTACCAGAAGGAGTATAAAGTATATGTGAATCACTTCTAAAGTAATACCTTATGTAATTATGTGTTCTGGAAAGAAGAGAATGTTTCTGTTTATCTATTGCTGCATAACAAACCACCATAAAAATCAGTGACATAAATTAACCCTTATCTCCCAAGTTTTGTGGGTTAATGAGCTCAGCTGAATTATTCTTTGTGGGGCCTCTCTTATGATTGCTTCTGTATTCTTCTGTTTGGTGCCTGGGCTGGGAGGGTTAGAACAGCTGGGTGCTGCTTGAGTATCACTTTCTCCATGATCCTAGTCATACAACTAAGTTCCTTCACCAACTAGAAAACACATAAAAACATATCTGGGTAGGTTGGAAGCAGAGGGATTAAGCTTATAATAAAACAAAAAGTATTAAAATTTTCTGTTATTAAGGCATTTCTTAAATGCAGCGCCACCAGCAGTGTGGCGCTGTATTTAATAACTCCACGATAGGCGTTATTACCCTTTACTGGTAAGACCAGGTGCTGGAATTGTCACTGCTGCCTCTCTCCACACTATGTTCCATACGAGTAGCATGGGCGTGGACTTCCTCACAGGATGATCGTTTCTGTGAAGGTAGACTGCTTACATGGCCCTTGGCTTCTCAGAGAGTGAGAGTTCTAAAAAGTGGCAGTTCTGATAAGCCAGGCAGAAGCTGCATGGTTATTTACAACTTAACCCCAGAAGTTACACAGTGTCAGTTCTGCCATATTCTATCGGTCAAAGCAGTCACAGGCTAACACAAATTCAAGAAGGCGGAGGAATAGACTCCATTTTTCAAAGGCTTATACATATAGAGTGGGAAGGAACTGATAGCAGTCATCCTTGAGAAACATGTCATTATTGTCCCAACAAACTTCTCCGGGAGGATCTACACAATATATTAAAGCTGGGGATGAGAGGACGTTAAGGCGTCTGAAGGAGTACTAGATGCCTCAGCAAAGAAATGAGGTATGAGAAAAGGAATACATTTTCTATTGGCCAAAAAGAGAGGTGAATACATAAGGTAGGATGTAGGCAAGGATGGAATTCCAGGAATATCAGAAGTCACAGTTGTGTCAGTATCACCATAGAGTAACTGAAAGGGGATCCATGATAGGAGTTATTACCCTTTACTGATGATAAGACCAGGTGCTGGAAGAAAAATGGGTTGTCCGAATTTATAGTGACTAACAGAGATGAACTTGAACTCTTGAAATCTTCTATTTTTCCAATCCAGTGCCCTTTGAGCTACATAAAAACTATCCCTGGCAACTGAGATGTTGGCATACTTAAGTAACAAGAAAGGAAGCTACAAGGCAATGATAAGATTGTGTCATTGTTGATTTTTTTTTTCTTTGCTTTGTATCATATATGTTTGTTAGACTCTATGTCTTTGCTGATAATTGTTTCCAGTACTCTGGGCATATAATTTCTGGTATTCCCATGTAGAAAATAATCTATATAAGTGGTATCATATACCATATTTTGTGTTTTTCATTCTTTGTAAACACAGCAATGACTTGTATAAAGAAAGAGTTGTAGATATTGATATTGAATTTACCATAATTGTTTAACTCCAAGAATACACTAGGAATTTCATGGGATACATGAATGCTGATTTTAAAACAATATAAACATGCATGAACCCACAATGAATTCATTCAATGCAGGCCTATTTTGGCACAACCACTGCAAAAGTGTTTGTTCTTGGAGAATATAAATGAACAAATGAATATAGAAATACATCTTATTGCTACTACTACTCCTACTGCTACTACTAGTAATCCCTTATTTAAGAATGATTAATAACGTTTTAAGCCTCTTTTTAAACTTTTTAAATCATCAGAACAATTATGTGAAATAAAATTTGTTCTGTTTCAGCCCATCAAATGGATCTGAATGTCCTAGGAATTCAGGTGTGAGAGGTACATAAGATGCCTATGCACTGGCCATTGTGTTTGACTTCAATATTCACTCACACGGCCTCTACATCTTTGCCATTACCTCTGTAGTTCTTCAACCTTTTTGCTCTCATATTTCAATTACCCATACCAGCACCAGGTCATCCATGTTTCAAAAATTCACTTCTTTGGCTTATTAACCTTGGTCTATCTTTCTTGACCTCCAAAGTTTCTTGAGCACTCTGTTTTGACTCATGGACAGTTCTGAATGCAAAATCTTCCCACCAATAGCGCTTGCCTTGAGAAATCCATACGAGCTCAATTACTCCATCAACTGGCTCAACACAGAAGGGGAACGATTTAAGTAGATACTGTTGCCATTTTAAAAATAATGAAACTAAGTCACAGCAAGAATAAGTTCAAGTTGAAATGGTGTACAGCCTCTGTGTGTTGCAGTTATGATTTGATTTCTAGTCTATCATTTTTTCTGTTTCAGGCAACCTCACTTAATGAAGTCTAAAAGAGGACAGATTAGATATCATAATTTTGTGGAATTTAATGGAGAAATTAAGGAAGATAACGAGAGAGAGAGAGTGGGAGAGAGAGAGAGAGAGAGGGAGAGAGGGAGAGAGAGAGAGAGAGAGAGAGAGAGAGAACTAGTCTGGAGCTGAAGACAAGGGAAAGAGAGAAAGAGAGAGGCTCCACTGGAACCCTTGGTCCTAGAGAGATCACCAGAAATCCAGTGTTGTACAAGGACACCCAGCTAATATTTGTTGGAGATGCTGGAGTAAGTGTCCCAAAACCATTATGGCTGCCTGCCTCCAAAGCCTGTATTCTTTCTGCTACACAAGGCTGGTGAGATGTCATTATACCTCAGCCAAATAGAGCTGGATTCCAGAATAGAATGCCAAGTCTTATTTGGAAAATGGAGTGCTAGTCCTGAGGCAGAAGGACAAAAAACACAAATGAAAATTTCTAATAACCATCTATCAAGTTTTATACTGGATTATCTTTTGGCATATCAACACTATTCCCATTCTTTTCCATGCTCTTCCCTATATCTTAGGGACAAGAAGTCTAGAAACCACATTTTTCTGCCAGAAGTGTTCTAATTTAGAGTCTACTAATGTGAAAACTTTGTATAAACTTAAAGAGGCTGAAGAGAAAGAGAAGCCATTATTTTCTTCAATCAGAAGCAGAAATACATAAGAAAGTGGAAAATGTGGTTTGTAGTGGTTTCAGCAAAAATTCCTGCATACCATTCACTTTGATGTTGCAGGCAGCTGAGATCATCAGGAACTGCTACCTGCATTTCCTGCACCTCCTGATACCTTGAAAGCCAGCAGTGGTTCTCCCTGGCCTTCACCCAAAAATAATCTTCCAAAAGTTTTGTAAGCATCTAATTCCTGGCATTAAATCCCTTCCTGATATAATGCATGGAGTGTTTGGATTTTTTCTGGCTGAATTCTTGCTGATACAAAGACTCTTCTGGGCATCTGCTGAGTTTTGTATACTTGCCTTCCTTTAATCATCACATTAAGCCTAGGATATTGGAACTATTATTTCCATTGAAAGATGAATACATTGAAGATCAGAAAGCTTAACTGACTTTTTCAAAATCACTCAATAAATAGGTTCCTGAGCCCAGACTCAAATACTGACCTCATACTCTTTGTTACTGTATAATACCATGTATGAGAATAATTATATGGATGTGAACAACACAGGAGAGATTATGGGAGCTTTGTAGGAACGTGCATACTATGTTAATTATTCTCACAGTGCAGAGGACAAAGGGCGCCATAATTAAAATTACGTTAATAAATTAATTAACAAAATCAATTAAATTAAAGTTTCACTCTTTAAACATTTACCACCTCCCCCTTTCAACAAGGGCACAGCAGAAACCCACCCCAGGAGGTGATGGTAGGGAGTGGTTAAAAATGAGGTAATTTTGAATAAAATTAGATTAAATCCTATCCAGACAGTTCCAATACAAAACTCTGGCTGAAAACCAAGACTGTAGATCCATTAAGCGGTTCGTTTATGCTGGGCAAAATGATTCTAGTCACCCTCCTCACTCAAATCCTCACCCTCATTCCACAGCATAGCGACAAGTCAAAATGTAATATATACCTTGTTCAAATCCAGTTCAAACATTGCACAAGGTTAAGTTTTTAGTTAGAATCAGTGACCTGAATGGTATAAGGCTGATAGCAAAGGATTCTCACACAGCAGATTTTCAATAAATGTTGTTGACATCTTACTCGTTCTCGGGAATACTGTGTGAGAAGATAGGTCTTTGTCTTCTACTCAGTAAGCACCAATACACTCTGCCCATGCAGTAACTGTCATTACTGCATTGCAGTTCAGCAGAATGAGTGTGGAAAGTCAAGTTACATTTTATTCCATTGAAAACAAGGCCTAGAACTTTAATCAAATACTTCTCAGACACTTTCCAGAGATGCAAGCTTGATATGTCAAGTAACTCTCCAAATAGAGTCACTGCCTGCATTACTAGAGGTTTCTGCCAGATTTCTAACTCCCTATTAGCAACCTGCTTGGTTTCCACACAGTTCTATCTCCCTTTATGTAACAGTTTGTTAGTGAACATTATGGAATTAGAAAAGAATCACTCTTTGGATTCCTAATTCTGCTTTTATATATTGCCTAAGACAATAGCCTTGCCTCATATTTAAATCACTTTTGTTGATTCATTTACTCAGCAAATATTATATCAAATGTTTATTGAGCCTGTAGTATGTGTCAGGTAGGTGGTTAAGATTCGAGTACACGATACTCATCTAAATAGATCTGGCCCTTATCATGCTTTATCTGGTTTACCCATGTGGTGGGGTTTAAGGTAGGAGAGGAAGAGACCTGAAATTCACGTGATTTGAATGAAAAGAAAAAAAACATTAGTTCCAATAATAAAGAATTATATATTTAAACGGCCTAAGCATAAAATTCCATTTTCAAAGTATTAATTCATTGAAAATATTTATAAAATATTTACTATCTGTGTAGTATTGTACTAGATTCTGGCATAAAATATATTAGTAAGCATCAGTCTGTGCCCTCGAAGAGTTCAGTTTGGAGTGAGAAACAGGTAGATAAAGTAAGATAAGTGGCAATACATACTCTGAAACATAATATACCCACTCAAGCAGAAAAGTCAGGGACAGCAATTGATTTGAGTCTTGAAGGATGACAAGTTTTGCCAGGCTGAGGAGAGGAATGTATTCTTACAGAAGGAAGAGCCTGTTCCAAATGACTGAGGTAGGCTTTGGGAATGGTGCTTTCTGCTTGAAAATGTGGGTCTCAATAGTGCTGCATGGGAGAGTTACTGCAGACCCTAGCCCAAACCAAAATAGCATTGCGACTTGGAGAACTAATTTAATGGAGCTTGACTGAAGGACAACAAGCAGCATTACTTTATTCTTAATGACAAAGAAACTGCTTCTGCATCAGTATCCCCCACCCCCAAACTCTAATGTGAGAAGTCAACACTGTCACTATAGAGGCCATCCAAAAATTATTTAATTTGATCACTAATCATTTTGTGCATTCCCTAATGAACTTATTATCAAAGTTCCTACTACATTTCCCCTATGGCAATATTTCTACGTTTCACCATATATCAGATACTTACCATGATTCTTCTTTAATAATTCTTCTCTTTGCTCCCTTTCTGACAGGGAGTTTCAGTCTTTCTTATCCACTTGTTCTCACTGTGTGTTGAGAAAACAAGATATCCTTCCAGCCAAGGAACTCAGAGAATGTGGCCTGATTATCCCTCTGCTGTTAATTACCTATATTTTTAATCAGGTTTGCAAACATGGTAGAAGTAGCACTGGACTTTAAGTAAAACAAGTGTATATTGAAATATCAGCTCTGTTCACTGTGTAACTGTGCAACTTTGTGGAAATGAACATCTTAAGTTCTTTGAGCTCTATTTTCTGTATTTGTATAAAAGTTAATACTTACTTCCTAGGGTTATCGTGAGTATTGAAATGAAGTAACATAGGATACAGTACAATTGCATATTAATTGGACTTAATTCCTAATTCATTTTTTTTTCATTTTGATAACTGATTATTTTTTTCTCTCTTTCCAGAAGAATATCATCTTTGGTAGCTAAACTCATCTAGTTGCTTCTTAAAGCAGGGGTTGACAACCTTTTTCTATAAGGTCATACAGTATATATTTATGACTTTGCAGCCCATATGGTCTCTGTCACAACTTTTCAACTCTACTGTTGCAGCAAGAAAATAGCCATAGACATTACATAAATGAATGGACTTGGCTATATTTCAGTAATTCTTTAATTAAAAAAAAAGAAATCCATGTGGTCAGATTTGGTGTGAGGGCCAAAGTTTGATGACCCCTCTCTTAGAACATGGGAGACAGTATTGCATAGCACTTTTATCAGAATGAAATGAGGTCATGTTCACTCAAGACTGTGGTCCAAAGAGTTACTGATATATGATGATTCTTGAATGTTTGCATGTATACATTTATTATGTTAAAAGGAGATGTTTTTATTGTAGTTGTTGGTTCCTCCTCACCACCTCTTCTTCTTATTTCACTTCCTCATTCACTTATCCTGGTTGTCATCATTCCATTGCAACTTCTCTATCCATGACAGCCCATGTAATGGAGGCTACTTGGTTTACCTTCCCTCTCCCAACACATAAGCTTATCGATATTTGTTCTAGAAATTATAATGCCAGAGGAGGCAATATGCAAATTGTTGAGATATACCTATGTATGGAAAAATAGTAGGATACTTCACTTATATTCACAAAATATAAAATGTTTTATTTGGAAAGACTCACTTGAAATTAGAAAAACATATTAGGCTTGACCTAAGAAAAACAGAGACTGAAAATGCATGGAATAAATCACACTCAATTAGCATAATGTTACCCAGATCAGCTATTAATCTCTATTTCTTTGAATAAATTGCCTACGTAAAGGCTATTTTAAAATTCAGATCATAGGTTGAGCATAAACCTAATTAGTAAACTTTCCAAAGATGAATAAATCAATTTATTTCACTGTCCATAAACCCAGTGGCCTGAGGACAGTAGAATGAGGAACCTGATTTCTGCTGAGTATGTATATGTGCTAGGCACTCCATTAAGATCTTTGCATATGCTTTTTCATTTAATCCAAATTATATTATTAGCATGTTTTCCATATCTTTTTTTTTTATTTCAATAGGTTTTGGGGACACAGGTGATGTCTGGTTACATGAATAATTTCTTTAGTGATGATTTATGAGGTTTTGGTGCAGCCATCACCCAAGCAGTTTTCACTGCACACAATGTGTAGTGTTTCGGCCCTCACCACCCCCAACCCTTTCCCCCAAGTCCTCAAAGTCCAGTGTATCATTCTTATGCCTTTGTGTATCATAGCTTAGCTCCCACATATTAGTGAGAACACACAATGTTTGGTTTTCCAATCCTGAGTTACTTCACTTAGAATAATAGTCTCCAATTCTATTCAGGTTGATACTAATGCTATTATTTCATTACTTTTTATGGCTGAGTAGTATTCCATCGTGTATATATATATATATATATATATATATATATATACATACCACATTTTCTTTATCCACTCATTTGTTGATAGGCATTTAGGCTGGTTCCATGTTTTTGCAATTGCAAATTGTGCTGCTATAAACATGCATGTGCAAGTATATTTTTTGTATAATGACTTCTTGTCCTCTGGGTAGATACCTAGTAGTGGGATTGCTGGATCAAATGGTAGATCCACTTTTAGTACTTTAAGGAATCTCCACATTGTTTTCCATAGTGGTTGTGCTAGTTTACATTCCCATCAACCATGTAAAAATGTTCCCTTTTCACCACATCCATGCCAATATATATTATTATTTTTTTTAATTTATGGCCATTCTTGCAGGAGTGAGGTGGTATCACATTGCAGTTTTGATCTGCATTTCCTTGATAATTAGTGATGTTGAGCATTTTTCCATATGTTTGTTGGACATTTGTATATCTTCTTTTGAGAATTGTCTATTAATTTCCTTAGCCCACTTTTCGATGGGATTGTTTTTTTCTTGCTGATTTATTTGAGTTCTTTGTAGATTCTAGATATTAGTTCTTTGTTGGATGTGTAGATTGTGAAGATTTTCTCCCACTCTGTGGGTTGTCTGTTAACTCTGCTAATTATTATTATTATTATTATTTTGCTGTGCAGAAGCTTTTTAGTTTAATTAAGTACCATCTATTTATCTTTGTTTTAGTTTCATTTGCTTTTGGGTTCTTGGTCACGAAGTCTTTGCTTAAGCCAATGTCTATATGGGATTTTCTAATGTTATCTTCTAGAATCTTTATGGCTTCAGGGATGCAATTTAAGTCTTTGATCCATCTTGAGTTGATTTTTGTATAAGGTGAGAGATGAGGATCCAATTTCATTCTCCATGTGGCTTGCCAATTACCCCAGCACCATTTGTTGAATACGATGTCCTTTCACCACCTTATGATTTTGTTTGCTTTGTTAAAGATCAGTTGGCTGTGTTTCGCTTTATTTCTGGGTTTTCTATTCTGTTCCATTGGTCTATGCGCCTATTTTTATACCACTCCTATGCTCTTTCGGTTACTATGGCCTCATGGTATAGTTTAAAGTTAGATAATGTGATGCCTCCAGATTTTTTTTTCTTAGTCTTGCTTTGGGAATGTGGGCTCTTTTTGGTTTCCTGTGAAATTTCAGATTATTTTTTCTTCTTCTGTGAAGAGTGATGGTGGTATTTTTGTGAAAATTGCATTAAATTTGTGGATTGCTTTTGGCAATATGGTCATTTTCACAATATTAATTCTACTCAACCATGAGCATGGGATGTGTTTCCATTTGTTTGTATAATCCATGATTTCTTCACAGCATTAAATGCCTACATCGAAAAGTCTGAAAGAGCACAAGTAGACAATCTATGGTCACACCTCATGGAACTGGAGAAACAAGAACAATCCAAATTCAAACACAGCAGAAGAAAAGGAACAACAAAGATCAGAGCAGAACTAAATGTAATTAAAACAAAGAAAACAAAATACAAAGATAAATGAAACAATAAGCTGGTTCTTGGAAAAGATAAATAAAATTGATAGACTATTAGCAAGATTAACCAAGAAAAGAGGGAAGATCCAAATAAGCTCAATTAGAAATAAAACGAAAGATATTACAACTGATAACACAGAAAAACAAAAGGTTATTCAAGGCTACTATGAACACCTTTATGCGCATAAACTACAAAACCTAGAAGAGATGGATAAAGTCCTGGAAATATACAACCCTCCTAGATTAAAGCCAGAAGACATAGAATTTCTATACAGACCAATAACAAACAACGAGATTGAAATGGTAATTTAAAAATTGCCAATAAAAAAGTCCAGGCCTAGACAAATTCACAGTTTAATTCCATCAGACATGCAAAGAAGAATTGGTACCAATCCTACTGACACTATTCCAAAAGATAGAAAAAGAGGGAATCCTCCGTGAATCATTCTATGAAGTCAGTATCACCCTAATACCAAAGCCAGGGAAGGACATAACAGAAAAAGAAAACTACAGACCAGTATCACTGATAAACATAGATTTGAAAATCCTCACCAAAATACTGGTGAACCAAATCCAACAGTTTATCAAAAAGATAATTCACCATGATCAAGTAGGTTTCATACCAGGGATGCAGAGATGGTTCAACATATGTAAGTCAAAAATTTGATATATCACATAAACAAAATTAAAAATAAAAATTACATAATCATCTCACTAGCAAAAGTGTTTGACAAAACCCAGCATCCCTTTATGATTAAAGCCCTCAGGAAAATCGGTATAGAAGGGACATACCTTAAGGTAATAAAAGCCATCTACAACAAACCCACAGCCAACATTATACTGAATGGGGAACAGTTGAAAGCATTTCCCCTGAGAACTGCAACAAGACAAGGATGCCCACTTTCATCACTTCTATTCACCATAGTACTGGAAGTCCTAGCCAGAGTAATCAGACAAGAGAAAGAAATAAAGGCATCCAAATTGGTAAAGAGGAAGTGAAACTGTTGCTGTTTGCTGATGCTATGATCCTATACCTAGAAAACCCTAATGACTCATCCAAAAAGCTCCTAGAACTGGTCAATGAATCAGCAAAGTTTCAGGATACCAAATTAATGTACATGAATCAGTAGCTCTGCTATACACCAACAGCGGCCAAACTGAGAATGAAATAAAGAGCTCAATCCCATTTGCAATATTATTAAGATTTTTAAATACAAGGAAATTGAGACACAATGAGTTTAGATTACATTGTTCAATATCACATGGCAAGTATTTGGTGGAAATTTAAAAATAACCCCAGGTGTATACCACTATTAATCATACATTTTACCTTTTCTTTTTCACTGACTTAATCACTTAGTTTTTAAAAAGTCAAAATGAATTAATGTCCTGACCAGTCAAAACAATCAAATAAATCTGAATATGATGCATTCTAGTCTCTGAAAACTAACGACTGTTGCTATATTATACAGACTAAACGTTGCACTGTATGAAATGTCTCTTAAAACATTTTTATAATTCTGTGAAGAAAGTCAGTGGTAGCTTGGTGGGGATAGCACTGAATCTATGAATTAATTTGGGCAGTATGGCCATTTTCACTATATTGATTCTTCCTATCCATGAGCACAGAATGTTTTTCCATTTGTGTGTGTCTTCTCTTATTTACTTGAGCAGTGGTTTGTAGTTCTCCTTGAAAAGGTCCTTCACATCCTGTGTATGTTGTATTCCTAGGTATTTTATTCTCTTTGTAGCAGTTGTGAATGGGAGTTCACTCATGATTTGGCTCTCTGTTTGTCTATTATTGGTGTATAGGAATGCTTGTGATTTTTGCACATTGATTTTGTATCCTGAGACTTTGCTGAAGTTGCTTATCAGCTTAAGGAGATTTTGGGCTGAGACGATGGGGTTTTCTAAATATACAATCATGTCATCTGCAAACAAAGACAATTTGACTTCCTCTCTTCCTATTTAAATATCCTTTATTTCTTTCTCTTGCCTGATTACCCTGGCCAGAATTTCCAATACTATGTTGAATAGGAGTGGTGAGAGAGAGCATCCTTGTCTTGAGCCGGTTTTCAAAGAGAATGCTTCCAGCTTTGTGCATTCAGTATTATATTGGCTGTTGGTTTGTCAAGAGACCGTATAGCCAAGACAATCCTAACCAAAAAGAACAAAGCTGGAGGCATCACACTACCTGACTTTAAAATATACTACAAGGCTACAGTAACCAAAAGAGCATGGTACTGGTACCAAAACAGATATATAGACCAATGGAACAGAACAAAGGCCTCAGAAATAACACCGCTCATCTACAACCATCTGATTTTTGAACAAACCTGACAAAAACAAGCAATGGGGAAAGGATTCCCAATTTAATCAATGGTTTTGGGAAAACTGGCTAGCCATATGCAGAAAACTGAAACTGGACCCCTTCCTTAAACCTTGTATAAAAATTAATCAAAATGGATTGAAGAATTAAATGTAAAACCTAAAACCGTAAAAACCCTAGAAGAAAACCTAGGCAATACCATTCAGGACATAGGCATGGGCAAAGACTTCATGACTAAAACACCAAAAGCAAAGCAATGGCAACAAAAGCCAAAATTGACAAATGGGATCTAATTAAACGAAAGAGCTTCTGAACAGCAAAAGAAACTATCATCAGAGTGAACAGGCAACCTACAGAATGGGAGAAAATGTTTGCAATCTATCCATCTGACAAAGGGTTAATATCCAGAATCTAAAAGGAACTTAAACAAAGTTACAAGAAAAAAACAGACAACTCCATCAAAAAGTGGGTGAAGGATATGAACAGACACTTCTAAAAGGAGACACTTATGTGCCCAACAATCATATGAAAAAAAGCTCATCATCACTGGTCATTAGACAAATGCAAATCAAAACCACAACGAGATACCATCTAACGCCAGTTAGAATGGCAATCATTAAAAAGTCAGGAAACAACAGGTGCTGGAGAGGATGTGGAGAAATACGAACACTTTTACACTGTTGATGGGAGTGTAAATTAGTTCCACCATTGTGGAAGACAGTGTGGCGATTCCTCAAGGATCTAGAACCAGAAATACTATTTGACCCAGCAATCCCATTACTGGGTGTATACCCAAAAGATTAGAAATAATTCTACTATAAAGACACATGCACACATATGTTTATTGCAGCACTATTCACAATAGCAAAGACTTGGAACCAACCCAAATGCCCATCAATGATAGACTGGATAAAGAAAATATGGCACATATACATCGTGGAATATTATGCAGCCATAAAAAAGAAATGAGTTCACGTCTTTGCAGGGAAATGGATGAAGGTGGAAACCATCATTCTCAGCAAACTACCACAGGAACAGAAAACCAAACACCACATGTTCTCACTCATAAGTGGGAGTTGAACAATGAGAACACATTGACACAGGGTGGGGAACATCACACACCAGGGCCTGTTCGGGGGTAGGGGGCTAGGGGAGGGATAGCATTAGGAGAAATACCTAATGTAGATGGGTGCAGCAAACCACCATGGTACGTGTATACCTATGTAACAAACCTACACGTTCTGCACATGTATCCCAGAACTTAAAGTATAATTTTAAAAAATTATTTTTCCTAAACAATTAAGCTAGATTGGAGTGGGAAGTTGTACTCCCAGATATCAGAAAGTAAATCCTTGAAGGACTTCTGCTACTTTCTCTGTGGTGAAAATAGTTACACTTGAAAGAACCACTTACTTCTTTCGTTTTGGTCCCCCCAAAAAAAAAAAAATACATGCCCACATTTTCCTCAGATTCCTTGAAACTCCACTGGCAACTTCCTGTCTGTTCTAGTTTCTTGCCCCAGTATTCCCCAAGAAAAGATCAGGTAGCAATGAGTGTTTGATTTGTATGATTAATTTGTAAAGTGAAATAATGAGGAAATGTAACATTAAACCAACTTCAATGTGGAATTCTCAAGTATGGGAAAGACCAAAAATTAATTCAAAATGAACTTAACATTGCATAATTTTAGGTCAGATACAGTGGCTAATGCCTGTAATCCCAGCAGTTTGGGAGACCAAGACAAGAGGACCGCTTGAGCCCAGAAGTTTGAAACCAGCCTATAAAGCATAGTAAAACCCCATCTTTACAAAAAGAAAAATTAAAAAAAAATTAGCTGGGTCTGGTGATGCACATCTATAGTCCCGGCTATTCAGGAGGTTGGGACTGGAGGATTGCTTAAGCCCAGGAGTTCAAGGTTACAGTGAGTGAAACTCTAGCTCTAAAACTATAGAGAGAGAGAGAGAGAGAGAGAGAGAAATTTTTAAAAGCTTTTCTCTCACTGGTGTCAAAAACATTGTCACGCTTCTCTTTTCCATGGAGGTCCCCCTAGCATTGAAATAAGCTACCTATTAACAAAGCACAGAAACAGGCGTAATCCTACTTAAATAGTGGATCTACAATTGCACATGCAGAGAGACCCTCATACTCATAATTATGTGTTGTCTTGGTCCATTTAGTGTTGCTATAAAAGAATATCTGAGGCTGGGTAATTTACAAAGGAAACAGGTTTATCTGACTCATGGTTCTGCAGGCTATACAAGAAGCATAGTGCCAGCATCTGCTTCTGGTGAGGGCCTCAGGTAGCGTCCAATCATAGGGGCAGGTGAAGGGGAGCTGGTATAAGCAGATTACATGATGAGAGAGGAAATAAGAGAGAGCAGGAGGAGGCACCAGGCTCTTTATATCAACCAGTTCTCACAGGAACTAATAGAGTAAGCACTCACTCACTCCCAAGAAAAGTCACCAAGCTATTCATGAGGGATCTTCCCCCATGACCCAAACATCTCCCATTATGCCTCACTTCCCAACACCATCACACTGGGAATTAAATTTCAACATGATATTTGGAGAGGGCAGACATCTAAACTTTAGCATGTGTGGGAACCTTTCTTCTGGATGCCTGTTTAATTGGAATCACCCTGGTCTGTGTATTCAGAGTCTTCTGTTTTGGTTTTCCCTTTGTAGCTAATCAAGTGGGGCTACTCTTTGTACTTGTGCCTGCTTATCTACTATGACTAATTAGCAATCACCTAAGTGTGACTAAGTGATCGATTAGTGCTGTTGAGCACTCCAAGCCTCAATTTGCTAAATGTTCTCATAGGATTGCAGGTACATAATAATTACTTCTGAAAAACTACCTGACCTTGTTTTTCCATTTTACTAGTCGAACTAAGCCATGCCTGCCTTAACATTTGTGGAAAAATTATAAATAACAATTTTTAATAAAGACGTTTAATAATAATTCAAGGAAAATATAATACATTGCAGAATGAAGCATCATTTTGGAGCTAAAGTATAATATTCTTCCTAAGCACTTATTTTCACTTTAGCAGAAGAAATGTTTCTTTTGTCAGTGTATTGCCCCACCTTTCTAAATAATAAATTGTTTGATCATGTCAATGAGATTCTTGTGAAGAAAAACCACACAGTGCCACCCTCAGACACAAACATGAAAAGAAATAGAAACGATATGTTTTGTTTGCTATCCTCATGAGTGCCTCAAAAGGATGATTTCTTAAGGATAGGCTTTAGAAACTAAAACAATGCTTGTTTTAGTGTTAAAACAAACAAAACAACAAGATGAAGAAAAACATTCTTATTGACCTGAGCTACGAAAATCAGGACTCAACTCCGCTCAGCTTCATTATTTAGAGATTATGATTTACGATGACGTGGCACGAAAGAAACTATTGGAAGGACATTGTATTTTTAAAATCTTACTCCATACCTAAAGCACAAAAGTGAAACTATATAAACTGTTCAAGCAGTTGTGGGTGAATCCACATGGAATATATGCAGAGTATATATTATTTAAAAAATAAAAACACATTGTCCTCTAATGCATAATGTATTTTTAGAAAGCTGTTTGAATGTAGTGAAATTTACAGAATAAAAATGTGGTAGGATAAGTTTGGTAGCTAATGCAAACATTCACCTAGAAAACCTAAACCTAGCGCCTACTACATTCCAGGAGTATTTTGTAACTCCAAGGAAGCAATAGCTTAATGGAGGAAAGAGAGAAATAATTTTACTGACGAGAGAAAGTAAAATATATCTGAATACAGGTTTGACCTTATCTACTTATTCATTTTCCACAAAGTTTCAGGCACTCTGCTAAGTGCTGTAATACAGAGATGCCCTTATTTAAAAAGGGCCTAGACTGTCTTGTAGTGAAGCAGACATTTAAACATAAAATTCAGCGTAAATTTGATATATTGCAGACTCTGAGAAAACAGTACGGTTTACAAAAGGGTCATGTTCCCCTGATCACCAAACTCATCCCAATACATGCCTACCCACCAAGTGGACACTATATTAGTTTTGTTGAAAAGAGATTGTATTTCTGAAATTACATTTGTTAGAACCAATTTTGTATACATACATGTATCTGCCACCTTATGATCATGACTTGATTTGTTCCTCCACTTCGCTTTACCATATTCAAGCACTCCGATCTACTTTTGTCTTTCTCCCAATATGATTTTCACTATGATCTGAATGATTTTTACCTCCCTAAAATTTATAAGTCAAAATGCTAACCTTGAAGGTGATAGTATTAGGAGGAAGTGACAGAGGCAGGGCCCTCATGAAGGAGATTTGTACCATTACAAAAAAGGGCAAAGAGAGACCCTTTCACCAAGTGAGAATACAGCAAGAAGGCACCATCTATGACCTCGAAAATAAGCCTTCACCAGATACAACATCTGCTTTGATCTTGGATTTCTGAGCTTCCAGAACTGTGAGAACTAAATCTCTGTTCTTTATAAGTAACCCGGTTTATATTATTTTGTTACAGCAGCCCAAATGTTAAGACACCATCTGAACTGCATTCTAAACCACAATTCGATATCACCATTCTCAGTTACTCAAGCTCTAAAGTAACGTATATGGTAAAGCCTCCAGGCATATACCTTCACCACTGCTCTCTCCCAACAGAATATGGAAAATACAAGACCAAGGCAGCCTTTTTACATTAAACTAAACTTTTTTTTCCCCCAGTACCACCTGTTTCTTTTAATGAGTTTCTGGTCCTGTTGATGTTATTGCCATAAATTTCATATCTAATTATCAACTATTACATGGTAAAAGACATTGTGTGTTGGAATGTTTTCTAAAACAAAAAACAAAAAACATTGAAACAGATGAATAGGTGAATCCTCTATAATGTGTATAAACAGACTACCAGCAGAATTCCACATACTGACAATTAGTTGCACTTGAATGAAAAAATAGCCCTTTTTTTTACTGTAATTAGGTACAACATGCAGATTATACTACC
This sequence comes from Pongo pygmaeus, assembly GCF_028885625.2. Taxonomy (NCBI): domain Eukaryota; kingdom Metazoa; phylum Chordata; class Mammalia; order Primates; family Hominidae; genus Pongo; species Pongo pygmaeus. The sequence continues at coordinate 147,088,280 of NC_072396.2, read as the reverse complement.
TCCGATACAAACTATACGGAACTCATTTACAATATATGAAGAGGTTCAAAAATGTTGCTGTCATTTTGAGTTATATTCAGGTATAAAATCTGGTTCAAGATATTACCTTGGAGGAAAAAAAGAAATTGTCATTTCAAGTTGGGACACATTATCCTTGAACCTAATTTTTCAGCCAAGTAGTGATCCCTATGTTTCTATTTTAGATCATATTACTCATCATGTTATCTATGATCTGCGTAAGATGCTGAAATGGTTTTGACATCAGAGGAGCATCAGTTGCAAATTTTTGGTTCCAGTTAAAATGGCATGCTGTCTTTGACCTCCTCCATTTTTGGGGGACAACTTTAGATAGTTAACTTAGTTTCTAAAATCATTGATAAATGTATTAAAATACTCAATGCATGTCCTGTTATGGTAATCTCAGGAGAGAAGCCACCTAAAATCTTTCATCTCTTGAATCAAGTTTACAGTGAGAATGATACACCATCATTCTGAAAGGAAAGTGGAATGGACAAGGAAAACACCACGACCAACACAAGTTCTAGGTGTTTTTCATAAATTATAGATTAAAATTAAGGATACTGGTATATCTTAACAAAACTAAATAATAAGCATCTGGATAGTAGGAGTTACACTTAACCATCATTTGTACCTCTCTGCCAGATCCTATTCAGGAGGTCTGCTTCTGTGTTACCATCTTACATTTATAGTAGGAAATGATATACTCAAAAGTGCAGGCCTCCTGAAATAAAGCCTAATGCTCTTCCTTTATGCCTTGATATGTAGTCTCCAAAAGAAAATAGTAAACTGAGAAGAATTTAGACATCATTGGGCATAGAAATGCCTCTATCTCAGCTGTGGATGATGGAAAATGGTGGATGTGCATGCATGCATGTGTGCGTGTGTGTGTGTGTGTGTGTAGAGGATGGGGTCGATGGTAGAAGGGCACAAAATATATAATCTCATGAATATCAACATTTTCACTCTCCTGTAGAAGTAGAGATCTATACTAGAGTCTTGACAAAACTTATAGTTTATTAATGATAGCCACCTCCTGGAAATTGAGTCTAGGATACATAATCATCCATTGCATTATTGCACTCTTTTAGCATCTTTACAGATGATAACATTGTGTGTGTGGTGGGGGATGTGGGGAAGGGTCGGGTGTGGGGGGAGGGTTGGGATGGGCAAGCTATCTTGTTCTATCCATCCAGAAAATGGATAGAATCTCAGAATAGAAAGTGGTCACCTTCAGGCTAAACTGAAATCCCTTTTAAACGAAAATACATTTCTCTTTTTTTTCATAGCCTCAGAGTAATACATATTATTTTACATGAAAGTAATAAAACATCACTGCTAATATAAAAAGATCAATCATAGAGAGAACTGAGATTCAAAATAAATAATGCCAATTCAGCCAATTATTTTGCTTTTACTTTGTATTCCTTTGTTTTGAGAGTATTTACTCACTAAGTTTTTATAAGTATTATGTTATATGTAGCACATCCATAAAGTTGATAGAGGAGATGAGTGGTTGCCTTCAAGGCAGTCCTGTGAGAGTGTTAAGGATGAATATTTTTTAACTTTTAATTTTTGTTGGTACATAGTAGGTGTATGTATTTATGGGGTACATGAAATGTTTTGATACAAGCATACGATGCATGTAATGATCACATCATGGAGAATGGGGTATCCATCTCCTCAAACATCTATCCTTTGTGTTACCAACAATCCAATTATATGGGCTTTTAGGCTTTTTTAAATGTACAATAATGTTATTATTGACTATAGTCAACCTGTTGTGGTATCCAATAGTAGGTCTTATTCATTCTTTCCATTTTTTGTACCCATTAACCATCTCTAACTTCCCCACGTCCCCCAAAGAAAGAATGGCAATTGAAAACTGTAATACATGATATAAGAAAATACCTTAAGAGAGGCAATGAATCTGTTCTCTGAAAATTCAGAGGAAGCTAGCTAGCATTTGAAGTTAAGGGGATCAGGAAGGGGGCACATGGAGGCGATGGCTTTTAGCACAGCTCTAATTCAGAGGTTAGATTTACACATAGGAAGCCCGGGAACAGGCTTTCCAGATGGTGATTACTGAGAGGAGATATGTTGGAATGGGGTGGCAGCTTTTTAAGATAGATGCATGTTTTATAAGTTCTTGAAGGCTAGGTTAAGGAAATCAGTTACAAATATTTTACATGTTTAGTAGCATAATAAATATAATTTGATGCCATAGATACAGTCCAAGCCATTCTCCTTTCAGAAGCTAGAGGGATTTTTTAGAAACAAAAACCTGATCATGTCACTCTTCTGCTTACTTGTGTCTTTGTTCTTTGACAAAACGTCCCCAAATCTTTACAGGCCTACAAGATCCTCATGACCTTACCGTTACCTCCCTTTGCGGTTACATTTTACGGAACATCCAATCTGCTTTCTGCATTTCTTCCAGACTGGGGCTCTTGCTGGTACTGAAAATACGCCTTACCTTTTCCCACATTGAGGCCTTTTCATATCCTTTTCCTCTTTCAGAATATTCTTCCTTCTAAACTTTGACTGGCTTATGCTTACTCACGCTTCAGAGCTCAGCTAAAATGTCACTTTTCTAATGCTCCTGACTAGGCCCGCTATAAATCCTGTCATCTATTCTCTTAGCAAATTTTGTTCATAATACTTCCAACAGTTTTTAATAATTAAGTGATCCCACACATGAAGATTTACATTTACTGAGCCATCAGTATATACCAGGCATTATACCTACTGTTCAATGAATGTTCGCTGAATGGATGCACAAATGAATGAATATATTAATCAATGAAATTAGCCAAGAAATATAAATTAACAACTTAAATTTTATCCAGTTTCTATTCATACTTCCTTTTAATCTCTAAATTATAATATCTTCCCATGTGACTACTGGAAGCTCTAGCTTGTCCCTTAAATATAAAGGTCTTCAGGAAATTCTAATGTGTTCCATTAATCATTCCTGGATGTAATCCAGTAGAAAGCATATGAAATTTGGATAATAATAGCCAAAATGTATTGGGTTATTACCATATGCCAAGGATTATTTACATATATCATATTTGTAAATATATGAAACATCTCTGTATTCTTATCTACCTCTGTGCATGTGTGTGTGCATATGTATATATTCTCAATGCTCACAACACCTCAACAAGGCTGATTTAGTATCACTCATATGTTACAAAAGTGGAAACCAAGACCCAGGTAAAATAAATAACATCCCCAAGTCTGTATGTGGTGGAACTTAAAGGTGGAGACTGGAAAGGGCAGCCCTCACACTCCCTAGTCCAAAGCCTCTCCATAAGGGTTTCCTACTAAGTATCTTTCTCTGACCTATTGTCCACAACCATATTGTTGTGACTACTTTACGTCCTCTAAACAGAAGTACTCCTGCCAATAGAGTTGTCAGAAAAAAACATGTAACATGTCTCATGCCAATAAAGTTGTCAGAAAAAAATTCAAGGTGTCCAGTTAAACTCAAATTTCAGATAAACAACCAATTTTTTTAAATGTAAGTATGTCCCGGCCGGGCGCGGTGGCTCACACCTGTAATCCCAGCACTTTGGGAGGCCGAGGCGGGCGGATCATGGGGTCAGGAGATCGAGACCATCCTAGCTAACATGGTGAAACCCCATCTCTACTAAAAATACAAAAAAAAATTAGCCGGGCACGGAGGTGGGCGCCTGTAGTCCCAGCTACTTGGGAGGCTGAGGCAGGAGAATGGCATGAACCCGGGAGGCAGAGCTTGCAGTGAGCCGAGATAGCACCACTGCAGTCCCGCCTGGGTGAAAGAGTGAGACTTTGTCTCAAAATAAATAAATAAATAAATAAATAAATAAATAAAAGTATGTCCCAAGTATTACACAAAGCATTCATTAAAAAACGTATTTTTATTGCGAAATTGAAATTTAACTAAGAATCTTGTATTTGTATTAGCTAAAACCTTACTGAATGAAATCCAGTCCCTTCACCTCCTCCCAGAGTGAGGAGACACTTTTTCCTTTTCCCTGTCACAAGCCCCGCTCTCAACTTCTCATCTCCTATCTTAGTAGGCTGTGGATAACTATTTTTGTCCCCTGTTTCTGCTTTGCTGGTCCATTCTAAGTGGGTCTTCTACCTCTTTATTTACAAAGCAGAGCACATTTTTTTAACTTAATCTCAGTTTATATAGTGCCACATATATGAACACTTCTCATCTCTCCCTATGCCTGTACCCTTACTCTCTGTTCCCAGACCATTTCACTCCCTCATCTCTCAACAAATTATAACTCATGAGGATAGAAAAACTTGGAAATTATCAGTTTAATTGGCTTACTCACCTAGAGAGAACATGTTTCTTAATTTCTGGGGTTTTTTTTTCCCCTATCTCAATTCTGAGCACATATTTCTTTAAGTAGTTGGTGTTCAGTAAAGATTTGATTGCCAAATTCTATGTTTGCTTATAATGTTCTTTATAGAGATATGTTAGGCAGCACATTTCTATCATAGAAAAAGGAGTCAGGCAGGTCACTCAGGGTGGCAGTTATTAGGAACTTTCCTGAACGAAAGAAGAACAAGCCCCATATTAGAATATAATGCCCAGTGAATATTGACAGGCCAGGAGTGTGTACTTTGCGTAGATTTGCAGATCATCAGAGCTAGAAAGGCCATCAGATATGCATGAGAAAAGAGAGGATCTTTTGTTAATGTGTACAGTCATCAAGCTGTGCCATCGGAAAATGTATTGTGGTCCAGTCACTGAATCTGGGCTCTAATTTTTAATAGCAGCACAATACTTGAGAAGTAATTTATCCTTCAGGTACTTTATTTGTCTCTGAAATGGAGATAATAGTATTGAGCTATTTACCTCACAGAATTAGTTTTAATGATTAAATAAAATTATATAGGTGACAGTCCTCTGCAAACTGTCGAGTGATATGTGAATACAAGGAATTATAATTTGTAGCCACTCCTACTGCAAGGAGGGTTGAAGTTGATGCTTTTGAGGTGGTCGTTTTCCTCAGGGTTAATGCAGAGCCAGTGACCCAGCCCTTTGTTGGAGCCCTGTCTTCCAGATTTGGGTTATTGTAAAAATAATTAAATAAATAAAAAAGATTTAAGACAGCTGCTCTGATCATCTGTAGTCATTAAAAAGATTAGAGGGTTTTCTTTTCTGTCCTAACAATACTGTATTAGTCTCAGCCTCCTGACCAAATTTCAGTCTCAGTAATTATCTTCCTTCTTACTGTCCCTTGATGGGGTTCAAAAGGTTAATTAGTTGTTTGCAAAATATTAAAGTACTTAATGGAGGTAATCTAGCAAGACAATAGCTAAATGTAGACCCTTGGTGAATAACTGAAAAGACAGTTGATATAAACAGCTAAGGAAATGGTAATTTCTATTACCATTCTACTAGTATAATAAAAGGTGATTTAAATATAAACTTAAACCTTCTTTTGCAAAAGATGTGTTTATTATACACAATGATATAGCAAACTTTAAGATTAAGAAGGACTTTTTGATGTCAGCCTAAAGCTTTTAGCACAAAAAAGAAATATTTAAACATAAATAATGAAATATAATATCATATTGTCCTTGCAACTAAAATAAATTGACAGATGGTAAGGCAGTAATTTGTATTGACTTAAATAACAAACCATATTAGGACCCTGATATATCCTCAAAGGTGAGAATGTGCTTGTGCATAGTTGTGCACTGGCATATTTTACTGGAATCTATTTCTTATAGATATTGCCTTGACTCATTTAACAGAAATCAATTTACATTATACAAGTATATAATTATATTTTCATATGTATAGCCGTTGAGAAGCAGTATATGTTTCTTCTTTTTTGTTTGGTGTTCGCTTGGTTATTTTCCTGTACAATTTTAAGAGGCACAAGCTGGAGAATGCACTAGCAGAAATGACAGAAGATCAGGTGATCAGTATCTGAATCTTTCAGCATATTGCAGCTAGGTGGCCTCAAGGACAGTAATATTTGATTGGTCGATAACATGAAATATTTTAATTGTCTTTGCAACATACACACACACCCCACACATATATATGCATATACATATATATTTTTGTGTGTATATGTGGGAATGTAATGCATATTTAAATTATGTTATCATTGTACACATTTCTTGCCTATCACTTCTTTTTGCCTGTCAATAATGACCCTGTAATTTTATTTGAGGGGTGGGAGGGGAAAGTAGCTAATTGAGTAAGTCTGAAGTCAAAGTCCACTTTCTAAGTATCCACAAATTATTTAGACAAATTAAATGAAAATACAATCTATAATAAAATAAGAATACAAAAATAGAAAACCGAACAATAAAAAAGTGCTAACCACAAGTTCAGCCATGCTCTTTGACAGCCATGGAAGAAACAAAACAGTTAGTTCTAAAAGATCCTGTTCGAGGAAAGAAGAAACGTTAACTTTTTTCTAAAGATACAATTTCTTCCAGCACTAAATTCAAAAAGAAATGGCTTATACAGTGCTTGATATAGAGAGTCTCTGAGTAATATAGAATAAATTATTCTCAACGACGATGATACGGGGGAAAAGAGAGAGTTAGAATCCACATAGCCATTTCTCCAAACTGCCATTAGTAAGCAGAGTAGGAATAAAAATGCTTGCTGATCTGACAAAGAACTGCTCAATTCATGCAACTTTCTGGTGGTTTCATTTGTTTTTGGTAAAGAACTGTAAGCATCAAGTGGAATAGATATGGAATCTATGGCCCTTAAAATACTTTTCCTAAATACTACATTTTGTCACAGGAGAAATACTTGATTATATCTCTGAGTTAAAATATGACATTCTTCAGGGAGCTGTGCTTATCCTAGGCAAAATATATACTATGTAATTATGGAACCACCACATAGCCCATTTAAAAATCTCATAAATGAGGCATGTATACCCTTATCTAGTCAAATTACTTTCAGAAAAAATCTATCACAGCTGACATTTGCCTAGGACCCAAAGGAATAGTCAACCTACTTAAAACATGTGTCCATTAAGCCAATGGCTCACAGACAAACTTTTTGAAAGAGTTGTCAGTTTTTACTGTCTTCCCTTCCTTGCCACCCACTCACATTTTTCTTAAGGCAAATTGACTCAGTTCCTCACGACTCCACCAAAACTGTTCTTAATAAGGGCACTGATGATCGCTGTTTTGCTAAATTCAGTGGACACTTTTTGCTTTTTTCATCTTTTCTTTATTCATTCCATAAATATTTGTTGATTGTCAACTATGGGTCATGCACTCTCTTCATAGAAAGAAAGATATCAAATAATAAAACTTCAATGATAAGTTAAATGATGAAAAAGTACAGGGTACTATGGAAGTATATGACAAAAGACATCATAGGAAATCAATTGACCTCTCAGTAGTACTTGCCCTCTGTGACACTACAATTCGCTGTGATTTCCTCCTTCCTTATTGACTGTTCTTTCTGTTTCCTTGCTGACAATGCCTTCCCTATTTGACCTTTAAATACTTGCTAAGGACATCTGTGCTTTACACAAAACAGTTCTGGTCATTCTGGCATAACTATCAACTCTCAAAATTCTCTCCCTTTAACTCTCAAAAGAGTCCAGGTTTGGACTATAAGTGATATGGCCATTTTTCTACTTGATCTCATTCAGTACCAAAGCATTAAATAGCACATATATATATGCTGATGACTCCCGAACCTTTTCCTCCAATGTGCCATTTTTTTTGAGCTACTGACCTATATGTTGAACTGCCCACTTAGTAACTAACAATTTGATCTCTCCCTGGGAACTCAAGCTCAGAATGGCCAAAACTGAACTTAATATGCTGTCCCCACTACACATCTAGTTGTTGAAGCCACAAACCTGGCATTCAACTTTGAATCCTTCCTCTCTGACATATCCTTATTGTCAGCCAACCACCAAAACCCATATACTACATTCTACGCATACCTTAAGTCGTAGTGGTCAAGTCTAGCCAACCAATGTCTCTCACCGGAATTGCTACAACCATCTCCTAACTGTGCTCCCAAGTTTTATGCCCACATTCCCATTAGTTACTCTTCCACATAGCAGTCAATGTGATCTTTCCAAATCTCATTAGATCAACTTCTTGTTGAAAACTCTAGTGATTTCTCATTGAATTCAGAGTAAAGACCAAACCTTCAACACATCACATCCCTGCCTTTATTTCTAGTCTCACTTTGTAGCTAATTCCACCTTTGCTCACTACACTCCAGGCACACTGCATTCTTTCTGTTTGAGACTTTGCCTACTATTCCAATGCAACTATCATTTCCTTAGAGAAAGTCATATGTCCTCTTTATGCATTCAGATGTATTTATTTTCATAGTAATCATTACCAGTAAATAGATAATTGTGTCTTAAGTAAGCTAAAAATTACTTATTTTGGTGTCTGTTTTCTTTTCCTGGCTATACACTCAGTGAGGACAGCAATTTTTGTCTGCTTAAATATTTTTTGTCTGCTAGAAATATTTTTAGCACAGTGCCTGACACATTGTAGACTTCCAATAAATATTTCCTAAAACATGAAATCATGGAAGGGCCATGGTTAGATGGGGAAAAGTGTCTTTAGACATTTCCATGTGACCTGAAAAGAATTTCAGATCGCTGATACTTCAGAATACACTCTAGATTGAAAGTTTGAAGATAAAAGAAGTATAGGGCTCAGGATGAACTCTTGAAGAAAAGCTCCCTTCCATTAGAAATACTTGTTTTGCACTTCACATGAGAAAGAAATTCCTGTTGTGTTAAGTCATTGTGACTTATTTCTCTTCAGCAGTTTGTGTTGTCTTAAATATCCTTTGCTTAATGCTTCAAGGCAAATTTGAGTTTCAATTTGACAGATGAGATTATCAGTGACTACAGAGCTGTACCAATTAGTTTCAGATATTTGATTTATGTTCAATTGACTGTGATGATGAGAATGGTTACAATAAGAGCAATCAAAAATATACCTTGATAACCATTAATGATATGTCATGAAACTTTTGCAAGAATATTTCTACATTTTATAATGTTCCAGGAAAAGGATATTATTAATTTTTTTCACTGAGCAGAAGCCCTGTTAACTAAACTTTTAGACTCAATCCCTCAGTATCTTAATAAATTGGGACTATTTATTTGGAATTGATAGAGGAGGGAGGGTTTGGACGGAGAAGAATACCATAAGCAAAAACGAGGAAGATATTTAGGTTGGTAAGACATTCATACTTGTCTAGTCCCACGGATTCCTTTGACTTCCTAATGTTAGAAGAACCAGACATTTGTGGAACTGGAGGCCATTATGTTAAGTGAAATAAGCACAGAAAAACAAATAATGCATGTTCTCATTCATATGTCAGCGATAAAAAGTGGAGCTCATGAAGACAGAGAATAGATTGGTGGTTGCTGGGGTCCAGCAAGGGGAGGGGAGGACAAAAGGAAAAAAAAGAACACGTGTTTCTGTATTAAGTATACACTGAACTATACACTTAAAAATAGTAAAGATGATAAATTGGATATTATTAAAACTGCTTATGATTTGGGGAAGGGCTGAGGGCAAGGCTGGACACAAATTTGAAGGGAAACTTAGATTCCAGGCACAAGCAAAGCTAAGCTGCTTCAGTTACCAGGTAACAAATTATAACAATTTTTCCCCACCTCCGCATAAAATGTAGACATGTTTTGGCACTCGGAGGGCTAGAAGCATCTACATTTAACATGCTTAGTATAAGCAATAATTTTCTTAGAACTGGTTATAGTCTTTGTAAGATGTCTCAACTGGACTCATATGCAGCAGATGTAGACAAATGGAAGTAAGTTCAAGAGAGAAATCACAGCCGTATGGTGACTCCAGCTAACATTCAGGTTAGTGCACATATGTAAGGCAGCCCTTCAGAGATTCCAAGACAGGGGCTAAAATGCAAGTAGTTTAACTAATGGGATCCACTGGTTTATGAAAAAAAAAGAGTGTGCTTACTTATTAGTGACAAGTAGTAAATTTAGAAATATTTGGGTTATCCTATCACCATGAAATTCCGTAAAGTATAATGGAAGAAATTAGGTATTTCATGTGGTTCCTTAATTAGAACTACCATATATTTTTTGTAAATTAGTTGAAAAATTTACCGATCCATCTAATGGCTTTCATGAGGCCACTATGCTAGTATTCAAAATGAATTTCTGCTTCTTTTACACTACACTGGAGCAACCTGACCTCATTGTCTTGTAAGCTCCCATAATAACAACCTCACATTTTCAGTTGGGCATTTTTACTTCTCTGAACTTTGCACTTACTATTTTATTTATATTATTTGTGTACAAAGTTTATCCTTCCTGCTAAAATGTGAGCTCCTTGAGGACAGAATTGTTTCTGTATCGTCAGTGTTAAAACATCTCCTGGTCCATAGCATATGTTCACTAATCTTTTACTGAGTAAATATTTGACTTTTTGTCAAACTATATAGATTTATAAAAATAGCCTCCTTTCAAACTCTCTATCTCAGCATAATGAAACTTAAATTTAATATGAATGAAACTTAAACTTAAATTTAATATCAAAGTATCCTGGGATATTAGTGACATAGGTCAGTAGACACATGCAAAAAGCCAGGATTTAAGTGGGGCAAAAATGAAGAAGCTAATCAGTGCCCAAAGTAGCATGGTGAACTGGATTTCAACCTAAGCAAATGTTGCTATTTAAGTAGATGATAGCTGATATCACAATGAGAGTAGAATTGCATTCTGATGCATGTTATTGGTTTTCCATGGTCCTTCTAGTATAAAGACCCCAGCCACTGCTTACAGTTATGGAGAGCAGAGGCTTGTGCAAGCATTGCAAATGAACTTCATCTTAGGTGTCAATTGAAATTAATAGTAGAGAATGCCCCCAGCACTTATTTGAAAAGGATTATAAAACCACATTTGGCTTCCAAAAAGGGAAAAGCTCATAACTGATTATTAAAGTCCAGCCAGGTATACAGGATGAGAAATAAGCATGGGTAATATTTGTACAGTATTGGCAAGCACAAAGCACAAAGTTTAAGGAGACGGTTTCAGCTTAATGAACATGTCAGATTTAAAACTTGGGAAAAGACTAATTTTAAAACACACCCTAATTCTGAGGGTTGTACTCCAGTTATCCTGATTGCCCTAGCAAGTATTTGTCTAAGAACTACATGAGATTTGGCCAACTCATTATAAAAATCATTGCCAGAAGCTTAGTGGGGTTGAGGAAGGTAGAGGCTGACAAGTTATCTAAAGTTTAGTTAAATCTTAATTTTTGTTTCACACCTAATAGCAGATCTAATACATTTGAATGGACAAAAGCTCCTCTTTCTTCTTCTGCAGGGCTTAAAAAGTGGGTTCGCGTCCCAGCTTCACATCTCATCAGTGATTTGTGATTGTCGAGAGGATACTGTTTTTTCATTTGTCCCCAGGTTTCCTTGGATGATGTCACCAATGAAATCTTAGTGTTTTATATGCCCTTAACTGAGTACAAGCTGCTGGCATAGCCAATGCCAATGGGAGGAGGAGATTACCATGGATTTCCTGTGCATCACTCTTGGATAACTCAAAACAGGTTTGAAACATTTAAGGCAAAATAAAAACAACATTCAAAAACAGAACGTTCAAAGCCACTTTGTGCTGTTTGCTTCCAAAATACAGTGACAACAACAGTCCTGGTCTGCAGTGGCTTGTTTAGAAAGAGTGATACATGTTTTTCTTTTTGCTGTACTGAATTTAAACGTACTATAGGTAAATTAGGACATTCTGGCATAGTCCTAGTCAGTAATATAAAATGTATCTAGAGCAACCAAGTCTTGGCACAGTAACTGCTCTACCACTAAGCTTTCAAGAATAAGAACTAATAATATATTAGACATTAAATGTTCAATGTGCTAAAAATGAAATGAGAAACTGAGATTGTGTTGATTTTTGTTGTTATTTCCAACCACGTTCAAGGTCTCAACACATAAGAAAATATGTACTACTTTTTCTGTTTTACAAATGAGGAATCTGAGTCTTCATTAGTTTAATGTCCTTGAAATCACACAATCTGCAAACAAGAATTTGAAAAAAAGTATCTTTCTCCTATGTTCGTATATACATTTTTTTTTACTGCTCACTGCTTTCTCAGACTTATCCCTGCCATTGAGCCATATGTTGGCAGCACAGACCCTAGAATTTAGAGAGGGTTGGGATTGGTAGAGAGGGAGATATTAGGTCGGTGCAAAAGTAATTGCTGTTGTTTTGCGCCAACCTAATAATACTGGAAAGTAGCATTGATTTCATGCTGTGATTGAAGAGTCACTGAAGGTCGAAGCAGATTTTAACAAGGAATCAGATGTTTGTTGGTAGTGGTGGTGAAGGGGGGTAATTTAACCCTTGTGCCAAAAGTGGGCCCAGGGGTAGAGAACTCAAATGGAGAAAGGAAATGTGGAATGCTATAATCAAATGATTGCATTGAAGCAGTGAACAGTTGAAGTAGGGTTTTTGATCCTAGAAATAAAAAAGAATGAATGCATAAGAAATAAAATATAAAGGAACAGATGCTTTAATTTTTAGATAAGCACCAGCAAAGAAAGGCAGAATGACTGGGAGTCATGATTCCGGTTGACTAAGGAAAGGACAGAATTTTTAAACTAAGTAAGGAAGTCAGAAAGATCCAGTTAGAGGTATTGTTTCAATATCTAATGCAAAATAAAATGAAGAACTTTCAAGAATAATAGCTTTGGGATCACTGCCATCCTCATTCTCACATTCCTGATTTTTCACTGAAACTAGTAACAGAATATACAAAAAGTGAATACTGGAAAAAAAGGCATGGATACTATTTAGTTATCAGAAACATCAAGGAATTCTCACAAGATATAACGAGAATTGGATCAAATTGATGAAGGATGTAGAGAGCTACTCAACATTATTCCTCTTGAGAAAGAGTAAGACACCTTTGGCGTAAGTAGGAAACAAAATCCACCTTAACATGTCTTCATTCAGAAGGTGCGAGATGAACATGAGGAGACTACGGGGCTCTGAAATTATATTTCAGTCGTATGCTCACTAACTGGTATAGGCCAGAAATATTTGAAACTTATTAGGTCATTGTAGTGACCTAGGATTTGAGCAAACTAAGAAAACCCAAGCACTGGCAAAGTGGCAGGGTCAGGCAGAGTTGTAACACTGCCAAGGATTGTTCAAGAGAATTACCACCAAATTCTAGATCTATATCAAATAGCCACCCCATTTAAAGGCCATGGAAATAAATTTATTATTTCATTCAACAAATATGTGAGCGTTTTTATTGCATTAGTCTCTTGTATTGAGAGTCACTCTTTATTGAGTCTTAGCCTCTTTACTGAGAGTCTACCATGTGTCATCTGCTGTTGTAGAGACTGGCAATAATTTAATGAAGATGACAGGCAATGTTTCTGCTCTCATAAACTCTACTTCCAGTGGAAGGAGATAGGCAATAAATAAACATATGATGTCAAGTAGTATAAGTGCTATAAAAGAAATGAAAACAGTGCAAAAGCATTAGACTGTACTACAGTGAAGAGTGGAGTATTGCTATTTTACAGAGAGTGAAAAGGAAGACTTCCCTAATAATATTTCTCTGAGCAGATAGCAGAATGAAGTGTGGGAGGAAGCTATGCAAAGCCCCAAGGAAGATCATTTCAGACACAAATGATAGAGAAAAAGCCACAAGGCAGGAGCACGCCTAGTGTGTTTGAAAAGTGGCAAGGGAATCAATGCAGTTAAGATGGAGTAAAAAAGAAAGAAAATGGTATGGAATGAGGTCAAAGGTAGAGAGGATGAGATCATAGTTCTTAATTGGAGGGATTGAAGCATGAGGCTGTTATCATCAGACATTCAAATTTTCAGAAATTATGCTTTCCAAAGAAATTACTTAAATGCCTTACCTGAAGAAATTCAAAAAAAAGAATCATTGAAGAACTAAAGAATGAGGGTATCACTTCTAGAAGAAACTGATTAAGTATGAAATCCAATAAAATATATGGAACTGGGTAGAAATAATTTTTCTAAATATGGTTATATATTTGATGATATGTTTACTTTGAATAAGATGTTTTTATAGAAAAAGGTCATCACCGGATAAATAAAAGACTGCAGAAATGAAGAAAGAGGTGGATGACATTTGTTAACTGCTTTCTACAACAAACAATAAAAACATTATTATTTTCACTTTGGTGGCAAGTTCAATAAAAAATTAAGAATGTTTTGAAAAGTTTTGAGATCACCACTTCTGGAATTAAATTCAGATTGCCTGTCTTTTAAATCACTGCAGAAAATAATAATGAACAAAAATTCTTATAAAAAGTCTACGTAATAAAATTGTATATTATAGGTGAAATTTACTAAGAGAGAAGATATTGAATGTTTTCACCACATAAAGAAAGGTAACTATGTGAAACGATAGATACGTTAATTAACTTGATTGTGGTGATTATTTCACAATGTGTACATAAATCATCACACTGTATACCTTAAATATACAAATTGTTATTTGTCAATTTTACCTCAATAAAACTGAAGGATAACATCTAAATGGAAATTTAAAAATAAGAAGTGATAAAAGTCAGCTTATAAGAAGGTGGGAGAAGCAAAATCAAACATAACATTAGCGATGACAAATGAGCATTTATTAACTATCTTATTGAAAAAAAAATCCTCAGGCTTTCACTTGTTTTATCCTAAAATTAGCTATTTATGAGTGACATAGTGACAAAAAAACAATAAACAAAATTCAGGGAAAGCACTATATGAAATAAAATAATAATGTATATCAATAAAATATATTATCTATAATAAAAGCAAGTGTGGGACTTTGTGTGCGATAATCACATCAAAGTATATAAAAGTGGGAAGTTCTATAAATTGAATTTAAAAAGAAAAATAGGAAGGAAAGAAGGAAGAATGAAAAGAAAGAAAATACTGATAAAAACATAGCACAGTCCAGTGCAATGAAGATTATACGTAACGGTCAAAATATGATACATCCAGAGAAAATTAGAAATAAATAATTATATAAAGATGTTATAATCTGAGTAATAAATGTACAAATATATGTATGAGTTAAATTTGTTGGAAAGCCCTTTGACTGCACTTAAAAATATAAACAGAATCCGGCCAGGCATGGTGGCTCACACCTGTAATCCCAGCACTTTGGGAGGCCAAGGCGGGTGGATCACTTGAGGTCAGGAGTTCGAGATCAGCCTGAACAACATGGTGAGACCCCATCTCTACTAAAAATACAAAAATTAACCGGGCGTGGTGGCACACTCCTGTAATCCTAGCTACTTGGGAGGCTGAGGCAGGAGAATCGCTTGAACCCAGGAGGTGGAGGTTGCAGTGAGCCAATATCGCACCACTACATTCCAGCTTGGGCGACAGGGTGAGACTCTGTCTCAAAAAAGAAAAATTATATAAACATAATCCATCTATACATAATGGCCTGCATGGCTACCATCTTCATCCAAGCCAGAGACAACTTTTCATTTTACTCAGAATAAAAGCCCTGGCTTATGATGGCTTACAAGATGTAGATTTACATTAACTCTTTCTCAAAACTCCTGTTACTGCCCGTACCCTTATGGAACACTTGATTTCAGCTACACTGGTATTCTTACCTTTCTGTGTATAGGGCCTTTGTAATGGCCCTTTCCCTATTTGAATATTCTTTTTCAAGATAGCTGCACAGATGCCTTTCATCAAACATGACCTTCTCCATTTACTCCTTCTCTCTTTCCTCTTCTTTATCTTGTTCCATAGCACTTACAACCTTCTAAGTATTATATAATTTACTCATTCATTATGTTGTCTGTATACATGCACAAACACACACACACACACACACACACACACACACTCAGTAGAATAGAAGCTCCATGGGGACAGGATCTTTTGCCTGTTTTAGTCACTCATATATTCCCAATTTCTAGGACACTGTTTCGCATGCTGCAAGTGCTTAATAAATATTTGATATATGGATAAAAACACTGCAAATAGACTGTGAATAATATTTACTCATTAATGACACATGATTTTGTAGAAATATATAACATGAAAGGTAATTTTAACACAGTGTTATATGAGTTAAAAGGCATACCAATATATTCAATATGCTATCTTTTGCATGAGAAAATATGTATTTATGTTAATGTGAGCACAATAAAATATATTGCAAGGGTATATATCAAATTTCTGTGGTGTTCTTATGTAGGTGGTGATTATGGGTGATTTCTATTCTACTTCTGTCTTTGTATCTCCTAGACTTTCGATAAGATGTATATATTAATTTTTAATCATAAGAAAACATAAGTGTTATTTTTAGAAGTGATAAGACTATCTAGTCCAAAATTTTTCTAAAAATATTTATGAAACTACCATGGCTGACTTACAAAACTGAATTAAGAACCAAGAGACAGATCAATGGATTAAAATATTGAATACATTAAAATATTCACATAGGAAACCACCAAACTCTGTCTAATCCTAATCAACATTCTGCAAATAGGTTTCATCATATATATTAGTTTGATTAGATACTAGTAGCCATCTGGACCTGGAGTTGAGAAGGCTTCTGAGGCCAGATACAGGCTTGATAGGGAAGAGTGCGGTGAATGTTTAGGCATATCCACCATGAGTACAAGAGAAAGCAGCAGCATTTCTAACATCTTGAATTTAGTGTTTGCAAAATGAATGTTCTTAAGTCCACAGAGCATGGTTAGATTATGTAATAAATTTTGTTTGGAGTAATTACTTCGAAAAATGTCAAATTTGATTTTCATCTCAACCATCTTGCTGTATACCAAAGGAGGGTGGGGAGACTTAGATGTATTAAACAGTTGTACAATTTTAAAAACTTATGAAAAATAGGGGATTAACACTTATTTTTAGGTTATAAAGGGATGATTCACTCATAAAGAAAACAGAAGTAATAAAAAGAAAGCAATAAAAGTTGACAGTGTTAACAGTAAAAAGTATATACCTAGATATGCATAATAATAATGAAAGGAAATGTCCTATACTTAGCACATTTCTATACATTTTAAAAAATTTCTTCCAATTTCCTATTGTAAATATGTATTTCCTTTGAAATTGGAAAAGCACATATATTGTACAATTAAACATATATCCTCCACATATGTAGAAATAGAGAATTAGAGCTCAACAGAAAAGTGAGGTCTGATGGAGTATTAGAAGTAAATACAACCGGGAATGGTGGCTCAAGCCTGTCATCCCAGCACTTTGGGAGGCCAAAGTGGGTGGATCACTTGAGCCTAGGAGTTTAAGAGCAGCCCGGGCAACATGGCAAAATCACCGCCAAAAAAAAAAAAAAAAAAAAAAAAAAAGGAGGAAGGCAGGAAGGAAGGAAGGAAGGAAAGAGAGAGAGAAAGGAAGGGAGGAAGGAAAGAAGAAAGGAAAGAAAGAAAGAGAGAGAAAAGAAAGAAAGAAAAGAAAAGAAGGAAATAGTTAGCCAGGTGGTGGTTCGTGCATGTAGTTCCAGCTACTCTGGAGGCTGAGGTGGGAGGATAACCTGAGCCCGGGGAGGTCGAGACTGTAGTGCACTGTGATCATGCCACTGCACTCCAGCCTGGGTGACAGAGTGAAACCCTGAAAAGAAGAAAGAAGGAAAGAAAGAAGGAAAGAAGGAAAGAAGGAAGGAAGGAAGGAAGAAGGAAGGAAGGAAGGAAGGAAGGAAGGAAGGAAAGAAAGAAAGAAAGAGAGAAAGAAAGAAAGAAAGAGAGAAAAGAAAAGAAAGAAAGAAGGAAAGGAAGGAAGGAAGGGAAGGGAAGGAAAGAAAGGAAAGAAAGAAAGAAAGAGAAGGAAAGAAAGAAAGAAAGACGGAAAGAGAAAGAAAGAGAAAGAAAGAAGGAAAGAGAAAGAAAGAAAAAGAAAAAGAAAGAAAGAAGTTAAGCCAAAGAAAGTACTTCGGAGACACCTCTTCAGAGTAGAAGCATGAAGGAGGAAAGAAACTTCCAATTTTCTTAACTTAAAGCTGATGAAGACCTAGGAGTGCTCTGTCAGCATGAAGGGCTTTCGCTGCATTCTATAGATTTGGAGCAATTAAAGCTCCTCCTTTTCTTTTCTTCTCTCTTTTGTTTTTGTTTGTTGGATCATTTGCTTTTTCATCAGTCCTCCTTTTTTTAGTACAGGCAGGGAATGAGGATGACCCTTACTGCTAAGTGGATTCTCCCTCCCTTTACTGGGCTCCTATGGGTCTGGGCACTTCCCTCAGTCCCAGGGTTTCCTACAGGGTAGTGGGACCACATGACACATCTATCTCTCCATCAGGCTGAGTACCTGAAGAACACAGCCTGCATCCTTTTATCTCTCTGCCAAGCACCTGGCACGTTGCCTAACCATTTATGATCATGTAAAAAATGTTGATTAAAAAATGGTGAATGGCATGGTGATAGAGAAAAACAAAATCCTAGTGATATTTTTGCCCAATCAAGTCCTTTTAACAGATTTAAAGGAGATCTGCGTCAACATCTAAACAAAGTAGTAGAGTAGAAAGAGGATAGGCCACATTAAAACAGAGCCCAGACTTTGGAGTCAAACAGATCTCAATTCAAATCCACACTGTCCCTTAGCTGTGTTGACCTGAAAATGTATACACTGACTATCTGTAAACGGGGACCATAATACCCACCTCCTAAAACTGTCACTGGGGTGAATGAAGTATTGAATGTGAAATGCTTTATAAGTTGTTCAGTGCTACATGAAATAAAGGGCTATTGTTAAAAACTTAATGAAGGTCTAGACGTTGCAGTTGTTCCATATACAAACAGGAGAATTTCTGTTGGATTTTCCCAGGATGCCACAAAGAACAAGTGAATTCGTGTGGGGATAAAGCAATGCAGATTGTGAATAACTATGTTTAACCACCCTTACCTACTATAGCTAAACTTGTTCAAATTTCATCATCTTCTCTTGTGCCTGGCACACAGTAGGGATTTAATAGTTGTTTATTTAATTTAACCTAATCTTGGGCTTGCACAGAGGCCTAATAAGTGGTCAAGTTATTTCACAACCTATCTTCTTTATTATGTTTTCTTCTTTAGTGTAAATGACCTTGTGAGGTAGGTGAAAGGTGAATTTTGGAATGAATGATTGAAAGGTTTTTCTTGTGTTATATTTGAGTTAGATCTAAGTGACAAACAGTTCAAATATATTACCTTATTTTCCTTCTGGAAAACCTGTTCACAATTCCAAATATGAAAACAGAATCTGGCTATTCCAAGGTGTTAAAGTAGCAAAAAAATATATTATGTGCATAATTATTATATATGAGGAATTGAACTAGAATGGCACACCACACATCATATCTCTAATATTCACAGCAAACTCGTGAAGTAGGCATGAATAACTCTATTTGATTACAGATGAGGAAACTGATGCTCAGAGGAGCTAAGTCACTTTTCTAACATCAATAGCTAGTGAGAGTAAGAATTAGACTGTTTTAACTTGCAAATGTTCAAAGCTTAAGACTAATGGAAACCAAATAGCAACGTAAATATAGCGAACTAAAATTTTTAAAAGGTGAAAAATCACGAAGCATATAAGGTGAAAAGAAGAAAAATGAGACGATAATAGTTGACAGATTTGGGAGTACAGAGGAAAAAAAGAAATATGACTAATGCAGAACAGATATGAGGTGAATGAAGATGAAAACTGTGTTGGGCTTAATGACAATCTGACACAAAGCTCTCAAACCAGTGTCATATTTGTTCTCCTAAAGCACAATCCTTGATAGGGCTGTGGGAAGAGTCTATGTCTTCACCAGGAATACTTTTTGGTAATAAAACAACAAATACTTAGAATGTTTGTGAAGCTATTGCCTAGAACACTTATTGGAGGCAGATATTTAAAAAATTATATTTGAAATATTATCTCATTTCCTATCAAATGCTTGTTTTTCTTGAATTGAAAGCTTCCCAATAAATTTTATTCTCTGTATTAGTTACTTTTTTTGTCCTTTTACTGCACCTGAAATAAAAACAAAATTGTCCTCAGGTTAGCAGACATTTTTCTTTTAAACAAGACTTACTCTGAAAATTAACACACTTTGTAGCTCAGAAGTGCCATAAATATTAATAATGTACACATATTTTAATTCAATTTGACAAATTGTTAGATCTCTCAGAAAACATGGCAAATATAGATGCTGGTTACAGCTTTTAAATTCCCTTAGAAATATATCAGTGTTACTTCTCCTAAGGGAAAAATGAGAAAGACTAACATAATCTTCATCACAGATACTAATAAAAGTTATTCAGAGCGATGAAAACCCTTTATCAGATACGACCAGAAGGTAGCTTTTTATGTATTTATTGCTATTAAAAATTTCATCACTTGATAATTTCAGGAAATACATAACAATACTTGAATAATAATGTTGTAGACTGCTCATTTGCAAATATGTATAGACTAAGAAATAAATTTTATTACAGAAATTTTGATTAATATTCAAAATGAGATGGCAGTATTTCTGCCATGTAGGAAACAAGTGCCAAGAATATTAAATTTAGCAGAAATTTCTCAACATTTATAGCAAGTGGAAAACATTGTTCTTTCTTTCTTTCTTTTTTTTTTTTTGAGACAGAGTTTCTCTCTTATTGCCCAGGCTGGTGTGGAAAGGCGGGATCTTGGCTCACCACAACTTCCGCCTCCCGGTTTTAAGCGATTCTCCTGCCTCAGCCTCCAGAGTAGCTGGGATTACAGGCATGTGCCACCAATGCCTGGCTAATTTTGTATTTTTAGTAGAGACAGGGTTCCTCCATCCTGGTCAGGCTGGTCTCGAACTCCCAACCTCAGGTGATCTGCCTGCCTCAGCCTCCCAAAGTGTTGGGATTACAGGCGTGAGCCACCACACCCAGCCCAACATCGTTGTTTCTTTACTGCAACATACTCCTTTGGTTTTGGTTTAGGTTCTAGGAGGGAGAGAAAGTTCTGATAGCACTTATCCATTTTTGGATTAACATGTAGTCTATTTATAAGTAAATTCCAAAAAAGGAATACTGTCTAAGGCATACCATGTGAGTATAATAAAATAAAAGTAAAAATTAATAGCTAAAATTTAAAAACAAAAGAAACAAAATGGAAATCCTCTATTTAAAAAACTACTGGATAATATAGGAAATCAAAACTTACATGAGATCATTCACAAAATAACAAAAGTATAGTATTTAATAAATACATAATATGAAGCCAAAGAATAAAAGTGCTAATCCTTTAGGGCTAAATGCTTTCACTACAAGAAAACATTCAAAACATTAATCTCAAAAGACTGGAAAAAGAACAATAAATTCAATGAAAAACGAATAGACTAGAACCATAAGATCATAACCGATATCATCGAAAACAGGAAACTGATGAAGTTGATAAATAAGCTAAATAACTTATTTAGAAAAAAAGAAAAAGGTCAATTTTAAAACATCTAGGTAGTGTAATCAAGATAAAATGAAAAAAATAAGTATAGACAGCATTAGATATATTAATAGGTTATGAACCAGATACAGATGTATTTATAAACTAAAAGAAATAATTTCAATGTTAAATTTTGACAAACTGACGATAAACTAGGAAATAAAATTAAACAAAACTGGTTGAGGTAGAAAACCGCCAAAACTTAAGAAAAAGCTAAATAATATGGTCAGGAAAACAGCTGCACACAGTTTTATCATTGTTGAAATTGAAGAAATATGTTATATAAACAGCAGAGTAAAGATAAAAATTGAAATTTTCAAATTTATGGTTTCACAACCTTGGCAGCAAAATCTGATAGATACGTGAGAAGAAGTATATAGGTCAATCTCACTTAGGAATAAAGTTACCTATATTTAGACACATGATTAAATGCAGCATTTTGTTTTACCTGGGAATGATAGAACACTTAAAATTAAGAAAATGTTTTTTTCAGCTTTACTGAGGTATAATTGACAAATAAAATTTATATATTTAAGGTGAAATAATTGATTATATATGTATATATTGTGAAATGATCAACACAGTCAAGTTAAAACGTCCATCACCTAAGTTAATCTGTGTGTGTGTGTGGTAAGAACACTTATGATATATTCATTAACATATGTCAAGCATATAATAGAGTATTATTAAGTATAGTCACAATGCTGTACATTAGATTTCCAGAATTTATTTATCTGTACCTACCCTCTGACCAATATCTCCTCACGTCCCTAAACTCCCTGATCCTGGCAATCACCATTCTCCTCTTTGTTATGAGTTTGACTTTTTTAGATTCCACATATAAGTGAGACAATACAGAATTTATATTTCTGTGTCTGGCTTAATTCATTCATTATAATGCCCTCCAGGTTCATCTATGTTGTTGCAAATGGCAAGACTGCCTTCCTTTCTATGAATAAATAATATGCTATTTTGTATGAGTCTCACGTTTCTTTCATCTATTGATGGGCACTTCAGTTGTTTGCAAATCTGAGCTATTGTGAATAATGCTACAATGAACATTAAAGTGCACATACTTCTTTCAGATGCTCACCTCATTTCCTTAGGATATATATGCAGAAGTGGTATTGCTGGATCCTACGGTAGTTCTAATTTGCATTTTTTGAGAAACCTCCCTACTGGTTTTCGTAATGGCTGTACCAATTTACATTTCTAACAACAGTGAACAAGGGTTCCCCTTTCTCCACATTCTTACCAACACTCATCTATTTTTCTTTTCAATAATAGTAATTCTAACAAACGTGAGGTGATGTCTCCTTGTGGTTTTAATTTTCATTTCTCTGCTAGTGATGTTGAGAAACTTTTCATTCATGAACCTATTAGTCATGTGTCTGTCTTCTTTGGGAAAATATCTATTCAGGTATTTTGCCCATTTTTAACGGAGTAATCTGCTCCTTGGCTATCAAGTTGTATGAGTTTTTTATATATTTTGGATACTAACCCCTTATCAGATATATGGTTTGCAAATGTTACCACATTTCGTAGGTTGCTTTTTTCTTTTGTTGATTGTTACCTTTGCATGCAGATTATTTTTAGTTTGATGTAGCCTCACTTGTTTATTTTTGTTTTCTTCGCCTGTATTTTCAGTGTCATATCCAAAAAAATCATCACCAAGATTGAAGTCATGGAGATTTTCCCCCTATGTTTTCTCTTAGGAGTTTTGTAGTTTTCACTCTTAATTTAAGACTTGAATTCATATTAATTTAGTGGGTAGTATGAGAAGGTGGTCAATTTCATTCTTTCCCAGTTTTCCCAACACTCTGTATTGAAAAGAATATCTCTTCCCTATTGTCTATTCTTCATGCCACTGTCAAATGTTAGCTGACCTTACAGAATTGGGTTTATTTCTAGCCTCTCTATTCTTTTTTCTATTGTGATTAACATACTTTTGTAATAGACTTTGCAATCAGGAAGTATGAATTCAGCTTTGTTCTTTCTCAAGATAGCTTTGGCTATTTGGGGTCTTTTGTGATGTCATAGAAATTTTTGATTTTTTTTCTCTTCCTATGAACAATGCCATTGTAATTTTGATAAGGATTGCATTGAATGTAGTTTGCTGTGACTAGTATACATATTTTAACAATATAATTCTTCCAATCCATGAACATATTTTTCCACTTATTTGTGTCATTCTTAATTTCTCTTAATGTTTCATAATTTTCAATGTTCATATCTTCATTTTCTTAGTTAAATTTATTCCTAAGTATTTTATTGTTTTGATGTTTTATAACTGGGATTGTTTTATTGGTTTTTAGTTAATTGTCAGGGTGAATAAATAAAATTGATTTTTGTATGCTGATTTTGTAAACTGCAACTTTACTGAATTTGTTTATTAGTTCTAACAGATTTTCTTGGTGCAGTCTTTAGGGTTTTCTGTATATTAGATCATGCCATTTCCAAAGTAAAACAATTTAACCTATTCCTTTTCAATTTCAAAGTCTTTTATTTCTTTTTCTTGCCCACTTGCTCTGGTTAAAACTGTCAGTACTTGAATAGAAATATCCTTGTCTTTTTGCTGATCTTAAAGGAAACACTTTCAGCTTTTTATTATTGAGTATGATAATATCTGTGGGCTTTTCATATATGAGTTTATCATGTTGAGGTTCACTTCTTCTATATCCAATTTGTTGATAGCTTTTATAATGAAAATATGTCAAATATTTTCAAGTGCTTTTTCTCCTATTGAGATGATCATATGATATTTATTCATTCTGTTAGTGTAATATGTCAATTTTATTGATTCACTTAGTCTTCTCTCTATTTGATTGAATCTACTGTTGAAGCTTTCATTGAAATGTTGTAGTTTAGTCATTGGGTTCTTTAGCTGGAGAAATTCTGGATTTCTTAATGGTTTCACTCTCATTTTTTTCTAATTACATTTAGCTGTCTGTGTTTCCTTGTGATTCACTGAACGTATTTAAGAGAATTATTCTGAATTCTTTGTCAGTAATTTTGTAGATCTTCATTTCTTTATGTTTGGTGATCTATATTAGCTATAACATAGATCTAATATACTGGATCTATATTAGCTCTTTGATGGTCTCATGTTTCCCTGATTCTTCAAGATTCTTGTATTCTTTCATTGACGTCCCTGCATTTGAGAAAGACTCACCTCTTCCAGTCTTTACAAGATTACTTAGGCAGGGAAAGGCCTTCACTAGTCAACCCACCCTGGACGTTTTGACTGGGCACCTGGTAGTGTCTACAGGGAAGTGGGGTTTGCTGCCAGCATCTCTGGTCTTCAGAAGCCACTGCCCATGCTCTGAGGTTGTGTAGGGCTGCTGACTGGGTTCCATGTTTAGAGGGGGCCACATGATGTGCTCTGCAACAGGGTGGTGATGCTGGATGGTTTCCCTAGGTGAGTGAGGCCACAAACTTTGCTTTGGAATTAAGTAGAACTCCCTTTTGTATGTTATGTGATACTTTAAGTTCTGGAATACATGTGCAGAACGTGCAGGTTTGTTACATAGGGATACATGTGCTATGGTGATTTGCTGCACCCATCAACCCATCATCTAGGTTTTAAGCTCAGCATGCAATAGGTATTTGTCCTAATGCTATCCCTCCCCTTGCCCCCCACCCCTCAACAGGCCCCGGTGTGTGATGTTCTCCTCCCTGTGTCCATGTGTTCTCACTGTTCATCTGCCACTTGTGAGTGAGAACATGTGGTATTTGGTTTTCTGTTCCTGTGTTAGTTTGCTGAGAATGATGGTTTCCAGTTTCATCCATGTCCCTACAAAGGACATGAACTAATTCTTTTTTAGGGCCGCATAGTATTCCATGGCGTATATGTGTCACATTTTCTTTATCCAGTCTATCATTGATGGACATTTGGGTTGGTTCCAAGTCTTTGGTATTGTAAATAGTGCTACAATAAACATACCTGTGCCTATGGCTTTATAGTAGAATGATTTATAATCCTTTGGGTATATACACAACCCCATCAAAAAGTGGGCAAAGGATATGAACAGGCACTTCTCAAAAGAAGACATTTATGCGGCCAACACACATATGAAAAAAGCTCATCATCACTGGTCAATAGAGAGATGAAAATCAGAACTCCCTTTCTTATATCTTTGCCCACACAGGGCTACTATCTGTCCTCTGTGGTCAGGTACAGTCATTAACTATGTTCAGCAATTAAGCAGGGTCACCAGACTGGCTCTGTAGCCAGACTGAAATGCTGGTTGGGGACTCTAGCTGGGCAGAACTTCTGGCCATAGGGTCAGCTCTGCAGCTGGGCATTATCATTAGTTGAGTTTTCTTGTTGGGTGAGGTTGCCAGCAGGGACACAGTGCCACTACAAGATTCATGTTCAGGGGCTGTGATTCCCATTCCTCTTTGTTCCTAGTAACCCCGAGTGGTCTAGCCCTGAAAATTTCCCCTGTGTTCTTCATGAGGTGAGACAAATTGGACCTCCCAGGGAACACCCCAGAATGCTGGGGAAGCTTAATGTTTACCTCAGTATGTCTTTTCCCCACTCGAGAAACTACATGCCCAAGGGTTCCTTTTTGTTGTGGTGCTGTGCCAGTTTTGGTGAAGAAGAATGTGGTCAAAGAGAAACTGCTTCTCTTACCCTTGGAATGATGTTTTTGTTAGTTTCTGTGTTTTGAAGGAGTGCTTTGCCTCACCCTTGGGTGCTGGGATATTCACAAAGGTATTTTTGTCTGTAGATAATTGCTCATTGTTTTTTCTGTAAAAGGGACCAGAGCTAGGGACTTCCTCGTCTGCCATCTTGTTCTAAAATTAAGAAAATTTTAATATAAACGAACTTACTAAAAAGACAAAGGAACAAAATTATGTGAATATTTAAGTAGATGCCCAAACCATTGAAATTTTCTCATAGCAAATTTGTCCAAATCAATATTAAATATAATACTATATGATCAATATCTCAATTAGGTCATTAAAAAGTGGCTTAAAAATTTAATCTAAGGTTCGTATAATTCAAATAGAATAAAATACAAATATTAACAAAGGGAAACATGTAGTATCCATTATTTAAATATTCTATTAAATCATAAAGCAATATAGAAATGAAAAGGACAATAGGAGGTCCACCAAAAATCTTAGTTTCTATAATAATTAAGTGTATAATAAAAAGAAATTAAATATGTACTAAAAATGGTTTAAAATCACAAGAAGAAGATGGTGTATTTAACATGTTATGGAGCCAATTAGTTAACTATTTTAAAAATGCATTTTGTGTGTGTGTGTGTATATAAATATACATATATGTATATATGTTATTTATATAATACAAATTTGATAAATATACTACGCACCAAAAGTCTAGATTCATTAAAAATATATGTAACAGGCAAGCCATAAAAGACCTAAATTTTTAAAAAATAGATTAATATGTATATAATCTCAAGATGAGAAAACACTTTGTAACATACAAACAAAAACAGAAGCCACAAACAAAAAGATTGATAAGTCAAGCTACATAGCAAAATATCAAAGTATATATTTTAGTTATTCTACTACTCTAAGAAGTATTAACTGTCATTAATGCTATTGGTTCAAAACATTATGTAAAATTAGTTAAAGGTAAATAGTAAACTTGAAAAAGGTTTAAAACATATATGATAAAACCTTACTGATTAATATATAAAGAATAATTGTAACTCAATAAATACAGAGAAGCAACCCAATAGAGAAAAGGGGAAAAGGACATGAAAAGACAATTCAAAGGAGAAGAGAAACACAATTCTTGTTCACTGCAGAGCATGAGGAGAAAAGGGCAGCATCCACAAGTAGCTAAGCTGTCTAAACACAGGTCATCTGCTAAATACCCAGATTATGGCTTAGGGCATAAGACAGTGTCTCATACAGCCCTTGAATTTAAGCTGATACCTCTGAACCAGTGTCTTAGTCCATTTACGTTATTATGAAGAAATACTGGAGGCTGGGTAATCTATTTAAAAAGAGTTTAGTTTTCTGGGCTATACAAGAAGCATGACACCAGTACCTACATCTGGTGAGAGCCTTAGGCTGCTTCCACTCATGGTAGAAGGCAAAGGGGAGCAGGTGTGTACGGGGAGCATATGGCAGACAGGAAGAGAGAGACAAAAAAGGGAAGTGCCAGGCTCTTTTTAACAACCACCCCCCTGCATTACTGTGAGGACAGCACCAAGAGATTCAAGAAGCATTTGCCCCCGATGACCAAAACACCTCCCATTAGGCCCTACCTCCGACATCGAGGATCAAATTTCAAAATGAGATTTGGATGGGGCCAAACAAATTAAAATATAGCAATCAGCAAATACTTGCATAATAGTCCTTTACTGCAAATGTTTTTGTCTCACGCATCCGTGTGAAGAGACCACCAAACAGGCTTTGTGTTAGCAACAAGGCTGTTTATTTCACGGGCTGAGTCCGAAAAGAGTCAGCAAGCCTGGTGGGATTATCACTAGTTCTTATAGGTTTTGGGATAGGTGGTGGAGTTAGGAGCAATGTTTTGGGGGTAGGGGGTGGATCTCACAAAGTACATTCTCAAGGGTGAGGAGAATTACAAAGAACCTTCTCAAGGGTGGGGGGGATTACAAAGAATCTTCTTAAGGGTGGGGGAGACAACAAAGTACATTGATCAGTTAGGGTGGGGCAGAAATAAATCACAATGGTGGAATGTCATCAGTTAAGGCTATTTTCACTTCTTTTGTGGATCTTCAGTTGCTTCAGGCCATCTGGATGTATATATGGAGGTCACAGGGGATATGATGGCTTAGCTTGGGCTCAGAGGTCTGATAGTTTTAAGCTTAAATTTTCTCCCGAATTAGTTCTCTGTATGTTTAATTCTATTTGTCTTCTTTCTCTCCTTAGTTTTTTTTAATTACTTCAAATATTGGGTCTCTCCACGACACTCTTGCCTTCCAGCACTGTTATATAAAGTTATTACTTTAATACTACCGTTTCTTATACTTTATTACATAAAATATAGTGTAAACATATTAGCTCAGTCTGTCAACTAGAAATCATTCATTATCCTTCAATATTTTGTGAGAGTTTCAATCATACATACTAAAGCTTTCAAATTTACTGCTGGTCTGCCCACAATTTTTTTCCAAAATAAACTATCCAGTACATAAGCCTTCAAGACAAGCCTTTGGTGAATGTGATTTTTACCTAGTCACTCCACCATCTTTTGACCACAACTGATTTTATTTATATAGATAGGTAGATAGATAGACAGATAGACAACATATACATATATATATATACACACACACACACCACAGAAGGACTCTTTATACACTGACTTCCTATTTTTAAAATAAAAAATAGAAGTGATAATTGAAGCAATTACTTATGAAAGCCATAGTTTAAAGCACATGATGCTTTAAGCTATGACTGTGTAGGTCAGAAATGAGTTGCAAGCCAAAATTATTATTGAAGCTATGCAATACGTAGTATAACAGAGGATAAGCCTGGAGAAAAGTAAGGAACCCATGAGTAACAGTTATGAGTTCTAGAGAAACTTCAGTCCTTGCCAGCTTTGAATTCATGTTCTCATCCAGCATGTACTACCACACTATTGCAGTAAATTAATACATTAGTTTTCTATTTCTGTACAACATAATACCACAAACTTACCAGCTTAAAATTATACACATTTATTATTTTATAGTTTCTGTGAGTTAGAACTTCGAGTAGAGCTTAGCTACATCTTTTTCTCAGGGTCTCAAACAACTGCAATCAACCTGTTGGCCAGGCTGCGTTCTATTCTGGGTCTTAGAGTCCTATTCAAAGTTGAATCATCTTGTTGGAACAATTAAGTTCTTTGCAGTTGTAGAATTCACATCTCTGGTGTCCTTCTGGCTAAGGCAGGACCCATATTCAATTCCTAGAGACCCCACAATTCCTTGCCATGTGGCCTTCTCCTTTGACAACTTACAACAGTAATGCTGGAGTTTTGAAGAACAAGAGGAGAATTTCTTCCTCCAGCCTGCCAAGATGGAGGCTTATAATAAGAGTGAAATTTCATACTCTTCACCCTATTATACTGGTTATGAGCTGAAGCAGGGATCTTTGTTATGGTCCTGCTTGCCTAGGTCCCATCTTAAATTCCTCCAAAGGAAATTCCAGGTACCTAGCTAGCCCTGAGAAGTCAATGAGCAACTTGATAAGAAAGAAGGAAAAAATAGCTTAAAACAATAGCCAAAAAGTTAAAGTCACAAGATGTTTGATTTCCTATAGAAACTAAAGGTAGCATCTTAACATACGTCCCTGAGTTGTTTTTCAGAAACCCAGATCCCGACCAAATGGATTTGCTTGAATATAGACCTCAGATCAGAGGAAAACAAAGAATATTGTTCTAAATTATTCCTGAAGGGCCTGAAGTAAATAATGCCCACAGGCCATACCTTAACATTCCTTTCTGCTGACCTCAAGTTTTTAGACAAAGTTTCCTTTACTAATCGCAAATCAGAGTCTTTGAATCTACCTATAACCTGTAAACCACCATTTCCCCTTCAAGATGCCCTGCCTTTTTAGGCCAAACCAATGTATAACACCATGTATTTATTTACAAAGCCTGTAACTTCTGCTTTCCTGAAACTTACTGCTGCCTTTAAAAATTCCTGCTTATAAGCCATCAAGGAGGTCACGTCTTAAGCATGAGCTGCCTGTTTGTCATTCCTTGGCACCCTGCAAATTAAAGCCCTTCTTTCTCCCACTGCAAAACCTCAGCGTGGTTGTTTGGTTTTACTGAGCTGACTGAGCAGATGTGGATTTGGGTCAGTAACAGTAGCAAGTCACAGGTCCTGTTTAGACTTAAGTGGAGAGGATTCTACAAGAGTGTGATTCATTTGGGGTCACCTTCGGGTGTATCTACCACAGTGAGTTTTTTCTACTTGTGATCAAAAGCGGCTAGTGAATATATTACCTCAAACTCTTTGTGAAGGAGGCAAAGCCTTAACAAATAGATATTAAGGCACTCATTGTCAGGCCTCTGAGCCCAAGCTAAGCCATCATATCCCCTGTGACCTGCACGTACACATCCAGATGGTCAGTTCCTGCCTCAACTGATGACATTCCACCACAAAAGAAGTGAAAATGGCCTGTTCCTGCCTTAACTGATGACATTATCTTGTGAAATTCCTTCTCCTGGCTCATCCTGGCTCAAAAGCTCCCCTACTGAGTACCTTGTGATCCCCACTCCTGCCCGCCAGAGAACAAGCCCCCTTTGACTGTAATTTTCCTTTACCTACCCAAATCCTATAAAACAGCCCCACCCCATCTCCCTTTGCTGACTTCTCTTTTTGGATTCAGCCCGCCTGCACCCAGGTGAAATAAACAGCCTTGTTGCTCACACAAAGCCTGTTTGGTGGTCTCTTCACATGGATGTGCATGAAATTTGGTGCCGTGACTCAGATCAGGGGACCTCCCTTGGGAGATCAATCCCCTGTCCTCCTGCTCTTTGCTCCTCCGTGAGAAAGATCCACCTACGACCTCAGGTCCTCAGACCGACCAGCCCAAGGAACATCTCACCAATTTCAAATCCGGTAAGTGGCCTCTTTTTACTCTCTTCTCCAACCTCCCTCACTAACCCTCAACCTCTTTCTCCTTTCAATCTTGGCGCCATACTTCAATCTCTCCCTTCTTTTAATTTCAATTCCTTTCATTGTCTGGTAGAGACAAAGGAGACACATTTTTTCCGTGGACCCAAAACTCCGGTGCCAGTCACGGACTCGGGAAGGCAGCCTTCCCTTGGTGTTTAATCATTGCGGGGACACCTCTCTGATTATTTGCCCACGTTACATTGGTGTCTGATCTCCGTGGGGACGCCTGCCTTCATCATTCACCCACGTTCCGTTGGTGGCAAGTCAATTGCGAGGACGCCTGCTTTGGCTACTCACCCACGTTGCAGCCCAGGGCTGTTCCCCACCCACTTCTCCGTGTCTCTACCCTTCTCTTTAAACTTGCCTCCTTCACTATAGGCAACCTTCCACCCTCCATTCCTCCTTCTTCTCCCTTAGCCTGTGCTCTCAAGAACTTAAAACTTCTTCAACTCACACCTGACCTAAAACCTAAATGCCTTATTTTCTTCTACAATGCCACCTGACCCCAATACAAACTCGACAGTGGTTCCAAATAGCCAGAAAATGGCACTTTTGATTTTTCCATCCTATAAGATCTAAATAATTCTTGTCATAAAATAGGCAAACGGTCTGAGGTGCCTGACGTCCAGGCATTCTTTTACAGATCAGTCCCTCTCTAGTCTCTGTTCCCAATGCAACTCGTCCCAAATCTTCCTTCCCTCCCACCTGTCCCCTCAGTCCCAACCCCAAGCGTCACTGAGTCTTTCTAATCTTCCTTTTCTACAGACCCATCTGACCTCTCCCCTCCTCGCCAGGCCAAGCTAAGTCCCAATTCTTCCTCAGCCTCTGCTCCCCCACCCTATAATCCTTTTATCACCTCCCCTCCTCACACCCGGTCCGGCTTACAGTTTCGTTCCATAACTAGCCCTCCCCCACCTGCCCAGCAATTTCCTCTTAAAAAGGTGGCTGGAGCTAAAGGCATAGTCAAGGTTAATGCTCCTTTTTCTTTATCCGACCTCCCCCAAATCAGTTAGCGTTTAGGCTCTTTCATCAAATATAAAAAACCCAGCCCAGTTCATGGCTCCTTTGGCAGCAACCCTGAGATGCTTTACAGCCCTAGACCCTAAAAGGTCAAAAGGCCGTCTTATTCTCAATATACATTTTATTACCCAATCTGCTCCTGACATTAAATAAAACTCCAAAAATTAAATTCCGGCCCTCAAACCCCACAACAGGACTTAATTAACCTTGCCTTCAAGGTGTAT
The DNA here is from genome assembly GCF_028885625.2 of Pongo pygmaeus. Lineage (NCBI taxonomy): Eukaryota > Metazoa > Chordata > Mammalia > Primates > Hominidae > Pongo > Pongo pygmaeus. Next base: position 147,055,940 of record NC_072396.2, on the reverse strand, counting down.
AATAATAGAGTAGAGGCAGCCAAGTAGCAACATATTTCTGAGTTGCAATTCCTTGCCTCCACTGTGAGACAAACCCCAGCCACATCTCCAGCACACAAGAACTTCCAAATGCCTAAACTGCAGTGGCCAGGCGTTCCACCAGGCCCGCCTCCCCCAGGAGCTTGCTACAAGTGCCAGAAATCTGGCCACCAGGCCAAGGAATGCCCTCAGCCCAGGATTTCCCCTAAGCCATGTCCCATCTGTGCAGGACCCCACTGGAAATCAGACTGTCCAACTCACCTGGCAGCCACTCCCAGAGCCCCTGGAACTCTGGCCCAAGTCTCTCTGACTCCTTCCCAGATCTTCTCGGCTTAGCAGCTGAAGACTAACACTGCCCAATCGCCTTGGAAGCCTGCAGGACCATCACAGATGCTCTAGGTAATTCTCACAGTGGAAGTTAAGTCCTTCCCCTTCTTAATCAATACGGAGGCTTCCCACTCCACGTTACCTTCTTTTCAAGAGCCTGTTTCCCTTGCCTCCATAACTGTTGCAGGTATTGACGGCCTGGCTTCTAAACCTCTTAAAACTCCCCAACTCTGGTGCCAACTTAGACAATACTCTTTTAAGCACTCTTTTTTAGTTATCCCCACCTGTCCAGTTCCCTTATTAGGCCAAGATACTTTAAATTATCTGCTTACCTGACTATTCCTAGGCTACAGCCACACCTCATTGCCGCCTCTTCCCCCAGTTCAAAGCCTCCTTCACATCCTCCCCTTGTATCTCCCCACCTTAGCCCACAAGTATAGGATACCTCTACTCCCTCCTTGGTGACTGATCATGCACCTCTTACCATCTCATTAAAACCTAATCACCCCTACCCTGCTCAATGCCAATATCCCATCCCACAGCACGCTTTAAAAGGATTAAAGCCTGTTATCACTTGCCTGTTACAGCATGGCCTTTTAAAGCCTATAAACTCTCCTTACAATTCCCCCATTTTACCTGTCCTAGAACCAGACAAGCCTTACAGGTTAGTTCAGGATCTGCGCCTTATCAACCAAATTGTTTTGCCTATCACCCTGTGGTGCCAAACCCATATACTCTCCTATCCTCAATACCTCCCTCCACAACCCATTATTCTGTTCTGGATCTCAAACATGCTTTCTTTACTATTCCTTTGCACCCTTCGTCCCAGCCTCTCTTCGCTTTCACTTGGACTGACCCTGACACCCATCAGGCTCAGCAAATTACCTGGGCTATACTACCACAAGCCTTCACAGACAGCCCCCATTACTTCAGTCAAGCCCAAATTTCTTCCTCATCTGTTACCTATCTCGGCGTAATTCTCACAAAAACACACGTACTCTCCCTGCCGATCGTGTCCAGCTGATCTCTCAAACCCCAACACCTTCTACAAAACAACAACTCTTTTCCATCCTAATCATGGTTAGGTACTTTCAACTTTAGATACCCGGTTTTGCCATCCTAACAAAACCATTATATAAACTCACAAAAGGAAACCTAACTGACCCCATAGATCCTAGATCCTTTCCCTACTCCTCTTCCCGTTCCTTGAAGACAGCTTTAGAAACTGCCCCCACCCTAGCTCTCCCTGACTCATCCCAACCCTTTTCATTACCCACAGCCAAAGTGCAGGGCTGTGCAGTCAGAATTCTTACACAAGAACCAAGACCGTGCCCTGTAGCCTTTTTATCCAAACAACTTGACCTTACCGTTTTGCCTAGCCCTCAAGTCTGTGTGCAGCGGCCGCCACTGCCCTAATACTTTTAGAGGCCCTTAAAATCACAAACTCTGCTCAACTCACTCTCTACAGTTCTCATAACTCCCAAAATCTATTTTCTTCCTCACACCTGACACATACACTTTCTGCTCCCTGGCTCCTTCAGCTGTACTCACTCTTTGCTGAGTCTCCCACAATTACCATTGTTCCTGGCCGGGACTTCAATCCGGCCTCCCACATTATTCCGGATACCACACCTGACCCCCATGACTGTATCTCTCTGATCCACCTGACATTCACCCCATTTCCCCGTATTTCCTTCTTTCCTGTTCCTCACCCTGATCACACTTAGTTTATTGATGGCAGTTCCACCAGGCCTAATCACCACACACCAGCAAAGGCAGGCTGTGCTATAGTACAAGCCACTAGCCCGCCTCTTAGAACCTCTCATTTCCTTTCCATTGTGGAAATCTATCCTCAGAGAAATAACTTCTCAGTGTTCCATCTGCTATTCTACTACTTCTCAGGGATTATTCAGGCCCCCTCCCTTCCATACACATCAAGCTCAGGGATTTGCCCCTGCCCAGGACTGGCAAATTGACTTTACTCAACATGCCCCGAGTCAGATAACTAAAATACCTCTTAGTCTAGGCAGACACTTTCACTGGATGGGTAAAGGCCTTTCCCACAGGGTCTGAGAAGGCCACTGCAGTCATTTCTTCCCTTCTGTCAGACATAATTCCTCAGTTTGGCCTTCCCACCTCTATACAGTCCAATAGCAGACCGGCCTTTATTAGTCAAATCAGCAAAGCAGTTTTTCAGGCTCTTGGTATTCAGTGAAACCTTTATATCCCTTACGGTCCTCAGTATTCAGGAAAGGTAGAACGGACTAAAAGTCTTTTAGAAACACACCTTACCAAGCTCAGCCACCAACTTAAAAAGACTAGACAATACTTTAACCTCTTTCCCTTCTCATAATTCAGGCTTGTCCTCGGAATGCTACAAGGTACAGCCCATTTAAGCTCCTGTATAGACGCTCCTTTTTATTAGGCCCCCGTCTCATTCCAGACACCAGACCAACTTGGACTGCACCCCAAAAAAACTTGTCATCCCTACTATCTTCTGTCCAGTCATACTCCTATTCACCATTCTCAACTACTCATAAATGCCCTGCTCTTGTTTACACTGCCTGTTTACACTGTTTCTCCAAGCCATCACAGCTGATATCTCCTGGTGCTATACCCAAACCGCCACTCTTAACTCCCTCTTAAAGTAAATAAATAATCTTTGCTGGCAAGGCTATGCTGAACCTCCTTAGACACTCTCTAATTAGATGTCCTAGGTCCTCCCAATTCTTAGTCCTTTAATACCTGTTTTTCTCCTTCTCTTATTCCATTTAGTTTTTCAATTCATACAAAACCGTATCCAGGCCATCACCAATAATTCTACACAACAAATGTTTCTTCTAACAACCCCACAATATCACCCCTTACCACAAAATCTTCCTTCAGCTTAATCTCTCCCACTCTAGGTTCCCACGCCACCCCTAATCCCGCTCGAAGCAGCCCTGAGAAACATCGCCCATTATCTCTCCATACCACCCCCAAAATTTTCACCACCCCAACACTTTACCACTATTTCATTGTATTTTTCTCATTAAAATAAGAAGACAGGAATGTCTGGCCTCTGAGCCCAAGCTAAGCCATCATATCCCCTGTGACCTGCACGTACACATCCAGATGGCCAGTTCCTGCCTTAACTGATGACATTCCACCACAAAAGAAGTGAAAATGGCCTGTTCCTGCCTTAACTGATGACATTATCTTGTGAAATTCCCTCTCCTGGCTCATCCTGGCTCAAAAGCTCCCCTACTGAGCACCTTGTGACCCCCACTCCTGCCCGCCAGAGAACAACCCCCCTTTGACTGCAATTTTCCTTTACCTACCCAAATCCTATAAAACAGCCCCACCCCATCTCCCTTCGCTGACTCTCTTTTTGGATTCAGCCCGCCTGTACCCAGGTGAAATAAACAGCCTTGTTGCTCACACAAAGCCTGTTTGGTGGTCTCTTCACACAGATGCACATGAAACTCATACATTGGCTTTTTAATTTTTTTTTTTTTTTACTTTTTATCAACATTTACCCACTTTGAACAAGAAATAAGAAACCATTTTTCTCATTAACATAATGTCTGTACAAACAGAATGCCAGCTGGCAAAAACTACCAGTCTGAACCGCAGGGGATTTGGTTAAACTAATTGAAGAGGTATGCACTCTGTTTAATTAACCATTACTCATTGATTTTCTTCTTTTTAAAGTCTGGCCTTAGACATTGCATTGTTACTTAGTAAGTTGAATTTACGCTCCTAGAATTGCCAACATATCACCTTACTTTTAAACCTGTCTAACTTTATCAAACATTTAAAAATAGAGGGGAAATGCTTGACCAAATACAAAGCTACTTAGAGAGTTTAAATGGTTCCAGAATCTAAAATACAAACAAGCAGCTGTTATGTAAAAACATATTTTATTGGTTTTCTGAATGAAGTATTTATTTTTACTAATTTAGACTAAGTAAAAAATGTGGCAACTAATTGCAAGAGCCTTGGTTTTACTACCTGGAAAGAAAGAAAAAAAAATCTATAGAGAATAAATACAAAGCCTAAATTATGTAAAATTGATATTTTAGCATGCTTTCCCAAAAGACAGTTGTTTCATTACATTTGAAAGTTTGACTTTACTGTGTTGGTGTCAAGCAAAACTTTGCCTTCACCCTCTGAAAGTTCACTGAAAATCACTGATGAAAGGCAGATTAATAGATGAAAAGGCATACAAATTTATTGGACCATATTTTTACATGACATACGAGCCTTCAGAATGAAGAATGAAGATCCAAAGATATAGGGAAAACTTTCTATTTTTGCACTTATGGTCAACAAAGTATGGAAAGCCACATAGAAATATGACTGGACAAAAAGGGTATAATCTAATGTCAATAGACTGAGTAGGGAAACTCAGCAGTACTTGTCTGTCTAGATTCTTGTTGTCCTCTCTGAGCATGCACTCCTTCCTTCCGGGTATGGGGCAGGACCCTCTATGGAATGGGAGTCTTACAACCTACAATCAAACAAGGTAGGTCAGAAAATTTCTGTATGGTCAGTTTTTCCATGGAAAGATTCAAGAAAGTTAGAGTAATATTTTTAGGTTTTGTGGCCAGCTTCATGGGAAAGGAGTCCTGGTTTCTATGATCTACCTTAGGGAAGAGGGATTCTGGTGTCTGTACATAGCATTAAGGGAAAATGAGAGGCCAGAAACAGGAAGGCAGAAGGTCGAAAGAAACTTATTTCTGAGGCTACTTCTGAGGGCTTTATTTGGGATATTGTTTTCTGGGTCCTAATAACTGTGTAGGAAGAAATAAAGTTTGCTTCTATACTCTTCTAAGTTTTTACTTGGGACAGACACTCTAACAATATACAGATTATCCAGAGAAAAATAACCAGAAGTTTATTAACATGTATACATCACATATGCATGGAAGATACCCAGGGGATGAGTGACTCTTCAAGATATGGCATAAAGTTCAGGCTTAACTGCCATTGTCTACCACAACAAACAAAGAAGGACATGGGAGGCCAGTTATGGGGAGATACCCAGAAAAAGCATGGTGAATAAGGATAGATTTGTCATGCAAATTTCTGTCAGTGCCTCCTCCATTGATAAAGGTCTCTACTGATTTAGAGTGATCATCCCCTTTCTGGTACATGGAGCAATACCCTTACAAATGGAGATTTTCTTTATAGATACAAATTTCCCTTATAGTAGGATAACTTCTACTCTGTTTAAAGAGTTTCTTTTGTCCTGCAGTTTCTCAAAGTAATCAGCTCTAAATAATATTTACACCATAAAGGTTTATTTTGAAGTGGCATATTCTGGTATCCTAAAGTCATATTTTGAATTGCCATAATTTGGTCTATAAATGCAACCTCTAAGTCTAAAGAAGATAATACATTATACATCTTTTTTTAAAAAAAATGTGCAATACTATCAGGAAAGGAGAAAGATGACTTGTTAAATATTAAATTAATATAGCCTACTTCATTGTATATTTATAAATGGAAATAAAACTCATAAAGTCAAAGGAGTATATATTTATTTACTTTAAAAGATAAATTTTCTTCATCTAAACAAGCTGTGATAACATTATTTTTAAGTATTTATCTTTCTGTAAGAAAACCTTTTGTGCAACCTTAATTCAAGGCAATTCACATATTAACATCCTAAAAAAGTTAATGTCTACTATAAATTATTCTACTATAAAGACACATGCACACGTATGTTTATTGTGGTATTATTCACAATAGCAAAGACTTGGAACTAACCCAAATGTTCATCAATGATAGACTGGATAAAGAAAATGTGGCACATATACACCATGGAATACTATGCAGCCATAAAAAAGGATGTGTCCTTTACAGAGACATGAATGAAGCTGGAAACCATCATTCTCAGCAAACTAACACAAGAACAGAAAACCAAACACCGCATGTTCTCACTCATAAGTGGGAGTTGAACAATAAGAACACATAGACACAGGGATGGGAACATCACACACCGGGGCCTGTCAGGGTTGGGGGGCAAGGGGAGGGAGAGCATTAGGACAAATACCTAATGTAGGTGACGGGTTGATGGGTGCAGCAAACCACCATGGCACATGTATACCTATGTAACAAAACTGCACATTCCGTACATGTACCCCAGAACTTAAAGTATAATAATAAAAAAAAAAGTTAATGGTTACCTTTCTGAAAGGATTAAATCAAACTTAGTTGACATGTGTTTTCTATTTAATACACATCCTTTTGGTTGATACATTGTGAAGGACGGCATAAACAAGGAAGCATAAAATCCTTGCTTATGAGTAGATTACAATCAAGTTAAAAATTCTAGTTGTCAACATAGAAAATGGAACAAATGTGGTAAAGATGAAACAATGATAAGAAATAGAAATATGAGAAAGGGGACAGGGTAGTCATGACTGATGTTTAAATGAGTCACAGAAAATGGCTGCAGGATCTTAGATGAGGGATAATTCACTAATAAGAATGGTATTTCATTGAATGAAGCACTGTCACTTTGATGGTTAGAAAGAGTGTTCCATTTCTACTTCTGTTAGTTTCACTAGTCTAGTTGTATGACCTACAGAAATCTATTTTCCTTCCTTTGGTTTTGTAAGGATAACAGGAAGGCTTTACCCTCTGTCCTCTGATGATTTGCTGGAAATAAACAGACAATAGGCAGATTAACAGGAGAAAAAGCCATGCAAATTTATTTAATGTCCATAAGACTGGAAGAATCACAGAAAAGTGTTTATACAATAAGTTAATGAGGTTCAGATGGTTATATACCCTTCTTCATAGGGGAAGGGAGATGGGGGAAATGTGGCAATTTTGAGTGATAGTAAATTATTTTCAGGAGGTATGAATGGGCCCAATATTCAGGCAATTGATAGTACATGATTATCTTTGGGAATTTAATGAGGACTAGAGAACAAACAATGGTTTGGGACAAAGTTTGAAGTTCCTCTTGTCTCTATGTGTGGTTTTTAATTTTCAGTCTCTTCCTTTGTAATATCAATTTTAATATTTTCTGATTAATGACATTTCAGGAAGGGGATCAAAAGCAATTGTGTTACTCTTTGCCTGGTCAGGCTTCTCGGTAGATAAAGGGACTTCAGAGAACAACCTCATTGTGTGAGAGACATTGAGGCTGATTCTCTAGGTCAGTATGTCAAAGCATCATATTTTGGGGTATTATTTTCTAAGCCCTGACATTTTCAATTCCTATGTTTATAAAATGAAAACTGGCTATCATGGATGGTATATAAAGTTCTTTCACAATATCAAAATATATGCTCTAATTGTGGCATCAACCAAAAGTGTCAAATTATGTAAAATATTTGAAGAGATTTATTCTGAGCCAAATATGTGTAATTAATGGCCCGTGATACAGCCCTCAGGAGACCCTGAGAACATGTGCCCAAGGTAGTTGGGACACAGCCTAGTTTTATACATTTTAGGGAGACATGAGATATCAATCAAATACATGTAAAATGTACATTGGTTCAATCTGGAAAGATGGGACTGCTAGAAGTGGGGACTTCCAGGTCATAGGTAGGTTTAATACTTTTCTGATTGGCAATTGGTTGAGTTGTTATCAATAGAAAGGATTGTCTGGGTTATGATAAAGGTTTGTGGAGATCAAGGTTTTATCATGCAGATGAACCCTCCAAGTAGCAGGCATCAGAGAGAATAGGTAGTAAATGTTTTTCATCACACTTAAGATCTATATTGATGTTAATACTGGTGGGCTTTTCCTGAATTCCAAAAGGGAGGTGGGTATAATGATGTAGGTCTGACCCTGCTTCCATCACGGCCTGAATAAATTTTTCAGGTTAACTTTGGAATACCCTTGGCCAACAAGAGTGATCCATTCAGATCGTTGTGGGGTCTTAGAATTTAATTTTTGGGTATAAATTCTCCTCTTTCCAACCAAGATTTGCCAGGGGCAACATCAGTGGCCACCTAATTTTTTTTTTCCCCATAGTACTGCCAGGGTGGCATGACTGCCTGCCCTAGGTCCATCCTGTCCCTTGGTGGGAGTCCCCCCATGTCCAAGGGACTTATAGTCAAAAGACTTATAGCCAATTTAAATGTTCTAGGCCAGATGGGAATGGAGGTGAACAGATATTCATTAACCTTTAAACTTTTTTTTTTTTTTTTTTTTTTTTTTAAGTAAAAGACTTACAAAGAGCCAAGGACGAGGTCACAAAACTGAGCTACTGTAGTCTTGGTTTCAATTACAGATATATAGTAATTAGCCATACAAAACATAAGCACTGTTAAAAAAATTTTAAGCTAAGTCATTTTAGAGACTACTTGTGCTACAGTGCTTTTTGCAGTCTTTTAGTAATTTGCCCTAAGGTGGCTGATAAAATTTTTTAATATATAACTGCATAAATTTCATAACTAGGAATATTATACCCAGGAGGCTTTCTCATGAGGTATCTTTATATTCTCCCAGCACTAATTTTAATTCTACAAGAAGCAGAAAGTTCTTTACGGTTGGGATGGATGAAATGGTACGACACAGTAGCTCAGAAGGCAAGGTCCCTTGTTTTACCAGCTGGTTAGGCATCTGTGTAATCATGCTTGATTTAGAGGGCCTGAACTAATTTTATCTTTCAAACCAGCTACTACAATCTCATGTGTCTACCTCTTCCATGATAGTCCCTGGGTCTAGAATAAGGGTGTTTATATAATCTTAGCAGCAGGGAATTTGCAGTGAAAAACAAATCCCACCCAGTGGTATGCCAAATGAGGGAGATTCACATCTCTAGTCTTCAGAACACCATGATTCTGGTTTCCTCAGTGAGATAAATAACAATATTTTGACAATCAAAAGAGTATCTGTGTGACCGAACAGAGAAAGAAACCTATTCCATTAGAGCACCAACTAAAATTATGAAGAAAAATTATAATCTGGTACTCTTTAGAGAATTATTGTAGCCAAGAAATAATTCGTAACTCAATCTGCTGCAGTCAAAAACAAAAGTAAGGAGTGAAATCTAGTAACAAGTGTTACACTCTTCCATTGAAATGATTTTTTTCTCCCTTTCTGGCCCTCTTTTTCTGCTAAAGAGAAATTATAGTAAGACCAATTTGTTTGCAAAGTAAGTTTTAGGCCTATTATACTTGGCTTGATTATGTGCATAAACTGCAGTAAGAATTCATTAGCCGCATAGACTCTTTTAAGTTGGCTTTGCTGAAACTTTACTTAAAAATATGTTATTCCAGTCAAAGTCTTGGTAAAATAACCAGTGTCTCCAATTGTCTTGTTTTAAAAGAAAACACTCTTACTAAACTTATAAAATCCTGAACAGTTTTTGAATTTTGGGGAACTCAAAGAGAGAAAGGTAAATTTGCTTACAAAAACATAGTTCACCCAAATACTCTAAACTATAAATAACTCAAAAGAAAAATTTTTTTGACTCTTCTTTAACCAGAGCAGCAGGCTTCCAAACAAGATTTTGTTTATTCACCTTGGAACTGCCATTCACACTCTAAGCAGCTCTTGTTAGATGGGAGCTGTTTATCAGGCATTGTAGAATCTAGCAGTTCCTCACATAGAGTCAGCCCTAGAGGTGGGGAAAAGGCTTCCTGCTCATGAGTATCTCCTCCTTGTATCCCCAGGTAACGAGATCCTATGTAAACCACTTTTATTTTATCATGGAACTCTTTTGGGCACCATTATTTCCATTAGCATAGGGGTAGCTTCAGTTACCATTCCATAACATGCCAATAAATGTCCCTTAAGTGGAAATTCTCTAGTCCAGCAGTTGTCTTTTGGAAGTGCTCACAGTCTTTTGCCATAAGGCCCAATAAACGCTCCACAAAGAACTATGAAGTGGAAGATTTGTCTCGACTAGCACTTCAGCTTTTATCCTATATTCTGCAGGCTCAGGCAGTCTTATTAGTTCTCATTTAGCATGTCCAGTTAATATTTCTCAAAGGGCAGATTTATATGCCTTCAGTTTTGTAGTACTGGACACGGGACACATCCCCCAGTTTGATACAATACCGATTTTCATAAGACATTTAGGTAAAAGAGTCACGCCTACCTTACATAAAGCCTGTTTAAACATCTCAAATTTCATAATCTGTAATAACCTGCACATTTTGATGTTCTAGTCCCAGGAGCTTTTCTTTTCTACCCTCAGGCCATTTTACCTTTCCTGGTGGAAAAATATTAGCGTTCCAAGCACAGAGTTGAGCCAAGAGACCCAAGCTCTTTTGTCAATTTTTATCTTGCCTCAACATTGCCTCAGGAAATGTCAGATTTTTCATTATAACCTTTGGCTTTTGATGTCTTTAAAATTTCCCCAATCTGAGGCATATGCTGAAAACTGGTGCAGGGCCTTTTATGTTGGGGAACCAGTAAGGGTTCCCTTTGGCTCACTCTACCTTTGATAGCATTGTACAAAACTTTCTTTTAAACTCATCACCTTTCTGGAGTGAGTCCATTGACTCCCTTTTGCCTTTCCTATTTTTTTTCTTTTTTTTGTTAATTACCCTAATATTTTATTAAGTATCTGTTAAGTCCCTCGAGAGATAGCAAATTTGATAAGGCTTCTCAAACAGTTGTATAATTCTGCAGGAATAATGTCACCTGAGGTGATCATGTAAAAGTGGCCTCTTTAACCCCAACATTTACCATAACCTGGGTAATAGGCATATTCAGTGGGAAAATATCCTTATTATAAATCCAGTCCCATATTGCTTGAATATGAAACATATCAGCTCCTTCATTAGGTGCTCCACTTGACATTATACAGGGAGAGTTGGGCAGCCCCCTTCTCGGGGTAAACAGACCTTATGGTGGCCATTTATCCAGTCCACTAGGCTGGTCATTCTCTTAGGAATAACTACTGTGAATTTGGATCACATATGCACATTAGCGATTGTTTAATAGTGATCTGTGGGCCTTGCGTCAACCCAAACATGCTCTTTCATTCTGTAGCATTTAAAGTAAGTATAATGCCCTTAAAATAGTTATTTTTACATTCCATTATAGTAAAGGTTTTTTAGGAAGCTTATGATACCAATCTACAAAATAGAACAATTCCTTTATATTATATCTTCTAGTTTTAATAGTTACTGGGGTTTGCCCTTTCCCCACATTGACTATCTTTTTGGTAACCACAGGTCTCAGAGGTAATTTTTCGTTGCCCTGGTTTAATTTCTTCTTTTGTGGATAGCATTGAGACTAGTGGCCGGAGCTGAGACAAAACCACATCTGAGCATAGTCCAGGTTTAAGGCCCAACCTAGCACATTTTTGCTTTCTTTTTTTTTATTTTTAATTTTTGTGAGTAGATAGTAGGTGTATATAATTATGGGGCACATGAGATGTTTTGAAACAGGCATGCAGTGTAAAATAAGCACATCATGAAAAATGCGGTATCCATCCCCTCAGTCATTTAACCATTGAGTTGCAAACCATCCAATTATACCCTCTGTTATTTAAAAATGTATGGTTAAGTTATTATTGACTATAGTTACCCTGTTGTGCTATCAAATAGTATGTCTTATTCATTCTAATTATTTTTTGTACCCATTAACCATCCTTCTACTCTCTATGTCCATGAGTTCAATTGTTTTGATTTTTAGATCCCACAAACAAATGAGAACATTCGACGTTTGTCTTTCTGTGCCTGGATTATTTCACTTAACATAACGATCTCCAGTTACACCCATGTTGTTGCAAAAGACTGGAGCTCATTCCTTTTTTATGACTGAATAGTTCTCCATTGTGTATATGTACCACATTATCTTTATCCATTCATTTGTTGATGAACACTTAGGGTGCTTCTAAATCTTATTGTAAACAGTGCTGCCACAACCATATATCTCTTCAATATACTGATTTCATTCCTTTTGAGTATATACCCAGCAGTGGGATTGCTGGATCACACAGTGGCTCGATTTTTAGTTTTTGAGGAACCTCCAAACTGTTCTCCATAGTGGTTGTACTAATTTACATCCCCACCAACAGTGTACGAGGGCTCTTTTTTTGTCCACATCCTTGCCAGCATTTGTTATTGACTGTGTTTTGGATATAAGCCATTTTAACTGGAGTGAGATGATATAACTGTAGTTTTGATTTGCATTTTTCTGATGATCAATGATGTTGAGCACATTTTCATATGCTTGTTTGCAATTTGTATTTCTTCTGTTGAGAAATGTCTATTTGAATTTTTTGGGCTGGGCATCGTGGCTCACGCCTGTAATCCCAGCACTTTGGGAGGACAAGGTGGGTGGATTACCTGAGGTCAGGAGTTTGAGACCAGCCTGGCCAACATGGTGCAACCCTGTCTCTACTAAAAATACAAAAAATTAGCTTTGCATTGTGGTGGGCGCCTATAATCCCAGCTGCTCAGGAGGCTGAGGAAGGAGAATCACTTGAACCCAGGAGGTGGAGGTTGCAGTGAGCCGAGATTGTGCCATTGCACTCCAGCCTGGGCAACAACGTCGAAACTCTGTCTCAAAAAAAAAAATTAAATAAATAAAAATAAATAAAAAAATCTTTTGCCTAACTTTTGATCAGTTTATTAGATTTTTATCTAGAGTTGTTTGCTGAGCCCCTTATATATTCTGGTTATTAATCCCTTGTCAGGTAAATAAATTGCAAATATTTTCTCCCATTCTGTGGGTTGTCTCTTCACTTTGTTGATCGTATCCTTTGCTGTGCAGAAGCCTTTTTACTTGATGTGATCCCATTTGTCCATTTTTGCTTTGGTTGCCTGTGCTTGTGGGGTATTACTCAAGAAATTTTTGCCCAAACCAATGTCCTGGAGATTTTCTCCGAAGTTTTCTTATAGTAGTTTCAAGATTTGAGTTGTACATTTAAGTATTTAATCCTTTTTCATTTGATTTTTGTATATGGCCAGAGATAGGGATCTAGTTTTAATCTTCTGCATATGGATATCCAGTTTTCACAGCAAAATTTATTGAAGAGACTGTCTTTTCACCAGTGTATGTTCTTGGAACCTGTGTTAAAAATGAGTTCACTGTAGGTGTGTGGATTTGTTTCTGGGTTCTCCATTGTGCTTCATTGGTGTGTGTGTGTCTGTTTTTATGCCAGTACTATGCTGTTTTAATTACTCTAGCTCTGTAGTACTATTTGAAGTAATGTAACTACTCTAGTTTTGTTCTTTTTGCTTAGGATGGGTTTGGTTATTCTGGATCTTTTGTAGTTCCATATAAATTTTGGGATTCTTTTCTATTTCTGTGAAGAATGTCATTGGCATGTTGATAGGGATTGAACTGAATCTGTAGATTGCTTTGTGTAAAACAGACATTTTAACAATATTGATTCTTACAATTCATGAACATGTGATATTTTTTCATTTTTTGGTGTTCTAGTTCATCAATGTTTTACAGTTTTCATTATAGAAATCTTTCACTTCTTTATTTAATTCCTAGGTATTTAATTTTATGTGTGATTATTGTCAATGACATTACTTTTAAACTTATTTTTCACATTGTTCATGACATATAGAAATGCTACTGATATTTTATGTTGATTTTGTATAGTACAACTTTACTGAATTTATCAGCTATAATAGTTTTCTTGTGAAGTCTTTCGGTTTTTCCAAATATAAGATCTTATCATCTGCAAACAAGGATAATTTGATATTCCTTTCCAATTCGGATGCTCTTCATATCTTTCTCTTGTCTGATTGCTCTAGCTAGGACTTACAATAATGTGTTGAATAACAGTGGTGAGAGTGGGCATCCTTGTCATGTTCTGGATCTTAGAGAAAGGTTTTCAGTTTTTCACATTTAGTATGATACTAGCTGTGGGTCTGTCATATATGGCTTCTAGTATGTTGAGATATAGTTTTCCTAACCCCAGTTTTTTTAGGATTTTTATCATGAAGGGATGTTGAATTTTATCAAATGCTTTTTCAGCATCAATTGAAATGATCATATGGTTTTTATCCTTTATTCTGTTAATATGATGTATCACATTGATGGATTTTTGTATGTTGTATCACATTGATTGATTTTTGTATGTTGAACCATCTTTGCATCCCAGTGATAAATCCTACTTGGTCACGATGAATCAACTTTTTAATGTACTATTGAATTCAGTTTGCTAATCTTTTGTTGAGGATTTTTGCATCAATATTCATCAGAGATACTGGCCTATAGTTTCCTTTTATTGACATCTCTTGGTCTGGTTTTGGTATCAGGGTATTACCGGATTCATAAGAATGAGTTTGAAAGTATTCCCTCCTCCTGATTTTTTGGAATAGTTTGAGAAGGGTTGGTATTAGCTCTTTAATGTTTGATGGAAGCCATCACTGAAGCCATCAGGTCCCAGGCTTTTTGCTACTGGGAGACTTCTTATTACAGCTTTGATCTCATTATGTGTTATTGGTGTGTTCAGGTATTGGATTTCTTCCTAGTTCAATCTTTGTAGGTTTTATCTATCTAGAAATTTGTCCATTTCTTTTATATTTTCCAATTCATTGGCATATAGTTGCTCATAGTAGTCATTAATGTTCTTTTGAATTTCTGCAGCATCAGTTGTAATGATTCCACTTCATTTCTGATTGTATTTATTTTGATTTTCTCTTTTTCTTAGCCTGGCTAAAGGTTTGTCAACTTTTTGTAACTTCAAAAATAATCTTTTTGTTTCATTTATCTTTTGTATATTTGCACTTCAATTTCATTTATTTCTGCTCTGAAGTTTATTATTTCGTTTCTTCTATTAATTCGGGGTTTGCTTTTCTCTCGCTTTTCTAGTTATTTAAGACACACTGTTAGATGTTTTTAATGTTTTCTTTTTTTTGATATAGGTACTTATAGCTATAAACTTTCCTCTTAGTACTGCTTTTACTGTATCCCATAGGTTTTGGTATGTTGTGTTTCCATTAACATTGATTTTAAGAAATTGTTAAAATTTCTTCTTATTTTCTTCATTGACTCACTGGTCATTAAGGAGCATAATGTTTATTTCCATGTAGTTTTATAATTTCCAAAATTCCTCTAGTTATTAATTTCTAATTTTATTCTATTGTGGTCAAATAAATTGCTGATATTATTTGAATTTTTTGAATATTTTAAGACTTGTTTTGTGACCTATTATATGGTCTATTCTTGAGAATGATTTATGTGCTTAGGAAAATATGCATTCTGCAGCTCTTGGATAAAATGTTCGGTAAATATCTATTAGATCCATTTGGTCTGTAGTGCAGATTATGTCTGATGTTTCTTTTTTGATTTTCTGGCTAGAAGATCTGCCCAATGCTGAAAATAGGGTGTTGAAGTCTCCAGCTATTACTGTATTGGGGCCTCTCTCTCTCTCTCTTTAGCTCTAATAATGTCTCCTTTATATATATGGGTGCTCCAATGTTGGATGCATACATATTTAAAATTGCTTTGTCCTCTTGCTGAATTGACCCCATAAACATTATATAGTGATCTTACTTGTCTCCTCTCATAGTTTTGGCCTTAAAATCTATTTTGTGTGTTTCAAGTTTAATGATTCCTGCTCTTTTTTGGCTCCCATTGGCATGGAATATCTTTTTTCATCTCTTTATTTTCAGTCTATGTGTGTCTTTTTTATTATTTAAATAAGAAAAAAATCTACAGTACCCAGTATTACCAGGCAGTCTCCCATCCAAGTATTAACCAGGCCCAATCCTGCTTAGTTTCTGAGATCACACAAGATTGGGCGTATTCAGGGTGGTATGGCCACAGACTATGTGTGCCTTTATAGGTGTTTCTTGTAGACGATAGATCAATGGGTCTTGTTTTTTCATTAATTTAGCCAGTCTAAGCCTTTTATTGTAGACTTTATTTCATTTACATTCAATGTCATTATTGATAAGCAAGAACTTACTCCTGCCATTTTATTATTTGTTTTCTGGTTGTTTTGTTGTCTTCTCTTTGTTTTTTCTTTCACTCTTGTCTTCTTCTAGTGAAGATGATTTTCTCTGGTGATATGGTTCAGTTTCTTACTTTATATTTTGTGTATATCTATTGTATGCTTTTTGGTTTGAAGTTACCATGAGGTTTGCAAATTCTATCTTATGACTCATTATTTTATCCTGATAACAACTTAACACTATTCGCATTAACAAACAAGCAAGAATAAAACTAACAAAAACTCACTTTAACTTTGTTCTCCCTACTTCTTCACTTTTTATTGTTTCTATTTATATCTTATTGTACCGACTACATCTTGAAAAGTTGGTTTAGTTATTGACTGGTTTATCATTTAGTCTTTCTACTTAGAATAAGAGTAATTTACACACCACAGTTACAGTGTTATAATAGTCTGTGTTTTTCTATGTATGTAACATTGCCAGTAAGTTTTATAACTTCAGGTGATTATTTATTGCTCATTAATGTCCTTTTTTTCTCATCGAAGTATTCCCTTCAGTATTTCTTGTAGTAGGGGTCTGGTATAGATGAAATCTCTCAGCTTCGGTTTGTCTAGAAAAGTGTTTATTTCTCCTTCATATCTGAAGGAAATTTTTGCAAGATATAGTATTCTAGGGTAAAAATTTTTTTTTCCTTCAGCACTTTTAAGTATGTCATGCCACTCTCTACTGGCCTGTAAGGTTTCCACTGAAACGTCTGCTGCCAGATCTATAGGAGCTCTAAAGTGTGGTATTTGTTTCTTTTCTCTTGCTGTTTTTAGGATCTTTTCTTTATAATTGGCCTTTGGGAGTTTGATTATGAAAAGCCTTAAGGTAGTCTTCTTTGGGCTAAATCTGCTTGGTGATTTATATCTTTTTCGAACTTGGATATTGTTATCTTTCTCTAGGTTTGGGAAATTCTGTTATTATCCATTTGAATACATTTTCTACACCTAGCTCTTTCTCTCCCTCTTCGTTAAGGCCAATAACTCCTAAATTTGCCCTTTTGAGACTATTTTTTAGATCCTGTATGCATTCTTTTTTAATTCTTTTTTATTTTGTCTCCTCTGTCCGTGTATTTTCAAATAGCCTGTATCCAAGCTCAAAAATTCTTTCTTCCGCTTGTTTCAGTCTGCTATTAAAGAACTCTGATGTATTCTTACGTGCACCAATTGCATTTTTCAACTACAGAATTTCTACTTGATTTTTAAAATTATTTCGATCTATCTCTTAATTTTATCCAATAGAATTCTGAATTCCATCTCTATGCTATCTCAAATTTCTTTGGGTTTCCTCAAAACAGCCATTTTGTATTATCTTTTTGAAAGGTCACATATCTCTGTTACTCCAGGATTGATCCACGGTGCCTTATTTAGTTCATTTGGTGAGGTCATATTTTTCTGGATAGTGCTCATGCTACTCGTGCTAATAGATGTTCCTCTGTGTTTGGGCATTGGAGAGTTAGGTATTTATTGTAGTCTTCACTGTCTTGGCTTATTTGTAGCCATCCTTCTTGGGGAGACTTTGCATATATGGGAAAGGACTTAAGTGATGTTATATAAGCTGTATCTGCTTTAAGGGGTTCCCCAAGACCAGTTCTTGCAGACTCATGGAGGTACCACATTGATGGTCTAGGACAAGATCCAAGAGAATTCTCTAGATTACCAGGCAGAGACTTTTGTCCTCTTCCCTTACTTTTTCCCAAACATATCGAGTATATCTCTTTTTCTCTCTCTCTCTCTTCTGAGCCACCTACAGCTGGGGATGGAGTGACACAAGCAGCCCTGTGGCCCCCACCACTATCACTGTGCTGGGTCAGACCTGAAGCCAGCACAATGCTGGGCCTTGCCCAAGGTCTGTTGTCACCACTCCCTGGCTTCTGACTATGTTCACCCAAGGCCATGGGCTCTACAATCAGCTGGTGGCAAAGCCAGCCAGGCATGTATTCTTCCCTTTAGGAGAGTGAGGTCCTCTAGGCACACAGTGGGTCCAGCAGAGCCATCTGTGAGTCCAAGACTAGAGTCAAAATCTTCAGAAGTCCACCTGGTATTCCATTATATTGCAGTTTATCTAGCACTCAAGAAGATAAGAAGGCAGTAGAGCTGGGCCTTGCTGAGTGTGATTTGACCAAACAAGAGGTAGCAGGAGGATATTCTCTGGATAGGGAACTCCCTCATCCAAAATGCAGAGGCAGGTACCACAGGTATAATACCTTAGAATTCATTCACATAGAATCAGCATTTTTCCTGTTTTTCTGATTTCGAAGTAACATTTTATTTTACTTGTTTTATTTTGATTACAATAAAACTCTTTAAGAAATGCCTAGGCTTCATTTTCCAAACCACAACCAACATTACAACATTGGAAAGCAACTCTAAATAGACTTTCAGCACTATTGCTTTAAGCAAACTGTGAATTGCTTAAAGTAAGACACATAAAAAATCCAAAACTTTTCTCTTCACCATGGATCTCAGGTCAGATCTATTAATTTCCAGTTTTTCTATTTGAAAGTTAAAATGAGAAAAATAAAAATGCAAACCCTAGACTGATCAGAATCTTTCTCTTTTCAGGAGATGTGCCAGGTCCTAGTCTTTATTAAATTTCTTGTCATTTGATGAATTAAATATAATTACAATAAACTCACTTGGGATTTGATTATAATCTGTGTGGGTTTTCTTACCAATTATATAGCTTCATATTAACTCTTAAATGTAAATGTGTAACCTTTCTCTAAAAACTAGTGTCACATAACTCTGAGTACTTTACAGAATTGTTATTTGAAAGAATCTTAAAGACCCTCATTACATCTTTCAATAGCACTGTGAGGCAGGTAAGTAGCCCATATTATGCTTTTTTTTCATAGGTTGACAGCTCCAGACCCTAACTCATTCTAAGGACTCAAGGGACTGATAAAAGATCTCTGAGCTTTTGCCTTATCCTCATGCTCCTATCGGTCAAATGAAAGCCCATATTCACTTCCCATTCACTAGATATTTAATTTTGGCCATTAAGTGAGAGAAGTGGCAAATGAAGACTATGGGAAAAGCCTGTCTCTGTCGTCTTCACAAATTAATTGTTAATCTCAGGCCTCAGGTAATATGAGAAAAGAAGACTTGAATGTTTTTGTATGGCTGAAGGGATACTTGAACAAAGAGTTGATATCGAGCCTTCAATGTTACAGAATACAAAGGGAAGACTTCTTTTATTTGTTCATTTATTCATTCATTCATTTTGCTTTTGGAATATCAGTTTGAATGATGATATGGCATATCTGTCAACCTGTGAAAACATTTATAAATTTTATCTTCAGAAATTCTATGAAATTTATTTAATTCTTTTTTACTATTATTATAATTTAAGTTATGGGATACATGTGCAGAATGTGTAGGTTTGTTATATAGGTATACATGTGCCACAGTGCTTTGCTGAACCCATCAACCTGTCATCTAGGTTTCAAGCCCCGCATGCATTAGGTTTTTGTCTTAACGCTCTCCCTCCCCTTGCCCGACACCCCTTGACAGGCCCTGGTGTGTGATGTCCCCCTCCTTGTGTCCATGTGTTCTCGTTGTTCAACTCCCACTTATGAGTGAGAACATGCAGTGTTTAGTTTTCTGTTCCTGTGCTGGTTTGCTGAGAATGATGGTTTCCAGCTTCATCCATATCCCTGTAAAGGACATGAACTCATTCCTCTTTTACGGCTGTGTAGTATTCCATGGTGTATATGTGCCACATTTTCTTTATCCAGTCTATCATTGACGGGCATTTGGGTTGATTCCAAGTCTTTGCTATTGTAAATAGTGTTGCAGTAAACATGTGTGTGCATATGTCTTTATAGTAGAATGATTTATAGTCCTTTGGGTATACACCCAGTAATGGGATTGTTGGGCCAAATGGTATTTCTGGTTCTAGATCCTTGAGGAATTGCCACACTGTCTTCCACAATGGTTGAACTAATTTACACTCCCACCAACAGTGTAAAAGTGTACCTATTTCTTCACATCCTCTCCAGCATCTGTTGTTTCCTGACTTTTTAGTGATTGCCATTGTAACTGGCATGAGATGGTATCTCATTGTGGTTTTGATTTGCATTTCTCTAATGACCAGTGATGATGAGCTTTTTTTCATATGATTGTTGGATAAATGTCTTCTTTTGAGAAGTGTCTGTTCTATCCTTCACCCACTTTTTGATGGGGTTATTTGGTTTTCTCTTGTAAATTTGTTTAAGTTCCTTGTAGATTCTTGATATTAGATCTTTGTCAGATGGATAGATTGCAAAAATTTTATCTGATTTTGTAGGTTGCCTGTTCAATCTGATGAGAGTTTCTTTTGCTTTGCAGAAGCTCTTTAGTTTAATTAGATCCCATTTGTCAGTTTCGGCTTTTGTTGCCATTGCTTTTGATGTTTTAGTCATGAAGACTTTGCCCATGTCTATGTCCTGAATGGTATTGCCTAGGTTTTCTTCTAGGGTTTTTATGGTTTTAGGTTTTATGTTTAAGTCTTTAATCCATCTTGAGTTAATTTTTGTATAAGGTGCAAGGAAAGGGTCCAGTTTCAGTTTTCTGCATATGGCTAACTAGCTAGTTTTCCTAGCATCATTTATTAAATAGGGAATCTTTTCCCCATTGCTTTTGTCTGATATGTTGAAGGTCAGATGGTTGTAGCTGTGTGGTGTTTCTGAGGCGTCTGCTCTGTTCCATTGGTCTATATCTGTTTTGGTACCAGTACCATGCTGTTTTGGATATTGTAGCCTTGTAGCACAGTTTGAAGTCAGGTAGCATGATGCCTCCAGCTTCGTTCTTTTTGCTTAGTATTATCTTGGCTATACGGGCTCTTTTTTGGTTCCATATGAAATTTAAAGTAGTTTTTTCTAATTTTGTGAAGAAAATCAATGGCAGCTTGATGGGAATAGCATTGAATCTTTAAATTACTCGGGCAGTGTGGCCATTTTCACGATACTGATTCTTCCTATCCATGAGCATGGAATTTTTTTCCATTTGTTTGTGTCCTCTCTTATTTCTTTGAGCAGTTTTATAGTTCTCCTTGAAGAGGTCCTTCATGTCCCTTGTAAGTTGTATTCCTAGGTATTTTGTTTTCATTGTAGGAATTGTGAATGGGAGTTCACTCATGATTTGGCTCTCTGTCTGTTATTGATGTATAGGAATGCTTGTGATTTTTGCACATTGATTTTGTATCCTGAGACTTTGCTAAAGTTACTCATAAGCTTAAGGAGTTTTGGGGTTGAGACAATAGAGTTTTCTAAATATATAATCATGCCATCTGCACACAGAGATGATTTGACTTCCTCTCTTCCTATTTGAATACGCTTTTTTTATTTTCTGTTGCCTGATTGCCCTGGCCAGAACTTCCAATACCATCTTGAATAGGAGTGGTGAGAGAGGGTATCCTTGTCTTGTGCCGGTTTTCAAAGGGAATGCTTCCAGCTTTTGCCCATTCAGTATGCTATTGGCTGGGGGTTTGTCATAAATAGCTCTTATTATTTTGAGATACGTTCCATCAATACCTAGTTTTTTGAGTGTTTTCAGCATGAAGGGGTGTTGAATTTTATCAAAGGCCTTCTATGCATCTATTGAGATAATCATGTGGTTTTTGTCATTAGTTCTGCTTATGTGATGGATTATGTTTATTGATTTGCATATGTTGAACCAGTCTTGCCAAAATTGACAAATGGGATCTAATTAAACTAAAGAGCTTCTGCATAGCAAAAGAAACTCTCATCAGAGTGAACAGGCAACCTACAAAATCAGAGAAAATGAAGCTGACTTGATCGTGGTGGATAAGCTTTTTCATGTGCTGTTGGATTTGGTTTGCCAATATTTTATTGTGGATTTTCACATCTATGTTCATCAAGGATATTGGCCTGAAATTTTATTTTTTTGTTGTGTCTCTGCCAGGTTTTGATATCAGGATGATGCTGGCTTCATAAAATGAGTTAGGGAGGAGTCCCTGTTTTTCTATTGTTTGGAACAGTTTCAGAAGGAATGGAACCAGCTCCTCTTTGTACCTGTGGTAGAATTCAGCTGTGTCTCCTTCTGGTGCTGGGCTTTTTTTTGGTTGGGAGACTATTAATTACTGCCTCAATCTCAGAACTTGTTATTGCTCTATTCAGGCATTTGACTTTTTCCTGGTTTATTCTTGGGAGGGTGTATGTGTGCAGAAATTTATCCATTTCTTCTAGATTTCCTAGTTTATTTCGGTAGAGGTGTTTATAGTCTCTGATGGTAGTTTGTATTTCTGTGGGCTCAGTGGTGATATCCCCTTTATCATGTTTGATTGCATCTATTTGATTCTTCTCTCTTTTCTTCTTTGTTAGTCTGGCTAGTGGTCTACCTATTTTGTTAATCTTTACAAAAGATCAGCTAATGGATTCATTGATTTTTTGAAGGGTTTTTTGTGTCTCTATCTCCTTCAGTTCTCCTCTGATCTTACTTATTTTTTGTTATTTTAGTGTCAATTTGAGATCTTTCTAGCTTTCTCATGTGGGCATTTAGTGCTATAAATTTCCCTCTTAACTTCTTTTATTTGTTCATTTATTCATTCATTCATTTTGATAATGGAATATCAGTTTGAATGTTGACATGGTATATCTGTCAACCTGTGAAAACAATTTTAAATTTTGTCTTCAGAACTTCTATAAAATTTATTTAATTCTTTTTTTAAAAAAGTCTTTTTATGTATCTAGGCTGATCAAAGTTCAAACTTTCTTCATTGCTTTAATCTGAAGTTAAGGATTTATTTCACAACTATTTTCCAGGCCTCGTGCTATGCAGTATGAAGAATAAAAGAGTGTAATGTCTCAGTGGCTGCTCCAAAAAGCTTAAGAAAATCAGGCAATTTTTTTTTTTTTTTTTTTTTTGACAGAGTTTCGCACTGTCGCCCAGGCTGGAGCGCAGTGACACGATCTCCGCTCACTGCAAGCTCCCCCTCCCAGGTTCACGCCACTCTCCTACCTCAGCCTCCTGAGTAGCTGGGACTACAGGTGCCCGCCACCACGCCCGGCTATTTTTTTTTTTTGTATTTTTAGATGAGACGGGATTTCACCGTGTTAGCCAGGATGGTCTCGATCTCCTGACCTCATGATCCACCTGCCTCGGCCTCCCAAAGTGCTGGGATTATAGGTGTGAGCCACCGCGCCCGGCCGCAAATTTTTAAACAAGTAGTAATACAGCAGAATTTAAAAATAATCAAGCTGAACTATATACAAATTGCTATGGGAACCCAAAGGATGGAGTATTCCTGCATCAGTGAAGAAGGTAAGCAAGGCCACTGCCCTCTATCAGTCCTGAAGGCAGCATTCATGGTACAGTGTATGTGTTGTGGAGTTTTATAAAGTGTCAGTATAAAAGGGAAATGCCTAGCAAGGCTTTCTTGAGGAAGTAGTGCATAAGTTGATCTTTGAACAAACAGTAGAAATTTGCCATCCAGAGAATGAGAAGAAGAACATTCCAGGTGAATATAGCATATTCAAAGACTTGGATGTGTGAAAGTGCACGCCACAGCTAATGAATGACAACTCAGGTGTTTGGGGACGCTCGAATTAAGTTCCAAGAAACACTGACTGTCCCCAGAAATGGGAATGATGTTCACAATTTTTTTAAAGGCCCAGACTTAAACATTGATATGACAGGATATGATGCTAGTGTTTGTTTAACTCATTGAAGATATAGCTTCTCTTCAACTTTGTGTGAATTACAAGCAGTGCAGATAAGAAAGGAAATTTATATTTATAAATGGTTCTCTCAGTGAAGAAACTTATATATATATATTTTTTATGGTAAAATTTTATCATAAGCCACTTTATAAAATATGTTAAAGATAACCCTATGGAAATGAATCAAATATATGTTTAGCTTTATTCTGTTGTCCATTTTTCTGTTTCCATTCCCTTGGCATGTTCTACTTCTCTCCAACTTAATAGGATATGTTTTGTAAAGCTAAATTATTCACAATGTCTTTTAAAGGGAGTGTCAAATGTCTACACCACTCTACCCCAACAGATCTTCTGCCTACTTCATTACAAAACCACAACACACATGTCTGTAAAATATAATATCTGACCTTGACATTCCGTCTGTTCTTCAGAGCAGGGCCTGTATTGCTTTGCTCCTATATTCTTTATGAGCAATGGATGAAAATCTGTGGTAACATCAATATTTTTATACTTATATAAGTGGCTGCTGGATATCATAACTCCTGCCAAGAAAAATTTGCTTGGTCACACAAGATGATACTGCCGTGATTATCGTGTCTTGGTTAAACCATGGCACCACAGATTATCAAAGTGACTCTCAGGCCAAATAAGAAACAGAAAACAAATTTTCAAAAAAAGAGAATGTGCTATACTTAGAAAAGACTGATATAAAATCTAATTATGCAGTGTTCAACACAGGTGCATCTTTGTGCCTTATCAGCAGACACTTTATTCTTTGGAGTCTAATCTAACTCCATGCCTTTTCATCCCTTCTATGTACTCATCCATTTTACATTTACTTCTCTGTGATTTACTACTCACGATGCTTAGCACAGTTTATATTAGGTACAAAGTAAATGTCTGTTGAATAGAAGAAAGTCTGTGCCTCTTTATGTGAATCCTTGATATATATTCTAAAATTGTATACCTAATATTACAAACACTACTCCCCGGGTCAGTCATATAGACCAAGTAATTCTTGACTTATCTTTTGACAAAGACAATAAGAGACATATCATACGAAGGCCCATGACTTCCATACTTTGTTTAAATATATGGAAACTTTTCATATTTTTATATTCTGTCCCCTCCTGGGTCAAATTTCTCAAAGCTGTGCTTCATGCTGTGTAAAAGTGAACTTCAATAGGGTTTTGCTTTATTGATGTGAACACTACTACCTTTAATGTTTTGACTGCTGTCAGTTCTAAAGCTTAGTCAACACACATGATTTCTTGTTTCTATTAAACAACTAAGTCATTAATGTGGCTATGGAAAATATCTA
Organism: Pongo pygmaeus; assembly: GCF_028885625.2. Taxonomy (NCBI): domain Eukaryota; kingdom Metazoa; phylum Chordata; class Mammalia; order Primates; family Hominidae; genus Pongo; species Pongo pygmaeus. The sequence goes on along the minus strand of NC_072396.2, from coordinate 147,030,741 downwards.
TTTAAATATGCAAAACATGACACATGTGTGAGTAACCACTATGTTCCCCGTACAAAGGGTCTCTTGGATTTTGCAAAGCTCTGAATAACAGCTTGAATTGTATCAGAACAGAGGCCATAAAGAAATAACTTTCAATTCTCATTGCTCTACTATGGGCAAATAAAAATAGCTGCTGTTAATATTTGCTCTAATTTCAAAGAGAAACACATGGAAACAAAGATAGGAAACCTGTGTCTATAAGATGGAGAACTCTTGCTAATTGGCAATAGCCATCTGTTTGATTGATATTATTAAATACAACTTCTGTATACTGGATATCCATAATTCCTAAGTATAGAAGCTTGGCATAAGGATGACACAGACAAAACAGATGTTTTTCATGGAAAAGCAAAACTGTAAAATATTAGAATAGTAAGGAATATTATTCCAGTTGACCCAAACACATTTGAACATCACTGTCACTTGCAAAGACACTTGACTGACTCTAAATGCTAGAAGACCATCATCAGCCCTAGCAGCCAGGCTGATTAGCATTCTGTAGCTTTGATGTTTAAAAGTTAGCCCCAGTGTGAGAAAATGAAATACGATCAAGCTTTGAACAATTTGCCCATAGTTTATAAAGAGTTATTATATCATATTAGGTACAAAATGACTTTTTATATATAAAAGTGACAATGTAATGCTTAGCAATGGAAAATCTGTGTTAAAATTGGTTATCATTTCAGCTTTCAAAATATCTTGAAGATTATCTGAAGAGATGTCAATATTGGCAGAACCTAATGCATATCTCTGTTATGACTGTTCATAAAAGCCTTCTGAAGTGGTTTTAAAAGAATGCTATTTGAACTTTTTGTTTTATTTGATAAAGGACCATTCACAGTTAAGGATAAAGACCTGAAAATGGGTATAAATTATTTGTTTGAATTTTAGTTTATGTAGGATTTTATGGTAAATTCCAGTTTTTATCTTCAGGAATACTTTAAATTCACAACTCAACAATCAAAATTTTATCTGTTAAATAATATAAATATGTATGGGTATATTAAGATATGTTTAATGATGTCTACATACTGATCATGAAGACTGGTTCAAAAGAAAGTAACTTGTATAAAAACATTCTCTACTTTTACTGCCTTGTCTTTCTAGATCCTGACTTTATAGATGAATTATTCTATAACTAGAAAATTATTATTACGATCTGTTATAAAACAGATAAGCTATACTTTAATGTTGAGTGTGTGAAAAAACTAAATTCTCTTCCACAGGTTGAGACTTCATGCTATTAGGAATTTGTGAGAGTCATTTACCTAAGCTCCAAAATCCTAACTAATGCCAACAACACAGCTTGTATCTATTGGAAATGCTCTTACACTGAGCATTGCTAGTGCAGTAAGCAAAAAGCTCTTTCTTACCTTATGAATCAAATCAAAGAGAATTACACAATGGAAACCAAACAAAATTATTCCGTTTCAAGATAATTTTTAAAATATTTTTATAAGAGTTATGGCTCAGCATGAAGAGTTTCTAAGGAAGAGAAGCCAATTTCCACAATCCCTGACACATTCTTCTATCTAACTCTTTGTTTTTGATGTTTCTCTTTGATATTCCAGTGACTAAATATCTGCTGTGGGTGGATATGGAGGTATTATTTTTAACTGGCAGAAACATATAATATTATACATGGAAATTATAATAATGATTGTGTATGTTTAGGTTTGCTTGGAGGGGGTGGGGAAGCTGGAGCAGGGAAGCTTCCTGTATCAGAAAGTAGCCTACTTAGGTGACGTTACCAAGATTTCCAGAACTGGAGATCATTATAGTAAGTGAAATAAGCCAGGCACATAAAGACAATTATTGCATGTTCACACTAATTTGTAGGATCTACAAATCAAAACAATTGAACTCATTAAGATAGAGAGTATAAGAATGGTTACCAGAGGCTGTAAAGGGTAGTAGGGAATTGGAGGGGAGGTGGGGATGGTTAATGGGTACAAAAAAAAATTGAAGGGATGTATAAGATCTACATTTTTTTTTTTTGAGACAGGATCTCACTTGGGTTGTCCAGGCTGCAGTGCAGTCGAGCAATCTCGGCTCATTGCAGCTTCCACCTCCTGGGCTCTGGTGATTATCCCACCTCAGGTTCCCAAGTAGCTGGGACTACAGGCGCACACCACCACTCCTGGCTAATTTTTTTGGGGGGGCTGGTTTAGTAGATATGGTGTTTTGCCATGTTGCCCAGGCTGGTCTCAAACTCCTGAGCTCAAGCAATCCACCTGTTGCAGCCTCCCAAAGTGCTGGGATTACAGGCATGACCCACTGTGCCTAGCCAAGACCTACTATTTAATAGCACAACAGGGTGACTACAGTCAATAATAACTTAATTGTATATTTTAAAATTACTTAAACAATGTAATTGAATTGTTTGTAAGTCAAAGGATAAATGCTTCAGGGGTGAATAACCCATTCTCCATCACGCCTATTTCACATTGCATGCCTGTATTAAAACATATCATGTGCCCCATAAATATATATACCTACTATGTGCCCACAAAAATTTTAAAAATTAAAAAAAATATGTAGACAGCTATGCACAAGCCAAAATAGTCCAGGAGACCATTAAAGAATCTGCAGCAACACTGGAAAGAAAAATGGAAAATATCCACATAGAAAGAATTGCTGGTTAGAACGGCAGAATTAAGACACCAGGAGACAGGAGCAAAAAAAAAAAAAAAAAAAAAATGAGATCAGAAATATTATCCATAAGGCAGGAACCATCACGGGCCCTAGTGGCCTGCTCCTCAGAGAACACTGGCATCTCTTGCCACTGATCATTCCTAACAAAGAACCATGGTGAGGGACATGGCTACACATCCCTCTCCAGCCCAAGCATGGTTGAACTACACTGGAAAATGAGCCCCTCCACGCTAAATGTGTGCTCTGATCCTGGAGCTATGGTCACCCCACAAACGCCCACACTCTAGATCCAGGCTCTATGGCTGTGTTGTATCCACCCATGTCTCAGACACCACAGTAATTACCATAGTGAGCTAATTCACTCTTTGAGTCCCAGAGTCAAGTTTTCATTGTGTGTGCCTATATTCCAGGCACCTGCTCAGCCATTACTGAGAGATAGACCCTGTCCAAACCCTGGAGCTGCTGAAGCTAACACATGCCTATATTTTGAATCCAGGCACCAAGGCTGTACCACATGTGCCATACTTCAAACATCAGAGTCACCACCAGAGCAAACTAGTTAGCACTCTGGGTCCCAGAGCCAAGTTCTGTACTCCAAGCACTGGCTCAGCTGTCACAAAGAGCTAGGCACCACCCAGACTCTGGAGTCATTCTAATGCTGCCCCAACCAGAGTTCCCATTCTCATCTCCCAAAGGTGCTTTAAAAGCATCCATGCTTCATATTCTATTACAAACTAAGGAGCCAGGGAATCAGTACCCTGAGCATAATTGCCATTATCACCCTAGACCCCAGAGCCATAGTCACTCATGCATGCCTGTACTTCAGGCTTCAGCTAAATGACTGCTCCATGGGTTACACTAATCAGATACTGGTGTTACCACCAGTGCAAGTGAACTCACAAACCAGACCCAAATCTAAGGGGAATCCCTTCAGCCACAAATTCCCTTGTGGAAGAAAAAAAGATTGCGAGGACATTAGCAACCATTGCTACCAAAGATCCCAAAACCCATGCTGCCATGATCTAAATCCAAAGAACTGGCCACTATGCATCCCTGAAATATTTGTCAACACTGACCTCAGCTGCCAGAGCTTCACAGGGACTACACAGGCAGCACAATCTGGTGCCAGAACTACCACACTTCATCAAGCAAGCACTCTCACACCTCCCCACAGGCAACGAAACTAATCCCTAAAGTCTGCAAGATGTGACTACTCCAGAGAATGTGCAGACATCAACACAAAGAAACATGAAAAGTCAAGAAGACATAGCACTACTAAAAGAATACAATAATCTCCTGGTAGCTGACCCCAATGAAATTGTTGAATGAACTACACCAATTCAAAATAACTGTTTTAAGGAAACTCCATCTATTTGAATATATAGAGATATAATTTAATGAAATAAGGAAATTAATAATCAACAATAGATATTTAACAGGCAAATTGAAATTATTAAAAGATGTAAACAGAAATGCCAGAGCTATAAAATACAATAAAGGAAATAAAAATGAAATAGAGAGCATTAATGACTGAATTGATCAAGCAGAAGAAAGAATCCGTAGACTTGAAGACTGGTTATTTGAAATCTCCCAGTCACAGAAAAAAAAAAGAAAAGAAAAAGAAAAAGAATGATAAGGAACGAAGAAAGTTTACAGGAATTATGGGACAGTATCAAAAGAGCAAATATTTGAGTTAAAGTATTTCAAGAAGAAAAATAGAGACAAAGGGTTAGAAGATTATTTAAAGAAATAATAGCATAAAGCTTTCCAACTATGGGGAAAGATATAAATATCTAGTTACAGGATAATCAGAAATCTACAATCACATTCAGTTTTATTTTATTTTATTTTATTTATTTTGAGACGGACTTTTGCTCTTGTTGCCCAGGCTGGAGTGCAATGGCGCGATCTTGGCTCACCACAACCTCCACCTCCCGGGTTCAAACAATTCTCCTGCCTCAGACTCCCGAGTAGCTGGGATTACAGGCATGCAACACCATGCCTGGATAATTTTGTATTTTTTTTTAGTAGAGACAGGGTTTCTCCATGTTGGTCAGGCTGGTCTCAAACTCCTGACCTCAGGTGATCTGTCTGCCTTGGCCTCCCAAAGTGCTGGGATTACAAGTGTGAGCCCACATTCAATTTTAATAGGACTACACCAAGATATCTTATAATCAAATCATCAAAAATAATAAAGAGGCTCCTGAAAGCAGCAAGAGAAAAGAAGCAAATCAAATATAAGGGAGTTTCAATAAAGCTAGCAACAGATTTCTGAGCAGAAATCTTATAGGCCAGGAAGAGAGTGGAATGATATATTCAAAGTGCTGAAGGACAAAACAACAGTCAACAAAGAATACTGTATGCAGTAAAGTTGCACTTTATAAATAAAAGAGAAATAAAGACTTTTCCAGAAGAATAAAAGCTAAAAGGAGCTTATCATTACCAGACATGTCTTAGAGAAATTCTAAAGGGAGTTCTTCAAGCTAAGAGAAGATAATTCTAATTAGTAATACACAAATATTTGAAACTATAAAACACTGGTAAAAGCAAATGCATAATCAAATTCAGAATACACTAATACTATTTTGGTGGTGTGCAAGCCACTTTTATTTTCCGTATGAAGGTTAAGGGAAAAACAAAATACTATTAGCTTGAATAATTTCTTAAGGGGTATAAAATATAAAAATATGTAAACTGTGACATCAAAACATTAAATGTAACAAGGTTGAGTAAAAGTCTAGAGTTATTTTATATGGTCAATGTTATGTTGTTATCAGGTTAAAATAGTCTTATATAACTATAAGCAGTTTTAAGTAAGCCTTATGGTAACCAGAAAGCAAAAATCTAAAGTAGATACACAAAAGAGAAAAAGTAAGAAATCAAACAAATCCACTAGAGAAAAATCATTTAATCTCAATAGAAAAAAGCGAAAGGAGCAGAGGATCTACCAAACAATAAGAAAGCAATGAACAAAATGGCAGTATTAGGTCATTACCTAACAATAATTATTTTGTATGTTAATTGATTAATTTATTTAATCAAAAGATACAAAGTATCTGAATAAATTAAAAAGAAAGCCCCGGCCTGGCGCAGTGACTCATGCCTCTAATCCCAGCACTTTGGGAGGCTGAGGCAGGCAGATCATTTGAGATCAGGAGTCTGAGACCCGCCTGGCCAAATGGTGAAATCCCGTCTCTACTAAAATTACAAAACTTTGCCAGGCATGATGCCGCACACCTGTAATCTCAGCTACTCGGGAGGCTGAGGCAGGAGAATTACTTGAGCCTGGGAGGCGGAGGTTGCAGTGAGCCAAGATTGTGCCACTGCACTCTAGCCTGAGTGACAGAGCAAGACTCCGTCTCATAAATAAATAAATAAATAAATAAATAAATAAATAAATGAAAAAGAAAGACCCAACTATATGCTCCCCACAAGAAACTCACCTCATATTTAAGGCCATGAGTAGATTACAAGTAAAAGTACAGAAAATATATCCATGCAAATGAAAACCAAAGAGAAGAAATGAAGCTATACATAAATGAAATAAAATAGGCTTTAAAAACTTTGAAAGGTCATTTTATATTAGAAAGATTTCAATTCATAAAGATGATATCTATAACAGTTGTAAACATATACACATCCAAGGTCAGAGCACTTGCATATATTAAGCAAATATTAACAGATGTCAAGGAAGAGATAGATTATAATGCAATAAAGTAGGGTACTTTGACACCCCACTTGAAGCAATGGACAAATCATCCAGACAGAAAATAAATACGAAAACATTGAACTACACTTTAGACCAGATGGACCTAACATACCATTCATTCTGGCAACAGAATTCACATTTTTCTCAATGGCACACATAACATTCCCCAGGATAGATCATTTATTAGGCCACAAAGTAAGTCTGAACAAATTCAGAAACATTGAAGTCATTTCGAGTACCTTTCCTAACCACAACATTATGAAACTAAAAATCAATAACAGAGAAATTTTGGAAAATATGAAAATATATAAAACTTAAACAGCAAGCTCCTGAACAACCAAAGGGTCAGAGAAGAAAATAAAAGGGAAATGTAAAAATAGCTTGAGAAAAACGAAAATAGACACACAACATACCAAAATGTATTCAATGCAGAAAAATCGGTTCTAAGAGAGATGTTTATTGCAATAAACAGCTACATCAAGACAGAAGAAAGATTCCAAATAACCTAATGTTAAAACCCAAGGAACTAAAAAAAGAACAAGCTAAACACAGCATCCATGGGGAAAAAAAAGAGAAAAGATCAGAGCAAAAATCAGTCAAAGAGAATAGAAAAAAATAGTAAAGATCAATGAATCTGAAAGTTCTTTTTTGAAAAAATACACAAAATCAACAAACCTGTGTCAAGACTAAGATAAAGAGTGAAAAGACTCAAAGTTAAAAAAATGCAAGAGGAGACATTGCAACTAATACCACATCAATACAAAATTTCATAATTGACTATTATGAAAAATTATGTGACAACAAATTGTATAATTTAGAAGTGGGTAAATTCCTAGACACATAAAACCCACCAAGACTAAATCAAGAGGAAGTAGAAAATCTGTACAGACCAACAACAAGTAAAAAGATTGAATTAGTAATAGTTTCCCATCACATAAAAGCCCAGGACCTACCTGATGGCTCCCCTGCTGATTTCTACCAAATGTTTAAAAAACAGGTACCAATCTTTCTTAAGTTGGAGGATGGGGGAGGGATAGCATTAGGGGAAATACATAATGTAAATAACGAATTAATGGGTGCAGCAAACCAACATGGCAAATGTATATATATGTAACAAACCTGCATGTTGCGCACATACACCCTAGAACTTAAAGTATAATAAAAAAATTAAAGAATAGGGACAAATTCAAAACTCACTTTACAAGGCCAATGTTTCCCTGATATCAAAGTCAGACAAGAATACTATAAGAAAATAATATTACAAGACAATATCCCTGATGAACATAGATGCAAAAATTCTCCACAAAATGCTATAAAACCAAATTCAAAAACACATCAAAAGGATCATTCACCTTGATGAAGTGGGATTTATCTCCAGAATACCACAATAGTCCAACATACACAAATCTATAAATGTGGTACACCACATTAACAGAATGAAGAACAAAATAACTGAAGGACAAAACCATGTGATCATTGGAATACATTCAGAAATGCTATTTGACAAAATTCAATATCCCTTCATGATTAAATCTGTCAACGATTAAATATAGAACAAATTTACCTCAACAGGAAAAAGGCCATATATGACAAGCTAACTGCTAAAATCATGTTCAACAGTGAGAAGTTGAGGCTTTTCCTCTAAGATCAAGAACAAAACAAGGATGCCGACTCTCACATCTATTTTACATAGTACTAGAAGTCCCAGCTAGAGCAATTAGGAAAGATAATAAAAGGTATATAAATCAGACAGGAAAATGCAAATTGTCTCTGATTGCAGAATACATAATCTTATATATGGTAAACTCTAAAGACTCCACGGAAAAAATTACTTCAACTAATAAACGAATTCAGTAAAGTTGCAGGACAAAAAAGTTAACATACAAAAATTAGTAGCCTATCTATCACTAATAGCAAACTATATAAAAAGAAATCAAGAAAGCAATATCATTTACAACAGCTACAAAAAATAAAATACTTAGGAATATATATTACATATTATATATAACATATATAATATATTATATATTATATATATAACATATATAATATATTATATATTATATATAATTATATAATATTATATGTTATTATATTTATTATATATATATTTATTATATATATATTATATTTATTATATATAATATATAATATTATATGTTATTATATATGTTATATATAATATTATATAACATATAATATTATATGTTATAATATATAATATTATATGTTATATATATAATTATATATAACATATAATATATTATGTTATATATATAATTATATATAACATATATAATATATTATGTTATATATATAATTATATATAACATATATAATATATTATATGTTACATATATAATTATCTGTAACATATATAATATTATATATGTTACAGATAATTATATATATAATATATATTCCAAGAAGGCAAAATATCTCTACAGAAAAAACTATAAAATACTGACAAAAGTAATTGAAGAAGACACAAATGAATGGAAAGATATCCTGTGTGCATGAACTGGAAGAATTAATACTGTTAAAATATCCACACTATCCATTGTCATCTATAGATTTAATGTAATCCTTATCAAAAATCCAGTGGCATTTTTCATGAAAAAAAAACAAACAATATTAAAATTATTTTATCACAAAACATCCTCAAACGCCAAATCAATCTTAAGAAAGTACAGAGCAGGAGACTTCATTCTTCCTGATTGCAAAGTCTATTACAAAGCTATAGTAATCACAGTAGTGTGTTACTAGCGTGAAAACAAACACATAGACCAATGGAACAAAATAGACAGCCGGGACATTATCTCATTTATATTTGAATAACTAATATTTGACAGTGGCACCAAGAATAAACAATGGGAAAAGAATATTCTCTTAAATGAATAGTGCTGGAAAAACTGGATCTCCACCTTCCAAAAGAATAAAATTTGACCCCTATCTTATACCATTCATAAAAATTAACTCAAAATAGTTTAAAGTCTTAAATATGAGATTTGAATCCACAAAACTCCTGGAAGAAAACAGAAAAATAACTCTTTGATATTTGTCTGAATTTTTTTTTTTTTGTATATGACCTCAGAAGCACAAGCAACAAAGACAGAAATAGATAAATAAGATTACATCAAACTGAAAACCAATCTCAGCCTGGAAACAAGGTTATAAATTCCAATGGGCTGCTGGGAAGTTCATGTAAAACCCAAGAGCAGGATGATATAACCCTACATCATATGGCAAAAGGATTGCATGTTCATTGGGTTACAATGCTTAATATAATATCTGGAAAGTGTAGGAACTCAGCAAATGTTAGCTATGGCGAAACCAAAGAGATTTATACAGTCCATTATTCCAAAAATCCCCCAAAATAGAATTAAAGCACATTCCTAAGAAATAGGAAATAGCATCTCTTGTCACAAAGCTGGAAGTAAATTCTAATGTGTGATTAAATAGAACTCAACTCATAAAGAAATACATATAGATAGATATATACACATATATTTATAGAATATGTGTTTATGTGTATATATGTGTGTATCTTGAAGGAAAAATCTGATGTGACCAGCATTTTAATTATGAATTTGGCAGAGGTAGCCACTTGATGAAGTCAATTAGTTGCTATACTATTGTCATTAAAATTAATTGACAAGACTTTTAAATGGATATTCTCAAAATCCTGTTTTGGCAGTTATAAGCACTGATTATGCCTCCTGGACATAATTGTTGCCACATTTATTCTTCAACAGTCATAAGGATCTCATGGTATCAGATGTTTGCTGCCTAGACTCATTCTGTCATGGCAGAACGGTTGATGTTTCACACTACAACGCTAACTGCACTTCAAGGACAACCCATCTGAGCAAAGGAAAGTGCAAATCCTCATAGAATATGACAGATGGGAAATGGTCCAGTATTATTTACGTGAATGACCACTGAAGATTTAAGTGCTCTTTTTAGCCATTTCCTCATGATTAATGCATGTTTTCATACCCTCCTAATTCCTGGCCTTTTAGATGTCATTTAATTATGTAACTTTATATCCAAATCTGGTAATTATGTGAAAAGAGCTTACATGCATACATTTTTCAGGATTATTTTAGATGAATGGTTTGCTTTTCTTCTACCATTAGTGCTTCATATGATAAGGGAAATGAACCACAGCAGACATATTTTGCAGAAAAAGCAATTCTCCAGAGGTACCAGTCAGTTGATATAGCCACATCTTTTTCAATAATTTTCACTGAAAATCCGATTCAAGAAAAAGTTTATTCAAGAAAAAATATATAGGTTATGAATCAGACTAAGAGTTGAAGGCATGAATTCTGCTCCCAGTTCTGCAACCAACCCACTCTGTAACTCCTGTCCTCCATTTTCCTTTTCACCCTCTTCCCTTTTTTTCTTCTCTAGAGTTTATGCAGTAGCTCCCTTTTCAAGTTTTCCAAACTGCAATCTTGACACTCCAAATGATGATACACACTACCACCAAGTTTACCTTTGTAAGATATAATTATTATTATATCTGTTCTCAAAAGTCAATGGTTCCCAACTGTCTACAGAATGTTGTTAAAACATCTCAATTTGGCAGTCAAGCTCACGTCAGCATAGCGTCAACCTATGCCTTCTGTCTTATATTCTACATCTGCCAATCATCCAACTTATATGCAAAGACAAAATCCCAGTGGATGTGTTGAATGTGCTGTGGTCTTTACCTGATTTACTCTGTTTTTTTTCCTTTTTTTTTTTTTTTTTTTTCTGCTTACCTGGATGAAAGTATAGTATAGCAAAAAAGCAAATTAATTAAAACAACTAAGTCTCAAATTCCTCAGTTCTAAAATGGAGATATCAATACAATACTTCTTGTAGAGTTGTTGTTAAACCAGCCGTAATTCATACAAATTATTGCACACAATCAGTCTTCAATAAGTTACTAATTATATTTTTCCTTTCAGAGTATAGGTACTGGAGGTGGATGCACCTCGGTTAAGATACTGGGTCTGTCATTCCTCAACTGTGTGCCTTTGGGAAAGTCACTTAACTTATTTGAGTCTCTCTTTTTTTTTTTTTTTCCATCTCTTAAATGGGAACACAGTAGTACTGCTCATACGGGTGCTGCAGTGAATAATTCATTTGAAGCATTCCATAGTACGGAAAAAAGTATAATTTCATAAATACTCTTGATTATCAATACTTCCTTCTTCCAAATTCCTGTTCAAATATCCTTCTTCCAAGATACTATTCCTTATATACCCATTGAAAAGTTACTTTTTTCTGCTTTGCAATCTTGTAAAACATTTTAATCCATTTTTACAAATTATATATCATTTCTTATAACTCCCTTTATGTATGTCTGAACTAATCTTTCCTACTATACATTCTAAGCTGTTTGAGGGCAAAGAGTGTTAGCATGACCAGATTATTTAGGTGTGGCAGTGGTATTGTTCTTCACAAGTGTTAACTAAAAGAAAAAAAGAAAAGTTTTGTGAAAAAGCATTCTTTGCTTTAACTAAAATCTGAGGCCTCTTCTCTGGAGACTATGTATATATTTTTCTTTCTTCATCTCAGTAAGTGGAGCCTTTTACTCACTCTCCTATAGGATACTATCTGTAGACTAGTCTTACCAAGTCCAGCATAGCTGTTTCTCTCACAGTATGCCATATATCCACCAGAATGTCTAAAATTTATATATAAAAAAAGACAATGCAAACTGCTGGTTAAGATGTAGAACAACAGAAACCCTCATATATTTCTCACGTCAGTGCAAACTCCGAAAAACATTTTGGCCTTGCGTAGTGAAGTTTAATGTATGTGCTTTATAATCTACTTAAACTCAACAAACATGTGAACAGATGCTTATCAAAAGACAGAAAAATATTTATAACAACATTTTTATAATAGTCCGAAACTAGAAATACCTCTATCCCCATCAACAATATTATCAGTTAGTAAACTGATATTTAATAGAAGACTACACAGGAATAAAAGGGATGAATTTTACAAATATAAGCAACGGAATTCAGACACTAAATACATACTGTATAACTTAACCTATTTAAAGCTCAAAAACAGGAAAATTGAATCTATAGTTTTTACACATACTTCGGTGGGGAAAATTTTTTTAAAGGAAACAAACTATGATAGAAAACAGGATACTGATTATCTTTAGTGGAATGGGGGAAGAGTTGTGATTGGGAAGAAAGATATTAAGCACTTCTGGAGGGCAGCAAAACTGTATTTCTTAAACTGAGTAGTGGTTAAATGGGTGTTTGCTTTTATAGCAATTAATTAAACTATGTATTTATCTTTTGTGGATGTTTCTGTGTATTTTAAAATAATTTTGAAATAGAGACACACAGAATAAAGACACAAGTCTTCAGAAGAAACCCTACCATGTACTTATCTGGATACAAAAGAATAATAATAATTTAAACAATAAGAGCAACATGTAAAAAACATTTTGAAAACTTTCACATTTCTAAGGATAAAAAAGAACCCAGAGTTAAAGAAAAAAAAAGTACTTGTTGGTTACTTACAAAATAATGATTAGAATGGTCTCAGATTTCTCAGCTATAGCACTGAATACTTGATAATGATGGAACAATGTCTGAAATTCAGAAGGCAAATGATTTTCAACTTTGAATTCAAAATTGAGGGCAAAAGGCCGGGCGCAGTGGCTCACGCCTGTATTCCCAGCACTTTGGGAGGCCGAGGTGGGCGGATCACGAGGTCAGGAGATCGAGACCATCCTGGCTAACACGGTGAAACCCCGTCTCTACTAAAAATACAAAATATTAGCTGGGCGTGGTGGCGGGCGCCTCCAGTCTCAGCTACTCGGGAGGCTGAGGCAGGAAAATGGCGTGAACCCGGGAGGCGGAGCTTGCAGTGAGCCGAGATGGCGCCACTGCAGTCCGGCCTGGGCGAAAAAGCGAGACTCCGTCTCAAGAAAAAAAAAAAAATCAAGGGCGAAAAATTTAATTAAGGCTTTGAGCAAAAATAAAAGCACTTTAGACATGCACTGACTCAAAATGTTTTATTTATATACTACATGTGTGTATCAGCACATGTATTACTTGAAGAGTTAATCCAAACTAATTTAAAAGACATAAAGGAAAACTGACTCATAATATAAGCAACTGAGTTTGACCTGGAAAAGGCAAACGTAATTACAGAGAAATGAAAAGAGAATGCCTTGAATTTGGATTCTTGAGGTAGTCTCCTAGAATCTGGGGCTCAGTAACAAAAGAATCTTTTTCTACGGGTTCTGTCAGTACTTGGTTTTGAGGTAAATATATTTACATAATTACAATAATGTTAATAGTTGTCAATCTGTTTTGTGTGGCTATAGCAGGATACCACAGATTTGTAATTTGCAAAGAGAATAAAAGCATCTGTAAAGAGAATAACAGCATTTCTCACAGTTCTAGGGGCTGGGAGGTCTAATATCAAAGTGTCAGCATCTGAAAAGGACCTTCTTGTTGTGTTATTCCATGGTGGAAGGACAGGACGACAAAAGATCACACTGCAGAGACAGAACTAAAAAGGGCTGTACTTGCTTTTATAACAAACTCACACTAATGATAATGAATCCACTCCCACAATAACCACAAAGCCCTCAAGATCTAATTACCTCCCAGAAGTCTGACATCTCAGCACTGTTGCAATGAAGACTAACTTTCCCGGACATGAATTTTGTGGGACACATTAAAACCATGGCATTCCACCCTTGGTTCTCAAAATGTATGGTTTTCTCACAGGCAAAATACATTCATTCCCTCCCAACACCCCAAAGTATAAACTCATTTCAGTACCAATTTAAAAGTTCAAAGTCCAGGATCTCACCTGAATCAGATGAATGAGATTCAAAATGCAATTCATCCTAAGGCAAATTCGTCCCTAGTTGTGAATCAGTGAATTTAAGTTATGTTTTTCCAAAATACAATAGGGAGACAGGCATAGGATAGACATTCCCATTTCAAAACGAAAATAATATGAAGAAAGGAGCAACTGGTCCCAAATAAGTCCAAAGCCAAATAGGGAAATCAATAGTAAGTGTTAAACTGAACAATAATCTCCTTTCACTTCATGTTCTGTATCTACACTAAGGTAGTCATTGGGCCGCCAAGACCTCAGGCAGCCCCACCCTTGTGGCTTTGCTGGGCTCAGTCCACCTAGCAGCTTTCACAGTCTGGTATCTTGTGCCTGCAGCTTCCCCAGGCTGGAGTTACATATTGGTGGCACTACACTTCTGGGATCATGGGGGCTGCCCCACTCACTGTGCTGGCCTCACTTCTCTGGCACTACTGGGCGTTGCTCTAGTCATGGCTCTCTGCAGTGACTCCACCCTTGTGACATGCCTCAGCCTTGTCTCCAAGGCTGCACAAAGTATTCTTTGAAATCTGAGAGAAAGCCATGCCCTCACAGCTTTTACATTCTGCGTGCCTGCAGAATTCGTACCATGTGGATGTCATGAAAGTTCATAGCTTGTATTTTCTGGAGAAGTTGGTTGAGCTACACCGGGGCCTGCTTGAGCCATGGCTAAGGCAGCCAAGGGGCACTGCACCAGAATTGTGGAAGCAGAGATCCAAAGTAGCACAGAACAGTGAATTCTGAGGTCTCCCAGGAACCTCTCTGGAAACTTTGCCCTCAAAGTCCTAGATTGTCTTGAAGATCTCTGAAATGATTTTCGGATCACTCTCCCACTGTCCTGATGACTGGATCCTGGCTTCCCTCACCCATATTAATCTCTTTAGAAAACGGTTGCATGTAGTATTCTCTCCTGAATATTCTTTTTTCTTCTTTACATATCCAGGCTGAGAGTTTTCCAAATCTTTCCATTCTACTTCCCTTTTAATTATAAATTCTCTCTTAAAGTCATTTCTTTGTTCTCTCTTTTTTACTGTAATTTTACTGGAATCAGCCAAAATAAGCTGTGAAGCACCTTGAACATTTTGCTGCTTAGATACTTTATCTTCCAGATACGCTAGTTCATTGCTCTTAAGTTCTGCCTTCCACAAAATCCTAGAACATCAGACAAAATTCTGCCAAGTTCCTTGCGGCTAAATAACATGGACTGCCTTTACTTTGGTTTCCAATACTCTTTCTTTTCTTTTCTTTTCTTTCTTCTTTTCTTTTCTTTTCTTTTTTTCTTTTCTTTTCTTCTTTCTTTCTCCTCTCTCTTTCTTTCTTTTTTTTGACAGCCTCTCTCTGCTGCCCATGCTGGAGAGCAGGGGTGCGATCTCAGTTCACTGCAATCTCTGCCTCCCGGGTTCAAGCAATTCTCCTGCCTCAGCCTCCCGAATAGCTGGGATTACAGGTGCACACCACCACGCCCAGCTAATTTTGTAATTTTTAGTAGACACGGGGTTTCACCATGTTGACCAGGCTGGTCTCGAACTCCTGGCCTTAGATGATCTCCCCACCTCGGCCTCTCAAAGTGCTGGGATTACAAGAGTGAGCCACTGCGCCCAGCCTAGAATAGCCTTTACTGTTCACATTTCTACCAACATTATTATCACAGCAAGGTAAGTAGCTTCTCTTCTGAGCCCTCACCAGCATTGCCTTTAATGTTTCATTCACAGCAATCTAGGCTTTTTCTAGCCCTTTCCTTCAAATTCTTCCAGCTTACCCAGTTCTAAAGCCACTTCAACATTCTCAGTTATTTGTTATAGCAACCCCACACTCCTCGGTATCAATTTTCTGTCCTAGTCCATTTTCTGCTGGCATACAGAATGTCTGAGATTGTGTAATTTATAAACAACAAAGATTTTTTTGTTACATCTCTAGAGGCTGGAAAGTTCAAGATCATGGGACTACATGTGGCTAGGGCCTTCTTGCTACATTGTTCCATGGCAGAAGGGCAGAAGGGCAGAAGGGCAAAAGAGCCCACATGTGGGAGAGAAAGCAAGAGAGGGCTGAAATAACTTGTTTGTTTGTTTGTTTCTGTTTTTGAGATGGAGTCTTACTCTGTCACCCAGGCTGGAGTGCAATGTTGCTATCTTGGCTTACTGCAACCTCCGCCTCCCGGGTTCCAGCGATTCTCCTGCCTCAGCCTCTCAGACAGCTGGGATTACAGGCGCCCCCCACCATGCCCAGCTAATTTTTGTATTTTTAGTAGAGATGGGGTTTCACCATGTTGGGCAGGCTGGTCTCGAACTCCTGACCTCAGGAGATCCAGTCGCCTCAGCCTCCCAAAGTGCTGGGATTACAGGTGTGAGCCACCGTGCCCGGCCATGAAATAACTTTTATAACAAACCTATTCCTGCAGTTACCACATTCATCAATTTATGAGGACAGAGCCCTCATGACCTAATCACCTCTGAAAGGTACCACCTCTCAACCCTGTTGCATTGGGGATTAAGTTTCCAACACATAAATTTTGGGGGACACATTCAAACCTTAGCAATACTGTTTTGTTATTTCAGTTTTAAAAGAATTAACCTAGAAAGGAAGCAGAGAAGACTTCCTCATGGTTACTGAATCAATTGTACATGATACAAACATCATTAGAAATAAAATAATATAACAAAATCAAGAGGAGGAGAGAAGAGAAGGTAGGAAGTAACAATGTAGTAAAAAGTTTCATTTTTCAGCATTAGGTAGTCAACATGTTTTTTTACCTCTTGTTCATTGTGCAGTCAACATGTCTCTAAATCAAGAAATAGCAATATAAGAATATTATTCAAAGTGTTAATAAAAGCAAGAAAAAAAACAATCTGGCAAAAATACTTACATTACGTAAGTGGGACTAGCGAATAAAGTGGGAGGAAAAAAAGTCCTTAATTTTAGACCCTTCACGGTAGTTTAAATTTTTTAAATATGTGTGGGTATTTTATTTTGAGAAGATTGGGTTTTAAAAAAATGAATGATACTTTCATAATTATTTTAAAAATTGTAGTATATTCCATGAGTCAGCAAACTGCAATTCATGGGCCAAATCCTACACTCCCTCCGTTACATACAGCCTGTGAACCAAGCCATATTCGTTCATTTATCCACTGTATATGGCTGCTTTCACGCTACAATAGCAGAATATATGATCTTTTGGACTGCAAAACCTAAAATATTTACTTTCTGGCTCTTTTTAGAACATGTTTAGCAATCCCTGGTATATTCTTAACAATAAAATGGTAGGCACCCATTGGCAGAATAAGACAGGTCAATATACACAGTAGTATGAAAACATGTCCAAGATGTAATCTTGAATGAAAATTTCAGAAGATTATGACTAACATATTCATGACTAGTATAAGAACTATGTTTATCTGTAATTGTATTTGCATATCAATAAAAGAGCCTGGAAAAATGCAAACCAGAAACTTTGGTATTGGAGCATGGGTTCAAGAGAACTCTTACAGTTTTTTTCTATATTTCTGCACTATTTTTAAAAAATGAACATATACGATTTTAGTAAATTTTAAAAATAAGTATGATTATATCAGTTCCATGCTTAGTACCTGTCAGTGGCATCTTACAGCACTCGGGGTAAAATTCAATTCTCTTCATGTGTCCTATGAAATGACTGAGGTTTGCTTCTCCGGTTTCATCTCACGCCGCTAGCAACACTTTTTCTCTGCTCATAGTCACAGTCTTTATTTCATTTTCTCAAGTGTGTCAAGTTCTGTCTTGCCCCAGAGCCTCTGCACATACTGCTGTTCTCCTACCTCTATGTTTATCTGGGTTAATTCCTACTCATCCTTCAGATCACAAATTCAGTCTCACTTCTTTAAGGAAATTTTTCTGATCCATCAATTTAAATTAAGAAACCCATTTTGCTTTATTAGTGTAATTGCAAATTTCCTTTAGTGCATTTATCACTGTTTTTATTATCTAATTTACATAATTATTTAACATCTGTCTCTTCTGGATCTTACCTTTTTGTGTACTATTATGATCCATTGGACCTGAGTTTAACTATTGAATTTCTTTTTTTGAGTAATTCTAGATATTTGTAAAGATTGATATTTTATGACTTTTATTAGTTCTTAGAGGTCTTCCAAGGAATAAAAAGAAACTTTAAAAAAATAAAATTCATTGTATCTTGCAATTACTTGTGCATTCACTGGATCCTTTAATAAATCTACCACAGTTGGGTATGGTGGCTCATACCCATAATCCCAGAACTTCGGGAGGCCAAGGTGGGAGGGTTGGTTTATTCCAGAAGTTGAGACCAGCCTGGGCAAAAAAGTGAAACCCTATCTCTACAAGAAAAAAAAAAAAAATTAATCAGGTGTGGTGGCATACACCTGTGGTCTCAGCTACATGCGAGGCTGAGACAGGAGGACCACCTGAATTCAGAAGGTCAAGGCTGCAGTCAGCCGTGTTTGCACCACTGGAAAATAAGTAAATAAATAAATAAATCTAAGACAACATTGTGGAATCTTAGGTAAAGTTATTTTCTCAATAGCTTGAAAGCTTTTTCTATTTTATCATCCCAGAAATTATTTCAACATTACTCATGATAACTTATCAAAAATTCCAAACTATGTTTAAAAAGACTAAAATAACATGCAAATAGAACAATAATAGATTACAAGTGATGCAACAGAGAAATAGACAACTTTCAGTTTTATTAATGCACTGTCCAACATACTGAATCATCTTTTAATAAGGTATAAAAGAAGACCAGATACAATATATTTGTAGTCTGTTTTTAGCATTTGAAACCAGCTCAATTTTCCCATAGAACTAATATTTACAGTTTTTAAATAAACATAGAAATTGACCCTCTGTGGTCTTAAGACTTGAAACTGGCCGGGTGCAGTGGCTCACGCCTGTAATCCGAGCACTTTGGGAGGCCCAGGTGGGTGGATCATGAGGTCAAGAAATCGAGACCATCCTGGCCAACATGGTGAAACCTCATCTCTACTAAAAATGCAAAAATTAGCTGGGCATGGTGGCATGCACCTGTAGTCCCAGCTACTTGGGAGGCTAAGGCAGGAGAATTGCCTGAACCCAGGAGGTGGAGGTTGCAGTGAACCGAGATTGTGCCACTGCACTCCAGCCTGGTGACAGAGTGAGACTCTGTCTCAAAAAAAAAAAAAGAAACTTGAAACTTATATTCATCTTATCTGAGTTTCTTCCTCAAGAAACTAGTCCTGAGGCAAGGAACTGAAACTCATCAGATCACTGCATCCAGACAATGTGATGCCAGACCCCACATCCATCATCATTACTTCCTTACCCCTCCCTAATTCCTGTTTTCCTTTCTTCCTCGCTATGTAAACCCCTCAGTTTTAGTCAGTCAAGGAAATGGATTTGAGACTTTATCTCATGGTTTCCTCAGCTGCAGGACTCAGTTAAAGCCTTCTTCCTGGCAGTACTAGTTTTCTCCATTATTGGCCTTCTGTGCAGTGAGCAGGAAAACCTAGACGGAACTCCTATAATTTTGATAATGGTAACACATTCATTGATCACAACTGATAATTCAATTTTTTTCACATATAGTGACAGAAGAAAATTGAAAGAGGATAATGTTTCACAAATATTAGACAAATAAGTTGAATGCAAAAAAGATATCAGTGCTCTAGGCTCTAAAGATGATGATAAAATTGATCCTTTAAGAAGTGAAATCTCAGATTATATGAATTTTCATATGATATTAACCAAGGTGAATTTTCTCAAAATCAATAATTCATGAATAAAGAGTATATTTCTAAGGACATAAAGGAAATGTTATATTTTCTTACAATTAGTTCTTCAACAGAAAAAACTTCACTATACAATATTTTTATGTAAGAACATGGCCCATCAATTTTGCCAAGAGTATGGTATAAGAGAGTATTCTTTTATGTTTCCTAATGTTTGTGTGTCAAAATTCACTGGGTAAAATAGGTTTACTGTGTTTACATTCTTATTAAATTTTGTAATCAAGTCATTTTTCTCAATCCTTTGTTTACTTCTCTAAATTATTTGTAAAATGCTTTTGAAATGTGAAAAAATAAAAAAAGGCCAACTGGACACAAATATAAATGTTGAGACCAGTTTCCCTCTGTATTAGGCCACTTTTGTATTGCTAAACAAGAATACCTGAGACTGGATAATGTATAAAGAAAAAAGATTTTATTTTGGCTCACAGTTCTGCAGGCTGTACAGGAAGTGTGATGCCAACATCTGCTTCTGGTAAAGGCCTCAGGAACCTTGCAATCATGGCAGAAGGTGAAGGGGGAGCAGGAGCATCACATGGGGAGAGCAGGAGCAAGAGAGGGAGTGGGGAGCTACCATATGTTTTTTGAAAAACAGATTTCATGTCAACTCACTCATCACCAAAGAGATAGTGTTAATCCATTCAGGAACCATCTGCCTCTAAGAGGCAAATGCCTCCCACCAAGTCCTACCTCCAACACTGGGGATTACATTTCAGCATGAGATATGGAGGGGACAAATATCCAAACCATATCACCTCATGTACTGAGAGTGCAATTAAGCCATATAAGGTCATAGACTTTGTTTTGTTAATTTCTGAATCCTCAACACATAATACCTATTATCTACTGATTGCCTAATATATACTGGGTACTATTCTAAATTTGTTACATATATTAAGTCACCTAACCTTTAAAATAACCCAATTATACATCCTATAATTACCCCCATTGCACAGATACAGAAACTGAGGCATGGCGAGAATAAGTAATTTGCCCAAGATTGCACAACATGTGGAAAGCCAGGATTCCAATGCAGGTGATCAGGCTCCAGAGCTCACAGCCTTACTCAATGCACCGCCTCTCCAACAGAGTGTCTGAAAGATAGTACATGTCCAACACATATTTATTGAATAAAAATAAGCATTGTGCACTTGGCGAAGCAATATGCAATAGCTCTGAGATGGGTAGAGCATTAATGAAAAATCAACCAGGAGCCAAAATTGATTTAGTTGAAACATTCATGGACAGGGTGGAACTTTGGATAGTTTCAGTGAAATCAAAGTTCTGAAATAACATTTGCATCTAAGTCTGTACTATCATAGCACATTTTTAATTACTGATTTAATGGTTCTTTCCATTTAAGTAGTATTTCTGATATTCATTTTATTTTCTTTTTATCATTCATCCTTTGAATAAATATTTATAAAGTACCTACTCTATGCCAAGCCTTGTATGAGATTAGTGGAGAGAGAGGTGGGGATATTTAGAAGCTCTACCTGTCTACAAGATTTTCTATTAAAGGTGCACATTTAAATTTAGTAATGTTGTATTGAGTCTCCCATATTAATATTAATTGAAAATTGTTCTTTGTCTAGAAAAGATAAAATGCATATCTTAATTGCTATAAACTATTTTTGATTAAAGGAAAAGTTTTCTTGTGTTCTGCAAACAAAGTTTTCTATTTTAAAGTTTTAGATCCACATGGATCAATACATATACATTAACCACATGTGACTATTTAAATTTGTATTTAAATTACTTCAAATTAAATAGCATTAGAAGTTCAGTCCCTTAGTCACACTACCTACATTTCAAGTACTCAAGTAGCCATGTGTGCCTAGTGGCTACTGTATTGAACAGTGCATGTATAGACCATTATTACTATCATTGCAAAATTCTATTAGAGAGTGCCAATTTAGAGAATATTAATCTGCGTAATTCCTTCCCACTATCACAAATAGTTTTGAAATATTTAGCATGTTTTTGAGATGATAAAAAGTGAAGTGTGGCTTCTACTTTTAGATGCAAAGAAAGCATCAACAATTTTACTATGAGGCTCTGTATACAGAATCCCTGTGACATATGTGATTTTTTAAAAATAAACTTTCGAATTTGAGAAACAATGTCAGAAAGCCAGGAAGCCACTTAATTGACGGGCCACCCGAACATTGAATGTAGTCCTTGATTCAAGTTCCAAAATTTCAGTGATCTCAGCAAGCTACTTCATCACAGAAAATAATACACAATGATAAAACCTTCAGCAGATTTTCAACAAATTACATAGCATCCTACCGTTATAACTTTACCCTGCTTAGACATATTTGGAATATCACTAATGTTTTCGAAGATACATATGCAGTGTCATACAAATAACTGACGTATTGAGAGAGTTTTCGGTCTAGTTCTTTCCCTACAAGGATCTTATCACAGTTAAATCCAAACAGAATATGCTTGCAATGTGTTTACAACACTCTCAGTGTTTCTTCTTTAAACTTCACTACAAATCAGTTACATCTTCTACTCACATTAACTATGCCATCACCACATGACCATACATTTTATTTAAATTAATTCTGATTTTCTAGGGCTTGATTTTTATAACCTTGTTTAAATATGTCCCAGTTGTCTCTTCAATACAGATGAAACTTAACACAATCTCTTTAATTAAGATAGCTTTTGAAATTATTTGTGGATATCTCATCTGAATTGACAACTGTTCTTTTACTGCAGTATCATGTTTCTCCTCATATATTATTATAAGCAAATAAAACATTGATTTCATTAAAAATATCCTACAGCATTGCAGCCTTTATTATTCCAGTGATTGAATTTTGAATTTGTACATTTCTCCAGGAATCAACTTCTGAGATCTCAAGGGCATTTTTTTTAAACTCATTTTAACTTTCACTTTGATTTCTAGAAATGCCAAATACTTTACACACGGATTAAATACACATTCTTAAAAGCAATTACTGATTTCAGTGAATAAGCATAGTCTACCTGAACATCAAGAAAATATTCAAAGCACTATACATATGGACACCGCTACCATTTTGCTGTAAATATATACCATGGCTGCTCTCCAGAGTAAGATTGCTTAGGTTCAAATAAAAGGCCTGCCATATAATAATTGCATAATCTAGGGCAATTACTTAATCTTTTTACACCTCACTTTCTTCATCGAAACATGGGGATAATCACAATATGTATCTATTGTGGTTCCAGTGATTATCAGAAGAGGTAAGACACGAACTGATATTGGTCTTTATTTTATTTCACTTTTCCATCATTTTAAACTTCTATATTTAGAAAATCAGTCACAGTGTGAGAAGCTTAGGTCAGATATTATCTCTTATTCCTGGTACAACACATGATCTAAGCTTAGCCAAAAGGATGTTGAAGCATGAAACTTTGAATCTGAAGTAAATGACACAAGAGGCAAGAATAATATAAAATATACTGCAGTAGCAGTTGTGGCATATTCAGTATATTACTTACTATTCTAGCCCTGAAGGTTATAAAACTGAGTCTTTTTCATCGACGACTATTACATTTTAAATGTAATAAAAAAAATCAACGGACTTTTTCCAAGTGTAGAAGAAAGGGTTAACAAGTTGGTTTCCTGTAAGATATTTAGTGTCTTGTACTATATGAAATGGATTTTAAAATTAGATTTTAAAATTAAAAATTAAAAGCATTTTTTCAGGATTTAGGGAATTTTTTGGTATATGAAAAATCCTGCAATCATCATTAGGCATTCATCTTCTCCATTTATCTGCTGAAAGAAATGCCATTTTTACTATGCAGATTGTTATTTGTTATCACTGAAATATGGATAATTATAAAGGATAAGGAGCTTGGTGTTTACTTTGTAGAAAAAGAGAAGCATTTGAATATATGTAAACTGTAAAGTAACATGGTCAGATCTGTATATTAGAAAGATCACTCTGGAATAGAAAGCCAAACTGAAGACAAAGAATTAGGTTAGAAAGTTATTGTCATAACACAGATGAGCAAAGAAGAAGTCTAAGATGAGGTAAGTAATAGTTTGAATAAAAAAGAGAGGATCAACTTGAGATTATTAAGAAAACCGAATTGACGAAGCTTGTTGGCCAGTTGGATATGGGGAATGAGACATGGAGTGGAGAACAGAATGACTTCTAGGTTTTGATGAGACAGTTGTTCATTTCCAAATAGTCTGTACTTTCAGTTTTGATGTTTTCTTTAAGCAAAACAATACTGAGAAGAGTACTTTTTACAACAAATTTTAAACACATCCAAAGTAAAGCAAACAATATACCACCTAACTTCACTCCTCTCCATTTCCCAGTTAATTATGATGATTATTTTAGAAATTACAAGAATTTGCTAAAACATTTTCCAGTGTGATTGTACCATTTTATACTCCTTTCAGAAATATGTGAGAGTTTCAGTTAATCCAAATCCTTGACATTTTGTGCTGTCAGTCATTATAATTTTAGTTGCTCTAGTGGGTGGTTAATGTCATCAGAAAATTAAAAAAAAAAAGCAGTGTGTAATTTGAAGAACTGCCCCTTAATTAGCAATTTCTAATTTTGTTGCATTTTAGCAAGAGATTGAACACATGACTTCTGACTGTCTAAATACATTGAATTTCTTTCATGACTTACTATCTGAAATTTTTTGGTGGTATTCCATTGGTCTCTGAAAATAGTATGTATTGTTTCACTATATGGTACAAATTTCCACATACGCATATACAGTCCATTCTCCTAGTCATGGTAGTTATATTCTATAATGTCATTGCAAACACTGAATTAATGATAGTGAACCATTGCTCCTAGGGGAAATACAAAAGTTACATACTGTTAAATTAAAGTGCATTTGGCCTGAGGCTGCCTCTGTACTTTGAGTTTCTAAGTAGCAAACTGCAACCTAACTTAGCGTGTCAACAAACTGCGATTTAAGAGTACATTCTTAAGACACATGGCTGAGTCTCAGACAGTCACACTACCAACTGATCAGATCATGTTGATATAATGCAAATGCCTTATCACACCATGCCCAAATAAGACAAACACCAAGCTGTAACCAATCAAGTTGTTATGTACCTCACTTCCTCTTCCTCTCTATAAAAACTGCCTGCTCACACTGCTGGGTGGAATTCTCTGAACCTCTCTAGGTTCTTCTGCTAAATTTAATTCCTCTAAAAATTTTCTTTTAACAGTACCTTTAAGGCCTTTGGTCACAATAATTTCATCAGCTGATCAAACATAAGATAACTTTGCTTTATGTGGGTTTCTGTTTAAAGACACCTAATTTAATATAGAGTGTTGATTTATTAATATTAAACTAATAGGCAATAGCACTATAACGCATGTTAGAAGGAAGCTTATCTAACATCGGCTTTTTTTTTTTTTTTTTTTTTTGAGACGGAGTGTCTCGCTCTGTCACCCAGGCTGGAGTGCAGTGGCACAATCTCTGCTTACTACAAGCTCCTCCTCCCGGGTTCATGCCATTCTCCTGCCTCAGCCTCCCGGTATTTGGGACTACAGGCACCCGCCACCACGCCCAGCCCAAATTTTTGGTATTTTTAGTAGAGACAGGGTTTCACAGTGTTAGCCAGGATGGTCTTGATCTCCTGACCTCGTGATCCGCCCGCCTCGGCCTCCCAGAGTGCTGGGATTACAGGCGTGAGCCACCGCGCCCGGCCAGGCATTTTCTTAATAAGGCACATCACTGCCTTTCTGTGCCTAGAAATACTAGACAGCACTTTAGCACTATGTTTGGGAGGGCATTTTAAAAATGAAATAACCAACAAAAGACACGAGAATACAAAAAAAAAGAGCATTTTTTGCACTACACGTAAGTTACAAAGGCCACTTATTTACAGTATGAAACTGAAAACAAGGATTTGTTTTGACCTCAGCTGAAAATGTGCACATCAGGCAATCCAAATTTTTCACAGGTCTTTCCATGTCTGCGAATAACTGCAAAAGCATTGCAAGTGTCAATCTTGGGGTTACAAATTAATTTCAGCAAGCAGATAAATTTGAAAAAATTTATCCACAATTTTGGCCATGAACGTGGCCAGAAAAGTTTGACCACAAATAGGGTCAAATGTATTATGAGAAAAGTTTTGTAATTCTTCAGTTTTTGCCCATGCAATTTATTAATTTCTAGTGTGGCACTTTAAAATATCCCATTATGATTATATATTTACATATTTTGCATTGTATTTGTAACAAATTTTGTTACAAATATTTTAATTTCTGTTGCTGGATGAATAAAATTTCCTTAGAGTAATATTTTTAATGAACTGTAGAATTTTAGAATATAAAACATTCCTCTTTGTTCCATTTAACGCTTTTCACCTTTAATTTCACTTTATCTGTTTATAATATTGCTGAGCCTGTATTCTTTTTGTTAGCAGGTGTCTAGTTATTTTTCTGTTTTTCCTTCACATGTTTCCTTCAAACTTTTTTTATCATTTTGATCTAGATATGTCTCGTATGTTTCTATTAAAAACATGCTTTCTTGTTTTGTTTTTTTCTCTCTTCTGTCCTATTTTTTGGTTAAATTCATTTTGTTTCTATATTCAATTAATATCTCACTGATCTGTTCTTGAAGTTTATATCTTATGTGTAGTATATTGGTTGCTTTTTAAAAAAATCTTCATATTTAAACTTATTATATCAATGTCTATAGTGAATCTCTACCAAAAACTCCCTTTCACAAATTACAAAAAAAAAATTTTTTCATCTCTTCCCCTACCCCACAAGCTCTCATATTAATATAATCTAGAATATCAAGGTCTGTCTTTGATAATTGTGGGAGAGGGGCAGAACTAGTGACGGGCCATGAGTGTTTGGGTATATTTTCCCCTCAAATGTAAGAGCTTTCCATTTCTTCTGATGATCATGATTACCTAGAAACTTTCATATTTCTCCTGTCCAACTGCTTACTTTGAAAGCTTCCTAAGATATTATCCTGTCTTCAGAAAACTAAACTTTTAAGCTGCAGACTTGTAAACGATGAACTTTGGGTGACTACAATGTGTCAATGTAGGTTCTTCAGTCGTAACCAATGTACTAGTCTGGTGGGGAATGTTGATAAATGGGGAGGCTGTGCATCTCCACGGGGAGGAGGTATATGGGAACTCTCCTTTGTCTTCTGCTCAATTTTGCTTGAACCTAAAACTGCTCTAAAAAATAGAGTTTATTAAAAAGCAGAAAATAAAAACCAACCAAACAAAAAAGAATCAGCTAAGATGATCAACTCATCTTGATTTGCCTGGTACTTTCCCAATTTTATCACTGAACATTCTGGGCAAACTGAGATAGTTGGTAAGCCTAGAATTAGATTTCATTTTTCTCTTCCCTCAACCCCCTACTTCAAGGACTGGCATTATAGAAGACTGCTCTCTGTTTCTCCCTAGTGTCAGAACTTACACTCAAAACCATTTTCAATAAGATACCAATTTTTCATCTTTTTGAACTATTTCCTGAATGCAAATGCCACTATCGATCAGAACAAACAAATAAAAATACCAGGCCAGATTGACCCAGTTTTTCTATATGTTGTTAATTAGTTACTCTGATAATTTCTTCATGATTCATACCTGTTGGTTATTGTTTTCTATTCCAAATTTCCCTAGTTTTTGCGTGTGTGCTTTTATTTATTTATTTTTTATTTATTTTTTGTTTTTGAGATGGAATCTCTGCTCTGTCACCGAACCTGGAGTGCAGTAGCGAGATCTCGGCTCACTGCACCCTCCGCCTCCTGGGTTCAAGTGATTCCTGTGCCTCAGCCTCCCAAGTAGCTGGGACTACAGGGCCACGCCACTATGCCCAGCTAATTTTTGTATTTTAAGTGAAGACGGGGTTTCACCACGTTGGTCAGGCTGGTCTTGAACTCCTGGACTCAAGTGATCAACCTGCCTCGGCCTCCCAAAGTGCTGGGATTACAGGTATGAGCCACCAGCCTGGCCAGTTCTCTAGTTTTGGGTGTGTGTGAGTGTGTGTGCGTGCATGTGCACATGTGTGTGCACACGCATGTATTTATGCTCAAATTTTCCCATTACTCTGCTCTTATCTACTTTCTTGTCATCTTTCCACACAGATATTTATTTTGTCATTATTGTATTAATGCATGCTCATTGTAAAAAGTTATAATATATAGATTATAAAAAGATTAAAACAGCTAGAATCCCTCCACTACAAGATAACCAGATATTAACATTTGAGGGACCAGCATCTTATATATCTCTCCAGTCCTGCTCACATGCACATGAATATGTACAAACACACACACACGCACACACACAAAACATCAACAAATTAACATACCTGAGATCATATACATGCTGTCTGTGTCATGAACACTTTTTAAAATTCTTTTGCTTATCTCTTCCCTTTCCTTCACCCTTTACCCAGCATCACATGCCACGCTACATACAGAAGTAAACAATGATCATTGATATATTTTCTTCAGCATTTTCTTCCTACTTAAATAGTCATTTTGATTTCAGTTAAAATGCCTTTACTCTTAACCCATTCACAGCCATCTGCTTCTGGGTTTCAAGGTATGAGATCCATTCTTGTCTAGCAATCTGATGTAAGCATGGCTGTATGCATGTATTCAATACTTTCCACAGAACATTGGATGAGGAGGCAGGTGACCCAGTTCTTCACCATGAGAATTTCAGTCAAAATATCTCCTTTAAAATTGATATTTTAAGTTTGATATTCCACTTTTTTATAAATAATATGCAGATAAACATGTCATTCAATATCATGCAAATTACTAACAGTAACTATCACACATTTGAAATATGAGTTGGTGATGTAAACATGAAAGGCAAAAGTAGGACTGTCCAAAATAAAAATCAGTCCAAACAGGAGGCCATCTTTAAATTAGCATTTTATTGATATTTTCAAATTGCAAAACACCATATGCTAAATTATAAATGTTAATGCTTAGTTTACCATGACACTGGTGCCCCAATTGAACTTCTTATATTTTAAGAAAGAAATGGTAAACCTTGGATTAGAAATGACCTCTACACATACACACACACCACAGACACAAAGAAGCAAACAAGGTCATACATATTTCCTTCACTTATTTAACATGTATTTTCCCTTGTCCCAATTTATTTGGTAAATATAATGTAAAGTTAGTTCCAAAATGGCAAATACAAAATTGATCATGAATAAATATAGCCCCAAATCTGGCTGGCATCTGACAGGTTAAATTTATCAAACATACTAATGTTCACATAGAGTAATGATATGCTTCTCAAATGTAGTAGAATCAGTATCTCTGTCTGAAGCATTGCACATTAAGATGTTTTTTAAAGAGACTTAAATTTTGTGTGCAAATTTGAGGCATTATATTAATTCTCAGTTCCTGTGTCTAGATTTTCAAATTTGTGCAAATTTCTGGAAATCACTCTCAGGCCTATCTTCCTAAATTACTGCTCTCATCAAGTTATTACCTTACTCCATCATTTACTATGTCCACTGAACTAAGCTCAAATTCTTCTGCCTTTTAAGGCCATTAATTTTGGTATCTCACTGAATCTTTATTATCTAATTTGTTTTCTAAATTTGACTCAAAATGTAGCCTCTTATTTTTGCAGTCCATTTTCTTTTTTACCTCCCAAACCTAGAATACTCTTTACTTTCTTCGGTCTTGACATACACGTCACAGAGTAGACCTTCCTACCCCTTCCTTAGGTTTTACCTATGCAAATAATTCTCTCCAATTTAAGAACTGATGACAGCTATAACAGAAAACTCTGCTATGACCTTGAAGGATGCCCCTTATATCTTCCAATTTCTTCCATGAAAAATGTGGTTAATGATACCCACGTGTAACTGTGTAAGGATTAATTGAAATAACATTTGTAAAATACCCAGCAAATGTCTTATAATTAGTAGGTGCCAATAAATGTCAATTTAAATACAAACTCAATGGTAACTAATCTGAGGGGCCAACTTAGACTTAGATGCATACGTTTTTATGCATTTGTTATAATATTATAATCACAAATTTGAGCATGCAAAACATTGATGGAAAAGTTATGGTTATTACATTTTTGTTTTTATTCATACAATTTTTTAAAATTTATATGGAACATGGGAGCCATAAAAATGAACGAATAAAATAATTACTATAGGTAATAATACATTTTTACAGCACCATGCCACTTACAAATATCTTTTCCGTGCATTCTTTTACTTGAACAAAGATGGAAAGCAAGAAATTTATTTCAATTTCCGTTTTATAGATGTGAACCCTGAGGCTTAAACGGACTAAAAAGCTAATCTAGATAGGGAAGATATGATTCAAACAAAGCACTTGACAAAAAATTTCGTGCTTTAGAGCCTTGTCCAAGAATTATATTTAAAAGATACATCACAGAGCTTTTTGTATATAGCGAGTGTGTTCATAGGATGATATGATCTTTTTTGCAATACTGCACATTATTTATGTAAATGAGCATATATGCAACTTAATTAATGTTTCATTATTAGACCAATTTTTATGTTATTTTGTGCAATGTCTAATATCTGATAGTTTTATTTTGTCCTGAAAAATAGAGATTTAACATCAGATTCACTTGTTAACTTGGGATGATGTGCTATGAATAGTGATTGAAAAAAAAAATACTTCTAAGTAAACCTCTGCTTTTCTCTGGTCTATTATTTAATGAAATCTTGGACCAGAGTTCAATTATGATGTCTTCTGCTTTGCTGCTTAGTGAATGTGGATTAAGTCAGAATATGTCATCATTGTCAGGAAGGATCCAAATCGACAATAATAAATAATGGTACCGGGATTATTGTGTATTACCTCTTTGCTCACTCATCTCTACTCTCTATAGAGTATAATTGCCTTTTACATGTAACTGTATCAAGCTTTGCTTCTCAAGAGGATTATCTGGAAAAATTCCAAATGAAAAGTAAAGGAGTGAAAAATACTGTTGTAAACATCTGTTGATTAAGAAAAATGGAATAAAATTTGAAAGGATTTCTATAAATTTTGAGATGGCAACACTTTACTTCTTGCAGTACAAATGAACACTATACAACATATTATTATAAAAATCTTGAAAATATGTCATTTTCAAGATATAAAAATCTTGAAAACATGTTATTTTAATTTTCCTTAGTGAGTTTAATAAACTCAAGCACAAATTTTATGTCTTTCCTAATTAATGCTTATTAAAGCATACGAATGTTCTTTCTACCAATCATTAATTTTTAAAAAAAGCCTCTTTGTTTACCTTGAGAAGCAAGATATTTATTAAGACCTATGGTGAAGCATGCAAACTGGGCATCCGTGAGCTTCAACTGCAGCCCAGCATCAGGGCAAGGGGGAGGCAGGTATCACCGTGAGGGCTGTGTTTCTCATCTTGGCTTTTTTCCCGCTCCATATGGCAGTTTGGCCCTTTATTTTCTTATGTTTTTCTTGTTGCTCTTGCAGTCTGATTCCTATCCTTCGAAAAGTAATTTGATTTTGCCTTAGCAATAGAAGTCTAACCACCTATATTTCTAACCCTGCTTCCTGTTGCCTGATTGTTTACTGGCAAGTTGATCTTGATTACTCATTGCTCATTTGGCTTGATAGTGCTCATCCAATGTTCTATACGCTGGTCTATATCCAAACTCATTAACCTTATCATACTGGCTCTGCTAAAAGTGTCCAAGTCCTTTTATCCGACAAAAAAAAATCAGGAGAATGTTATTATCTGTACAGGATAGACCTTGAGAATGCCAGCACAAATGCCAATGAAAAATTGAAGGATTTCTAGCACAGAAAATAATGTTTGGCTTGTTGTTCATTTCATTTTGTATTATCTAGATGAAGTTCTCATTCAAAGCCCATGTTGTATTTACATTCTGAAACAATGAACATTTATTGGGCATCTTCAGTAAGCTAGGCAGCATATTAGGTAGTTTTTAAAAATGGATTATCTCTTTTAAAAAACCCCAAAATGTGCAGGATGGTCAAGGCTGGTTTTATAGTACGATGGATAGGGAAACTGGATTCAGTGGTTACATGTGCTGCCCAAGGTCATATAGCTAGTAAGTACCAGAACCAGGATGAAAACTCACTTTTCCACACCCAAAGACCAAGGCCTTTTCTACTTTACCATAAAAGCCTATATGGATACTCATTGAGACATAACAAGAACATGTGTCTTTTCTGCATATGTAATAACCTTTACAGCCTCAAAAATCTGGAAGGATTTCTTCTTTTAACAGGAATAAACTTTTGTGGCTTATAGGAAACTAAAAACTAAGATGTCATAATGGGAAATATAAGACTATATTAGAATTTCAGGCAGTAGATTTTAAGTAGTGAGAAGCGTTATCTCTCTAGAGGAATTATGGACCTCTCTCTCAAGCATAATATGTCTATCTAAAAATCACTCTTGGGAACTATACCCTTATCCTAAGTCAGTTCAGCTTTAGATTTATGAGAATAGGTAAATGACAATACTCTAGAATCAAATAAAGTTAGAAGGATAAAAGAGGGAAAAAAACACAGAGGCACAACATAAATAAATAGCTCCTCACTCCCATACTTTTATTTCTATTCATATTCAAATAATACTTATTGAGCTTCTACTTTATGCTAGGAAGTGTGTTAGGTCCCTAAAATGGGTGTTTGACACCTCATGTTCTCACTCATAAGTGGGAGTTGAACAGTGAGAACACATGGACACAGGGAGGGGAACATCACACACCGGGGCCTGTTGGGATGTGGGGTGCTAAAGGAGGGAAAGCATTACGACAAATACCTAATGTAGATGACGGGTTGATGGGTGCAGCAAACCACCATGGCATGTGTTTACCTATGTCACAAACCTGCATGTTCTGCACGTGTGCCCTAGTACTTAAAAAATGGGTGTTTGAATCTGATTTTCATAATTTTGAAATATGTTTTTCATCATTATCATCATAGAATCATCATCATCATCATCCTGTAATTATTAGTTTTATGTGTCAACTTGGCTAGGTAATAGAACCCAGTTATTCGATCAAACTGTAATTTAGGTGTTGCTATGAAGGTATTTTTTACATGTGGTTATTATTTATAATTGATTGACTTTAAGTAAAGGCGATTACCTCAATGATGTAGTTGGGCTTCATCAAATCAGTTGAAATGCCTTATGAGTAAAAACTGAGGCACTACTCACAATAGCAAAGACTTGGAACCAACCCAAATGTCCAACAATGATAGACTGGATTAAGAAAATGTGGCACATATACACCATGGAATACTATGCAGCCATAAAAAATTATGAGTTCATGTCCCTTGTAGGGACATGGATGAAATTGGAAATCATCATTCTCAGTAAACTATCGCAAGAACAAAAAACCAAACACCGCATATTCTCACTCATAGGTGGGAATTGAACAATGAGAACACATGGACACAGGAAGGGGAACATCACACTCTGGGGACTGTTGTGGGGTGGGGGGAGGGGGGAGGGATAGCATTAGGAGATATACCTAAGGTTAAATGACGAGTTAATGGGTGCAGCACACCAGCATGGCACATGTATACATATGTAACTAACCTGCACATTGTGCACATGTACCCTAAAACTTAAAGTATAATAATAATAAATAATAATAATAATACAAATGAATAAAGCAATTAGGATCAGCCATGGGGAGGGGGAGAAAAAAATAAAGGGAAAGGAAAAGAGAGCAGAGGAGGAATGGGGAGATAGAGGAAGGGAGAGAGAGAATGAGAGCTAAAAGGCTACCTATTCTATTCCACTCCCAATCTGTAGTCCTTGGTCTTTTTGTTTGGTTATGGCTCTGTGAGACACAGCAGGTCCAAGCAAAAGAGCATCTAAAAAAAAAGTGGACTGCATCAGTCCTTGCCTGAGTTCTATTTTGCTTGCACTAAGCCTGTGGTTCTCAAACTGAACTGCCCCTTTCAGTTTCTCATTAATCTGTTAAAGAAAATATATAGATGTCCACCCCAGTACCAGAAAAATTAAATCACCAATAT
Organism: Pongo pygmaeus; assembly: GCF_028885625.2. Taxonomy (NCBI): domain Eukaryota; kingdom Metazoa; phylum Chordata; class Mammalia; order Primates; family Hominidae; genus Pongo; species Pongo pygmaeus. Next base: position 146,996,670 of record NC_072396.2, on the reverse strand, counting down.
TGCTGGGTGACTACTGGTGAAGTATATTGCTAATTTTAAAACTTAAAAAAAAAAAACAAAACTGAGGCTTCCCTGAGGAAAAAGAAATTCTGCCTGAAGATTGACTGCAGCATTGACTTCTGCTCCAAAGGTTCCAACCTGCTGGCCTGCTCTTTGGATATCATACTTATCAGCCAATACAATTGCATAAGCCAATTTCTTGCAATAAATCTCATAAGATGAGTGTGTGTGTGTGTGTGTGTGTGTGTGTGTGTGTGTGTGTGTGCGTCTGTTTATCTACTGCAGTTTCTCTGGAGAACCATGACTGATAAAAACTGCATTTTCAAAATGAAAATCTAAGCTTCAGACATTAGATAATTTGTCCAAAGCACAGGGCCCATAAATAGTGAAGCCAGGAAAGGAACTTACATCTTCTAACTCTTAAGTTTGGTCCTCTTTTTGGATATCTATCTTAATTTTTCCTTCTATTTCTGTTTCTTATTTTCTCTTGTTTTAAAGCCGTTTAGTAGCCCTAGAAAAATAGCGTACGTTCTCACTCATAAGTGGGAATTGAACAATGAGAACACATGGACAGAGGGAGGGGAACATTACACACCGGGGCCTGTAGGTGGGTGGGGGGCTAGGGGAGGGATAGCATTAGGAGAAATACTTAATGTAGGTGACGGGTTGATGGGTGCAGCAAACCACCATGGCACGTGTATACCTATATAACAAACATGCACGTTCTGCACATGTACCCCAGAACTTAAAGTATAAAAAAAAAAACTTGCCAACTCCTAAAAAAAGAGAGAAAGAAAGAAAAATGGTGCTTACACATATGCTTATGAGAGTTATTGAAGGCAGTTTGTCTTATTCACCTATGCACAGAACTTGTTTTGCTCACACCTGTTGTATGTCTAAGCGGACTCCCAGATACAGTTTGTATACAGGGAGGGCATTGGCTAAAGAGGACTCTCAGTAAGTGGCTGCAGACAGTCCAGGTGACAGCAAAGAGCTAATGTAGGGGTTCCCACTGTACTACTAACATTCATTAGCACCTACCAATGATAGACATTGCCCTAATAACTAACAACAGAAGACTTTAGAAAAAGGACATGATTAGATTTCTGTATTATGAAGGCAGATTGACTCCATCTCTAAGGAATGGCTTTAAATACAAGACACAGGGGATTGGATCACACTTCTGCCCTTGCTAGCTAAGTTACATTCACTAAGTCACTATATCTTAGTGATCTTTGCTTTCCTCATCTGTGATATGGGGATTATTTCATCTCCCATGTATAAAGTAGGTATAAAGGGTTCTGTAAGCTAAAGCATTATGTAAACTAGAATTATAAATATCAATAGTTAAGTATATCTTCCCTCCTGCTGTGTTCACAACACTAGACTATAAGTTGTGGGTAATGCAAAGAAAGCATGGTAGTTACTTATTGGGAAGCATTTTCATTTTATGGATGAGGGAAAAATGCATGAAACACTGAGAAACTAAAAGCAGATACGTATTTGTCTCTGGGAGTTGTTTTTTTCAAAACGTTCAAAACATTTAAGATGGCATCCTATTTCAAACGTAAGTATCACAGTGGTGCAGCAGCTGAATATATAAAGAGCGAGTGATGCTTTGGTGCAGCCTGTTTGTACTAGTCTAGCCGGTTGGGTCCTATGCCAATGTAATAACAGGCTCCATCCTGTTACCGGTCATTGTGCTGTGTTGTATGGTCCCCAAATTGTAGCCTTACCCTTAGCCCACATTTTACAAGCTCACATATATGTGAAAAATGATTTACTGGATTTTATACACAAAACAACACATGCTGAATTATTACAGTGTGTCCCACACTGTGCTATTTATTTCAAAATATTTTCTGTAATTTTATGCTCAGAATAGCCCTGACAGTTATGACATACAGAAGGTGATAATCCATATTTTATGATAAATTGTCTGAGGTACAGAAAGTTGAACTGGCCTTTTTAAATGTATTGAAGCCTAGAATCAAATTCCCGTCTCTGACTGCAAAACTTGTGTTCTTTCCATTATATGGATTATGGGCACGGTGCTATGGTGGCATAAACTCAAATTTCCAGAAAGAAAAATTCCTCAGAAGACATCTAGTTGAAAGTTTTCATTTTATAAATGAGCAAACTGAGGTCTCAAGAAGAGAAAAGATTTTCTCTGGGTCACATGAGAAGTAAGTAAGAGCTTTGGGCTAGAACAATACAACACAGAACTGGAGCATATACCTAATAAATGTTCTGACAATTATTGATGTTCATTAGCATATGATAATATGATAAATAACTGTCAAAAACAGAAGTTCAGCAAGAAGAGCTAAAGAAATAGTTCTGGAGTTGGGTCCTGAGATGGGTAGAACTAAACAAACACATCAATGTTTAATCGAGATACAGCATGTTTACTGCTAGAGAAGGCAAATTCCAGGCCTCTGAGACACACTGACTCCTTTAAAATTCCAGATTTACTATTTCATTCCTCTATTCATTTATCAATTCATTCAAAAACTAACTATGAAATACTAAGTATGCGTCAGAGATTATTTTAGAAGCTCAGAACATACCACCGAATAAAACAGATAACAATTCCAGCCTATGTAGAATTAAGTTCCAATGGAACAGACACAATAAACAAGCATATTGCATAAGTAAATCTTATAGCTCATTAGAGGAAAATAAATGCTATAGAGGAAAAAATAGAGCAAGTTAAGCAAGATCACAAGTATAGGAAAATAAAGTATAGTTTTTAACAGGATAGTTAGGTAGGCTTCATGGACAAGTTGCATTTGAACAAAAACTTAAAGAAGGTGACATAGTAACCCTGGCATATACTTGAAGGAGGACCATTTCAGATAAAGAAAACAGCAAGTGGAAAGGCTACCAGGTTATGTAATGGCTGGCATATTTGAGAAACAGTAAGAAAAGCAATTTGCCTGGAGCAGAGCAGAAGAAGATGAAAGAAGAAGGTGATAAGCTGAAGGAAGTAACCGGGTGCAGATGGAAGATTATTTCATATGGCTTTGTGGAACGTTGTAAGAATATTGGATTTTGCTCTCAAAAAATGAGGAACCATTGAGGGGTTTTGAGCAAAGACATGATATAGCCTGGATTACATTATAGCAAAATCACTCTGGCTGGGTTGCTCTGTTAGGTAAACTAAAGGTGGGTAAATGGTGGAAGCAAGGACATAAGTTAGGAGCCCATTGGAGTCATCCAGAGAAATAACAATGGTGGCTTAGCCTAGAGATGTAGCTATGGAAGGGGTAAGAAGTAGTATAATTCTACATTTTTTTAAAGATAGAACTAACAAGATTTTGCTGACATTATATGTAGGATGTATGACAAGAAAGACAGATAGACTTTGATGATTTTAGTACAAGTACAGAGAATAAAGTTGATATTATTTGAATTGAAGGAGTTTGTGGATGGAGCAGGTTTTGAAAAGAAAATCAGAAACTTCACTCTGGACATTTCACTTCTGAGCTATCTATTGGTCATCCAAGTGGACAAATGAGTGGACAGTTGAACATAAGTGTGTGAAGTTTAGGGGATAATTATGGCTTAAAGATAGATATTTGGGGCTGGTGCGGTGGCTCACGTCTGTAATTCCAGCACTTTGGGAGGCTGAGGAGAGCGGATCACGAGGTCGAGATCGAGACCATCCTGGCTAACAGGGTGAAACCACATCTCTACCAAATACCATTGGGTTTTTTATATTAGTCGATTTTTGCATTACTATAAAAGAAGACCTCAGACTGGGTAATTTATAAAGTAAAGAGTTTTAATCGACTTACGGTTCTGCAAATTGTACCAGAAACGTCACTTCTGGTGAGGCCTCAGAAAGCTTTTACTCATTGGCAGAAGGTGAAGCAGGAACTTGCATGTCACATGGCGAAAGCACGAGCAAGCAAGAGAGAGCAGGGTGAGGGAGGTGCCACACACTTTTAAATGACCAGATCTCATGAGAACTCACTAACACAAGGACACCACCAAGCCATGAGGGATTTGCCCCCATGATCCAAACACCTCCCTTCAGGCCCCACCTCCAGCACTGGGGATTACAATTCAACATGAAATGTAGGCAGGGACAAATATCCAAACTGTATCAGATGTATTACCTGTTCTCTCTTTGCTTTCTTTTCTTCATCTGTAAAACGGAAATAATAATTCTTAACTAGTGGGGATAATGAGATAATGCATGAACAAGGAAAAGCACAGACCTGTGTTGGCATTACTGAAAATCTTCCTCCCTGACTTGAGCAACAAAGTGCATGCCCTTACACTGATATTCTAGAGAGAGGAAGGGGAAGACATGGAGTAGGAAGCACAAAGCCTTACTCAATCTAATTTTACCCTATGAGCAATATGAGGACAATATTACCATTATTGCATGCTCTTATTATAATTTTGAGAGTCCCTTTACCTAATAAAATGAAACACAAGACCTAACGAAATGCTATGTAATAACATGAATGTTACTTGAATTTTAACAATGCCTATGTGTGAAAAGGGTTAACATTAAAACCCAAGTACAGTCTCCCAGCGTAACAAAGTAATACAAACCATAACCAGTTTATAAAAGGAGGATGGGGAAAGGGAAAGACTACATTAAGAAACCCTGGCTGAGGAAGAAACTCCGTTGTTCATCCACTGTACAGCCCTAAAAAAGCATGTTGTGGGTTCTAAATAAATATCATGCAGCCCCTCCCAAATATTAACTAGCAATGCTGACAGTGGCAATTACACGTAGACATTCAGTTGGTAGTTATTTTGTGTTAGATCTCATTCTAGTTTCTAGAATTCAGACTACCAAGTAATGAGACTAAAAACAATCAAACTCCAATTCACTAGTGCAATAAGTGTGACAAAAATATATGAACAAAGAAAGGAGCTGTACAACACAAGCAGCAACCTCAAGTATACTTCTTTCTTCTGTAGTTTTATTTCTGAGGAAAATCCTGTTTCTGGAGTAAACTCTTTTGATCTTAGAATTTGAGTTCCATGATTTATAGTCCTTTGGGTATATACCCAGTAATGGGATGGCTGGGTCAAATGGTATTTCTAGTTCTAGATCCCTGAGGAATCGCCACACTGTAAATCATGCTGCTATAAAGACACATGCACATGTATGTTTATTGCGGCATTATTCAAAATAGCAAAGACTTGGAACCAACCCAAATGTCCAACAATGATAGACTGGATTAAGAAAATGTGGCACATATACACCATGGAATACTATGCAGCCATAAAAAATGATGAGTTCATGTCCTTTGTAGGGACGTGGATGAAATTGGAAATCATCATTCTCAGTAAACTATCGCAAGAACAAAAAACCAAACACCGCATATTCTCACTCATAGGTGGGAATTGAACAATGAGAACACATGGACACAGGAAGGGGAACATCACACTCTGGGGACTGTTGTGGGGTGGGGGGAGGGATAGCACTGGGAGATATACCTAATGCTAGATGATGAGTTAGTGGGTGCAGCGCACCAGCATGGCACATGTATACATATGTAACTAACCTGCACATTGTGCACACATACCCTAAAACTTAAAGTATAATAATAATAAATTTAAAAAAAGAAAGTTTAAAAAAAAAAAAGAATTTGAGCTCCTTTTGGGAAAAGACTGTTACTTTTTGTTCTTTGTTTCTCTATTGCCTGGCACAGAGTAGATTCTCAGGGTTTATTTCAAGAAAGAAGGGAGGGAGAAAAGGAGCAAAGGAAAGTTGATTGCAGATAAAAGGTGTAAAACTGTTCAGTGATAAATCCAAGAGCATTGCATATTTTACGCAGTTTTCTCAGTAAGAGGCCACATAAGGGCTATTTTCAGAACTGCTTTGTGAATCCTGGGCTGCATTTTGCAAAGCAGGCTTGATTTGGCTGAACAACTGTGTCTTCTGTACATATGCAAATAGGAACAAATATGAACAGGAACTTTTTATTGTAATAACAATTCACTTTGACACACCAGCATCTGGATGGAAATTTCTCCAGCTGCACAGCTTACTCTTTATAGTAGGCAAAATAATCATTTCAGCCATAAGAAGTGGACCTGAGAAATGGATAGAGTCTATTTTGTGGAACACCACAGGAGCAGCTAATGGCTATCCCTCTGAATCTGTGAGTAGGAAAATGAGAATTCTTATATTGAGGCAGAATAGTGGTAAAAGCATACTCTTGGCATCCAAAAGACCTGGTATTGAGCCCTGGATTTGTCATTTGCTATCTGGGTCACCTTGTGAAAATTATGTAATCTTTTGGAGCCCTAGTTTCCTCATCTGCAAGCTGAGAAGAATATGATATTTAGCTCACAGGACTGTTTTAAGTATTGGATAAAATAGTATATGAAGTGAGATTAGCAGCAGGCCTGTTAGAAATGCTGCCAGGGCAGGACAAATTGTAGCTGCCATTCCTAATAAGCTCAAAAAGGAGGATACTCTGACAGGATGGATCAAGCAATACTTAATGCAGAGAGCCACAAGCCAGGTTCATTTGGTGGCATTTTCATTGCACACTTCATGTTTTATACGTCAAAAATAGTTAAATTATGAACTAAAATGCAAAACAATCTAAGGAGGACAAGGACAAGTCTGAACTGAGGGCAAGTGTTGTTTGACAATCTCAGTGGTCATAACACTCCTACCTACTGCTTGCTATGCAATGGTTTATGTATTGGTCTGCTGGGACTGCCATTGCAAAATATCACAGATGGTTTGGCTTAAACAACAGAAATTAATTTTCTCACAATTCTGGGGGCTAGAAGTCAAGATCAAGGTATCAGCAGGTTTGGTTTCTTCTGAAGTCTCTTTCCATGACTTAAAGATAGCTATCTTCTTGCTGTGTCTTTACATGCTCATCACTCTGTATATCTGTGTCCTAATCTCTTTTTCTTGTAAGTACACCAGTCATACTGAATTAAAGCGCATTCTAATGACCTTTAACAAGGTAATCCTAATTACCTTGTTAGAGATTCTATCCCCAAACGCAGTTACATTCTGAGGTACTGGAGGTCAGGGGTTTAACATATTAATTTTGGAGGACACAATTTAGCCTATAACTCTTTGTTACAGTAATGGGAGAGGATGTGGCTAGGTTAGGAGGCAGGGGAATAAATTAACAATGAACTAAGCATTTCTAATGCTATCTTCAGCTCAGTTTGAAACTCATATTGTTTGCTTTGTTGAGGGTGAAAGGAATCATGAGATCAATAAAGTGAATGAAGATGTAAGATACTAGCCAGGGCCATAGGTCATAAGAAAGATGGCAGTGTTAAAGTTGATATGCTCATTTCTGCATACAATACATTGAAATCATTCTTGAGAGCATCATACAATAAGGAGGGACTATGTTACAGCCCTTCTCTTGAAATTGGAAGACCAGGGCAAATATTACCTCTTAGATTTGTCCCCCTTCATAAGCTTTAGTATTTTCTCATATGAAATTGAGAATTTGGGCCAAATAATGTTTAAGGACAATGCCAGCTCTGACAGTCTACTGTGTTAGTAAAAGGATTCTAGTGTCATGAAAGAAAAGAAGGCATTGGACCAGGGTTCTATTTGGGGCCCACCAAAAAATATCTAAACTGGGATTAAGCAAATCTTTTTAGACATTTATATTCCCATTAGAGACTTTTCATACAACTACCATTTTAAGGAGAGTACTATGCAAGTCCTGCACTGGCTCAATTGAAAAATTTCAGAATTGTATAAAATTATAGCAGCTAGACAACCCTTTCACGGACTCACATATGCGATTACATGGTTGAAACTGACACTGAATCATTTTCCAGTTTCCACAGGTTCCTAATTTCTGCTGTCTCTGCCACCAGAGTTTTTCAAAACTATGCACTACTCCACTTAAAACCATTCACATATTTCCAATTACCTAAATAAGATAGCCAAACCCTTTGGAATACTCTTCTCTGGCCTGACCACTGACACCACTCACAGTCACTGCTTTTTTTTTTTTTTTTTTTTTTTTTGAGACAGAGTCTTGCTCTGTCACCCAGGCTGGAGTGCAGTGGTGCGATCTCGGCTCACTGCAACCTCTGCCTCCCAGGTTCAAGCGATTCTTCTGCCTCAGTCTCCTGAGTAGCTGGGACTACAGTGTGCATCACCACGCCCAGCTAATTTTTGTATTTTTAGTAGAGATGGGGTTTCACCATATTGGCCAGGCTGGTCTTGAACTCCTGACCTTGTGATCCGCCCACCTGGGCCTCCCAAAGTGCTGGGATTATAGGCATGAGCCATCGCACCCAGCCTGCTTTCTTTATGTACCCTCTTACAACATCCCTCATCCACACCTGCACCACATGCTTTAAATTTCAGCTAACAATGAACTTCTTGTAGATTTTCAGCTTGCCAGTGCCTGTGCAGAGCCTATACCTCTTCTGACTTCATGAACTCTTACAGATCCATTAAGACTCAGATCAAATGTTACCTATATGCGACATGTGTAAGAAGAAAAAGATCACATAAATATTTTGTGTTCCCAGCCTTTTCAACCTGGGCCTTTCTACATATGCATAAGGTAGCTTACTAGAGTAGAACTGTTTGCTAAACGCCGTGGCTGATAATCATGCCTTCTCTACCCCTTCCCAGCCCAGCTCACTAATTCAAATTGTACTGGGAATGTAGAAATAGCCTGCAGAAGCACTGAAGCTCTAACTACCAAATGAGCCAGATATGTGCACATTTGTCTGTTGCTGTTACTCTTCACTTTCCCATTTCTGAATCTCTCTGCCCCTGTTTATCTCCTGGCCCCCTTCAGTGATGAGCTACATTGTACTCATTTTCTAGTCTTTAACTACCGTATATAGTACTCACCTAGGAATATGGCTTCTGATATTTGAGATCTCTCTCTCTCTGTTTCACACACACACACACACACACACACACACACACACACAAATGAACATGCACACATCCCTACCCACCTGCAATTAAGAAGTTTTATGACCCAATGTATTTTACTTCATAATACATAGAAGGAATGGTTTAAATCACCACATCCCAACCAAGGAAGGTACATCACACGGTTTATACTACTAGCCCTGTCACATCTCCATTTCGGACAAATCAGTATGAATATGAACCAAACACCACACTGCAGTTTGTCTATATGATTTTCTTATAATCCCTGTCACAGGGAACAGCTTTCTAGGTAAGGGAAATACCATTTACAAAGTATATCTTATGTGGAACATTACAAAATTTTTCACTTGTAATAAACTAATTTCATTGGCTATGATTACTTTTCACTTTAAGTGAAACAGAAAACAGAGACCTGAAGAAGTTTGGTAGCTGTTTAAGATCAAGACAGTAGGGGTTTCACTAGTAACACAGTGAATAAGAAATGGAGCTTAATCTGAGAACAGAATATTATTATTAAGAAGAAAGAAAAGAGATGATGGTGGCCAGTACTCTGGAAGAAACTATGTATGGGATAGATAAATGGACAACTTTAAGAGGTAGTGTGGAGTTATAATAGACAAGAACTGAGGACAGATTGATTTGAGAAATGTTAGAGTGGAAGATACCTTGAGTTCTGACATGGGAGACTGGGTTGGTGCTAGTTTAATTGATCACAAGAGTAAAAATAGATTTAGAAACTCAAGATGAAGAGTTTCATTTTGGAAATATTCAGACTCAGGGGCCTGTAACATGCCAATTGACTATTCAGAAGGCAGTGGCATTCACAAGTCCAAGCCGATCTATGTTAGGAGAAAAGTTTGTGGTAGAAACATTGACATAAATAATGGGCATGTATATGGTAAAGTATGAGATCTTCCAGGAAAACATGTGTTCCTAGCAAATAGAAAGTGTCTTATGATCCAAGTGGCATCTAACAGATGTATAAAGGAGGGAAGATTGTAAAAGAGAGTAAGAAATAGGAGCCAGAGAAACAGGAGGAATCCAAGATGGATATCTATCAGAAGCAAAAAGAAGAAAGTTTTGTTGTTGTTGTTGTTGTTTTAATACAGAGAGAATGATCAAAGTATCAGCTAGACCTGTGATGCAGGGGCAAGATGAAAAATAAAAACTGTCCATTCAACTTGCTGACATATAAGCCATTGGCAGCTATAATGCAATCTGTTCAGTAGTGTGATGGTGGTACAAGATAAAGGCAGGCTGAGAAGTGAGGAAAAGGGATGTCTAGACAACTCTTCCAAGATGTTTGGCTCTGCCAATAAGGAGATGAGCTACCATTTTGGGGAGAATGTAGGGCTTAAGGAAAACAATTATTTTAATTAGGGAGACTTTAGCAAAATTAAACATTGACAGATAACATTCAGTGAAAAGGGAAAACTCAATTCTTATAGTAGTGTGTCCAGAATTGGTTCCTTCCGGTGGGTTCTTGGTCTCGCTGACTTCAGGAATGAAGCCGTGGGCACTCGTGGTGAGTGTTACAGTTCTTAAAGATGGTGTGTCCAGAGTTTGTTCCTTCAGATGTTCAGATGTGTCCGGAGTTTCTTCCTTCCGGTGGGTTCGTGGTCTCGCTGACTTCAAGAGTGAAGCCACAGACCTTCACATTGAGTGTTATAGCTCTTAAAGGTGGTGCAGACCGAAAGAGTGAGCAGCAGCAAGATTTATTGTGAAGAGTGAAAGAACAAAGCTTCCACACCATGGAAGGGGACCCGAGTGGGTTGCCACTGCTGGCTCGGGTGGCCAGCTTTTATTCCCTTATTTGACCCCGCCCACATCCTGCTGATTGGTCCATTTTACAGAGTGCTGATTGGTGCATTTACAATCCTTTAGCTAGACACAGAGCGCTGATTGGTGCATTTACAATCCTCTCACTAGACACAGAGAGATGATTGGTGCATTTACAATCCTCTCACTAGACACAGAGAGCTGATTGGTGCAATTTTACAGAGTGCTGATTGGTGCATTTACAATCCTTTAGCTAGACACAGAGTGCAGATTGGTGCAGTTTTACAGAGCACCGGTTGGTGCATTTACAATCCTTTAGCTAGACACAGAGCGCTGATGGGTGCGTTTTTACAGAGTGCTGATTGGTGCATTTACAGTGCTCTAGCTAGACAGAAAAGTTCTCCAAGTCCCCACTCAATCCAGGAAGTCCAGCTGGCTTCACCTCTCAGTAGGACACAAAAAGAGAGGATCCACGCAGGTTTGAATATTTGTAGAATTCCAATCTGAGAGTTCTATTTTCTCAGTGAGTTTAGGAGAGCAGTTCTCTGCTGAGATGGTGGGGGCTTTGCTGTGTGGGTTGGAAGGGAGGGTGGTGATAAAGGGTCTTAAAGAATGTGGAAAAAATTTTGAAATAGCATTCTGTTGCCCAGGTGTGAGTTGACCAAAATGGAAAAAAAAAAGTAATGATATTAGCAGACAAATAAAGGGCACATTTAATATTTGTTTAACTATAAATGCCGTGTTGAGATTTTTATGCCAAAAAGATAGAAGAGTGAGAGAGATTAAGGACTGACATGAGTTTTATTAATGTGATAGATCATGAAAACTAGAATATATAAAAAGTAAATAAAAAGAAAAGGCAGATTGATTGGGAGAAGTTAGAGGACTCAATGACTAGAAGTCCTAATATGTTAAAATAATGATCACAGTGAGAGTAGTTGTGCAATCTAGATAGAAGACGTGATGAGAGTTAGAAAGTGGGGTGCTTGACTTAGTGATTTTGAATATGATTCCGTCAGAAGTGCCAAAAAGGTTCAACATGTGCCTGCGAGTGTGGATAGTTGAGTGCAATGAGGAAAAGGACAGGAGGAATTCTATAAACTGGGAGTCTGGAGGGAAGGACAGGTTGTCCAAATGAATGCTGTGATAATTCAGGTTGATCTCAAGGTTTGTCATGGAGATCAAGGTACTTAAGTCTTTGATTAAAGAAGGGGAATGACTAGGAGGTCGTTAGATGATTGTTTGGAGGAGGGAGAATGGACAATATGGATGGATTATGCGATGTGGCAAGGAGTTGGATTTTCTCTATAAAAGTGGGGAGAGTAATGCTTAGAAAAAAAATGCAGTAGGCTTCAGGGTGGGGATACAAAAACCATGGACCCGATTCAGTATCACTGTGGGCCCTTATTTGTTGTTGGAAATGATATCGTGGATGCAGCTCTTCTCTTCATGGTGAAATGAAGACAAGTGAAATTTTTGTGATTCTGACAGCAATCACTAACATTTATTTACTAAAATTAAATAATATATTTATTTAGATTTTAGACAAAATGAAATGGAATTGGATTTCATTTTGTGTGACTTATAATAACTGAGCACACACATATGCACACATACACACATCTTCATGTCGAAAACCTTTTTCTCATAAAAATGTGATAGAAATGCAACTGCTACATTTCATAAATCACACTCGATTTTTTTATACTTCAATTTTTTCTTTGGTTTGCGAATTTCATTTCACATTAATACCTTTTTCTGAGAAAACTGTAGCTGTCAGGAGTTAGGATTCCTCAGCTTCAATGTTCAGCATCTCAAAGTGTCTGTCTTTTTTTCTCCTTTTTTCTTATATCAAAAGAATAAATAGCAGAAATCTATTTCTATCTGAGCATCTCCAACATGCTCATTTCTGCCTACTCTTCCTTTCCCTTTACTTCTACCTTGTAGTTTCTTCTCTCTCCCTTCCTCTCTGTTGCCATCTTAGATCTTACTTAAAACCAGAATAATCACCTACTTGACTCTGATACACACTTGACTATCACATATCTTAATCATGTTAGAACTATAAGTTATATAAAGATAAAGCTGCACTTGTTTCACTCTAATATCACAGCACAGCATATGTAATCGATAAATACAAGTTGAATGATTGAAATTGTTAAAATTTGCAGTCCTAATTGCATTTCACTATCTTTTCAATAACCACCTCCAACATCATATACAATGTAATTCTTATTGAGAAGTAACAAGGCACAGTGGCCAAGAGTCCAGCATTCAGAGCTGTACTGCTAGTGTCTGAATCTTGGCTCTGGCATGTATTTGTTGAATAACCTTGATCAATGCATGTAATCTCTTTGCCCCTTAGTCTTCTCATCTTTTTAGTTGAAATATATAAACTTACTGTAATTGAAGGGCTAAAATAGTCTAATGTCTACAATTTCATGTGATTCAACTTAATATAAAATAGAAATAATAATAGTATTTTCCTCATGAAGTTTTCAAAATTAAATTGGTTAATATATATGAAGTATTGAGAAACATACATGGAACAAAGCAAAAACTATATATGTATTTTATGTTTTTACTATCTTTTTTATTTTTATTTTTATTATTTTATGTTTTTTTTAAGACGGTCTGGCTCTGTCGCCCAGGCTGGAGTGCAGTGGCGCGATCTCGGCGCACTGCAAGCTCCGCCTCCCGGGTTCACGCCATTCTCCTGCCTCAGCCTCTCCGAGCAGCTGGGACTACAGGCGCCCGCCACCACGCCCGGCTAATTTTTTGTATTTTTAGTAGAGACGGGGTTTCACCGTGGTCTCGATCTCCTGACCTCGTGATCCGCCCGCCTCGGCCTCCCAAAGTGCTGGGATTACAAGCGTGAGCCACCACGCCCGGCCGTTTTTACTATCATTATCATTATTGTTTGGAAAAACTGAGTAGCTGTTTTGAGTACTAGATACAAAAAGAATAGGGGTGAAAGGAGGATGTACTATTGAGGCATTCCTACGTAGAAATTATGATGCAGAGCTACCCAAGCAGTGTACTGAGGCCCTTCCAGTTGTGCTAAGATATTGAACCTCTCAGTCCTGAAGGCCCTCCAGCTGGCCATCTTTGGCCACAAGTGGTGTCCTCAGTTTCCCTCGGTGTTAGCATTCCTTATAAATATAATCATTTTCTCTGTGTGGCACGAAATAAAAGAGTATTGAGAACCTTTAGTTTATAGCATGAATCTTGGAGTCTTACAGATCTTGTGACTCAGTTGTTAGCCTAGGGCAGATTACACAATATGTGAGGCTCAGTGTAAAATGAAAATGAGGATCCCCAGGGGAAAAAAAGTGTCGTGTCATTAAAAAAACCATCGTTAATGGTGGTAATGATAAACGTGTCATTAAAGGTGCTAAAATATAAAACTTCTTCCTTTCTTCAGTGGTCTCTTCATGATTTGTCATTTTTTAAAATGTGCTATTTAATGTCATTTCAAGTAAAGAAAAATTAAAAATTTAAATTGTTAACCTGATCTTGCTGTTCATTTTTAGATTGAGAACTGCCAGTTTTAAATGGAAATATAAGACCATTTGACTTTATGTAAGATCATCAAAAATATACAATTTATATTTCATAGCTCATACAAGTAAATGTATTTTTTTCTTACTAGAACAGTAGAAACACTTCACAAAACTATATTACTTTTATTTGATTTCTTTACTTTTTCTTTTTTTTTTGAGACACAGTCTCGCTCTGTTGCCCAGGCTGGAGTGCAGTAGCACAATCTTGGCTCACTGTAAGCTCCGCCCCCCAGGTTCAAGTGATTCTCCTGCCTCAGCCTCCCAAGTAGTAGGGACTACAGGCGCATGCCACCACCACGCCCGGCTAATTTTTGTATTTTTAGTAGAGACGGGATTTCACCTTGTTGGCCAGGCTGGTCTCGAACTCTTGACCTCGTGATCCACCCACCTCAGCCTCCCAAAGTGCTGGGATTACAGGCATGAGCCACCATGCCCGGCCCATTTGATTTCTTGGTACACACACATTGTACCAACACCCTCTATCCTTGACTAATTGATAAGTAAATAAGAACTGAAAGGAAAAGGAACTATGGGTTGCCCTATCTTTCCCTTTCTGTCCATGTCGTCACTTTCAGGGTAAGTGGTTGGTTAATACAGTGAAGTAACAAAAGAAAGAATATGATAGGGTTCATTGGTGTTTGTGTTTCTTAGAACGCCATTGTGTTCTTTCTGCATTGGAAAGAATGAAAAAAATGTAGACACTCAGGGATATCAGCACATGGCTTAGTCATAGACATAACATGCTTACCTTGTACTTGTCTTGATTTTATTGAACTCCTGCACATCATGGGTAAACCAGAATTATGTACTCATGGGGCACCACCAACTCTATAAGCAAGAACAGAAGCAAGAAATAGCCATGGATAAACATATTGTAGATAACTCTTCTGATCATGCAACAGGCTCCATTATTCCGTCAGACTTACAAAACACAAGTTCAGAGTTAAAATTATTAAGAATTTTAAGATGGTGACAGCAGGACATTACACCAAGTACAGGGTCTGAGTACAGGTTTTCCTGTTACGAAAGGCACATAGTGGACATGGCAAATGCTGAATGCGAAAGGAATAGCAAGGAGCAGCAGCAGACCTACAACTCCATACTTCCTCTGCTCACATGCAGGCCGCATTGTCTAGCAAGACTTACCACAAGTTCAAAAAGAGAATGATTAAGAATTTAAAGTTCTTGATAGCTGAGCATTAAGCCAAATGTGGGGTTTCTCTGAGTACCAGGCCTTATGCAAATGTACTGGTCACATTCCCAAAAAGCTGGTCGTGATTTGGCCCTAAGTTAACCCTATAAACTTGGGAAGAGAGCTTTGCTAGATTGGCCCTTATTGTCCTAATTTGAAACACAAGGGTGATTTCTACTACCTCATAGTCTTCTGGTGAGGGTTTAAAAAGATAATGTACCTGACACAGTGCCTACTACGTAATAACAACAACAACAACTATATTTACGAAATGCTTATGTTTTCATTATAATGGACATTACTGGAAAGTCTTTATGAGCATGTTAAACCTGAATTGCATCAAGGACGATGCTACCAACTTCAAAGGAATCATCGAGTTCAGTGTCAGGGTTTCCTTAACCTTTCTTACTCTCTCTCTTCAACGCCAAGTGGTAAAAATTATGTTAAAACCAGAGAGACTATGGGAGAGGTATAAATAGATGAAGCAAAGGAAATTTTTAGGGCAGTGAAACTATTCTATTTGATATTCTAATGGTGGATATATGACATTAAGAACTTGGCAAAACCCATAATACTGTACAACACAAACAGTGAGCCCTATTTTAAATTATGGATTTAATTAATAATAATGTATCAATATCAGCTCATCAGTTCTAACAAATATAACACACTAATGCAATATGTTATTCATAGGGGAAACCGTGCACTGGAGGTGAAGAAGCATATGGGAACTTTGTACTTTCTGCTTGTTTTTTCTTTAAAGCTAAAACTGCCCTAAAAATAAAATATATTTAAAAAAAACTAAAATAACCATAAGTAAATTCTGACTGTAAGTCATTCCTGAGGAGTCAGAAAGGTGCCCCAAATTGCTTAAAATAAATTTGCCCTTTGAAAATTATGCAAAGGCCAGAACAAGTCTTGATTTTGACATATTTAACCATCTAATCTGAAGGCTAGGCTAGATCTGCCCCTCAAGGTTTGTTAAAAATAAAGGATTAAAATCTAGGATTATTCGTTCGGTTTTTGTTTGTTTAGTTTTGCTTTTATTTCATGCTCAAATTAATGCAGCATGTATATAATTATTTTCTAAGTTTACAAACCCCTAAGGGAGCACAGATGATGTCTACCCTGATCTTTAAAAAATTCATGGTTGTAATGATAGCTTTCATGCATATGGTTACCTATAGTTTACAGAGCACTTTCATGCATATTTATCTGCTTAGGCACTTGTGCTACACTAAGAATCTAAAGACTCAAGCGGTATTTTTTGTTGTTTTTCTTTTTTGTCTTTAACAAAACACTATGAAATAATATGTCAGTATGTCAGAGACTGCTAGTTATCTAGCTAATATGTTTTATACTTCTTTCTTAGTAACACTAAGTCCAGTTTTACTCAAGATACCATTGTGCCCATCTCAAATACCACATTGCCAGTTTTTCTTATAGCTCAGGTGACCATGAGACCGAGATCTTTCTAATGATCCATAAGCAAAAATTTGGGAGTGAGACAACCAGAAAGAATCTTTAAAATGGTGATTGTTATCTGAGACACATCCTTATGCCTTCCTTCTAGATTTCATTCTTTAGATTTGTACTTTTTTCCTGACCTCTTGAAAGATATTCAGTTACCACTGGGAAAAACTGAGTTTTCCCAGTACCTAAGACTTCAAGTAAGTCCATCCTTTAGAAATATTCCAGATAGATTTATTGATTTATTGATTTTTTAAAATTTCAACTTTTATTTCAGAGTCAAGGGGTACATGCCTAGGTCTGTCACATGGGAACATTACATGACACTGAAGTTTAGAGTACATATGATCCTGTCACCCAGGCAGTGAGCACAGAACCCAATAGGTAGTCACTCAGCCCACACCCCCTCCCTCCCTGGTTCCTGTAGCATCCCCAGTGTCCACTGCTTCTATCTTTATATCCATGTGTGCTTAATGTTTAGCTTCCACTTATAAGTGAAAACAGGGGGCATTTGGTTTTCTGTTCCTGCATTAAATTGCTTAGCATAATAGCCCGCAGCTGAATCCATGTTGCTTCAAAGAATTTTATTTCATTCTTTGTCTTGGCTGCGTAGTAGCCCATGGTGTGTTTTCTTCATCCAATCCACCATTGATGAGCTTCTAGGTTGATTCCATTTCTTTGCTCTTGTGAATAGTGCTGTGATGAACATGTGAGTGAATGTGGTTTTTGGGTAGAATGACTTGTTTTCTTTTGGATATATACCCAATAATGGGATTGCTGGGTCTAATGGTAGTTCTGTATTAAATTCTTTGAGAAATTTCCAAACTGCTTTCCACAGTGGCTGAACTAATTTTCATTCCCATCAACTAATTTATATCTCCTTTCTCCATGGCTTTGCCATCATTTGTTGTTTTTTGACTTTTTGTCAGATGGTATTTCATTGTCATATTGATTTGAATTTATCTGATGATTAGAGATATTGAGCATTTTTTTCATGTTTGTTGGTGGCTTGTATGTCCTCTTTTGAGAAGTATCTGTTCATGTCCTTTGCCAGTTTATTTATGGGGTTGTTTTTTACTTGTTTATTTAAGTTTCTCATAGTTTCTGGATATTAGACCTTTGTCAGATGCATGGTTTATGAATATTTTCTTCCAGTTTATAGATTATTTGTTTACTCTGTTGATAATTTTTTTTTGATATGCAGAAGCTCTTTAGTTTAATTAGGTCCCATTTGTCAATTTTTGGTTTTTGTTGCAATTGCTTTTGAGGACTTGGCCATAAATGATTTGCCAAGGCTGATGTAGAGAAGGGTATTGCCTAGGTTGTCTTTCAGGGTTTTTATAGTTTTAGGTTTTACATTTAAGTCTTTAATCTATTTTGAGTGAATTACTGTATATGATGAAAGTAGGGGTCCAGTTTCATTCTTACGCATATGGCTAGCCAGTTATCCCACCACCATTTATTGAATTGGGAGTCCTTTCCCCATTGTTTATTTTTGTCAACTTTGTCAAAGATCAGATGGTTGTAGGTATGCAGCTTTATGTCTAAGTTCTCTATTTTGTTCCATTGGTCTATGTGTCTGTTTTTATACCAGTACCATGTTGATTTTGGTACTGTAGCCTGATAGTATAGTTTGAAGTTGGTTAATGTGACGCCTCTAGCTTTGTTCTTTTCCTTTAAGACTGCTTTGGCTACTCGAGCTCTCTTTTGGTTCCATATGAATTTCAGAATAGGTTTTTTTCCCTAATTCTGTGAAGAATGAAATTGGTAGTTTGATAGGAGTATGCTAAATATGTAGATTGTTTTAGGTAGTTTTCCTATTTTAACGATACTGATTCTTCTGATCCAAGAGCACTGAATGTTTTTCAATTTGTTTGTGTCATCTACAATTTATTTCAGCAGTATTATGTCATTTTCCTTGTAGAGACCTTTCAACCTCTTGGTTAGATGTCTTCCCAGGTATTTTATTTTATTGTGGTTATTGTAAATGGGATTATGTTCTTGATTTCGCTTTCAGCTTGAACGTTATTAGTGTGTAGAAATGCTACTGATTTTTGTACATTGATTTTTGTATCCTAAAACTTTACTGCCATCATTTGTCAGCTCTAAAAGCCTTTTTGTGGAGTCCTCAGAGCTTTTTTAGATATGGAATCACATCACCTGTGAAGAGAGATAATTTCATTTCTTCTTTTTCAATTTGGATGCCTTTTATTTATTTTTCTTGCCTGATACTCTGGCGAAGACTTCCAGTACTATGGTGAATAGGAGTGGTGAGAGTGGGAATCATTGTCTTGTTGCTATCCTTTTTTTTTTTTTTTTTTTTTTTTGAGACATGGTCTCAGTCTATCATCCAGACTGGATTGCAGTGGTGTAATCATGGCTCACGGCAGCCTCAACCTCCCAGTTCAAGTGATCCTCCCATCTCAGAGTCCTGAGTAGCTTGGACCAAAGGCACATGCCACCACAATTGGCTAATTTTTTAGTTTTTAGTTTTTCGTTTTTAGTTTTTGTAGAGATGGAGGTCTCATTATGTTGAACAGGCTGTTCTTGAACTCCTGGGCTCGTGTGAACCTCCCACTTTGGCCACCTGAAGTGGTACATTTACAAGCATGAGCCAATACATTCAGCTTGTTCCTGTTTTTAAGAGCAATGCCTCTAGTATTTGCCGATTCAGTATGATGTTGGCTGTGCATTCATCATAGATGGCTCTCATTATTTTGAAGTATGTTCCCTCAATGCCTAGTTTGTTGAGGGTTTTTATCATGAAGGGGTGTTGGATTTTGTCAAAAGCCTTTTCTGCTTCTATTGAGACAATCATATGGTTTTGTTTTGAATTCTGTTTATGTGGTGAATCACATTTATTGATTTGCATATGTTGAACCAACCCTGCATCCCAGGAATAAAGCCTACTTGATTGTGGTGAATTAACTTTTTGATGTGCTGCTGGATTTGGTTTGTTTGTATTTTGTTGACGATTCTTTGTGTATTTGTTAATCAGGGATATTGGCCTGTAGTTTTCATTTTTTAATTGTCTCTTTGCCAGGTTTTAGTATTAGGGTGGTGCTGGCTTCATAGAATGAGTTAGGGAAGAATCTCTGCTTCTCAACTTTTTGGAATAGTTTTAGCAGAATTGATATCAGCTCTTCACTGTATGTTTGGTAGAATTAGGCTGTGAATTCATCTTGTCCATGTTCTTCTTTTGATGGGTAGTTTTTAAATTATTACTACTGATTTAATTTTGAAACTTAATATTGGTCTCTTCAGGGTTTCAATTTCTTCCTGATTCAATTTTGAGAGGTCTTGTGTTTCCAGGAATTTATCCATTTCCTCTAGGTTTTCCGGTTTGTGTGCATAGAAGTGTTCATAATATTCTTTGAAAATCTTTTGTATTTTTGTGCAATCAGTTGTAACATCATCTTTGTCATTTCTAATTGTGCTTATTTGGATCTTATCTCTTTTTTCTTTATTAATCTAGTGGTCTATCAATCTTGACTTTCCTTTTAAAGAACCAACTTTTGGTTTGGTTCATCCTTTGGATAGATTTTTGAGTCTCAATATCATTCAGCTTTGCTTGGATTTTAATTATTTATTTTCTTTTACCAGCCTGTGGGTCAGTTTGTTCTTGTTTTTCTAGTTTCTCCAGGTGTGATGTTAGATTGTTAATTTGAGATCTGTCTAACTTCTTCATGTAGGTGTTCAGCACAATAAACTTTCCTCTTCACACTGCTTTTGCTGCATTCCAGAGATATTTGGTTTGTTGTATCTGTTTTCATTTATTTCAAATAATTTTTAAAATAAACTTTTCTGCCTTACTTTTGTCATTTACCCAAAAGTCATACAGGGGCCAGTTGTTTAATTTTCATGATAATTACATGGTTTTGAGAAAGTTTCTTGGTATTGATTTCTATTTTCATTCCACTGCAGTCTGTGAGTACGTCTAATATGAATTTTTATTGAATTTATTGAGATTTGTTTTATGGCTGAGCATGTGGTTGATCTTACAGTATGTTCTATATGCAGATGAGGAGAATGTATATTCTGTGGCTGATGAGTGAAGTATTCCGTAGGTATATACCAGGTCCAATTAGTCAAGGGTCAAATTTAAGTCCAGAATTTATTTGTTAGCTTTCTGTCTCAATAACCTGTCTAACACTATCAGTAAGGTATTGAAGTTTCCCACTACTATTGTGTGACTGTCTAAGTCTTTTCATAAGTCTAGAAGTACGAGTTTTATGAATCTGGGTGCTCCGATATTGGGTGTGTGTATATTTAGAATAGTTATGTCTTCATGCTTAATTGATCCATTTATCATTATTTAGTGCCCTTCCTTGTGCCTTTTTTCCATTGTTGGTTTAAGATCTGTTTTATCTGGTATAAGAATAGTGACTCTTGTTTATTTTGTTTTCTATTTGCATGGTAGATCTATTTCCAACGTTTTACCGTGAGCTTATGTGTATCATTTCATGTGAGATGAGTCTCAAGAAGTCAGCAGATGGACAGGTCTTATTTTGTTTTTATCCGACTTTCTACTCTGTATGGGTCATTTAGACTGTTTACATTCAAGGTTAATATTGATATGTGAGTTTTTGATCCTATCATAAAATTGTCAGCTGGTTGCTTTTTAGTTTCTATTGTGTAATTGCTTCATAGGTTTATGAATGATGTGCTTAAGTGTGTTCTTGCGGTAGCAGATATTGTTCTTTTGTTTCCATGTTTAGGACTCTCTTTAGGATATCTTGTAAGGTTGCTCTAGTGGTAACAAATTCTCTTAGCAATTACTTGTCTAGAAAAGCTCTTATTCCCCCTTCACTTATGAAGCTTAGTTTGGTGGGATATTTAATTCTTGGTTGGTATTTATTTTCTTTAAAATGCCAAAAGTAGGCCCCCAATCTCTTCTGGCTGGTTAGATTTCTGCTGACAACTCTGCTATTGGCTTGGTAGGGGCTCCCCTTGTACATGATCTGAACTTTCTCTCTATCTGCTTTTAAGAAATTTTCCTTAGTGTTGACCTTGAACAGCCTGATGACTATGTGACTTGGTGACGTCTGTTGTGTATAGTATGTAGCAAATTTTCTCTGGACTTCTTTTATCTGGATGTCTACTTCTCTACCAAGATTGCAAAAATTTGATTGAATTATCCTGTAGAAACACATGTATGTTTTACAGGTCATTTTCTTTTTCTCCTTGTCTCTCAGAAATGCCAATAATCATAGGTTTGGTTGCTTTACATAATTCCATATTTCTTGAAGACTTTGTTCATTTAAAAAAATATCTATTTCTTTACTTTTGTCTGACTGTGTTAGTTTGAAAGACTGTTATTCAAGCTCTGAAATTCTTTTTTCTGCTTCATCCGGTCTACTGATAAACTTTTCAATTGTATTTCGAAATGCCTTAAATGAGTTTTTCAACCCCAGAAGCTCTGAATGATTTCTTTTTAAGATGCTTATTTATTCCCTCATTTCCTTGATTGGTTTACACTTTTGTGTTAATTTTCAACCTTGTCTTGGATCTCATTGAGCTTCCTTGCATGTTTTTATTTCTTTATCTGTCATTTATGAGTTTCTATTTTGGTTTGGGATTATTGCAGGAGAGCTAGCATGATTCTTCAGTGGTGTCAAAACATTCATATTTTTTATGTTACCATAATTCTTGCCTTGGCTCCTTCTCATCTGGAGACCCTGACACTCACAGTTTTTGTACTTATTTTTGTGCAGATAGGAATTTTTTTCATTTCCCTTTCTTTCTTCCCTAGGGGACATGACTGTAGAGAATGTTAGGTAGGGTATTTTGGTTTTGCTTCTTTTGCCTTACGCACTTTTTTTCCACAGGTTTTTTTTGTTTGTTTGTTTTGCTTTTTTTTTTTTTTTAAATCAGGCTGTGTGGTTCAACTCACAGGTTTGTAGATGACACTTTTAGGTATGAGCTAGCTGTGTCCAAAATGGATGGTTGTATTTCTAATCCTTATTTGCTGGAAGAAGCTCTCTGTTGCCTCAGGCAATGGGCTGATCTATGGAGTGCACAGTGTTCTGAGCTCTCTGCTCAGCCCAGGATAGCGGTCTAAGATGGGTGGGGTAGCCAGACTGAGCAGGCACACCCACATGTCCCTCAATAGTTCAGCCAAACGTCCAGTGTTGAGGGGCTTCCAGAGGGCTCCCATCAAGTGCTCATTGGTGTGCCTAGGCATGGAGCTTAGAAACCTCTTTAGCCCCAAGTTCTCTGCACAGGAACTGGGGACAGCCTAATCTTCTACTCCAGGGGAGTAAGTGCTGCAGATGCCTGGAAATCTGCCAGGTCATGGAGTATAGCGGACCCCCTTTGCCACAATCCCTGCACAGAAAAGGTGGGGTGGCTCAGGCTGCTGAGCCAGGTAAGCAGGTACTCCAACTGTCTGGAGATTTGCCTGAGTGTGGAGCAGAGGAGGCACCCCCTGCACCTAGATCCCTAGGCAGAAAAGGTAAGGGTGATTCAGGCTGCTAATACATGGGAGCGGGTGCTCCAAATGCCTGGAGATCTGACCTTGTGTAGATCATTGAGGGCCCCACTGCACCATGATCTGTACTACAGAAGGTCTGCGGATTCAGGCTGCTGATCTAGGAGAGCAAGAGCTTTGACTGCCCGGTCATGCAGTGGAGAGGGCTCCCCACACCAGGATATCTGTAGCGGGATGGGGGTGGCTCAGGGTGTAAATTGAGGTGAGTGGATGCCCAAATGTCTGGAGATATGCCTGGGGATGTAGAAGACAGGGCTGGGGTACCTGACAATGACACACATAGGCTGATTCCAGGTTGCCAAGCTGGCTCTGTTTTCAAGTCTCATCACCCAGGAGAAAGCAGCAGCTCTCCTCCTGCCCCAGACGTTCAATGGGGGAGATCACAGTTCCAGTGCATTCTGCTGGGGCACCTTCCACAATCACCACCCAGTGATGGTTGTGAAGGTCCCCACTCTGCTCCAGAGAGAGAGCTTCAATCTCTGGTCTGAGGTGAAAATGCCTGCGTGGCCATGATGCCAGGTTACTAACGTATAACTGACTTTGTATGAACCTGGATTAAAAATGACATCCTGCTTTCAGTCCTGGGTCTAGGAAAAATGCCTGCAGCTTTTCCTAGTGTTCTTCCTTCTCTGCATCTCCAAGCCTCTCCCAAGTTAGCTCCATGGCTTGGGAGAAATAAAGTGTTCTCCCTCAGCCTGGGTTTCTCAGACCTCCAGTGGAAAGGTGAGTCAAAGAGGGAGGGTCTCAGCCTCTCTCATGTACTGGGGCTTCAGTCACTTTTATCAGCCGGATCCTGCCATGGGAGCTGTTTGCCGGTATGCTCTTCCCTGGGATCTGAGTGTCTTTTTCTCTTCTATTGTACTCCCATTTTTCTTCTTGAATTAAAACTCGCAAAGTTGATCTTTAGGCACTCTTTTGCTATTTCCAAATGACTGAGGCATGCCAAAAGCCTCCAAGATGCCATCTTGAAAAAATCCCATTTTTTTAGAGTGGAGGAGGGCTGGTTTCAAGTAAAAAGATCCGATATTTTATGCCGCTGTAGTCACCATTCCTTAACATATATATCCACTGGCGCTTGAACAAATCTGTTTCCATTAACACTGAATGAAAGTAATTTTTGATTGAGGAGGGGGATGTTTTATACTTAAGATAGTACTTTACTTACGTAGGTCTATTCTGTAACTGCTAAACATTCCTTTGAAATGCTATAAAATATTGGCCTTTGAATATTGCATTAATACCAGTTTTTTTCAAAGTGTGGGCTCCACAGTATGCATCAGAATAGCAGTTGTGCTTTTAAAAGATGCGTATTTATGAACCCCACACTATACCTACTGATTCTGATTTTCTGGAAGTGAGATCTAATATTCTGAATTTTAAATAAGCTTTGGAGTTTATTTCAATGGACAATACAAGATGATAACCTCTCTAGACTCTGTAACACTCCAACAGATCTCTGTTCCTGCAGCTTCTTTCTCTACATAGTCAAAACCATTTGATCTCATATCTATGCTTGGTCCTATCTCTGACCCTGGGACCAATTTTGTTCTTAGAATTGGAGAATTTAAGGAGCTGTCATTCAGGTGACAAAATATCAAGATACCTTGCTTTGACCTTGAGTAATTACCTAAGAAATGCATAGTAGAGGCTTCATTCCCTGGCTCCGTTGAATCCTTGCTTGCTGCTGCTACAGAACATAAAATCCCAGTGATGCATTTATTTCAGATTAAAAGGGTTTTGGAGGACAACGGTAAAATAAAATGGAAGGGATTTAATTATGTATTTGTTGTCATGTACACAATCAGAAATGCTAGAGTGAATAAGAGCGAGATTGATCGCTTCTCTTCACTGGGAGAAGTCAAGGACACACAATCAGGCTATTGGACTAAGCTGCTCCTGGCAAGCTAGCAGCACTCCAGACCTCAAATAAATAAAGACCTTAGTTATGTTTCCATCAGCTCTTCCTTAGTCCCAAAGCAGAATTTACCAATGAAGGAAGGGAAGAAGACTTGTTTCTATAAGTCCTGTTATATAGTAATAATACCACCCAGAATATTCAAGTCTTGCTACTCAAAGTGAGGTCTGCAGACCAGCAGCATGAACATCACTTGGTAGCTTGTTAAAAATGAAAAATCTCAGGTGCAACACCAGACATACTGTGCCAGAATTTACATTTTGCAAGATCCCCAGGGGATCTAAATATCCATTAAATTTGAGTAGTTTATCTGTAGAAAGATTATTGTGTTCTATAGTCTGGCAGAAGGAATATAAGATAGAGAACTAAGGTTTCAGAGTTTTGCTACTCACCCAGAGCTCTCTCCACCTCGGGTGTGAGGCAAAACAGTAAGGTGGCAATGATTGAGAGTCTCCCTGCAGAGTTGCACTGCAGTGTTGATACAGCAATTAGAAAAGGCTCAAGACCAGACTCTGTCATTTATTGGTTCTGTGATGTTGGGGAGGTCACTTAATTTCTGTGAATCTGTTTCTTTACCTACAAAATAAGACTTTTCCAGAATGTCAAATAAGAAAACACAGTTATTAGTGTATTTTAAATTCTCATGTAATTTTTTTTATTACATGACTGGCTCCCAAAACTATGTTTTTGAACTGAGTTCTTCTCCAGAGTTAAGATTCTAAATTTACAGCTGCAATGGTAAGCCTAACTTGAGTCAATATATAGTGTATGGGAAAGAAAAACAATCAAACTCTCAAGCCAAGGGAGAAATTGAGAATCTGGTGCAGATTAACAAATTGGAATCAGAAAGAATTAGAGAAAAGAGACAGGAACATAGGAGTTCAGAGTTCCATTTTCATAGAAAAGTCAATAAAATTGTTAAAACAAAATCAAGAATAACAGAGCTAATAATACTCAGAAGGGACATGGAGTATAGTATCATAGTGTTTAATAAATAGTAGATACAAAATCAATTGAATTTATGAATTAATACATAAGGGAGTATCGCTCTTACAGCTAATAGATTTCAACAAGATAGAATTGGAGATAAAAATACAATTAAATATGTGATTAAAAGAACATACATGTCTTACTACACCTAATAGAATATATCATCCATAAGTCTGGTTAACACTAAGCCTGGTTAACAGATTACTCTAAGGGTTATACACGTTGTCTGAGCATCAGAATCACCTGTAGAGCTTTGAAAACTACAGATGCATTTATTATTTCAATGCAGAAAAAATGGGCACAGAAGTACAGGCACCAGAAAAGTATGAGAGACAGAAGGAGGAGAGAGAGAGAAAGAGTGAAAGATGGCAAACACAAGAATGGTATTAGTTTCTTGTAGATGTAAAGAGAATTTTCAACAATCTGCATGCAAACTGGAGTGAGTAAGTATTCAACTATGACTCAGTTAATTTCCCAATGTAGGGTAATAAATGGGATTGTGAGCAATTTAAAAAGCTGCACCTGTTACTCATGGCATCTAAAGGATGTACTAAAATTGGCAATTACTGCAGTGAACTCTAGACAATAGGGTGAAGTATACAATTAAATAAATACAATGAGAAATGGTAAATTATATGTGTTATTTTGCCCCACAAATCAAGATTTACTTGAATTTGACTGCACGGGGATTTATATTATTAGTTTTTCTAATAGCCAAACAATCACTTTTATACTGTAGTATGACTTCAAGGATTGGCACCAGACACATCCATCATTTTCTTTAACAATAAAAATGGATTCATACCAAGCTCTTGAGTTCATTCCCTGTTTCTCTAGGGACTCTCACTTTTTTGGAAACAGCAGAAGTTCCAGGGACCTGAAATTTCTGACAATGAACAATATTGACATATGTGATCAATGGGTTAAAGAGAATTAAAAAATAATAATTACCTTCACAGGCCTCTTGTCATGCACTATCAGGAATTTCAGTAGTTGTATGATGAGTATAAATGGTTTCTGACATATTTATACATCTATGCTATCAGAAAATGGGAGGTGTTTAAAATGAGGACAAATATTCTCCACTTGAATGCTGATAACCATTCACCTTAGGTCATCACTGCTTCCAGACTAACATCAGAGCTCATGAAAGGTAGTACTAGCCCACTTAGCATCTTCCTAGAGAAAACTGGTGAAGCTTCTTAATAAATTAAATAAATGAATCCAACTCTTAAATGAGAATCTATTCTGTGAATTCTGTATTATGTGAATACAGAAAGAATCATTCAGAGGTTGGCTTCACAAAGCTAACAATACTATATTTCATTATTTAGTTCCAGGTGGGCCTCTCTTCCACATAATTTATCCAACACAGCATGGAATAAGGTTATAACATGACATAAATTGGTATAAGAGATTTCAGAAAAAAATAATAAAACTAAGGATAAAAGGCACCAACACTAGTTGCCAGAGGTCATCTAAATATTCTTTTATAAGCCCATTTCAGATCAAATCCTCTTTTTCTGGTATTTTCTAGAACAAACCAAACTCCTTTTGGGATGTCTAGGACTAATTCATGGCCATAGCCTCTCCAGATCCCAAGAAAGGGCCCATATTTTAAGATCCATAAACACTGAACCCCCTCAGTCTAATGATGCAACGACACCATCTGCAGAGATCAGCCCAATCCTAGAATCTGACACGGGCTGTCGTGAGACCCTTGCAGGCAACATGGAAACTGAACAAAAAGCTAGGACAATTAGGTGGATCAGTACCTGTGTTAACAAGTGTATGCAAGGTGTGCGATTTAACTGCAGATATCAACGTGGGGAAAAGTATACAGTATTATGCTGCAAACCTCTGTTGGAATTTACCTTGCTTGCTGTTTTCTTCAATTGGTTGGATAAGAACATAGAAGGCATAATTGACATATTTGTAGAAATATCAGAAAGATAAGAAAGCAAAACAGGGGCAAGATGGCCAAATAGATGTAGCTAGGAGAAACATATGCCACCAAGGGACTGGCACATCGGGAAGACTGGTACACTCGTAGCAGATCTTCAGAGGGAAAGCATTGAGAGTGGATAGAGGGAAGACGCACATGCTAGGCCTAAGGGGGGTGTATTAGTCAATTCTCACACTGCTATAAAGATAGTACCCCATACAGGGTAATTTATAAACAAAGGAGGTTTAATTGACTCACAGTTCCACATGGCTGGGGAGGCCTCAGGAAACTTACGATCATGTAGGAAGGGGAAGCAGGCACCTTCTTCACAAGGTGGCAGAAGAGAGTATGAGTGCATGTAGGTGGAACTGTCAAACACTTATAAAACCATCAGATCTCATGAGAATTCACTCACTATCACGAGAACAGCATGAGGGAAACTGTCCCATGATCCGATCACCTCCCACTAGATCTTGCCTTCAACACATGGGGATTATGAGGGTTACAATTCAAGATGAGATGTTGGTGGGGACACAGAGCCAAACCATATCAGGGAGGAAGCTGAAAAATCTGTGCAGGGCCACCACATACCAGGACTTGTTCCTGGCCCCCAGTGACTCCTGGGGAAGGAGTGAGTGAGCAGGCAAAGAGCAACCTGCTATCACCACTCTGGTATCCCGGCAGGAGGAGACCCCATGACCACCACAGATATTTCAGATGGCAGGAAGAGCTGTTTAGAGAAGTGGTAGGGGCTCCAGCTGATGCAGAGTCCAGGGGCTTTGGTGCAGGAGCCTCTGTAGTGAAGTATGGCCAGGGATGCCCATCCCCCAGGCTTGACTTGTTCCTATAGGAGACTTTAGCTCTAGAGGAACCGCCAGACCTGAACTCTGCAGAGTGGTCTTGTCCATGAGACAGGGTTAATCAGACCTGACCACCTTCGTATGCTGGCCTCTCCTGGGGCCCAAGCCTGGCTGCACCTGCTTGCAGTACAACCTCAAGTACCCAGGGGTAATACCTTCTAGGAGCCCGCTTCATAGCTCTTGGGTTGGTGGACTGCACCTCACTGGCAGAGAGCTCCAGCAGAATGGCCACCATGGACATGCACCAGTCTGCCTGTACCCCCTGCAATTTCCACCTCCCCATGCTGCTCTGCCTCCAGGCACTTGCCCATAGTCACCCCCTACATTGTTTTGTCAGCACGTGTTTGCACAGGCTGACCTTGTCTTCCTTTCTCTGACAGGGCAGGTGTGCAGATGCACCCTGTCATGCTGCTTCTGCCAGGATGAGTGTACCACCGCCCCTACTTCCTACCCCAGTGCCATTGCCATGGGAGCATGGGTGGCCAGGGAGTCTGCCAGTCCCATCCCTGACAGTGCCTGGCTCCTGAGCCCACACGGCCACTAGCATGAAACTAAGCAAGGAAAATAGCGGATCGATCGCCCCACCCTGATTGGCTACTGCCACCCACGTGAAGACGCCCACAGTTCTACACCCACCAGCACCGTCCCCCGTATTAATACCAACACTGACACTAATACACACAGTCACTGGCAGAGAAACCTCCAAGCTGTGCTGCCATTGCCAGTGCTATGAATGATCACACAGAGGCCAGTACCCCAGCAACAGCTAGCACCCTGCTGTAGCTGAAGAGCTTGTACCCTGCCATGCTGCCACTGCTGCTGCTCTTGGCACATGCAATTGAGAACAGAATCCCAGTGACACTGCCCTACAAAGTGCTTTGGCCCAATCCATCAGAGTGTTGTGACCAGTGGTCCATGAGCACCTCAGTCCCTCCAGTAAAGCAGGTTTCCAATTTCAAGGAGTGAGAGAACAAAGCCAGGGCCCAATGCCAGTCCCCCGAAGTTACAGAATGCAGTCCAGGAGTCTTGAGCTGAGCCTTGGCTCACTAAAATCTTCCAGAAATGAAGCCAGTTGCCTGAACCCACATTATACCATAATCAAACCCCCAAGGTAATCACATAGGATAAAAGAAAAAAATTTCAAAGAACAGCAACTTCAAAGATTGAATGGACATCAACCCACAAAGATGACAAAGAATCAACAGAAGCACTCTGACAACTCAAAAAACAAGAGTGCCTTTTTTCCTCCAAACCATTGCACTAGTTCTCCATCAAGGGTTCAAAACTGAGATAAGATGGCTGAAAGGACAGAAGTATAAATCAGAATATGAATAGGAATAAAGATCATCAAGATTCAGGAGAACATTGAAACCCAATCCAAGGAAGCTACAAATCACAGTAAAATGATACAGGAGCTGACAGACAAAATAGCCAGTATACAAAAGAATGTCACTGACCTGATAGAGCTAAATGATAAGCACTACAACAATTTTATACTGCAATGGTAAAAATTAATAGCAGAAAAGTCTAAGCTGAGAAAAAAAAATCAGAGCTTGAAGACTGGCTTTCTGAAATAAGACAGACAAAAGTAAAGACAGAAGAATATAAAGGAATGAATAAAACCTCTGAGAAATATGGAATTATGTAAAGAGACCAAATCTACAACTCATTGGCTTCCCTGAAAAAAAATGGGGAGAATGAAGCAACTTGGAAACTATATTTCAATATATTATCCAGGAGAATTTCCCCAACCTAGTAAGAGAAGCCAACATCCAAATTCCAAAAATGTAGAGAACTTCCTCAAGATGCTTCACAAGAAGATAATCCCCATGACATATAATCATCATATTCTCCAAGATCAAAATGAAAGAAAAAATATTAAAGGCCGCTAGAGAGGAAGGACAGGCCACCTACAAAGGGAAGCCCATCAGACTAACAGAGGACCTCTCAGCAGAAACCCTACAAGACAGAAGAGATTGGGGGCCTATATTCAACATTCATAAAGAAAAGAAATTGCAACCAAGAATTTCATATCTGGCCAAACTGAGCTTCATAAGCGAAGGAGAAAAAAAGATCCTTTTCAGACCAGCAAATACTGAGGAAAATTGTTACCACCAGACCTGCCCTAAAAGAACTCCTGAAAGAAGCACTAAATATGGAAAGGAAAGAACATTACTAGCCACTACATAAACAGACTGAAGTACACAGACCACTGACACTATAAAGCAACCACACAAACAACTCTGCATAATAACCAGCTAACAGCATGATTACAGGATCGAATCCACACATACCAATATTAAACATCAGTGTAAACAAGATAAATGTCCCAATTAAAAGGCACAGAGTAGCAAGCTGGATAAAGAAGCAAGACCCAATGAAATGTTGTTTCCAAGAGACCCATCTCACATGCAATGACACACATAGGCTCAAAATAAAGGGATGGAGAAAAACTTACCAAGAAAATGGAAACAGAAAAAAGCAGGGGTTGCAATCATAATTTTATACAAAACAGACCTTAAATAAACAAAGATCAAAAAAGACAAAGAAGGGCATTACATAATGGTGAAGGGTTCAATTCAACAAGAAGACCTAATTACCCTAAATATATATGCACTCAACACAGGAGCACACAGATTCACAAAGCAAGTTCTCAGAGACCGTCAAAGAGACTTGGACTCCTATACAATAATAGTGGGAGTCTTCAATACCCCACTGACAGTATTAGACAGATCACTGAGGCAGAAAATTTACAAAGATATTCAGGACTTGAACTCAACACTGGACCAAATGGGCCTGATAGACATCTACAGAACTCGCTACCCCCCAAAACCAGAATATACATTCTTCTCATCACCACATGGCATGTATTCTGAAATTGACCACACAGTCAGACATAAAACAATCTTCAGCAAATGTAAAAGAGCTATTATATCACCTACTCTCTTGGACCATAGTGGAATAAAAATAGAAATCAAGACTAAGAAAATTGATTTAAAAAACATACAGGTACATGAAAATGAAATAACCTGCTACTAAACGACTTTTGGATAAATAATGAAATTAACATAGAAATCAAGAAGTTCTTTGAAACTAATGAGAACAAAGATACAGCACACGAGAATCTCTGGGACATGGCTGAGGCAGTGTTAACAGGAAAACTTATAGCACTAAATAAATGCCCACATTAAAAAGGTAGAAAGATCTCAAATTAGCAACGTAATGTCACACATAAAAAGAACTAGAGAAGCAAGAGCAAACGAAACCCAAACCTAGCAGAAGACAAGAAGAATTAGAACTGAACTAAAAGAGATTGAGACAGGAAAAAGTATTCAAAAGATCAAGAAATCCAGGAGCTGTTTTGTTTTTTTTTTTTGAAAAAAAAAAAAAAAACTAAATAAGATAGCCCACTAGCTACGCTAATAAAGAAAAAAGAGAAGATTCAAATAAATACAATTAGAAATAGCAAAGGGGTTGTTACCAGTGACCCCACAGAAATACAAATAACCATCCGAGACAAAAACCATGAACACCTCTATGCACACAAACTAGAAATGCTAGAGGAGCTGGATATATTCCTGGACACATACACCCTCCCAAGACTGAACCAGGAAGAAATTGAAAACCTGAACCGACCAATAATGAGCTCTGAAATTGAATCAGTAATAAATAGCCTACGAACTAAAAATAAAAAAATTAAAAAGCCCAGGACCAAACAGATACACAACCAAATTCTACTAGATGTACAAAGAAGAGCTGGTACCATTCTTACTGAAAATATTCCAAAATATTGAGAAGGAAGGACTCCTCTCCAACTCATTCTATGAGGCCAGCATCATACTGATACCAAAACCTGGCACACACACAATAAAAAAAAAAATTGAGGCCAGTATCTCTTATAAGCATTGATGCAAAAATCCTCAACAAAATACTAGCAAATCAAATTCAGCAGCACAACAAAATGCTAATCCACCACCATAACGTAGGCTTTATCCCTGGGATGCAAGGTTGGTTCAACATATGCAAATCAATAAATGTGATTCATCAAACAAACAGAACTAAAGACAAAAACCACATGATCAACAGATACTAAAAAGGCTTTTGATAAAATTTATCCTGTTTATGTTAAAAATGCTCAACAAACTAATTATTGAAGAAACATAATTCAAAATAATAAGAGCCATCTATGGCAGACCCACAGCCAGCATCATACTGCATGGGCAAAGGCTGGAAGCATTCTCCTTGAAAACCTGAAAAACACAAGGATGCTCTCTCTCACTATTCATATTCAACATAGTACTATAAGTCCCAGGCAGAACAATCAGACAAGAGAATGAAATAAATGGGATCCAAATAAGAAGAGAGGAAGTCAAATTATCCCTGTTTGCAGATGACATAATCCTGTATCCAGAAAACCCTGTAGTCTCAGCCAAAAGCTTCTTCACCTGATGAAAAATTCAGCAAAGTTTTAGGATACAAAATTATCATACAAAAGTCAGTAGCATTCCTATACACCAACAACCTTCAAACAAACAAGCCAAAACAGGAATGTAATACCATTCACAGTTGCTACAAAAAGAATAAAATACCAATGAATACACTTTCTCTATACCTTGTCTCTGTGTCTTATTTCTTTTCTCAGTCTCTCGTCCCACCTGAAGAGAAACACCCACAGGTGTGGAGGGGCTGGCCTCCTTCAATACAGCTAACTCAAAGAGGGAAATAAAAGACTCTGGGGACTACCTGAGGGGGGTGGGTGGAGGGAGAGAATCACAAAAAATAATTATTGGATACTAGGCTTACTACCTTGATGACAATATAATCTATACAACAACCCCCATGACATGAGTTTGCCAAAATAACAAAACTGCACATGTACCCCTGAACCTAAAATAAAAGTTAAAAAAATAAACAAATACAAAGAAAAAATAAGAATATGCCACAGAAAAATGGTCAAACCATATGAAGAGAAATTTATCCAATAAATACAAATACAAAATTACTTAGCTTCATAATCATTAAAAAATGCAATTCCTCCACCAGTTCCTAAATATTTTTTAAAAAAACATGAAAAATACTGACTACTAAATTACTTAAAAAATAACCATGGAACAATGGACTAAATGGAGTATAATGAATCTAATGTAATAGGCCCTGATATAGTAGATATAAATCTAATATGATAAGGCTTGGTACTTGGAATCAAAAACTTCAACTTTATAGCTGGAGGATGAAGGAGAAATGAAGCAGTAACAACATGTATTGGGGGAAAAAAAGAAACCTCTCAGAAATTATGTGAATAGAGAATTCAACAGGACCCAATAGTGTAATATATGAAATCCCCCTACCAAACCTAACATTAACTGAAATACAGTAATTTTCTCTGTTAAAAAAATCTGCCTTATTTTATAAATATCAAACAATCCTGTGAATGTGGCAATAATCTATTTGAGAGAGAGAGAGAGAGAAGGGAAGGAGGGAGGAAGAGAAGGAGGGACAAAGACTACTGTGGAATG
Source organism: Pongo pygmaeus (assembly GCF_028885625.2). Lineage (NCBI taxonomy): Eukaryota > Metazoa > Chordata > Mammalia > Primates > Hominidae > Pongo > Pongo pygmaeus. The sequence continues at coordinate 146,962,063 of NC_072396.2, read as the reverse complement.
CTATATAAGTCACATGGATCCTGCAGTTTAGCAAGTTTCATGAACAAGAAAACTTTGCACTAGAGAGTGTGGGGCATTATCAAGGCCAGTTTTTGTGCAGGACAGGACACAATGCTGTAGCTGTGATGGCTGGTAAAAGGGTGAGAGTGACAAGGCCCCAGGGAACTAAAATCGTTAACCACGGTTTTCTCAAATATAATATTGAACACTCAACTACCGTCCACCCAGCTTCAAAGCCAGTTTCCCAATCAACCCACCAAGTGCCTTAAATGCTGTTATTCAAAAAGTACGTCTTCCTTTTGGACATATTGAATCCCTCATTTAGCCTTGCAGATGGGGGAACATGGAGAGCTAGAGTCCAAGACCATCTGCAGGGCCCAAGAATCAGGAGAGAGCTCCAATAGCTGGGTGGAAGCAGAAGAACTAGGGCACTGAAAAGACCCACTCAACTCAGACACAGAGAACTGAATTCTCCTACATCTTCCACATTATCCACCAAATATAAAAATTACAGGTAACCAAATATGGGTGTGCTATAGAGATCAAATTATCAGGTGATGATGTAGTATTAGATAATCTTTGAGCTCCTTTTTAAATGGAAATTTTGCCATTGTTTACATTGATTGCCTTGCCACAAAAGAAGAGTGTAAATACAATAATTGCTTGGAGTTAGACATATTTGTATATGAGTCCTATTGCTGTTTTTTATAGCTGTGTGAAGTGAACAAGTTACTTAACCTCTCTAAGTCTTGGTTTCCAAACTCAAAAAAAAATGAGGATGAAATGGAGATGATAGTTTTATACTCAATAGAAGGGCGTGAGGACGAAGCAAGATAATAGTACTTTTTGATAAACAAGAATGGGGCAGGAGAAACACTCTTATGCTTAATACAAACTACACTTGAACATTCATAGATTTTTTACTTCAAAAGAGACAATAAGTTCACTAAAGAAATCATTCGATTGAGGCACTCTACTTGCATCTTTAATTACACAGCCTATATTGTAAATAGGAGGATCCACTTCTCAAGATCATGTAGTTCCAAGGTGACTTTTCAGAAAGAGGAATAAAAACAGTATCCCGTTGTATTACATTGTGCTTATCAAAAAACTCTTCTATTGCAAATCTCCATAGTACTCCTTTCCAGTTGCTGTGTGAAAATCCTGTTCTATCACTTGTCTTTGTGTGTTTACATAGCACAGTGTAATCGCACGTTGTGTGTGTGTGTGTGTCTGTACATAAACACATTTTCAAATAACTCAGTAAATCCTTCAGAGTGAGTATAACCAGATAGCCGTGCAGGTTATTAATACAATACACTGTATCCCAGATGATAAGGTCTGAATTTCATTTAGTTGAACAGGAAAGCACTTTTTCTGGAAGTCATTTTCGATAATCTTTCGTTTGCTCAGAGAGGTCAGAATGATGGAATGCTTCTATCTCCACTTTCTTATCCCACTGGCCTTGTAACTCAGATCTCAAAAGTCAAACCTGTGTTAATTCCTCCCACTCTCTAACCCAAAGCAAGATGCCTCCTAGAAGAAATTAAATCCAGGTGATATAACAATCTTTGCCAGTTCTTGAAGTAATCTGTTGCAGAGTTCTTTGGAAACTTAGAAATAACTAGGATTAAAAACTTCGGAGCCATCATCTTTCAAAGAAGTGCTTTTAGACATTAAACATTCTTCAAAGATGGCTGCAAAATTTAATCTAAAGTTGACATTTAAGTAATACTTGTTTCCCGATGGTTTTGTAATGACTTTTTAGGTCTCAAAGACGAGAAGTTTGACATAAGTATTTTTTTCATCATTATCTACTCATTGAGAAATCGGGCATTGCCTTGGATGAGCTTCTGCACCTCATATTAGTATATGTGTATACCAGCATACCTGCGTAAAACATTCGGGATATCACTGTTGACACAAATGGAAGTAACATCAGAAATGTAAATGTACAGAAATATTTGAAATTATAATGAATTCACATAAAGCAATCTTAAAATGATTCAGATGCAGGTAGGTTTCAAATAAAACATGAAGGACCCTGCTTTCACTTTAATAATCCAAGACAGACACTGATGCAGATGGTTGTATTTTATGGTATATAGTTGTTTCATACTCCTCGGAGATGGTTGCGGTGTTTATTAGATAAGCCAGATCGGCAGAGATGATACAATCTGCATGCATTTAAAAAGTGACAGTTTGAACTTGATTTCTGAATGTGGGCTTTAAACTCAGGAATATAGTGTCAGTCAACATTTTACTTTCATATTTGGTAATCACTACTGTTAGTTACTTTTTCTACCAAAGACACAGGACTTTGTAAAGTGGCTTAGGGATAGGTACTCAGGTTTCTCAGTGGGACAGGAAGCCAATTGGTATTATTTTCGGTTCAGATATCTCCACGAGTTTTCTAGTTAGTGAATAATTGTGAGTGTCCAATTCATTTGTCATCATCCTCTCTGAAGGCTATCCAAAAAGCAGGGATATTCAGATAGTTGCTAGGTTTGCATATACTGATATAAACCCACTTTTCACCTGTAAAATTAAATCCCCTGAAGCAATTTTCTAATGAAAAGAAGAAGGTATTATTCAATACATTATGGCACTGGTTAGAAGACCTAGAATGAATTACAGCAGAAAAAAACATCCAATCAGAGAGCAATTTCACCCAAATTCAAAGATTATATGCATGAAGTAGCATAGATCCTTACTGATAAATGATATCATTTGAGAGGGTAGTTTGGCAATTCTGAGTCATTAACCTGCCTGACTATATACCTTACTGTTGATGATAGTCAATAAAAATAATGAAAGAAATACATTATAAATTGTCATAAATCATTACACTGGAGCATTTACAATACTTACAAAACATTACTTATGATCACCTGGCACGTGGAAGACTTCATCAATCATCTCCCTTGCAGTTTAAAAATTCACGTGATGAATTCTAGCCACACGGAAAGGGCATGGTTTCCTCTGGATTCAAGCAATAAAAAAGCTATGATTAGTTATCTAATCACTCATTCCTTGCTGCTTCAACCTAAGAGGTCATCTTCTCTAGATGAGACTATAGGATGGTTGAAACTCTATCAGCTCATATCACTGAGCTGCTGTCTAAAGCAATATTTTCCTAAAGACTTGTATTAACTCACTTTGGGTAATTGAAAATAAACCTTTTTTTTTTTTTTTGAGACTGAGTCTTGCTCTGTCTTCAGGCTGGAGTGCAGTGGTGCGATCTCGGCTCATGGCAACCTCCGCCTCCTGGGTTCAAGCAATTCTGCCTAAGCCTCCCAAGTAGCTGGGATTACAGGCCCCCACCACCATGCCTGGCTAATTTATTTGTTCTTTTGAAAATAAATCTTTTGATAAGTCTTGCGATTTGGGGCTTGTCATCTAACCAAGAAAAAAAATCACCAATTCTGTATACATTAAAGGTGGACAGATAAAAAATGAGATAGGCAGTCATTCCCCATAGATTCAAGTCTAGATTGCTGGTCCACTCAACCAAGTTTATGTCTCTGTGAGTGGTGGGCGGGGATAGTTCAGAGTCCATTCCGGATGAAATTAACCTCTTTCAAGTCTGGGGATGAAGCAGGAACTTGAGGGGGGGTGGAGGGAAGAGAAAGCAGGACAATTTACATCAGACTTAAAGCTCAAAATGGTCTCAAATCTTGGCTGCTGTTTAGTAGCAAATTTTTACAAGTAACCCAAGTAAGGTCTTGACACAGACTGATTCTACACTGATAACTTACTGAACCAGATGGTAAAAGAAAGGATCAGCATCCTCAAAATATGAAAGGTAACCCGATTTTACTGGTGTCTGCTTTCTTTCTTTCTTTCTTTTTGAGATGCTGTCTCGCTCTGTCGCCCAGGCTGGAGTGCAGTGGCGCAATCTCGGCTCACTGCAAGCTCCGCCTCCCGGGTTCACGCCATTCTCCTGCCTCAGCCTCCCGAGTAGCTGGGACTACAGGCGCCGGCCACCACACCCGGCTAATTTTTTTGCGTTTTTAGTAGAGACGGCGTTTCACCGTGTTAGCCAGGATGGTGTAGATCTCCTGACCTCGTGATCCGCCCACCTCGGCTTCCCAAAGTGCTGGGATTACAGGTGTGAGCCACTGCGCCCGGCCTGGTGTCAGCTTTCTATATGTTCACCAAGCAATTCCCAATTTTCACTAAATAGGCGTAATGGAACTATTTCAGGGTTAATAAATGATGGTTTAGCAGTGACTTTTGTCCTGGGATATGAATTTGGATTCTGTAAACTTGAGAAGGTTCATGGTATTATGGAGAATGCAGACAGACCAAGAGAAGAAAAGAAAAAGACAAAGAAAAATGAAGAATAGAAATAGAAGCAGGAGAATTGGAAATGTCTGTGTCCAATTGTTTCTAGGCTCTGAGACTTCCAATAGTGAAAGACAGGGGAAACAGATGTCAGGGGGCATGCGAATAAGCAGAGGCTTCAGGTAAATGCTGAGCTTATATATTATAGGTATGAAATGAGGTAACAGAAAACACTGTGACTGACAGTTGTTGGGAAAAAATGTTGAAAATCTGTTATCAAAAGGAAAATATTAAAAAATAAGAGCCTCTTTCTTTTAGGGTTCAGAACACAAAAATCAAGATAATTGCAATGAATTTTCTGTATTTGTTTCTCCTATAAATTATGAAAGAATGTATATTTTCATGGTCAAATTAGAAATCAGATTCCTTTAAAATGAATCAAAAAGCTCCTGTGTGCCAAAAATCTCAGGATGACCAGGACTTTCTATAACTTGTTGGCATTTCTTCATTTGTAATTCAGCCCCTCCTCCCAAGATACGATTTGATGTATTTCCCTCTCAGTATAATACTAGCAACAATTGTAACATTTGTATTCAAACAGTATGTTAAAAATTTCAAAGTAGTTCCATGCCATTGTATTTAATTCACATAACAACCCCTTGAGATGGCTTTTAACATTATTTTGAAGAAGATGATGTAGCCGAACCTCAAAGCAGCAAGGTCACCTGTATATGGTTATGCAGCTAGGAATCTCCGAGTTCACATTTGAATGCAATAATCCCTGATTTCAGGAGTAAATGCTTTCTCCTCTATTTTAGCCTCTGGATTGAAAGAGTGGGTAGTAGAATCTCCATTTACAGATACTAAATTGAGAAATACAATGGCACTATATTTTGGAATATGATTTTCATATCATCTAGAATGGCTATAATTTATTTATTGAAGCAAATTTACTTATGTTCACCACACTTCAATAAAATTTCTTTACCCTATAGATATAGACATCAGATGAGTGTTTACCTGAGATGGGGGAAGCATTCCATGGTGTATATGTACCACATTTATTTTATTAAAGTATAACGAAAGTAAAATTAAATGCACACATTTTAAGTGTACAGTTTAATGAATTTTGACAAACGTATACAACTGGGTAATCCAGACCTCATTCAAATAATGGAACATATCATCCCAGAAAGTTTCTTTGTACCCTATTATATTCAACTGCCTTCCCCCACCCAGGCAAACACTGATCAGATGTCTATATCTATAACTTATTTTTGTTGGTGCTATAACTTCATATAAATAAAGTCATACAATATATTCTTTTTATGTCTAGCTTTGTTTACTCACTATACATTTTTTAAATTCACCCATGTCATTGTAGTATCAGTAGTTTACTCTCTTTTCTAAATTACTGAATCATATGACATTGTATGTGCGTATCACAATTGGTTTATCCACACACCTATTGGTAGACGTTAGGTATTTTTCAGTTTTGAGGTGTTATTAGGTTGGCGCAAAAGTAATCGTGGTTTTTGCAGCACCTAATTTAAATAAAGCTGCTATGCATTCTTATACAAGTTTTTGTGTAAATATATGCTTTTATTTTGCAAAGATAAATACCAAGGATTGAAATTGCTGAATTATAGGATAAATGTATGTTTAACTTTATTAGAATATGTCAAGCTGTTTGCCAAGGTTGTTGCACAATTTGCCCCTACCACCAGCAAAGGATTAAAGTTTCAGTTGTTCTACATCCCTCACCAAAACTTGGTGTTATTAGTCTTTTACACTTTAGCCATTTTAGATGATGTGCGACGGTATCTGATTGTGGTTTTAATTAGTATTTCCCTAAGGAATAATAATGTTAAGACATGTCATTATTTGCCTTCCCTATATTTCCTTCTGTGACCTATATGTTCAAATCTTTTCCTATTTTTAAAATCATGTTGTTTGACTTCCAGTTATTGAGTTGTAAGTTCTTTACATATTCTGGATACAAATCTTTTGACTGACAAACATGTATTTTGAGGAGCTTCTTCCTGTCTGTGACTTGCCTTTTTATTTTCTTAACAATATTTTTTAAAGAGCATAAGTTTTAGTTTTAAGTTCAAGTCATTGTGTTTCCTGTGTTTTATTTTGGTTTATGATATATTAGGTTTTTTTTTTTTGCTTTACAAGAAATTACCACAAACTTAGTGACTTAAAACAACACACATTTTTTACCTCACAGTTTCTGTTGGTCAGGAGTCTGAATATGGCTCAGCTTGGTCCTATGCTCAGTGTCTTATAAAACCATCATCAAAGGGTCAGCCAGGACTGTGGTCTGGAGTCTCAACTGTGAAAAATCTTCCACCAAACCCACTCAGGTTGTTAGTAGAATTTTTTTTGGCAGTTGTAGGATAAAGGGCCCTGGCTTTGGGGGATTTTTTTCTTCTGTGATCAGAAATCTTCCCTCAGTTCTTAGAGGCCGACAGCAGTTCCTGGAGGACTCCCACAGTTCCTTACCAAGTCAAGTAACAAGATGAAGTTTAATATAATAAAATATAATAAAATGAATGACATCCCATCATTGTTGCCATATTCTTGGACTATAAACAAGTCTCAAATCCTACCCACACTCAAAAAGAATGGATTTCACAAAAGTGTGAATATCCAGAGTTGGTGATCTTAAGGAACCACGTTAGAGTCTGACTGTCACATACAGTTTATGCTTTTCATGTGCTATCTGAACAATTGTTGCCTGATACTAGGTAATAAGTAATTTTACTTTTAGGCTTTACATTTAAGTCTATGACCCACTTGGAATGAAATGTATGTGTGTGTGTGTGTGTGTGTGTGTGTGTGTGTGTGTGTGTACATGTGCCTGTGTATGTCTGGTGTGAGCAAGGTTCCCAGATTATATTTTGTATGGATAGCTTATTAGTCTAGAACCATTTGCTGAAAATAGTATCTTCTACACTAAATTACATAGCTTCGTTTGTCAAAATCAATTGGCCACCTAACTGTGGAACTATTTCTGAACTTTATTTTAATATTTCCAATCAGGATTCTGTAAGGTAAGTGAGAATTGCAAAAAATTATTTGAATGACTTTTTTCTCGATTCTCTCAAGGATAATACAGAGTTAATATCATATAAAATGGCATAGAATACAAGATAATTCATTACATGGATTCCTTAGGGCATCAAGAATTAGATTCTCTCACGGAAATCTATTTGAAACCTGAAACCTGGCTTATTCCATTGGATTCTATGCTTTTCTTTTCTTTTTTTTTTTTTTTTTTTTTTTGAGATGGAGTCTTGTTCTGTCACCCAGGCTGGAGTGCAGTGGCACAATCTCAATCTCTGCTCACTGCAAGCTCGGCCTCCTGGGTTCACGCCATTCTCCTGCCTCAGCCTCCGGAGTAGCTGGGACTACAGGCACTTGCCACCATGCCCGGCTAATTTTTTGTATTTTTAGTAGAGACGGGGTTTCACCTTGTTAGCCAGGATGGTCTCGATCTCCTGACCTCGTGATGCGCCCGCCTCGGCCTCCCAAAGTGCTGGGATTACAGGCATGAGCCACTGCGCCCGGCTCAATTCTGTGCTTTTCTTTATGTCAATACCACACTATATTGACTATATTGATTGCTACAATTTTGGAGCAGTGGTTCTCAACCAGTAGCAATTTTGCTCTCCAAAGGGATATTTGGCAGTGTCTACAGGAACGTTTGGTTTTCAAAACTGGGTGTGGTGGCAACAGTAGTGATATCTACAATGCAGACAACTGAGATGCTGGTAAAACTCCACAGGATGGCCACCCCACAATTAATATTAGGCCCAATAAAGTAGTGCTGAAGTTGAGAAACACTGTTTTAGAGTAATCCTTGATATAAGGGAGTAAACTGCTCTAACTTGTTCTCTTTCAAAACAATTTTGTCTCTCATAGATCTGTTTTATTTCTATATAGATTTTAGAATCAGCTTGCTTGATTTTTGATTGGAATTGCATTGACAATATACAAAATACCTCATCTTAATAATATTGACTCTTGCAATCTATCAGCATAGTATATGCCTGACAGTTATTTTAAGTATTCATTAACTATCCTCAGCAACATCATAGTTTTCAGTTTACTGATAGTGCTCATATTTGGTTAATTATTTTTGATGCTATCATACATTGTACGATTTTAATCTATTTGAATCTTTTATCACTTATGGATGGGAATTTAATCACTTTTTATATATTTAACTTGCATCCGCTGGTCTTGCAAAATCATTTTTAATTCTGTTATTGTATCCAGAATTGGTGGGTTCTTGGTCTCACTGACTTCAAGAATGAAGCCGCCGACCCTCGCGGTGAGTGTTACAGCTCTTAAGGTGGCGCGTCTGGAGTTTGTTCCTTCTGATGTTCAGATGTGTTCGGAGTTTCTTCCTTCTGGTGGGTTCATAGTCTCGCTGACTCAGGAGTGAAGCTGCAGACCTTCGCAGTGAGTGTTACAGCTCTTAAGGCAGCGCGTCTGGAGTTGTTCGTTCCTCCTGGTGGGCTCGTGGTCTCGCTGGGTTCAGGAGCAAAGCTGCAGATCTTTGCGGTGAGTGTTACAGCTCATAAAAGCAGCGTGGACCCAAAGAGCGAGCAGTAGCAAGATTTATTGCAAAGAGCGAAAGAACAAAGCTTCCACAGTGTGGAAGGAGACCCGAGCGGGTTGCCACTGCTGGCTCGGGCAGCCTGCTTTTATTCTCTTATCTGGCCCCACCCACATCCTGCTGATTGGTAGAGCCAAGTGGCCTGTTTTGAGAGGGCACTGATTGGTGCGTTTACAATCCCTGAGCTAGATACAAAGGTTCTCCACGTCCCCATCAGGTTAGTTAGATACAGAGTTTCGACACACAGGTTCTCCAAGGCCCCACCAGAGCAGCTAGATACAGAGTGTGGATTGGTGCACTCACAAACCTTGAGCTAAACACAGGGTGCTGATTGGTGTGTTTACAAACCTTGAGCTAGATACAGAGTGCCGATTGGTGTATTTACAATCCCTGAGCTAGACATAAAGGTTCTCCAAGGCCCCACCAGAGCAGCTAGATACAGAGTGTCAATTGGTGCACTCACAAACCTTGCGCTAAACACAGAGTGCTGATTGGTGTGTTTACAATCCTTGAGCTAGATACAGAGTGCTGATTGGTGTGTTTACAATCCCTGGGCTAGATATAAAGATTCTCCACGTCCTCGCCAGACCCGGGAGCCCAGCTGGCTTCACCTAGTGGATCCCGCACCGGGGCCGCAGGTGGAGCTGCCTGCCAGTCCTGCGCCATGCGCTTGCACTCCTCAGCCCTTGGGTGGTCGATGGGACTGGGTGCCGTGGAGCAGGGGGCGGTGCTTGTCAGGAGGCTCGGGCTGCACAGGAACCCACGGAGGTGGGGGAAGGCTCAGGCATGGTGGGCTGCAGTCCCGAGGCCTGCCCCACGGGAAGGCAGCTAAGGCCCGGTGAGAAATCGAGCGCAGCGCCAGTGGGCTGGCACTGATAGGGGACCCAGTACACCCTCTGCAGCCGCTGGCCCGGGTGCTAAGTCCCTCATTGCCGGGGCCGGTAGGGCCAGCTGGCTGCTACAAGTGCGGGGCCCGCCAAGCTCACACCCACCTGGAACTCCAGCTGGCCGGCAAGCACCGCATGCAACCCCGGTTCCCGCTCGCGCCTCTCCCTCCACACCTCCCTGCAAGCTGAGGGAGTGGGCTCCGGCCTTGGCCAGCCCAGAAAGAGGCTCCCACAGTGCAGCGGTGGGCTGAAGGACTCCTCAAGTGCCACCAAAGTGGTAGCCCAGGCAGAGGAGGCGCCGAGAGCGAGCGAGGGCTGCGAGGACTGCCAGCACACTGTCACCTCTCATTATTTTTCCTTTTCTACATAGGAAATCACATATTCTGGAAATAGAAACCATATAATTATTTATATTCACACATTATGCCCTTTGTCTTGCCTTATTAAACTAGCTACTATTACCAGTAAAAGAGTGAAGGTAAATAGAGTGACCTCTTTGTTCAGTCACTGATCTTAGGGAGAAAAGTCAGTCATTGACTATTAGCGATTATGGGAATGATATATTTTTCATTAATATTCTTTATCAGGTTTAAGAAGTTTATTTTCATTTCATGTGGTTTAACTGTGATTTGAAAGAAAATGACCAATTTCAACTAAATAATGAAATATCTGTATAACATTCATATAATGTTGACTTATTATTTTTATATCCAATTCCATTTATTTACTGTGTTTAAACTTACATTTTAAAAGCTTAACATTCACCTTTTATGAACTTGTTTTTTGGTATACCAGAATTTTATTATTTCCAACTTAGAAAGAGATCACCTGCCCTTTCCTATTTTGCTTATGCTGTATTAAGCTCTTCTTTGTATGTGGAACTCATCAGTTTGTTTCCTATGTATCATCTGGGATTTTTCTAAACTTTCACAGAAACTGCCTGGAATTTCTTGTTAGCTTATGAGGCACCTTGATTTTTTATCTTTCAGAGGTATGTTCCAGTGACCTGAGAAAGGGTGTCTTAGACTAATCTCTCCTGCTTGGCCATGGTATGTTTCTTCTAGAGTTTGCCATAAGTAGTTTAATTCCTCCCTGTACCTTCACTGAGTAAATCACAGGGATGATTTCATGTACATTAAGCTTCTACTTGTATTTATTTTTCATGGGCCAGATGATGAAGTGGGGAGGGAGGGAGCTCTTGGGTCTTCCAGATTATCTTCCTGCCAACTTCTCAGTGAAATCTACTTTTGGAAGGAGTCAGAGGGCCCTGTAGACAAATTTCCTGAAAGAGGCATTTTATTAATGCCTCATACATAGTGTTATCTAATCATCATCATGTTTTCCTTCAGCTTCCTCTTCTACCTCCCAGTCTTTTGAATCCTCAGGGAGCAAGTTGTACAAGGCAGTAACTTTCTTCAACAAATAGGTTGTCTTTCTATTTGAAGAATTATTAAGGGCTTCCAGATTCCTTACTTTTAATCTTTTAAATCTTTGAACAGTTTTTAAAGCTCTAATAATTATGGTCCCCAATCTCATCTTTCATGATCATTTCCTCTTTATCTGAGTAATATTTTCACCTCTTTATCTGAGTAATATTGCCTCTTCTTCTGAGCCCTTTGTACTCTTCTGAGTTTTCCAGATACACTGCTGTCTAGCAATGGCTCTTTATCTCTCAAAGACATTTTCTCAGATGTCATCCTGGGACTTTTTCTGGAACAAATTCATGTTAATAATTACAAGAGACCCCTTCAAAAATGCAGTTGTACAGGGTAGGCAAAGAAAGGCATTTCTCAGGGAAGCCATAGCACTCAATAATGGTATCTGGCTTTCTTTTCCCATCACTGAGAGGGTTCTGGACTTTGGATTTCAAACTCAGGTTAACAGCTTCCATGCTGGAGCAGAATGGCCTCTCCTGATGGAGCTAGTTCACAACTTCAGCAGACTTGGATACTTTTGACTTCAGAGTATTTTGGCTCTTAATCACCTGGCCCTCATCTCTGGCTTTTACTTTTTTTACTTTATCTGGAAGTGACAGGACTTTAAGACTAGCACTCTTCTTTTCTTTACCCAAGTTCATCTCCATGACAAAGCCTGACTTTAAGGTCTCTGTAATTGACAACTTCAAGATACTGCTCCAGCAGCATAGAATTCCTTTGCTTGTCTTCATATATAACGCTGTTTTCATCATCAAGAGGGTTTATAGAGGACATCCATGCTTTTACAGGAATTCATGGACATTAGATTGTGCTGCACCATATTCTCTAGCATGGCTTTACTATAGGCTAGGTCATACAGATGCATTTTTTTAAGTCTTCTAGAACCGTATTGCAGGGGATCTATTGCCATAGTTTATTCTCACTTCTTCCTTCTAAAAGCCTCCTCTAGGGGATTTTCTATACGGAGCAGTATTAGAAAGGCCTTTAGGGTGTAGCTTCCTCCCCTGAGTGATACAAAGCCCATCTGTTTTTCAGGAATATTGTCAGTTTCTATGTCAATAGTAGTAGTAAAGATGCTGGTCACACTACCTATTTCACAGCTGTTAGCTTCTTAGTAAATACATCGTGTTTTGTATTTGTTTTCAGCCTGTTGAGGATCTGTTCAGATCTCATTAGTGTTTTTTTTTTTCTTTCTCCAAAATTATAGTGCCAGAAATGTGCTGCATGATACAATGTAGCAAATACAATCACTTGGTTAACTCTGGCAGGAAACTGAGATTGTGGGATAAAAAACAGGATATTCACTCAGCAAGAGTGAGTAGCATGAAAAATACAGATTTCCATTTTTGAAACCTGGCCCAAGAACACAAAAAGGGTTCCTATAGATAGGATTCTGATGCTACAGGCCCTGGAAAAGCTGCAGGCCATGGCCTGCTCATACAAAGTGGGTCTGGCCTTGCTGTCCTCAAAATATGCACTGCTTTCTGAAGATGAGTTTATTTTCTAGGTTGCTCATACAAGACTCTGGCAATCTGGAACATCTTCAAATTAATAGTATTTTAATGTTTGTAGGATATGTGTGATAATTTAATTCCTGATATTTGTAATTTGACTTGTTTTCTTGATTAGTCTTACAAAGAGGTTAGCAATTTTGCAAAGAGCCCATTTTTGCCTTTGTAAATTTTCTTTATTTTACATATTATGTCAATTGTTTGGGGTTACTTCATGGCCCACCATATGGGCTATCTTGGTGACTGTATCATGGGCAATTTGAAAGAATATGTTTACATTTATTGCACATAGGATTCTGTAAACATTGATTAGTTTAAAGTTGATTTAAATTTGCTTGACAGTGTTATTCAGGTCTCCCATATTGTTACTGATTTTTGTCTACTTTTATCAATTACTGAGAGAAAGTTACAAAAATCCCTAGCTTTAACTGTAACTGTCGATGCTTCTAACTTGGTCGGCTTTTGCTTTATGAAGTTTAATTCTCTGTTACTAAATATATACATGTTTATGACTCATTACTTCCCGATGAACTGTTTATTTTAGCACTATGAAATCTTTCTCTGTATCTCGTAAAATACTGTTTTAAGTTTAATTTTTCTGATTTTAACATAACGTCTCCAGCTTTCTTACTCTTACTGTGTACACAGTATGTATTCCATTTTATTTTCTTTTTTTAACTTTTATTTTAAGTTTAGGGGTATATGTGCAGGCTTGTTATATAGGTAAACGCATGTCATGGGGCTTTGTTGTACAGATTATTTCATCACCCAGGTGTTAAACCTAGTACCCATTAGTTACTTTTCCTGATCCTCTTCCTTCTCCCACCCTCTACCCTCTGATAGGTCCCAGTGTCTCTTGTACCTCTCTGTGTGTCCATGTGTTCTTATTATTTAGCTCCCACTTATAAGTGAGAACATGTGGTATTTGATTTTCTGTTCCTACTTTAGTTTGCTAAGGTTAATGACCCCAAGCTCCATCCATAATCTCATTCTTTTTGTGGCTGCATAGTATTCCATAAGTGCATGTGTACCACATCGTCTTTATACAGGCTACCATTTATTGGCATTTAGGTTGATTCCATGAATAGTGCTTCAGTGAACATTAGTATGCATATGTCTTTCTGATAGAATGACTTATATTCCTTTGGGTATATACTTAGTAACAGAATTGCTAGGTAGAATGGTTGTTCTGTTTTTAGGTCTTTGAGGAATTGCTGCACTGTTTTCCCCAATGGTTGAACTAATTTACAGTTCCACCAACATTGCACGAGCATTCCGTTTTCTCTGAAACCATCCCAGCATGTGATACGTTTTGACTTTTTAATCATAGCCATTCTGACTGGTGTGAGATGGTATCTCATCATGGTTTTGATTTGCATTTCTGTGATGATCGGTGATGTTGAGCTTTTTTTTTCATATGCTTGTTGGTCACATGTATGTCTTCTTTTGAGAAGTGTCTGTTCATGTCTTTTGCCCACTGATTAACAGGGTTGTTGTTTTTTTTCTCATACATTTGTTTAAGTTCCTTATAGATGCTGGATATTAGACCTTTTTCAGATGCATAGTTTGCAAAAGTTTCCTCCCATTTTATAGGTTGTCTGTTTATTCTGTTGATAGTTTATTTTTCTGTGCAGCAACTGTTTAGTTTAATTTGATCCTGCTTGTTAATTTTTGCTTTTGTTGCAATTGCTTTTGGCATCTGTGTCATGAAATTTTTGCCCATTCCTATGTCCAGAATGCTATTGCCTAGGTTGTTTTCCAGGGTTTTTATAGTTTTGGGTTTTACATTCTAGTCTCTAATCCATCTTGAGTTAATTTTTGTATATGGTATAAAGAAGGTGCCTAATTTCAATCTTCTGCATATGACTAGACAGTTATCCCAGCACCATTTATAGAATAGAGAGTCCTTTCACCATTGCTTGTTTTCGTCAACTTTGTCCAAGATCAGCTAGCTGTAGGCGTATAGCCTTATTTCTGGACTCTCTATTCTGTTCCATTGGTCTATGTGTCTGTGTTTGCACAAATACCATGGTCTTTTGGTTACTGCAGCCCTGTAGTATAGTTTGAAGTCAGGTGGTGTGATGCCTCGTTTTTTTCCTTTTGCTTAGGATTGCCTTGGCTATTTTGGCTCTCTTTTGATTCCATATGAATTTTTAAATAGTTTTTCCTAGTTCTGTGAAGAACGTCATTGATAGTTTTGCAGGAATAGCACTGAATTTGTAAATTGCTTTGCGCAGTATGGCCATTTTAAAGATATTGATTCTTCCTATCCATGAGCATGAAATGTTTTTTTCCATCGGTGTCATCTGCTTTTTTTTTTTTCCTTTGAGCAGTGGTTTGTAGTTCTGCTTGTAGAAATCTTTCACCTTCCAAGTAAGCTGTATTCCAAGGTATTTTATTCTTTCAGTGGCAATTGCAAATGAGATTGTGTTCTTCATTTGGCTCTCATCTTGGCCATTATTGGTGTATAAGAATGATAATGATTTTTGTACATTGATTTTATATCCTGAGACATTGTTTGTCAGCTTAAGGAGCTTTTGGGGCGAGATTATGGGGTTTTCTAGGTATAGAATCATATCATCTGCAAACAGGAATAGTTTTACTTCCCCTCTTCCTATTTGGATGCGCTTTATGTCTTTCTCTTGCCTGACTGCCCTGGCCAACATGATGTTGAATAGGAGTGGCGAGAAAGGACATCTTTGTCTTTTGTGGGTTTTCAAGGAGAATGCTTCTAGCTTTTGCCCATTCAGTATGATGTTGGCTGTGGGATTGACATATATGGCTGTTATTATTCTGCGGTATGTTCTTTCAATACCTACTTTAGTGAGAGTTTTAACATGAAGGGATGTTAAATTTTATTGAAAGCCTTTTCTCTCTCTGTTGAAATATTCATGTGGATTTAATTTCAATCTACTTCTGTCTTTAATGTCTCTTTTGTTTCCTATAAATAATTTCTTATTAGGTCTTAATTTTTTATCAAATCTGAAAATCTCTGCATTCTAATTAAAGTGTTTAATCAATTTACTTTAAATAGGATTTAAACAATCCAAGGATTGTTGAAATCATTGGATTTTATTCTGTGATTCTGGTATATTTTTCCACTTTGCACATCTCTTTTCGATTTGCTCCTCTATTGCTCTTTTCTTCTCATCTTTTGCTTGAATTAAATTTTTTACATTCCATTTTATTTTGTACGTTGTCTTCGTAGATATATCTCTTTTAATTTCTTTAGTGACTTTACTAGGATGTTATCTTATGTTATCTTAATCTATCAAAGTCTAATCAATATTGCAACACCAGCCAGGCATGGTGGCTCACACCTGTAATCCCAGCACTTTGGGAGGCCGAGGCGGGCAGATCATGAGGTCAAGAGATCGAGATCATCCCGGCCAACATGGTGAAACCCTGTCTCTACTAATTTAATTTGTTGTGGCACTATTCACAATAGCAAAGACTTGGAACCAACCCAAATGTCCAACAATGATAGACTGGATTAAGAAAATGTGGCACATACACACCATGGAATACTATGCAGCCATAAAAAATGATGAGTTCATGTCCTTTGTAGGGACATGGATGAAATTGGAAATCATCATTCTCAGTAAACTATCACAAGGACAAAAAACCAAACACCGCATGTTCTCACTCATAGGTGGGAATTGAACAATGAGAACACACGGACACAGGAAGGGGAACATCACACTCTGGGGACTGTTGTGGGGTGGGGGGAGGGGGGAGGGATAGCATTAGGAGATATACCTAATGCTAAATGACGAGTTAATGGGTGCAGCACACCAGCATGGCACATGTATACATATGTAACTAACCTGCACATTGTGCACACATACCCTAAAACTTAAAGTATAATAATAATAATAAAAAATAATAATAATACAAAAATTAACTGAGCTTGTTGGTGTGTGCCTGTACTGTAGTCCCAGCTACTTGGGAGGCTGAGAATTGCTTGAACTGGGGAAGCAGAGGTTGCAGTGAGCCAAGATTGTGCCACTGCACTCCAGCTTGGTGACGGAGCGAGACTCCATCTCTCTCTCTCTTTCTTTCTTTCTCTCTCTCTCTCTCTATATATATATATCTCAACATCATACGTCATATTTTATACCTTCGCTTTCACGGTTACTATTTCATACTTCCCACTTTTTATTTAACTGCAGACGTTTTACACTTCCCCATTTCCAACTTCCCACTTCACATTGCCAAGTAGCACTTATGGAACATTCCCACACAGACTTCAGGGACCTTCCTTTGCACATCTTTCTCCTTTCTTGTTGCCTGACCTGCAGGATCCAGAAATTTCAGCTGCCCAAAATTCTAATCTCTGTATCCTGAGATTAGATACATGAGCAAGACTATCTCATGTTTTGCTTACACCTCAGTTCACTGCACTGTTTTTGAAAAACTGCTCCAGTAAATGAACGGGGATGTCCTGGAACTCAGTTATATGCTTACCACCTCTAATTATCACAGTTATCTAGTTGGCAATACCTGAAAAAAGTTTCCTCAAAAAATTTGTTTAATTTATTTTAATTGTCTGTATTGGGAGAGCTATTACTAGTTACCGTCATAGCCAGAAACAGAAGTCTATTTTAGCCAGAGAATTTTGAAGACTTTAAAAAAACATGATCTTTGTCTACCTCCTTTTTGCAATAGACCTAACAAAATAGAAGACTAAATTTTAGTAGCAGAAAAAAAGATTGAATTTGTTTTTCAAGCCTATAGTATTTAATGTCTTTAATAAGTAAAGTATAACTATATTTATAGATTCATAAATACATTAGATAATATTATAATTAGATTATCTATATTAGAACTAATCTATTAGATTAGATTATATATGTATTAGATTACTTCATAGTTAAGTAGCTATCTTACTTCATAGTAAGAGTAGCTATCCTCTTAAGCCTGCTACTCACCCTGTCTGATGCCCAGATTTCTCTATGCTCTTTCTGGTTAAGAGTGGTAATATCTGAGGACTCTTCCAGGAAATCTTTAGAATTAAACAAAATAACCTCTAAAATGTCCTCAGAGACATAATATAAAGAACACTATTTTACAATGTTATTAGCATGATCTCCTATTGATATTAAAGATATAGAGTTTCTGGGCTTAAAGACACTGTGAAAACTAAAATTGTTCTCATATAATATAAAAAAAAAGTGTCTTAGTGCATGTCTCTACTAGGCAGTTCTGCAAGTAGACCATATAATACTTACTGTGGAAAGCAATTAGAAATTCAGATGCTAATCAGTACAGCTTAACTTTTAAAAAGCACGCAAAAATTGAGGAAAGCCTTGTTAATTTTCTTTCTTTCTTTTTCAGATAATGAAATTTAATAATGACGGCTCAAGTCATTTTTACATTACATAGAATTGGAATGAAATGGGGAATTTACCTTGGCTGTAGCATTAAGAATGGTATTCTGTCATAATCAACTTTTACAAATACTGATCTGACTAGAATAAATCACCTATTCATTATTACATTAGGAAGAGCTTTGACTCTCACCCCATGTGATAGCCTTAAGCCAGTGCTTATCCATGATTGCATTCTTAAATGCTTTCCTAGCAAATACCATGGTGTAGCATTCACTGTGCTACAATAGAAATACACTATGTGCTTTATATGGTATTTCAGAGCATCATAGTACCAAACTATATGAAGATAACTGGAAATATAAGTCTTGGGCAATTTCCCCAGACAACTGGAAATTACTAATCTTTGTGACAGTTTCCATGTTGGTATAGCTCTTCACTGGTGTGATTTGATACTCTGATCATGAGTTGTGAGTTATAATAATAACAACAGGCCAGGCGCGGTGGCTCAAGCCTGTAATCTCAGAACTTTGGGAGGCCGAGGTGGGCAGATCCCCTTAGGTCAGGAGTTGGAGACCAGCCTGGCCAACATGGTGAAACCCCATCTCTACTAAAAATACAAAAAAATTAGCCGGGCATGGTGGCCCATGCCTGTAATCCCAGCTACTCGGCCGGCTGAGGCAGGAGAATCGTTTGAACCTGGGAGGCAAAGGTTGCAGTGAGCCGAAATCACACCACTGCACTCCATCCTGGGCGGCAGAGCAAGACTCTGTCTCAAAAAATAATAATAATAATAATAATAACAACAACAACAATAATTGTTGGCTATTAATAGCATTATAATTGAGATTTTACTTAATCACTTTGCATTTTCTTATGTAATTTGCATTTGTGTTGAGCTTTAATCACAGCTACCATCTTGGAAAGTAGGTACCACTCAATGCTCAAGTAACATATATTATGAGGAAATTGAAGCTCAGGGAAGTTATATGACTTGGCAAAATTCACACAAGTTAGAAGAAATAGATTTAAGACAGAAACCCAGGACTCTGTGACTCTAAATGCTAAACATTTAATGATTTAATTACCCTACCTCACTGATAGGGTTTGGATGTGTCCCCACCCAAATCTCACCTTGAATTGTAATAACCCCCACATATCAAGGGTCCTGACATGTGGAGATAATTGAATCATGGGGGCAGTTTCCCCCATACTGTTCTTGTAGTAGTGAATAAGTCTCATGAGATCTGATGGTTTTATAAATGGTAGTTCTCCTGCACAAGCTCTCTTGCCTGCAGCCATGTAACCATGTAAGATGTGACTTTGCTCCTCACTCGCCTTCTGCCATGATTGTGAGGCCTCCCCAGCCATGTGGAACTATGAGTCAATTAAACCTGTTTCCTTTATAAATACCCCAGTGTCAGGTATGTCTTTATTAGCAGCGTGAGAACAGACTAATACAGTCACTTATTGTTGTATAGTAGTATTTACTCATTTATGTAGGATTTCCACATATGCTGCCTTGCTGCCCCCCTTTAATCTTCATATAAAATCTCTGAGACTTGATGCAAAAAACTCGAAAATTAAGACTTGATCAAAGTACAATAGCAATTAAGGAGGAGAGCCAGAAAACGAACACAGTTTTGTCAAACGACAGGCCAGGTGCTCTTTCCAGTAATTCATATTATCTCCCTGACATCAATCTTTCGAGGCTTTTTACTCTAACCCATAAACCTCTATCACAGTTCATTCTAGCATATTTTCTCTAGAGGAAATCAGAAAAATTGAGTTCCAGGGTTAAGGGAGTGGACTTCCATCACAGTATATTCTTCAGGCATAATTTTAGTTTAAACATAGAATTGTTAATACAATAAAATGTAAAGCCAACATTAAGAGATTTTGTCCTCATCCATCAAGTGTATGATTAATTAGTTCATGTATTCATCCATATAGACCTCTATTTAGCATATGTTTGCTATGGTTTGAATTTGTTCCTACCAAAACTCATGTTAAAATTATATTCACAAAGTGGCAGTGCTTGTGTTGAGACCCAGTTGGAGATGTTTGGGTCATGGGGGCAAATCCCTCATGAATGGCTTGGTGCCCTTCTCATGGTAGTGAGTGAGTTCTCATTCTGGCAAGACTGGATTAGCTCCTTTGAGAGTGGGTTGTTATAAAGCCAGGATGCCCCTCAGGTTTTGTCTCTTTGCACACGTCCATTTCCCCTTTGACCTTCTCTATCATGTTATGATGCAGCAAGAATGTCCTCACTAGAAGCCAAGGCCTTTAACTACCAAGCCCTCAAAGCCACTAGTTAAATAAACCTTTAAAAAAATTACCCAGTCTCAGGTATTCTGTTATATCAACACAAAATGGACTCTGACAGAAAATTGGAACTTTTGGAGTTAGGTGTTCTATAAAGATACGTGAAAATGTGGATTCAGCTTTGGCACTGGGTAATGGACAGAGGTTACGAAAGTTTGGAGGAACAGGCTACAAAGAGATCACATTGCAGTGAATGGAATATTAAGAGCTCTGGTGAGGACTCGGAAAAAGGCAAAAACACCAGCAAAAGTTTGGAAGAGATTGCTTAATTGGTTTTGACCAAACTGCTGGTAGAAATGTGGACAAAAGTAAGGGGTATTTATTTTGAAACTGGAACAAAGATCACCCTTGTTATACAGTTGCAAAGAACATGATTGCATTGTGTCCATCCCTAGGATATTGAGAAAGGCTGAACTCAAGAAGGATCAACTGGGATACCTGCTGGAAGAAATTTCTGAGCAGGAAAATGATCAAGAAGTGGCATGATTGCATTGACTAGCTTATGCTCAGTCACGGCAGGAAAGAAATGAGCTAACAGCAGAATTTATAATTAAAAGGAAAGCAGAGCACAAAAGTTTGAAAAATTCACAGCCTGGCTGTGTGGTAGAGAATCAGTGTTTTCAGGAGAGAAATCTAAAGGTGTGGCCTAGGGATTGCTTGCTAAAGAGATTAGCAAAAGAGAAGAGCCAGCCAGGTGATAATTGTTAGAAAAATGGAAAAAAGGCCCTGAAGGCATTTCAAAGATCTTCAAGGTTGCCCAATCCATCGCAGGCCCAGAGGCCTAGGGCAACACATTGATTTTGGGGAACAGGCCCAAGGTGCTGCTGCCCTCCCATCTTTGGATGCTGCTCCCCCATCCTCACCTCTCCAGCTAAAGCAGCCATGGCACAAATGGCCCCAGGTACAGCTTGGCTGTTGCTCTGGATAGCACAGACAGTAAGGCAGCTTCCATGTGGTGTTAAGTCTGCAAGCCCACACAATGCAAGAGCTATTGAGGT
The DNA here is from genome assembly GCF_028885625.2 of Pongo pygmaeus. Classification (NCBI taxonomy): domain Eukaryota; kingdom Metazoa; phylum Chordata; class Mammalia; order Primates; family Hominidae; genus Pongo; species Pongo pygmaeus. The sequence continues at coordinate 146,940,659 of NC_072396.2, read as the reverse complement.
GTGACTTCCTCTACTGCGATTTCAGATAATGTACAGAAAAGCATGCAGGCCCAGGCAGAGATTTGTCAGAGGAGCAGAGCCACTGCAGAGAGCCTCTACTAGGGCAATGCTAAGCAGGAATGTGAGGTCAGAGCTGCCACAGAATATCCTCAGGATAATGTCTGTGGGAGCTACAGAGAAGAAGCCACCACAGGGACCCCAGAATGGTAGAGCCACTGGCAGCATGTAACATCAGCCTGTAAAAAAAAATCCATGTTGGCAGCATGAAGCAAAGCCATGGCAGAGGGGCTACCTCAGGTCTTGGCAGCTCACCCCTCACATCGGTGTGTTCAGGAAGTAGAACATAGAGTCAAAGGAGATTATTCTAGAGCTTTAAGATTTAGTATCTGCCCTGCTGGGTTTAGGACTTGCATGAGGACTATGATTTCTTTATTGTGGTCAGTTTCTCTCTTTGGAATAGGAATGTTTAGCAAATATCTGTCCCACCATTGTATCTTGGAAGTAAGTAAGTTGCTTTTGATTTTACAGGCTCATAGCTGGAATAAGTCAGCCTTGAGTCTCAGCAAGGTTTTAGACTTGGGACTTTTGAATTGGAGCTGGAACAGGTGAAGACTTTTAGGACTATTGTGATGGAAGAATTGTATTTTCTATGTGAGAAGGACTTGAGTTTGGGGGGACTAGAATTAGAATGCAATAGTTTGGATATAGTTTATACCCACAAAACCTCATGTTGAAGTCTGTTCTCCAATATGGTAACGCTGGGAGGTGGATCTAGTGAGAGGTGTTTGGGTCGTGGGAGCAGATCCCACATGAACGGCTTGGTGTTATTCTTGCAGTAGTGAATTCTCGCTCTAGCAAAACTGAATTAGTTCCCATGAGAGTGGGTTGTTATAAAGCCGGGGTGCCTCTTAATTTTTGCCTCTTCACATGTGCCTGCTTCCCCTTTGACCTTTCCATACTGTTATGATGCGGCACAAAAGCTCTCACCAGAAGCCAGGGCCATGCCTTTGAACTTTCTAGCCAGCAGAAGCATGAATAAAATAAACTTTTTATTCTTTATACATTACCAAGCCTTGTGTATTTTGTTATAGCAACACAAAGCAAACTAAGGCACCAACCTTGTCCCAAATGTTCTAGCAGTTACTGAAGCAAAGTTACTCTAGTTGAAGAGACCAATAAGAAAACAGAAAGTTACAGCATGCAATCTGTGATATATTAAAATATATACTAAGTGTATAAGGCATATAAAGGAAGGTGTAATTACAGCTGATGGTGGATAGGAATGTAGACAATCAAAGGAGGCTTCACAGAAGATGTGATATTGAACAAAATTTTAAAGAGTGAATTTAATTCTCACAGGTAAGGAGGGTAGGCATATATTGCAGGTAAAGAAAATAGAATTATTAAAGGCTTAAAGATTAAAAAATTTATAACACATTCAGGAGCCCTGTATAATCTAATTTCCATGGAGTCAAGAAATGTGTCTAGGAATGAAAAAGATGAACCTGGATATGTAGATTACATATGGTAAAGGACCATATGGTGAAGGACCTTGGTGAAGGACAGATGGTGAAGGACCTTGGCAGTCATGTTAAGGAGCCTGAATTTTATATTGATACAGGAACAATGGAAATGACATGATCAGATGTGTGTTTCTGCTGGTTTAAATGGAAGTGTGGAGTTTTAATTACCCAGGGGAAACAGTGAAGGCAGGGAGACAAATTAGCAAACTATTTCATGTATCCAAATGGGATACAATGAAAGCCTGAATTAACAAAGTGGTAGTGGAAGATTTGAGAGATGGTAAAATGGTGAGTTTGGCAGGAATTATGATAGGCTGAATGAGGGGAAAGAAAGAAAAGGATTCTGGAATTCCTTGCAGTTTTCTGGTTTGGGTAACAGGGCAGAGTTATTTCTCTTCAATAAAATGTTAAATATCAACTATGGCCTTTGTGAATAGTTAAACAAATTAGGGTACCCGTACTATATTTTGTATAAGGAGAGTGAGAGGTGCACAGCTTTACAAATTAGTCCATATGTCACGTAACTATGAGGAGTGATATTTGAATCTGATGGAATAAACTTTGTATTATCTAAAGATTCTGGAATTGGGATGAATACAATGACTGATGAGTCCTTTTGTCTTTCTTGTTTGAGTGGATGATGTGATCATTGTTTATATAACAGATATTTGCCTTATAATAAGTAGAAGTGTAAAGATGTTGTATGTAGTTAGAAGTATGAGAATGAATGCTGAATGACAAAAGTACTATGCCATTACAGGGCCTGTTCGCCTTCATATTCATTCCTCACATTTCTCCTTTCTCCTTTCTCCTTTCTCCTGCTCTGTTCCATATGGCAAATGCTGAGGGAGTAACTTCTGAAATCTGTTTCCCAGGTTCCATTGATAGCTGACATCCGTCTGGGTTCAGCTAATAAGAGGCACTGACAGAACACTGGAGAGTACGAAGTGAGCAGAAACCAGAGTATTACTCTCTTTGTTTCAAATAAGATCTCAAGTAGCAATTGCATCTCCTCTGTGGCTTTAGTTCTCCCTTTAATTCTAGTTTTAGCCGGGTAATTTTATCTCTTGGGATTTGATAGCCCTGCCACTTCCCTTTGTCCTCTGGCCTTGGGCTGTTGTGACTTCTGATGTTGCTAACTTTGGCTTATCTTACTGTCCACTCTTTGACTTCCCAGTTCTTCTTTTATCCATGAAAACAATTCTGTACATTCGTGTTTTGCATTCAATATTCATGTGCTTTCTGTTTGTTTTTTCAGATTAAATTGGCACTGATACTAATGGTCAATAATGCCAAATGCCACAGCGTAATTAGAGAGAAAATAACTGAGAAGAAACTAATGGGTTGGACCATTAAGTCCTTGATGGCCTTTGGGAAAGCAGTTTCAGGGGAAAGCCAGATTGTTTTAGAATGAGAAGATAATCAGTAAGGAATTGAAAGCTGAAAACAGAAGTAGCTTTTCCATAAAGTTTAGCAATAAAGAGAGTTGATATAGTAGTATGACAGGTAGGCCAACTCACAGGAATATTTTATGTTATACTACATTATATGTTATAAATTCAATTAGATACTTTGGACATAAAATGTATGCATTCAGAATTGCACAGCCTTTGAGAAACACAGATTTATTGGTCTCAAAACACTGACATGTGATCATTTGCTCCAGTGCATTACCTTCCAACAGAGCTAGATTTAGAGCATCTCCGAGGAAAACCTAGGTTCTAAAAATCTCTCACTATTTGTGTCAAAAGTAGAGTGTGCCTGCCAAGAAAGCAATACAATTTCAGGATGTATTAATATGTTTTCCACATCAAGGAAGGCATAATAAGGTCATAATACTCTGTACAGATGGGATTATATTTAGGAATGTGTCTTCCATCCTCAGCAGCCCATTTCCTAAGGAAGATATTAATACATTTGAGAATATCTTAAGGAGAGCAACCCAGATGTCTTACCATATGAATAAGAGTTAAGGTAACTAAGTGGAGAGGTTTGGACTGAAGTAAAAAAGGTTTAAGGTGCTCATCAAATAAAGAACATAAAATGATGTCATTTCATAATTGAGGGCTTGTTATGTGTAATAGGTGTTGGGAATTAGCATATGATGAGTACCTACTGGGTGATAAGTACTTTGTTAAGCATTTTAATTCTCACAGAAACTCCTTGAGGTAATTACTGTCTCCACTCTAAAGACGAAAAAATTTAAAGCTCAGAGTGATTACGAAACTTATTTAAGGTCTCACAGCTGTTAAGGAGGCTGGATATAAACTCAGAAGAACACGTATTTCTTTCACTACATCATAATAAAGATGAAATGAGTTAAAGTTATATGAAATGAATTGAGTTGGTATCAATATCACATGTTGGCTTCAGACTTTGACCTCAAATGGAAACCACAGGAACTCTCTTTTTCAATTAACCCCTTTTCTCAATCCCACTGCAGCTAAAAAAAAAAAAAAAAAAAAGCAACTGAGAAAAAAATTGGTCAAAACCCTATCCCTCCCCCAAAACAAAAAAGTTAGAGTGGGAGAAATAAAGACCATAAATATCATGTTTAGAAATTCAATTTGACTAGGGACAAAGGAATCTTGGATTCCTGTCTCTTGATTGCTTGCATCCCTTTCCATTCATGGGGCTGGCTGGTGCAGTACAAGCTTCTCCGCCACTGTCCCACCCTACTTCCGTGAAGCAAAGGGGCAAGGATACCTGTCACACTGCCTTTGTCCTTGAGTAAAATGAATATCATGGTTCAATTTTATCCAGGTACCTCTCAAAGCCTACCTTCACCCCTTCCTTTAGACCCTTATTCTTCATTCTACATCTTTCTTCCCCCTCTACCAGATTACACCAATAACCTGCACATCAAAGTTAACTGTTCTTGCATCATGCCACCTTAGGTTTCTGCTTTCTAGTTTCTGAATTTATAACTCAGTAGTTGTATAAGCCAAATTGTACACATTTTCCTTCTAGGCCAATAGACGAATTGCAACATGGTCATTCCACAGAAAATATCTTAACACATAGTAACTACTTTGTTCTCAGGAAATGTATATTGAACTGACATTAATGAATCAATTGCTGAGAATTCCAGAAACACTGTCAGATGTACTCTGGACTGGCAACCTAGCTCAATTTTTAACAGTATTTTTTTTTGTCAGAAAATTATTTCTAGTATTTTTCCTAAATCTCTCCTGATGCAATTTATACTCCATTCTCCTTGTTCTGTCCTAAGAGAAGATTGAGACCAGCTGTTGAGCATTATCTGTGTAATATAGCTCTTTATACACTTAAAGACCATTATTAAATTCCCTCTTGGCTTTCTTTCTATTTTCCAAGCTGAACAGTCTCAGTTCTATTAACCTTTCTTTATAGCGCTGATTTTCTAATGATTAAATCATCTTGGTAACAGTCCTCTGAATCCTTTCCATGTTCCACAAATCTCTTCATCCACAGAGCTCCAAACTGGATACATTTTTACAAAGGATCAAGACAATCCTAAATGTCAGGACAAAATTCTTTCAAAATCGTGGGTTATATAGATATTCTTCACTATAGAATAGTGTATAGACTCTCAAACAGTGAATGAATCCATCTGGCCCCTTAGCATCCACAGCTTAGCCAAGCTAGGCTGTTCTCCACTTTTTTTCTGCATATGCAGTAACTCTTGGACAATGTCAAACATGTTTGGGAAGAAAATTTTCATGAAAAAAATTATGATATGTTGATATTAGTATAATTTGTAATTTGAGAATACTGTAGACTTTGACTTACATATTTAGTATTTATTTGATATTATAAGTTTGTGGCTAACCCATGGCTTATTTAGTGATTTTTCTGTTAGTTCTGTATTCAGAAGCTTTTTCTCACTACCTCTACTGCCGCTATTTTGGTATAAGCCATGGCACCTGTCAACTGGATTACGTCAATTCCCACCCACCGATCTCCTTGCCTTCACTTTTGCCCTTCTGGAGTACATTCTCAATAGAGCAGTTGGAATGATCCTATTAAAATGTCAGTCAGATGATGTCATTCATTTATTGAAGCCTCCGCAATGGCTTCCCATTTGTCCCACAGTATGACCAACAATAAGGCCGATAATATCCTATTGATCTGTCCTTCTATTACCTCTTTAACCGAATTTCTTACTACCTAGATTTGTTCTTCTCTCACTCTACTACAGCCTCACTTACCTCCGCGCAGTTATTCAAACCTCTGAACCACACTTCTGCCTCAGAGCTTTTGCCTTTTCTCATACCCAGAACATGCCTGTCCTACTTATCCACATAGCTCTATCCCTCATATCAGTTAAGTCTTTATTCAAATGTTACTTTTTCCATGGCCCAAGACTTAATCATCCTGTTTAAGTTTAAAAACTACCACAAGCAATTCTAGTCCCTCTTATTCTGTTCTATGTTTTGTCTACATAAATTATTACCTTCAAACACATTACGTAATAACTTTTCATGTTTATTGTCCATTTCTACTCACTAGAATTGAAGCTTTGCTGCTGTATCATAGTGCCTAGAACAGTATCTGTCATCTGTTACACATTTTTGAATGAATGAATGAATGAACAAATATTTATTATTTGCCAGGAACTGTTGACCAGTGATTTATAACACACAGACACACACACAAACACAGACACGAACTCACACATTTTTACCCTATGAGGTAATAGAAACTGAGTGTTTAAATTTAATTGTAAAATATGCATTGAGGTTTTACTATCTAAAACCATGTGCTAACTGTTTTGCAAGTACAGGAAAGCCTATGGCGTGTTTTCTCAGAACAAATGTCTGAAAAATATCGTACAGAAACCAAATCCCTAACGTCAGGTGACAGGCTTGAGGATTGCTTAGGGTAGAGTCACAATTTTCTGAAGTTGATGCCACAGAGGACAAATTTATCTATCAAAAGTTTGGTCTTTAATATACCTAACAGAAAGAGAATACTCAACTTGCTGAGTATTTACATCTACAGCATTCTGCAACATACTGTCATACATCTTTCCCTATATATAGTGCCAGTGTCTGCCCCTAATAGTGCATTGGTGTATAATTTTCAATGCAACTTTACTGTTGGTGGATTTTAGCATTTTTTTTAACTTGTTATCACTAATTTCATGGAAGAAAATTTTACTCTGTGGTTACTCTTGTTTCCCTTTCTTTTTGTATTTGCAAATATTAAATTTCTCTAAATTTATTTATTATCTGTGTTTTCTCTTCTGTCCAATTCTAAGAGACTTAAACAATATTACACATTTGAAATTTCTTGCCTAATATAATAAGCAAGGCCTAAGGGCAATTCTTCCAAGTTTCTGGATGTCCTATGAAATCTGTTCTAAAAACCAGTCAGTATTTAATTGCACTTTTTAAAATAACCAAAAGGGTATAATTGGATCATCTGTAACACAAAGGATAAATCCTTGAGGGGATAGATACCCCATTTTACATGATGTGATTTTTACGCATTGCGTCCCTGCATCAAAACATCTCATATACCGCATAAACATATACACCTACTATGTACTCACAAAAATTAAAAAGAAAAAAAATTTTTAAATAAAATAAAAATCAGAGGTTAATAGTACATTCATGCCAACCTCAGTATCAACAAGTCATGGCTATTTTATTTTTAGTGATTCAACTCACACTAGTTCATCTATCATATTTACGATGTGCATTGCAAATCAAGCTTTCTTTACCTAGGTGATGTCCAATCGCAAACCAAGTAGTCTCTCTGCTTCTGTACACTGTGAGCACATCATTTCTACAGCACTTCTACCCTCTGCTGATGTGGAAAGCAACACTCCTATCAGGATTCTGGAGCTGTATTCATCTGACCTCATGGGACAACAATCATCAGATAGTTAAGGCTAAATAGCATATCAAATCTTCCCTTCCGAAGGTGTGAACAGTAAAAAGAGCATGCTAGGAGAAGCCAGATTGCTGGAAATTAATGCTCAACTATTTGTAAACCTACAAGGAAATTTTTTGCCATATAACTGTGTCCTTAGAGTAATTCAAATGAAGAACAAAATAACTTATTTGAAACTCAATCATTGAGATTGTTTTTAATATGGCAAATTTTCAAATGTAGTTTCTCCTGTAATACCTCTGCACTTTAAGTAACCATTGTTTATTCATCATCATAATGTAATTAACGTTCAAATGATCCGTCCCCTCACAACACCTTCATCTATAGTCAGACATATATCAAACCACAGTTAGAGACAAGGGATTAGCTTTTGCAGCCTCCACAGCTGAGCAAGGACTCAAAAATCAATCTGCTGATGCTGAGGCCATTCTGTTAATGCAAAGTAGAAAATGGCCAGGGACGCAAAAGTGGCGTGTGCCGCCCCTCGGCCCCACACACACACATATACACACACACACGCACGCACACACACACATCTCAGCTTGTATTAGCTAGCTCCTTGATGGCCATATGTTTGCCACTTCCACCTCCCTCCCTCCCGCCATCACTTGACAAATGTATATAATGAATGACTAATCGTATGCCCACAAACCTAATTTTTTTGTCACAAGCTTTGAGGTTACCTCTACTTTTCCCTTTGAACTGAAGTTTCATATACCCTTGTCTTTGCTTCCAACTTTGAATGCCATCTGCTAATACAGAAGATATTTGCCACAGCATTTCAGTGCCTCACTCATTTTGCTGCCTGTCTGACATAATTATATAGATCATTAGGAAGGTCAGTCACACTCCTTCATCTCTTTCCACATGTGTTGGCTTCAGGTGTTCTATCAACTTGGGCCAAGACTTTGCCACCTTGTGTTATGCCATGATATGTTTACCACCCAGACTGGCCTATACCATGCTTCTCTCTTTTCCTGATACAACCTCTGAGAACGAAGTATTTTCTCTCTATTTCTCTTTGCCTTCCACATAGTAATACTTAATCATAGTAACTATGTTAATAAAAATATTTACTAAAAATGAATATTTTGGCAAGAGATTTTGAGAGTATGGCAATGATTTTCGTCCCCCTCCTCTCCACTTCACGCTTCACTCAAAGTCTATGAATGAGACTCCCAGGTCATGCAGAGGAGCAAGGGCAGGGAGGAGGAGGAGAGTTAAGTGGAAGAGTGTTTCTCAGCTCCCCAGAAAAACTACTCGGTGCAGCACTGTTGCTCTCTCTGCTGTTGGAAAAACCCCCTCATTTCCTTTCACATAGGATAAAACTAAGTACCTCAGGCCTAGCTAAGTGTATTTGTTTTGTAATCATGAAATGTGATAGCCCTTCATTCCCATTTTGATGCCTTGGTTTAAGCCTGTAGTTGTGAGGCACTTATAGTATGTTGCATTGGTTTATAATCTAGTTTATGGGCGCTATCTGCAGAAATTGGGATCTCTTTCAACCCCACCTGGGAATAGGCTTGGGCAGCTCTCCAGGCTTCTCGCTATTGAAAGCGGGCACCAGATGCTTGGCTGTGCTCAAGAGAGAATGCCAGGAGGAGTTTTCTCAGCGAACTCACATTGCCTTTCTCTTTGGGTGCTGGAGGCCTGTCAGAAACAACATAGGCCTGGAAAACAGAAAGGGCCATCAGCAGAAACACACAGGAATTTTATCAGTATCCCCCAACCCCCAAAGCAAAGAGGCCTATTCAAGATCTGAAGGAATAGTACTGAATAAGGCAAACAAATTCATGGTGTAGGGGAGTGGAGCTGGGAGATTAATGGAATTCCAGTGAAAAAATCCCCATCCCCAAATGGTATTTTGGGGAGCATTTAACAAATCGTGCTCTTTGCAGTACATGCTTCGCTGGGACTTGAGAGCAGAATGTGGGTGAGAGCACAGAGCAATACTGTGCTCACATTTATGGCTGACATTTGGCTGTGTAAATGATGCCCTGTGACACATAGTAAGGGCCTAGATTCTGAAGGTACAACTCAACACCATTTTTTGACAATTGTTTCATGCTGAACAGGTAAAGGGTATTTTCTGTTTTTTGTTTTTGTTGTTGTTTTTAAATTTGTGTGTGCGAGAGAGAGAGAGAGAAACAGAAAGAGCTGCAGAGAGAGATTGGATAGATCTGTTTTATTATCTTGTATTTTCTGAATACTCTCAGAATATTTTTAAGAGTGAGACTAAGTACCTTTCTATACTGAATTTTTAATCAATCTAAAGAAGAAGTATAGAAACCAGACACACCATGAAACATAGAGTATCTTAAAACACACTGGAATGTAGAAACACCAAATATAATAGAAGAAACAAAGAGAGATGAATGAGCAGTGAGGCAGATGACAAAAGAAAAAAGAGATGTGGGGAGACAAGGTCAGCTGGCAGCTTTCCAGTCCCAGCATGCCCATAAAACAGAAATTCAGATGCTCACGGTGTTTTGTCCCTCTTCTCAAGTCCCTCCTTGCTTCCTATAGACGATTGGCCTTTTATTTTGCAGGGCCAGTGCAGCCTGCATCCGCACTCCCTGATCCCATAGCTCAAGAGGAATAAAGAGGTATTTAGTGGACTACTGGGTCCTACAAGCACAGTTAAACTTCTTTCCCAACATCTAGTTTATTTTAAAATAGCTCTTTTATACCATCTGAGAAAAATTGGATAGCTTGGCTTTACAATAAATGGCTGTTAGTTTAGCAGTGCATGTCAGCAGTCAAATAAGAGGGTTTTCTGATGTACCATAACATGTATAGAAAATGGAAGTACCTCTGCATTTGCTTAGGAAAAAAGGTTAAGATGCTTGTTTTTAAGTGATGTTTACTCCAGGTCAATGATCCCTGTTATGAGTTTCAATATTATTTTTTGTGTTTTGCCTTTGTACTCTGGAGTGCGTTAGATGAATAGCCCTAGATATTTTTCCCCTAAACTCATGAAGAGAAATTTCTTATTTATTGAAATTTCCCTAATCCTTAAACTCTACATCCTTCTATCTGAAAGAGAAAGATTATTCTAGTTCCTGGAGTCAGAAACGTGATTTGATTCAAAGAAAAGCAATGACTCTGAACTTGTTTTGTTGTTGTTGTTCCTTTCTCTTGTTATGGTTAGGAATAACTAAGGCATGGGGGGTACATCCCATAATGCAAGCAGGGACACAGCTGCAGCTGATCCAATAGATTAATAAGATCTAGCTGGCTTGGAAAAATAATAAAATTAGAACTGCAAATTAAGTTTGAGAACTAAATCAATCTTTTGATTACTGGATTCAAGTTAAAGGGCACGAGGGAAAGCTTCATAATCTTCCCAGCACGTTGGACTGTTTCTAGTCAGGCATGCTAACTGCAGCATAATGCCACACTTCCTTTTATTAAAGTGTCAAATTCTATTCAGCTGGAAATTTTTGTAAACTCCAGAGAAGGTTTATAGTAAACACATGTGACCAACTCTTGGATTTATATCAATTAAATGAAATTTTGGCAGGTTGGATCACGCTTCTTCTGAAAGAGAACATGGTTCCCTTTTATATTCTCCTATATTGTACCTGCGTGACGTAAAAAAAGAGCATGTTTGTCAACTACAGCTTGGACTAAAATAAGGTGTGTTGGACAAAATTAGTGAACACTGAGAAAAGGAATAAAAAAAAAACACTGTGATATCCAAGCTTAAGGGCTCAGCTGTGTTTGCAAAAACATGCAACTGATGGTGATGTCCAACATTGCAGAACCCGTTGGTTTGTGTTTGATTGTCTTATACCTAATGAGAAAAAAATTCCAAAGAAGAACCAGCAATGACTAGTCTCAGAAACTGAATAAAATTTTCAAGAAATATGAACTTTGCTACTTTCATACCTGCATCTTATTTAGACACCAGTATATATATATGTGTATATATATGTATATGCGTGTATATATATATATATATATATATATATACACATTCTCCCAACAGAAGCAGGAAGGACATGGAAAGCTGGTTCCTACCAGTTTTTCAGAAGAGAAATTAAGACCCAGTAATTTACCCTTTAGAAGTTAAATGTAAACCAGACTATGCCTCTGAATCTCCAATAAAGCGCTTTATGTATATGTATAAATAAGTTACTGGAATTATCCAGGGACCAGCAACTATACTACCCATGCACAGTTTTACACAAAAATAAATGTCCTGGCTGGGGGCCGTGGCCCATGCCTATAATCCCAGCATTTTGAGAGGCTGATCATTTGAGGTCAGGAGTTCAAGACCAGCCTGACCAACATGGTGAAACCCCGTCTCTACTAAAAATATTTTTAAAAATTACCCAAGCGTGGTGGCACATGCCTGTCATCTCAGCTACTTGGGGGGCTGAAACAGGAGAATCGCTTGAACCCAGGAGGCAGAGGTTGCAGTGAGCCAAGATAGTGCCACTGCACTCCAGCCTGGGCAACAGAGAGAGACTCCGTCTCAACGACAACAACAAAATAAATAAAATAAATGTCCTTTCAGAGTCTGTACTAGATTTACAATTGAATTCATAATAATTTTTACCCATCTTTCATGACAACTTTATTGGGTTATAATCAACAAACCATAAAATTCACTTTTAGGTTGCACAATTTAGTGAGTTTTAGCATATTCACAGAGTTGTGCAAACACCACCACTATATAATTACGAATATTTTCATTGCTCCGAAAGAAACTCCTATTTTCTCCTCATCCATCCCCTGGTAACTACTAATCTACTTTTCATATCAATGGACTTACCTGTTCTGGACATTACATATCAATCGTACAGTATATGCTTTTCTTTGTATCTTGCTTCATGTCTGGTTTCTTTCAAATAGAAAAAATATTTTCAGTTCTTCCATATAGTACGTATCAGTACTTCACTCATATTTATGGCTGAATAATGTTCAGCCATAAATGGATGTATGAATACACATACATATATTCATACATATGTATTCATAATGTATGAACATACAACATACGTTTATTAAACAATTGATGAACATTTTGGTGGTTCTCACTTTCTGGCTGTTATGAATAATGATTCTATGAATAGTCACGTACAATTTTTTCTGTAGACATAAGCCTTCAGTTATCTTGGGTATATACCTAGACATGTAATTGCTGGGTCATATGGTGACTCTAGGGTTAATTTCTGAGGATACCAAATTGTTTTCCACAGAGACTACATAATTTTACATTCCCATCAGCAGCATATGATTGTCCCAGTTTATCCACATCCTCACCAACTCTTGTTATTGTCCCTCTCTTTTTAAAAAAATATTAACCATCCTAGCGGATCTGAAGTGCTATCTCATTGTGGCTTTAATTTACATTTTCATAATGACTAATGATGTTGAGCATATTTTTGTATGTTTTTTGGCCATTTGTATAGCTTCTCTGTAGAAATATCTATTCAACTCTTTTGCCCACTTTTAAGTGGGATTTTTGTTTTTCAGCTGTTGACTTGTAAGAGTTCTTTATATATTTTGGACACTAATCCTTTATCAGATATGAAATTTGCAGACACTTCCTTACCTTCTGAGGATTCGCCTTTTCACTTTCTTGATAGTGTGTTTTGATACACAACATTTTTAAATTTTGAGGAAGTTCAATTCATCAATTTTTTTCTCTGGTTATTTGTATTTTTGGTACATAGCTATGAAACTATTGCCTATTCCAAGATCACAAAAATTTATGCTGGATTCCAGTGAAATGCTGAATAGAAGTGGTGAGAGTGGATATCTGTGTCTTCTTTATGATCATGGTGATAAATCATTCAAAATTTCACTGCTATGATGTTAACTGGATTTTTTATGGATGGCCTTTTTTTAGATTGTTGCAGTGACCTTCTAGTCCTAGTTTGTTGAATATTTCTATCATGAAAGGTTTTGGATGTTTCAAATATGTTTTATGTGTGCTATAAAGATACTCATTTTTAATTCTGTTATTCTATTAATATGGTATATTACATTGATTGATTTTCATATGTTGAACCAAACTTGCATCCTGGGATATATACCACTTGGTTATTGCAGATATATAATCCTTTTTATATGTTACTGGAATCACATTTCTACTATTGTACTGAGATTTTTTACATTTATATTTATAAGAGATATTGGTTTGTTGTTTTCTTTTTCTGTGATATCTTCGGCTTTGGTATCAGGGTAACACTAGACTATTAGAGTGAGTTTAAAAGAATTGTTTTTGAAAGGCTTGGTCTTAAGTCTTCATTGTTTTATTTATTTATTTAACTTAAATATCTTTTTCTATGGAAAACATGGATTGAACTGGAGATCATTATGTTAGGTGAAATAAGCCAGGTACAGAAAGACAAACATTGCATGTTCTCACTTATTTGTGGGATCTAAAAATCAAAGTCTTGTTTAAATGTTTGGGAAATTCATCAGGGAAGCCATTTGTGCTTGATCTTTTCTTCATGGGAAGATTTTTGGTTATTAATTCAATGTCTTCGTTTTATAAGACCATTCTTATTTTTTATGTCTTCTCAGTTCATTTTTAGTAGTTTTTAAAAGATATGGTTTCTTTTAGTTCTTTGACCATTTTAAAAATAGATAATAGGTAAAATAGGCAATGTATTAGTCAGGGTTCTCCATATATATATATATGTGTATATATATATATGGAGAGAAGATCTCTTGAAGAAATTGGTTCATGCATTTATGAAGGCTGAGAAGACCCACAATAGGCCATCTGCAAGCAGAAGACCCAGACATGCTGGTAGCATGGTTCAGTCGAAGTCCAAAATCCTCAGAACCAGGAAAGCCAATGGTGTAACTCTCAGTCCAAGGTACAAGGCCTGAGAACCCACGGGCTGCTGGTGCAAGTCCAGAAGTCCAAAAGCCAGAGAACCTGGAGTTCTGATGATCAAGAGTAGGAGAAAAAAAGTTGTTGTCTCCAGAAAAGAGAGTGAGAATTTTCCTTCCCTCTGCCTTTTTGTCTTATCCCAACCCCTAGCTGATTGGATGGTCCCTGTTCACCTTGAGAATAGATCTTCCCCACTCAGTTCACTGACTCACACACACCATTCTCCCCTGGAACAGCCTCACAGACAAACCCAGAAATAATGCTTTACCAGCTATCTAGATATACCTTAATCCAGTCAAGTCAACATGTAAAATTAATGATCACAAGTGATTTGAAGTCTTTATCTGATAAGTATAACATCTGGGAATCCTCAGGATTCATTTTTATTCACTGCTTTTTTTCTTGTGTATGAGTTATGCTTCCTCGTTTGTTTATATGTCTCATAATGCTTTGTCAAAAACTAGATTTTTTTATTATACTTTAAGTTCTATTTTAAATAATATAAATAACAACTCCAGAAGTCAGGTTTTTCCATCTCCTTCCTCTTCCCCAACAGAGTTTACTGCTTTTTTCACTTCTTGTAATCACTGCGTGTTTGGTAATTTTTCTGAACTAATTCTGTAAAATTTGCATTCTTTGTCACGTGCGGCCATTGAAGCCGCTTCTTAGGTAACTTAGTGGTCAGCTAATGATTGAACAGAGATTCCCTGAAGGTCTGAAAACAAAGTATCTTTTAGTATTTGCTGAGGGGTTCTATTTGCATTTTGGAACATACTTTCAGCACTTATCCAGTTGAAAAATAACTCTGTCTTAGTCTCCATTTCCTGTTTGCTTAGAAACTCAAGGTCAGCCAGGGGTGAGAGACCTTCTCAGTCTTTCTCAGATATAAAATCATCCTTCGGGATGCACACATCCTTTGAAATGCACACATTTTACACATGCTTATGGTCTTCTAGATTCTTAGGAATACATTGGAGTTTTTTTATAGCCCCCTATGGACATTTCATTTTTGTTTTTCTTATTGAGTTTTCTTTTTCAGCCTTTTGCTCTTCCCAACTGATATAGCCACCTTAGAGAGCTGCCATTTTGTACAATTTTCATTGCTTGGTTTCAATAAACACTCTAGGAATAGGGCTATTTGCACAAAACAAGTTATGAATAAGGTCAAATAAAGATAAGCCCTAAAAATGGAGTTTATCAAGGAAATAACAGGTCAAATTATGGCAGTCTTCTGTGAAGATTCTTCCACTTCCAGTGGATGATAGACTTCTCATTTTCACAGCTTCCATAATTGTGAGACCATTGGTTTTCAAGGCTGTAGATAGAGAAATGAAGATGGGGCTAGGAAAAGTTAAAATTTCATAAAGCATACTGCCCTTACCATGACACATGATTTCTTTTAAATAAATGTTCCTCAGACTATTGCAAGACTACGGTTAATTTTCAGAGATCTGAAAAAGTTGATTTTGACATATTTTGCCAGTCCTCATTGCTTATATAGAGAAATCAATTTTCAAATGTTCTTATTTCACCAGAAATGCATCCCCCACATTCAGTCTAAATTTTAAGTGTTTTCTGTTTATATTATTGAAATTTTATATAAATGACAAGAATCCCTATTAATATTTTTCGCATATATAAGAGCCAAGGGATATTCAAACGAAGTAGTCAGACACTGTGATATTCAAAATAGGCATATACATTAAACACATACTTGACTAAAAGGAATGCATGCTAGGCCAACACTAAGGAGGCCTCCAATTATCCCTGACACCTATTATTATGCCACACCTATTGTTATTTTGGTGTTATCCACCACTGAAAACAATCTTTCCACCCTCTTAAGTGTGGTCTGGATCTAACTCACTTATAACAATTAGAATACAGAAGTGATGAAATGTCATTCCTGAAATTTGGTTATAAAAAGACTGAAATTTATACTTTGGATACTCTCTCTCACTTTGTCTTGCATCAGTTGCCTTGTGGGAAGCCAGCTGCTATGCCATGAGGCAATCTTTTGAAGAGATCCACATGTGAGGGACCAAGGTCTGCCAAAACCACATGAGTGAGTTTGGAAGTGAATCTTCCTTCCCCCATTAAAACTTTAGATGAGACTACATCCCAGTATACAGCTTGATTGTAATCTCATGAAAGACCTTGAGCCAGAGGCTCTGAAGTAAGCCACTCTCAGATTCCTAACTCTCAGAAAGTAAGACATAATAGCTTGTTGTTATAAGCCACTGAGTTTTGAAGTAATTTAATACACAGGAATCGATAATACACAGTGACTTTTGCAGATAGTATCTGATTTTCTATGACAGCAAGGGAATTATTATTCATGAAAGCATTGACTCAAAAGCTAGCTGACAATTAATTTTTAAACTTTTTTTCTGTTAACTAACAGTAAGAAAGAAAAAGAAGTCATGATTTCTGTATGCATTTTCTGCCCACAATCCTATGTTAATGATCCTTTGGATACAACCACAGTGTATTGATGAAAGAAAATCAAGAAGATAGAGAAGTCTAGTTTGAGTCCCTGGTGGAAGAACATTGAATTACACAAAATTGGGTTGGATCTCCTGGACAGCAGATATTTTGCTTAGAAGCTGCTATGGGTTGAATTATGTCCTTGCAAAATTTAAATGCTGAAGCCCTAATACCCAATGTGATGATATTTTGAGATGAAGTCATTGGGAGATAATCAGGTTTAGATATTGCTATGAATAAAATCAATATTGATTTTATTCATTATTTTAAGAAGCCAACTTTTGTTGATTTTCTCTATTCATATGTTTTTTATTTCACTGATTTCTCTCTTATTTTTATTTTCTTTCTTATAATTACTTTAAGCTTCATTTGCTCCTCTTTAGCTTCTTTGGGTTCCAGTTTAGATCATTCATTTTATAGCTTTCTTATTTTTTAATATAGGCATTTAATGTAGTAAACATCTAGGCTAGTGCTGGTTTATCTGCGTATCACAAATTTCAATATATTGTCTTTTGGTTATCATACAGTTCAAAGTATTTTCTAATTTCCCTCATATTTTAGTCTTTGGGCATTTAGAAGTAAGTTATTTAATTTCTAAATATTTGGTAATTTTCTAGATAACTTATTTTTAGTGACTTTTAATTAAATACTGTTGTCAGAGAAATCATCTTTTTGATTTCAGTATTTTCTAAGTTTAATGAGTCTAGCTTTATGGAGCAGCAGCAGCATATGGTCTCTCTTAATGAATGGTCCACAGGCACTTGAAAAGAATGTGTATTCTGTAGTTTTTGGGTCTGTCATACTATAAATATCAAGTAGGTCAAGTTGGTTGATTGTGTCATTCAAATTTAATATATGCCTACCAATTTTTTCTGGTTGCTTTATCAGTTACTCAGAATGGAGTGTTAAAAATCATACAGTACGGTCGATGAATTTGTCTTTCAATTATTGCATCATGTATTTTGAAGCTCTGTTAATAGGTACAGTATACATTTTTAGGATCATTTTGTCTTGTTTATAAATTGACACCTTAATTATTATTAAATGACCATTTTTACCCCTAAAAAAAAAAAAAGATATTGCTATGAGGGTAGGAAAATCATGATTAAATTAGTGCCTTTACAAGAAGAACACGAGAGCTTGCTCTCTCTTCACCATATGAGTTTGCTGTGGCAAGGCTACTATCAACAAGCCAGGAAGAGGGCCTTCACTAGGAAATGAATCAGCCAACACCTCGACCTTGGACTTCCCAGCCTCCAGAACTGTGAGAAGTAAATATCTGTTATTTAAGCCTCCCAGTCTTTTGTATTTTCTTCCAGCAATTCAAACTAACACAAGGACCTTCAGTAAATGAGAATGGAGTCATGAATTTAATTTTTAATTTGTCTCTGTTGTAGCTGTCTATGTAATAACAAATGGTTTTCTTCTACATAAAAGAGCACAAGCTTTGCTATATGAGACAAATCTAACGAAATGTGCCTGACTTAGTATTATTCTTAAGGGCTAGGAATACAAAGCTAAGTAATGAATGAAACAAAATAAAAATAAAACAATTGTAACAATATCAATAACAGCAAAACTTATTTTTCTAAAACTAACCACTGATAAGGGAAAATGTGACTCGTAGACTGAAAGATTTATCCTCTGAATCACATTTAGGTAAGAGTGAAGCTATTATTACCTGGTATATTTGACTAATGTAGAGATCCAGTCTTGAAGCTAAGAGGTGCTTGCATCCCTCCTCCAAAGTATAATGACATAAAGGTAACCCTTATATTTCATTATACTTTGACATACAGGTAAACCCTATATGACATTATACTTTGGAGGAAGGATGCAAGCACCTCCTTCATTTGGCTTGTAAAAATACATGAGAATTAGAATTTCTTAAAACAGAAAATTATTGATAATTGCATGCAGATATCAATACTTTAAAACTATGTTAAGAATCAGATATATTGAATATATTTCTTTTAATTTTATTCTATGGCAGGGAGGACTTAAAATATTAGAGATGATTAGTCTGCACTGAAAAATGCATGTATTATTACATTGCCTAAAATATTAAATATTTTTCTCTATTTAACTCACTCTATTTAACTCCGACATCATTGAACTGATGCTAAAAGCAAAACACCATTTTAATGAAAATTTACTACTCTGTAAAGAATATCCACCATATCTTCATAATATCACTACTTGGCTAATCATGATTGCCTTTTCCATCTATTTATAAAGAAAACAGAAAAAATACAGTGTAATAACCTTTCTAAAAAACAAAATGCCATTTTTATTTCCGTATTTAATCATCCTGACATTCACTAGAACAAGAGGCTCTGGAGCTCATATGTGCCAATAAATTCCTCTGGAAGGATTCTCAGTAGAATCATTCAGGTGTTTCTGGCTTCCTTCATCAACGTGCAACTTTACAACCAATGACAGGGACAGATTGAAGGAGAAAAGCCCAAGTGAAGAAAACATCAGTAGTCATTTGTTCCAAGATGCCTTTTTTCTTCATCCCTTTCCCTCAATCCCATTGGTATAGTCATGTTTTGTCTGGATTTCGTTTTTTGTTTTTCTTTCTGGGCCTAACTCCCCAGATTTCTTTTTAAAGATTCCATGAGATGAAAATTGTGAAAAACCTGGTAAACTCTAACGTTCTATACAAAGGCAAGATGATGGTACTTCCATATTTCTTTGATTCTAAGTATATATCTTTTTTACATTTTAATATTTCTGAATTTAGATGTGTAATAAAGAAAATGCATATACTTAATGTCACATCGTTACAATTTTCACTCCAACATCTACGTCTAAATTAGTGTTACAACTTGCAATTCATAATGTTCTGCAACCAAAGGGACATATGTCATTTTTTATGTTGCCCTTCTGAGAGGTATTGCAAAGGTTGGAAAAATGCTAACAAACCCTAGGTTTGTAGTTTTCAATATGCAATGAAGGATTACAGTTAGATGCCCTTTAAGAAAATATGTTGTCCCAGAAGTAGGACTAGTCTGAATTGATGAGAAGGGAAATTTATTAGAATACCTGAACAATTTATATCTTACCATATTCCAGTCTGAACAGAGGGCATAAATCAAGTAGAAATGGATCTCAAAGGTACACAGATCCAATTTCATTTTATAGATCAGTTTTCCTTTTTTGTAGGCAGCAAAAGAAGGGAAGTATGTGCTCTCTGCTAGGGACAAAGAGGTCTTATAATATTTTCATTGGCTGGCAAGTTCTTACCTCTGTCCAAGGCATTCCCAAGTTCTGGTAGTTTCAATTACTTCATCAGTACCACCATACCAATTTTCAGTGGGAGAAGTGAACAGATGTGATGGCAATATCAGTTCTCAGCCTTTCTGAGGAATAAGAGACAAATATCTTGCAATCATGACACTAAATGGCAAGAGATATTCAAAACTTCACCACAGGTCCTTGAATCATCTCTGTTTTATGCCAGGAACAAATGAATCATTTTCCATCCTCAGAATTACAAAGAGACTTCCAAAAAAACAAATATCTGGAGAAAAAGCTTTATCATCCATACATATGCATCTATTTACCCCCCAACCCAGTAGTATGACAATATGCCTAGATAACCACAGTACCACAGTACTCTTTCTTATTGAGCCCTCTTACAGTTTTGTTGTTGTTGTTGTTTTGTTTTTTAATTGAGACAGAGTCTCCCTCTGTCACCCAGGCTGGAGTGCAGTGGCTCCATCTCGGTTCACTGCAACCTCCACCTCTGAGGTTCAAGCAATTCTCCTGCCTCAGCCTCCTGAGTAGCTGGGATTACAGGCGCACGCAACCACGCCCAGCTAATTTTTGTATTTGTAGTAGAGATGGGGTTTCACCATGTTGGTCAGGCTGGTCTCGAACTCCTGACCTGGTGATCCACCTGCCTCAGCCTCCCAAAGTGCTGGGATTACAGGAGTGAGCCACCGCACCTGGCCGCCCTCTTATAATTTAATGAGGATTGACAACTGAGCTCTCCAGGCAATTACTGAGATAAAACTTATTTTGGATTCTTGGGTTAGACTCTATTGTTTTGTAGCCATGCCCAGCCAGATGTATCATTAGAAATCATTTCTACATGTTCAAGTTCAACACTAATTACTGTTACCAATACCTGCTGCCAAGGCTAGCTCATCTACCAAATGCCACCTAAGGAATAGCAATAAATGTAATAATAACATATGTAATGTAATGTATGCAAAATGTGTGTGAAAGTATGCAAGGTATACAAGTGCTCAGTACAAGAAAATATGCTCAAGAAACAATGGCTGTAATCCTTTCCAATGGAGAACAAGTAGAGACAGTTGGCATTATTTCAACTGTCAATTCCGGCTTCTAGGCCAGTGATTCTTGACCCTGGCTGCATATATCAATATTTTGGGAAACGTTTTAGAAATATTGATGTCTGCTCCCACCAGGTCAATTGAAATCTAATCTCTTGGGGATGGGATTGAGGCATCTCTATTTTTAAAAGATCACATGTTACTTGGATGATCAACTTAAGATAATAAAAAATCACACAGCAAGTGGAGTTGTAAAAGCTAATAATCAAGTCATTTTAGACGACTCATCATACAATAATTATTCTACTATTACTTTTTTAATGGTGTAGAAATAAATGGCTAAATATATGGTTTGCATCAGAGCTGAAAGTAAATATTTTAGTTACTTTAATGAGCACAAAGTCACCAATTTGTTTTTGCTCCCTGTGGAGGTGGGAACTATAGGTTTATGCTCCCTGTGGAGGTGGGAACTATAGGAATGGGAGCTTAACATTTTTACTATGAATATGGTAGCATGGATACACAAGACAAAGATAAAATACATTCGCTGACATTGGATCTAGTGGCAAAAACACCCATAAACAGATAAACTTCACTAACACTTGGTGCATGCCATACCAGAAGCCCTCTAAGTGCCGAGGAACACAGAAAGCAGATCAATTAACTCTGTCATGGGGAAGGGGACATGTTAGGAAATACTTGAATAAAATTCAGAGTCTTGGAGAAAAAAAATTGCATACGAAAGGATGAGATGAAAATTCTAACACATAAAACAGCAAAATAAAAGGAAAGGAATCAAAAGCCTGGCATGACAGGTCACCCTTTAGATAGCTCAGTGAGCTGGAATGTAGGTTCTATGTAAGGGGACAGGTGAGGGTGAATTTGGAGAGGAAGTCAGATTAGGAAATCTCCTGTTTGCCAAGCCAAGGAAATTGCACCTAATTCTGTAAGAGACAGCGTAGCAAGAGAGAGCAAACAGGTTTGTAAGCTGGAAGGTGAATTGATAAGATTCCATTAATATGATTAAATAAATGGAACTCTATAATATGTGATAAGAGTGGAAGTTGCAGCCTACATAGGTCTCTGTTGCAACAGTTATTTGCTGCTCAGAGCAAAATCAAAGGGTTTTTCTGCCTATGACAGGGAAAGAATGTGAATATAAATGTTAAAATCAATAGCATTTCTACTTTAAGCTTTCATCACACCAATGAAGAATGATGATCAGAAAGGCAGGTGTACCTAGTCTCTCATGGCTGCAGACCGATCAACTGACATTCAGGGCTTCACTAAGAGCATATTTCCAATCTCTATATTGCTTCCTAGCACTGGCCCATCTCAGATAAACATTCTTAATTCTTTACCCTGTCTCTTGTTTCCGTGTGGATAGACAAGAAGCCCATTAAACTAGGAGGTCTTGTTCAAGGACAATGCATTTGGAGAGCCTAGCTCTTTAGTGCTGTAGTGAAACAGTTTCTTTCATCTCTCCCCCAATCAGGTGGTACTGATGATTTGCTGATTTTCATGATGAAGAAAAGTCTTTGCAAAACTGTTCTTCAAAAGGATGTGAGGGGCAACTGTGCACAACATCAATAAGCCAAATGATGGATTTCAAAATGCACGCATTTTGCTGCACTGATGGGAAGTAATTTGGATAATTGTGACAATTATGTAACTAAGTATGTCATCTGTCTAAAAAATACACTAATTTTATAATTGTCAAGCTAAACACTTGAGACTTAAAGACCAAAACCACTTCCAATCATTTTATACAATCTTAGCAGGAATGAAATTCTGAGGTAGAAAGTTATCTCATAATGTTGGTATTTCAGCTCATGATTACCTGTGCAGCAGTGAGTAGTGTATAAACAATTTCACATTACAAATAGGATCTATGTGAAGTTCTAACCTTGGTCTTTTAATAACATAAGCTTTTAATAACATGCATTTAATATACAAAACCTTTCTGTAATTTATGCCTAGAACAGTTGTGAATAAAAATTAGTGTCCCAGTGCTTTGCAGTTAAAAAAAGACCTAATATATATAATCAAATATGATACCATTTTCCTCATACATCGTTTAAAAGGACAAAACTATTGCAATGAATTGGTTTAATGGAAAGAATAGTACTCTAAATCCAAAAATAAGGGGTAGGGCTGTGTGGACTTTGGAAGTCTCTCCTTCTCCTTCTCTCTGTTTACATCTATATTTCTCTACACAAAGGGCAGGAGTTAGAAGAAACAACTTGCAAGGCAGCATCTAACCTCACTCCCACACACTCATTTATCAAATGAGATTTGGTTGGAGATAGTGGAAGAAGTGCGTCCTGAGTTACTGTGGCTCCAGAAACCCCTGGAAATAGTATATGTAATTTTGTGAGCCTATATATTTTCATTTACAGAATATTTTTCTCTAGTACTCAAAGAGATCCTTAACACCCTAAAAAATTAGGAACCACTGACCCAAGACTACTTCCAAATTTAAGTGTCCAGGATCTAAATATCTAAAAAATCCAAAATGGACCTACAGGTAACTCCACGTAGAAGCCTCATTATAAATTAGTTCTATTATTATACAGGCAATCATTCAGGAAATGCATTCCCATCAAACACACACACACACTATCACACACACACACACACACACACTCACACACACACACACACACTCACACACAATCTCTTCTAAATTCATTAGACTTTAAAACCATTTTCCAAATTTACCTCATGAAGCGAAGCTACCTTACAATAATATCCTCATGAATAAATCCCCAATGTGCTCTAATACAAGCCCACTTTATACTAAAGTGAGAGAGAAGCAGCCTTAAAAATGATGGCCTGAGTTCTAGTCTCTATTCTGCTGCTATCTAGCTTTGTGACCTCGAGCAATGCACTTGATGTCTCTTGGCCTCAGCTTCCTCTTCAATGAGAACTACAGCATAAAATTATGGCCGGAAGTTCAAGGTATATTCTTCCCTCTAAGTTGTACGATGGAGTTGTACAGTGTTGCAGAAAATATTCTCTGGTAACCCAGCACTATAAATGTTTTAATGTTCTGGCAACTTAATCTCTATTTCCGCTACATTTCTTTACAATCTTCATTATATACTGAGGGACTGTTTCAGCAAAAATATCAAGTGAATACCATGAGTCAAAATTGGAAAATATTGAAATATTGTGTAAGGAAGTATATTTCACATATTTCAGAACTCAAATGGTTGCTAAAACCTTCAAAAACAGCCAGTTGCTTGGGAAGTTTTTTTATTGCCACCATTAGATATTTGAATATACGAAGTGTATCTGACTCATCTATTTTTAAAACACACTAAAAATGATTTGATATTTAATCGTGTGGTGCCAATGAAGCCGTCTGTGAATTGAAGTAACATATAGCAATGATTTTTTGAAAGGTGTTCAACATGCCAATAAGATACATCAGGAAGAACACAGATTTGGACCTTTATTTACACCTAAATATACAGTGCTCATTAACAGGACTTTCCTTTATCCTAGGAAGATACGGCCATTTGCACACAGCTTGTCACATTGAAAGTGGATCAATTTCACCATGTGCTACAATATAGCTTTTCTCTACCCTGAAGCCTTTGGTGTTTGTGTTCAGATCTCTGTGATGACATTTCAGGACAAGCATACCTCTCCTCTTTCTTTCACACATATGGCGGTCTGATCTTCTGAAGAAAATGATTCCCTGACACTCATAGCAAATGTCTTCTATGTGGGCTTCAACAGCATTTTCTTTTCCAAGTTCTTAGTATGTATTTTTGGAATAAACCAGTGAATGAAGAAATCACTTTCTATAAGCTATCTTAGTTACTTATTAGATTGAATACGTCCTACGGGTGGAGCAGTATTTTAATCACATTTTATAACTCACAAAGTGAAGTATTTTGATGACGGTTTGAAGTTTGCATACTGACTGTCAGACACATTGTAGAGAAGGAGAGGGAGCCAGGGCTTGGCCTAAAATTATTTCACTATGGAGAACTTGAATCTGAAGATACATGTAAGCAATTAGCTTGGTAATGTAGTTGGGCTGGACAGTCCAAAAGTTTGAACCCTGGATTCAAGTTCACTCCTTTTTCCAGGATCATTGTGCCATAGTGGTATGTATTTGGGTCCAGATCAAGGTACACAGGGACCGAAGGGCAATAAAGGGAACTGTACCAACAGTGCACCAATGGAGGCACTGATCCCACTTCTGGAAGAGGATTTATGCACAGTCTTATTCCACCAAACTGTGGTAGGAAGAATGTTGCTACACAACCCAAATTCAGTCATATAGACCTAAAGACTAAGTGTGGACGAAGCTGGCAAGTGGGAGGGTCTACTTGCCTTCACAATTGGATTGTTTATCCAACTGTAAAAAAACTAATGAAAACCAGGATGTGGTCTTTAATACAGTCACTTTTGATAAATCCCTTTCTCATTGCATATGACCTAGCAGTTTATAAGTTGTCTTCATACTGTGACCTGAGATGTGGGCACAAAACTGATGTTAAATCATTATCTATGGCATTGAACTCAATTGAATATTTTTATAAACCAAATATTGATTTTCCAACTTTTCCTTTGTCTTCTGATGATCAGAAGCCTATTTAAATGAGAACCATGCATGGACCAACACGGAAAGGCAGGGAGACAAAAGTCTCCTAAATGTCCTCTGTCTCACATAAACAACATTTATTGACCTCCACTGTTTGCAAGATATTGTGGTAGTCTTTGAGGATTCAAAGATGAAAACAGCCTGGTTCCCACACTCAATGAGCTTATGAACCAGTGAGGAAACAAATAATTATTTTAAAAGATAACCACCATATAACAAAATAAACTAAAAATTACCACAAAAAGCACTGTTTATGAAATGAAT
This sequence comes from Pongo pygmaeus, assembly GCF_028885625.2. Classification (NCBI taxonomy): domain Eukaryota; kingdom Metazoa; phylum Chordata; class Mammalia; order Primates; family Hominidae; genus Pongo; species Pongo pygmaeus. The sequence goes on along the minus strand of NC_072396.2, from coordinate 146,914,724 downwards.
AGACCTCATAGAGTCATGACCTGAAAGCTGTTTACCTTGGGATATCATACTATCATCCCTGCAAAGTTCCATGAGAGTTGGTACTATTGCTTGCACTTTTGTCACATGTCCCTATAGCACCTATGCACATGCTGAACACGGTTGACATTTGAAAAACCATGGTAACTATATTGCCCTTCTAAGAAAACTCTTCGTTGAATATGTCATGTTAAATGCCATCTGCCCTATCATGATTATTTAACATGTTTAAGCATGCAGACTGTGGAGACAAATTTCCTCATTAAATTCTTACTCTGATACTTCCTTGTAATATGATCTTGGGCAGGATACGTAATGGCCTTGTTACCCTAGCTTACTTCATCTGTAAAATAGGATAATAGTAGTACTTACCTACCACATAGAGTTGTTGTGAAAATGAGTCAACACGTGGAAAGTGCAAGTTCAGGGCAATACTCAATGTTACCAAGTCTCTGGCCCCTTACTTCCTCAATTCTTCAAATGCATATAATAAAATTCAGACAGCACATGGAAAGGTGACCACAGGAATATATAAATCAAGTTGCTGCCTATATAAGATGCACTTTAAAATGATGTATTTTGAAAATGTTCTCAGAGTAAGTACTAAAACTAATTAAAAATCACCCTAACGGCCGGGCGCGGTGGCTCACGCCTATAATCCCAGCACTTTGGGAGGCCAAGACAGGCGGATCATGAGGTCAGGAGATCGAGACCATCCTGGATAACACAGTGAAACCCCGTCTCTACTAAAAATACAAAAAAATTAGCTGGGTGTGGTGGCAGGTGCCTGAAGTCCCAGCTACTCCAGAGGCTGAGGCAGGAGAATGGCGTGAACCTGGGAGGCGGAGCTTACAGTGAGCTGAGATTGCGCCACTGCACTCCAGCCTGGGCAACAGAGCAAGACTCCGTCTCAAAACAAAAAAAAAATCACCCTAACAACATACACCTTTGTATGCTGACTTTGATATGGTAACTTGTGGTCCTTAGTTATTTTCTTTGGAATATACAAAATACTAATTTAAATTCTGATGCTACAAGCTGGGAAATCATGTTTCTTTCATGGCAAGTGTATTGTTTTGGAGTCTGGTTTTCTGTCTACAGAGCATGACACCTGTTCAGAACCACATTCCTTTACAAACAAGCATGTTCTTAATGTTGTTCTAAAGCTTCATTAGCTCAAAATTTTAATTTAATAGAGTACTATCTTACATATTATGTAATATGTGTGTAAGCCCAACAGCATTTGTCAAATTTATCCCTTAAGAGAAATAAAAGCAAACAAACAAAGAACCCACACAATGTACAAGTATACTTCAATGTATTGTACTTCATTTTATTGGGCTTTACAGATATTGCATCTTTCACAAATTGAAGATTTGTGGCAACCCTGTTTTGAGCAAGTCTATCTATGCGTTTTTTCCACAGCATGTGTTTCTGTTATGTCTCTGTGTCACATTTTAGCAATTCTGACAATATTTCAAAACTTTAAATTATTATTATATTGGTTACAGTGATCTGATATCAGTAATCAGTGATGTTACTCTTGTAATTGTTTTGGCGTGCCACAAACTGTGCCCATAAAAGATGGCAAATGTTGTGTGTGTTCTGACTGCTCCACTGACTGGTAATTCTTCTGTCTCTCTCCCACTCTTTGCTACTCCGTATTCCCTAAGACAAAACAATATTGAATTTAGGCCAAATAATAACCCTATAATGGCCTCTCATTGTTCGACTGAAACAAAGAGTCACATATCTCTCACTTTAATTCAAAAGCTAGAAGTTATTAGGCATACAGAGGAAGGCAGGAAGGTATGTCAAAAGCCATGATAGGACAATATCTAAGCCCCTTGCACCAAATAGTCAGCAAAGTGGGGAATGCGAAGAAAAAGTTTTTGAAGGGAATTCAAAGTGCTACTCCAGTGAACACATGAATGATGAGAAAGTGAAACAGCCTTGTTGCTGATACGAAGAAACTTTCAGTGGTCTGGATAGATCAAAAAGCAGCCAGAATATTCCCTTAAGGCAAAGCCAAATCCAAAGCAAGACCCTAACTCTCTTCATTTCTATGAAGGCTGAGAGAAGTGAGGAAGCTACAGAAGAAAAGTTTGAAGATAGCAGAGGTTGGTTTCATGAGGTTTAAAGAAAGAAGCCATCTCCATAACATAATCATGCAAGGTGAAACAGCAAGTGCTGATATAGAAGGTGCAGCAAGTTATCCAGAAAATTTAGCTCAGATAATTGATGAAGATGGTTACATTAAACAATGGATTTTTAATGTCAATGAAACAGCCTTTCATAGAAGAAGATGACATCTAGGACTTTCATAGTTAGAGAAGAGAAGACAGGGCCTGGCTTTAAAGCCTCAAAGGATGGGCTGACTCTCTTGTAAGGGGCTAATAGATCCAGTGACTTTAAATTGAAGTCATTGCTCATTTACCATTCTGAAAATCCTAGGAAACTTAAGAATGATGCTAAATCTCCTCTCGCTGTGCTCTATAAATGGAACACAAAGCCTGGATTACAGCACATCTGATTAGAGCATGGTGTACTCAATATTTTAGGCCCACTGTTGAGAACTACTGCTCAAAAAATGAATTCCTTTTAGAGTATTGCTGCTCATTGATAATGCACCTCATCACCCAAGAGCTCTGATGGAGCTATACAAGGAGATTAATTTTGTTTTTATGCCTGCTAACAAAAGATTTATTCTGCAGCCCACAGATCAAGGAGTAATTTTGACTTTCAAGGTTTAATATTTAGGAAATAAATTCTTAAGGTTATAGCTGCCATAGATAGTGACTCCTCTGATGGATTTGGACAGAGTAAATTGAAAACCTTTGAGAAATGATACACCATTCTAGATATCATTAAGAACATTCATAATTCATAGGAGAATGACAAAATGTCAATATTAATAGGAATTTGATAGAAGTTATTGCCAACTTTCACGGATGACTTCGACGGTTTAAGACTTTAATGTAGGAAGTAATTGCAGATGTGATGGAAGCAGCAAGAAAACTAGAGTTGGAAGCGGAGCCTGAAGATGTGATTGAATTGCTGTAATCACAGGATAAAACTTGAATGGATAAGGAGTTGCTTCTTATAAATGAGCAAAAAAATAAAAAAATAAAAAATAAGAAGTGGTTCCTTGAGATGAAATCTACTGGTGAAGATGCTGTGAACTCTTTTGAAATGACAACAAAGTTTTTAGAATATTACGTAAACATAGTTAATTAGGCAGTGGCATGGTTTGTGAGAATTGATGCTAATTTTGAAAGAAGTTCTACTGTGGGTAAAATGCTATTGTAGCAGGACGAGCCATGGACAAAACCCCACAGACACCGAGATAGTGAAGGAAGTAGCTTTTAATCAGCTGGAAGCATCAGCAGACTAGCATCTTAAAATCTGAGCTTGTTGAGTGCACAATTTCTGTCCCTTTTAAGGGCTCACAACACTAAAGATTTTACATGAAAGGGCTGTGATTGATTGAGCAATCTAGGGGGTATGTGACAGGGGTTGCATGCATCAGTAAGCAGAGTGAAACAGAACAGGATGAGGAGTTTCTCAATGTCCATACAATGCCTGGAATCTATGGATAACATCGGTTGCTAGGTCATGGGTTGAATTTTAACTATCAGGCTAAGGTCAGGCAGGCCCAGGCCTGGTTTTGGGTCTGGTTTTGGGTCTGGTTTTGGGTCTGGTGCCTGGCACTGGGCTGCCTGCCTTTGGTTTCACTTCCTTGTTACTTCTTAAAACAGGTACCGAGTATAAAACAATATAGAACAATATGGGAGGGGGAGTCTCTTTCTCTCTTCTCTCATTTCCCACCTTTGAGACTCTCACTCATTTTATCAGTGGGAGTTCTCACTTTCATTTTCACTACTTATGTCTTCCTGTGCAATAGATTGATAGTGATTCATATAATACACTTATGCTGAAGCATTCTGGTGAACTAAGATAAGCAATGAAGCTTCTTATCATTTGAAGAAGTACAGGTAGCAAACAAGGGAGTAGTAAGCAGGTTCCTATTACTATTATAACTCTGATTATAAGAGTTTTAAATCCTCCTATTGCTGGGAACCAATTTCCAAACATGGCCTCAGGATCAAATCCATGCCACACTTGCACGGGTACATGTGCCAGTTTTGTTATATGTTTAACTATGTCTTCAACTACTTTCCCTTGATCATCTATGTGTAGACAGCAATTAGTAAGGTTAAATTTTCCACAAACTCCTCCTTCAGCTGCTAGCAAGTAGTTGAGAGCTAGTCTATTTTGGTAGATAGCATTCCTCATCTGAGTCTCTTGCCGGGCAAGAACAGTCAAGGCTTGACCAGTTTTATTAGTAATAATTTCTAAAACAGCTTGCAACCATACGATTCAGTTGAGCATGTAGATGGGGGTCCGATATCCCCATGAGCCATCTTGTGCCCAAGTGGCGGGCCCATAGTATTGTATAATTCTTTCAGGGGGCCATTCATCATCTTTCCGGTTACCTATGGCTATGCTTCATTTTTCGCGGGAAGCATAGACAGGGAATCCTAGGAGTTCACCTGTTTTTATGGGCAGTAGGAATAAAAATGGTTTAATAGTGCCAATTACACAACTACCTGTCCACTGATCAGGTAGCTTAGCATAGGCTCTATGTCCACATATCCAGTATAACCTGGTGGGGGCAGTCCAGTCCCAGTGGAATTCCGGGTGGGCCTAAACAGTCTGCAATTTTGGAAATTTACTGAATGGATTTCTTTCTGTGTAATTGGAACTCCACCATGTAACTGTTTTTGTGGTACCATTATACAGTTGTCGTCCAAGACAACTAAGCCGTCCTACAGGATGAGTGAATTCTTTTCCTTCTCTAGCTATGCAATATTGTACAATAATTGAGGCTTTTAGAACCCAGAAATTGTCAGGGTGGGTCTTTTGGGCCGGGAATTCATCAGGAACTGGGTCTGTAGGGACTAATTCTCAGGCTTTCCATGGCCATTGATCTCTTGTTACATTTCCTCCACAAACAAAACATGAAGTGACTTTTAGAGACTGGGCTACATGCTCAGCTAATTGCAAAAACAAATTTCTAGTTTTTCCTGGAATGTCAGGCACTGGCACATTTAGTTCATCATAGCAAGTCTGAAATACTGGCACTGCAGAGCGTTTTCAGATTTCTCCTTTTATTAAAATGTTTACCTTAGGGTCTAGTCCTTTTCCATCAATGCCTAGAGATACGTAGTCTCCTTTTTTCCATTTTGGGTCCGAGGGGTTTGTGATTACTGATTCTAAAGTGTTGCAGCTTCCACTCATGCAGGGGGTTTCCTTTCCCTTTTTGGAGCCAAACAGGATCTTTTTCATCTTTTTTCCAAGTAGCCCAAATGACACAAGACCAGTACCCACATTCTTTTCTGCACAATCTTAATTCATGACAGATGTACTTATTTTTGGTCATGTAGCTTTTTTCCCAATTAAAAGAGCCACATCCTGCTCCTAACTTATTGCTATTAATGACAGCACAAGCATCAAATTTTAAGATTATGCATTTGAGCACCCCTTTTTCTTCTGTTCTAGCTAATACTTTATTTGTATCATTTATGAGTCCCCACCAGTCTTCAGTACTTAATCTTATTTCAAAAACTGTGGAAATGGGAGGTTCAGAGGGGTCATAGCACACATCGGGCTGGTCACTTCCTGGATCACAGACTTTGTACTGAGTGTTATTATACAAACATGTTCCTTTTGGAATTCCTAAGCATTCATAATAACTATAGAACAAAAAGATTGTCTTAACTTGTTGTCCTACCTCAGTGACCTGATGTATGCACTGAAAGCAGTCCTCTGTGTAGGAAGAAGCAGTGGAAGCTTTTACCACACAAGTCCGTGTTATAAGGAAAGTAAGTCCCACGACGATTTTCCTCATGCGTTGCGTAGACCAGTTAGCTTCCGGGTGTGACTGGAGCAGGGCTTCTCGTCCTCCTCAGGGTTACTTTGCAGGGATTGTCTAGGCTTGGTTTGGCCTCCCAGGTTCCAGTGGCTGTGGGTTTACGCGGCTGTGGTGAATCCAGGCCAGAATTCCTTCTACCTTCACAGCCGTGGGAGTGCTCAGGATAACGGTCTGGGGTCCCTTCCATAGTGGCCATAAGGGAGCTAAGTTCCAGTCCTTGATCCACACACGGTCACCTGGAGAAAAAGGGTGAACTGGGGAGAATAAGCTGACTGGGCACCTCTCATTTACCCAAGTTGAGATTGTCTGGGTCATTTTCCCTAAGGCCTGTAGCTGTCGCTGTAATTCAATTCCACCCAAATCTTGGGGAGTACCTGGAAGTCCTCGAAGTATAGGAGGAGGCCTACGATATAATATTTCATAAGAGGAGTATCCTGTTTTCTTAGAGGGGGTGCACCTAATTTTAAACAATACCACAGGAAGGGCCTGTATCCATTTTAATTCTGTCTCTTGACATACTTTCCTTAAACTATTTTTGATAGTCCGATTCATTCGCTCCACTTTTCCGGAACTCTGAGGTCGGTAGGTGGCATGTAGCTTCCAAGTGATTCTCAATACCTTTGCCGTCCTCTGTACTAAGTCAGCCACAAATGCCAACCCATTATCTGAGGCAATCCATAGAGGCAGTCCAAAACTAGGGATGAGATCTCCAAGAAGCACACGGGTTACTTCATGAGGTTTTTCAGTTCGTGATGGATAAGCCTCTACCCACCTAAAGTAAGTACACACTAGAACCAGTAAATACTTGTTACCTCTGCATTTGGGCATCTCTGTGAAGTCCACTTGAAGATCTTCAAAGGGAGCTGCTCCATAGGCTTGTATGCCGGGAGGAACAGAGGGGCCTTGCTTTGCATTGTGCTGTCGACAGGTAACACATCACTGCGCTACTGTTTTAGCAAGAGCTGGCAAGTGTGAGATGTAGAAGTACCGGCTTAACAGCTTTTCAAGTGACTCCTGGCCTACATGGGTAGTTTCATGTACAGCCAGCACGACTGTGGCTCCCAGCAGCTGTGGCACAGCTATTCTCCCATCTGGTAACTTGATCCATCTTTCTTTTATTGTTTGTCCTCCCTCTCCCTGAAGAAAGTATTTTTCCTCTTTAGAATAAGTAGGGACCAGATCAGGTGTTTGAGGGAGTAGGGGGGCTGTGACTGATGACCGGTAATGAGTAGATGCTGCTTTTCATGCCTCTGTGTCTGCTCAGGAGTTTCCTTGGCTCGCCGAGGTGGAAGCTCGCTGGTGTCCCCTGCAATGCATGACTGCCACCTTTTGGGGTTTCCATACTGCCTCTAATAATTGCAGAATTTCTTGTTGATATTTTATATCCTTTCCCCCAGAATTTAACAGGCCTTTTTCTTTATATAATGCTCCATGTACTTGAAGGGTTAGAAAGGCATATCGAGAGTCAGTATAAATGTTTACAGTCTTACCTTCACTGAGTTCTAGAGCCCGAGTTAAAGCAATGAGTTCTGCCTTCTGGCCTGAAGTGCCCTGAGGCAATGGTTTGGCTTCAATGATATCATCCAAAGTTACCACCACATATCTTGCGCATCTTTCTCCTCGCGGATTGATGAAGCTGCTCCCACCCATGTATAACTCCCAGTCCACTGATGCCCATGGCTGGTCTCGAAGATCAGGTCTGCTAGAATAGACTGAGTCCAACACTTCCACACAGTCATGTTTGACAGGAATGTCTGATACTGGGAGTAAGGTGGCAGGATTCAGAGTGTTACAGACTTCAATGGTTATGCGGGGGTTTCCACATAGCAAGCTTTGGTACTTGGTTAATCTAGCATTTGTTAGCCAATGGTGTCCTTTGGTATTCATTAAAGTTACCACCACCGCATGGAGTGCCTTTATACTTAAGTATTGCTCAAGGATTAGCATGTCTGCATCTTGTGCTAACAGGGCTGTAGCTGCCAGGGCTCTCAGATATGGAAGCCAGCCTTTTGAAACTCCGTCTAGCTGTTTTGAGAGATAGGCCACTGGTCTTGGCCAGGGCCCCACAGTTTGGGTTAAAACTCCGACTGTCATTTTTTCTCTTTCTGACGCATAGAGTGTAAAGGGCTTTGTCAAATCTGGTAGTCCTAAGGCTGAGGCTGACATAAGTTTCTCCTTTAACTTGTAATAGGCTTGCTGTTGCAGAGGTCCCCATTCCAAAGGCTCTCGGTCACCCCGCTTTGTAACTCCGTACAATGATTTGGCTAGCACCACAAAGTTTGGAATCCATAATCTGCAAAACTCCACAGCTCCTAGAAATTCCCTTACTTGCCTTTTGGTTTTAGCTTCCGGTAAGCTGCAGATGACCTGCTTTCTTTCTGACCCCAGGCTGCGCTCCCCTTTCCGAATAGTGAATCCCAGGTAGCGTACCTACTGTCTGCAGATCTGAGCTTTCTTCTTGGACACCTTATACCTACAGTCCTCCAGATGTCGAAGCAGGGCATCCATCCCTTTTGCACACCTGTCTGCCATGGAGTGTCCTAGCAGAAGATCGTCCACGTACTGGAGCAAGACACAGCCTAGGTCTTTAGCAGGAAACTTCTGGAGGTCTTGAGCCAACACCTCCCCAAAGATGATGGGGGAATTTTTAAACCCCTGGGGAAGCCGAGTCCAAGTGTACTGAGTAGTGACACCTGACCCCAGATCTTCCTACTGAAAGGCAAACAGCTTTTGGCTCTCAAGAGCTAGTCTGATGCTAAAGAAGTCATCCTTTAATTCCAGACAAGTGAACCAGCTGTCCTCAGCCGGCAGCAATCCTAACAGTGTGTAAGGGTTAGGAACTGTTGGATGCAGTCACCGTAGCTTGGTTAACCAAGTGTAAGTCCTGTACGGGTCAATAGTCCTTGGTCCCTGGCTTGGGGACAGGTAGGAGGGGGTGTTCCATGGAGACTGGCAAGGAACTATAATTCCAAAAGCTTTCAAGCGTTTAAGATGAACCTGTATTCCTTCAAGAGCTTCTCTGGGAACCGGATACTGCTTTCGTCTAATTGGCTGGCCCCCAGGCTTAACTTCTATGAGTACGGGGGCTTGATTGATCGCCAGCCCTGGAGGATTGTCCTCCACCCATACTCAGGGCCATCACTTAGCTAGAGCCGGTTTTATCTCCTGACCTGGCTCGGTTAGAAAAAGTCTCCATTCTTCTCGGGGGACTATAAGGGCCATGATAACTCCTGTTCCCGGTAACTTCAGCTGTAAAGAGTCCTGTTTTGTAAAGGAAATGGTGGCTCTCAGCTTACTAAGCAAGTCCCTCCCTAACAAAGGCAAGGGGCAGTCAGGCATATACAGAAATTGATGAGTCACTTTATGTCCTCCCACCAAGCAGGTGCGTGGTAGGCAGAAAATCTGCTTGGCAGAGACTTCCGTTGCTCAAATTATATCAATGGTTTTCTTAGATAAGGAGTCCACCGGGGTGGTTACTACTGAGTGTTTGGCACCGGTATCGACCAAAAACTTAATGTCCTTGCCCCCGTTGTCATCCTGACCGTGGGCTCCTTGGGGGTGTTTGAGCCCGGTCCCCTTCAGTGTAGTAGCCCTTCGGCCAGATTGAACAAAGTCCCTTCGTCTTTATCCGTGGTCTTTTGTTCCGCATTACCTACCTTGCTTCTCCTTTAGTTGGGGACACTTATCTTTCCAATGTCCTATTTCTTTACAGTAGGCACACTGGTTATGCTGCAGACATGAGCGATTAGACTGGGCATTCCTCCAGGAACCCCCCTTTCCCTGACCTTTGCGGGGGATTCCTCTAATTGCTGCAGCCAGCAAATCAGCGTTCTGCCTGGCCTGGCGTTCGCCTTCCTTACGGCTTTCTCAGCGGCTTGTTGCATCTCTATTTACAAATACTTGATCTGCTATCTCCAGTAACTGCGAGGTATTCATCCCTGCAAAACTAACCTGTTTTTGCAATTTCCTCTGGATACCTTCCGCGCTTTGACTAACTAAGGCCATGTTAATCATACGCTGATTTTCAGGACTCTCCAGATCGAAAGGAGCGTACATATGATAGGCTTCACACAGTCTTCCATAGAATTAGGCTGGGCTTTCCTCCTTTCCTTGGATGACTTCAGAAACTTTATTTACATTGGTGGTCTTTTGAGCCCCTTTTTTTCAGCCCTTCAATTAATGCCTTCCAGTATCATCTTAACCTCTCCATATCTGGTCCTTCATTCGGATCCTACTGAGGATCCGTTCCTGGCAGCTGAATTCTTATGTATTCCTGGGGATTTTGGTAATCGGCTGGGACGTGCTCCTCTAGCCATTTAGTTGCCACCTGGAGCACCCTTCACCTTTCGTCTGTGTTAAAGAAGTACATGAGTAGCTGGTAGCAATCAGCCCAAGTAGGATTATGAGTCTGTATAATAGTTTGGAGCAAGTCAGTCAGAGCTTGAGGCTTTTCAGTGTAAGATGGAGTATTATTTTTCCAATTGAGGAGGTCAGCAGAGGTGAAAGGGTGATATACCAAGGCACACCTTTCCACCACATGTCCATCCTCACCTACCCCAGTATATCGCTGCTCTCTCAGGGGCATTTGGATTCCAGTCTTGGGCTGTAAATGGGCCGCCAAGGGAGGAGTTTCTCCTGCAGCTTCGCTTTCTTTCTTGTCTGCTCTGGGTGGTCTAGGGGCTGTGGGCTCATGAGTAGGGGGCCTCTCCGCTTGGTAAGGGGGGGCACTGTCGGTGCCATCTCCTGCCACGAGTCTTCGGGCTCCAGGTCAGACAGAACTTTAGGGGCTGGCTTCCCTTGGCGGGTGGAGCGAGAAACTTCATTAACTAACTGTCCCTTTGCTACTAGTACTGCTGCTGCCTGTCCCTTTAACCACTGTGGGGGATCTAAAACTATCTGTAACCAGGAATCTATATATGGAAACTGATCTGGGTGTCCTGGCTTGCCTATTACTTTGTGCCATACCTTTGAAACAAGAGACCTGTCCAGGCTTCCTTCTGATGGCCAATCTACCTCTAATTCTGGCCAATCTATTTCACACAAAGTTCTTAGTTTTCCTGGAGTCATAGTGACTCCATAGTCTCCTTTGAATACTTTCTTGAAATTCTTTAACATAGTTCCTAATGGAGTGGGCTTACTTTGCCCCTGGCCCATATTTTCTCAAGACAAAATATCACGCTCACACCACACACTCACCACAAAACAAAGAATGGGTAAAGAGGGCACACACACACCTTTATCGTTTATACCAAACCAAAATCAGAGTACCAAGAAATTCAAGCCAAGTCAAAACCAAAACCAAACTATCAAGCAATTCAAGTCAAGTCAAAACCAGAACAAAAGTGCCGATACAGGCACGCCATGGGTGATCAGGCCACGCTTCCACTCAAATGGAGTGGGCAAGTTTCAAAGACTAGTCTTACCAAGTTTCAGATGTCCGGACTCCAAGTGCCAGTTCCTTCCCGGTGTTCAGCCACTGCATTGATCCTCCATGGGGGCCTGCCACGCGCTGCTCTGGCGAGGCGTTCTACTGGGGCAATTGCCTACCCAGGAGCGCTCTTTGGATCGTGTCGCTCAGGCAGGCCAGAGTCCCCCGCAGGGATGCTCCACAGGGCAGACCTAAGCTGCCTAAGGGGCTGCCTCGGCTGTCCGTCAGTTACCTCGTTTCCCGGTCAGGGAACCAAGAAATGTAGCAGGACTAGCCATGGACAAAACCCCACAGACACCAAGATAGTGAAGAAAGTAGCTTTTAATCAGCTGGAAGCATCGGCAGACTAGTGTCTTAAAATCCGAGCTTGTTAAGTGCACAATTTCTGTCCCTTTTAAGGGCTCACAATACTAAAGAATTTACATGAAAGGGCCGTGATTGATTGAGCAATCTAGGGGGCATGTGACAGGGGCTGCATGCACCAGTAATCAGAGTGAAACAGAACAGAACGAGAAGTTTCACAATGTGCATACAATGTCTCGAATCTATGGATAACATCGGTTGCTAGGTCATGGGTTGAATTTTAACTATCAGGCTAAGGTCAGGCAGGCCCAGGCCTGGTTTTGGGTCTGGTGCCTGGCACTGGGCTGCATGCCTTTGGTTTCGCTTCCTTGTTTCTTCTTAAAACAGGTACTGAGTATAAAACCATATAGCGCATGGGGCGGGGTTGTCTCTTTCTCTCTTCTCTCACTATCAACAGAGAAATCTTTCATAAAAGGAAGAGTCAATTGATGAGGTAAACTTCATTGCTGTGCTATTTTAAGAAATTGCCACAGTCACCCCAACTTTCAGCAACCGCCACTCTGATAAGTCAGCAGCCGTCAACATCGAGGCAAGACCCTCCACCAGAAAAAATACTATGACTTGCTGAAAGCTCAGATGACAGTTTGCATTTTTTAGCAATAAAGTATTTTTAAATTAAGGTGCATATATTTTTTGTAGACATAATGCGAGTGCACAACTAACAGATTATAGTATAGTGTAAAGATAACATTTACATGCAGCAGAAAACAAAAAAATGTGTGTGACTTCCTTTATTGTAAGGTTTGCTTTATTAATATGATCTGCAACTGAACCTGCCATATTCCTGAGGTATTTCTGTAGTTCTCTGTACAGGATACATACACATAAGCATCACGGTGTGATCCATAAAATAATGCGATTTCTTCTTTGAAATTATTAACATACTTTTTTCTTTCAGTTTATTGGCCTCTAATCTCTATTTCCATCTCCTCATCTACAGGATACTAAGACATTTTTCCCAAGGCTGGCACCTCCTAGCATAATCATAAACTTTGATTCTGGGAACTTAAATCTAGTTATCTGTTATCAGCCAGAACAACAACAACAACAACAACAACAACAAAAAGATAAAATCTTGGTGAGCTATGAATCAAGGTACCTATAAATAACTCCAGTCTTTGACACCTGATGACAATTAGTTTAATATTACGAAGCCCATTTGCCTCCACTTGTCCGTTTCTCTTACAGCACTGGAACTTTATGATAACATAATCCAGGAAGTCATAGAGAATTTTGCTGCCAACAGTAAGAAAAGTAATTGCAGATACATCACCTTCATTTATGAACTAGCAAACACTGCTGAAGCTTAACGATTCAAGCACATTTAGAAATGGACACTTTGCAGTAAACAACGATTAGATTTAAGCCTAAGAAAAGAATCCCGCTGTGAAAAACATGCTCCTGAAGTAGAAAGCAGTTCTATTAAAAGGGTTTTTTATGTTAATAAAATATATAATATGTATTTAGGAGATTGTTTATGTCATAATTTCAACTTCACATAAAATCAAGTGTAAGTGCTGCAATCATATTCAGATACGACTCCATAATTTGTGTTATTTTATGAGCTCTTTATTCACAAAATTTTTACATTCCCTATATGGCAAGGTATGATTTTACTTATGTGAAAATAAAATGTAATTTTCCGAATGTGTGTTTCACCATGTGGCCCAACATACACACACACAGAAGAGAGAAAAATACAAATCTCATTTAAACAAATGTTAACTGTTTTGCTGGAAAGACAAAACTGAAATTCAACAAGAATAATTTCTGAGCTCTCAGCATAGTAGGACAAATACCCCATTTCAATTTCATCTCTGCATTTTTGTATATGGATGTGTGATAAGCATTAAATTTCAGCTATGCAAAAATTGCTTGAAATAGTTTTGTAAGGGGGAGAAAGTGAGAAGCGGACTGTATTTTGCATTCTCTGTTTGCTTCCAGGACATTTTAATGTTACCTTTAGGATAAATAACATTAATAATATTTGATAGGTAGTGTATAATGCCCTTAGAAAATCTGAATGCCATCAGATTTCACTGAAAAGTAAATAATCCACTACTGCAGATATATATATATATATCTGTGTGTGTGTGTGTGTGTGTGTGTATATATATATATATATGCCTATTAAGGTGGGAACTTTGCAGTGGGTAAGGGAGAAAAGTCTCAGTTTTCACTATTACCACCCTTCATGTTACTTATTAGAATGATTTGCACCAAGAAAATGCCTTTCTGGTAACTCTAATGCAAACTCCTATGCAGATAATAACATATTTTTACTCTTTAAAACGTCCTCCTCTATAAGGGATGAATTACCATTTAAAAGAAATAAATGTTACATTTCCATCACTGTGGTTCTTCTAAAATGAAAAGAAAGCATTCTTTTTGGAAACATCTCAAATTTGAATAGTAGTGCAACAATTACAACCTTCCTAACCAAGTTCTTTGTAGAATAAAGTCTCCTAGACAACTGAGTTAAGCCTAATAATGTTCAAGTCATAAAAGCAGGGACTAATTATTGATCTACTGATTCATTTTGCTGAAGTAAAAGTCAACTGTAAATGGTTAAAATGATGATTATGTTTTCTTAATGTGGGGAAAAATCTAGATTAATTGCTAAATCGGCTACTTACATACTTCTAAAACATCTGATTTGGAGCATGATCATTATTCATTTACTTAATCTAGATTTATTATTTTTAAAATAATGGAAGGTTGTCCAAATAGTTTACTTTTCAGTTTTCCTCAAGTTTAATTTCTGGATTTTTTTCTAAGTTTCTAATTTTTATATAAGGATCATTTTTCATCTCTACATTTCCAGTTTGAGAAGGTCAAATTGCTCAAGGGTTTCCTAAAACCCACCAATGTGCAAATGCCAAGTACCAGGTGTTTTTTAAATTTATTTTCAAAAGTTGGTATAAAAATAATTTAATTATCTCAAGACCAAGTTTGTTTGTCACTGACATTTAATTGGAGTCTAATATATGACTCCAGAATCTGATAACACTGTGTCATCATAAATGTCCTCAATATGCAATTGCATATTGATATTGAAGAAGACTGTGAAAGGCACTCTACTTCATCATACCACTAGGGTTTCCTTAACATATTTTCTGATAAGTAGGCATATAAAATTAAACTGCTTCAATTAGGAATGAATGGCTCAAAATTGGCCCCATCCAAAGTTAGTTGCAAGTAATAGGAATATGAAATCTTCGAAATGTTAAGTTAATTTCAATGCTGAGTCTGTATATATGAATTCTACTCATATTTGGAAGTTTTCAAGGTTCCTAAGACTGACCCTAAATATTTTTTTAGTCTGTTTTGTTTGAAGAGAGAGATCAAACTCTAGTAATAAGCCTATTTAATGCCTTTTCCATATTTCTTTCTTTGCTAACCTGATTTCAACAAACAAATCAAAAACAATAATATAAACAGTGGCTTATGTAAGAACGTTTGCATGCCCAGAATTTGGAACAATAAATTCTGGGTTAAAAGCATAATTCTGACATTCATAGACTGAGTGATCAATTACATTTTGAGTCTTTTCCAACTATACTAAATGGGATAAAAAGTAATTACTTTGTAAGGATGCTTTTAATATGAAAATAATACAAAAATACTATAAAATCTGAGGCATATAGTACATTACCATTTTCATGTTACTTCTATATTTGTTAATTTTTGCACCTACAAAAACACAAAAGATCTGTTGAGATCTAGAATTATAGCCATTTACTGATGAAGACTCTGAGTCTCAGAAAGTTTAAGTGATTTATAAATACAATTAATCAATGCTGTTGGAATTTGAACCAAAATTCTGGCCCTGAACCATGTTTTCTTCACTATACTGTGACACCCACTGGTTAATTATTTAATGAAATGTCAATGCGATCTCAAGTATTCCTGAACCTATTACCTTGTATTATCATTTCAATAAAACGTTGCAATTAGTGATAGCCAAATGTCACAGTTCAGTTTACTTCAGTCATACCTGTAATGATATAACTCTATATTTAAAAGACTAGCTTGAGTCTTTGGTAGTGCCTTTATCCAAACTTCAATCGAGCATCTATATCTTCCAAGTCTATCAAGAGTAATCCATTTTTTATTATGATCCTTTCCAAAATTCAACAGTTATTTGCAACATTTACCCTAAGTTTCATTCATTGCAACAGAATCCTATTTATCTTTGGCTTGTGCTCAGGAAAGACAGAAATAAATTTACCTGCAGAATTTTAGCCAAATGGCAGGATTCCCTTCTTTTTAAAGGCTGCATAATATTTCATTGAATGTTTATACCATGTTATCCACAGCTCCAGACATTGTATGGACATTGTGAAACTTCTCGTTCTGTTCTGTTTCACTCTGATTACAGATGCATGCAGCCCCTGTCACATGCCCCCTAGATTGCTCAATCAATCACGGCCCTTTCATGTAAATTCTTTAGTGTTGTGAGCCCTTAAAAGGGACAGAAATTGTTTTCTTTATTCATTCTTCTGTCAATGGGCAACAAGGATGGACTTGAAAGACATTTGCTAAGTGAAATATCACTCACAAAGGGACAAATACCGCCTGATTCCTCTTATAGGAAGCATCTAGAATAGTCAAAGGTATAGTAGTAGACAATAGAATACTGGTTACTAGGACATGGGAGGATACAGATGTGGGGAGTTTTTTAATGGGTGTAAAGTTACATTTGTACAAGATGAGTAAGTTCCAGAGATCTGCTGTACAACACACTGCCTATAGGTAACAATAGGTATTGTTTACTTAAAAATTTAAGAGGATGGACCTCATGTTAAGTATTCTTAACACACACACACACACACAAAACACAAATACACACACAATTTTCGCTAAAGAAGAGAAATGTAAAAAGCAAGGACAGAAGTTTGAAGAAGTGAAACCACTGGAGGTGTGCTCATTGATGAGGAAGAAGAGGATTCAAGAGATGACCTTCAGGTTTTTTGTCACAAAGTTAATTTTGAAATGTCGATTCACTGTTTGAATCACAGTTCTGCTTAACTCTTATTATACTTAGGGAATTAGGACACAACCAGCAATAGATTCCTGACCACATTAATATCAAAAGTAATCAATAATAATACAGTGTTCATGTTTCCCTTAAGGTTGTATCTAGAAGTTGTCCACATTCCTTAAAAATTTGTGAAGAGGATAGATCTCATTTTAAGTGTTTACACACACACGAGAGAGAGAGAGAGGAGAAAAAGAGAGACAGGAAGAGAGAGAGATGTTTAGCTAAAAGAAGATAAATTATGATTCAATGGCTTCTCTTCTGCAAGCTAATTTTAGTGAAAGTAGATAAATTAAGATGCAATGCCTTCTCTTACCAGAACAGAAGCTTCCAAGCTTAACAGAAGTTTGTGGAAGGAAAGCCATTCCATTTCTCTGACCATTATTCTGTAATTACATCTCTCTCACCATGGCCGAGAAAGGTTCTCTGTTTTTAAAGATCCATATTATTAGATTGGTCCCACTTGGATAATCCAGGATAATCTCTCCGTCTCAAATTCCCTAACCTTACTTAATCTCATCTGCAAAGTCCTTTCTGCCGTGTGAGGCAACATATTCACATGTTCTGGGGACTGGGATATGAACAGCTTTGGGAGGTTTCATTCTGCTTACCATAATGTAAAGCTGAAATTTTAATTTAGGTCATTTGATGTTGGTCAGAGTGCTTAGGTCATAGGAAACATTCAATAAACATAAGGTAAGTGGATGTAATAAATGAATTAAAGAAAAACAGCCTTAGAAATCCAAGTGGCATGATAGATTTCGTGTGTATGTAACATAGTATTTGGCTCCAATGGTTATAGATTTTACTTAATTTACTGTAATTATTTTTCAGCTTTTTTAAATGCTCACTTCATTTTTCTTTTCTAAGATCAAACAATAATATGCAATGTCTGACTAGAGAGTAGGGAATTAGAAATTTAAGCCTCAATGTAGTGTGGATTTTACCTGAATAACAAACTACTTTATTGCCGTAGAAGAATTTCTGTTTTTTAGGAAAATGAAGACAGGCAAAAATAACAGTAATAATTTTAAAACTCAGATTAATCAAATTAAGGGGAATTTAAAAGAAGGCTTTACAATTTTAGAGAAAATGTTTAAGTTTTCTTAAGTTTTTGTTTATTAATCTTCACCAACATACTGATTAAAATATTTTAAAAGGTTCCTGAGAATTGTTCTGTGTAAGGGGTGCTAATTATATTGCCTGTTTACTTTTTGACAGCTTTATTGAAGTGTACTTGACATACAATAAATGGAACAGGCTTAAAGTATTCAATGTGATAAATTTTAATATAGGCATACATCTGTGAAACCATCACCACAATCAACATAGTGAACATATTCATTATAACTAAATTTTTTTCATGCCTCTTTGCAATTTCTCCTTCCTCACCCCTTCCAAACCCTCTGAAATCCAGGCAACCACTGAGCGGCTTTCAGAAACCACAGCTTACTTTGCACTTTCTAAAATTTTATATAAATGGAGTCATGCAACGTACGCAATTGTCTGACTTCTTTCACTAAGTGTAATTATTCTGAGTTTCATCTATATTGTTGCTTCTATCAATAGTATCACTTTTAACAGACTGAAAACAGAAAACCAAGAGGATCTAAATGGACATTGGACAAAGGGGGTAGAAATGGAAGGTTACCTGGTAGTATCCAAGAAATGAAAGATGCATAAAAAAAAATTTTGTCAGAGGGAAGTGCAATGACTTGCATCTGTAATGAGACTTAACTGTGACTATATCAACCTGAAGGAATTTTTGGTAAAATGTCCAAAACGCTAGATAATGGTGAAGTGTGAGAGACAACACAATGAACCATGAATGGAGTCGCCAGGGAAAATGACTTGGAGGAAACACCCTCTCCCTGACATGTGTACCTCTAGAATTGAATCTGGGGAAGTGAGAAGAGGTGTCAGATCAGGTGCGGAAGGATCTTTAAGTGGTGATCATTAAAAACCTCCTTTATTTAACCAAGAAATCTTGGCTTCTCACCCCTTTTCCATGATGTTGTCAAAAGTGATGCTTTCCATTATCTAAGCGACTCCAGGGCTACCATTGGATGAGAGAGAACCACACTGACCAAAAAAGCTGAAGGATGTAGCTCTTCATTGACCTAAAGAGAATATATAGAGTGAGGGCAAAAGTCTTAGGGTAGACTGCTGTTGGCATCAACATGGCTAAAGTGATCAGGAAACTACCAGAGCCTAGGACATTTTTGGAACAACCAATGACAAGCATCTAAGGGAGAAAGATGAACACCTGTGAACTCAGGTCCAGAGGCAGTGGAAATATGTATTATATGCATATAATGCAGATATGTATAATAGATACATGTATTAGGCTGCCTAAATGTGTTCCACTGTTTACTGCTTCTCTCTTCAGTGTTTTTACTCTTTTTCTCTCTTTTGTTTAGTTTTGCGCAGTTTCTCTTGCTATGACTTCAAGTACACTAATCTTTTCTTCTGCAATATGTAATCTACTATTAATCCAATGTATTTTCATCTCACATATTGCAATTTTTAATCTAAGTTTAATTTGAGGATATTTTTAATCATCCATGTCTCTACTTAACTTTTAGACATATGAGATACAGTTATAATAAGTATCTTATTTTCTGCTTACTTTTAACTCTATGTTCATTCTGAATTGATTTTGATTGATAAAATTTCTTTCTCATAATTGTTCATATTGTCTTGCTTCTTTTCACGTGTTATAATTTTCTATTGAATGCTAGATGTTGTGAATTTTATCTTTTCAGGCGCTGATATTTTTCATATTCTTATAGATTTTATTTATTTATTGACACAGAGTTTCATTGTGTCACTCAGGTGGAAGTGCAGTGGCACGATCTTAGCCTTGATCTCCAGGGCTCAAGTGATGCTCCGACTTCAGCCTCCCTGGTAGCTGGGACTACAGGCAGGTACTACCATGCCCAGCTAAATTTTGTATTTTTTGTAGATACAGGGTTTTGCCATATTGCCTATGCTGGTCTCAAATTCCTGAGCTCAAGAGAGCTTACCACCTTGGGCTCACAAAGTGCTGGGATTACAGGCATGCACCACGGCCTGGGCATAAATATTGTTAAGCGTTGCTCTGGGATACAGTAAAGTTGCCTGGAAACAACTTAATCCTTTCATATCTTGCTTTTAGGATTTGCTAGCTGGAACTAGAACCGTATTCAGTCATGGCTTATTATTCCTATTACTAAAGCAAGATCCTTTTGTGTAAACAACTCAATGCTACGTAAATCATGAGGATTTTCAGCCTGGCTGTTTGGAATAGGCACTATTTCTGGCGCTATGTGTGTTAGTCAGTGATTCTCTTATCTTTTCTGATTTGCGGGGGAGGGGGATTTTTTTTCTTCTTTTTTCTCCTGGGCCTGTGCTAGTTTTGTTATATGCGTGCTCTGATTAGTACTCTCCTGTATACTTGAGGGAAATCCTCTGCAGATCTTTTGAGCTATCTCTCTCTGTGCAGCTCTTCCCTCTCTGTTACTCTGTCCTGTGAATTCCAGCTATGTTGGTTTCACTAGACTCTCAACACAATCTATTCAACTTCATGATTAAAACCTGTTTTAATTTTTTTTTTTTCCTGAATCTCTCCTCTCTGCATTACAGACCGGAAACTCTCACAAAGCAGGCAGATGGGATAACTGTAGGGCTCACTTTGTGCATTCTTCATCTTCAATTGATCCACATCTTTCATTGTCTGATGTCTAATGTCTTGAAAACATTGTCTAATAAATATTTCTGATTTTTTGGTTGGTTTAGGAAGGAAGGAAAATCCATTCCTTGATACACCTTCCGTCTTATTTCTAAACAGAAATATCAAGTCTCAACAAGGTGATGTTAAATTTCATCTACAATAATATGAATTATAAAGAATATTGTTTGCCAGGCACTCCATGTGCTTGATCTCATTGAATACTCACTCCTCCACATAGAAGCAATATTGTTAATTTCACTCTTCAGATAAAGTAACTGAAGTTCAGTGAGGTCAAGTAACTTAGTCAATGTCACAAGGCTAGTTAGTAGAAGCAATTGACTTAACACTTAATTCAGACCTCTCTGACTCCAAAGGCTTTGATCTTAATGATATTGCTATCCTTTAATAAATGCCAACCTACCCATAATTTTTGTGTTATCGTTAGTGACAAAAAGGATCATGATGATATTTAAGACATTTAGAAGTAGTATGATTAGCTTTTCTTAGATCAGATTTTAAACATGTTTATTAAGCCAAAATACTTAATCATACCAGAGATATTATGTGTTTGGGGCTTAGATAAATAAATCTAAATGTCATCTTGTCAAACCCAAATGCCAACACTGTGTGTGAGTCTTCCAACAGCAGAACTTTTGAAAAATTGTTTTTCTTTAGTTGCATTAGATTACAAGGTCTGTGGGAGTAACACAATGCTCAATGTTGAGTGGTGCCAAATGCAGGTAAAACAGCTTGGGAAAACAAGTATTATTTGAAAGCTGTACCTAAGGCTTAGCAAGAGCAACGTGTCATTTTATTCCCAACAAATGATCCAGAGTCACCATAAAATTTTACTCCTCCTAATAAAATTGTTTGAATCAAGCTGAAAACTACCACTAAATAAACTTAATCCAAAATTTGAGCAATGTGGATGGAATGGCAAAAGAGCCAAGGATTTGGAGAAGTGGGTGGCCCAAGGGCTAGGTAGAGACTGAAGAGTTAGCACTTGTAAAAGCAAGATCTGGCAGGCAAGTCTGAAGTGTTTGGGCTTAATCTCTTGTTAGAACTATCCTTTGTGTCTGAAGAGTCCACTAACCATCTGAGAGAAAATAAACCCCTCAAATGCACCTAGTTTTATCATTCTGTGGCTGAAGATAAAAGAAATAGAGAGATGAGAGTAAGTCTTTCACCCTCCGTGTTATCTTTAACACTGATGCCAGCATGATCTTTTCCAAAACATGAGTTTAACCGTGTAGTTTCCCTGCCTAAAAATGCTTACTGTTTCTTTAATATACCATGCAAGGGCTTCTACACTCTGTAACCTGCCCTTGCCTCATCTCTTAACACAAATCCGTGGCTCAGAAATACTAAATTTCCTGATAATGGCGAAAAATCCCATTTTTTAATGGAAAAAAATGTGATCACTTTTGCACCAACCTAATATTTTTTAAATATGCCATGTTATTAGATGCCAGCATGCTTTACTTATTGGCTCCATCTCTGATTGGAATGCCCTGTCCCCATTTACCTTCCTAGAAAAAATTTCCTTATCATTCAAATAACTCCTTAATATCTCCTATTTGGTAGAAATATTTTTGACTTGCTCAAGTGAATGTCATCACTTCCTCCTTATTCTACCACTGTACCTGGCCCTTACCTCAATTATTTAATTTATCACGCTGTATTACGCGTAAAAATATGTATGCCCATCTCATCTATTTTACTGTGAACCCATGAGGGCAAAGACTATATCCCCCACCATGTTGGATAGCATTGATGTTAGATAAGTAAGTGACTGAGAAGGAAAAAAGGAAGAAAGGTAGAAACAATGGACAGAGTAAGAAAGGGTATTCTTGAGATTTTTTAAAAATGATACTAAAATTATAATATCTCTGTTCTGAAAACAGAGGAACACTGAGTTAACCATCAAGGAAAGAAAGATCAGATGTTATGTAGAGCATCCAGAAGACATATTGATCCCATTAGGTTGATGGGAAGACTGCCAAAATTATTTTAACTTTCTTTTCATAGAGTCTGATCATTTTTCTTTGTTTTATTTTTCTTTTTTAGCAATCAAGTGTTTAATCTATATTGGCAGTATAGAGTAAGAGATTATGAAGAACATTTAATTAAATAATAGCAAATATGATATCACTCTTAAATAAAGCTCAGATATGTTTACACTCTAATGTAATATGGTCAATCAGAACATTTGGATTTGATGTGTCATTTGCTAAAGAATTTATGAAGTTGAGATCACCGTTGCCTTGGTTTCCAAAGGAGACAATAAAATGTCATTGTGAGCTTTGGGCAGTGTGTAATTATTAACATTCAATACTAAAAACAAAACATGTCTGACCATGTGTTGTGATTCTAGGACAATTATAAAGCAAAGAAATAGAAACATTCACACAAAAGATAAATGTTTGAGGGGATGGATACCCCATTCTCCATGATGTGGTTATTACGCATTGCATGTTTGTATCAAAACGTTTCAGGTATCCCATACATATATACACCTAATACGCATCCACAAAAATTAAAAATTAAAAAAATATAGAAACACACTAGTTTAAAAAGCCCTTAGGGCTGGGTGCGGTGGCTCACACCTGTAATCTCAGCCCTTTGGGAGGCCAAGGCAGGCGGATCACCTGAGGTCAGGAGTTCAAGATCAACCTGGCCAACATGGTAAAACCCCGTCTCTACTAAAAATACATAAAATTAGCTGAGTGTGGTGGTGTATGCCTGTAATCCCAGCTACTTGGGAGGCTGAGACATGAGAATCGCTTGAACCCAGGTGGTGTAGGTTGCAGTTTGCCAAGATCACGCCACTGCACTTGAACCTGAGTGACAGAGTGAGATTCTGTCTCAAAAAAAAAAAGAAAAAAAAAAACCCTTAAAAAGCAAATAGTTATGGCCTAAACCTTTCACTTGATAGATATCAATTTATGGCAAATTGATGGGGAAGTGCAAACAAGAGTTCAGGTTTCATGATTCCTAGACAAAGATACTTTTTATCATATAAGAGATGATATCTTCAATGTACACAAGGATACAATTTACATAACACAGGTTCTATGCTCAAATGCATACAAGCCCCTTGTAGTTAACATAAATGAATGAATTGAGAGAGATGCAAAAGAATAAGGACTAATTGGCATGGAAGAAAACTGGAGAGTAAATGCCTATACAAAACGGGTAGCCATCAATTTATGGTTTCTATATGGGAATATAGGCCCAGTGTTTCTTGATCTTATGATTATCCACAAAGAGCCCCAAACCCAAATACCTATGTTATATCTCTTGATACCAACTAATGAAACATTTTTATTCATAATAAATATTGAGGAGGCCATTTTGTTTTTGCTAATGATCAACCTGTACTTCCACTGGGCCTGTGTATAAATATGACATCACAGGAAAATTATTTAAAAGGAATAAGGTTAACAAAAAAATTAATCCTTTTGAAGCTCCAAAAGTGCAACAGTTACCAAAATGGCTGTTGTAATTATTATAATATAAAATACCTCTCCTTTTAAAATAATTCACTTTGGTTTCTCTTAGTGAACTCTAGCACATTCAAAATGGGATTATATTTCATGAACAGCTTGATATGCACACAGCTTTTATGTAGCACATTGTATTAGTCTGTTCTCATGCTCCTAATAAAGACATATCGAAGACTGGGTAATTTATAAAGATAAAGAGCCTTAATGAACTCACAGTTCCACATGGCTGGAGAGACCTCACACCACGGCAGAAGGCAAAGGGGAAGCAAAGGCACGTCTTACGTGGTGGCAGGCAAGAGAACATGTGCAGGGAAACTCCCCTTTATAAAACCATCAGATCTCATGAGACTTATTCACTATCACGAGAACAGCACGGAAAAACCCACCCCTATGATTCAATTACTTCCCACCAGGTCCTTCCCACGACACGTGGGGATTATTACAATTCAAGGTGAGATTTGGGTGGGGACACAGAGCCAAGCCATATCACACATCTACCAATAAAATAGACATACCTGTACTTTTCAATAAAAACTTAGATTTGGCACTAGAATTGTACAGCAAATCCTAATCTTGTTTTCCTTCACTTCCTATCAAGAGTAAAATATCTATATTTCAGATTTTGTGTTACACCATAAAACATTTCATATCTTTGAAATGTATATTGTCCTAATACACATTTCTTCAAATGTCAGCTGAAAGTACAAAATGTATAAAAATTTGGAAAATTAATTCAGTGTAAATACTATTGAATCACATAGATCAGTGGTTCCCAAAGTGTCATCATTGGACCCTTGGGAGTTTCTGAGACACTTTCAGGAGTTCATGAGGTCAAAACTATTTTTATAATTGTATACAGACATTATTTTGCTTGTTCATTATGTGGACACTTCCAATGATGGTGCAAAAGCAATAGTGGGGAAAACTGTTGGAGACTTAACGTGAACCAAGAGGGTAGCAATCATCTGTATTATCTTCGTATTATTCACCACCATACTCACAGAAAATAAACTGCCAGTTTCACTTATGTCCTTGAAGAAACACTAAAAAGTGTTACTTTTATTAATTCTCAACCATTGAGTACACACCCTTTTAACATTGTATATGACAAAGTAGAAAGTATTCATAGAATAATTCTGCAAAATAATGAAGTAAAATGATTGTCCCCAGGAAAAATATTTTGTGCAATTTTTTTCAGCTGCAAGCTAACAATGACCTCATAGTTTTTACAGCTATTACTTTGGTCTACCAAGAATTCCTTTCATTTTCCAATGGTAACATCACACTAGTGCCTTTTCCGTGTGTATATGAGGAACCATATTTTCAGAAGTGTACATATGACTCAGTCCTAACAACAGAATTGCCTCATTTCCCTATCCACAGTGATTGGTTCAGGAAAGGGCATATAACACAATTTGAACTAGGGAATTGTTTTGGTGAACTCAGATCAAGGGTCATAGGACTTCGTAAGCCTAGAAGCATGTTTACAAAAAGGTGGAGAGAATGTACCTGAGAACAAAGCCAACACTGTGAAAATCAGAGATAGTGCCAAACCTCACTTCAGAAAAATTGTGATTTTTTTTCCAAGGTGGTAGATTACAGGATTTTAGCATGCTTCCACCACTTGGAAATAGAAACACAGTACATAAAGACTAATTCTGTGAGCTTTAATTCAAGAAGGAAAATGGGAATCCATTAGAATCATGAAGGACACCCCAGGTCCTGGGGAGGAGAATGCTGGCAAGCAGCCCCCATGACAGCATCTAGCTGATAAAAGTGAGTGAGGGCCCAGTACATGAGCAGGGCAGAGAACTGCCCTCTGTGACTCACTTTTCCAATGGAGATTCAAGCAACCCACTCTAAAGAACACTTTGTTTCTCCCAGGCCCTGGAGTTAACTTCGAGAAAGGCTTGGAGATACTATGAGGGAAAGACACCAGGAAAAGCTGCAAACATTATCCAGGCCCAGAGCTGAGAACAGGACATCATTTAAATCTGGTCACATACAAAGTCAGCCATTGTTAGGTGGCCCAGCAGTGTGGCCATGCAGGCATTTTAGTGTCAGGCCAGAAATTGGAGTGCTGGCTCTGGAGTGGGGTGGGAGCTTCCACAGCCAGAACTGTAGAAAGTGTCTTAACATTAGGTGCTATAATTGTGCTCTTTGCTGTCACAAGCCTGGGGCAGGAGGAGAGCTTCTACAGCTACAGTTTCTCCAAGGTGGTGAGACTTGCAGCCAGGACCAGCTTGATGACCTGAAACTGATATGCATGTGCCATTGCTGGGTACCCCAGCCTGCTCCCCTGAGAATGTGGTGCAGAGGGGTCCTCTCTGCTCCATTCCCAGGCAGATCTCTAGGCATTCAGAGCACCCATTCACCTGGTTCAGCAGCCTGAGCTACCCCACCCTTCCTGCAGAGTACAACAGGGCTCTCTCTGCTCCATGCCCAGCCAGATCTCCAGGCATTCAAGCACTTCCTCACCTGGATAAACAGCCTGTCCTGCCCCACCCATTCTGTGCAGAGATCCTGGTTTGGGGAAGTCCTTTCTGCTTCACGCCTAGGCAGATCTCTAGGCATTTGGAGCACCCACTCGTATGGTTCAGAAACCTGAGCTGCCTCACCCATTCTGGACATATACTATGGTGCAGCGAAGCGCTCTCTGCTCCACATCCAGGCAGATCTCCAGACATTCAGATCTTCAGCTGGCCCGGATCAGCAGCGTGAGCTGCCCTACACTTCCATTACAGAGCTCTGAGTGCAGAGGTGCCCTCTGCACTCCACACACAGGCAGATCTCCAGACATTCAGAGAACCTGCTTGCCGGTTCCATCAGCCAGAATCACCCTACCCCTCCTGTGCAGAGATATTGGTGCAGGGAGGCCATCTCTGCTTCACACCCAGACATATCATCAGGCATTCTGAGTATCCACTCATCTGTTGTCAGCAACCTGAGCCGCTCCACCCTTCCTGTACGTAGATTGTGGTGCACAGGGGGGCCTCTCTGCTCCAAGCCCCAGCAGATCTCCAGGCATTGGAAGCACCAGCTTACTTGCCTCAGTAGCCTGAGCCATTCCACCTTTCCTGTGCAGAGATCCTGGTGTAGGGGGCCCTCTCTGGAACACACTCTGGCAGATTTCTAGGCATTCAGAGCATCTGCTTGCCTAAAGCAGCAGCCTGAGTTGCCTCATCCTTTCTGGACATAGATTGTCATGTAGGAGGACCCTCTCCTCTCCATGCCCAGGCAGATCTCCAAGAATCTGGAGCACCCTCTCTCCTGGATTAGGAGTTCTGGCCACCCACCATGCCTGTGCAGAGAACATGGGACTGAGTAGATTTCCCAGCTCCATGCCTAGGCATGCCTCTAGGTGCTTAGTGGCCACATGCTGAATTCTTCCTCAGTGATGGGGCTTCTGCCTACCACCAGGGGACCGATAGGTGAACCTGCCCAGTCTGGACCAGCACTTCATGTCCCCTGCCCACCCTGAGCACAGAACAGGGAGCTCAGCTCCCTGTGCATTCCACACATCAGCCCACTGACTGAAGCAACAAAGAGCTGCTGCCAGTAAACAGAGAGCAATTATATACGCAGCCATGTTGGCCACGGCAGGATCTTACCTCTAAATACCATTTACTAGATTGTAGACGGAACTGCATAGCCCAATATAAGACCTGTTGAAAGAAGTACATAGGGCTACAGAAGCAAAGCCAAAAGGCCCTACCCAGCATTCTCTGCAATCACAAACACTCCCACAGATGTTGGGGTGGGGAAGAGAGAGAAAGGAAATGGGAAAAATAACATCATAGGGAAAGAAAGCAAAGAAAATATCCTTCTTGCGCAAAAACAATTACAAAAATTAAAAGTGCCAAAGTCTCCAGACGAGAATGAAACAGTACAATCCTATTACTGGTTACATATCCAAAAGAAAACACATCTTTCTACTAAAACCACACATTCACTCACATGTTTATTGCAGCACTATTCGTAATAGCAAAGATATGGAATCAACCTAGGTCCCCATCAACTGTGGATTGGATATAGAAAATGTGATACATAAATACCATGGAATACTACACAACCACTTAAAAAGAATGAAATCATGTGCTTGCAGCAATATGGATGCAGCTGGAAGCCATTATCTTAAGTGAATTAACACAGGAACAGAACACTAAATATCACATGTTCCCACTTATAAGTGGGAGCTAAACACTGGGTACTCATCTACATACAGATGGCAATAATAAAAACCAGGGACAACACTAAGAAGGAGGAGGAAGTGGGCAATGGTTGACAAACCAACTATTGGGTACTCTACTCAGTAACTGGGTGATAGGATCATTTACACCCCAAACCACAGCATCACCATTGTATCCAGGTAAAGAGTGTGCATATATTTTACCTGGAGCTAAAATAAAAATTTTTTAAAAATAGTTGTGAAAATGTTTTTCTTTATATAAGCTTTTATGAGGTATAATCTATGTATAGTAACATTCACCAATTTTAAGTGTATAATTGGATCTGTTTGACAAATGCCTATAGTCGTGTAAACATCACCACAATCAAGATAGAGAACATTTTCATCACCCTAAAAAATTTCTTCCTCCCCTTTCAATCAATCCCCTTGTCTTATGGTAAAACGAATCTACTTTCTATTACTAAATTTTTGCCTTTCCAAAATTTATTATACATGGAATCAAATACTTTGTAGACTTTTATGTCTGGCTTTTTTCACTCTGGACAATGCTTTTGAGATTCATTCATTTTATTAGATATTTCAAAGGTTTGTTACTTTTTATTGCTTAGCAGTATTCTACTTACATCACAATTTATCTATTCACTAATTGATAGATATTTGAGTTAAGTTTAGAACTATTAATATTTTTTAAATGCTGCTATGAACTGTTGAGAACACATCTTTGTAAGAACATCAGTTTTCATGTATCTTGGTCTCACCATGGAATACTAGGCAACCATCAAAAATAACTTTTCAATCTTTTTCCTTTTTGGATAAATATCTCAGAGTAGAATTGCCAGTTAAGTGTGTATTTAATTATTGACATGTCAATAATTTCACACAGTTACCAGTTTCGTTTTGTGGTGAGAACACTTGAGATCCACTCCCTTAGCAAATGAATGTCTAAAATATGTTATTAAATATAGTTTCTATGCTGCATGTTCTATGTTAGATCTCTATAACCTATTCATCTTACAACTTAAAGTTTATACCCTTTGAACAACAGCTGCCCCTTTACCCCACCCATCAATCGATAGCCATCATTCTACTGTTTCACATACAAGTGAGATCATTAAGAATTTGTCTTTCTGCATCTGTTTTAATTCACTTAACATAATGTTTTCAGACTCAGCTTTGTCAGAAATGGCAGGATTATTTTATTTTTGTGTCTGAATAATATCACAGTATACACACACACACACACACACACACACAGTGGGTGTTTTGTTTGTTTCCATATTTTAGCTATTGGGAATAATATTGTCATGAACATGAGAATGCAGCTAGCTCTCTGACGTACTAGTTTTACTTTCTTTATATATATATGTACACCCTGTAGTGGTATTACTAGATTATATGGTAGTTCTCTTTTTAACTTTTTTGAGGAACCACCATTTTCCATAGTAGTTGTACAATTTACATTCCCGCCAACAGTGTATAAGCATGTTCCTTCCCTCATATCCTCACCAACATTTGTTATCTTTTTAGTTTTTCATAATAGTCATCCCAACAGGTTTGAATTAATATTGCATTGTGGTTTTGAGTTGCATTTTCCTCATGATTAGTGATGTTGAGCACCTTTTCACTTACATGTTGGACCATTTGTATCTCTTCTTTGGAAAAATGTCTATTCATGTTTTTGCCCATTTTAAATTTTTATTTTTTTTTTGCTATTGAATTTTGTGTTTCTTTCATATTTTGGATACTAACCTTTTATCAGATATATGGTTTGCAAATATCTTTTTCACATTTTGCAGAATGTCTTTTCATCTTGGCGATTGTTTTCTTTGCTATACAGAAGTTTTTAGTTTGATGTAGTCCTCTTTGTTTATTTCTGCTATCGTTGCATGTGCTTTTGGTATCATACCCAAAATATCATTGCTAAGACCATGTCACGGACCCTTTTCCCCTATGCACTTTTATAGTATTATAATTTTACATTTTCAGGTCTTATATTTAAGTCATTAATCCATTTTGAGTTGATTTTTGTATGTGGTGTGATACAAGGGTCTAACATCATTATTTTGTATGTGGATAAACTATTTCCCTAACATTATTTATTTAAAAGATTATTCTTTCCCCATTGTGTATTCTTGCAATCCTTGTTGAAAATTAATATACTATAAGTGTGTGAATTTATATCTGGGCTCTCTATTCTATTTCATTGTTTTCTGTGTCTCTTTTTAAACCAGAATCATGCTGTTTTGATTACTGTATCTTTGTAGTATATGATACAATCAAGTACTGTGATGTCTCCAGCTTTATTCTTTTTGTTCAAGACTGCTTTGGCTAGTCAGGTATTTTTGTGGTTCCACACAAACTTTAAGATTATTCTTTCTATCTCTGTGAAAAAAATGTCATTGGGATTTTGATAGGAATTGCATTAAACCTGTGGACTGCTTTGGGCACAGTGGAGATTTTAACGACATTATTTCAATTCATGAGTAAAGAATATCATTCTATTTATTTTTGCTTATTCAATTTCTTTCATCAATGTTTTATAGTTTTCAATATGCA
This sequence comes from Pongo pygmaeus, assembly GCF_028885625.2. Classification (NCBI taxonomy): domain Eukaryota; kingdom Metazoa; phylum Chordata; class Mammalia; order Primates; family Hominidae; genus Pongo; species Pongo pygmaeus. The sequence goes on along the minus strand of NC_072396.2, from coordinate 146,883,976 downwards.
TATTGTTCATCTCCTTCTTTAAATGTATTTCGATGTATCTTTTCTGTTGCTCTTGTAAATGATGCTGTTTTGTGGATGTCTCTTTTGGATATTCCATTGTTAGTGTATAGAAATGCTACTGGTTTTTGCATGTTAATTTTGTATACTGAAACGTTACAGAATTTGTTCATTATTTCTAACAAGTGTTTTTTTTTTTTTTTTTTTTTTTTTGGTAGAGTAAGGTTTTCTATATATAATCTCATGTCTGCCAACAGAGACAATTTATAGTTTCCTTTCCGACACAGGTGCCTTTAATTTTGTTCTTTTGCCTAATTACACAGGGCAAGACATACAGTGCTGTGTATGAGTTCTCAAATTGAATCATGTTCTCAGCTGAATCCAATTTAAGAATTGCTTCACCTAGCCTGATTGTTCCAGTTTTGCAGTGTCTCTACCTCACACTGCTCCTAAGTCAGGATAAGCCTCCAGAGAACTGCGATTTCAATGGCCACAACACAAACAAAAAAGAACATACATGTGAGAGTGTGCATTCTTGTCTTGATCCTGATTGGAGAAAAAACAAAAAGCTTTCAGTGTTTTACTGTTGGATGTGATGTTAGCTGTGAGCTTGTCACGAATGGCCTTTATTGTGTTAAAATCCATTACTTCTATTCCTAATTTGTTGACAGTTTTTATTATAATGGAATGTTGAATTTTGTTAGATGCTTTTTCTATATTGAGTTCATTGTACGGTTTTAGTCCTTCCTTCTGTTAATTTAGTGTATCATATTTATAGATTTGTGTGTGCTAAAACATCCTGGCATCCCACGGATAAGTTCCACTTTATCAGGGTGAATGATCCTGTTAATGTGCTGAGATATTTGGTTTGCCTATATTTTCTTGAAGATTTTTACATCTGTGTTCATCTGTGATATTGTCCTATAATTTTATTTTCTTGTAGTGTCCTTGTGTGGCTTTGATGTCAGGTATTACTGCCCTTGTAAAAGTTTGAAAGTATTTCTTCCTATTCCATTTTTTTTGAAAGACTTGGAGAAAGGTTGGTATTTCTTCTTTAAGTGTATGTAGGTCCACATAGCAGGTTGGTGCTGGAGTCTTTAAGCAGGCTGGCCTGGTGCCTAGGTTAGCAGATAAGCAGTTATGGGTCCTGGGTCTATGGGCACCAGCTTAGGCCCATCTACTGGGATGGGTCTGGACCCTGAATCTGCTGAATCAGGGTTGGATTATGGGTCCATGAGACCTAGGGCGGCAGGAACTGGCCAGAATTCTGGAGCCAGCCTGGTGCTGGGGTAGGCCTGGTCCCTGGATCCACAGAGGCACGTGGAACCAGGGTCTATGGATGCTGTCCTGGTGCCTAGGGCTGTAGGGGCTAGCTTGGAGCCTAGTTCCACAGGGGCAGGCCTGGAGGCTGGGTGTGTGGGTGTTGGCCTGTAAGCTAGGTGTATTAAGGCTGGCTTAGAGCCTGGGGTCATGAGGGTCAACTTGGTTGGAGGGTTGACCTAGAGGTTGGGTCTATGGGAGCAGGCCTGTGTCATACAGCAATAGGGGTAGCACTGGAAAGTGGGTCCTCAGGAGAAACCCTGGAGCCTGGTCCTTGGGGGTCAGTTTGGTCCTGGGGTCTAGAGGAATGAGCCTGGACCTTTGGTCTTCTGGTACGTACCTGGACCCTGGGTCTCCTGGTGCGTTGGGCCTCATGGGCTGGCCTGGCACTAAGTGGGCTGAATCCTCTGTCCATAGGGGGTTGGCCTGAGGGCTGGTTCTGTTGTTGCTGGTCTGGTGCATGAGGCCACAGGGGATGGCCTTGAGCTGTGGTCTGAGGGTGCTGTCCTGGTACTGAGATGGGCCTAATGGTGGGGTCCCTGAATGCTGGCCTGGAATCTGGGGCTACAGAGGCCAGCCTAAAGGTTGGGTCTCAAGGTACCAGACTGGCACCTGAGGCTATAGGGGTTGGCCTGGTGATAAGATGAACTTCAGCTTGGAACTATGCATGTGAGCATGACAATGGAGCAGACTGTGTTCTGAGTCAGCAGGGGCTAGCCCAGACCTGGGATGTCCAGAGTGTTGGCTTGGCACTAGGAAGGGCCTGGAATCTGGTTCTGCAGCTCCCCGCCTGGAGTGTGGGGCTGCAGGAGCCATACTGGTGCTGGGTTAGGCATAGTGGTCGGGTCTGCAGGGCCCAGATGTGCTGGGGTCCCTCTGGGGTCTGAAATCACTGGGGATGGTCTGGCAGTGGAGTAGACCTGAAACCTTGGACATAACTAGAACCAGAGTCTGTGGAATTCACTCTAGAGCTGTGATAGACCTGGTGGTGGGGTGAACCTGAATCCTGAGTCTGCAGGAACTGGTCTAGAGTCTAAAGCTAAGGGGACTATTCTGTTGATGGGGATTTCCTAAAGCCTGTGTTCATGGGTGCTGGCTTGATGCTGGGGCTGATCTTGAGTCTGGGACCTCTGGGGTGAGCCTGAAACCTGAGGCTGTGAGGTCATCCTGGAGCCTGGGTTTGAGGTGTTGGCCTGGTATTAGGGAAGGCCTAGAAGTTCAGTCTGTGAGTATCATCCTAGAGTCAGGGCCTGTAAGGTCACACTAGGCTCTGGGTTTTACTGAGGAAACCTAGTGTTGGGGTCCAAGGCAATGTCCTGTGCTCATATCCCTCTCCTCCCAATAAAAGGGTATCTCTCTCCATATTTCACTGCCTGGAATGGGTGAAGAGTGAGGTGGATAATGTGAAATGGTCCTTCCTACCCTCTTCGATGTGTCTTTTCTCATTTGTTCTTATTTGTGCAAACCTATTTTTCAGGGAATATATGTTCCTAGGACAATAAACTTATAGTTCGAAATACAGCAATGCTTCTGAAATTACACTTTTAAATAAATAAATTGTGTGATAAAATATTAATGATGTTGAAATGAAGGTGCAGATATGAATGTCATGTTGTTATTGCAACCTCCACCTCACGGGTTGAAGTGATTCTCCTGCCTCAGCCTCCCAAGTAGCTGGGAGTACAGACACACGCTACCACATCCAGCTTATTTTTGTATTTTTAGTAGAGACGGGGTTTCACCATGTTGGCCAGGATGGTCTTGATCTCTTGACCTCGTGATCCACCCGCCTCAGCCTCCCAAAGTGCTGGGATTACAGGCGTGAGCCACCGCGCCCGGCCAATTGTTTTTTACATTGATATTTCTGCAAGAGGACAAGCACTGAAAAGTCCTATTCCACGACCTTGCTGATGTCACTCTCATTGGGCTTTTTTACAAAGCCTTGCTTACATTTAACTTTCAATTTTTTTTCGATACACAGAAGGTTTAAATGTCATTATAGTCATAATTATCAATATTGTCTGCTATGGTTTGTGTTTTTTAGGTTTTTATTTAATGGATTCTTCTTTACTACCAAACACAACTTTAATCCACTAGGAAGGTATTTTTGTGTTATTGTATTAAGGAAAACTTTAATTTTACTTTTCTATATGCTAACTAATTTTTTCAGCAATTCTATCCAGTTGTATGTAATGTCACTTCTGTCTTATATCAAGTTTCTGTATATAAGTAAGTGTGCTCTTTTTCAGGGTCTCCTATTCTGTCTTCTAGTGTCATACCAGGTAGCACAAAGGCTCTCAATTCAAAATTGTTGAATCCCAATGAATAATAAATAATCATTCCTGTAATCACAAGATAATACTTAGGGGTATATAAAGACCTATAACGTACTAAGATTTTGATCATATCATTTTAATAATACAAATTTTTAAAAATATTTTATGTGACGAATATATCCAACAATGAAGAATTGGTGAAAAACTGACACAATTTTTAGACAATGAAGAGATGTGCTTTTTTTGAAATCTAACCTGACAAACATAAACTTACTGACACTGAGAAATATTCACAAGTTACTAATGGGGAGAAAAACACAGGCTACATCAATAAATTAACCATTTTATTTTAAAATATCGTATTATGACATATAAAAAAAAGCATCTGAAACAATAAACACTACATTAGTAAAGGTAATTATTTTGGTGGAATGGAATTACAAGTAATATTTATTTTCTTCTTTTCCCTTATTTGTATTTTTCCTTATTGTAAATATTTTGCTATGTAACAATTTCACTTCTCACGGCTTCCTTATCATAATTCTAAAAGAAGAATGCATTGCTTAACATTTTACAAACTTCACTGGGGTTTCAGTGTTGTAGAAAGAACATTTGCTTTGAAGTGAGGCAAACTGTAGTTCAGAATCTGTTCCCAGCATTTTCTGGCCATGTGCTGTCTCTGAGCCTTAGTTTCTGCACCCACAAAATTAAAGTAATTCATGGAACTGTTGTGAGGAATATATTAGTACGTGTAAAGAAGATAACACAGTGCCTAGCACATTAAAAAGTACTGAAACTCTGTAGATACTAATATTAATGATATAAAACAAACAGATCATTACAAAATCCACTGGGTGGTGGACATAATGCAGTGAACGAAAATTCATCTTATGGGATAAAAATGGCCATATGAGATAAGAGAAGTATCTTATCAGAATTGAATATGATGGAGAAAATATCTTAAATCATGTATCCAAAAGACAAGGAAATTAAATAAGAGCTTTGCCAGAGATTTTCTTCTTGGGAGGATATTCCCTGAGCATACGTTGTACAAATGTCCCTGCTTGTGTGTTTGTGCATGTGTTCGTGTTTGTATTCAATTTGGCTTGCTATTGTTTTGCTCTACAATAAAATAACAGTGCTCAATACATTTCAATTTGAAGGGAACAGCAACAATTTATGATATTGAATAACTGTTGAAAATCAAATAACTTTGGGCCAGGTTTCAGGAAATAGGACACTAAAAAGGTCATGTTTTATAGCTAAAATTTGCCCTGCTGTAATTTTGCATAATAAATCATTGTGGAACTTACCAAAAGTTTAAAGCCAGGTTTCCTTATGGTTACCATAGTGAATGCAATAGAACTCAAAGATTAATTCTAATGCATTTTAAAATAATGCTGTATTATAAATTATATAATTATTATGAAACACATTTCAAATTGACCAATATAAACAAATGTTGACAATCAAATTTCTCTTGTGTGAGCCTTGATATAAAGAGTCTTGCAAAGGTACTAAAAAAAATCAAAACAGGGACAGAACTTACCTGACTTTGAATTATATTCAGGATGCAATATGAGAAGAATGCATACCTTTCAAAGCACTGAAAGCATTTAATTAATGAGAAGTTGTTTTCCAGCTCTAAGGTAATGAAAATAGAATTGGTATTGGCTTTAGAAGACTTCAGTGAAGTCTTGACCTTGCCATCCATACCTCCCTTCTGTGGTTTACAATCTCATCTTCAACCTCTTTATTAGATATTCTCTCCTGTCTTTACTGATACTGGGTATTCATCACTTTTCTTAAAGCCCTCTCAAAATAAATTATGCTTATGTTTTCTATACCCCAACTAATTCAAGGTCAAGAAGTGTCTTTATCCTACTTCTAGACTAGTATTCAACCATGGTCATATAAAATCCATTGCTTGTTGAAGGCTCATGGCATTCAACTATATCACCTTTTAAGTCTCCTTGTTATTCTACCAACTAATTATTGGTCACTCCCTTATTTAAGGGGTCAGCAAATTATAGCTCATGAGCCTTTAACACCTGAAACGGCTTTATTTCTCTAACCTTAAGCTCAAATAATCTCACTCTTCATTCACAACTATACTCACTTTGCTTTGTCAAGGAAATTACTCTAGAGATGGATTTGAGGGACACTTACATAAAACCTATACTTGCTCTCATGTGATAAACAGGTACATGCCCATAGGGATAAGAAAGAAAATGCAGGCTGGCCGAGGTGGCTCATGCCTGTAATCCCAGCACTTTGGGAGGCTGAGGTGGGCGGATCACCCAAAGTCAGGAATTCGAGACCAGCCTGGCCAACATGGTGAAACCCTGCCTCTACCAAAAATACAAAAATTAGCTGGGTGTGGTGGTGGGCACCTGTAATCCCAGCTACTTGTGACGTTGAGGCAGGAGAATCGCTTGAACCTGGAGGCGGAGGTTGCAGTAAGCCGGGATCAGAGCACTGCACTCCAGCCTGGGTGACAAGCGGAAACTCCGTCTCAAAAAAAAAGGAAAAGAAAGAAAGAAAATGCAAAGACAGAACTTTAGGAAATGCTCACGTTTTGAGGACTAGAGAAGTCATGGGTGAATCCTGAGAAGACACTATCAGAGATGTAGAAGGAGGTATAGGAGAATGAAGTATTTTGGAAACTATAGAAAGGTAGCCGGCAAGAAAAAGGTGGTCATAGTGCCAAATGCCGCAGAGAAGTTAAAAAGTATAAGGATTGAAGCAAAGTAGTAAATTATTTGCAAAGCACTGGAAAGCATTTTGTCTGAATACAAGGATATCAGCTCATATGTTTCTTCTCAAAAGAACCTTTTTTTTCCATAACATTCATTAGATTGTGCAAACCTATTTTTCAGGGAATATATGTTCCCAGGACAATTAAACTTATAGTTCAAAATACAGCAATGCTTCCAAAATTACACATTTAAATAAATATATTGTGTGATAAAATATTAATGATGTTGAAATGAAGGCACATATGAATGTCATGCAGAAAGGGGTATCTTTATATTTACTAGTCTAGTCACCAAAACTCAAGGCAAACCAGCAACAGTAGAGATGAAAACCGGTTGGACCAAGACGTTCTTTGTGACTCTCCCTTCTATCCCTCCCCGAATTCAAGCTCTTTACCCAGGGATTTCCAAAAATAAAAGTATGATATTCTCCATTATCTTCATTTTGATCACTTCTCAGCACATTGATAAGGTTATTTAGTTTTCTTGTTTTTCAGCATCATTTGGAATAAAGAAAGTGAATTCAAAATCAGAAGCATAGGAGAAAAACTTTCATACTCTTAACGGGCATTTGTTGAGGGCCTACTGTGTGTTAGTCGCTGTACTTCAGGGGAAGAAGGGCAGCAGTTCCAATGCAAAGTATAAATTGGAGAACAAAAAGAATATATAACTTTTGGAAAGTGCAAGGTGAACCAAAATTTTGTTTTCATTTGTATAGCTGCTTTAAGGATGATTTGCTTCCCAAGTTTAATGTAGACTGATACTTATCTATGAAAAAAATACTAAAAGAAATATTCATAAGGGCATTGGATTATGAAATATTCAGCTACCTGTGGGGTAATCAAACTTCATCTCTGAAGATCCTGATTTCTCAAAAATAAAAGGATGAAGAGAGTTGCAGGGAGTGCTTCAAAGAAGTTAGACCTATGTGCACTGAAAGCAAAATGTCACAAATCTATACAAAATCTCCTTTCTAACTTAATGCTACAATGGAGAGTAGAAAAACACCACAGTTCTCTATCATGAGATGAGCCACCAGCAAATTGCTTTGGTGGAGACACAAGAACTCTGGTAGATCTAAAAGTAAAAATCTAGATTTCAATAAAGGATCAAGTGGAAGGCATCTAGGAAAAGGTTGGGACAAGATGGAGTAAGAGGGTAAAGGAAACATTTTTTTCAACTTTTTGGAATAGTTGACAGAAATAAGTGTGTGTATGGGCCTGTAAGGCCTGGGAGTTGGGGGCAGTGTGTCTGTAGAATGCAGAGACAACTAGTCATCATTAGCAGCAAACTCCACACAGCGTGTGTTCTGTGTGAATCTTCTCAAGAGCATGACAAGGAATCAAAAAGCCCCATTGTACAGGTTCCCTAAGGATTTAGCCATTGTTTATTCACGAATGGACACTCTGTATCTAAATTTTGGCAGAATGGAAACATAGGCTTGACAACTTCATATAGCAACCGCTGAAGTAAGGCTGAATTAACATAATTATATTTTTATAATTAAAATATTTATAACATTTTATCTTGTGTTTTCTTATTAATAAATTTTTCTTTTCAACTTTTTGGTGAAATATAATTTATAGATAGAAGAGTGTACTGCTATGGTTTAAGTATTGGTCTCCTATCAAAACTCTTGCTGAAACTTAATCCCCAGTGTGGCAGTATTGAGAGGCAGGGCGTTTAAGAGGTAATTGAGTCTTGACAGCTCTGCTCTTATAAATAGATAAATTAATTCATGGATTAATGGGTTAATGGGTTAATGCATTGATGGGTTATCATGGGAGTGAGACCAGTGGCTTTGTAAGAAGAGGGAGAAAAACCTGAACTAGTATGTTTAGCCTCTTCATCATGTGATGGCCTACACTGCATTAAGACTCTGCAGAGAGTCCCCACCAGCAAGAAGGCCTTCACCAGCTTCAGCCCCTTAACTATGGACATCTCCGTCTCCAAAACTATAGAAAGTAAATTCCTTTCCTTTATAAATTACCCAGTGTATTAGTCTGTCCTCACACTGCTAATAAAGACATGCCTGAGACTGGGTAATCTATAAAGAAAAGAGGCTTAATGGACTCACAGTTCCGTGTGGGTAGGGAAGCCTCACAATCATGGCGGAAGGCAAATAAGGAGCAAAGTCACATCTTACATGGTGGCAGGTAAGAGAGTGTGTGCAGGGGAACTCCCCTTTATAAACATCAGATCTTGTGAAACTTATTCACCATCATGAGAACAGCTGAAAAAAAATGCACCCCTGTGATTCAAATACCTCCCACCAAGTCCCTCCCACACACGTGGGGGTTATTACAATTCAAGGTGAGATTTGGGTGGGGACACAGAACCAAACCATATCATTCCACCCTAGCCCCTCCCAAATCTCATGTCCCTTTCACATTTCAAAACATCATCATGCCTTCCCAAGAGTCCCCCAAAGTCTGAACTCATTTCAGCAGTAACTCAAAACTTCACAGTCCAAAGTCTTATCTGACACAAAGCAAGTCCCTTCCACCTATAAGCCTGTAAAATCATAAGCAAGTGAGTTACTTCCCAGATACAATGGGGGTACAGGCATTGGGTAAATATACCCTTTCCAAATTGGCCAAAACAATTTCTTCACACAAGTCCAAAATCCAATAGGGCATTCATTAAACCTTAAAGTTCCAAAATGATCTTCTTTGACTCCATGTCTCATATCCAGGTCACCCTAATGCAAGAGGTGGGTTCCCACAGCCTTGTGTAGCTCTGCTCCTTTGGCTTCGCAGGGTACAGTGCCCCTCCCAGTTGCTTTCACAGGTTGGTGTTGAGTGTCTGCGGCTTTGCCGGGTGCACAGTTCAAGCTGTCGGTGGATCTACCATTCCAGGATCTGGAGGACAGTGGCCTTCTTCTCACAGCTCCACTGGACAGTACCTCAGTGGTGACTCTGTGTGGGGGCTCACACCCCAAATTTCCCTTCTGCTCTGCCCTAGCAGAGGTTCTCTATGAGGGCCCTGCCCCTGCAGTCAACTTCTGCCTGGACATTCAGGCATTTCCATAAATCCTCCGAAATCTAGGCAGAAGTTCCCAAACATCAGTTCTTGATTTCTGTGCACCCACAGGCTCAACACCAAATGGAAGCTGCCAAGGCTTGGGTCTTGCACCCTCTAAAGCAATGGCCTGAACTGTACCTTGGCCCCTTTTAGCCATAGCTGGAGTTGAAGCAGCTAAGAGGCAGGGCACCAAGTCCTGAGGCTGCATAGAGCAGGGGGGCCCTGGGACATGCCCACAAAACTATTTTTCCCTCCTAAGCCTCCAGGCCTCTGATGGGAGGGCTTGCTGCAAAGACCTCTGACATGCCCTGAAGACATTTTTCCCATTGTCTTGCAATTAAAATTTGGCTCCTTGTTACTTATGCAAATTTCTGCAGCAGGCTTTAATTTCTCCCTGGAAAATGGGTTTTTCTTTTTTATAGCATCATCAGGCTGCACATTTTTCAAACTTTTATGCACTGCTACCTGTTGAATGCTTTATAGATTAGAAACTTCTTCCACAAGACACCCTAAATTATCTCTCTCAAGTTCAAAGTTCCACAGATCTCTAGGAAGTTCCAAACTTTCCCACATCTTCCTGTATTCTGAACCCTCCAACTCTCTAGGACGTTCCAAACTTTCCCACATTTTTCTGTCTTCTTCTGAGCCCTCAAATCTGTTCCACCTCTGCTTGCTACCTAGTTCCAAAGTCATGTCCACATTTTTGGGTATCTTTACAGCAGCACCCCATTCCTGATAACCATTTACTGTATTAGTCTGTCCTCACACTGCTAATAAAGATATACCCAAGACTGGGTAATTTGTAAAGGAAAGAGGTTTAATTGACTCACAATTCCACATGGTTGGGGAGGCCTCCCAATCATGGTGGAAGGCAAAGGAGGAGCAAAGTCACGTCTTACATGGTGGCAGGCAAGAGAGTGTATACAGGGGAACTCCCCCTTATAAAACCATCACATCTCATGAAACTTATTCACTATCACAAGAACAGCATGGGAAAAACCTGCCCCCATGATTCAATTACCTCTCACTGGGTCCCTCCTATGACACATGAGGATTAATACAATTTAAGGTGAGATTTGAGTAGGGACACAGAGCCAAACCATATCACCCAGTTTCAGGTATTCTGTGACAAGCAACAGAAAGCACAGTAAGATATGCACATAAGTGAAAAACTCAGTGATTTTTTCACAAGCTAAGCATACTCATACAATGAGAAAACGAATCAGGACATAAAATATTACCAGTTTCCCAAAAGCTCTTTCATTGCCCCTCCCAAGTGTCTAATAAGTATTCAGATTTAACTACATAAAGAGTCCCTGTCTTCTAGTTGAGAAATTCACAAGAACTCTGAGGAGAAGGAGGGAAGAATAACATGTCAACCAAGCAATTTTGGAGAAACAGAATTACCTGGGGGAAACCTCTGTGTCATTCATTTATAAGTGCTACAACAGAAAGGAAGTGTACTTGGGAGTTTTATAGTCAAATGGGCTCAGATCCTTATATTGCAGGTGGCAAAGAGGAGTTGCAAAGCTATTCCTATCTACATCTACTCAATATTTTACAGAAACCTATGAGGAGGTTAACAGGCAATTTCCTACATCAGCTTTTTAGAAAAAATAGTTCCAAACATAAGAAACATTTTACTGTAGTATAGCACCTGGGGCTGATGCACTTTGCTAGAGAAAGTAATAACAATGCTGTGATGGGGCCACTTCATGCTACCTAACTCCAAGTGCTAATTCCTGTCTTTTATTAAACTTTCTCTCTGTCCCCATGGAGATGCTATAGTCTTGTCTGTTCTGATCTTACATTGTCCTTTATAGTTTATCTTGATTCACATTATATTCTGGCACAGTTAATATTGTCATTTCTGTATTTGTCTCACCTTTTGCACAAAAGGGTAAGGAACTTAAAGTCAGGCAAATTAAATTATAAATTATATTTGTTTCTGCCTTCTTTGATGCCTACTTTAGAAGCTCTGTTTCACACCCCCTGCCAATACATCCATAAAAGTGTGTACACATGGGTACATACATGCAGTTTGGATCTCAGAAGTAACTATTAGCTTTGTTAAACTCATACTATTTCAGTTTGGCAAATGCATTTCATAATACCTATTCTGCCATGTAACAGTATCATTGTTTACACAGTCCCCCCTTCCTCAATCAATTTCTTAGAATTTAAGAGCTTTCATGTAAATATCAGTAGGAATGTGTTCAACTTCCAGAGCCAAATGGACTAAGAGTTCACACAAGCAGTACAATAAAACTAGGCTTGAGGAAGAATATAGCTTTTTCTCTGTTGTTTTAGAGTCAGGAATTCCTCTTTTAAGTTTCAGAATAAATTAAGAATAAAAAAATGACATTTTTAAAAGTACATACCATTTGATGTGACACAGCTAAGAGACATGGGAACATTTGTCTTGTACTCAGGATGTCTTAATATCACACCCTATTTATCATCTTTCCCAGATTTTAAAGACACTTTTGTCAATAGCTATACCATGTACGTTTTAACTAATTCTGTCACATTTAAGATTAAACTGTTAATAGAAATACTTTTGAAAGACATCAATCAATTTAAAATGATGACTAACCAATAAATATTAAAAATTAAAGTAAAGTAGTTACAGCCATTTTTGTTTCTCTTCTATTTCTCTTTTCATTTCTATCCCCTCTAAATTTGGAATCTATTTGTTATCTCTCTTTCCTCTTCTGCTGGTTTCTTTCTCTCTCTCTTCTTTGTGTATGTCTTCCTCTGTCTCATAAAAAATAAAAGTTTAGCTTTGTTTCAAATTAAACTATCAATTATGTTCTTTCTAAGTGTTTTATATTTTCTCATTGCCTTGCTTCAAATTCCAACACTTCTAGTTTTGAAATTTTTAAACAACAGCTAAAGCAAAGCAGAATTGCCAATCAGACATTATTTTAATTGAATTTTATTTCTGGGAGTCAGAAGAGTTTTGTCAATATAATATCAAAATTATGGTTATGTCTTTCACAAATCTATTTTTTAAGTCAACTAATCAATGAAGGAGTAAATCAAGAGTCATTTACTGACTTTATACTATACTCAGGGCATTGATAAAACCAAATATAACCACTGACCTGGAAAAATGTATGGTCTACCACGGAATACTGAAAAGTAAAACGATAATTTTTAAATGGTAGTGAAAGGTACAGAGTATAACCCAGTGCAATGCAAGCATGTGTTGGAGAGGCGAAAGTGAACAAAAGTCTTGAGAGGCTAGCAAACTTTTTCAGAGGAAGTGGCTACAACTGTTTTAAACTCTAGGCAGACATCTGCCCCAACCTTTAAATGAACAAATGCATCCCAAAAGCAACAAGAGGAAGTCACAATTTTTTGAGTCTGTCATGGACTTAGTTTTAGATCTCACAGAACAAAGACCTTTAAATTAAGGAGAAAAAGTACTTAAAGATCTGTGAAAGGTGGTTAATCTGCTAATTAGCATTTCAAAGGACAGTGGTAGAGGGAATAGCACGCTTAGAATCTGTGAAAGCCAGGGTGTCAAGTACTGCTTAGCTAGATATTCTTCTATCTCTTTGTGGCTGCTCAGAGGTCTATTGGAAATATATTCTGGCCATTTTTTCTACTCTGCACTCAGAGAAGCCTGGCTCCTGTTACCTCGCAGGGAGTTGCTTTGCTCTGAAGTGTTTTAGTTTCACAAAGTACAAATAAAAATTGTGGCCAAATTAAAACCTTATGTAAAATTATAAGGAAAAAATGACTTCAATGAAGGGTATCAAAGAAAGTGATTATTTTTTATTTTTCAAAAAACTGAAATAGACAGACTTGTGGGTAAAAATGGTGACAAAAGCAACTCTGGAAATCCTCTTGTCAGAGGCATTCAAAATAGAGTGTCTCCATCTTGAATAGGGGCTGGATAAAATAAGACTGAGACCTACTGGGCTGCATTCCCAGGAGGTTAGGCATTCTACATCACAGGATGAGACAGGAGGTCAGTACTGTCTCACGTGTCCATGTGAAGAGACCACCAAACAGGCTTTGTGTGAGCAATAAAGCTGTTTATTTCACCTGGGTGCAGGCGGGCTGAGTCCAAAAAGAGAGTCAGCAAGCGTGGTGGGATTATCATTAGTTCTTATAGGTTTTGGGATAGGCGGTGGAGTTAGGAGCAATGTTTTGCCGGCAGGGGGTGGATTTCACAAAGTACATTCTCAAGGGTGGGGAGAATTACAAAGAACCTTCTTAAGGGTGGGGGAGATTACAAAGTACATTGATCAGTTAGGTTGGGGCAGAAACAAATTACAATGGTGGAATGTCATCAGTTAAGGCTATTTTCACTTCTTTTGTGGATCTTCAGTTGCTTCAAGTCATGTGGATGTATAGGTGCAGGTCACAGGGGATATGATGGCTTAGCCTGGGCTCAGAGGCCTGACATTCCTGTCTTCTTATATTAATAAGAAAAATAACATAAAATAATGTTGAAATGTTGGGGCAGCGAAAATTTTTGGGCGGTGGTATGGAGAGATAATGGGCGATGTTTCTTAGGGCTGCTTCGAGCAGGATTAGGGGCGGCACGGGAACCTAGAGTGGGAGAGATTAAGCTGAAGGAAGATTTTGTGGTAAAGGATGATATCGTGAGGTTGTTAGAAGAAACATTTTTGTCGTATAGAATTATTGGTGATGGCCTGGATACGGTTTTGTATGAATTGAAAAAAGAACAGAATAAGACAAGGAGAAAAACAGGTATTAAAGGACTAAGAATTGGGAGGACCCAGGACATCCAATTAGAGAGTGCCTAAGGAGGTTCAGCATAGCCCTGCCAGCAAAGATTATTTATTTACTTTAAGAAGGAGTTAAGAGTGGCAGTTTCGGGATAGCGCCAGGAGATATCAGCTGTGATGGCTTGGAGAAACAGTGTAAACAGGCAGTGTAAACAAGATTAGGGCATTTATGAGTAGTTGAGAATAGTGTATAGGAGTATGACTAGACAGAAGATAGTAGGGATGACAAATTTTTGGGGGCACAGTCCAAGTTGGTCTGGTGTCTGGAATGAGACTGGGGCCTAACAAAAACAAGCATCTACACAGGAGCTTAAATGGGCTGTACCCTGTAGCATTCCGAGGACAGGCTCAAATTCTGAGAAGGGCAAATGGTAAAAGTATTGTCCAGTCCTTTTTAAGTTGGTGGCTGAGCTTGGTGAGGTGTGTTCTTAAAAGACCATTAGTCCATTCTACCTTTCTGAAGACTGAGGATGGTAAGGGATATAAGGTTTCACTGAATATCAAGAGCCTGAGAAACTGCTTGGGTGATTTGACTAATAAAGGCCAGTCTGCTATCAGACTGTATAGAGGTGGGGAGGCCAAAGCAAGGAATTATGTCTGACAGAAGGAAAGAAATGACTGCAGTGGCCTTCTCAGACCCTGTGGGAAAGGCCTCTACCCACCCAGTGAAAGTGTCTACCCAGACCAAGAGGTATTTTAGTTTCCTGACTCGAGGCATGTGAGTAAAGTCAACTTGCCAGTCTTGGGCAGGGGCAAATCCCCGTGCTTGATGTGTAGGGAAGGGAGGGGGCCTGAGAAATTCTTGAGGAGTAATAGAATAGCAGATGGAACACTGAGAAGTGATTTTCTTGAGGACAGATTTCCACAATGGAAAGGAAATGAGAGGTTCTAAGAGGCGGGCTAGTAGCTTGTAACCTACATGGAAGAGGCTATGAAATGATGATGGAATAGAATGGGCCTGTGAGGCTGGAAGGAGATATTTTCCTTGGTCCAAGAACCATTTGCCTTGTGTGGGAAGAGATTGATAGGTGGAAGTTTCAGTGGGAGAGTAGGTGGGAGTGACCAATGAGAAGGAGAAAAACTGGCCATGAGGGACAGAAGTTGAAATGCTAGCTGCTTTTTAGCTACCTTATCAGCATAAGCGTTGCCCTGAGCGATGGGATCTGATGCCTTTTGATGGCCCTTGCAGTGAATGACTCCAGCTTCCTTTGGAAGTAAAGCGGCCTTGAGAAGAGTTTTTATTAAAGAGGCATTAATGATGAAGGACCCTTGCATAGTGAGGAAACCTCTTTCTGCCTATATAACATCATGGTGGTGCAGGATATGGAAGGCATATTTAGAGTCAGTATAAATATTGATGGGTAGTCCCTTTGCAAGAGTGAGGGCTCAAGTTAAGGCAATGAGTTCGGCTTGTTGAGAGGTAGTGGAGGGGGGCAGAGCAGTAGCCTCAATGATAGGTGTGGAAGATACTATAGCATAGCCCGCCTTTGCTGGTGAGTGGCAATTAGGCCTAGTGGAACTGCCATCAATAAACCAAGTGTGATCAGGGTGAGGTACAGGAAAGAAGGAAACATGGGGAAATGGAGTGAATGTCAGGTGGATCAGAGAGATGCAGTCATGGGGGTCAGGTGTGGTATCCGGAATAATGTGGGAGGCCAGATTGATGTCCAGGCCAGGAACAATGGTAACTGTGGGAGACTCAACAAAGAGTGAGTATAGCTGAAGGAGCCAGGGAGCAGAAAGTATATGTGTCAGGTGTGAGGAAGAAAATAGATTTTGGGAGTTATGAGAACTGTAGAGAGTGAGTTGAGCAGAGTTTGTGATTTTGAGGGCCTCTAAAAGTATTAGGGCAGCAGCAGCCACTGCATGCAGACATGAGGGCTAGGCTAAAACAGTAAGGTCAAATTGTTTGGACAGAAAGGCAACAGGGTGTGGTCCTGGCTCTTGTGTAAGAACTCCGACCACACAGCCCTGCACTTTGGCTATGTGTGATGAAAACGGTTGGGATGAGTAAGGGAGAGCTAGTGTGGAGGCAGCTTCTAGGGATGTTTTTAAGGAACAGAAAGAGGAGTGGAAAAAGGATTTAGGATCTATGGGGTCAGCTAGGTTTGGTTTTGTGAGTTTATATAATGGTTTTGTTAGGATGGCAAAACCAGGTATCTAAAGGCGAAAGTATCCAACCATGCCCAGGAAGGAAAGGAGTTGTCGTTTTGTAGAAGGGGTTGGGGTTTGCGAGATTAGCAGGACACGATCAGCAGGGAAAGCATGTGTGTTTTCATGAAGAATTATGTTGAGTTAGGTAATGAATGAGGAAGAAATTTGGGCTTGACTGAAGTAATGGGGGCTGTCCACGAAGCCTTGCGGCAGTAAAGCCCAGGTAATTTGCTGAGCCTGATGGGTGCCAGGGTCAGTCCAAGCGAAAGCAAAGAGAGGCTAGGATGAAGGGTGCAAAGGAATAGTAAAGAAAGCATGTTTGAGATCCAGAACAGAATAATGGCTTGTGGAGGGAGGTATTGAGGATAGGAGAGTATATTGGCACCACAGGGTGGATAGGCAAGACAATTTGGTTGATAAGGCACAGATCCTGAACTAACCTGTAAGGCTTGTCTGGTTTTTGGACAGGTAAAATGGGGCAATTGTAAGGAGAGTTTATAGGCTTTAAAAGGCCATGCTGTAACAGGCAAGTGATAACAGGCTTTAATCCTTTTAAAGCGTGCTGTGGGATGGGATATTGGCATTGAGCGGGGTAACGGTGATTAGGTTTTAATGGGATGGTAAGGGGTGCATCATTTGTCGCCAAGGAGGGAGTAGAGGTATCCTATACTTGTGGATTAAGGTGGGGGGATATGAGAGGAAGACATGAAGGAGGCTTTGGGTTGGGAAGAAGGGTGGCAATGAGATGTGGCTGTACTCCAGGAATAGTCAGGCAAGCAGATAATTTAGTTAAAATGTCTCGACCAGAAGAGGGAACTGGGCAGGTGGGGATAACTAAAAAGGAGTGCCAAGTTGGCACCAGAGTTGGGGAGTTTTAAGAGGTTTAGCAGCCTGGCCGTCAATACCCACAATAGTTATGGAGGCAAGGGAAACAGGCCCTTGAAAAGAAGGTAATGTGGAGTGGGTAGCCTCTGTATTGATTAAGAAGAGGACGGACTTACTTTCTACTGTAAGAGTTACCAAAAGCATCTGTGATGGTCCAGGAGGCTTCTGAGGTTATCGGGCAGCATCAGTCTTCAGCCACTAAGCCGAGAAGATCTGGGAAGGAGTCAGTCAGAGAGCCTTGGGCCAGAGTTCCAGGGGCTCTGGGAGTGGCTGCCAGGTGAGTTGAACAGTCCAATTTTCAGTGGGTTCCTGCACAGATGGGACATGGCTTAGGAGGAAGCCCAGGCTGCGGGCATTCCTTAGCCCAGTGGCCAGATTTCCGGCACTTGTAGCAAGCTCCTGGGGGAGGAGGTTCTGGAGGAACCCCTGGTAGCTGTGGTTCAGGCGTTTGGAGTTCTTGTGTGCTGGAGATGTGGCTGGGGATTGTCTCACAGTGGAGCAAGGAATTGCAACTCAGAAATACATTGCTACTTGGCTGCCTCTACTGTATTATTGTACACCTTGAAGGCGAGGTTAATTAAGTCCTGTTGTGGGGTTTGAGGGCCGGAATTTAATTTTTGGAGCTTTATTTAATGTCAGGAGCAGGTTGGGTAATAAAATAAAATGCATATTGAGAATAAGACGGCCTTCTGACCTTTCAGGGTCTAGGGCTGTAAAACGTCTCAGGGTTGCTGCCAAGTGGGCCATGAACTGGGCTGGGTTTTTATATTTGATGAAAAAGAGCCTAAATGCTAACTGATTTGGGAGAGGTCGGATAAAGAAAAAGGAGCATTAACCTTGACTATGGCTTTAGCTCCAGCCACCTTTTTAAGAGGAAATTGCTGGGCAGGTGGGGGACGGCTAGTCGCAGAACGAAACTGTAAGCTGGACCGGGTGTGTAGAGGGGAGGTGATAAAAGGATTATAGGGTGGGGGAGCGGAGGCTGAGGAAGAATTGAGACCTAGCACGGCCTGGCGATGAGCAGCCTGGGGAGGAGGGGAGAGGTCAGATGGGTCTGTAGAAAAGGAAGACGAGAGGAAAGACTCAGCGATGCTTGGGGTTGGGACTGAGGGAACAGGAGGGAGGGAAAGAAGGAAGATTTGGGACGAGTTGCATTGGGGACTGAGACTACAGAGGGACCGATGTGTAAAGCAATGCCTGGACATCAGGTACCTCAGACCATTTGCCCATTTTATGGCAAGAATTATTTAGATCTTGTAGGATGGAAAAATTGAAAGTGCCGTTTTCTGGCTACTTGGAACTACTGTCGAGTTGGTATTGGGGCCAAGCGGTATTGCAGAAGAAAATAAGGCATTTAAGTTTTAGGTCAGGCGAGAGTTGAAGAGGTTTTAAGTTCTTGAGAATACAGGCTAAGGTAGAAGGGGGAATGGGGGTGGAAGGTTGCCCATAGTGAAGGAGGCAAGTTTAAAGAGAAGGGTAGAGACATAGAGAGAAAGGGTGGGGGGTGCTTGCCCCCCCAGGAAAGCGGAGAGAAAAGAGAGAGTAGAGACACGGAGAGAAGGGGTGGGGGGTGCTTGCCCCGCAGGAAAGTGGAGAAGGGGTGGGAGGTGTTTGCCCCCCAGGAAAGTGGAGAAGGGGTGGGTAGGGACACAGAGAGAAGGGGTAGGGGGTGCTTGCCACTGAAGATCTTCTATCCACTTCGAGAGAGACTTAAGGGTGATGATTTGAGGTAAAACCAGGAGCCACTAAATACTAAGTGATGGCTTAGCTTGAGCTCAGAGGCCTGACAAGTGCAAGATACAGGTCGCAAAGAACTTGCCAATAAAACAGAATGCAATAAAGAAGCCAGCCAAAACCCACCAAAACTGAGATGGCAGTGAAAGTGACCTCTGGTCATCCTCGCTGCTCATTATAAGTGAGTTATAATGCATTTGCATGCTAAAAGACACTTCCACCAGTGCTAAGACAGTTTACAAATGCCATGCCAACGTCAGAAAGTTATTGCGTATGGTCTAAAAAGGGGAGGAGCCCTCAGTTCTGGGAATTGCCCACCTCTTTCCCAAAAAACTCATGAATAATCCACCCCTTGTTTAGCATATAATCAATAAATAACTTTAAGTATTCTTAGTTGATCAGCCCATTTTGCTACTCAGCCTATGGAGTAGCCATGTTTTTATTTATTTGCTTTCTTAATAAACTTGCTTTTACTTTACTCTATGGACTTGACCTGAATTCATTTTTGCACAAGGTCCAAGAACCATCTCTTGGGGTCTGGATCAGGGTCCCTTTCCAATAACACTCTCATTAATAAAAGCAAAGAGAACACTAACATAAATGGTCAGAATTGACATTTTCAGAACTCCATAGATTAACCAAAGGATTGGAAAAATCCAGGGAGTGTTTATTAAATGAATGTGATTGAATCTAAGTAAGAAGATGAGTTTAATGGTATTGATAGATATGAGTTCTAAATTTCCCATCAAAGAATCAATATGTCCCTATGCTCAATTGTTTGCCTTCTACTTTTAAACTTAAATTCCTTGTAAAGCAATCTTTTTCGATCACCTGCTCCACCCTGACTCATTCTCCACCCTGACTTATTCTGATTTCCTGCTCTGCAATAACCATTTTTCCCACCAAACCACTCACCCCATCGCTGCCTTTAAATTAGCCAATCAGAATCAGTGTAGCCTGTGCGGTCTAACCCTAGCCAATAAGGGAACAACACAGCAGCAGGGGCCATGTGCATCAGGAATAAGAACCCCTTCCCCTCCCTTGCCCAGGTGTGTGCTCAGCATTGCTCCGTCTGTGAGGGCGCACCATTCTATAGAAGTAAATTGCCTTGCTGAGAAGAAAAAAAGAAAATTTCATATTCAAGTGCTATTTCTTTTGTGGTACCGAAACTTTATTTATAACAGCATTGTAACTTGTCCTATTTCAACCCCTCTCCTCCAGCTTCGTAGTAAAATAAATATCAATAGCCTGAAATCATAGTGAAAACCAGCAGCTTGGAAGCTAGTGGGAGGGGAAAGAACAGGGTTGAAGCTACTTTAAAGATCCATTCCCAGAGGTTTGTCGTTAATTGAACTATGTGGTGATTCCCTGAAAGATCTCACTCCCAGTGAGATCAGATCTCACACAGTGGAAAAAGTTCTTTCCCTGAGGGCATTTGTCTGAAACCTCTATGGGTGATTGTTTAACTCCACAGTGACCTAAGGCAGTGAAAAATAATTTAGGCCAAACAATAAACAAAAAGTTTAAAGAAATAGCTGGGGAATGAGATGTCCACTGGAGTTTGATAAACACTAACGTATTTATGGGGATCTAGAAGGCCATACATATACATAGGTGTATGTGTGCATGCTCAGAAGACACTTAAGAAGACCCTAAACTCTCACATCTTATTACTATGAGTCTCTGAGTACAAGCAGGAATCCAAGGCTAAAGCAGAGTTGTAAACTACCTAAGTGGAGAAGTCCCAGCCAAATATGCATGCTGAGTACCTCATCAAAGACTGGGGACTTGTAGGTTGCAGGCATTTTAAACACCTGTTTTCAATTATTGGGTGATCACTAAGCTAACCGAGCAGAAACTTCAATACCTACACATAACAAAGAATATAAACATTACAAAATTAATTCAGAAATGGCAATAAAGAAACAACAACAAAAATCTTGGAGAGAAAGTAGAATCTTGTTGTCAAATTCATGACATCTTATTACTTAAAATGCTACATTTTCAACAAAAATTATGAGACACAAAAAGAAACCAGAGAGTATGGCCAGTACATAAGAAAAAAGTTTAAAAATCTATAGAAATGGTTGCTGAGGAAACCCAGATGTTGGACGTTCTAGACAATGATTTTGAACCAGCTATTTAAACTATATGCAAAGAAGTAAATAAAACCATCCCTAAAGACCCAAAGGAAAGTATGACAGAAATAACTCATGAAATAGAAAACATTAAAAAAGAGATAGAAACTATTTAAGAAAAAAAATCAGACATTCTGGAGTTGAAAAACAAAATAATTAAAATAAATTCACATAAGGCTCTCAGAAAAAAGAAACAGCAGAAGAAAGCCTGTGAACTTGACCATGGGAAAATTGAGATTGTAAAGTTTGAGGGAGAGAAGGAAAACAGAGTGAAGAAAATAAACAGAACCTCAGAGATCAGTGAGTTACAATCATGCAGCATAACACTGGGAGTTGCACAAGAAGAAAGATAAATTAACAGAGTATTTTTTAAAAAGGCCCAAAACACTGAAAATTTAGTTAAAACAATCAATCTTCACATTAAAGAGGCTCAAAAAACTACAAGTAAGATAATCCCTAAAAGATCCACACCTAGAAATTTCATTAACATAATGTAAAAGGACAAACAGATAACATGCAAATAAACAACTCAGGACATAAAAGGAGGCTTCAACATTATTAACAGCTGATTTTCATTTGGAAACCAAAGATGTCTAAAGGCACTGGGATGACTTGTTCAAAATGCTGAAAGAAAACAGCCATCAGCTAAGAATACTATATCCAACATAGTATCCTCCAAAATTGAAGTAGAAATGAAAATACTCCCAAATATTTTTTTTTTAAACTGAGAGAATTTGTTGCTAGCAAATATGTCAAACAAGGAATATTAAAGTGAGTCCATCAGGATGAAATGTAATGGCGCTATACAGTAAATTAAATCCGCATGAAGAAACCAAGACCACCAGTAAAGGTAACAACACAGGTAAATATAGAATACAGTATAAATGTAGATTTTGTTTGCAACTTTTAAAATTCCTTATGTGGTTAAAAGACAGCTTGATAAAGCAATAAATATAAATCTGTATTGATGTGTACACTGTACATGAAGATACAATTTGTATGTCAATAAATTCATGAAGGAGGAGATGAAATAAAGCTTGCAGGGGTAAAAATTTTGCATACTATTGCAGTTAAGTTGGTATTAATCCAACTAGATTATTATAAATTTACATTTCAATTATCATCCTCAAGGCAATCACTAAGCCTATATATTGATTGGGAACAGAATATTATCACAATATCAATGAACCTTAAATTCTTTATAAATTTAGTACCTTACCTGTAGCTGCCAAGATGATAATCAAGTTCAAGCTGTGGTCTTCTGCGCCTAAAATCAACCCTGGAGAACTGTAGAAGGGAGAAATTTATTATGTGTGTATATATACATATATATATATGCATGTGTGTATGTATACATATCTGTATATATACACACACGTGTGTGCATGTGTGTGTGTATACGTACAGCAAAATCAAAACAATAAAGCATGAGAAACTCCTCTAAGAAACTGGACACTGTGTTGAACTTGTGTTTGCGGTGGGAGAAGTGAGATGCTGCAATAAAGTTAGTGAGAGTACTTACACTACAGAAGAAAGCATGAGACAGGATAGGTAGGAGGAAAGTTTTCTTATTTCTTCCCCTGATTCATTTCAAAGATAAAGACAGAATCTGAGACTCAGATGCCAGTAGCCATTGGGTAATACCAGAACGTCAAGAAAGATTTGGTTGTTTCAAGCAGTATGACTCCAGAGACTGTAATAATAATAATTTCAAACTATTTTAGTGGTTAAGTACCTGTCTTAAAAAAATTTTAAATAAAAGATAAAGAATAGAATAGAAATTTTGGAGTGAGTAATGCATAGAGTGAGTATATATGTTTATACATATATAGGTATGTATATATGTACATATAGGTATGTATATATGTATATGTATATATACACACACAGAAGGTCACTGAAATACAATATTTGGACATATAACTCTATATGAATATATATATATATATAATCTATACATATAATTGAGACGTAAAAAAATGAAATCACTGCATCACTGAGCTGAACTGTATGCAATGTTAGACCGTCTACCATCTCCGTAGACGTGATAATAAAGCAATGTTCCTCAGACCCTTTTTAAAAAGAGGAAATTTAGCCACCACCATGGCTTTGAGGAAGGGTAAGTAACAACTTTAAAATCATATTCTGATTCAGGAATTTAGGACTGCAAGAGACTAACCCACAGGTTAAATGGACCCCCCACATAAGCCCGAAGCCAGCTAGTGGTCTGTGAAACAACATTTGAGAACCACTCGTATAGCATAAGTCAAGCTTACCCAGCTGGGATGTATGAGGCCCAGGACAGCTTTGAATGTGGCCCAACAAAAATTTGTAAGCTTTCTTAAAACATTATGAGATTTTTTGCGGTTTATTTTTTAGCTCATCAGCTATCGTTAATGTTAGTGTATTACATGTGTGGCCCAAGACACAATGTGGCTCAGAGGAGCAAAGAAAGAGATTGTACACCCATGGGATAAGTAATAAAGAAAAAAAAGCAGCCACCCTTGAGTATTTTCTATGTGAGAGACACAATATACAGACTGCTATGAAAGCTTAGGAACAAATCTGAGAAGAAGTACATTTATGACAATTTCATCTCTTGAAAATATGAGGAAAATGAGATAAAAAGAGATTAAATAACTTCCCTAACTTTACACACTTAGGAATAGGAAGTCAGGATTGCCAGCCAGGTCTCTATGAACAGCAGATTCAGTGCTTCTTGCCCTTTTCTTAACTGTGAAGATCTGGTATAGCCTATGAACCCTTCTAAGAATAATACTTGTAAGTATATAAAATAAAATACATCAGATTCCAAAGGAAAAATAATATTTATATTTTATTTTAGTTATTTAAAAATAAATGTTGGATATAGTAACATGTGCTTCTTTAGTAATGTTTTAAATAAGAAGATCTAGGGACAGATCTAATAACTACTACACTTCCAAAGTAACAATGAAAGTGAATAATATTTTGAGATATCTGTAATACCAGTACAGCTATATGAAAATGCCTATAATTTCTATTGGAGACAAAAATCATACATTTGCTAATATGACTGCTTAGTTGCCTATATTCATATTGGAAGGAAATGCTGAACTTCAAGTAAATGTTAATAAAACAAAGATGTATGCCCTTTTCCTCACCCCAGTTAAGGACCTCTTTGAATTCCATCCACAGATCCCAGGATAAAAACTCATGCTCTAGAGTTATCCTTTTCACTAGGATGATACATGGCCTTCAGCTAGAAAGAGTAAACCCTAGTAGTCTGCTTGCTTATAACTGATATTCTATGACTTTCACCAGTATATTTTAAAAACAGAAAGCAATGTGACCTTGTCAAACCAATATATGAAAAACTGGGCATTAAAATGATACTTGCCCAAAGCACTGTTTTCAAGAAGATGCATTCCATTCCCATGGGTCATTTTGGTGTTTGTGCTTAAACAGTTTAGACCACCGTTCTGTCTCTTAACTAGTCTTTAATTTGATATCTTTGAGTATTTCTCTTCTTTCCTCAGTTGCAGTTGCCAAATCTCCGTCATTCTTCTGAAGTCCTAGTCCACCTCACTCTCAGATTCTAGTTAAGAAGCTCTGGGCCCCTCTTACTTCACTTTGCAAGTTTAAGTCCTCCATGTGATTTTCACCCCTTTCCCTTCTCTTTCTGCTCTCCTTTTCTACCATTCTTCTTATGTCATCAGATTCCTTGGCTCTTCTTTTTTTTTTTTTTTTTTTTTTGAGACGGAGTCTCTTTCCGTCGCCCAGGCTGGAGTGGAGTGCAGTGGTGCGATCTCGGCTCACTGCAAGCTCCGCCTCCTGGGTTCACGCCATTCTCCTGCCTCAGCCTCCCGAGTAACTGGGACTACAGGCGCCCGCCACCATGCCCAGCTAATTTTTTGTATTTTTTAGTAGAGACAGGGTTTCACCATGTTAGCCAGGATGGTCTCGATCTCCTGACCTCGTGATCCACCCGCCTCGGCCTCCCAAAGTGCTGGGATTACAGACATGAGCCACAGCGCCCGGCCCTTTGGCTCTTCTTAAAATAATACTCAACCATCTATTTTTCAAAATGCTAAAAAATTTCCTTGGATTAATCCACACTCTCAGGATAAAATCCATGAAAAGACAAACTGTGCTTTCTTTTCACTAATTTTCTGATGCAGACCTCCTCCTGACCCTTTTGAAATGTGACTTCTATCTATCCGCATTACTCTACTTATACTGCTCTACTGAAGTCTCTGAAAACTTTATAACTTCCAAGTTCAACATCGTTCACTGTCTCTTCACTTGCCTGGGATTGTCTGCATTATTTTGTACTGCTCTTCTCAGCTGGTTCCTTCCCCTTCCTTAATATTCTTTCCCTCCTATTCGACGACAGGTTTTCTTTCTCCCTGTCCTACTTATGAATCTCAAAATAGAAACAGTGTAGTTGAAGCTGTGTGAGACAATAATAATGAATAAAAGCAAAAACTCAAAATATCCTAGATCCTGTTTAAATATATATATACATTATATTAATATATAACTTATGAATATAGTACCACATCCTATAAACATGGAACTCTCTGAGGTTTTGTGTGAGAATACAATGCTGCATGTATGTATGCATGTATATATAAAAATTTAATATATAGCATATGTTATACATAGTTACATATAAAGATAATAAATATATATCACATTAAATATACATTTTTATGTATAATATATAAATGTAGTTATACATGTATATATATTAATTTTTAGAGATGCATTTATACATGTTTGCATAAATGTGTGTGTGCATACACATCTAATCCTCACAACAGCCACATGAAATATATACAATTATTTTCTTAGTTTTAGAGATACAGAAACTGAGGCACAGAGAGACTGGCTGACTTGCCCAAGATCACAGAGCTGGTAAACTGTTGAGCTAGGATTCAAACTGGTGTATTTTGAGTAAAGGTCCCATGTCTGTAACCATATTACTCTACATTGTAGGTTCAGTTTCCAGAGAGAGGACATAGCAATAGAGATTGCAGATGACCTGCCATGCATCCCAGACATTGTGTCTCAAACTGAAGCCATCTTTTTCCTGAATAACACAGGCCTTCAGTGAAGACCTATTTTATGGTGAAACTTTCATGATTCTGACAGGTTGATAATTTCCCCAGGTCCAAGTTTTAACATGATTTGAGAGCTTTCTTTCTGTTCTCCTCGTCAGATACCAGCAGTGGTGATATATTTTGCCACTTCTGCCTCCTTCTCTTTTTCTCTAATGTTATTCCAGTTCAGGCCCATGCTTTCTCACTCCTGGACTACAGCAACAGCCTTCTATTTGGACTCTTTTCATAGAAGATCAAAGAAAAACAAAAGGAAAAAAAAATCCCAGAAGAGGAATGAGAGAGAGAGAGAGAGAGAGAGAGAGAGAACTTTGCTTATAGTGACACAGGGATAAGAACTACAGAGGACATTTTGTCAGAAATCATGCAAGCAAGAATAGAGTAAAATGTAATATTTAAAGTGTTGAAAGAAAAAGAAAACACAAGCCTAGAAATTTATACACAGCAAAACTCTCCATCAATAGTAAAATAGAAGTAAAAACTGTCTAAAACAAAACCCATAGAAGAAATAAGAGAATATACTTGTTTACACCCGAATGGTTTTTGGCAAAGGCACCAAGAAATTCATTAGGGAAAAGACATCCTCTTCAATAACTTGTGCTTGGAAAACTGAATATATATATGAAGAAAAATGAAACTACACAACCTATCTCTCACCATATATAAAAATCAACTCAAACTGGATTAAAGACTTAAATGTAAGATTCAAACTAGAAAACTACTACAAGAAAGCAGAGAAGAAATGCTTCAGGAAAAATGTCTTGGCAAAGCTTTTATGGATAAGACTGCAGAAGCACAGACAACAAGGACAAAAATAGACAAATGGAATTACACCAAACTAAAACCCTTCTACATAGCAAAGAAAATAATCAACAGAGTGAAGAGACAACCTTCAAAATGGGAGAAAATATTTTCAAACTATCCATTTGACAGGGGATTAATAAAGAGTATACACAAAATACCCACACATTTCAAAAGCAACAAACCAAATAATACAATTGAAAAATAGGTAAAGAATCCGAGTAAATATTTCTTGAAAGAATACATACAAATGGCCAATGGTATATGAAAAAAATATGAAAAAACACTCAACATCACTAGTTATCAGGGAAATTCAATTCAAAACAACAATGAATGTCTATTATCAAAGAAAAACACATGCACCTGACTATGTGGAAAAAATGGAAACTCTTATATTCTGTCCAAATTATGATATTATTATGTGGGAAACAAAAAAAAAATACACTGATAAAAAACCACTGAAAAGAGATTTTTAAAAATGATGAGCTATTCCATTTTCATGAATTAGAAGTCCCAATGTCGTTAGTATGTCATCGGCTCCCAAATTTATTCATAGATTCAATGAAATTCCAATCAAAATTCCAGGAAGTTATTTTTTAGACATCAAAATACTCTAGAGTTTACATGAAAAAGCAAACGGTTAGAATAACCAACATAATATTGAAGAAAAAGAACAAAATTACAGAGCTCACATTACCCAATTTATCATGTTTATGTGTTGGTATATTTTAAGTTCTCTCTTCTAGCTATTTTTAAAACTACAATACATTGTTTTTAAATATAGTCACCCTACTGTGCTATTGAACACTAGAACTGATTCCTTCTATCTAACTGTAGGTTTGGACCCACTAACTAACCTCTCTTCAATCTCAGCCCCCTTGCCGTGACAATTCTGAACCTCTATTAACTGTCATTCTATTCTCTATCTCCATGAGATAAACATTTTTAGCTCCCACACATGAATGAGAACTTTATCTTTCTGTGCTTGGCTTATTTCATTTAACATAATAACCTTCAGTTTCAACCATGTTGCTGCAAAAGACAGGATTTTATTTTTTTTCTATGCATGAATAGTATTTCATTGTGTATCTGTACCACATTTTCTTTATCCATTTATTCATTGATGGACACTTGGACTGATTCCACATCTTGGCTATTGTGAATAGTGTTGCAATAAACATGGAGTGTAGGTGTTCCTTTGATATAGTGATTCAGGAACTTTCATTCCTTGTTGGTTGTAATAAAAAAATCATATAGTCTCTTGGAAGATAGTATTGTATGATTCTGTTTATACCATATTCTGGAAAAAGTACAACTATAAGTACACCAAAAACCACAGGGTTAAGGAGTGAGGAGGGTATAATATTTTACTACAAAGGGGACACACTGGGGAATTTTAGGCTGATGGAAATGTTTTGTATGATTCTTGGGTGGTAGATAATAGGAATCTATACATTTATTAAAATACATACAACTGTCATGGTGCATGTTACAGTAAACTTTCATGTATGCAATTTTTAAAAAATCAACCAGGGATTACATTTTTAAATGGATCCCTGACTCCTTTGAGCAGAATGGGTTTTATAAGGGTAAATCTGGAAAAAAGAGGCACCAGTAAGGAAGTTATTGCTACAGTTTATTTGAGAGATGATGGTAGCTTCATCACAGCAGTGGTAATGAAAATTGACTGAACTGGATAGATTTGGAATGGATTTTAGAGGTTAATGGAACAGAATCTGTTGATGGATTGGATGGAAGTAAAGGAAAGGAGAGGAATAAAGGTCATCAATAAAAATCTTGCCACCTTTCATATTAATAGAAATAAATTAAGCCATGATTAACTTTTTCATAGATTACTGTGAGAATTTTTTTGTATTTTCTACTCTCCAATTCCAAGACAGATTTCTGGCTGGTGTTGTGCTGGAAAAAGAGGAGTTCACCCTACCATCACTGGACTCTCCCTAGCCAAAACGGGGAAGGAGGTAGGCCTCTACTTCCATCACCTGAGGGCAATCTGTCACCACTTCCTAGTCAGGAAAGTGTTCTTGGGCCTGTTCAAGGTGTCCGTAGTCAGAACAATGTTACCCTGTCATGCTTTCCTGGAATAGTACTGTCCATGTTATATTTCTTGGATCCCCAGAGCTCCAAAGATCATCATCCCAACTGGTAGTCTGGGAGGTCATTGGCCTCATATCATTGGCCCAGGTTGCTTTGATCCCAAATCAGCACTAAGTTTTTGCTTTTGCTCTTTGAAAATGAAGATTCATAAAGGTAGTAAGGCCATCTACGTATGAGAATAAGGTCAAGAGGAGCTGCCGTTTCCCCTCTTCCTCCCCCATACATCATCTCCACTCCTTCTGTTACTGACTTGACTGATTGGAATCAGTGCCCCAGATGATTCCAATCCTTCCTCATGCAGCATTATTGATCCCCTAATTAGCCCATAATGGTGACTTCCTTTTATTTCATTTGTATAAATTTATGAGGTACTAATGCAATTTTGTTACATGCATAGATTTAATAGTGGTGAAATAAAGGCATTTAGGGTAGTCATCACCCGAATAAGGTACATTGTACCCATTAAGTAATTTCACATTATCCATCTTCTCCCGCTCTGTCCCCCTTCTAAGTCTCGATTGCCTGTTATACTACACACTGCATCCATGGGTACACATTGTTTAACTCCTATTTATAAGTGAGAACACACTACTGGCTTTCTTCATGATAGAATATAAGAAAGTCCACTTTGCTTTTGTATATAATTTTATGTAGGTTTCAAATTTTGTATGAGAAACACGTTATTGTCACAATCTAGTATAGGTACATAAGAAAGTGTTTTGGGTGACTCCTTATTAGTTTCCAGTGGTCTGTTTCTCAACGCCTGTGCCTAAACCGCAAAATCCCATTATTATAACTTTTTAGTAATCCTTACTCTCTGGTAAAGTTGCTGCTTTTAGATTCTATTTTCTCAAGAGTGTCTTGGCTATGCTCCACCATAGGCATAACTTTAAATTTTAGGATCATCATATTAAGTTTACACACACATTTGCACACAAAGTTTGGTTCCTTAAAATTGGCATTGCAATCAAACTGTAGATAAATTATCAGGAGAACTAACATATTTACAATATATGTGTTAGGCTGTTCTCACATTGCTACAAATAAATATCTGGGACTGGATAACTTTAAAGAAATAAGGTTTAATTGGCTCACAGTTCTGCAGGCTGTACAGCAAGCATGATGCTGGCATCTGTTTGACTTCTACAGAGGCCTCAGGAAACTTACAATCATGGTGGAAGTTGAAGGTGAAGAAGACACATCACATGGCCAGACAGGAGGAAAAGAGAGAGAAGTGAGGTTCTACATGCTTTTAAATGACCAGACTGAGTTCCAGCTCACTATTTTGAGAACAGTACCAAGAAGATGATACTAAACCATTTATGAGAAATCTGCCCCCATGATCCAATCACCTCTGACCAGGCTCCACCTCCAACATTGGGGATTACACGTTGACATGAGATTTGGGTGAAGACACAGATTCAAACCATATCAATAGGGAATTTTAATATCTATTAACATATATAGTTTTAAATTATTGTAGGGGAGAAGAGTAGAGTTAAATGATGGAGGAGAAGGCTCCAATAACCATCTCCCCTGCAAGGATACCAATTTAACAACTATCTGCACAAAAAAATACCTTCATAAGAACCAAAAATCAGCTGAGCACTCACAGTACCGGCTTTTAACTTTGTATTGCTGAAAGAGGCATTGAGGAAGGTAGGAAAGAGTATTGGATTACCTACATCACTGCTCCCACATCTCTAGGCAGTGGCTGTGTGGCGTGGGGAGAATCTGAGTGCTTGGGAGAGGGTGAGCACAACAAATGTGAGACAATGCATTGAATTCAGTGCTGTCCTGTCATAGCAGAAAGCAAAACTAGGCTGAACTCCACTGATGCGTGCACACAGAGAAAATATTTAAACCAGCCCTTTCCAGAAGGGAATGGCCATCCCAACAGCTGGAACTTGAGTTCCAGCAAGCCTTGCCACCATAGGCTAAAGTGCTCTGGGGCTGTAAATAAACTTGAAAGGCAGTCCAAGCCACAGCGACTACAACTCCTAGGGGAGTCCTATGGCTGAATTGGGACAAGAGCCAGTGGAATTAGGGGGAATGCAAGCTATTGAGACATCAGCTAGGGTGGCTAAAGGAGTGCTTGCTCCACTCCTCCCTCAAACCCATGCTGCACAGCTTGTGGTCCCAAAAGAGATCCCGTCCTTCCACTTGAGGAGAGTAGAGGGAAGACCAAATAGGACTTTGTCATGCATCTTGGATACTATTTCAGACATAGTAGAATAGGGAATTGGGCAGAGTCATGAGGCCCCCATTCCAGGCCCAAGTTCCCAAATGACATTTCAAGACAAACCCTGGTCCAGAGGAAACCAGCGAAGGAAAGGATCCAGTCCTTGGAGGATCCACCACCTGCTGAGTAAAGGGCCCTTGGGTCCTGAATGACTAGCAGCATTACCCAGGTAGTACACCATAGGCCTTGAGTGAGACTCTGAGACTTGCCAGCTTCAGGTGAGACTCAGCACATCCACAGCTGTGGAGGCTACGAGGAGAGAATGCTTCTGCTTGAGAAAAGCAGAGGGAAAAGTAAAGGGATCTTTGTATTATACCTGTGGTATCATCTTGGCCAAAAAGAGGTAGAGCACCAAACAGGAGCTCTAAAACCAAACAGGAACACTAAACAGGAGACTTACGGTCTCCAATTCCAAGCTTTGGCTCTTGAACAGCATTTCTAGACAGGCCCTGAGCCAGAAGGAAGCCCACTTCCCTGAAGAGTGAGTATCAGGCCAGGCAGCATTCACTGCAAGCTGACAGCAGAGCCCTTGGGCCTTCAGGGAATATCAGTGGTAGCCTGGCAGTGGGGGTAGTGGCCATGAGGTGAGGCTCCCTTGCCTACGAAAAAGGTATGGAAGAGTGGAAAAGGCAGTGTCTCATGGTTTGAGTGCCAGTTCAACTGCAGTACAATAAAACACCCGGAAGATTTCTAAGGTATTTGATTTTAGTTCCTGGATCCCAGATAGCACGTCTGGACCTGCCCTGGTCCTGTGGGAACTCACCACCTTAAAGGGAAGGACACAAGTCTGGCTGGCTTTGCTACCTGCTGATTGTAGACCACAGGGCTTTGAGAAAATATAGGCAATAGCCTGGTGTGGTTAGAGTGGGCCTTGGGCAAGACCCAGTGCTGTGCTAGCTTCAGATCAGACCCAGCACAGTCCTAGTGATGGTGGCCAGAGGGGAGCTTTGTCACCCACCCCCAGCTCCAGGCAGCTCCACACAGAGAGACTTCATTTGGTTGGGAGAAAGATGATACCCCTAAGAGTCTGCAAAAACCCCAGCATTACTGGCCTTGGGGTGCACCTAATGCAGATAGGGCTTAGATCACAAAACCCCAGTTCTTTCAAATATCTGTAAAGCCTTCCCAGGAATGATGGATACAGACAAGCCTAGACTGCAAAGACTGTAATAAATATCTAACTCTTCAGTGCCCAGACACAGATGAACATCCATAAGCATCACAACCATCTAGGAAAACATGACCTCAGCAAATAAACTAAATGAGACACCCAGGGACCAATCCTAGAGAAACAGAGAAATGTGATCTTTCAGACAGAGAATTCAAAATAGCAGTTCCGAGAAAACTCAAAGAAATTTAATATAATAATAAGAAGAAATTCAGAATTATATCACATACATTTAACGAAGCAATTGAAATAATTCAAAACAATTAATCAGAAATTCTGGAGTTGAATAACACAACTGACATACTGAATAAGGCATCGTTTTTTATAAGCAGAATTGATCAAGCAGAAGAAAGAATTGGTGAGCTTAAAGAAAGGCTATTTGAAAATACAGTTAGAGGAGAAAACAAAAATGAATAAAAAACAATGAAGTACACCTATGAAGTCCAGAAAATAGCCACAAAAAGGGCAAACCTAAGAGTTACTAGCAATAAAGAAGAGGTAAAAGAAAGAGATAAGGGTAGAAAAAGTATTCAAAGAGATAGTAACAGAGAACATCCAAAACCTAGAGAAAGATGTGACTATCCAAGTACAAGAAAGTTATAGAACACAAAGCATATTTAACCCAAAGAATACACTACCTCAGTGCATTTAATAATCAAACACCCAAAGGTCAAGGAAAATAAAAGGATCCTAAAAGCAGCAGGAGAAAATAAACAAATAGCATATCTCAGAGCTCTAATGTGTTTGATGGCAGTCTTGTCCGTGGAAATCTTACAGGCCAGGAAAAAGTGGCAAAACATATTAAAGTTCTGAAGAAAACAAACAAACTTTTACCTTAGAATAGGACACACGGTGAAAATATCCTTCAAACATGAAGAAGAAATAAAGCCTTTACCAAACAAAGAAAAGCTGAGGGATTTCTTCAACACCAGACCTGTCCTACAAGAAATGCTAAAGGGCGTAGTACTTCAATCAGAAAGAAAAGAATGTGAATGAGCTACAAGTAATCACCTGAAGGTACATAACTTACTAGTAATAGTAAGTACACATAAAAACACAGAATAGTATTACACTGTAACTGGTGTGTAAACTACTCTTATTCTAAGTAGAAAGACTAAATGATGAGCCAATCAAGAATAATAGCAACGACAAATTTTCAAGACACAGACAGTAAAATAAAATGTAAATAGAACAAACAAAAAGTTAAAAAGCAAGGGGATAAAGCTAAGGTGTACAGTTTTTATTTGTTTCCTTTTTGCTTGTTTGTTGGTTTGTCTATGCAAACAGTGTTGTTATCAGTTTAAAATAACGGGTTATAAGATAGTATTTGCAAGCCTCATGTTAACTTGAAGCAAAAAAAATGGATACACCATTCTCCTTTTCCTAATGTATACTCTTGACACCTGTGTCAAAAATGAATTCACTATAGATGCATGGATTTATATCTGGGTTTTCCATTCTGTTCTACTCATCTATTTTTGTCTGCTTTTATGTCTGTACCGTGCTATTTTGGTTACTATAACTCTGTAGTATAACTTAAAGTCAGGTAATGTGATTCCTCTAGTTTTGTTCTTTTTGCTTAGGATGTCTTTGGCTATTCCGTGTCTTTTGTGGTTCCATATACATTTTAGGGTTGTTTTTACTATTTTTGTGAAGAATGTCATAGGTAGTTTTATAGGAATTGCATTAAATATGTAGATTGATTTGGGTAGTATGAACATTTTAACAATATTGATTCTTGAAATCCATGAACATGAAATATTTTTTCACTTCTTGCTTGTCTTTTTCAATTTCCTGCATCAATGTTTCATAGTTTTCATTATAGAGATCTTTCAATTGTTTGGTTAAATTAATTCCTAGGTGGATAGTAGTGAAAAAATAATTTAATTGAACATTTAAAGTAAATAAAAGAGTATAATTGGATTGTTTGTAACACAACAGATACATAATTGATGTAATGTATATCCCATTTACCCTGTGGTAATTATTACCTATTTCATGCCTGTATCAAAATATCTCATGTAACCCATAAAAATATACACCTATAATGTACCCCCAAATTAAAAATTAAAATTAGAAAAACCCTAAATTTATGTAGGGGTTCATCAATTCTTCAATAAATGGTGCTGAGAAAACTGCATGTTTGTAAGCAGAAGAATGAAACCATGTACTACTATCTCTTGTTATATACAAAAATCAAATCAAAATGAAGTAACCACTTAAATATAAGACCTCAAACTATGAAACTACTAAAAGAAAACTTTGGAGAAACTCTCCAGAACATGTGACTGGGCAAAGATTGTTTCAGTAACACCCCACAAGCACAGGCAAGCAAAGCAAAAATGGACAAATAGGATCACAACAAGTTGGAAATATTCTCCACAGCAAACAGTAAACAAAGTGAAGATGCATCCCACAGAATTGGAGAATATATTTGCTAATTACCTATCTGACAAGGGATTGGTAATTAGAATACGCAAGGATATATAACTATATAATAATGGCATAGGAAAAAATCTATAGGAAAAATCTAATAATCTGATTAAAAATGGGCAAAACATCTGAATAGACATTTCTCAAAAGAAGGCATACAAATGGCAAACAGGTGTATCAGAAGGTGCTCAACATCACTGATTAGAGAATTGCAAATAAAAACTACAATGAGATTTCTCATCCCAGTTATAACAGTTTTTATCCAAAAGTCCAGCAATAATGAAACGGGTAAAGTTTCCTTATCCCCATTGCAGAGCAAGCGATGAGGGCGTCGCTCATTTCTTAAGTGCCCCGCTGCTCAAACCTCTAGGAGAGCATACAGACTGTCAGTCTGTGCGGCTCCAACCCCACGGCAGTGTCTAGGGGTGAATGTTTATAGCTGAAGTCCCAGTGGACATGTGTTACAGGGTTCTTTTTAGTTTAGCTAGCCATAGGTGGCTTATGATAGCTCTATTAGACTCCTGCCTCATTGCAAGGATGGGGGCTTTCTGTAACCCGGGGTTCTTGCCTTGGTGTACTGGAAGAATCGGATTACATGAGGGCTTGGAGAATGAGTGCAAGGTTTTATTGAGTGGAAGTAGCTCTCAGCAGATGGAGGAGCCAGAAGGGAGCTGGTTTTCCCCTGGAGTCAGGCCACTCGGCAGCCTGGGCTCTCCTCTGACTGCCCCAACCAAACTCCACCTCATTCTCCTGGTCCATAGCTTGCTGGCGGGCCCGTGTGTGTCATGTGCTCTTCGGCTGGCATGCTCCCCTCGATGTCCTCTCAATGTCCAGCCACTTGTGTCTTCTTCTGCAGATGTGTTTCTCTCCATGTCCAGCCGCTTGTGTGTCTGCCTGCTAGGGTCCTGGGGTTTTTATAGGCACAGGATGGGAGCATGGCAGGCCAGGGTGGTCTTGGGAAATGCAACATTTGGGCAGGAAAAAAGACATGACTGTCCTCTGGGCACAGGCCCAGGAGTAGAGCCCTGGCCAAAGACCATGCCCTCCTCTACCCAGCACTTCCCTGCCCGGCTTTGGTATCAGTAACAAATGCTAGTGAGGATGTGGACAAAAGGGAACACTTGCATACTGTTGGTGGGAATGTAAATTAGTACAGCTGCTATGGAGAACAGTTTGGAGGTTCCTCCAAAAAACTAAAAATAGAGCTATCGTATGATTCAGCAATCCCATTGCTTGCTATATACAGAAAAGAAAGGAAATCAGTATATTGAAGAGATATCTGCATTCCCATGTTTATGGCAGCACTGTTCACTACAGTACATATACACAATGGAGTAATATTTGGCCATAAAAGGGAAAGAGGTACAGTTATTTGCAGCACATGAACAAAACTATAGGTCGTTATGTTCAATGAAATAAGTCAGGCACAAAAAGACAAACTGTATATTCTCATTATTTGTGGGAGCTAAAAATCAACACGATTGAATTCAAGGAGATAGAGTGTAGAGGGATGGTTATCAGAGGATGGGAAGGGTAGTGAGGGTGGGGAGAAAGTCGGGAGGGTTAATGGGTAGAAAAAAATAGAAACAATGAGTAAGACCTAGTAATTGCCAGTGCAATGGGGTGATAGTAGTGAAAAAATAATTTAATTGAACATTTAAAGTAAATAAAAGAGTATAATTGGATTGTTTGTAACACAACGGATACATAATTGATGTAATGTATATCCCATTTACCCTGTGGTAATTATTACCTATTTCATGCCTGTATCAAAATGTCTCATGTAACCCATAAAAATATATGCCTATAATGTACCCCCAAATTAAAAAGTAAAATTAAAAAAACCCTAAATTTATGTAGGGGTTCATCAATTCATCTAAATGCTACACTTATTATTTTCTGTGAAGTTGTTAAATTTTATTGGTAAATTTATTTTAATTGATATTTTGGTGTGATATGTTACAAGTTACATTTTGTCTACCATTTTTTTCATACTCTTTGCTCCTGTAAAAAAAGCAAGAATCATTTTTGTATAGTGATCTTTTATCTGACAAGCACATGTACTGATTTATAGATTAGGGTGCTTATCTTTAATTCTGATTTTTTTTGCATAAACAGTCTAATAATCTGTTACTCATGGAAACACTATTTTCTACATTAACATCCTTACTGCTTTTATATCTGCTATACATTACTTCACTGGCTACTACCTTTATTAGACAATTGAATAGAAATTTGTGATAGCAGGATTCTAGTTTGGTTACTAATCTCAAAGCAGAAGTTTCAAATTTTCCCAGGTAAGTATAATATTTACTATCAAGAGTTATATAAAATTTTACCTGGTTTGCTAACATTATCACATTTAAAAAAACCCCTTTTATTTTAGGTTAATTTTAGACGTATGGAAAAATTATTAAGATAGTGCAAAAACTTCCCAAGTATTCCACATCCTACCCACCATACATAGGACAAACATAATTTGTCACTGATGATGTTAATTTGATCACCACAGCAACGTAGTGTTTGTTCAGCTTTCTTCAGAGTAAAGTCACATGATTTTTCCCCTGTGTCATACTGCCATCCTGGGAAGGACAGGGAGACCCAGGACCAACCAGTAGTCAAATGAGGCCTCTGAGGGAGAACTGCAGAGACTCCCTGCCCACAAAGAGGAGGATCCACAGAATCCAGCTTCCCTCCTGCTGTCAGCCATGGCAGGCCCTGGGGCATGGTGGCCCACTGTGGTGTCCCCTGACTTCTTAGAGGGTAGAAAGAGGAGAGGTCTGTGCTCAAGTGAGTCTCACTTCAGATCATGAGAGGGGAAGGGACTCAGGCTCTTCCAGCCATCCCCAGGATGACACAGAGGAAGGACTGGTGAGACATCCCTTCCAAGAAACAGAAGGACACACAAAACGAGCCCCTGTTCTCACCCCTGAGAGGCCTTGGGCAGGGCCCTCAGGCAGGGATGCTAGGGCTCTTCACTTCCTCTTGGCTTGGGGTCTCATGGGAAATGGGAACCTTGATCTGAAGATCATAGTCTCTGGACAGCAAGGGAAGGGACTCTGAGGCCCCGTCAGGAATAATAATTGCAGGAAGACAGAGTCTTGTCCATGCCACTTCAGACACAGGGCACCGGAGCCCTGCCATGGGCTTTGGAGGCCCCATCCCATTGTGGATGGATATGATTCTCCCTTTCTTCTACCTTGCTGGTCTCAGGGATGGGAGGGGCTTATTCGGAGGTGAAAGACTCAGATGCACAGGGGCAGGGAGCCCAGGGAGTTTCAGGAGTCCAGGCACAGCCTGTCAGGAAGGCTGGAAGGGAATGCCCATGGCTGGTAGTGCCCCTCCCCTGCCCCCATGCCTGCTGCCAGGTCTGGAGGACCCCATCAGGGTCCCCAGATGTACAACTTTCTAACTTCCATTTTGGGAGTCTGCCGGAGGGGAAGTTTTCTCTGAGGAGGGCAGTTTCAGTTAAGTGGAGAGAGGAGCCCCAGGACTGGCCACTCAACAAGAAGAGAATTCTGTGGAAGGACAGTGACCTCCCAACATGGAGGGGAGGCCCAGACCACACCCAGTCACAACCTGCTGTAACACCTGGAGAAAGGAGGTGACCAGGAGAGAGCAGAGAGGTGGGAAGAAAGAGGTGGGCTGGGGCGTGACAAAGAAAAGGTGGAGGGGACCATAAGGTAAGCAGGAAGGGCTGGAAGGAAGCAGGGAAGTGGGAAGGAAGAAGTGGGCCAGCCACGTGGAGGTGGATAGGAAGAAGTGGAAGGGGTTGGGGAAGTGGGCAGGAATGGGTGGAAGGGGGTGAAGAGGTGAGCCATAATGGGTGGAATGGGTAGGGAGGTGGGTAGGAAAGGGTGGGAGGGAGTGGGGAGATGGACACAAACCGGTAGAAGGGGGTGGAAGGTGAACAGTAATGGGTGGAATGGAGTAGGGAGGTGGGCAAGAAAAAGTGGATGGAGGTGGAGAGGAGGGTAGGAAAGGGTGGAAAGAGGTGGAGAGGTAAGGGTGGATCCTCTGCAGAGAGGAGGCCCCCCTCCCCGATTCTGGGTGTATAGCGCTCTACACCCAGGAGAATGGCTGACATCTAAAACACTGAAACATCAAATGTTGACATGCATGTTGACCATCAGGAACTTTCAGTCGTTGTTAGTGGGATAGACCTGGAGGAATCATGAAAGCATATTGCTAAATGAAAGAAGAAAATCTAAAAAGGCTTTCTA
The DNA here is from genome assembly GCF_028885625.2 of Pongo pygmaeus. NCBI lineage: Eukaryota > Metazoa > Chordata > Mammalia > Primates > Hominidae > Pongo > Pongo pygmaeus. The sequence continues at coordinate 146,844,839 of NC_072396.2, read as the reverse complement.
GCATACCACATTCTGGAACAGGCAATGATGAATACACTAAAAATATTACTGGTTTCCAGGGGCTGAGGGCTGGGGTTGGGGCAAGGGGGATTGATTAATTAGGTGGAACACACAGGAGCTCTAAGATGGTGAGACAATTCTGTGGGACAATACAATGACGAATATTTGCCATTACACCCTTATCAAAATTAATAGTATCCCCAGCCTTAAGAGTGAGTCCTGATGTAAACCATGGACTTAAGAATGAGGTATCAATACAGTTTCATCAGTTGTACCAAACATGTCATAATAATACAAAATGTAAATAAAAAGATAGACTTTGTGTGTGTGTGCAGCAAGCAGGACAGGGCGGGTGGTGTAGATATGTAGGAACTCTAATTCTGATGAAGCTTTCTCTTTGTATTTTTGAATTAGCAATGCTCTAAAAATGAAGTTTATTCATCTATAAAACGATGCAAATGATTTGAATAGACACTTTACAAAAGGGAATATAGCAAACGGAAAAAAAGCATATAAAAAGATGACCAATGTCATATGTCATTAAGAAGAGGCAAACAAAAACCAAAGAAGATTCCAATACATGCTTATGAGAATGGCTAAAACCTGAAAATCTAAAATACTAAATGTAAGAGAGGATATAGAATAACAGAAATTCTCATTCCTTGCTAGTTGTGATAAAAAATAGTACAGGCACACTTTTAAGTCAGTATTTTATGAAGCTAATCATATGACAAATTGGAAAAGTTAAAACTATAGGAACTGAAGACAGAAGACAGTTGCTAGGAGCTTTGTAGAAGTGCGGTGATTGACCTCAAAAGGGATGCACAGGAGAATTTTAGGCAGGTGGAACTGGTCAGTATGATACTTGGTTGGTAGATATGGGAGTCCATGCATTTTCCAAAATACATATAACTTCACATTCTAGTTAAATCTGATGTGTGTATTTAAAACTTTAATCACGTATTGGTTTTCTAAAGGGTCACGGGTTGCTGAAAAGACAGTGGTTTTTTTCAGGGACTAAAATAGGAAAAGAAGCAACAATAAGGAAGCCTTTAACACAGGCTATGGGAGAGATGATATTAACTTCACTCACAGCAGTAAAGTGGAAAAACTTGGAATGGAATTTAGAGATTGAAGGAACAAATGTTGCTGTCTGGACGAGAGAAGGAAGGAGTATAGGCTCTTTTAGAAGTAATACCTTGAGAAAGACAGAGAGGCATTCCCACCCCATTTCAGAGGGCAGTGGAGGCCTGCCTTAGGGCTAGGAGGCCCTATCCCACTGTGGATGGATGTGATTCTACCTCTCTTTCACCTTGCAGGTCTCAGGGATGGGAGGGGCTTATTCGGAGGTGAAAGACTTAGATGCACAGGGTCAGGCATCCCAGGCAGTATCAGGAGTCCAGGCACAGCCTCTCAGGAAGGCTGGAAGGGAATACCCATGACTGGTAGTGCCCCTCCCCTGTCCCTGTGCCTGCTGCCAGCTCTGGAAGACCCCATCAGGGTCTCCAGATGTACAATTTTCTAACTTCCATTTTGGGAGTCAGCAGAAGGGGAGGTTGTCTCTGAGGAGGGCAGCTTCAGTTAAGCAGGGAGAGAAGTCCCAGAACTGGCCAAAAAACGAGAGATGTGGAAGAACGGTGACCTCCCAACACGGAGGGGAGGCGCAGACTGCACCAAGCCACTCCCTGCTGACACCCCTGGAAAAAGGAGGGTGGGGTGTCAAGGACTAGGGAGGTGGGAGTGAAGAGGTCCGCAAGGCTTAGGGAGTGAGCAGGAAGGGTTGGAGGGCAGCTGGGAGGTGGGAAGGAAGGGACGGAAAAAAAGCGGAGAGGTGGGGGGTGATTCCGCCTCAGAGAGGAGGCCCCGCCCCACGTTGACGCTGCCGTCAGCCCTGGACAACCACGGCAGGGTTCCCGGATGTGCTTCCCCGACGGCCATCTTGGGAATCTAGCGGGTCGGAGGCATCTGTGAGGAGGCTCGAATCAAGTCAGCGAGGGGAAGAGTCTTAGACCTGGCCAGTCCTCAAGGAGAGGGCCCTGAGGAAGAACTGAGGGACCTCCCACCATAGAAAGAAGAAACCCCGGCCTGCACCGCGCCGCCGTGTGACTGGTAGGCCCCAGACAGGGAAATGGCCCCAGAAGAAGGGCGGAGGTGCCGGCCCTCTAGGGAGTAAATAGGAAGACATTGAGGAGGGCTGGGGGAACCCCCACCTCAGAGGACAGATTCCCAGAGATTCCCACCCTGCTCCTCAAGAATCAGCCCTCGTAGAGCTCCCCAGACAGCTCAGGTGGGGTGGCAGCCATCTCATTTCTGGGTGAGGGGCGTAGGGGAGGTGGAGGCCTTGGTCTGAGGGTCCCATGGCAAGTCAGCACGGGGAGCTGCCTCTGGTTGGCAGAGGGAAGATTCCCAGGCCCTGCTGGGGATAAGACTGAAGACTGAGGAGTCACATGTGCATCAGAACGGACGTGAGGCTACCCCGACTGCCCCCATGGTAGAGTGCTGGGAGGTGGCTGCCACCGCCCTAACTCCCGCTGCTCTCAGGGATGTGGAGGTTGCTCTGAGGTTTTGCCTTAGGCCAGCAGAGTGGTGGGGGCTCGGCCCTCTCTGAGAAGCCGTGAAGTTGCTAATTAAATTCTGAGGGGGCCATGCAGTCCAGAACTATGAGGCTCTGGGATTCTGGCCAGCCCCAGCTGTCAGCCCTGGCAGGCCCAAGACTCTACTTGCAGTCTTTAGCCTGAGGGACTCCCTCACTTCCTCTTGCAGGTGCTCCAGGAACCAGGTGGTGACGAACTGGGTGTGAGGCACACATCCTAAAGTCAGCACAGCAGAGGAGGCCCAGGCAGTGCCAGGAGTCAAGGTGAGCGCACACTCTGGCTGTGTACCAAGGGCCCTACCCCCACAAACAGAGGAGACCCCACAGCACCCGGCTCTACCCACCTACTGTCACTCCTGGGGTCTCAGGCTCTGCCTGCCAGCTGTGCCCTGAGTTGTGTTCCCGCATCCTCCTACAGGTTCCCAGCAGACAAACTCCCTAGGAAGACAGGAGACCTATGAGGCCCTAGAGCACCACATTAAGAGAAGAAGAGCTGTAAGGTGGCCTTTGTCAGAGCCATCATGGGTGAGTTTCTCAGCTGAGGCCACTCACACTGTCACTTTCTTCCACAGGCCTGTTGGATCTCATCATCCATATCCCTGTTGATACGTTTACCTGCTGCTCCTGAAGAAGTCGTTATGCCTCCCGTTCCAGGCGTTCCATTCCGCAACGCTGACAACAACTCCCCGACCTCAGTTGAGTTAGAAGACTGGTTAGATGCACAGGATCCCACAGATGAGGAAGAGGAGGAAACCTCCTCCATTTCCTCTTCCACTTTCTACTTAGTATTTTCTCCCTCTTCTTTCTCCCCGTCCTCTTCTCTGATTCTTGGTGGTCCTGAGGAGGAGGAGGTGCCCTCTGGTTTGATACCAAGTCTTGCCGAGAGCATTCCCAGTAGTCCTCCACAGAGTCCTCCACAGGGTCCTCCACAGGGTCCTTCCCAGAGTCCTCTGAGCTCCGGCTGCTCTTCTTTTTCATGGAGCTCGTTCAGTGAAGAGTCCAGCAGCCAGAAAGGGGAGGATACAAGCACCTGTCAGGGCCTGCCAGACAGTGAGTCCTCTTTCACATATGCACTAGATGAAAAGGTGGCAGAGTTAGTGGAATTCCTGCTCCTCAGATACGAAGCAGAGGAGCCTGTAACAGAGGCAGAGATGCTGATGATTGTCATCAAGTACAAAGATTACTTTCCTGTGATACTCAAGAGAGCCCGTGAGTTCATGGAGCTTCTTTTTGGCCTTGCCCTGATAGAAGTGGGCCCTGACCACTTCTGTGTGTTTGCAAACACAGTAGGCCTCACCGATGAGGGTAGTGATGATGAGGGCAGGCCCGAGAACAGCCTCCTGATTATTATTCTGAGTGTGATCTTCATAAAGGGCAACTGTGCCTCTGAGGAGGTCATCTGGGAAGTGCTGAATGCAGTAGGGGTATATGCTGGGAGGGAGCACTTCGTCTATGGGGAGCCTAGGGAGCTCCTCACTAAAGTTTGGGTGCAGGGACATTACCTGGAGTATCGGGAGGTACCCCACAGTTCTCCTCCATATTATGAATTCCTGTGGGGTCCAAGAGCCCATTCAGAAAGCATCAAGAGGAAAGTACTAGAGTTTTTAGCCAAGCTGAACAACACTGTCCCTAGTTCCTTTCCATCCTGGTACAAGGATGCTTTGAAAGATGTGGAAGAGAGAGTCCAGGCCATAATTGATACCGCAGATGATGCCACTGTCATGGCCAGTGAAAGCCTCAGTGTCATGTCCAGCAACGTCTCCTTTTCTGAGTGAAGTCTAGGATAGTTTCTTCCCTTTGTGTTTGAACAGGGCAGTTTAGGTTCTAGGTAGTGGAGGGCCAGGTGGGGCTCAAGGAACGTAGTGTTCTTTGCATTTCTGTTCCATACGGGTGATGTAGAGATTTACCTGTTTTTCAGTACTTTCTAAATGCTTTTCCTTTGAATAGCAGGTAGTTAGCTTCAGAGTGTTAACTTATGAATATTAGTCGCACATGTATTGCTGTTTATCTGGTTTAAGAGTAACAGTTTGATATTTTTTTTGTTAAAAAACTGGAAATACCTTCTTCCTTATTTTGTGATATGTAACAGGGTAGTGTGGTATTGTAATAGGCATTTTTTTTTTTTTTTACAATGTGCAGTAACTCAGCAGTTAAATAGTGGAACAAAATTGAAGGGCGGTCAGTAGTTTCATTTCCTTGTCCTGCTTATTCTTTTGTTCTTGAAAATTAAAGATATATGCTTGGCTTTGCTTAGCTTGTTGAAGAAAGTAGCAGAAATTAAATCTTAATAAAAGAAAGCCCCACTGACTCCTTTATTTGCTGAACATTCTTTTAGTATTTGCTTGTGGAAGTCACTGTTAGTATTGGGGATACTAATAAAAGCATGACTTATCTCTACCCATAAAACAGTAGAGTCTAGGAGCAGACGCCGTATTAAGAAGGTGGTAAGATATTCTCTACAGTCTAAAGAACAAGTTAAAAAGGGGCTGGGGAGGTGAGACTCCAGATGCAAGCCTTCAAGTATAAAGGTCTTGAGATAAGGCAGCTTGGGGCTTTGGAAAACTGCAGTTGCTTCTCTGGGAGCTGGTAGTTATGAAGCTGGGTGGTGGCAGGGACCAGACTCTCAGAGGGTGAGGGAAGAGCCTGGAATGGAAAATTGCTCTGAGCAGTTGCTTCTGGGTGGAGGATGAAGCAGAGAGGAATCTTCACATGGGGAAGTCATGGAAGGTGTCCTGTGGCTCTGTAACTGGTGAGCTTGAACACAGTGCAAGGACTAGGTGATTGATACCCATCATCTGCAAGAGTTTCCTGAGAAATGTGGTGATAATTCCTTGAAGTGGTGCCCAGAAGCCTCTAGGCTGGCACTCACTTACCTGGCGTGGGAGAGCCAGAGCCTACTCCATGGAAAGGCCAGTGAAATAGGTTATTTTGAATCTAATGTGGGCAACTCCAAGCAAGGGCTAGATTTTTAGTGGAGGATACATAAAAGTAGTGCTTTGGATCGATGAGCACTGGGGAAGGTGAAAAGGAGTTGGTCCTTGACTCAAATTCCGGGATCATTGAGTTGCATTCCACTTGGGTAATTCTCTACTTACCCAAGTTATACAATATATCATTTTAGAAAGAAAATGTACTGAGTTTTATTTATGAAGGCAGATTTTTGGTTGAGTTGGTACTCCACGACGCATTCAGCTAAATACGCTCTGAGATGTTTTGGATCATGAAACAAGAGTGAAATTTTTCGTAAAAGACAGTGGTACCCTTGAGATTATAATCATATTGATAACAACTGCCATTTGTTAAAATTCCAGTATATGCTTGGCACTGTGCCAGGTGTTTTACTCACATTATAAACATCCAGCAATTCTACAAGGCAGGGCTTATAAAACTCCTTTTACAGATGAAGAACCTGAGGCTCATAGTCCTTGATAAATTCAGTAAGATCACATGGCTAGAAAGTGATGACAGTGCTGGCACTTGAGCCTTGCTCTGAATTCATCTTGACTCATACTGTCCCTCTCTTCCCAGCCTGAGGAAGGCCTTTGCGTTTTAAGCTACTTCTCTGCACACTTGCTGTCATCTCTCAGATGACATAAAGATGAACCATGTGTCCAAGGTATTCAGGTAGGCTGGGAGAAGAATGGTGACAATGAGAATAAATACAATCTGGGGATCACTGTGGGCTTAGTTTACCTGCTCCTATTCTGAGCCCTAGGTTTCTTGAGAGCTGACTCTGTCCAGGTGCCAGCAGTTCTGTCCAGACTCAGCACTTTCCCACTTTACAGCACCCTCCTTTTGATCTCTCCTGTGTGCTGTCTTGAGCAACTCTGGAACCTGTCCTGCTGACCAGCTCGTCCCTGCAATCTCTCTGTGAAGGCTGTGCCCCGCTTCCAGTGTAGCAGCCCAGAATCGCAGTCCTTCCCCTGACATAGACGCCTCCTCATCCGTGCAGAAGTTCCCTGACTGATTGATCCATCCCTCCCCGCCGGCTCCTGTGTGATAAAAGCAATTTGATGTAAATTTTCAGTTTGGATAGTGACAATTCCATATCTATCCTGGGCATCTTCAACACACTCTCAAAATAGTCCCACATAGGGTGGTGAGTAGAATCTGATTTGCCACATAATATACTGATTCTAGGCATGTAATCCTAGGGTAAGAGAGTTTTTGAGATCATCCTAATATTTGATATTTGTATTAGGATTTTAATATATGATATTTGTAGTAACATTGTTTGAAACAGGCCACTGAAGAGATACACAGATGAATGAGCTATACTAAGTGGTCAGAAACCAAAGCTTCCTGCATAAACTTGGTTTATGAGATGAGACTATGGGAATCACTTTGTAAATAAATGACAAGGAGTTGAATTTCTGAAAAATAGAAAAATAACAAAAAGCTGAATACTGCCTAGGAGGTGACAAGGGTTCCTTGGCTAGCTCTGATGAGCAAAGAAAACAAGGGTTGACCATCTTTCCATTGTCCTTTGCATACCTGCCACACAGGAAAATCCTGGTTTGCTGTGCGCCACAGGCACATGTGCAGTTGTTCAAGAATGTTCGGTTATATGAAGGGTAGCAGAGGCTCTCAGGGTAGGATATACACCGAAAGGCATGAGAAGATTCTCAGCCTAAAGAAATTATATTTGTTATAAAAAGGACGGTGCAGTAAAGTGCTGAGAGAATAAAGTTGACCCTCCTTGCCAAGACTTACAGAATTGTTTTAAAACCTATTGTTGTAATGCTTTCTTTGAAACCGCCAATCACCTAGTAGGTGCAATAAAAACGGGAAGATTTCAAGGCAATGCTGGCTTTCTCATAAACAATTCCAAGAAATTAAAAGACTTACTGTCATAAATTATAATAGGTGCTTTTAATTGCGCACCATAATGGCTTATGTGAGACATTACAATTGCCAATCTCCTTCTTGTCTAACTTGTCTTCCTGGTTGGTTCATTTGCAATTAGACAGAAGCCAGTGTATCATTCCAATGCTTTTGTTTCTTTTCAGCAGTTAACATCTGTTATGATGTAAAGCTACAAGTTGAAAGCAGCTAGGATACCTGGGTAATGTGAGAGCCAAGACTCACTGTGTATTAGTTTATTATACCATAACAACATACCACAGACTGGGTGACTTAAACAATACTCATATATTTTCTCACATTTCTGGAGGCTAAAAATCCAAGAACAAGATTTTTGCCGGTTGATTTCTTCTGTGGCCTCTCCTTGACTTGCAGATGGCCAGTTTCTCACTGAATTTTTCCATGGTTGTCCCTTGGTCTGTGTGTCTGTATCCTAATCTCCTCTTCTTATGAGGACACCTACCGGTAATATTGAATAAGACCCTAATAATAAGACCTCATTTTAACTTAAGTACCTCTTCAAAGGCTCTGTCTCCAAATACAGTGACATTCTGAGGTACTGGGGGTTAAGACTTGGATATATGCCTTTGGAGGGAGAGGTGGAACTCAGCCCATAACACGCTGTCAACTAAAATCGGAATTTAAACGTGTTAAGCCATGTAAATTTCAGGAAATTTTTTCATTTCATCAGCTTACTGTTACTTTATCTGACTACTACACTGCTACTCTTCCTTTTCTTAGGCTTACTTTAATGCTTTTCTCACAAATAAATACTGCATATATTATTGTTGCAAAAAATTCTAAACATACACAGAAACCACATTTCTTCCCTTTGTAAAGTTTCTCCGAGATTCAGCTCTTACTCAGAAGTTCCCACAATTAACAATGTGGTGTGTAAATTTTAGAAGCTGATTTCAAGATTTTAAATGATAGATGTGGTAATACAGAAACACACACACAGATGTGGTAATACAGAAACACACACACAGATAGATGTGGTAATACAGAAACACACACACAGAAACACACACACATCTATAAATATAACTATACATGGGTAATGATATACATATAGATATGTGAGTTACCTTTGCAGTATCATAGGTTAAATTCCGTTTATATTAAAATGTGGCATTATTTGGAGAGAGGATTATTTCAGAGGCATCTACAAGGCAAGGAGAGAGGCCCGAAAAACATCCTTCCCTCACAGCCCTCAGCAGGAACCAACCTTGCGAACGCCTTGCTCTTTGACTATCAGACTCCAAAACTATGAGACAATAAATCTCTGCTGTTTATGTCATCCAGGTTGAGGTACTTTGCTATGGCAGGCCTAACAAACCAATATACTCACTTATTCAAATGGATCCAAAATCTTTGCCTCACAGCACATATACATCTATCTTACTTTTGGAGCTACTCCTTAGAATTCCGATTTATTTCTTGCGTTAACACACTGAACAAATCTCCTCCTCATGAACACACATGTGTTTCTCTTTTGTGGCTATAGTAAATACAATCAGCATATTTAAGCACAAATTCTGGGATAAATGCATATAATTACTTATAAGGAATGCATATTAATGTGGAAACTGAGTGAGTGTGAACAGAGTATGAATATTTTGTATTTTTTATAATGTTGAGGGCTTTTTCCCAAAATGTTTCACCAGTTAATTTCCTCATACATTTGTCCACGGGGAAATCATCCATTTTTACAAGCATTTTATCACAATTTTAAATGTTGGTCAAACTTATGGGTGCAAACACTAGGTGACCTTGGGTGTGATGAGGAATTTTTTCAGATGAAACACTAAAAATACCAGCAATCTAAGATAAAGAGAAAAAATGGACTCTAATAAAATTAAATACTTCCACTGTGAAAAGATACTGCTAAGATAATGAAAAGACAAGCAAGAGAAAGGGATAAGTATTCTGTGATACATATATCTGATAAAAGATATGTATTTTAATATGCACAAAACTCTGAAAACCCAATCATAAGAAAACAGAAACCCAATTTAAAATGGGCAAAAATAATCTGAACAGGCACCCCACCAAAGAATAACTATATAAGAATGGAAAATAAGCATGTATAAGAAAACTGTTCAATGTCATATGGCATTAGAGAATTGCAAATTAAAGCACCTAGGAGATAGCACTCTACACCCAGGAGAATGGCTGAATTCCCAAACACTGAAACATCAAATGTTGACATGCCTGTTGAGCAACAGGAACTTTCAGGCACTGTTAGTGAGACAGACCTGCAGGAATCGTGAATGCATATTGCTAAGTGAAAGAAGAATAGCTAAAAAGGCGACGTAATGTATGATTCCAGTCATACAATATTGTTGAATGGGCAACTATGAATACACTAAAAATATCAGTAGTTTCCATGGGCTGATAGGTTGGGGGTGGGACATGGGGGATTGATAAATAGGTGGGGTTACACAGGATATTTAGGATGGTGAAACAATTCTGTATGATACTGGAATCATGAATACTTGCCATTACACACGTATCAAAACGTATAGCATCCCCAATGTTGAGTGAGTCCTGATGTAAACTGTGGACTTTACTTAATAATGAGGCATCAGTGGATGTCAAATCAACTGTAACAAACATGCCATAATAATACAAAATGTAAATAATAGGAGACACTGCGTGCATGTGTGTGTGCGCGCACGCATGCACGCACATGGGGCAGGGCAGGAGGATGGTGTAGATACGTAGGAATTCTCTGTACTTTTGAGGAGGTTTTCTCTTTGTATTTTTGGATTAACAATCCTGTAAAAATGAAGTCTATTCATTTTTTAAAAGATGCAAATGATTTGAACAGACATTTTACCCAAGAGGATACACCCATTGCAAAGAGACATATAACGTCATTTGTCATTAGGGAGATGCAAACAAAAAAACAAAAAAAATTGGAATGCACACTTATTTGAATGACTGCAATCTGACAATCTAAAATGCCAAATGTAGGAGAGGATATGGAACAACGGGAATTCTCACTCCTTGCTTGTTGTGATGAAAAATGATACAGCCACACTTTTAAACTCATATTTTATGGACTTATTCATATGACAAATTGTGAAGGTTAAAACAATGTGAACTGAAAAGAGCGCATAGTTACTAGGAGCTGTGGATAAATGTAGTGACTGACCTCAAACCGGATGCACATGGGACTTTGAGGGTGATGGAACTGGTCAGTATGATACTTGGGAGGTAGATGTAGGACTCAATGCATTTGCCAAAACACATATAACTTCACATCATAGTTAAATCTGATGTGTGTATACTAAAAAAAAAAAATCACGAATTGGATTTTTAAAAGGATCCCGGGATGCTGAACAGATGATGGGTTTTTCTGGGACAAGAATAAGAAAAGAAGCAACAATAAGGAAGCCTTTGACATAGGCTAGGTGAGAGCTGACATTAACTTCACACACAGCAGTAAAGTGGAAGGATTTGGAATGGATTTTAGAAGAAAGGTTGCTGTCTGGACAGAAGAGGGAGGGAGTACAGGCCCTGGGAGGCCCAATCCCACTGTGAATGGATGCGATTCTCCCTCTCTTCCACCTTGCAGGTCTCAGGGATGGGAGGGGCTTATTCAGAGGTGAAAGACTCAGATGGCCAGAGGCAGGCAGCCCAGGCAGTTTCAGGAGTCTAGGCGCAGCCCCTAGGAAGGTTGGAAGGGAATGCCCATGGATGGTAGGGCCCCTCCCCTGTCCCTGTGCCTGCGGCCAGCTCTGGAGGACATCAGGGATGCCAGATGTACAACTTTCTGACTTCCATTTTAGGAGTCAGCCAGAGGGGAAGATTTCTCAGAGGATGGCAGCTTCAGTTAAGCAGAGGGAGGAACCCCAGGGCTGGCCATTCAACGAGAAGAGAACTCTGTGGAAGGACAGTGACCTCCCACCACGAAGCACCCGGCACTACCCACCTACTCCCAGTTTCCGAGTCTGGGGCTCTGCCTGCCATCTGTGCCCCAAGGTGCTCTCTCACATCCTCCCACAGGTTCCTAGGGAACAAACCCCTTATGAAGACGGACACCTGTGAGGCCCTAGAGCACCACCTTAAGAGAAGAAAAGCTGTAAGTTGGCCTTTGTCAGAGCCATCATGGGTGAGTTTCTCAGCTGAGGCCACTCATACTGTCCCTCCCTCCCTCATGCCTCTGGGATCCCATCCTCCCCATCCCTGCTCAAAGGATGCTACTTCTGAACAAGAGTCGTCACGCCTCTCTTCCCAAGACTTCCCCGCCTCAACTTTGAGCAAGACTTCCAGACCCCAATTCTGATACAGATCTTCATAGATGCACAGGATTCCACAGAAGAGGAGGAGGAGGAAGCCTCCTCCATTTCCTCTCCCTCTTTCCACTTTTTATTCCCCTCCTGCTCTTCCTCCTCCTCCTCCTCCTCATTCTCTACTCTGATTCTGGATGCTCCAGAGGACGAGGACATGCCTGCTGCTAGGTTTCCAATTCTTCCCCAGAGTGCTCCAAGGATTCCTCTTCGTGATCCTCCCCAGAGACCTCTGAGCTCCTGCTCTTTCTCATCTTTGTGAGGCCCATTGGATGAGGAGTCCAGCAGGCAAAAAGTGGAGGATGCAGCTATATGGCATGCCTTGTCAGACAGTGAATCCTTGCTCACATATGCACTGGATGAAAAGGTGCCTGAGTTGGTGCAGTTTCTTCTTCTCAAATATCAAATAAAGGAGCCTGTCACAAAGGCTGAGATGCTGATGACTGTCATCAAGAAGTATAAGGACTGCTTTCCTATCTTTGGGAAAGCTCATGAGTTCATGGAACTAATGTTTGGCATTGCCCTGACTGAGATGGACACCAACAACCACTCCTATGTCTTTGAAAACACAGTAGAACTCTGCGACCCGGGGAGGCTGAGTGATGGCCAGGGAATGTCCAAGAACCACCTCCTAATTCTTATTCTGAGTGTGGTCTTCATAAAGGGCAGCTGCACCTCTGAGAAGTTCATTTGGGAAGTGCTGAATTCGATACGGGTGTATCCTGGGAGGGAGGCCTTCATTTATGGGAAGCCCAGGGAGCTCCTCACTATAGATTGGGTGCAGAGAAAGTACCTGGAGTACCAGGAGGTGCCCTACAACGCTCCTCCACATTATGAATTATTGTGAGGTCTAAGAGCCCATTCAGAAATCAGCAAGACGAAAGTCCTAGAGTGTTTAGGCAAGCTAGACAGTACCATTGCTAGTTCCTTTCCATCCTGGTACATGGATGGTTTGAAAGATGTGGAAGGCAGAGCCCAGGCCGTAATTGACACCACAGATGAGGCTACTGCCATGGCCCATACAAGCCCACTATCATGTCCACCAACTTCTGTCCTGAGTCAAGTCTGAGGCAGATTCCCCCTCTGTGTTTGAAGAAGGCAGTCAAGGTTCTAGGCAGGGGAGGGCGAGAGTGGAGCTGGAGGGACCACAGTGTTCTTTGTGTTCCTGTTTCATATGAGTGACTTAGAATTTAACATTTTGTGTGTGTGGGCGGGGAGGCAGTATTTTTCAAATGCTTCCCCTTTAGGTTGGCTTAATTCACTTCAGAATCTTAGTTCATGAAAATCGTCACACATGTACTGCTGTTTTTCTGGTTTAAGAGTAAGGATTTCATGGTTTGTAAGGAAAAAAATGGAAACTTTCTGTCTTATGATCTAGAACAGTAGAATGTGGTGTTGGGATTGGATTGGAATTTTCTTTGAAATGTGAAAGAACTCGGTATTTAAATCATGGAACAAAATAAAGGATTGTTAATTTTTGACATTCCTCATCCTCCTTATTGTGTTGTTCTTGACAATTAAAGCTATATATCTGGGTTTGTTTGGCTTATTCAAGAAAGTAGCAGAATTTAATTTTTTTTTTTTTTTTTTTTTTGAGATGGAGTCTGGCTCTGTCGCCCAGGCTGGAGTGCAGTGGCGCGATCTCGGCCCACTGCAAGCTCCGCCTCCCAGGTTCACACCATTCTCCTGCCTCAGCCTCCAGAGTAGCCTCCAGAGTAGCTGGGACTACAGGTGCCCGCCAACACGCCTGGCTAATTTTTTTTGTATTTTTAATAGAGACGGGGTTTCACCGTGTTAGCCAGGATGGTCTCGATCTCCTGACCTCGTGATCTGCCCGTCTCGGCCTCCCAAAGTGCTGGGATTACAGGCGTGAGCCACGGCACCCGGCCGAATTTAAATCTCTAATAAATAAAAGCACCACTGACTCCTCTACTTGCTGAACGTTATTTCAGCATTTGCTTGCGGAAAGCACTGTTCTTAGTGGGGATACTATCAAAAAAAGGTTTATTCCTACCCATAACACGGTAAAGTCCAGGTTCAGAAGCCATATCAGGAAGGGTAAGATATTCTCTATGATCTAAAGAATGAGTTTCAACAGTGGGGATGTGGGACTTTAGATGGGGCCTTCAAGTAAAAAGGCCCTGAGCTAAGGCAGTTTGGGGCTTCAGGAAACTGCAGGTGATTCTGTGGGGGCTGATTGTCATGAAGCTGGGTGGTGGCAGGGCCCAGACACTCAGAAGGTGAGAGAAAAGCCTGGAATGGAAAACTACTTGTGTAGTTCCCTCTGGGTGGAGGATGAAGCGGAGAGGAGTCTCCACATGGGGAAGTAATGGAAGGTGTCCTGTGGCTCTCTAACTGGTGAGCTTGAACACAGTGCAAGGACTAGGTGACTGATACTCATCATCTGCAAGTTTTCCTGAGAAATGTGGTGATGATTCCTTGATGTGGTGCTCAGAAGCCTCTAGGCTGGCACTCATTTGCCAGGCCTGGGAGAGCCCAAGCCCATTCCATTGACAGGAATTTTAGTTAGGTTATTTTGAGTGTAATGTGGGCAACTCTAAGCAAGTGCTAGATTTTTAGTGAGGCATAACTAAAACTAGTGGTTTGGATGGACGAGCAATGGGGATGGTGAAAAGGAGTTTGTCCTTGACTCAAAGTTGCATTCCAGCAGCAGACATCTGGCCTTACACAAATTATACAATATATACTTTGAGAAAGACAATGTACTGAGTAGTATTTGTGAAGCTGAATTATTGGTTGAGTTCTTATTCCGTGATGTATTCAGCTACATATTTTCCCAGATTTTTGCATAATAAAAAGAAGAGCTGAAGTTTTCAAAAAAGGTAGTGGTAGCCTTTGGGGTTATAATCATATTTGATAGCAACTGCCATTTATTAAATTCCAGTGCATGTCAGACACTGTGCCACATGCTTTATTCACCTTCCATATCTTCTGGAAATTCTACAAGACAGGACTTATCCAACCCATTTTACACATGGAGAACCTGAGGCTTATAGTGCTTGATAATTTCCCCAGGATCACATGGCTAGAATGTGACGGGGCTGATACTTGATCCCTGGTATGAATTCATCTAGGCCCACACTGTTCCCACTGCCCCCCAGCCTGAGGGAGGCCTTCTGCCTGGTATGTCATTTCTCTTCACACTTCTCAATATCTTTGAAGTGACCTAAAGATGACCCTGTGGTGAAGATATTAGGTTAAGCCTAAAGAAGGAAGGTGACACTGAGAATGAAATACAATTCAGGACTTGTTGTGGCCTTTCTTTACTTGAAGTCCTCCTGTGGTGAGGCCTAGGTTTCTTGAGAGCTGACTCTATCCAGGTGTCGGCAGTTGTGTTCAGTCCCAGCTCTTTCTCACATTACAGGACCCTCCTTTGGACCTTCTCTGCGTGCTCCCTTGTCTAATTCTGGAACCCGGCCTGCTGATCAGCTTGTCACTAAGGCTTCTTCTTGTGAAGGCTGTGGCCTGCTCCCAAGGCTGTAACCTGGAGTCACCTGCCCTTCCCCTGCCATAGGCCATCCCTACTCTCTGCAGACATTCCCTGAGTGTTCCATCCCTCACCCTGGATCCTCTGTGATAACAACAGCTCTTTAATGTAAATGTGCATTTTGGACAGTGATGTTTCAATACGTTTCATGTGCATCTTCAACACACTCTCAAAGCATTTCCAAATAAGCTCGTTAGTAGAATCTTATTTGCCACACAATATACTGGTTTTAGGGATGGAATCATCCTGATATTTGATATTAGGAGTAGGATTTTAAAAAGATGTATTATTCAAAACAGGCCACTGAACACATACACAGATGAATGAATTTTCATACGTGATCCAAAATCAAAGCTTCCCCATAAACTCTGTAGATGAGAAGAGACTATAGAAATCATTTTGTAAATAAACAACTACAAGAAGCCAAATTTCTTAAAAATAAAACTACCACAAAATTCTGAAGTCCACCCATGATGTGAACAAGGGTTCCTTGGCGGACATGCTAGCTCTGATGTAAAAAGAAAGGAGTAGTGAACTATCCTTCCCCTGTCTCTTGTCTGTGTAGCTGCACCATAGGGAAATCCTGGTTTGCAGTGTGTCACACGCACCTGTACAACTGTAGGAATGGTCAGTCATTGGAAGGTAGCAGAGGTTCACAGGGTAAGATATTTGACATACATCAAAAGAATGAGAAAATTCTCAGCCTAAAGAGATTTTATAGGTTATTAAAACCACAGTGCAGGCCGGGCATGGTGGCTCACGCCTATAATCCAAGCACTTTGGGAGGCCGAGGCGGGTTGCATCTCCTGAGGTCAGGAGATCGAGATCATCCTGGCTAACACGGTGAAACCCTGTCTCTACTAAAAATACAAAAAAATTAGCCAGGCGTGGTGGCGGGCACGTGTAATCCCAGCTACTCGGGAGGCTGAGACAGGAGCATCACTTGAACCTGGGAGGCAGAGGTTGCAGTGAACCAAAATGGCGCCACTGCACTCCAGCCTGGGCGATAAGAATGACACTGTCTCCCCACTCCACCCCCAAAAAAATGACAGTGCAGAAAACTGCTATTGAGGAAAAAAGGTGGAGCCCTCCCTGCCAAGAGTTAATAACTGTCTTAAAACTAGATGTAATACTGTATTTGAAATCGCAGTTTCCTGATAGGATCTGAAAATAGTTGGGAGATTTCACGGCAATGTTTGCCTTCCCAGAAACTATTCCAAGAAATTAAGGGACTTATTGTCATAAATGTTCATAGTTGCTTATAATTGAGCAATGTAATGGTTTATGGGAAAGACTACAAGTGCCCATTTCTATCTTGTCTACCTCTCTTTCCTGGGTGGCATATTTGCAGTTAGGGAGAAGCCAGTGAAACAATCCCATGCTTTCTTTTCACTTCAGCTGTTACCATATGTTGTGATGTGGAGCTCAAAGCTGAAAGCAGCTTCGATTCCTGGATCACGCGAGAGCCGAGACTCATCGTGTATTTGTTTATTATCCCATAATAAAATGCCACAGACTGGGTGGCTTAAACAACAGAAATTTATTGTCTAACATTTCCGGAGGCAGAAAATCCAAGATCAAGATATTGGCTGATTTGATGTATCCTGTGGCTTTGGTCTATGGCTTGTGAATGGCTCTGCCTTCTGACTGAATTCTCACATGGTTGGTACTTGGTATGTGTGTCTGTGTCCTAATTTCCACTTCTTATAAAGACATTAGTTATATTGAATAAGCTCCTACACATAGGACCTTATTGTACCTTAATTGCCTCTTCAAAAGTTCTATCTCCAAATACAGTGACATTTTGCAGTACTAGGGTTTAAGACCTTGGATATATGAATTTGGGGGACGGGCACAATTCAGCCCATAACACCCCACCAACTCGAATCAGAATTGATGTGCATAAAAATAACCTTGTTGTGTAAAGCCATTTACATTTCAGGAATATTTTTCTGTTTCATCAGCTTGCTGTTACTTTATCTGACTTCGGCACTGCTCCTCTTTCTGTTCTTAGGCTTACTTCAATATTTTACTTAAAGGAAAATAGTGCATGGGTTCTTGTTGCAAACACTTCTAAAAATTCATATCAATCACAATTTTCCCCTTTACAAAGTTTCTCTAAAATTCAGCCAACTACTCAGAAGTTACCGCAATTAACGATGTGGTTTGTAAAAATTAAAAGCTGATTTCAGGCTTTTATACACATAGATGTGCATATATATATATATATATACACACACACACACATATACATCTATACATGGGATATGATGCATATATAGATCTGCCACTTGCCTTTACCACTATTCTAAGTTTATCTGCCTCCTCCCCAAAATCCTATGTTAACCTCAAAATGTGGCATTATTTGGACACAGAATCATTTTAGAGGCAGTCAAGTTAACAAGAGGTTATTAATATGGGCCTTAATCTGATATGGCTGAAGTCCTTATAAAAGGGGGAAATTTGGACACAGAGATACGTATAGAGATATGAAAATGTGAACAGACATGGGGTGAAGACAGCCATCTACAAAGCAAGGAAAGAGACCTGGAAAACATTGTTTCTTCATAGCCTCAGAAGGAACCAACCTTGCATATACCTTGCTCTTGGACGGTCAGAATCCAAAATGGTGAGACAGTAAATTTCTGTTTATATCACCCAGCTTGTAGTAGTGTGCTAGGGCGTCCTAACAAACCAAAATCCTTGCTTATTACAATGGATGCAGAAGCTTTCCATGAAAACACATATAGATTTATGTTACTTTTGTAATAACTCCCTAGAATTCTAATTTATTTCTGTGAAATAACAAATTGAACAAATCTTCTCCTGATGAACATGTATTCATTTCTCCTTTGTGGCTGTAATTAATAGAACTACAATCAACAACTTTGAACATAAATTCTTGGGCAAATTCATGTCATTTCTTATACGAAAGTCATATGAATGTGGAAACTGAGTCAAAATAAACAGAGCATGAATATTTTCTATTTTTAACATGTTGCTGACTTATTTCCCAAAGTGCGTCAGCACTTAATTTTCCCCAAAATAAATGTATATGAATACCTTATATTTTCACACACATACTTTATCAATCTTTTGAATTTTGGTCAAACTTACGAGTGCAATCTTTAGGTGACCTTGGGTTTGGTCACCTAACTATTTTAGATGCAACACCAAAAGTACCAACCATCTATGAAAAAAGAGATACATTGAATTTCATTAACATTAACAAATTCTATTCTGCCAAACACATCGCAAAGGGAATGAAAAACAAGTCAGAGACAGGGATGAAAGATCTGTGAAACCAGTATCTGACAAAAGACACACATTAAAATATACACTAAACTCTTAAGATCCAACTGTTAAAACAAAAAGTCTGATTTAAAATGGGCAAAAAAAAAAAAATCTGAACAGGCACCTCACCAGAGAATATATATGAATGACAAGTAAGCATAAGAGAAGATTTTTAACATTACATGTCATTAAGAAATTGCAAATTAAGGCTGGGCGCGGTAGCTTGCACCTGTAATCCCGGCACTTTGGGAGGCCGAGGTGGGTGGATCATGAGGTCAGGAGATCGAGACCATCCTGGCTAACATGATGAAACCCCGTCTCTACTAAAAATACAAAAAATTAGCTGGGCGTGGTGGCACATGCCTGTGGTCCCAGCTACTCGGGAGGCTGAGGCAGGAGAATCACTTGAACCCAGGAGGCGGGGGTGGCAGTGAGCTGAGATCGCACCACTGCACTCCAGCCTGGGCAACAGAGTGAGACACCATCTCAAAAAAAAAAAAAAAAAAAAAGAGAAAGAAAGAAAGAAATTGTAAATTTGAACAACCAAGGTATAGCACTAGATACTCACGAGAATGGCTGAAATCCATAGCACTGAAACAACAAGTTTTGACAAGTAGGTGGAGCAGCAGGAACTTTCAGTCATTGTTAGTGGAGTGGTATAGACATAGAGGAATCTTGAAAGCATATTGCTAAGTGAAAAGACAAAATATAAAAATGGTGCATAATTGATGATTCCAACCATATTCTGGAACAGGTAACTGTGGATACAATGAAAAGTTCTGTGGTTTGGGGGCCTCAGAGGGTGTAGGAGTTGGAGGGGGATAGATGAATAGGTGAAGCACACAGGAGATTTGGGATGAGGAAACAATTTCGTATGTTACTGTAAGGGTGAATACTTACCATTATACATTTGCCAAAACCAACAGCATGTGCAACACTAAAACTGAGTCTTGATGTAAACTGTGGACTTTAATTAATGATATAGTAATACAGGTCAATCGATCTGATCAAATGTGCAACATTATGACAAAATGTAAATAATAGGAGCTGCTGTGTGTGTGTGTGTGTGTGCAATTGTAGCAAATGTGCAACATTATTACAAAATGTAAATAATGAGAGTTTCTGTGTGTGTGTGTGTTTGTGTGTGTGTGGGCGTACACAGGGGGTGGGGGAGTGGAGATATGTGGGAACTATGTGTTCCTTAAGTTTGCTCTCTGAATTTTCTGATCAGGAATACTCTAAAAACATCTATTAGTTTTAAAAAGATGCCAAGTATTTGAACAGACACTTCACAAAAGAGAATATACCAAATGCTAACAGGCATTTGAAAAGATGATCAACATCATCTGCCATTAGGGAAATGCAAATGAAAACCAGAAAATATTCCACTGCACACTTATTAGAATGACTCAAATCCCAAAATCCTAAAATACCAAATGTAAGAGAGGATATGGGGCAACAGGGAATCTCATTCCTTGCTGGTTAAAATGAAAAATGATACACCAACTCTTTTAGAAGAGAATATCGTATGAACCTATTCATACGACATTCTGGGAAAGTCACAACTCTAGGAACTATTAATAAAAACAGAGCATAGCTTCTAGCGGCTTGGGAGGAGTGTAGAGCTTGACTTCACAGGGGAATTTTAGGCTGATGGAACTGGTCAGTATGATACTTGGGTGGTAGATACAGGACTCTATGCATTTGTTACAATGCATCTAACTTTACATAATAGTTAAATCTGATGTGTGTAATCTTAGAAAATTAACCATGGTTTGGAATTTTTAAAAAATAATGGCCTGCTGAAAAGACAATGGATTTTACAGGGATAAAGAAAAACAATAAAGGAAGCAACCATAAGGAAACTGTTGCCATCGTCTAGGGGAGATATGGCGTTAGATTCACCCAAAGCCATAGTAATGGAGGTTGACTTAAGTAGATGGAGTTGGAATGAACTTTAGTAGTTGAGGGAACAGAAGATGCTGTTGTATTGGATGGGGGTTATGATAAAGAAATGGAGGCATCCAGCACACACACACAAAATCTTGCCACCTTTGTTATTACCAAAAATGAAATTAAGCCAAGATTTAGTTCTTACAGTTTATTGTTAGAATTCATGTATGTTTTATAACCTCTCTGATACACACATAAATGTTACTTCTTCCTTAATATCTGGGAATGCCCTCCCCTCCCCCAACCCTGTGATCAACAAATCTACATTCATGGCAACTATGGTAAACCTTCACTGGCAGAGGCCGCATGTTCACTGAAGGCTAAAACTAAAGTGAGGAAAAGGAACTGAAGATGAGTCATTTGGGGCATGTTCGGAGAAGGGTTGTGTTCACTCCTTTTAAAAGCTCTCTGACACTGACCCACTGATTCAATCCCAAGATCATTAGTCCCTCTCTCTTCTGGACGGAAGAATTCCTCCCAATAAACAGGAGGTAAAAGGATAGGTTCCCATTTTCTTTTCACCTTCCGTAAGAAGTGCTACCTTCTTGGGACCTCAGAAGAACAACTCCACGAGGATAATTCCCAAGGACATGGGGGCCAGAGCTGCAATTTACCCACCAGCTACCTCCATGTCTGGGAGAAGAGCTTCCTTGTCTGTGGGTTTCCACCTTGAGTGTTGAGGTTTGATCCACCAATCCTGGCTATGAGCAGAGGCCCACTGCCCCTGGGACACTGAGCCAGAGCTGAAGAACGAAGTCAGCTCATGAACGGCTGAGTTGATCCTGGCCATAGCGGATGGACAGAACCCCAACCCTCAGTGAAATCTCTGGCAAAGCCACACGTCAACCTCTTTTGGAATCTCAGGGCTCCTGAATCCTTCTGAGGGTCCTGTCAGAAGTAAGAGCAGCTGAAATTCCTTTCATGTGGATCTCCAATCCATATGGAGAGGGTGATAGGCCTCTACTCCAATCACATTTGGGCAACCTGGCGCTGACTCTAAGTCGATAAAGTGTTTGTGGACCTGGTCAGGTTTCTGTCATCAACACAACATCCCCTGTTCATGACTTTCTGGAATAGTACTGCTTATGTTATATTTCTTAGATCCCCAGAGTTCCAGAGGTCAGCAGAAGGACTGGTCTAATAGGAAGGGAAATAAATCCATCATTGTCCCAGGTAGCTTTCCTCTAGCCATTGTTGAGTTCTAAGTCCTACTCTGAGAAAGCAAAAGGCTCATGAAAGTAGCAAGGCCTTCTATAGGCTGAGATAAGGGGGCAGAAAGTTCTGCCATTTCCTCCCTTCCGCTTTGATTTAATTATCTTGCTTCCTTCTGTTATTGACATGACCAACGTCCCCAGCCTCTTTCAGTCCTTTCACCTCTATTCTTACTGATGCTCTAATCTATTTTTACTACCGACTCCCTAAAAATAATCTAAACAAAGGCTTATTTATTATTCTATATATGTCCGTGCATATTTGAAGTTTTTTGTTTTTTTTTGTTTTTTTTTTTTTTTTGTAGTACAGTGTTGTTAAAGTAGGCTTTGAATCTCCTAGTAAGAGTTTTGTGTATGGTGTGCAGAAGGGTTCCACTTAAATTAGGGTTTTCATATGCATACTCAGCTCTTCCACTGACATCTGTTTCAACAAGACTGTTCCATGCTCTGAAGCTGTGAATTTTTTTTTTTTTTAATCAGTTAAGAACACATTTGCACAGGTTTAGTTGCTTTTGTTTTTCAGGACTGTCCATTCAGTTTCATTGGTCTATCGACCAACCCCTGCACCCAAATCTCAAACTCTTCATTACATTAGCTTCTTTGTAATTCTTACTACTGGGTAGACTAATTACTCTTTTTCAAGACTGTATTGACTATGCTTGACCATTCACATGTCTTTATATTTAGGATCAGGTGACTCACACGTGTCCAAAACCATTTGCTTCTTTTGATTTGGGATTGCAATTAATCTATATTTTGATTTTTTTTTTTTGGAAGAACTAACATATTTAAAATATTTAATCTTCATGCCTATGAATTTTTTATTTTATATTTATGTGAGCCTTCATTAATATGTCTCAACAACATTTTAATATTTTAGTCTGTAAAGTTACTATTTTTGGTTAAGTATTTTTCTTAGATACTTGATATTTTAGTATGAGAGTTTAAAAATTATGTATTCTTTACTTTTATTTTCCTACTCTTTCCCTGACAGAAAACAAAGTTGATATTCTATTGAATTCTTACATTATACTAGAAAACTCATATACTAGTATATATTGAGTAAATTATCTTTAGTTCTTTTAGATTCTTTTCATGCTCAGTCGAATCATCCATTCATCACAAAAGTTTGGTTTCCAACTGGCCAATCCTCATTCCTTTCATTTATTCCTCTTTGCATTACAACATTTGCTACTACCTCTAGTATAAAGAGTAATAGAAATACTTGTAGCAGAAACTCTAGGTGAAGTCCCAAGTTCAAACTTCTAGTTTCAATAATTAAAATATTTAAAAGGCATATCTGCTATAGGTTTTGCATATATATCTTTTATCTAGTTTGGTAACATTTTTTCATATTTGATAAACTTTATTTTAGAATAATTTTGAATTTAAAAGAAAATTGTGACAATGTTTAAGAACATTCTTATATGCCCCATACTCTATTCCTTCTGTTACTAACATCTTAAGTTGGTAAGGTTTCCTAAAACTAATGAACCAATATTGATACGCAAACATCCTTTGTTTATTAACAAACATACTTTATTCACATTTATTTCCTTGTCATGAAAATCTATTTTCTGTCCTATGATACCTTGAGGATACTCCATTACATTTATTCATCATGTCTCTTTAAATGCCCTTTGGCTGTGCCAGTTCACTGAGACTTCTCTTGATTTTGAAAACATTGACAGTTTGGAGGTGTATGGTCAGGTATTTTGTAAAATAGCCTTTGATTGGGAATTACATGATTTTTTTTTTATGATTTGATGTAGGTTATGTTTTCTCGGAAGATGAACAGAGAAGTGAAGTGCCATTCTTATCACGTCATACAGATGGCACATAGTACCAACACAATTTGTCACTGATGATGTTACTTTGATCACCATGGTGACCTAGTGTTTGTCAGTTTTCTTCAGGGTAAAATCACATTATTTTTTTCCCTGTGTCATACTGTCATCTTGGGAAGGATAGGAAGACCCAGGACCAGCCAGTAGTCAGATGAGGCCTCTGAGGGAAAACTGCAGAAACCTCCTGCCCACAAAGAAGAGGACCAACAGAAACCAGCTCCCATCCCTGGGAGGCCCAGGGGCATGTTGACCCACAGTGCTGTCCCCTGATATCTTAGGGTGTAGAAAGAGGAGAAGGCTGTGCTTAGGTGAGTCTCACTTCAGATCATGAGAGCGGAAGATCAGGAGGGGGGCCTTCTAGGCATCCCCAGGCTGATACAGAGGACGGACTGGTGAGCTACCCCACCACGGACACAGGAGGACCCCCAAAAACCAGCCCGTTTTCACTCCTAGGAGGCCTTGGGCAGGGCCATTAGGGAGAGATGCTAGCGTGCTTCAGTCCCTCTTGGAGGGTTCATGGAAATGGCAACCTTGATCTGAAAAACAGTCCCTGGAGAGAAGAGCGAGGGAGTGGAGGCCGTGTCAGGAATAACAGGTTGAGGAAGACTGAGGGTCCCACCCATGCCATTTCAGACGGAGGGCAGTGGAGCCCTACCTGGAGTCTGGGAGGCCATACCCCACTGTGGATGGATGTGATTCTACCTCTCTTGCACCTTGCAGGTCTCAAGGATGGGAGGGGCTTATTCGGAGGTGAAAGACTCAGATGCAGAGAGGCAGGGAGCCTAGGCAATTTCAGGAGTCCAGGCACAGCCTCTCAGGAAGGCAGGAAGGGAACACCCATGACTGGTAGCGCCCCCCGTCCTGTTCCTGTGCTTGCTGCCAGCTCTGGAGGAGCCCATCAGGGTCCCCAGATTTACAAGTTTCTGACTTCCATTTTGGGAGTCAGCCAGAGGGGAGATTTTTTCTGAGGAGGGCAGCTTCAGTTAAACAGAGGGAGTAGCCCCAGGGCTGGCCACTCAACAAGAAGAGAACTCTATGGAAGGACAGTGACCTCCGAACACGGGGGTAGGCGCAGGCTGCACCCTGCCACTCCCTGCTATCAGCCCTGGAAAAAGGTGGAGTGTGAGTGTCAAGGACTGGGGAGGTGGGAGGGAAGAGGTCAGCAGGGCTTAGGGAGTGAGCAGAAAGGTTTGGAGCACATCCTGGAGGTGGGAAGGAAGGGATGGAAAGGAGGCTGACAAGTGGGGCGGGGTGGGGGGGGGGCCGGGGGGGCGGGGCTTCCGCCTCTGAGAGGAGGCCCCGCCCCACGCTATCCAAGCTGTCAGCCCTGATCAACCCTGGCAGGGTTCCCGGATGTGCTTTGCCGGATGTGCTTTCCCGGCAGCCATCTTGGGAGTCTGAAGGACCTGAGGCGTTTTGTGACGAGGGTCGTTTCAGGTCAGCAGACGGAAGAGACTTAGACTTATCCAGTCTTCAAGGTGAGGGCCCCGAGGGAGAAGTGAGGGACCCCCCACCACAGAGAGAAGCGGCCCTGGCCTGCCCTATCCCTGCGGTGGCACTTGTAGGTCGCGGAAACGAAGATGGTAGCCGAGGGCTGAGGGACGGGTCCTCACGGCAGAAGAAGGGAGGAGATGCCGGCCCTCTAGAGGATAAATAGGAAGGCATTGAGGAGGACCAGGGGAACCCCCACCTCAGAGGACAGATTCCCGGAGATTCCCACCCTGCTCCTCAAATCAGCCCCCATAGAGCTCACCAGGCGGCTGAGGCTGAGCGGCCGCCCTCTCATTGCTGGGTGAGGGGTGTAGGGGAGGGGAAGGGGGAGGCCTTGTTCTGGGGGTCCCATGGGGAGTCAGCACAGGGAGCTGCCTCCAGTTGGCAGAGGGAAGATTCCCAGGCCCTGCTGGGAACAAGAGTGAGGACTGAGGGGTCACATGTGTGTCAGAACAGACATGAGGCCACAGGGACCGCCCCCGTGGTAGAGTGCTGGGAGGTGGCTGCCACCTCATTACCTCCCACTGCTCTCAGGGATGTGGAATTTGCCTGAGGTTTTTCCTCAGGCCAGCAGAGTGGTGGGGGCCTGGCCCTGTCTGAGAAAATGTGACAATGCTAATTGAATTCTGAGGGGGCCACGAACCTCAGAATTGTGGGAGTCTGGGAGTCTGGCCAGCCCCAGCTGCCGTCTTAGCTGGAGGGGCTCCCTCCCTTCCTCTTGCAGGTGCTCCAGGAAGCAGGAGTTGAAGACCTGGGTGTGAGGGACACATACACCCTAAAAGCACCACAGCAGAGGAGGCCCAGGCAGTGCCAGGAGTCAAGGTGAGTGCACGGCCTGACTGTGTACCAAGGGCCCTACCCCCAGAAATGGGGCAGACCTGGCAGCACCCAGCCTGTAGCCACCCACTGTCATTCCTGGTGCCTCAGGCTCTACCTGCCAGCTGTGCCCTGAGGTGCTTTCTCACGTCCTCCTATAGGTTCCCAGGAGACAAACCCCCTAGGAAGACAGGCGACCTGTGAGGCCCTAGAGCACCACCTTAAGAGAAGAAGAGCTGTAAGCCGGCCTTTGTCAGAGCCATCATGGGTGAGTTTCTTAGCTGAGGCCACTGGCACTGTCCCTCTCTCCCTCAGTCCTGTGGGATCCCATCATAACCCATTCATGTACACACATTTACCTGCTGCTCCTGAACAATATTCATCATGCCTCTCTTTCTCAACCTTCTATGCCCCAGCTTTGAGCAAGGCTTCCAGAAGGCAATTTTCATACTGGAGTTGTTAGATGCAGAGGATCCCCCAGATGAGGAAGAGGAGGAAGCTTCCTCCATTTTCTCTTCCTCTTTCCACTTTTTATTCCCCTCCTCCTCCTCCTGTTCTTCTTTCTCATCCTCATCCTCTTCTCTGATTCTGCGTTCTCCAGGGGACAAGGAGATGCCTGCTGCTGGGATGCCGAGCCTTCTCCAGAGTTCCGCTGAGAGTCCTCAGAGTCGTCCTGAGGTGGGGGACTCCCAGTCTCCTCTCCAGAGACCTCCTGAGGGGAAGGACTCCCAGTCTCCTCTCCAGATTCCCCAGAGTTCTCCTGAGGGCGACGACACCCAGTCTCCTCTCCAGAGTCCTCAGAGTCGTACTGAGGGGGAGGACTCACCGGATCCTCTCCAGAGACCTCTTGAGGGGAAGGACTCCCAGTCTCCTCTCCAGATTCCCCAGAGTTCTGAGAACGACGACACCCAGTCTCCTCTCCAGAATCCTCAGTGTCCTTCTGAGGGGGAGGACTCCCTATCTCCTCTAGAGATTTCTCAGAGCCCTCCTGAGGGTGAGGATGCCCAGTCTCCTCTCCAGAATCCCACGAGTTCCTTCTCCTCCGATTTATTGAGTATTTTCCAGAGTTCCCCTGAGAGTACTCAAAGTCCTTTTGAGGGTTTTCCCCAGCCTCCTCTCCAGATTCCTGTGAGCGCCTCCTTCTCCTCCACTTTATTGAGTATTTTCCAGAGTTCCCCTGAGAGTACTCAAAGTACTTTTGAGGGTTTTCCCCAGTCTCCTCTCCAGATTCCTGTGAGCCCCTCCATCTCCTCCACTTTATTGAGTCTTTTCCACAGTTCCCCTGAGAGAACTCAGAGTACTTTTGAGGGTTTTCCCCAGTCTCCTCTCCAGATTCCTGTGAGCCCCTCCATCTCCTCCACTTTATTGAGTATTTTCCAGAGTTCCCCTGAGAGAACTCAGAGTACTTTTGAGGGTTTTCCCCAGTCTCCTCTCCAGATTCCTGTGAGCCCCTCCATCTCCTCCACTTTATTGAGTCTTTTCCACAGTTCCCCTGAGAGAACTCAGAGTACTTTTGAGGGTTTTGCCCAGTCTCCTCTCCAGATTCCTGCGACCTCCTCCTTCTCCTCCACTTTTTTGAGTATTTTCCAGAGTTCTCCTGAGAGTACTCAAAGTACTTTTGAGGGTTTTCCCGAGTCTCCTCTCCAGATTCCTGTGAGCGCCTCCTTCTCCTCCACTTTATTGAGTATTTTCCAGAGTTCGCCTGACAGTACTCAGAGTACTTTTGAGGGTTTTCCCCAGTCTCCTCTCCAGATTCCTGTGAGCCCCTCCATCTCCTCCACTTTATTGAGTCTTTTCCAGAGTTCCCCTGAGAGAACTCAGAGTACTTTTGAGGGTTTTCCCCAG
Source organism: Pongo pygmaeus (assembly GCF_028885625.2). Taxonomy (NCBI): domain Eukaryota; kingdom Metazoa; phylum Chordata; class Mammalia; order Primates; family Hominidae; genus Pongo; species Pongo pygmaeus. The sequence goes on along the minus strand of NC_072396.2, from coordinate 146,817,120 downwards.
TCTCCTCTCCAGATTCCTGTGAGCCCCTCCATCTCCTCCACTTTATTGAGTCTTTTCCACAGTTCCCCTGAGAGAACTCAGAGTACTTTTGAGGGTTTTGCCCAGTCTCCTCTCCAGATTCCTGCGACCTCCTCCTTCTCATCCACTTTTTTGAGTATTTTCCAGAGTTCTTCTGAGAGTACTCAAAGTACTTTTGAGGGTTTTCCCGAGTCTCCTCTCCAGATTCCTGTGAGCGCCTCCTTCTCCTCCACTTTATTGAGTATTTTCCAGAGTTCGCCTGACAGTACTCAAAGTACTTTTGAGGGTTTTCCCCAGTCTCCTCTCCAGATTCCTGTGAGCCCCTCCATCTCCTTCACTTTATTGAGTCTTTTCCAGAGTTCCCCTGAGAGAACTCAGAGTACTTTTGAGGGTTTTCCCCAGTCTCCTCTCCAGATTCCTGTGAGCCCCTCCATCTCCTCCACTTTATTGAGTATTTTCCACAGTTCCCCTGAGAGAACTCAGAGTACTTTTGAGGGTTTTCCCCCGTCTCCTCTCCAGATTCCTCAGAGTCCTCCTGAGGGGGAGAACACCCATTCTCCTCTCCAGATTGTTCAGAGTATTCCTGAGTGGGAGGACTCCCTGTCTCCTCACTACTTTCCTCAGAGCCCTCCTGAGGGGGAGGACTCCCTGTCTCCTCACTACTGTCCTCAGAGCCCTCCTCAGGGGGAGGACTCCCTGTCTCCTCACTACATTCCTCAGAGCCCTCCTCAGGGGGAGGACTCCCTGTCTCCTCACTACTTTCCTCAAAGCCCTCCTCAGGGGGAGGACTCCCTGTCTCCTCACTACTTTCCTCAAAGCCCTCAGGGGGAGGACTCCCTGTGTCCTCACTACTTTCCTCAGAGCCCTCCTCAGGGGGAGGACTCCCTGTCTCCTCACTACATTCCTCAGAGCCCTCCTGAGGGGGAGGACTCCCTGTCTCCTCACTACTTTCCTCAGAGCCCTCCTGAGGGGGAGGTCTCCCTGTCTCCTCACTACTTTCCTCAGAGCCCTCCTGAGGGGGAGGACTCCCTGTCTCCTCACTACATTCCTCAGATCCCTCCTCAGGGGGAAGACTCCCTGTCTCCTCACTACTTTCCTCAGAGCCCTCCTGAGGGGGAGGACTCCCTGTCTCCTCACTACTTTCCTGAGAGTCCTCCTGAGGGGGAGGACTTCCAGTCTTCTCTCCAGAGACCTGTGAGTATCTGCTCCTCCTCCACTTCATTGAGTCTTCCCCAGAGTTTCCCTGAGAGTCCTCAGAGTCCTCCTGAGGGGCCTGCTCAGTCTCCTCTCCAGAGACCTGTCAGCTCCTTCTTCTCCTACACTTTAGCAAGTCTTCTCCAAGGTTCCTATGAGAGTCCTCAGAGTCCTCCTGAGGGGCCTGCCCCATCTCCTCTCCAGAGTCCTGTGAGCTCCTTCTCCTCCTCTGCTTCATTGAGCCCATTCAGTGAACAGTCCAGCAGCCCAGTAGATGAAGATACAAGTACCTCAGACACCTTGCTAGAGAGTGATTCCTTGACAGACAGCGAGTCCTTGATAGAGAGCGAGCCCTTGTTGACTTACACACTGGATGAAAAGGTGGACGAGTTGGTGCAGTTTCTTTCCGTCAAATATCAAGCGAAGCAGCCTGTCACAAAGGCAGAGATGCTGACGAATGTCATCAGCAGGTACAGGGGCTACTTTCCTGTGATCTTCAGGAAAGCCCGTGAGTACATGGAGATTCTTTTTGGCATTTCCCTGAGAGAAGTGGACCCTGACGACTCCTATGTCTTTGTAAACACATTAGACCTCACCTCTGAGGGGAGTCTGAGTGATGAACAGGGCATGCCCCAGAACCCCCTCCTGATTTTTATTCTTAGTATCATCTTCATGAAGGGCACTTGTGCCTCTGAGGAGGTCATCTGGTATGTGCTGAATGGAATGGGGGTGTATGCTGGGAGGGAGCACTTTGTCTTTGGGGAGCCCAGGGAGCTCCTCACTAAAGTTTGGGTGCAGGAACGTTACCTAGAGTACCAGGAGGTGCCCAACACTTCTCCTCCATGTTACGAATTCCTGTGGGGTCCAAGAGCTCATTCAGAAATCATTAAGAGGAAAGTAGTAGAGTTTTTGGCCATGCTAAACAATACTGTCCCTGTTAGCTTTCCATCCTCGTACAAGGATGCTTTGAAAGATGCGGAGAAGAGAGCCCAGGCCATAATTGACACCACAGATGATTCGACTGCCACAGAAAGTGCAAGCTCCAGCGTCGTGTCCCCCAGCTTCTCTTCTGAGTGAAGTCTATGGCAGATTCTTCCCTCTGAGTTTGAAGAGGGCAGTCGAGTTTCTACGTAGTGGAGGGCTCGGTTGAGGCTGGAGAGAACACAGTGCTATTTGCATCATTTCTGTTCCATATGGGTAGTTAAGGGGTTCAAGTGTTTTACTTTTGGGTATTTTTCAAATGTTTTTCCTGTTAGTAACAGGTTTAAATAGCTTCAGAATCCTAGTTTATGAACATTAGTCGCACATGTATTGCTGTTTATCTGGTTTAAGAGTAACAGTTTGATATTTTGTAAAAACAAAAACACACCCAAACACACCACATTGGGAAAACCTTCTGCCTCATTTTGTGATGTGTCACAGGTTAATGTGGTATTGCTGTAGGAATTTTCTTGAAACTGTGAAGGAACTCTGCAGTTAAATAGTAGAACAAAGTAAAGGATTGTTAATATTTGCATTTCCTCAGGTCCTTTAGTCTGTTGTTCTTGAAAACTAAAGATACATACCTGGTTTGCTTGGCTTATGTAAGAAAGTAGCAGAAAGTAAATTGTAATAAATAAAAGTGTCAGTGACTCATTTATGTGATGAACATTATATCAGCATTTGCTCATAGAAATTACTGTTAGTAGTGAAGTTACTATTAAAAGCAAGACTCATCCCTAACCCTAAAATGGTAGAGTGTAGGTCCAGAAGCCATATCAGGAATGTGGTAAGATTTTCTCTACAATCTAAAGAATAAGTTTAAAAAGGAGTGGGGAGGTGTGACTCCAGATGGAGCCTTTGATTAAAAAGGCCCTGAGCTAAGGCAGTTTTGGGCTTTGGGCAACTGCAGGTGCTTCTGTGGGAGCTGATTGTTATGAAGCTGGGTGGCGGCAGGGCCCAGACTCTCAGAAGGTGAGAGAAAAGCCTGGAAAGGAAAACCACTTGAGCAGTTCCCTCTGGGTGGAGGATGAAGCGGAGAGGAGTCTCCACATGGGGAAGTAATGGAAGGTGTTCTGTGGCTCTGTAACTGGTGAGCTTGAACACAGTGCAAGGACTAGGTGATTAATACCCATCATCTGCAAGTTTTCCTGAGAATTTTGGTTGTAATTCCTTGATATGGTGCTCAGAAGCCTCTAGATTGGCACTCATTTGCCAGGACTGGGAGAGCCCAAGCCCATTCCAGTGACAGGACTTTTAGTTGGGTTCTTTTGAATGTAATGTGGACAAGTCTAAGCAAGTGCTAGATTTCTCATGGATCTTAAATAAAACTAGTGGTTTGGATGGATGATCAGTGGGGAAGGTGAAAAGGAGTTGGTCCTTAACTTAAAATCTACAATCTTTGAGTTGCATTCAGTTGTGGAAGCCTCTCCTTTCTTGAATGATACAATATATCCTTTTAGAAAGAAAATGTCCTGAGGTATATTTATGAAGCCAAACTTTTGCTTCAGTTCATAGTCCTTGACATATTCAGCTAGATGTTCTATGAGACGTTTTGGATAATGAAAACAAGAGCTGAATTTTTCTCAAAAGACAGTAGTAGACTTTGGGGTTATAATCATATTGATGACAACTGCCATTTATTAAAATTCCAAGGTATGCCAAGCCGTGTGCCAGGTATTTTGCTCACAGTACACACACTCCAGCAGTTCTACAGAACAGGGATTATCAAACCCATTTTACAGATGAAGAAGCTGAGGTTTATAGTTCATGACAAATTCCCCAAGATCACATGATGATCACATGATTAGAAAGTGACTGGGCTGGGACTTGAGTTCTGAATTCATCTAGACCCACACTGTCCCCACTCCTCTCAGCCTGAGCATAGCCTTCTTCCTGTAAAGTCACTTCTCTTCACACTTCCTGATGTCTTTCAGGCAACATACAGAAGAAACCTGTGACAAAGCATTTAGATAGGCCTAGAGAAGAAAGGTGACAATGAGAATCAATACCTTTCAGGGATCGTGTTGGGCTTTCTTTACCTAAATTCTTTCTTTACCTAAATTCTTCCTGTTATGAGCCCTAGGTTTCTTGAGAGCTGACTCCGTCTGGGTGCCAGTACTTTTGCCTAGCCCCAGGGCTTTCCCACCTAACAGTGCCCTCCATTTGATCTCCCCTGGGCGCTCTCTTGTGCAACTCTGGAACCTGGCCTGCTGAGTAACTTCTCACTGTGGTCTCGCACTCTGAAGCCTGTGCCCAGCTCTCAGTGCAAGAGCCCAGAGACATCTGCCCTTCCCCTGACATAGACCACTGTTTGTCCCTGGAGAAGTTCCCTGACTGATCCATCTCTCCCGCTGGCTCCTCTGTGATAACGGCCCTCGATGTGAATATCCACTCTGGATAGTGACATTTCCCTACCTATGCTGGGCATCTTCAACACACTCTCAACATATTTCCAAATAGGCCGCAGAGTAAAATCTGATTTGTCACATAACATATGGGTTTAGGGATGTAATCCTAAGGTCAGATACAGCCTATTTGAAATCTTCCTAATATTTGATACTTGTAGTATGATTTTAATGAGATGCATTATCTGAAACAGGGCACTGAACACAAACAGAGATGAATAAGTTTGTGTAGATGATCAAATGCCAGTCTTTCCTTCATAAACTTTGTAGATGAGGAAAGGCTATAGACATCACTTTCTAAATGATCTACAGGAAGGTGAATTTCTAAAAAAAAAACCAAAATCTTGAAGACTGCCTAGGAGGTGACAAGGGTACTTTGGGGGACATGCCATATTTGACGAGAAATAAACAATAATTAAACATCCTTCCACTGTCTCTTGTCTGTGTACCTGCCCCACAGGAAAATCGTGGCTTGCAGTGAGCCACAGGCACGTGTATAGCTGTTCAGGAATGTTCTGTCATATGGAGGGTAGCACAGGCTCACAGGGTAGGTTATTTTTCACACACCAAAAATATGAGAGAATTCTCAGCCTAAAGAAATTATACAGGTTATTAAAAGGACAGTGCCAAGTGATATTGAGGGATTAAGGTTAACCCTCCCTGCTAAGACTTACAGAATTGTTTTAAAACTGGATGTAATCCTGAATTTGAAACCACCAGTCACCTCGTAGGTGCAAGAAAAAGTTGGAAGATTTCCAGGCTATGCGGACATTCCCAGAAACAATTCCAAGACAAGAAGAGAATTACTGTCCTCAAGTATAATATTTGCTTTTCACTGAGCACCGTAATAACATATGGGAGAGACTACAAGTGCCCATCTCCATCTTGTCTAGCTCGCCTTCCTGGCTGGTTCATGTGTAGTTAGACAGAAGCCAGTGCATCATTCCCATGCTTTCGTTTCTGTTCAGCACTTAACATCTGTTGTGATGTGGAGAGGCAAGGTGAAAGCAGCTTGGATTGTTGGCTGAGGGGAAAGTGAGGGCCTGCTGTGGATTAGTTTCTTATGCCATAACAGAATACCACAGACTGGGTGACTTAAACAATAGAATTGTATTTTCTCCCATTTCTGGAGGCTAAATATCTAAGATCAAGATTTGGTCAGTTTGATTTCTGCCCTGGCCTCCCCATGCCTTGCTGATGACCACTTTCTCACTGAATTCTTACATGGATGTTCTTTGGCCTGTGTGTCTGTATCTTAATCTGCTCTTTTGTGAGAACACCAGTCATATTGAATATGATCCTAATCATAAGACCTCATTTTACCTTAGCTGCCTTTTCAAAGGTTCTGTCTCCAAATACAGTGATATTCTGCAGTACTGGGGGTTGAGACTTGGATATATGAACTCGGAAAGAGGGGCGCAATTCAGCCCATAACACCCTGCCAACTTAAATCAGAATTTATGTGCACAAAAATAAACTCGTGTTAAGCCATTTAACTTTCAGGGAGTTTTTTCTCTTCCATCAGGTTACTGTTAATGTGACTACTGGGGTGCTCCTCTTCCTTTTCTTAGGGTCATTTCAATCTTTGACTTAAAAGTAAATAGTGCATGTATTTTTGTTGCAAAAATTCTAAAAATACATAGAAATTGCATTGCTTTCTTCACAAAGTTCCTCCAAAACTCAGCCTCCTACTCAGAAGTTTCCACAAGTAACAATGTGGCCATGTAAATTTTAAAATATGATTTTCAATTTCAGGCTTTCATAAAGATAGATGTGCTATTTTATATATACACATATATGTACATATACACACACATGTGTAACGATATAATGATATACATATAGATATGCCACTTACCTCTGCCACTATAATAGGTTCAATTGCCTCTTCCACAAACTTCTACACTGAAATAAAAATGTGGCATTGATTTCGAGATAGGATTATTTCAAAGGCAATCAAGGTAAAATGAGGTTATTAATGCTGGCCTTATTGGAAGTCAGTATTAAAAGGGGATATTTGGACATAGAGATATGAGTATGGAGATGACAATGTGCGTAGACATGGAGGGAAGACAGCTAGGTACAAGGCAATGAGAGAGGCCTGGAAAGCATCCCACAATCACAGCCTCATAAGCAATCAATCTTGTGTACACCTTGCTCTTGGGCTACCAGATTCCAAAACTGTGAGACAATGAAATTCTGTTGTTTTGTCAACCAGGTTGTGGTACTCTGCTATTGCAACCCTAACATGCCATGATACTCACTTATTAAAATGTATCCAGCATCTTTCCATGTCAGCACATAGAGATCTGCCTTACTTTGGGGACTTTTCTCGAGAATGCCAGTTTATTTCTGTGCATTAACAAACTGAACCAACCTCCTCCTGATGAACACATATTTGCTTTTTCTTTGTGGCTAAAATTAGTATAATCAATATATTTGAGCATAAATTCTGGGACAAATGCATAAAATTCCTTATAAGGAATACATATCAATGTAGAAGTTGTGCAGAAGTGAACAGGGTATGAATAATTTTATACTTTTTCAAATGTTGCTGACTTTTTCCACCAAAGGTCTCACTAATTAGTTTCCCTACACATTTGTTTATGTGGAAATGATTCATTTGTTGACAAACATATTTTATCAGAATTTTAAACCTTATTGAAACTTATGGGTGAAAATCCTAGGGGAGTTTGGTTTTGGTAATGACATTTTCAGATGCATCACCAAAATTTTGGTCAAACTTATAGGTGCAAACCCTAGTTGACCTTAAGTTTGGTGGTGACTTTTTCAGATGCAACACCAAAAGTGCCAACATCTAAGAAAAGAGATATAAATTGGACTCCATTAAAATGAACAACTTCTACTCTAAAAGACTGCTAAGAGAAAAGACAAGCCAGAGACTGGGATAAATGTTTTGTGAAACACATATCTGATAAAAGATGTATATTGAAATATGCACAAAACGCTGAAACCCAATCATAAGAAAACAGAAAGCCATTTTTCATGTTTGGTTTGATACACCAATCCTGGCTGTGAGTAGAGGCCAACTGCCCTTGGGACCTTGAGCCAAAGCTGAGGTAGGAAATCAGCTCATGAACGGCTGAGTTGATCCTGGCCATAGTGGATGGAGAGAAGCCCAACCCTCAGTGAAATCTCTGGCAAAGCCACATGTCAACCTCTTTTGGAATCTCAGGGCCCCTCAATCCTTCTGAGGGCTCTGTCAGGAGTAAGAACAGCTGAACGGAAGTATGTGGAGCTCTTATCCATGTGGAGAGGCAGATAGGCCTCTACTCCTATTATGTGGGCAACCTGGCACAGCCATTATGTCAGGAAAATGTTTGTGGACCTGGTCAGGGTGTCTGTCATCAACACAATATCCCTCTGTCATGACTTTCTGGAATAGAACTGCTAAAGTTACATTTCTTAGATCCCCAGAGTTCCAGAGGTAAGCAGGAGGATGGGTCAAATAGGAGGGGGAATTAATATATCATTATCCCAGGTAGCATTTCCCCAGCCACTATTGATTTCCAAATCCTGCTCTCAGAAAGCAAAGGCTCATTAAAGTAGCAAAGCCTTCTGTGGCTGGGACAAGGGGGCAGAAGGAGCTGCCATTTCATCTCTTCCTCTTTGACTCATATCATCTTGTTTCCTTCTGTTAGTGGTGTGACCGATGACCCCAGCCTGTTTCAGTTCTTTCACCTCTAGCCTTACTGATGCTCTAATTTACTCATACTGCTGACTCACTAAAAGATCATCTATACAAAGTCTTATTTGTTTTTTCATGTATGTTTGTGTATATTTGATTTTTTTAATAGGAAGCTGAGACAGCAGAATCACTTTAACCTGGGAGGCGGAGGTTACAGTGAGTCGAGATCACTCCACTGCACTCCAGCCTGGGTGACAGAGCAAGACTCCATCTCAAAAAAAAAAAAAAAAAAGCACACAATATCTGTGAGGTGTGATAAAGCAAAGTGCAAAAAAAATGAAATATGCCTATAATATGAAAATTCTAACTGTGAAATGTTGATAAGGTTACCTATGTAAACTATGAAACATGAGCCACAACTTTACCTATTAAGAAATACTACAAAATCTCAAGTTTTCATAAAGAACAAGAAGGAAAAGTTATAAACACCCTCACAAAACTGATGATTCTTTAATTTCATCAGATGTTCTGCCCACCCCACCAGGCCATGTTGAAATACTTGTTTTTATGGGCATGAGAGCACTCACTTGGTATTGCTTGGATTTTCTGCTTATTTGTTCAGTTTTTTTACCCCATGGTCAGCTATATTTTTAAAATAACTCCAGTTATTTTAAAAGCAAGCAAACAGTTGTATAATTGTTTTCCACTGAAAAACTCTGAAAATTTTCTCAGTGAATAAATTGTACTTGATAAAAAGGACTAGGAAACACCAAGTATTTCATCTCTCTCTCTCTTTCTCTCTCTCTCTCTCTCTCTCTCTCACACACACACACACACACACACACACACACACACACACACACACACACACACACACACACATTCTCTCGTTCTCTCTCACAAAACCTAGGGCAAAAATACAGCCATTATCAACATGGGAAAGTGTACATTTTCTAAACTAGACTATTTCACAACATTTAAAATTTATAAAAATAAATAAAATTACAAAACAAAACAAAAACAAACAAAAAAGTAAACATTTTTAAAGTAGGTTTTGAATTTGTCTGTAATTGCCTTTTGTGTATAGCGTGAAAAAGGGCTCCACTTACATTAGAGTTTTTATATGGATATTCAGGTGTTCCAATGACACTTATTTCAACAAGACTGTCTCTTGCTCTAGAGCTGCACTTTTTTTTTTTTATCAGTTAAGTGTGCGTTTATACATGTTTTGTTGGTTTCATTTTTCAGGACTCTCCATTCAGTTCCATTGGTCTGTCAGTCCCTGCACCTAAATCTCAAACTCTTAATTGCAATAGTTTCTTTGTAATTCCTAATATCTGGTAGACTTATTGCTCTTTTTCAATAGTGTATTGACTATGCGTGGTCCTCTGAATGCCTTCATATTTTAGAATCAGGTGATTAATACATGCATTTATGTCTAAAGCCCTTTGGTTGTTTTGATTTGGGATTGCAATCAATCTGTGGATTCCTTTTTTGGGAGAAGTATTGAAACTTCATGGCCGCGAATTTATTTTATTTTATGGTCATGCAAATCTTCATTAGTATTTTAAAATAACATTTTAATGTTTTTTTTCTGTAATTTTTATTTTGGTTAAGTTTTTTGAGGTACTTGATATTTGGTATAATAGTTTATAAGTTATATTTACTTTCATTTTCATATTCATTGTTGCTGCAAGGAAATGGAGTTCATTTTTTTGTATATTGATTTTATACATAGGAAACATATGTTTTCATCTATTGATAATCTTAGCCATGCCACTGTTGCTGGTTGTATGCCCATTTGAGTATAGACGCTGCTGCCACTGCCCCACTGAAACACTTTAGCCAGCAACTGCCATCAGAGTGTTGTTGCCGGTGGACAAGGAGCACCTCAGCATTTCTAGCATAGCAGTTGCCTAAACTCAAGGGGACAGAGAACAAAGATGTGGGCCTGGTACCAGTCCCCAGTTAGAGCATGCAGACCAGGAGTATTAACCTGAGCTTTTGCCTTCTAAAATCTTCCAGAAATGAAGCCAGTTGACTAAACCCACCTTATACAACAAACCCTCAAGGGCATCAAGGAATAGAAAAGAAAAAAAAAAACATCCAAAGTACAGCAACTTCAACTAATGAAGGAACATCTGTCCACACAAATGAGAAAGGAGCAGCACAAGAACTCTAGCATCTCCAAAAACCAGAGCATCTTCTTTTTTTCCACACTACCACACTAATTCTCCAGAAGTGGTTCTTAACCAGGGTGAAATGGCTACAAAGACAGACATAGAATTCAGAATCTGGATAGCGACACAGATCGTTGAGATTCAGGAGAAAGTCAAAACCTAATCCAAATAATCTAAGGAATCCAATAAAATGTTAGAAAAGCTGAAAGATGAAATCACCATTTTGAGAAGAAACCAAACAGAACTGATAAGGCTAAAAAACTCACCGAAATAATTTTATAATACAACTGAAAGTATTAACAACAGAATAGGCCCAGCAGGTGAAAGAATCTCTGAGCTTGAAAACCAGTTATCTGAATCAACTCAGTCAGAAAAAGATATAGAAAAAAGAATAAAAAATAATGAACAAAATCTTCAAGAAATTTGAGATTATGTAATGAGACCTATACTGCAACTTATTGGCATCCCTGAAATAGAGAAAGAACAAGCAACTTGGAAAACATATTTGAGGATGTAATTCACAAAAATTTCTCTAACCTTGCTGGACTGGTAGACATTCAAATTCAGAAAATCCAGAGAACCCCTGAGAGATACTGTACAGAACAACCATCTCCAAGTTACACAGTCATCAGATCCTCCAAGGTAAACATGAAGGAAAAAATATTAAAGGCAGCTAGAGAGAAGGGGCAGGTCACCAACAAAGGTAACCCCATCAGGGTAAACCTATCAGCAGAAACTCTACAAGCCAGAAGAGATTGGGGACCTATATTCAGCATTTTTTTTACTTCCAACTTTTATTTTAAGTTCAGGGGTACATGTGTAGGATGTGCAGGTTTGTTACATAGTTAAACATGTGCCATAGTGATTAGCTGTACAGATAATCCTATCACCTAGATATTAAGCCCAGCATCCGTTAGCTATTATTCCTGATGCTCTTCCTTCTCCCACCCCAACCCTCTGACACACCCCAGTGTGTATTGTTCTTCTCCCAGTATCCATGTATTCTCGTTGTTCGGCTCCCACGTATAACTGAGAACATGTGGTGTTCGGTTTTCTGTTCTTTTCGTTAGTTTGCTGAGGATAACGGCTTCCAGCTTCATCCAAGTCTCTGCAAAGGACAATATGTCATTTCTTTTTATGGTTGCATAGTATTCTATGGTGTATATGTACCACATTTTCTTTATTCAGTCTATCATTGATGAGCATTTGGGTTGATTTCATGTCTTTCTTATTGTGAATAGTGCTGCAGTGAACATATGTGTGCATGTATCTTTGTAACAGAATAATTTATATTCATTTGGGCATATACCCAGTAATGCTAGGCCAAATGGTATTTCTGGTTCTAGATCTTTGAGGAATTGCCACACTGTTTTCCACAATGGTTGAACTAATTTACATTCCCACCGACAATGTAGAAGCATTCCTATTTCTCCGCATTCTTGACTCTCCAGCATTCTTGACTTTTTAATAATGGCTGTTCTGACTGGCCTGAGATAGTATCTCATTGTGGTTTTGATTTGCGTTTCTCTAACGATCAGTGATGAGCTTTTTTTCATAAGTTTGTTGGCTGCATTAATGTCTTCTTTTGAGCAGTGTCTGCTCATGTTCTTTGCCCACTTTTTAAGAGCTTTTTTTTTTCTTGTAAATTTAAGTTTCTTGTAGATTTTGGGTATTAAACCTTTGTTGGATGGATAGATTACAAAATTTTTCTTTCATTCTGCAGGTAGCCTGTTCATGCTGATGGTAGTTTATTTTGCTGTGCAGAAGCTCTTTAGTTTAATTAGATTCCATTTGTCAATTTTTGCTTTTGTTGTAATTGCTTTTGGTGATTTTATCATGAAATCTATGCCCGTGCCTATTTCCAGAAATAGGATGTGCTGCGCTGCAGAGAATCCCCCTCATCTGGTCTTCCCTGACTCTCCAGAGCTAGCAGGCAGAAAAGACTAAGATCACTGATACACGATAACACAGCTGCTCCTCCTCCCAGGGATTCCTCTCAGGGTTATCAGTGTTCTGTCCAAAACCCCTGGCTAGGGATGCGGAAAGTCCCACAGAGAGGCTGCCCTGTGAGGAGGAATGTATCCGGGTCCGCTTAAAGAAGCAGTCTGAACACGAACTGGTCCACCTGCTGTGCTGCGCTGTAGGGAGCTGCTCTCAGTCTGGACCTCCCTGTCTTGCTGGCACCCACGGCAAGGGAAAGCGGCTGACTGGAGCCGCAGTGATGGTGTCTGCCTCTTCCACCCCAAGAACTTGGTCTTCTTAGGCAGTTTCTAGCCGGATGCGCTGGCTGGTGGGGGTTCCAAGCCAGTGGGATTTAGCTTGTGGAGTCTGCTGGGAGCGAGGCTGCTTGGCTCCAGGGCTTCAGCCCCCTCCCAAAGAGAGAGGATGGATCTCTTGCCTCAGGGGAGTTCCCAGAGCCAGAGAACGCAAATACTCCTCCATCTCAGTGCCTGCTCAAAGCTGCCGCATACCCAAGCATCCGCGGTGATTCTCCACAACTTTGTGCTTGTAACTCAAGACTCTGGTAGCGTAGGCTCAGGAGGGGACCTCCTGGTCTGCAGGTTGCAAGGATCTGTGGGAAAAGCCTGGTTTTCAGGGAGGGGAAACACAATCTCTCACCTTCTCCCTTGGCTGGTTGAAGGAGTTCCCTTTGCTGCTTGCAGCCTCCTGGGTGGGGTCTTGCTCCACCCTGTTATTGCTCACTCTCCATGGTTGTGCCGACCACCTATTCAGTCCCAGTAAGAGAACTTTGGTACCTCAACTGAAGATGCAGAGTTCATTCACAGTTTTTGTCCTTCTTGATGGGAGTCACAGAGCAGTGCTGCCTCTATTAGGTCATCTTGGCTCCACCCCCTTAAGAAGTTATTTGAAACTAATGAAAACAAAGACACAACATACCAGAATCTCTGGGATACAGCGAAAGCCGTGTTAACAGGGAAATTTATAGCACTAAATGCCCATGTCAAACAGCTGGAAAGATCTTAAGTTGACAATCTAACGTCACAACAAAAAGAACTAGAGAACCAACAGAAAACAAACCCCAAATCTAGCAGAAGACAAGAAATAACCAAGATCAGAGCTGAAGTGAAGGAGATAGAGACATAAAAACCCCTTAAAAATCAACAAATCTAGGAGCTGATTTTTTGAAAAAATTAATAAAATAGATGAATCATTATCTAGACTAATAAAAAAGAAATGAGAGAAGATTAAAAGGAACACAATCAGAAATGATTAGGGGGACATCACCGCTGACCCCAAAGAAATACAAACAACTATCAGATAAATCAGAGAATATTATAAACACCTCTATGCACATAAACTAGAAAATCTAGATGAAATGGATGCATTCCTGACCACATACACCCTCCCAAGACTGAACCAAGAAGAAATTGAATCCCTGAAAAGATCAATAATGAGTTCTGAAATTGAGACTGTAATAAATAGCCTACCAACTGAAAAAAGCCCAGGACCAGATGGACTCACAGCTGAATTCTACCAGAGGTAGAAGGATGAGCTGGTACCACTCCTACTGAAACTATTCCAAAAAAAATTGAGAAGGAGGGATTACTCCCTAACTCATTCTATGAGACCAGCATCATTCTAACACCAAAACCTGGTGGAGAGACAACAAAAAAAGAAAACTTCAGGCCAACATCCTTGATGAACATCAATGCAAAAATCCTCATCAAAATACTGGCAAACCAAATCCAGCAACACATCAAAACGCTTATCCACCACGATCAAGTAGGCTTCATCCCCAAGATGCAACGTTGGCTCAATACATGCAAATCAATAAATGTGATTCATCACATATATAGAAGTAAAGATTAAAACCACATGATTGTCTGTATATATACAGAAGAGGCCTTCAATAAAATTCAATATCCCTTCATGTTAAATACTCTTAGCAAACTAGGTATTGAAGGAACATACCTCAAAATAATAAAAGTCATACATGAAAAACCCACAGCCAATATCATAATGAATGGACAAAAGGTGGAAGCATTCCCCTTGAAAACCAGCAAAAGACAAAGATATCCTCTCTCACCACTCCTATTCAACATCCTATTGGAAGTTCTGGCCAGGGCAATCAGTCAAGATAAATACATAAAGGTATTCAAATAGGAAGAGAGGAAGTCAAACTATCTTTGTTTGAAGATGACATGATGTGATCCTATATCTAGAAAACCCCATTGTCTCAGGCCAAAAACTTCTTAAGCTGATAAGCAACTTGGACAAATTCTTAGGATACAGAATCAATGTGCAAACATTTCTAGCATTCCTATACACCAAGAACAGGCAAACTGAGAGCCAAATCGTGAATCAAATACCATTCACAATTGAAACGAAAAGAATAAAATACCTAGGAATACAGCTATCAAGAGGAGTGAAGGACCTCTTCAAGAAGAACTACAAACCACTGCTCAAAGAAATCAGAAATATCACAATCAAATGGAAAATCATTCAATGCTCATGGATAGAGAGAATCAATATTGTGAAAATGGCCATACTGCCCAAAGCAATTTATAAATTCAATGCTATTCCCATTAAACTACCACTGACATTCTTCACAGAATTAGAAATCAGTATTTCAAAATTTATATGGAACCAAAAAAGAACCTGAATAGCCCAGACAATCCTAAGCAAAAAGAACAAAGCTGGAGGAATCACACTCAAACTATACTACAAAGCTATAGTAACCCCGACAGCGTAATACTGATAAAAAGAACAACAACAACAACCAAAACAGACACATAGACCAATGGAACAAAATAGAGAACTCTGAAATAAGGCTGCATACATACGACCATGTGATGTTTGACAAATCTGACAAAGATAAGCAATTCTAAAAGGTTTCCCTATTTGAGAAATTGTGCTGGGAGAACTGGCAAACCATATGCAGAAAATTGAAACTGGACCCCTTCCTTACATCATATACAAAAATCAACTCAAGATGGATTAAAGACTAAAACACAAAACTATAAAACCTTTGAAAAAATATCTAGGCAGTACTATTCAGGACACAGGCATATGCAAAGATTTCATGATGAAAATGCCAAAAGCAATTGCAACAAAAGCAAAAGTTGACAAATGGAATCTAATTAAACTGAAGCACTCCTGCACAGCAAAAGAAACTACCAACAGAGTGTACAGGCAACCTACAGAATGGGAGAATATTTTTGCAATCTATCCATCCAACAAAGGTCTAATATCCAGAATCTACAAGGAACTTAAGCAAATTTACAAGATAAAAAACCATTAAAAAATGGGCAAAGGTCACGAACAGACACTTCTCAAAAGAAGACATTCATGTAGCCAACAAACATATGAAAAAAAGCTCAACATCACTGATCATTACAGAAATACAAATCAAAACCACATTGAGATACCACCTCACACCAGTCAGAATGGCTATTAAGAAAAAGTCAAAAAATAAGGGATTCTGGCAAGGTCGTGAAGAAAAATGAATGCTTTTATACTGTTCGTGGGAGTGTAAATTAGTTCAGTCATTGTGGAAGACAACGTGGCAATTTCTCAAAGACCTGGGGACAGAAATACCATTCGACTGACCCAGCAATCCCACTACTGGGTATATACCCGAAGGAATACAGATCATTCTGTTATAAAGACACATGCATGTGTGTGTTCATTGCAGCACTATTCACAATAGAAAAGAAATGGAATCAACCTAAATGCCCACCAATGATCAACTGGATAAAGAAAATATGGTACATTTACACCATGAAATACTATGCAGCCATAAAAAGAATGAGATTGTGTCCTTGCAGGGACTTGGTTGAAAGAGGAAGCCATTATCCTCAGCAAACTAACACAGAAACAGAAAATAAAATACTGACGAATGGTACCTAATTAAACTAAAGAGCTTCGGCACAGACAAAGAAACTATCAACAGAATAAACAGACAACTTGCAGAATGGAAGTAAATATTTGCAAAGGATTCATTCAATAAAGTTTTAATATAAAGAATATGTAAGGAACTTTAATGAACAAAAAAACAAACAACCCCATTAAAAATCAGGCAAAGGACGTGAACAGATACTTCTGTAAAGAATACATACACATGGCCAACAAGCATATAAAAAAAGCCTCAACATCACTAATCATCAGAGAAATGCAAATCAAAACCACAATGAGATACCATCTCAAACCAGTGAGAATGGCTGTTATTGAAAAGTCAAAAAATAACAGATGCTGGGAAGATTGTGGTGAAAAGGGAATGCTGAAGCACTGCTGGTGGGAATGTAAACTAGTTAGGCACTGTGGAAAGGAGTTTGGAGCTTTCTCAAAGAACTTAAAACAGGGCTACCATTTGACCCAGCAATCCCATTATTGGTATAACCCCAGAGGAATATACATCATTCTACTATAAAGACAGATGCACAGTATGCTCATTGCGCACTATTCACAGTAGGAAAGACATGAAATTAAGCTAAATGCCCATGAACAGTGGACTGCATAAAAAATGTGGTATATCTACACCATGGAATAATAGGCAGCCCTAAAAGAGAATGATACAGGGCTGTATATGAAAGACAAACCCCAAATGCCATTTTGTCCTTTGCAGCTACATGGATGGAGCCGGAGCTTATTATCCTAAACAAAGTGAGGCGGAAACAGAAAACTGATACCTTATGTTCTCACTTATAATTGGGAGCTAAAGATTGAGTACACGTAGACACAAAAAAAGGGAACAATAGAATCCAGAGCCTACTTAAGGATGGAGGGTAGGAAGAGGGTGAGGATTTAAAAACTATTTGCCAGATACTATGCTTATTACTTGGGTGACAAAATAATCTGTATGCTAAGCCCCCCTGACATGCAATTTACCTATATAATAAACCCAAACATGTACACCCTGAACCTCACATAAAAGTTGGAAATGAAAAAAAGACATTTCTGTCATAAATGTCTGTCATAAAGACATGGTAAATTTATATTTCCTTTAGAAAAGTAAAAAGCTTATTGTTAGTTCTTTCGAGTGTTTTTCATACACAGTCTAATCATCTATTAGTATTGAAAGGTTTGTGTCTTGCTTTCTGACTGCTATCATTTTTATTTCTTCTGCTTTACATTACTGCACTGGCTACTATCTCTGTTACATTCTATTACATAGAATAGAAATGATGATTAGCAAGAACCCTAGTTTAGTCCCCAAGGTCAAAGTAGAAGCTTTCAACTTTCCCTCAATATGCATGATGCTTGTGGTAGGTATTTCATACATATCCTTTACGGAGTTTGCCAACATTTTTAAGTTTCATAAACCTCATTTGTTCTATGAAAGGGCAATATATGTAAGACAACCCCCAAATGTAGAGAAAGCCAAAAAAAAAAAATACAAGAAAGGAGGAGACAAGTCCAGCTTGTCATTTTAGTTTGGTTTTATTGGGGGAACTCATGGACAGAAGCATGGTCTTGGGCAGCCATAAGACAGGTATGTCTCTGAACAATAACCTCCCAGACCTAGTGGCTATATAACATAGGGGAGGGGCACATGTACTTCTGGGAGAATGGCTGGGAATTTACCTAAGGCCAACGCTATGGTTTACAGTAAGTAGGAGTTTATCAAGGTCGATTTGCTCTAAGGGCACAATTTTTGGTAAGTACAGCAAAATAAACAATAGATAAATTTGAAATCTCAGAGGCATTCCCCAAGGCCTGGGTTGAGTAGAAGTCAACATGGCAGATTAGCTTCCAAGATGGAGTTACTTTAACTTCCACATCATTTTAGGATTGTTTTAGGATTATCAGAAGACTGCAATGATAGTGATGATGTCCCACACTCAGTTTTTCCTATTAATAATATCTTACCTTAGTATGATACAGTCGTATTAATTAATGAGCAAATATTGATACATGATTAACAAATATCCATACTTTATGCAGATTTCCTTACTTTTCACCCTGTGTTATTTTTTTATCCCCTGAGATTACCCCATTACTTTTAGTGATCATGTATCTTTAGACTCCCCTTAGCTGTGCTAGCTGCTGAGACTTCTCTCGATTTTGTTGACTTTCATATGTTTGAGGAGTACTGATCATGTTGTTACCTCGTGGTGAATCTGTACAGGTCTGCAGCAACCTCAATTCTTTCCTCCTCAGAAGAAATAATTTGACTGAGGGGCATAAGGCAGAAGGAAAGACTGAGGCATGTTTTAGAGAAGGAGTGGATGTTTATTAAAAAGCTTCAGAGCAGGAATGAAAGGAGAAGTAAATTACACTTGGAAGAGGGCAGGTGGGCAACTTGAGAGATCAAGTGCATGGTTTGACCATTTGACTTAGGGTCTTATCGGGAAGCTGCTAATCACCAGTTTCAGATGTTCTCTATCTGTTGGAGGACTGCCTTCCCCTGGCACTGGCTGCGACCAATTATTTTAGAGATGCAGTTAACAACTGCCTGACCATCACCTGATGGTTTCCAGACATTCCTGGTGGGTGGTGGGTGTAAGGTCAGCCCAGAGTAAGGACAAGAGAGAGAGAGCAATACCCAAGTTCAGGCAAGCTTTTATTAAACCTGCCGGCTGCTTTACCACAGACAAAGGAGGCAGCAGCAACCAGCTTACAGGATGAGGGGTTTATATTGGGGAGGGAGTTTGAGGGAGTTCTTTGGTATGGCCGCATCCCAGGGTTGTTTGCTGGTTAATTCTGCCACAAATCACCTTGTGACGTTTATGGTACCAGAGGGTGTAAAGTTTGTTTATGCTTCCCACAACCTCCCCCTGTGCGGTTGGATCGTTTCTAATTGGGGTTTGCTTTATAGCAGCCAGGCCTGATAAGTAAAGTCTGCTGGCTTCACCACGGCGCCTAGATAAGGGCTTAGAAGAGGCTTGGGGCAGCACGGAGAGGAGTTGCAGAGTGGGGAGCGGTGGGTAGCACCAAGAGGCTTCCTGGGGCAGTTTGTCCCTAACAGTGGGTGACTCTCCTGCCCTGCTTATGTCTGCCTGACTCCCTACTATAACTGTGTACTTTATAGATGGCCCCAACTTGGAATTTGTTTGATATTTTTCTAATGATTCGATGTGGGTTATGTTTTTTCAGGAGGAAAGCCACAAAGGTGAAGTGCCATTCTCATCATGTCATATCTTGCAGTACATAGTATCAATGTGACTTACCACTATCACCTTACTAAGGTTGTTTGTCAGGCTTGTCCATGGTGTATATTAGTTCTTTTAATCTTCTGTCACACTGTCCTCTTTGGATAGAGACAGGAGCCCATGATGTGCCAGTCGTCAGATGAGGACTCAGGGAGAACTGCGGAGACACCTAACCCGCATAGAGGAAGCCCCAAAGAATCCAGCTTCACACCTGCTCTCATCTCTGAAAGGTCTTAGTTTATGGTGGCCCACTGACATATCAGGGAAATAGAGATCTTGGCAATAGGGTACCTCCAACCCTACAACACAGTCATTGTGTTTGTAGTCCTCAGCCTGGCGGGGGACAGGGCTAAGTTTCTCCCACAGGGGTTCCAGTAAATGGGGGTGAGTCCTTGGTCTGAAGCAGTGTCCTAAGGTCATATAGCAAAGGAGGCCCAGGCAGTGCCAAAAGTGAAGGTGACATAACACCCTGACAGTATACCAAGACACTACCCCCAAAACAGAGGAGGCCCCACAGTGTTTGCCCCACCCACCCACTGTCAGCCCTGGAGCCTCAGGCTTTGCCTGCCAGCTGCACCCTGAGGCACTTTCTCATGTCCTCCTACTAGGAGACAGATCCTCTAACAAGACAGGAGACCTGTGAGGCCATAGAGCATCACTGTAAGAGAAGATCTGTAAGTCAACCTTTGTCAGAGTCAGAATGAGTAAATTTCTCAGCTGAGGCCATTCAAACTGTCCACCTCTCTCCCAGGCCTGTAGGAACCCAACACTCACACTCCTGCTCACACTTCTACCTGCTGCTCCTGATAAGAGTAATCATGGTTTGTTTTCCAGTGTTCATGCCTCACTTTTGAGCAAGACTTTCAGCACCCAATTGAGATATAGGAAGGACTTGGTGGATGCATAGGTTCCCACTGATGATGAGGAGGAGGAAGCCTTCTCCCTTTCCTCTTCCTTTTTTTACTTCTCCTTTCCCTTCTCCTCTTCTACCCCCTCCTCCTCCTCCTCTCCACTGATTGTTGGATCTCCAAAGGAGGAGGATGTGGCTACTTCTGGGATGCCAAGTCCTCCCCAGAGCCCTCCCCAGATTCCTCTCTAGAGTCCTCCAAGCTCCTGCTCCTCCTCCTCTACTTCGTGGAGCACACCTGATGAAGACTCCAGCATCCAAGAAGAGGAGCAGACTTCAAGCACCTTATAGTTCTCAACTGACATGGAATCCTTGTCCAGAGACCGGCTAGAAGTGAAGGTGATTCATTTAGTATATTTCCTGATTCTCAAGTATCTATTTAAGGAGCCCATCACAAAAGTGGAAATGTTCAAGGTTGTCAAAAGATACAAGAACTGATTTCTCACTGCCCTTCAGGGGAGCCTCCAAGTGCTTGGAGGTGGTCTCTGGCATTGACATGAAGGAAGTGGACCGCATCAGCCACTCCTATGTCCTTGTTAACTTGCTGGACCTCACCTATGATGAGATGCTGGCTGACAGCCAGAGCATGCTGAAAAATGGCCTCCTGATCATTGTCCTGGGTGTGATATTCATAGAGGGTAATGGTGCCTCTGGGGAAGACATCTAGGATTTCCAGAATATGCTGGGCATGTATGCTGGAAAGGAGCATTTCATCTATGGGGAGCCCAGAAAGCTCATCACCATAGATTGGGTGCAAGCAAATTACCTAAAATACTGATAGGTACCTAGCAGTGATCCTCCATGCTATGAATTTCTGTGTGGTCCAAGAGCCCAGGCTGAAACCAGCAGGATGAAAGTTCTAGAATTTTTAGCCAAAGTCAAAGGGACTGACCTCTTGTCCTCAGGCCAACATGATGAGTTTTTGAGAGATGAGGAAGAGAGAGTCTGGGCCAGGATTGGACCCATGGACAGTACTGTTGTCATAATCATTGCACAGCGTTGGTCAGCAGCTTCTGCTGATTCTCGACTCTGTTTGAAGAGGGCAGTCAAGGTTCTAAGTAGGGGAGGGCGAGGGTCAACCTGGTAAATACACAGTGTGCAACAAGTTGTGTTTCTCCTCTGTATGGTGGAAATGGAACTTTATCTTTGTTTTCCTTTTGGTATTTTGAAATGCTGTTCCTTTTAATAGAAGATTTATTAGCTTTAGAATCTAAGTTTATGAAATTATATTGGCCAAATGTTTATTGATATTTTGAAGTTCAAGAACAATAGCTTTGATATTTTGCAAAACAAATTGGGAAACCTGTCCTCTTTCATTGTGATCTAGTACAACATTCCCCAGCATCGGAATAGCAATTTCCTTGGAAATGTGAAAGATCCCAGTAGTAAAACATAAGGATTTAATAACAGAGGAAAAATGTAAAGGATGGTTCAGTCTTGGGTTCATCTATCCATTTAGGTCCATTCTTCTGGAAAATTAAATATTTAAATATGGATTTGCTTGGGTTTCTCAAGAAAGTAGGATAAATGTTAATAAATCTCAAAACATGAAAGCCCATGCTCACTGCATCCTTAATTCCCTAAACGTGAATGGTGCACTTGCTCTTTAGGGTCCTGTGTTAGTAGTGGGCATCTCAGGATAAACAAGACCCTACACACAGACTGGTACAGTCTAGGAGCAGCAGTAAGGAAGATGATGAATTGCCTTTTAATGCCTAAAGAACAAGTAAAAAGAAGAAGTAAGGAGATAAAACTCCAGATGGGAGGAGCCACATATAAATGCCTTGAGCCTAGGCAGTCTGCGGCTTTGGGAACCTGCAGTTCCTTCTTTGGGAGTTTTGTGATCTGGGTGTTGAGTGGGTGGGAGGGATAATGCAACATATTGTAGGAAAGCTTATGTGAACAGACTTGGGGAATCTCTGAATCTTTGTTACAAGCTGTAAGCTTCAGCGTGGTCTGGGTAGGCAGGTCTACTGAAGGAGGGGACCAGTGGTGTGTAAGACACCCGACACTGCCTTAAAGTCACCCTATGTCCTACCAGGATGAGCATGGCTGGATCCCTGGCATTATTCTAGGTTAGCTACATCTCCTGACTATTGTAGTGGTCTAGGACACCCTTGTGGGTGTCCCAGTCCCGGCACCATCTCACTCCTGCTAGAGACTGGGATGTTTTCCCCTCTGTAGTAGACCTCTTTCATGGAGGCTGGGGCTTTGTGAGTGAGTGGGGTTGGTTACTGATGACCAGTAAGCGAAGAGGCGGGGACACGGAGGGTCAGTGGAGGGCACTGTGCAGCTGCAACAAGGGCAGATTTAATTGGGAATACCCTGGGACTAATTATCTCAGTGACTTTGTAGATTAAGGGTTGGGGATGGACGTGCCTGGAAAATAGCCCAAATGATGTCCTCAGTTCAGAGTGCTTCCCTTGGAATCTGGGCTACTGGCACCCTGGATTGAGGGTGGGTGTCCTGTGGCTATCACTGCTGGCCTACGTTGCCACCAGATATTGTCTGAGATAGAGGATTGGCCCAAGATGCAGACATGTGCAGGGTAGATGGGAAACCTATGAAGATGGCACACATTTTCTTGTTAAACTAATGGGTATGTGTGGAGTGCAAAGCAGGATGCATCATGTGTCATGCTGTTGAGAGCATCCCCATAGCCAAGATAATGTTTGGGCTTTAAGATGAGAAATCCATAATGACATGCTCAATGCTAGTTTCTCTTGGGAATTCTTAAGTTACATGAGCAGTTGTGGCACTGCGGGTTTCTTCTCTGGAAGCGAAAGACCCAGGTAGAGCTCAGATTTCACATTTTGAATCAACACATGTGATCTTCTGCTAATTTGATTCCTTCCTTCCTTCCTCCCTCCCTCCCTCCCTTCCTTCCTTCCTTTTTTCCTTTCTTCTTTCCTTCCATCCTTCCTTCTTTCATTCCCTCTTTCTTTCTTTCATCAATTTTTAAATACATTCAGAGTAAAGACACCAAGAAGACAAAACAAAGAAAAATGACAAGACATGTAATTCAAGCTGTGGGTGGGACAAAGTGGTAAGGAGATGGTGAGAATTTTAGGAAATTAGGAACTGTGAAATCGTGCAGTAGTGTGTGATGGCTATGAGTTCTGAAGATTGCTGACTAGGTAGAAGCTGTTTCTTCTAGCTGAGATTGAGAATAAAGGAAGAAAAGTTGGTAGCAACTTGCATTAGGGTATAGATGAGGAAGGGTATGGTAAATGAGGTCACTGTGGGCCACATAGATAATGAAGTTATGCTAGTTGTCTAGGTAAAGCTGCTCAATGGGCAATAGGAAACATGGGGCTGATATCAG
Source organism: Pongo pygmaeus (assembly GCF_028885625.2). Taxonomy (NCBI): domain Eukaryota; kingdom Metazoa; phylum Chordata; class Mammalia; order Primates; family Hominidae; genus Pongo; species Pongo pygmaeus. Next base: position 146,793,348 of record NC_072396.2, on the reverse strand, counting down.
AAGAGGGTCCTGAGCTGAAGTTTAAGCTAGCCTGTAGCAAGTGTTGTGTAGATTGAAGTATACATGCTGTGGGATGCAATCTCCTCTCCTGCAAACATAATAATTTTGTGATTTTGCGAGCAAAATCATAAAACAATAATACATCCCAGTAAGACTTGAAAGGAATGGAATGCTCCCCTAGAGTTCTACAAATTAGATAAATTTTCCCTGTCTTTTTATATGTATCATGTATGTAACATATAAAGACAGAAAAACTCACGTATATATATAAAACTCATATATATATGGCACCCGACACTGCCTTAAAGTCATCCTGTGTCCTATCAGGATGAGTATGGGTGGATCCCTGGCATTATTCTAGGTTAGCTACGTCTCCTGACTACTCTAGTGGTCTAGGACACCCATGTGGGTGTCCCATCCCCGGCACCATCTCACTGCCTGCTAGAGACTGGGATGTTTTCCCCTCTGTAGTAGACCTCTTTCATGGAGGCTGGAGCTTTGTGAGTGAACAATAGACATGGAGATTATATATATATATATATATATAATCTCCATGCTTGCAGTAGTTGTTGCTCACATTATAAAGTTATATAGCATGAGTTTTTAATTCCACATCTGCTATCTCAGTACTTTTCAGGCTCTCCAAAACTGAACTTATAAGCACCAATGCCCAGATACTTATCTCTTCCATCCTAGTGTGTTTTTTTTTAGGCAGCTAACAGCTCTTCAGTATCTCAAATTTTGCATAGCAAACAGAGCAAGGTGTTGGAGGCAATCTTGGGCCTAGGTACTCAGAGGGCAAATTTCCATGATGTATCCTATATCTAAGTGGTAGACAGTGGTTGCAAAAATTTTAGATATGGCATCTCGTATTTTTGAATCCTTGGAAAGAAATCCAATTTTTCAATATAAGGAAGATAGAGCAGCACACTTGAAGTAAAGAATGTAATCCCAGAGTCCTGTCCACTGAGCTTTCTTTCTTCCTCATGCCCTCAGGGTGTTGGGCCCTGACATCCAACCACTGTACTCTAGGCTTCCCATGGTCACAGCTTCCAGAAGGGCCTTCCTCATACATGTACTTCCTCATGTTTCTATACAGTAATCTATCTTTATTGACCCTATTATACCCAACGCACTGAATCTCAGTTTTGTCGTCTGGCTTTCCAGCACTGCCAATAACTTGTCATTTTTGCCCTTTCTGAAAATAACTGTGATATATTGCTATGTCTATACAATTTCCTATACTTTTAGCTGTGTCCCGCACCATTACTACTCACAATATTGTTTTGTTTTAGTTTCGGATTAACATCTGACATTTCAGCTTCTTGGATTTTTTCAAAGAGCAGTTTTGTTTCCATTGAACACCATTGTTTTCTAATTTTGATTTCATTATTCTCATCACTCTTCTTGCCTTGGGTTCAATTTACTGTTCTTTTAATAGTTCCTTACATGAACGCTTAGATTATTGATTTGAGTTCACTCATTTTTTCTGACAGAAGCATATAATGTCATAAATTTCCCTGTAAGCGCTGGTTTAGCTAAATCTCACAAGCTCTGCTATGCTAGTTTCATTTTCATTCTGTTGAAAATATTTCCTTATTTTCCTCAATAATTCTTTTGCAACACGGTTTAGTAAAATATACTGTTTAATCTCCAATTATCTTGGACTTTGTTTTCTTTTGTCTAAGTCTATTACGGATAGAGAACCTATTTTATATAATTTTAATTATTTAAAATTTTTAAGTGTTATTTTGTAGTCTATCTTGATGAATATGCCATGTACACTTGGAAATAGTATATACTCTGCTGTTGGAGTGTCTTATAAATTTCAAGATCAATTTGATTAATATTCTTTTTCAGTTCCTTCCATATTCTTACACATTTTCTAATTTTCTGATCATTTACTCAGAAAGCGGTGTTGATAATTTCCTGGATAATTGTAGTTTTGGCTATTTCTCCTTTCCCGTTCTCTTGTTTTTTTTTTGTTTTGTTTTTATTATTTTTAATTTTTGTGAGTACATATGTTTATGGATTACAGAAGATATTTTGATATAGGCTTGCTGTGTGTAATAATCATATCAGGGTATATGGGTTATCCATCAGCACATGCATTTACCATTTGTGTTACAGACAATCCAGTAATACTCTTTTAGTTATTTTAAAATGTATAATTAAATAATTTTGACTATAGTCACCCTGTTGTGATAGCAAATAGTAGGTCTTATTGATTCCCTCTAACTACTTTTTGTAACCATTAACCATCCTCACTTCTCCCCTGACCCCCTCCTACCCTTCCCAGTGTCTGGTAACCATCCTTCTACACTCTATCACCATTAATTCAATTATTTTAAATTTTAGCTCCAACAAATAAGTGAGAACATGTGAAGTTTGTCTTTCTGTGCCTCGCTTATTTCACAGAGCATAATGACCTCCACTTCCATCTGTGTCATTGCCAATGACAGGATCTCATTATTTTTTTTGGCTTAATAGTGCTCCATTGTGTATATGTACCACAATTTCTTTATCCATTCATCTGCTGATGGACACTTAGGTTGCTTCCAAATCTTGGCTATTGTGAATAGTGCTGCAGCAAACATTGCTGTGCAGATATGTCTTCAGTGTACTGAATTCCTCTATTATGGGTACATACCTAGAAGTGGGAGAGTATGGTAGCTCTATTTTTATTTTTGGAGAACCTTCAAACTGTTCATAGTGGTTTTACTAATGTACATTCTCACCAACAGTGTAGGAGGGTTCACATCTTTGCCAGCATTTGTTACTGCCTGACCTTTTGATAAAAGCCATTTTTACTGGTGTAAGATGGTATCTCATTGGAGTTTGGATTTGTGTTTTTCTGATGATCAAGGGTACTGAGCCCCATTTCATGTACCTGTTTGCATTTACCTGTCTTTTTCTGACAAATGTCTATTCAGATCTTTTCTCCATTTCTCAATTTGATTATTAGATTTTATCCTACAGAGTTGTTTGATCTTCTTATATATTCTGGTTGTTACTCCCTTGTCAGATGAGTAGTTTGCAAATATGCTCTCCCATTCTGTGGGTTGCCTCTTTACTTTGTTGATTGTTTCCTTTGCTATGTAAAACCTTTTTAGGATGATACAATCCAATTTGTCTGTTTTTGCTTTTGCTGCCTGTGCTTGTGGAGTATTACTGAAGAAATCCTTGGAAATTCCAATATCTTGCAGATTTTCCCTTTTTTTTTTTTTACAAGTTTCATAGGTTGAGCTCTTCAGTTTAAGTCTTTAGTCAATTTTGATTTGATTTTTGTATATAGCAAGAGTTAGTGGTCTAGTTTCATTCTTCTTTATATGGATACCAGTTTTTCTAGCACTTATAAATTAAGTCTTTCCTTTCCCCAGTTTATGTTCTTGGCACCTTTGTAAAAAATGAGGTCACTGTCGATGTATGGATTTATTTTTGTGTTTCTGTGTTCTGTTCCACTGGTCTGTGTGTCTGTTTTCAAGCCAGTACCATGCCATTTCATTACTATAGCTCTGTAGTATAATTTGAAGTCAGGTAATGTGATTCCTTCAGTTTTGTTCTTTTTGCTTAGAATAGCTTTTGCTTTTCTGGATTTTTTGTTGTTCCATAGAAATTTTAGGATTTTTCTTTTTTAATTCTGTGGAGAATATCATTGGTATTTTGAAAACGATTACACTGAAACTGTAGATTGCTTCAGGTAGTATGGATATTTTAAAAATATTGATTATTCCAATCTATAAACATAGACTATCTTTCCATTTTTGTGTCTTCAATTTATTTTATCAGTGTTTTATAGTTTTCCTTCTAGAGCTCTTTCACTTCTTTACGTTAATTTCTAGGTATTTTATTTCATTTTTAACTACCATAAATGGGATTAATTTCTTAATTTCTTTTTCAGATGATTCATGACTGGCATATAGAAAAGCTACTGATTTTTGTATGTTGATATTGTATCATGCAAATTTACTGAATTTTTAAAATCAGTTCTATATTTTGGTTGAGTCTTAGGTGTTTGCAAATATTACATTATATCATCTGCAAACAAGGATATATTTTCTTCCTTTCCAATTTGGATGCCTTTTATTTCTTTATCTTTTCTGATCACTCTACCTGGGAATTCCAATACTATGTTGAATAACAGTGGTTGAAGTGGGCATCCATGTCGTGTTCCAGATCTTAGAGGAAGGAGTTCTAGTTTTTCGCCATTCAGTATGATACTAGCTGTGGGTCTTTCATATATAGCTTTTATTATGTTGAAGCATGTTCCTTCTATACCCAGTTTTTCAGGGATTTTATTAAGAAATGGTGCTGAATTTCATCAAATTCTTTTTCAGCATCAATTGATATGATCATATGGTTTTTGTCCTTCATTCTGTTGACATGATGTATCACATATATTGATTTGCATATGTTGAACCATTCTTGCATCCCTGGGATAAATTCCACTTGTTCATGAAGAATGGTTTTTTAATGTGTTGTTAAATTTCGTTTTCTTCCATTTCATTGAGGATTTTTACATCAATATTCATCAGTGGTATTGGCCTGCAGTTGTCTTTTTTTAAATGTGTTTTTGTCTGGTTTTGGTATCAAGATAATACTGGCCCAATAGAGTTTGGAAGCATTCCCTTCTCCTCTGCTTTTCAGAATTCATTGAGTATGTTTGATATTATTTCTTCTTCTTGTGTTTGGTAAAATATATTGGTGAAGCCACCAGGTCCTGGGCTTTTCTTTACTGGGAGTTTTTTTGTTGTTGTCACAGATTCAATATCGTTCTTTTCAAGTTTTGAATTTCTTCATGGTTCAAACTTGGAAGCCTTTTATGTCTGGGAATTTAGCCATTTCCTCTAGATGTTCTTATTTATTGGTATGTAATTGCTTATAGTAGCCACTAACGATTCTTTGAATTTCAGTGCTATTGGATGTAATGTCTTCTTTTTCATCTCAAGTTTATTTGGGTCTTCTCTATATTTTTCTTAGTTAGTCTGGGTAAAGATTTGTCAATTTTGTTTTATCTTTCTTTTTTTTTTTTTTTTTTCACAAAAGAACTCACTTTGTAATTCAAATGTACAGAGGAAATGTTTCCTTTTCCTTTTTTTTCTTTTATTATTCTTCTTCTTATTATTATTATACTTTAGGTTTTATGGTACATGTGTGCAATGTGCAGGTAAGTTACATATGTATACATGTGCCATGCTGGTGCGCTGCACCCACCAACTCGTCATCTAGCATTAGGTATATCTCCTAATGCTATCCCTCCCCCCTCCCCCCACCCCACAACAGGCCCCGAAGTGTGATGTTCCCCTTCCTGTGTCCATGTGTTCTCATTGTTCAATTCCCACCTATGAGTGAGAATATGCGGTGTTTGGTTTTTTGTTCTTGCGATAGTTTACTGAGAATGATGATTTCCAATTTCATCCATGTCCCTACAAAGGACATGAACTCATCATTTTTTATGGCTGCATAGTATTCCATGGTGTATATGTGCCACATTTTCTTAATCCAGTCTATCATTGTTGGACATTTGGGTTGGTTCCAAGTCTTTGCTATTGTGAATAATGCCGCAATAAACATACGTGTGCATGTGTCTTTATAGCAGCATGATTTATAGTCCTTTGGGTATATACCCAGTAATGGGATGGCTGGGTCAAATGGAATTTCTAGTTCTAGATCCCTGAGGAATCGCCACACTGACTTCCACAAGGGTTGAACTAGTTTACAGTCCCACCAACAGTGTAAAAGTGTTCCTATTTCTCCACATCCTCTCCAGCACCTGTTGTTTCCTGACTTTTTAATGATTGCCATTCTAACTGGTGTGAGATGGTATCTCATTGTGGTTTTGATTTGCATTTCTCTGATGGCCAGTGATGGTGAGCATTTTTTCATGTGTTTTTTGGCTGCATAAATGTCTTCTTTTGAGAAGTGTCTGTTCATGTCCTTCGCCCACTTTTTGATGGGGTTGTTTTTTTTTTTCTTGTAAATTTGTTGGAGTTCATTGTAGATTCTGGATATTAGCCCTTTGTCAGATGAGTAGGTTGCGAAAATTTTCTCCCATTTTGTAGGTTGCCTGTTCACTCTGATGGTAGTTTCTTGTGCTGTGCAGAAGCTCTTGAGTTTAATTAGATCCCATTTGTCAATTTTGGCTTTTGTTGCCATTGCTTTTGGTGTTTTAGACATGAAGTCCTTGCCCATGCCTATGTCCTGAATGGTAATGCCTAGGTTTTCTTCTAGGGTTTTTATGGTTTTAGGTCTAACATTTAAGTCTTTAATCCATCTTGAATTGATTTTTGTATACGGTGTAAGGAAGGGATCCAGTTTCAGCTTTCTACATATGGCTAGCCAGTTTTCCCAGCACCATTTATTAAATAGGGAATCCTTTCCCCATTTCTTGTTTTTGTCAGGTTTGTCAAAGATCAGATACTTGTAGATATGTGGCATTATTTCTGACGGCTCTGTTCTGTTCCATTGATCTATATCTCTGTTTTGGTACCAGTACCATGCTGTTTTGGTTACTGTAGCCTTGTAGTATAGTTTGAAGTCAGGTAGTGTGATGCCTCCACCTTTGTTCTTTTGGCTTAGGATTGACTTGGCAATGCGGGCTCTTTTTTGGTTCCATATGAACTTTAAAGTAGTTTTTTCCAATTCTGTGAAGAAAGTCATTGGTAGCTTGATGGGGATGGCATTGAATCTGTAAATTACCTTGGGAAGGATGGCCATTGACCAACTTTTTGTTTAATTGATCTTCTGTATTGTTTTTGATATTTCAATTTATCTCTACTTTGATTTTTATTATTTCTTTTCTTCTACTAACTTGGGGCTTAGTTTGTTCTTTTGTAGTTACCTAAGATGGATAATTAGGTTCTTTTTTGGAATTTTTCTTCTTTTATTGTTGTAGACACTTATAGATATAATCTTCCTCTTGTATTAGTTCATTCTTGCATTGCTATAAAGAACTACCTGAGACTGGATAATTTATAAAGAAAAGAGGTTTAATTGACTTATGGTTTTGTGGGCTGTAGAGAAAGCACGGCTCAGAAGACCTCAGGAAACTTACAATCATGGAGGAAGGTGAAAGGGGAGCATACATGTCCTACATGGCTGGAGGAGGAAGAGAGGGTTAAGGGAAAAGTGCTGCACACTTTTAAACAACGAGATCTAATGAAAACTCACACACTGTCATGAGAACAGCAAGGGGAAAGTCCACTCCCATGATTCGACTACATCCTACCAAGCCCGTCTTCCAGCCACTGGGGATTAAAATTCAACATGAGATTTTGGTGAGGACGCAGAGTCAAAACATATGGCCTCTTATTATTGCTTTCACTGTATCCCATCGGTTTTAGTATGTTGAGTTTCCATTATCATTGTTTCAAGACATTTTAAAATTTCCTTGTTATTGTCTTTATTGATTCACTGATCATTCAAAAGCATATACCATGTGTTTGTATAGTTTCTAAAATTCCTCTTGTTATTTATTTCTAGTTTTATTCCATTGAGGTCAGAGAAGATGCTTGATATTATTTCTTTTGTTAAATGTTTTGAGATTCCTTTGTGACCTACCATAAGGTCTATTCCTGAGAACAATGTGTATTGTGCAGCTGTGGGATGAAATGTTCTATAAATACCTATTAGGCCTAGTTTGCCTATAGGGCAGATTAAATCTCATGGTTCTTTGTTGATTTTCTGTCTGGAAGATCTGTTCAATGCTGAACTTGGGGTGTTGAATTCTTCAGCTATTGTTGTATTGGGGTCTATCTCTTTCTTAGCTTTAATAACATTTCTTTTATATAACTAGGTGGTCCAGTGTTGGATACATATATATTGACAACAGGTAGATTCTCTTTCAGAATTGACTCTTTTATCATCCTATATTGAACTTGTTTGTCTCTTATCATACTTTTCCTCCTAAAATCTATTTTGTGTGATATAAATGTAGCTACTCCTGCTCTTTTTTATTTCTTTAGCATGGAGTAACTTTTTCCATCCCTTTATTTTCAGTCTCTGTGTGTCTTTATAGGTGAAGTGTGGTTTTTTTTGTAGGCAACAGATCTCTGGGTCTTGTTTTTTTTTTTTTTTTTTTTTAATCCATTCAGTCACTCTATATCTTATAATTGGAGAGTTTAGTCCACTTACATTCAATGTTATTATTGATCAGTAAGAACAAATTTCTGTCATTTTGTTGTAAGTTTTCTGAGTTTTTGTGTAGCCTTCACTTCCTTCTTTTTTCCATCCTGTTTTTGTTTCTGTGAAGATAATTATCTCTGGTGATATGATTTAATTTATTGCTTTTCATTTTTGTGTATCTGTTGTATGTTTTCAGATTCAAGGTTACTGTGAGGCTTGTGAATACCATATTAGAATCCATTACTTGAAACTGATAACAACACAGTTTACATTAAAAATCTAAAGAGCAAATAGAAAGCTAATAAAACTCTACACTATAACTTTATCCCCCTGCTTTTTAAACTTTTTATTATCTGTGCTTATATCATGTTTTACTATCTTGAAAATTTATTGTAGTTAGTATTTATGATTGGTTTATTGTTCAATCTTTCTACTTAAGATCAAATTAGTGTACACAGTTACAATGTTATAGTATCCTGTGTTTTTCTGTGTACTTACTACTGCTTGTGAGTTTTCTACCTCCTAATGATGTATTATTGCTCATTAACATCATTTTTATTCTGATTGAGGTACTGTTCCCTTTAGCATTCCTTATAGGACAGGTCTTGTGTTGATCAAATCCCTCAGGTTACATTAATATTTGTCTGGGACAGTCTTTATTTGCCCTTCATGTTTGATGAATTTTTTGATCCTGAATATACTACTCTAGGGTAAAAGTTCTTTTCTTTGGCCCTTTAAATATGTCATGCCGCTCTCTCCTGGCCTGCAAGGTTTCTACTGAAAAGTCGGCTGCCAGTCATGTTGAAGTGCAATTGTATGTTATTTGCCTCTTTTCTCTTGCTGCTTTTAGAATTCATTCTTTGTCCTTGGCCTTTGGTAGTTTGATTATTAAACTCCTTAATGTAGTCTTCTTTGGGTTAAATCTGCTTGTTGTTCTAAATGCTTCTTGTACTTGGATATTGATATGTTTCTCTGGGTTTGGAAAGTTCTCTGTTATGGTCTCTTTGAATAAACGTTATAGCCCACCCCCCACAACCCCTCCCCTGCCTTAAGGCCAATAACTCTTAGATTTGCCCTTTTGTGGTTATTTTGTACATATTGTATGTGTGCTTCACTTTTAAAAATATTTTTACTTTTGTCTCCTCTGACTATGTATTTTTACAGTGTGTCTTCAAGCTCACGAATTCTTCTGCTTAATTCTGCTATTAAAAGACTCAGATACATTCTTCAGTATGTCAATTGCATTTTTCAACTCCCATATTTCTACTTTATTCTTTTTAATTCAGTCTCTTCATTAAATTTATTTATCTGATAGGATTCTGAATTCCTTCTCTGTGTTATCTTGATTTATTTTGTTTCCTTAGAACAGCTATTTTGAATTGTCTGTCAAAGAGGTCATATATCTCAGGATTTGGCCCTGGTGCCTCATGTAGTTCATTTGGTGAGGTCATGTTTTCCTATGTGGTCTCGATTCTTGTGGATGTTTGTCAGTGTCTGGACATTGAATAGTTAGATATTTATTGTAGTCTTTGTAGTCTGGGCTTCTTTGTACTCATCCTTCTTGTTAAAGATTTCAGGTATTCAAAAGGACTTGAGTATTACGATCTAGGCCATATCTGCATTAGGGGACACCCCAAGCCCAGTAACTCTGTGGTTCTTGCAGACTCATAGAAGTATTGCCTTGAAGAAGATCTGGAATAATTCTCTGGATTACTAGGCACAGACTCTTGTTTTTCTTCCTTACAATATCCTAAACAACCAAAGTATCTTTCTGTCTCTATTCTGAGCCTCCTGGAACTGAGGGAAAGGTGGCACAAACACCCCTGTGGCCATCACTACTGAAATGGTACTTGATCAGACTTGAAGCCTGCACAGCATGGGTCTTACACAACACCCACAGTAACCACTACCTGGCCACTGCCTATGTTTGCTTAAATCTCTTAAGTCTCCACAATCAGCAGGTGCCAAAGCCAGCCAGGCTTATGTCCTTTTTTTCAGGGCAGCAAGTTCCCCAGCCACAGGCAGATCCAAAAGTGCTTTCCGGAGTCAGGGAATGGAATCAAAAACTTTAGAATTCTACCTGGTGTTCTATTGTACACTGTCTGGACTGGCACTCAAACCACAAGAGGAAATCTTTCCCAGTCTTTCCTTCCATTTTCACAGGCTGAGAAGCCTCAATGCATGGCCACCACCACCACTGGCCCTCTAGGAGTACTGCCAGGCTACTGCCAAAGTTCCCTTAAGGCCCAAGGACTCTACAGTCAGATTGTGTTGAATGCTACACGGCCTAAGGGCCCATGGCCCTTCAGGGCATTGGGCTCCCCTATGGCTGACGGCAGGTCCAGAAATTCTGTTCAACAGCCAAAGCCTGGAATTGGTGACCTTAAGAGCCTGCTTGGTGCTGTACTCTCCTGTAGCTGAGCTGGTACCTAAGATACAGGACAAAGTCTCAAGCAGAAAGTGTCTCTCCCTGTACCCATCATATCTAGGAATGTGTTGAGTCTCACATGAAGCTAGCAAGTCTCAAAGTCTCACCCAGGGCCCATGGCACACTACCCAGAAATTGCTGCTGGTTATTCAGGGCCCAAGTGCTCCTTAGTCAGCAGGTAATGGGTCTTGCTAGGAAAGAGTCCTTCTATTCAAGGCAGTGGGTTCCCTTCTGTCCCACAGTGTGTCTAGAAGTGTCTTCTGGGAGCTAAGGCCTGAAAAGGGAGCCTCGTGACTCTGAATAATGCCCTACCTTACTGTGACTTAGCTAGTATCCATGATACAAGACAACGTCCTCTTTATTCTTCCCTCTCCTCTCCTCAGGAGGAAGGAAGGGGTATCTTTTGGCTCTGTGAGCTATGCAGCCTGAGTTTGGGGGAGGGGTGGTACAAGCACTTCTTTAGATGCCCCAGCTCGTGTCTCAGTGGGTCAAATGCTTTCCATGTCCGCTGGCACTGAGTCTAGTCAATTACTCAGACTCACCTGGAAATTGTAGTCCTTCTGGCCTAGACTGCCTTTCAAGTTCATTTAGAGCCCCAGAGCACTTTGGTTTGTGGTGGCGACGCTTGACAGAACTCACGTTAATGACCACTAGGATGAGTGATTTTCCTCTGGCTAGAACTGGTTTGAATGTTCCCTCCATGGGAGGGCACTTGCTGAGTTTGAACAAAATTTCCTTTGTTCTCTGACACAGCAGCACTGAGTTCAATTCAAGGTCTCATAATCCCTGTGCTCTCCCTCTGTTAAGGACACAGATTTTCTCTTCACCAAGCAGCTAGTGTTAGGGCATGAGGGTGGCATAGCATAAGGAATTCAAGATTGTCTTTTCTACCCTTTTCCAGTGCCTCTTTCAGTGAGGATCCAGAAGAAAGGTAGAAGGACCTCTCATAACAGACATGCAAAACCTCACAGAAATGTGGCCTTATCGTCTGCCCTGAGAGGCCCCAGTGCATGAATGTCAAGCAGCACAACCCTTTCCTTCCTTCTGGCTTCCTTTTCTGAAGTGTCAGGGAGATGGTGGCCTTAGCCCAAGGGTGCCATCCTCAGGTCAGTAGAAGGGAGGGGATGTACATCTTGGCTGGAGTAAATACGAATACATTTAAGACACCTGAGGGTACATCTCACTGTAGTACACAGGGAACCACATAATATTCAGCCTGTTTCTTCTGTAAGCCCTGGGGAGACAATGGTTTCTTTATATTGAGTAAGTTCAATGTATCATTTTTTCCTGTTTGAATCATGCATTTAATTTGCATTTCTCTAATGGCTAATGATGTAGAAGAAAAATTACCATGTTTATTTAACATCCATATGTCAACTTTAGTGAGTTATGTGTTGATGTATTTTGCCTATTTTAAAAATTGAGCTGTTGTTTTCTGATTTTTGAATTTAAAAAAAAATCCTTCATGTATTCTGCATATAGGTTCTTTGTTGCATATTTGATTTGTAAATATTTTCTTGCAGTCTTTATCTTTGGCACAGACTTGTAAAATGATAAACATCATATGTCATTAGGGAATTAAAAATTAAAACAACATTGAGGTACCATTACATATCTATTTGAGTAGCTAAAACCCAAAACATTGAAAACATCAAATGCTTCCACGTGGAAGCCACCAAACTTTGGGCCTTGCACCCTCTGAAACAATGGCCGGAGCGGTACCTTGGCTTCTTTTAGCCATGGCTGGGATAAAGAACACCAAGTCCCAATGCTGCACTGAGCAACAGCAGGGCCCTGGGCCTGACTCAAGAAACCATTTTTCCCTCCTAGGCCTCCAGGTCTGTAATGGGACTGGCTTCCATGAAGGTCTCTGACATGCCCTGGAGAGATTTTTCCAATCGTATTAGAAATTTACATTTGGCTCCTTGTTACTTATGCCAATTTCTGCAGCCAGCTTGAATTCCTCTCCAGAAAATGGATTTGTCTCTTCTACCATATGGTCAGGCTGCAAATTTTCCAAACCTTTTGCTCTGCTTCCGTTTTAAACATAATTTCCAATTTCAGATCATCTCTCTCAAGTTCAAAGTTCCACAGATCTCTAAGGAAATGGTCTTTGCTCCAGTTCCCAAGAAGTTCCTCATCTCCGTCTAAAAACACCTCAGCCTGGACTTCATTGTCCATATCACTATTAGCATTTTGCTCAAAGCGATAGCTCAAAACCTCTCAAAAAACAAATCACACAGCTTTAATAGTCACCCTGAGGAATTCCACAAAACATTCAAAAAACAAATAACATCAATTCTGCTATATAAATTCCAAAGAAAAAAACAAAACAGAAAAGGGAGCATCTTCCAAGTTATATGAGTCCAGCATTACTCTGATAACAAAACCAGACAAAGGTAATACAAAAAAACCTACAGTGTAGTATGGCTTTTGTACACAGATGCAAAATCCTTAAAAACAAGTCAGCAAAACCATACTTCAGTATATGTAAAGAATAAAACACTAGGACAAGAAAGTTTAATACAGCAATGCAAGGCTGACATACATTTGAAAATCAATCAGTGCAATCCACATTAATTATAGTTTATAAAAGGAAAACACATCATCATAAAACTTTATATAAAATGTATTTGACAAAACTCAACTTTCATTAATGACAAAAAAAACTTTCAACAAACTAGGAATAGAAGAAGATGGTTTCAAAATATTTTTAAAATGTACAAAATTCCTACAGGAAACATAAAAACTGAATATTTTCCCCCTTGGATTGAAAACTGGCAGAGATATCCATTCTTACAACTCCTATTCAACATCATACTGGAAATCTTATCTAGTGCAATATAATGACAAATAAATAAAAAGGAAGCGTATTGAAGAAAAGGTAAATAAAATTGTTCTAGATTTGTAGATAACATATTTACCTACATAAAAATTCCAAGGAATCTATAGAAAATCTCTTTGGATTAATAAGTGAGTTTATTAATGCCATGAGATGTAAGGTCAACACAACATCGTCAATCTTAAATTAAATAGTAGTGATGAACAATTGGAAACTGATACTTTTAAAAAGCAATGCCATTCATAACAGCTTTAAAATAATGAAACACTTAAGTATAAAGATAATAAAACATGATATCAAGGGAAAAAACTCCGAAAAAACTGTGGTGAGAAGTTAAGGAAGACAAATAAATGGAGAGGCATACCGTGGTAATGGATTGGACACTCAAGATAGTTAAAAAAAAAAAAGCAATTCCCCACAAATTGATGAACAGACTTATAATTCCAATCAAAATCCTAGCCCAATGTTTTGCATCTATGGACAATCTTTATCTAAATTTTATGTGAAAATACAAATAAACCACCAAAGTTACTTTTAAAGAGAAGAATAAGTTGGAGAAGTTACACTACTTCATTATAAGAGTTACTGTAAAGCCTCAGTAATCACTGCATTATGGAGTTGATGGTCATCATAAATAGAACAGAATAGAGTTCAGAAATAGATCTATTCAAAGGCGAACAATTGATTTTAACAATGATGTGAAGGTAATTTAATAGAAATAGTCTTTTCAATATAGTGTTGGAACAATTGGACATCTTTAGGGTAAATAAAAACAAATAACTCCATTTAAACATCATGATAGTTTATGTACAAGTTAACTCAAAGTGGATGATAAATTTAAAAGTAAAATATAAAAGTATTTAACTTGTAGAGAAAAGCAGGTTTCATGATCTGGGTTTAGGAAAACAGATAGACACCAAAATCATAATTCATAGAATAAAAATATGATTTAAAAGATTTAATCTACATTTTAAAATTTGTTATATGAAAACACAGCTAAGAGAAGGAAAATACAAGGTATAGACTGTGAGAAAATATTTGCAAATTCAACAAAGAACTTGTGTCTAGAACATATGAAGAACTTTCAAAATTCAATAGTAAGAAAACAACCAACCTAACTTAAAAACAATCACAATATTTAATAGACAGTTCAGAAAAGATATATGAGTAATAAATAAGTACATGAAATGATGTTCAACATAATTGCCTATTAGGAAAATAAAAATTACAACCATGGTGAAATACTTTTACACACTTATTAGAATGGTTATATATATATATATATGTATGTATATATATGTGTGTATATATATGTGTGTGTGTATATATATATATGGTGATATATACATATACTAATAATGTTAAGTATTGGCAATAATGCAAATCAACCAGAACCCTCATACTGGTGGTAATGCTATGGTACAGCTAATCTGGAAAACATCTGGCTGTTTCTTATAATGGTAAACACACACTTACAATATGAGCCAATGATTCCATTCCTGGAAATTTATCCTGGAAAAGTAAAATGTATATATACCCACACAAAAAAACTGTACACAAACTGTTTATAGCAGTTGCATTCATAATTACCAAAACTAAAGACAACCCAGATATATTTCAATAAGTTCATGGATAAACAAACTATGGTAATCTATACCATAGAGTACTTGTTAGCAATAAAAATGAGTGAATAATTGATACATGCAACTTGGATGAATCTCAAAGACATGATGGAGTGAAAGAAACCAGCTTTCAAAATATTATGTGGTATATGATTACATTTATATAACATTCTCTAAAAGATAAACTATTGTGACAGAAAACAGATCGATGATTGTGGATTGTGGTTATGGGTAGGGAGTGACGATTAAAAGCAACACAAGGCCGGGTGCAGTAGCTCACGTCTGTAATCCAAGCACTTTGGGAGACCGAGGTGAGTGGATCACCTGAAGTCAGGAGTTTGAGACCAACCTGGCCAACATGAAGAAACCCCATCTTTACTAAAAATACAAAAATTAGCTGGGCATGGTGGCGCATGCCTGTAATCCCAGCTACTCAGGAGGCTGAGGTAGGAGGATCTCTTGAACCCAGGAAGCGGAGGTTGCAATAAGCTGAGATCACACCACTGCACTCCAGCCTGGGCAGCAGAGTAAAACTTTGCCTAAAAAAAAAAAAAGCAACACGAAGGATTTTTGGGGGTGGTGTGAGTGTTCTATATACAGATTGTGGTCATGGTTACACAGATCTGTACATGTGTTAAAACTCATAGAACTGTACAAAAAAGTAAATTTCTATGTATATCAGCTTTACACACACACACACACACACACATACACGTTGCATCCTGAGCAAAATAACAGATTAGTATCATGTTCAGAGATGTGGAGGGAACAGAGGTGCTTGTCCTGATCATAATTTATCTCCTTTTTGGTTCCTGAAAAAATCCAGATAATGACTTATGACAGTGGACTAATGCAAAATTAATCAAGTAGCAGCCCTAATTACAATGATTGTGCCATCTGTGGTATCTTCACTAAAGCCTATTAACGGTCTTAGGTTTGTGAACATAGGTATTGGTGTGGCAAATATATTATGTTTCATATTCATCACGAAGTAAAATATGAAGCATTCCAGAGATACGTTAGCTCTCTGGCTCTTTGCAATATAATAGAGTCCAAAAATATCTGGACACATCTGGCTATTCCACAGAACATCACGTTGCTTTACTATATTGAAGCACTTGAGCAAGGGAAGTCAAGTGACCCTGTGGCCACAACTACCAATCATAAACTAGATAATTCCATTCCTGGATTTCATAAAGTCTACCAGGTCCAGTCACAATCTCTAATAAGAAGAAATGGGATGGTGCACAGCAAAGGATACAAATAAGCTGAGCAAACAGATATCTAATACCCAACCACAGTAGGGTCTCACTCAGATCATGCTCAGAGATTGATGCCTCTCATTCAGACTACACCTATTGTCTTTTTGGAGTGTCCTTGTGTCCAGGTGGAAAAAAAAAGATGTCAGATATGGGACATTGGTGCAAACTGAAAATGGACTGCTGCTATTTGTATTCTTTCTCAGGCTTACCTTGAAATAAAGTGGTAATGGGAAATCCTCCCAATTAGAAAAGTTTTTGTCAGTGCATCTGGTAACTCACTTTATTTGTAGAGAGATGTGGCATGATATAGGGGTAGGTTTCGATAAATATATGAGCCCCACTAAGTGACTTAGTTGGTTCGGCAGTAGCCCAGACGGAGCAAGGTGCAAGACTGAATATGTGATGGAATTATGTGAGTGGATACAAAGTGTAAAGGTCTTTTTTTTTTAACATTAGTCCACCTAAACAGCATCTGTTCCATTAGAAGAACTAAATATCCACTGGACAGATAACCTAGCAAATGACTGATAGTCAAGCTTTTTTCCTCAGCTACCACGAAAATGCTGACAACAAAGAGAGATGTCAATGCCCTAATATGGCACTAACTTTTGAGGATATGAACAGCTAGTCTGTGGCAAGTTGAATCACATTGAAGAACTTTCTACTTGAAAAGTGAAGCAATATATTCTCTCATATATATATATATATATACACACACACACATACATGTATATATACATATATACACACATATACATATATACACACATATATATGTAATTATTTTTATAATTTTATATATATATATATATAATTTTCTGGGTATGGGTTTACATTTTCTGATCACAGACCCTTGACCCAAACTGTTATCTGAAGCCTCGCAGTGGGTCTGATTTCTCACTGTGAGAACCTGCATAACATTGCCTCGGATGAAGGGGCCCACTTTACGGCAAAGGAGGTGTGGCAGTAGGCACGTGATCCTCAGATCCACTAGTTTTATAATATAATGCACTACTCAGGAACTGACAGACTAATACAGTGGCAAATGACCTTCTAAAGATGTTGCTGAGGCATCATTGTGGGAATGAGACCCCTTACTCATGGGCATTATTCTGCAGGATATGTTTTATTCTTTAAATCTACGGACAAGATATGGTTCTGTGTCTTCAATAGATAGTATACATAGGTGCAGGAAGAAAGGGGTGGAATTAAGAGTAGCTGTCTTCACCATTACTCCCAATTATGAACTTGGGGGATTTGTTTTACCAGTCTCCTCAATTTTACGCTTTGTGGGTGTAGAGATTCTGGTTCTCACAGTGGGATCACTTCTGCAGTAGAAACAGTAAGATTCCTGCTGCATATAAAGCTTACAGCCACTGCCTGGTTACTTTGGGCTTCTTCTGCAAGTATACCAACAGATATCTAAAATAGTTATTATACTGGCAGTAGTAATTAATCCTGATCATCATGAGGAGGTAAGAGTGTTGCTATATAATGTGGGCAGCAAAGAGTATGTTTGGCATTCAGGTGATCTATTGTGGCATCTCTTGGTATTTCTATGCTCTGCCTTAACTATGAATGGGAAAGTGCAGTAACCACAGATCTAATAAGGGAATGGACACTGGGCTTCAGACCTCTCAGAGATTAGGGTCAAAGTCATCCCATCAGGAAAGCCACCTAGACCAGCATAAGTGATAGTTGAAGTTAAGGAAAATCTAGAATCAGTGGTGGGAAAGGAGATACATATTAAATATGTACCTTAAATTTATTAAATAAATACATAAATACCAGGAATTGTGCTAGAGAATGTATGCTCAAATGTAGTGAACTTAATATTAAGAAGCAAAAAGGCCTGAGTGGCAGAAGGGATGGACGGTAGTAGACATTGTGATGTCATGCTTCCCAAAACCCATTTATTCAGTGAGTGGATTTATTCTTCTAGCTGCTGAAAATGATCAGAGCCACCTTGCCTGGAAATGTACATCACCTAGTGCGGTGGTCCATAACTAATGGCTGAATGATAGAAGGATAGAAAAGGCTGGCTCACTTACTTCAAGTGAGGATAACACAAAGGTAGTGTTTATGCTCCAGATATTTTGCTCATGAAGCATCTAGACTAGACTTTTTGTAAAACAGCTTTATTGAAGTATAATTGATATACAAAAAACGACACATACTTAACGTGTATAATCTGATGAGTTTGGATATGGTCAAACATCAGTGGTACCATCATCATGATCAATGTAATAGACATATGCAAACCTCCCAAAGTTTCTTTGTATTCCTTTGGTTGTGTGTGTGTGTGTGTGTGTGTGTGTGTGTGTGTGTGTTTGGTAGTAAGAACAGTTAACATGAGCTCCATGCTCTTAATAAATTTTGAAGTATACAATATTATATCGGTAACTGCAGGCACTTGGTCTTATAGTAGATCACTAGAACTTATTTAACAAAACTAAAGCATTATGCCCATTGAACAACACCTCCTCATTTTCCCAATTCTCCCTCTATCCCCGGGCAACCACACTGTATATGTTCTGTATATGAGTTTGACTATTATAGATAATTATATAAGGGGAATCATGCAGTATCTTTCTATGACTGGCTTATTTTACTTAGAATAATATTTTCCAGGTTCATCTAAGTAGCTACAAATGGCAAAGTTTCCTTCTTTTTAAAGGCTGAGTTCCATCGTATGTATATTCCACATTTAAAAATGTATTTTTCTATTGATGGATATTTGGGATACTTCCACTTCTTGGCTATTATGAATATGAAAGCGCAGATATCTCTTCAAGATCTTGATTTCAACTCTTTTGGAAATATAGCCATAAGTTGAACTGCTGGACCACATGGTAGTTCTATTTTAATTTTTTGAGAAATTAGACGAGGATGTCTACTATTACCACTTCTATGCAATATAGTCTATAAATCTTAGCCAGAGCAATCAGGTGAGAATAGATAAAAGGAATACAAATTAGAAAATGAAAAGAAGTAAAATAATCTGTGTTTGCAGATGACATGATCTCACATGTAGAAAACCTTAAAGACCCCACAAAAAATCTGTTAAACTAATAAACTAATACAGCAAAGTGGCAAAATACAAAATCAACATACAAAATCAATTACATTTCTAAACACAAATAACAAACCATCAAAAAGAACACTAAAAAACAATTTCACTTATAATAGCATAGAAACAATATTTAGAAATGAAGTTACTGAAGAAGTGAAAGACTTGTACACTGAAAACTGCAAAACATTGATAAAAGAAATTGAATGAGACACAAATAAATGGAAAGGTACTTTGTGTTCATGGATTCAAATACTTAATAATGTTAAAAAGGTCCATATTACCAAATGCAACCTACAGATTCAATGCTACTCCCATCAAATTTCCACTGACATTATTTAGAGAGAAAAAACCCCACAATCCTAAAATTCACATAGGATCACAAAAGACCCAGAGTAGCCAAAGGAATCTTAAGAAAAAAGAATAAAGCTCAAAACATCACATTTTCTAACTTCAAACTATCCTACAAAGCTGCAATAATTAAAATAGTATGGTACTGGCATAAGAAAAACATAAATCTGATGGAAAATAGAGAGCTCAGAAGTAAATTCACACATATACAGTCAACTGATCTTACACAAGAGTGTCAAGAACATGCAGTGGAGAAAAGATTGTTTTTATAAAAAACGGTTTTGAAAACTAGACATACACATGCAAAATAATAAAACCAAACCTTTATCAAAAACAATAAAAAAGTAAACTAAAAATAGATTAAAGACTTAAATGTATAACCTGAAAATGTGAAACTCCTAGCAGAAAAGATAGGGAAAAAAGCTTCTTGTCATTGGCTGGCAATAATTTCTTTGGTATGACCCCAAAAGCAAAGGCAACAAAGGCAAAAATAGACAAGTGGGACTACATAAAACAAAAATATTCCACACAGCAAACAATCAGCAACAAAAAAGGCAACCTAAAGAATGGAAGAAAATATTTTTAAATCATATATGAGATAAGGAGTTTGTGGTATTATGCTTATATATACAGATTGGTTTTTTTTTTTTTTCCTGTTATGCAGAAGCACCAAGAATTTATTTCTCAGAGCACCAGGGATGCAGGAGAATTTCTTCTAAGCAGATCACAGCCCTGCTCCTGTAGCAGCCAGAACACAGGAGCACTTTTTGTCTGACTCCTTTTCATGATGGGGGGCTACCAGGGCAGATTTATCCCTGCTAAGAACAGGCCAAGAAATCACATACTCAGTGCAACTTAATGAATCCCCCTCTCCTCACTTTGTTCTCAGCAAGAAGGGGACTTGGCTTGGATAGATGAAGGATCAAGTCCCAAGGTAATAGAGGCCACAGACATTTAATAACTATTTTCCTTCTGAGAGCTTCAGAAGGCACTGTCAGGTATTCCCCATCAGCCAGCCCTTCCTACAGCACTGCTGCATGGAATGTAACAAAGTAATCCAGCTCAACACAATTAACCTCCCTTTCAATCCAAGCCTTAGCCCCAAGCTACCATACCATGCCTTGTGTGAACACTGCTAGACCTCAAATACAAAGTTAACTGATAATTCAAGGTGCCGATCTGCCCAAGTCCTTTGGATATGACTATCTTTTTACATATATATATACATATTTTATATATATATATAAAAAATACTTTAAGTTCTAGGGTACATGTGCACAACGTGCAGGTTTGTTATATATGTATACATGTGCCATGTTGGTGTGCTGCACCCATTAACTCATCATTTACATTAGGTATATCTCCTAATGCTATCCCTACCCCCTACCCCCACCCCACGAGACGCCCCAGTGTGTGATGTTCCCCTTCCTGTGTCCAAGTGTTCTCATTGTTCAATTCCCACCTATGAGTGAGGACATGTGGTGTTTGGTTTTTTGTCCTTGCAATAGTTTGCTGAGAATGATGGTTTCCAGCTTCATCCATGTCCCTACAAATGACATGAACTCATCCTTTTTTATGGCTGCGTAGTATTCCATGGTGTATATGTGCCACATTTTCTTAATCCAGTCTATCATTGTTGGACACTGGCTTGGTTCCAAGTCTTTGCTACTATGAATAGTGCTGCAGTAAACATACGTGTGCATGTGTCTTTATAGCAGCATGATTTTATAGTCCTTTGGGTATATACCTAGTAATGGGATGGCTGGGTCAAATGGTATTTCTAGTTCTAGATCCCTGAGGAATCGCCGCACTGTCTTCCACAATTGTTGAACTAGTTTACAGTCCCACCAACAGTGTAAAAGTGTTCCTATTTCTCCACATCCTCTCCAGCACCTGTTGTTTCCTGACTTTTTAATGATCACCATTCTAACTGGTGTGAGATGATATCTCATTGTGGATTTGATTTGCATTTATTTGATGGCCAGTGATGATGAGCATTTTTTCATGTGTCTTTTGGGTGCATAAATGTCTTCTTTTGAGAAGTGTCTGTTCATATCCTTTGACCACTTGTTGATGGGGTTGTTTTTTTCTTGTAAATTTGTTTGAGTTCTCTGGAGATTCTGGATATTAGCCCTTTGTCAGATGATTAGATGGCAAAAATTTTCTCCCATTCTGTAGGTTGCCTGTTCACTCTGATGGTAGTTTCTTTTGCTGTGCAGAAGCTCTTTAGTTTAATTAGATCCCATTTGTCAATTTTGGCTTTTGTTGCCATCTCTTTTGGTGTTTTAGACATGAAGTCCTTGCCCATGCCTATGTCCTGAATGGTATTGCCTAGGTTTTCTTCTAGGGTTTTTATGGTTTTAGGTCTAACATTTAAGTCTTTAATCCATCTTGAATTAATTTTTGTATAAGGTGTAAGGAAGGGATCCAGTTTCAGCTTTCTACATATGGCTAGCCAGTTTTCCCAGCACTATTTGTTAAATAGGGAATTCTTTTCCCATTTCTTGTTTTTCTCAGGTTTGTCAAAGATCAGATGGTTGTAGATGTGGGGTATTATTTCTGAGGGCTCTGTTCTGTTCCATTGGTCTATATCTCTGTTTTGGTACCAGTATCATGCTGTTTTGGTTACTGTAGCCTTGCAGTAGTTTGAAGTCAGGTAGCGTGATGCCTCCAGCTTTGTTCTTTTGGCTTAGGATTGACTTGGCAATGCAGGCTCTTTTTTGGTTCCATATGCACTTTAAAGTAGTTTTTTCCAATTCTGTGAAGAAAGTCATAGGTAGCTTGATGGGGATGGCATTGAATCTATAAATTACCTTGGGCAGTATGGCCATTTTCACGATATTGATTCTTCCTATCTGCGAGTATGGAATGTTCTTCCATTTGTTTGTGTCCTCTTTTATTTCTTTGAGCAGTGGTTTGTAGTTCTCCTTGAAGAGGTCCTTCGCATCCCTTGTAAGTTGGATTCCTACGTATTTTATTCTCTTTGAAGCAATTGTGAATGGGAGTTCACTCATGATTTGGCTCTCTGTTTGCCTGTTATTGGTGTATAAGAATGCTTGTGATTTTTGCAAATTGATTTTGTATCCTGAGACTTTGCTGAAGTTGCTTATCAGCTTAAGGAGATTTTGGGCTGAGATGATGGGTTTTTCTAGATATACAATCATATCATCTGCAAACAGGGACAATTTGACTTCCTCTTTTCCTAATTGAATACCCTTTATTTATTTCTCTTGCCTGATTGCCCTGGCCAGAACTTCCAACACTATGTTGAATAGGAGTGGTGAAAGAGGGCATCCCTGTCTTGTGCCAGTTTTCAAAGGGAATGCTTCCAGTTTTTGCCCATTCAGTATGATATTGGCTGTGGGTTTGTCATAAAGAGCTCTTATTACTTTGAGATACGTCCCATCAATACCTAATTTATTGAGAGTTTTCAGCATGAAGGGCTATTGAATTTTGTTGAAGGCCTTTTCTGCATCTATTGAGATAATCATGTGGTTTCAGATTCACCAAAGTTGAAATGAAGGAAAAAATGTTAAGGGCAGCCAGAGAGAAAGGTTGGGTTACCCACAAAGGGAAGCCCATCAGACTAACAGCTGATCTCTCGGCAGAAACTCTACAAGCCAAAAGAGAGTGGGGGCCAATATTCAGCATTCTTAAAGAAAAGAATTTTCAACCCAGAATTTCATATCCAGCCAAACTAAGCTTCATAAGTGAAGGAGAAATAAAATACTTTACAGACAAGCAAATGCTGATAGATTTTGTCACCACCAGGTCTGCCCTACAAGAGCTCCTGAAGGAAGCACTAAACATGGAAAGGAAAAACCGGTACCAGCTACTGCAAAAACATGCCAAATTGTAAAGACCATTGATGCTAGGAAGAAACTGCGTCAACTAACGAGCAAAATAACCAGCTAACATCATAATGACAGGATCAAATTCACACATAACAATATTAACCTTAAATGTAAATGGGCTAAATACTCCAATTAAAAGACACAGACAGGCAAATTGGATCAAGAGTCAAGACCCATCAGTGTGCTGTATTCAGGAAACTCATCTCATATGCAGAGACACACATAGGTTCAAAATAAAGGGATGGAGGACGATCTACCAAGCAAATGGAAAACAAAAAAAGGCAGGGGTTGCAATCCTAGCCTCTGATAAAACAGACTTTAAACCAACAAACATCAAAAGAGACAAAGAAGGCCATTACATAATGGTAAAGGGATCAATTCAACAAGAAGAGCTAACTATCCTAAATATATATGCACCCAGTACAGGAGCACCCAGATTCATAAAGCAAGTCCTTAGAGACCTACAAAGAAACCTAGACTCCCACACAATAATAACGGGAGACTTTAACACCCCACTGTCAATATTAGACAGATCAATGAGACAGAAAGTTAACAAGGATATCCAGGAATTGAACGCAGCTCTGCACCAAGCGGACCTAATAGACATCTACAGAACTCTCTACCCCAAATCAACAGAATATACATTCTTCTCAGCACCACACTGCACCTATTCCAAAATTGACCACATAGTTGGAAGTAAAACACTCCTCAGCAAATGTAAAAGAACAGAAATTATAGCAAACTGTCTCTCAGATCACAGTGCAATCAAACTAGAACTCAGGATTAAGAAACTCACTCAAAACCACTCAACTACATGGAAACAGAACAACCTGCTCCTGAATGACTACTGGGTACATAACGAAATGAAGGCAGAAATAAAGATGTTCTTTGAAACCAACGAGAACAAAGACACAACATACCAGAATCTCTGGGACACATTTTAAAGCAGTATGTGGAGGGAAATTTATAGCACTAAATGCCCACAAGACAAAGCAGGAAAGATCTAAAATTGACACCCTAACATCACAATTAGAAGAACTAAAGAAGCAAGAGCAAACACATTCAAAAGCTAGCAGAAGGCAAGAAATAACTAAGATCAAAGCAGAACTGAAGGAGATAGAGACACAAAAAACCCTTCAAAAAATCAATGAATCCAGGAGCTGGATTTTTGAAAAGATCAACAAAATTGATAGACTGCTAGCAAGACTAATAAAGAAGAAAAGAGAGAAGAATCAAATAGACACAATAAAAAATGATAAAGGGGATATCACCACTGATCCCACAGAAATACAGACTACCATCAGAGAATACTATAAACACCTCTATGCAAATAAATTAGAAAATCTAGAAGAAATGGATAAATTCCTCAACACATATTCGCTCCCAAGACTAAACCAGGAAGAAGTTGAATCTCTGAATAGACCAATAACAGGCTCTGAAATTGAGGCAATAATTAATAGCTTACCAACCAAAAAAGGTCCAGGACCAGATGGATTCACAGCCGAATTCTACCAGAGGTACAAGGAGGAGCTGATACCATTCCTTCTGAAACTATTCCAATCAATAGAAAAAGAGGGAATCCTCCCTAACTCATTTTATGATGCCAGCATCATCCTGATACCAAAGCCTGGCAGAGACACAACAAAAAAAGAGAATTTTAGACCAATATCCCTGATGAACATCGATGCAAAAATCCTCAATAAAATATTGGCAAACGGAATCCAGCAGCACATCAAAAAGCTTATCCACCGTGATCAAGTGGGCTTCATCCCTGGGATGCAAGGCTGGTTCAACACATACAAATCAATAAACGTAATCCAGCATATAAACAGAACCAAAGACAGATTGGTTTTTATCCATGGTTCCTGCCTTGTAACTGCCACAGACCTTGTTACAGTATTTTGTCATAATGTTGGGGCACTTTAAGCACTAGAAGCACACATCAGGAAATAGAATATGTCTCTCTGACCCTCTCCTGTCCTTTTACCTTTCGAAAAGCAGGACTCTAATGTGATCATGAGTCAAAAAACCCTCATTTCAGAGGGTTCTGCCCATACTTTGGAGGCAGGAATGCTGTACAGACAAACCAAGAAGACTCTTAAAAGACATGCCTTGCTGTGTTTCCCAAATCAGTCTTAGCCTAATGCCCTTTTGTCCAGTCATATTTCTACACAGTTTTTAATCATGCTCACGTAATGACACCTCTATAAAAATCAAAACGAACAGGTTCAGGAGCTTCTAGATAGCTGCGCAGGCAGAGGTGCCTGGAGTGTGGTACACTCAAGGAGGGCATAGAAGCTACATGCCCCTTCCCTCACATCTCACCCTACTCATCTTTTCATCTCTATCCTTTGTTAATATCCTTTGTATTAAGCCAGTAAATGTAAATAAGTATTTTCCTGAGTTCTGTGAGCTGCTCCATCAAATTAATTGAACCGAAAGCAGGGATCATGGGAAACCCAACTTGAAGCCTGTGGGTCAGTTCTGGAGGCCTGGACATGTGACCAGTGTCCTAGAAAGGGCAGTCTTGGGAACTGAGCCCTCAACTTGTGGGATGGGAAACTATTTCCAGGTAGATAGCGTCAGAGTTGAACTGGAGGACACCCAGTTGGTGTTGTCTACAAAATTAATTGCTCACTTGGTGGTAGGTAAAACTTAACTCTCCCCAACATTTGGTCACAGAATTCTTCTGTGTTAATGATGGTTGTGGTGTCAGAGCAGAGGAAATCATGGTTTGAGAATTTTTCCCAAACTAGGCTAACTTTCAAAAAAGATAAGGAACTCCTACAATTCAATAGCCAAAAACCAAATAACCCAATTAAACAATGGGCAAAGGACTTGAACAGGTATTTCTCCAAAGAAGACATACAAATGTCCAACAAACATATAAAAATATGCTCAACATGATTAATTATCAGAGAAGTGCAAATCAACACTATAGTGAGATGTCACTTCATACTGTTTAGAATAGCTATCTACCTATCTATATATAAAATATGTATATATATTATATACGTGTGTATGATATATATATACCTCCTTGATATATATATATACCTCCTTGAGATATATATATACAGATGTCTCTCTCCTTGAGATATATATACAGATGTCTCTCTCCTTGAGATATATATACAGATGTCTCTCTCCTTGAGATATATATACAGATGTCTCTCTCCTTGAGATATATATACAGATGTCTCTCTCCTTGAGATATATATACAGATGTCTCTCTCCTTGAGATATATATACAGATGTCTCTCTCCTTGAGATATATATACAGATGTCTCTCTCCTTGAGATATATATACAGATGTCTCTCTCCTTGAGATATATATACAGATGTCTCTCTCCTTGAGATATATATACAGATGTCTCTCTCCTTGAGATATATATACAGATGTCTCTCTCCTTGAGATATATATACAGATGTCTCTCTCCTTGAGATATATATACAGATGTCTCTCTCCTTGAGATATATATACAGATGTCTCTCTCCTTGAGATATATATACAGATGTC
This sequence comes from Pongo pygmaeus, assembly GCF_028885625.2. Lineage (NCBI taxonomy): Eukaryota > Metazoa > Chordata > Mammalia > Primates > Hominidae > Pongo > Pongo pygmaeus. Next base: position 146,766,275 of record NC_072396.2, on the reverse strand, counting down.
TCTCTCCTTGAGATATATATACAGATGTCTCTCTCCTTGAGATATATATACAGATGTCTCTCTCCTTGAGATATATATACAGATGTCTCTCTCCTTGAGATATATATACAGATGTCTCTCTCGTTGAGATATATATACAGATGTCTCTCTCGTTGAGATATAAATACAGATGTCTCTCTCCTTGAGATATATATACAGATGTCTCTCTCGTTGATATATAAATACAGATGTCTCTCTCCTTGATATATAAATACAGATGTCTCTCTCCTTGATATATAAATACAGATATCTCTCCTTGATATATATATATATTTATATATCTCTCCTTGATATATATATATATTTATATATCTCTCCTTGATATATATATTTATATATCTCTCCTTGATATATATATATATTTATATATCTCTCCTTGATATATATATATTTATATATACCTCCTTGATATATATATATTTATATATACCTCCTTGATATATATATATATTTATATATCTCTCCTTGATATATATATTTATATATCTCTCCTTGATATATATATATTTATATATACCTCCTTGATATATATATATTTATATATACCTCCTTGATATATATATATATTTATATATATCTCCTTGATATATATATTTATATATATCTCCTTGATATATATATGTATATATATCTCCTTGATATATATGTATATATATCTCCTTGATATATATATATATTTTTATATATCTCCTTGATATATATATATTTACATATATATTTATATATATATTTATATATATACATATATATTTATATATGTGTATATATATTTATATATGTGTATATATATTTATATATGTGTATATATATATATATCTCCTTGATACATATATATATATATATATCTCCTTGATACATATATATATATATCTCCTTGATACATATATATATATCAAACTAGTGTTAGGCAAAATATGGAGGAAGTGAAACCCTTGTACCCTGTTGGTGGGAATGTGAAATGGCACGGTAGCTATGGAAAATAGTATGGGGCTTCCTGGACTAGATTTTTGCTAAGTCTACATATTTGCTGGGTTCCACTACTTTTTATCTTGCTTCATTTCCTCACTTGCAGGTGTTCACTAAAGAATATCCTTTAATAAGTCACTGTTCCAACATTCCCTAGTTTAGAGTCTGATTTTCAGAAACCAGACTTAAGAAATTTTTAGAATGTGAGTTAAGATCCAGTGGAGAAAGAAAGAATGAAGATGTTTTTGATAGTTGATGAAACAAGGCCCAAGAAGGGAGAAGATAAGGATATAATCTCAAGCATAGGTAGATTATATCCCAATCACCAAAAGGAAAATTACATCCCACTTATTACCTGAATTTGGAGAGCCACAATAGTTGATGGAGACTATGAAAACCCTGTGAGGAACAGTACTTGAGACTGGGACCAGGAGTAGCCCATTAGGCTTCTTTGCTGCATTTCTTTCACTGAGTCCACTCTGTGCATGCAGGCTGACTAGAGACATGATCTATAAACCATGGAAAGAGAAGTGGCATCCCATGGCACAGGCTCACCTGCAGGACAGCTGCACTAAGCTGGTCTGTTATTTGTTTCAATATTACGCTCATTTAACTATACAAATGTCATGAAGTTACCTAACACACATCAGAAGCTAGAATTCAAGGATAGCCCTACTCTATTTATACTGTAAATTAGTAAGTAGTCATTATGAGATTATGTTCATGATACTTACTAATAAAGGTACTTCATCCCCAACCCTCTGTCTTTACTTTTAGGAAAACAAAATAGATTTTCTAACAGTCAGCATTGAACAAACGAGAAATATAATTGTTTTATATATATATATTTATCAAATGTATATATTTATCAAATATATATATATTTATCAAATGTATATATTTATCAAATATATATATTTATTTATCAAATATATATATTTATCAAATATATATCAAATATATCAAATATATATATTTATCAAATATATATCAAATATATCAAATATATATTTATATTTATCATATATATTTATATTTATCAAATATATATTCATCAAATATATATATATTTATCAAATATATATATTCATCAAATATATATATATTTATCAAATATATATTTATCAAATATATATATATTTATCAAATATATATTTATCAAATATATATATATATTTATCAAATATATATTTATCAAATATATATATATTTATCAAATATATATATCAAATATATATATTTATCAAATATATATATCAAATATATATATATTTATCAAATATATATATATTTATCAAATATATATATATATATGATACAAAGCTCAGAATCTCATATTCATTAGCTGCCTAAAGCACGAACCACAAACATGCTCACTTGTTGTGTATCTAACTCACTGGCTTTAAAAAACAAAAAGCCATGCATGGTGTCTATAGTACCAGCTACTTCTACTTGGGAGGCAGAGGTGAGAGGATCAACTGAGTCCAGGAGTTCGAGGCTGTACTGTGATCATGCCACTGCACTCCTGCCTGAATGACAGAGCCAGACCCCATCTTTTTTCTTTTTTTTTTTTTTTTCAGATGGAGTCTCGCTCTGTTGCCCAGGCTGGAATGCAGTAGTGTGATCTCGGCTCACTACAACCTCCGTCTCCCGGGCGCAAGAGAGCCTCTTGACTCAGCCTTCCTAATAGCTGGGACTGCAGGTATGCACTACCATGCCTGGCTATTTTTTTTTTTTTTTGTATTTTTGGTAGAGATGGGGTTTCTCCATATTGCCCAGGCTGGAATCGAGCTCTTGACCTCAACTGATCCACCCGCCTCAGCCTCCCAAGGTGTTGGGATTACAGGCATGAGCCACTGCGCCAAGCCCAGACCCCATCTTTAAAAAAAGAAAAGAAACCTAGAAATGAGTTCTGGGTCTGGCAATAACTAGCATTGTGAAGCCTTTGAGGCATACTTTACTCATTAATGAAATAATGAGTTTAGCTAGTTTCATTTGTTTCCTAACTATTTTTTGATGCTCTCCTGCTTATGGGAGGTAAGTGCTGATCACCAAAATCTCTCTTGGCACCAATGTTGCTCTCAGCGTAATTGTCCATTGTTGCATGGACCATCACTCATATCCTGCAATTCTCATCCTAAACCTGTGAAGTGACTGTCACTATCCTTCTTTTACCACGTGGGTCAAAGGGGTTGACTTTCCCAAGATAGCAGTCAGAATTCAAAGTAAGGCTGAAACTGCAGTTATATTGTTATGCATCTCCGACTTGGGCAAGCTTTTCTATCTTAAAAGTTATGAAGGCTTATCATGGCTTTGCTTTTATGTAATATTATAGCTTTACTATCATGACTTATGTTATTCAGAGTCCATAGTGGGGCGTTTCACTCTCCTAGAGTCTCTAGGAGTGCATGGTGTTCAAATGGCAAGGGCTGTGTATACTCAAGTGTTACATCTTATTAAAATTTCAAGAACAAAAGAAAACAAACTTATAAAACTTAAATCCACCACAGGATTCCACAGTACTCTGGCAACTGGAAGCAAACAAACTCTCAAATTATGATTTGTCAAGGACTGTGTATATTTCCCCAATTATGTTCTTTTCAGCTACATGCTGAGTATGGTGAACACAATATCTGTGAATCCTTAGGAGTTAGAGTTGTAGTTTAAAAAATAAGTGGTTTTAATAAAGTAATGTCTTTGGGAAATTTTGAAGGAAATCATATTTCACAGCATTCCCAGTAATGATGTATCAAGTACTAGTCCTTTAGTTTTATGAAAAACAAGTTTCAATAAGATATTTTTCAATTCCTGAAAGCATTTCTGAAATTATAAAAGTTCTTGTTATAAGTGAATATATTGCTTGGTAACAGATTTTCTGATTGCATCGATCTGTTTGAAAGAGCCTCAAGATCCTAACTATAGCTTCCAGCCAAGATGGTTCTGTATGGTACATTCAGTAAAATCCCCACTTGGCTCCCAACATAACAATGATGGATTTTTTTTTAAAGCATTCACTCTCGAAAACCAAGATACACATCTCCATAAACCAGAAATGGAACATAACATGCAGCCTGTTAGGCTCCTGGAAAAGAAATATGCAAAATCACCATCTTGCCTGCCTCCTCACCACCCTACCTTCAACAAAGAAGCTGAATAAAAGCATGATCACAGCCAAGGGCTGTGAGTGTGTATCTCAATGGCTAAAGGATGCAAGCAGCTGCACTACCAGGAACTAGGGCAAGCCACAGGCTGAGGGAATGAATTTGTGTCATCTTCAATATTGCTGCAGGGAAGGACCATTGAGTTACCATTATCAGGCCCATTTCTGGACATGTGGTTCCCAGGAGACTGTGTGGAGGCAACCACAAAACTACCAAAGAACAGAAGAAAAGAAAGGATGTATTTTAACCAGAGAAAAGAGCAGGATGTGAGAAACAATATACAAATCAAATGGTTAAATATGTAGATAACAATTATTACTGACTATAAAATATAGTAATAGCTCATTTTTGTGCTAAAATAAAAACTTGAACTCAATCCTGTCTCCACAATTGCTAGGTCATCATTGTTTCCAATCTATTGTTTATGCCTACATATATGTTGTACCACAAGTGTTGGATACAGGAATGATCTGAAAGGGCTTGAACCATCAAATTGTTACTTATTCATGAAATGAATGCATATAGCTATATCAGAGGACAACTGTATGACTAAGAGTACTTTAAAATAATGTTCCCATAGAACACAATGTTGATTAAAGAATAGGTAATACAAATGAAGTTTACATATACAATATTAAACGTAACTACATTCTGCAGCAACTGTTTAGAACTAAGACCAAAACATTTTTCCAGGAGAGTATTTTATCACTGACTTTGTTTAGAATTGCCAGTGGATAGTGATAGTAAAAAACAGACCAATTCTCAGTCAACTTTATCGGTTTCAAATTGTCTACAAACAATATATCCCATATTGCCTGCACCCTGGGCAACTGTTCCCACTGCTATAATTCTTTCAACTCTATCAGTGGTGATATTCTCTTTCAATTATCTTCTTTTTGGCAAATTGTTTTGCAATTCAGGGGAAAGAAGTACTCTTCTGAGGGGTTCTTTGCTGCACACACAGTATTTACTATAGTCTTGGCCTCAATATGATGCTCAATTCCCTTTACACAATCTCTAGCTGATCTTATCTATTCTGCTGGCTGTAATCACCACTCATATGTTGTGTTGTTAATCTATAAACAAAGCCTAGATTATTTTCATGAGAGCTCATATACACAAAAGCCTGATGGGCAATCTTTATTTAGATGGATCACAAGCAAGGGGTGCCATAAATGCTGGAGCTAAAGCAGGTAAAGAAACCTAACAGAACACATCATCTTGCCTGCCTCCTCACCATCCTACTCTCAACAAAGAAGCTGAAGAAAAATGTAATCACAGCCAAGGGCTATAAGTGTGTACCCCAAAGGCTATTGTGTATCGAACACAGTAGCACACAGCTGAGTGTTTACTATTAGAATTGTTATTCCTCAATTCAGAAATCTGAAAGTAAGCCAAGTCTAAGATGTAACCTCATCATCTTCAGAAGGAGTCTTCACATGACATTTAAAAAGAGCACCAGAAAAGTAAGAAGAAAGCCTGAGAATAAGTTACAGATGCCAAGGGAAGAGTGTAATTTGAGGAGAAGGTAAACAGTAATATCAAGAGATCAAGTAGATTCTCTCTGAAATGGAATTAAAGTTTGTATCATTGAAAAGGGGATTTTCAGAAAACTGGATGTGTGTGTATGAGAGGAAGAATACACATCTATTATAGATTATCTGATGCAATAATTTTGTAGGATAAATACTAAGAAATTGACACTCAGGTAAATTATGTAGCTTTCCTACATAGGTATTTAGAGGGAAAAAAAGGTGAAAAGTCACTTATGCTTCTTGAGAAAACTTTATCCAACATTTGGAATTAAAAAAAATACTTTTATTTTAGGTTTGGGGGTACATGTGAAGGTTTGTTATGTAGGTAAACAGGTGTCAAGGGGGGTTGTTGTACATATTATTTCATCACCCAGGTATTAAGCTCAGTACTCAATAGTTATGCTTTCTACTTTTCCCTCTCCTCCCACCATCCCTCCTCAAGTAGACCCCAGTGTCTGTTGTTTCCTTCCTTGTGTTCATAAGTTCTTATCATTTAGATCCCACTTATAACTGAGAACATGAGATATTTGGTTTTCTGTCCCTGCGTAAGTTTGCTAGTAATGGCCTCCAGCTTCATCCTAGTTCCTGCTAAATACATGATCTCATTCTTCTTTATGGATATATCATATTCCACGGTATATGTGTACATTTTCTTTATCCAATCTATTGTTAAAGGACATTTAAGTTGATTTCATGTCTTTGCTATTGTGAATACTACTGCAATGAACATTTATGTTCATGTGTCTTTATGGTAGAATGATTTATATTCCTCTGGGTATATACTCAGTAATGGGATTGCTGGGTCTATGGTAGTTCTGCCTTTAGCTCTGTGATCACACAGGTATAGGATAAAAATATAACATCAGGAAAAATATAGCTCATTTGATAATCAATAAAGGAGTATTAGTGCATTAATTACAACTCCTCAATATGAGATGGCAGACAACTCACTTTAAATGTCCTAGGTTAAAAAGGGGGATTCGTAGCTTGATAGTACTGAAATGTCCAGGAGTGCTTCTGGCTGCATACACAAAAACGGCTGGATTCAGGGGTGCAGCAATGTCATCAAGATGAGTTCCACACTCTCCTCCACGTACCTCTTTCCCAGCAATCACATCTCTTTGTATTTATTCAAATGAGCTGAAAGCTTATGCCCATGCACATGCCTGCACATGAATGCTTGTAACATCTTTATTCATAATTGCTCATACTCGGAAGCAATGAAGTTGTCCTTCAAAAGGTGAATGAATAAACATACTGTGGCATATTCATGCAATGGAATATTATTCAGTGATAACAAGAAATGAGCTACGAAGGCACGATGACACATAGAGAACTGCAAAAAGCATATTTCTAAGGGACATAACCCAATCTCAAAAGGCTGTATACCATATAATTGCAACTGCAAGTGGTCCCCAACTTATGATGACTTGACTTATAATTTTTTGACTTTGGAAAACAGAGTGGAGGGTCCTCAAAAAATTAGAAATAGAACAACTGGATGATTCGGCAATTCCACTACTGGGTATATATCCAAAGGAATTGAAATCAATATGTTGAAGAGTTATCTGCACTCTCATTTTTATTGAAGCACTATTCAGAGTAGCCAAGATATGAAATCAACTTAAATATCCATGGATAAATAGATAAAGAATATGTGGTTATATATACACAATGAAATATTATTTATCCTCTAAAAAGAATGAATTCCTGTCATTTTCAGCAACATGGATGAATCAGGAGGACAAACTGTTAAGTAAAATAAGCCAGACACAGAAAGACGAATACTGCATGATGTTATTTGTATGTGGAATTTGATGAAGTTGAAGTAGAGAAATAGTGGTTACTAGAGGTTGGAGAGAGGAGGGGATGGGAGATGGGAAGAGGTGTATCAACTGGTACAAAATTAATCATAGATGGGAAAAGTAAGTTCTGGTGTTCTATTGCACAGTAGGGTGACTATAGTTAACAATATTGTATTTTATATTTCAAAACAACTAAAAGAGAGGCTTTTGAATGTTCTCACTACAAAGAAATGGTAACTATTTAAGGCGATGGATGAGCTATTTACTCTGATTTAATTGTTATATAATGTATATATGTATTGAAACATCACAGTGTATACCATAAACATGTACAATTATTATGTGTCAATTATAAACACAATGTTTTAAAAAGATGGTGCAAAAGCAACATGCTTTAAGTATGCTCCTTGATTTATGATGCTGTTACATCCAGAGAAGCTCATCTGCATGAAGCCCATTGTAATTTGAGGGGCATCTGTCTGACATTCTGAAAAAGGCAAGACTACGGAGATAGTAGAAAGATCTGTTATTGTCAGGAGTTCAGGCTAAGACTGGATTGAGGGGTGGGAGGTATGGATGAATAGATGGAACACAGTGGATTTTTAGTGAAACTATTCTGTATGATATTGTAGACGTGGATTCATGTCACTATATACTTGTCAAAACCCACTGATATACCACACAAACAGTGAACCTTAATGTAAACCAGGGACTTTAGTTAACAATAATATATCAATATTGTTCATTAATTGTGATAAATAGAGCATACTAAAACAACATGTTCATAATAGGAGAAACGGTGGGTAGGTTCATTCTGTAAACCTAAAACTGCTCTAAAAATAAAACCTACCAATTAAAAAATCAAATAATTATGTTATTAATTTATTCACCTATTAATTCATTTGATAAATATTTTTTGAGTAAATACTATGTGCCAGACACTATAGCTATATTTGGGGGTTACATAAGCAAATAAGACATGGTGCCTGCCCCCAAGTAGCTTATATTGCAATGTCAGACATTGTTAACTAAGCATGTGCTCACACTGTAATCTGTTTAGTGTTATATAGGGGAGAGTATAAAGTGCTATGGGGCCACATAGAAGAAGCAGCCAATTTATTGTTGGAGAATCAGGGAAGGTTTCCTGGAGAAAATAACTTCAAGATAGCCATTTCCAAACTAAATCAATATAACTCTTTCTGCATCCATGCCCCCTAACTAACTAATATCTTTCTCTTGGATTTAGCCGAATTCAAGGTAGGGGGTATATGTGAATGCGTTTTACCTGCAACTGCATGTAATTAGGTCCAGAAAGAATTTTCACATTACATGTAACAAACACTGCTGAGTCCCAAAGCTTGCTCAAATGGAGCCTGAAAACAGGTACTTGGAGAGCAGTTGGGAATCTGGCACAAGACAGGGATCAGAGATCAGAGATCAAGGGGGGAAAAAGCAAAGCAGAGTAAATCATAACAGGAGAGTGGATAATCTGGGAAAATGTCACTGACATAAGGTTATTTCTGCCTATGGCTGATCTTTACAGAATTCCTGATGGGGATATTGTGCCAAGGGGACTGATCCATTTGAAGGGCCCTATAGCAAACAGACAGTACTATAAAATATCAAAATTAGTCATAATGATTGTTCAGTCTACCCAACATGTGTGTCATTTTTATGGCAGTAATACCTTACTGTGCAGAACCTAGTGCAAAATAAAAATGTTAAAATTATTTGTTTGAAAATTATTATCAGTTTCAAAATGGTGGTAGCAAAGAATTAAACCAAGTGCAGAGCCCTTTTAAGTGCGAAACTCTGTGCAACTATACCAGTCACACACTTATAAAGCTTGCCCTGATCCCAATCCCTCCTTACACAGTCAGTCATCTTGCAAATGCTTGAACTCGGCTAATGAACCGTGAAAATTTGGTGTCTCTGGGACTTTGACAAAACCAAAAGGGTATCAAAATTCATTTAATCCAGATTGAAAATGTTTAACCCTAGCATTCTCCTCATTAAGGGGGAGCATGATCAGTGGGACCAGCTGGTCCTGACATTTTTATCACCTGAATTCTGAAGCTACATCTAATTTTGCCAAATAGATATATTCAAAGGGGCCAAATTTCTCCTCTAGCTTGGGAATAAATAACAATAGGCAGTGCCTGGCATATAATAGACACTCAAGACTTTGTTGAATGAATGAATGGAATCATCATATCTTACATCTCTGTACCTTTCAGTCCTGTATTTCCACTGCAAGGTTTACTTCTTAAGAAAACTGGTCAAAATGCATACAAGTGATTGCATATGAAGTTACTTATCACAACACTTTTATAATTATACACATTTTGATATGACCTAAAATTTCTCTAGTTTTTTGACATGGGCAAACAATTTCTGCATTATATTAACTGAAAACAAAGATACAAAACTCAATGTAAGACTAAAGTACAAAAGTCAAATACAAGAATGTAGAGGAAAAAAAAGTGCCAAAATGACAGTACTGTTTTTTCCTGAATGACGGATTAGAGGTACTTTTTCCCCAGAAAGTTTATGTGTTGTTACATATGGTAGGATTTTTAAAAAAATATACGTATGCGAGCATTACTCTTTATTTTGTTTTTCTTTTTTTCTTTTTCAACATCCAGAAGTCCTCACTCTTTTTTATTTTGGTTCTTTAACCAGTTATCTGTATTTCACATCCCATTTCAATGAATCCTACTGATTTCTATCCTGTCCTCAACCACCTATTTCCTGTAACATTAATTACCTTTAGTGTCCCTCTTTCAAGATCACTTTTAGATCCTCCCATATAACTCCTTATGCTGAAAGAGTTTTATTTTTTAATACTCAATTTTTTTTATTGTTATACTTTAAGTTCTAGGGTACATGTGCACAACGTGCAGGTTTGTTACATATGTATACATGTACCATGTTGGTGTGCTGCACCCATTAACTGGTCATTTGCATTAGATATTTCTCCTAATGCTATCCCTCCCCACTACCCCCACCCCACAACAGGCCCTGGTGTGTGATGTTCCCCACCCTGTGTCCAAGTGTTCTCATTGTTCAGTTCCCACCTATGAGTGAGAACATGTGGTGTTTGGTTTTCTGTCCTTGTGATAGTTTGCTTAGAATGATGGTTTCCAGCTTCATCCATGTCCCTACAAAGGACATGAACTCATCCTTTTTTATGGCCGCATAGTGTTTGTTTTTCTTTTCCCCACAATTCAAGCAGGTGGTTCAATCCTTTGTAATTCCTTGCCTCAAGCACTTTTCGTAGGATCCAGTACCAAAGCAGCTTATAGTTATAGACATGTTCTATTGTTTATAGAAGCTTAAACCCACTGAAGAGTCATGAGTAGGTTTACATAAATGGAGTCATAAAAAAAGCGAAAGAAATATGCCTTTGAAAGTAGAGAAAGGGAGGGGAGAGATCTCTTCAGTCTGGGAAAGACAGACCTATGAGTCCCAAGGTAGGAGGGACCTGAACACCTCTTATAAAGGAGTTGTGTGAAGGTGGCAAGACCCCACATGTAGAACAACGTCTATTACCATAATAGGTCAGAGGAGAGGTGAGAAGCTAATCTTCCATAACCTTTTCTTGGCAGCTCTTTAAATCCTGGTATTATCCTGGGAGTAGGAACTGGATCCATAAATGATGGGATTTTCTGCCAACACAGAGGAAAAATAACTTGGAGAGAAAATTATGTTGACTGAAGGGAAAGAATGATATTTTGATTCATTCTAATTGTATATATTTTCTAAAATTTCTACAAAAATTATGCATTGATTTGTCATCAGATATAAGCAAGCAACAATAACAAAACCACATAAAATATTTTCACACTTATCTTACATTTTGAACTAGGTTGGGCCCCTGATTGAACAACCAAGATCAAGATATGCATTTTGCAGAAATAAAAGTTGAAAAACTCAAAATATTTTCACATCCATGATTGTGTGTGATTGTCACAACGGTCTTATGAAATTGACAGAGCTGCTTTTACTGTCCCTATTTTTCAGAAAAGAAAACTGAAACTCAAAAAACGGAAGTACCTTGTCCATGGCTACAAAAATAAATTGTGACAGTTAGGATTCAAACCAGGATACGATAGGTTAAGGGTCAACATTGTATCATGGTGAGAAGAGCATCAGTTGTGGAGTCGGACAGACTTAGGAGCATATCTTGGTTCCACCATTCCCAGATATGTGACCTTGTTTCCAATCTGTAGAATGGGGATAACAGCTCCCTTACAGAATAAAAATGTGAAAGTAAAACACCGCCATGTTACTAATACACCCAGTACATACTAAATATTCAGATAATTACCAATACCTCTTCCATTTCCCAGGTGTTCCAATTCAATATTCTGACCTGGTTAGATTTCAGCATTTCTTAAAGTATGACCTACAGGCCATCAACTGGAGAACTTGATAAACTAATCATTCTCTTAGTTTAGTCCTACTGAATCAGAACTTCTAGGGTTGAGGCCCAAGACTCTGGATTTCATTATGCTTTTTAAATTATTCATATACACAATAATGCTTGAGAATCACTGTGATTCTCCATACCATCTAATGATAAAGAATACAGCTGGTTTTTACAACTTATCTCACTGAGAAATAACTTCTGTTAAATTCATCTCCTGTGTCTATCTTTCCTGTTATATAGGGGCATTCATATACTAGGCTTAACTTGGTAAACACTCATTTGTGTTAATTAAATATTCAGAAAATATTTTAACAGATGAAATCCCTAATCAAACATTGAAATTCAAGTCTATTATGCCAGCACAAGGAAGAATTCTCCTTCACTGATCTCTCTGCTAAGGTTGACAAGAGACTGAAATGTGACATGTGTATTTCATTTAGCACCCAAACTTCAAAGCTCACTTTCTTGTTTCACAAGGAGACCTGTCTGGTTGTTAGCTTCATCCAGGCAAGTGCGGTGGCCTGAACATTTGTGTCCTCCTACATTTTATCTGTTGAAATCTTAACTCCCTAATGCGATGCTTTTAGAAGATCCTTTGGGTAGTGATTAGATCATGAGGGCAGAGCCTTCATGAATTGAATTACTGCCATTTAAAAGAGACCGAGGAAACTTATTTGCCTCCATCTATCATATGAGGACCCAGTAAGAAGGTACCATCAGTAAAACAGAAAACATACCATCACCAGATACAGAATCTGCCAATGCCTTGATCTTGAACTTAGACTCCAGAACTGTGAGAAATAGACTTTTGTTGTTCGTAAGCTACCAATTTGTGATAGCCGCCCAAAAGGACTGAGACAGCAAATAACATAATTTGAGTTTTTAGGTTCAATGTAAGGTGAAATCAACACCAAGGATAGCACTCAGAAAGCTGTCAACGTTTTAAGTGAGCCCTCAGAACAAGAAAAGTAGTGGCCCTACATATTTATCCAGAGTTAATTATTTTGTAGGAACTCTTAATGACGTGACATTTGTCTCTCTAAAAAAAGTACTTCTTTTTTTTTTTTTTTTCTCTTTCACAAAGGCTCTCTATTCTTATCAATGGCCATATAATGCTGATATCTTTTGGGTCAAAATGGAAAGATTTCATGCTGTACTTTGAAATACAGTGTTATATAGCACAATAAGTCTATCATAGGAAATCTTAAGTTTAATGTACAAAGCATATAAAAAAACCCACAAAATTTGAAATTTTCTTAACCAGAGATGAATCCAGTATTTTGGGTGCAAGCCTTGTTTAATGTACACCTGCTTAAAATGTTTCATACATAAACACAGATGGATATCTCTATGTATATACGCATATATGTATATGTGTGTGTGTTTCCATGGAAAAAAAAGTACTTCTTAAATTTTAATGTGCAAAGGACTGACCTAGAGATCTAGTTAAAATGCAGATTCTGATTCAGAAGGGGTAGGGTGGGTCTCAGAATTCTGTACAAGCTCCTAAGTGATATAAATGCTGGTATCACATGGACCACATTTTGAGTAGCAGGGAATTACAGCGCCCTAATGACCCTACTTCTTAATTTTTCCGATTTTTCTTCAGTGTACTTTTAGTAATTATTTTTTATTGACAAATAATCATTGTGTATATTTATCAGGTACAATGTGATGTTTTGATCTATGTATACATTGAAAAAAGATCTAATAAATCTAACTAACATATCCATCACCTCACCAACTTGTTATTTTTGTGTGTGGTGAGAATGTTAAACTTTGATTAGCAACTTTGCAATATACAATATATTTAAGTTGAGCTCCTAAACCATGTTACTTCTTGGTTATTTTGCATCTAATTCTTTTATCCTCAAATGAGAATTGTTCATATACATGATGCTAAAATTACCTTGTAGTAACCTCAAAGATAAAAACCGTGTACTCTTTGTTCAAATAAATGTTGATGGCACTCTTATTGTGTACTGAGCACTGTAATAGGTGTGTTTACTTAAATTTTCTCATGTGATTAATGTAACTTATTTTAAGCAAGAACTATTATCTCCATTTCACACCTATAAAAACTGAGGCTCAGGGAGAATAAATAATTTATTCAAGGTTACATAGTTATTAAATGGAACATAAAGGATTAAAAAAAGACTTCAAATCCAGTTTGCTTTCAATCATAAAAACACATAATTATCATTGTATATATTCAGTGACTCTCATCTTCTTCAGCAAGAGGCATAGAGTAGGAAAAGAAGTGTACATTTGATAATTTTGCTGAATAGATATTGAATAAAGCAACTAGCATTTTGTTATTTAGTTGAATACTGTACTAAACTGAAAATCTGTTTGTGGTGAAGGTGGTGAAATTTAAACTAAACATGTTTTCTTGGGATGTTTATTTTTCCCCAGGCTTGTCTTGTGGAATATGCTTTTCTAAACTTTTATTTTAGGTTCAGGGGTATATGCGCAGGTTTGTTATACAGGTGAACTGCATGTCATGGAGATCTGGTACAGAAATTATTACCCAGGTAATAAGCACAGTATTTGACAGGCATTTTTTCTGATCCTCTCCGTCCTCCCACCCTTTACCATTAAGTAGGGCCCAGTGTCTGTCTTTTCCCTCTTAGCATCCATGATTTCTCATTGTTTAGCTCCCACTTATAAGTGAGAACATGCGGTATTTGGTTTTCTGTCTCTGCATTAGTTTGCTTAGGATAATGGCCTCCAGCTCCATCCACGTCCCCGTAAAGGACATGATCTCATTCTTGCTTATTGCTGCATAGTATTCCATGGTATATATGTATCACTTTTTTTTATCCAGTCCACTGTTGATTTGTACTTAGGTTGATTCCACATCTTTGTTATTGTGAATAGTGTTGTGATGAGCATATGAGTGCATGTGTCTTTTTACTAGAATGATCTATTTTCTTTTGGATATATATCCAGTAACGGGATTGCTGGGTTGAATTGTAGTACTGTTTTAAGTTCTTTGAGAAATCTCTAAACTGCTTTCCACAGTGGCTTAACTAATTTACATTCCCATCAACAGTGTATATGCCTTCCCATTTGGCCACAGCCTCACCAGCACCTGTTTGAACAGGTTTACATTAATTACTGTATTCATTCAAATAGCAATGTATTTGCAAACCTACGTAGACAACAGAATTGGGGTTACAACTATCCGCCTGCAAATAATGCAGAGTTTCTACCCTAAAGAAGAGCATAATTTTGTATAAAAAGAGGGAGAATGAAGTGTAAGAAGACTATTGTAATAGAAGTATGAGTGATGGGGATGTTCAGAAAGTATTAAAGAGCACAGAGAAGGAAGGCTCTAAGTGGGGAGAATTTAGAAAAGACTGTGAAGGCATTAACTTGTGGGTTACATCTCAAAGGATGGCGAGAGGAGTACAAAAGACAAGGGGAATGGCATTATGTATTACTGTGCACCAAATGGTCTGAAAAGCATCAGAATGCAGAAACACATGAATGAGCATAGTCTATTCTGGACTAGATGCATTTCAGGATTATTGGTCCATGAAGTGCCATGAGGCAATGAGCGATGAGAAATAAGGCTGGAAATAAAAGTAGAAGCCACATATGTAAGGCTGTGCATGTCCTTCTTAGGAACTTATAATTTATCTAGTAGGATATTATTTCTCAAAGTGTGTTCCTCAGACACCTATGGGTACTCATGACACTTTCAGGGAGTCTGCAAAGGCAGAACTATTTTCCAATTAATACACATACACTATTTGTCTTTTTCACTCTGCTGACACTTTCACTGGTGATTCAACAGCAATGATGGGTAAAACTCTTGCCATATTCATAAAAATCAAGACTAGCACCAGGGCCAGGCATGTTGGCTCACGCCTGTAATCCCAACACTTTGGGAGGCTGAAGCGGGCACATCCCTTGAGGCCAGGAGTTCGAAACCAGCTTGGTCAACATGGTGAAACCCCATCTCTACTAAATATATAAAAATTAGCAGGGCATGGTGGTGCATGCCTGTAATCTCAGCTACTTGGGAGGCTGAGGCAGGAGAACTGTTTGAACCTGGGAGGTGGAGGTTGCAGTGAGCCGAGATCAGACCACTGCACTCCAGCCTGGGCGACAAAGCAAGACACCATCTCAAAACAACAACAACAACAACAACAAAAACCAAAACAAACAAAAAAAAACCACTAGCACCAAAGTGCAAATGTGTACTGTAGAACATGCTAGTAATCCTGTATTCTTCACTGTTAGGTACTCACAGTTAAAAAAAAAAAGTTTCACATGGGAATGCTCTTAATAAAGCAGTGAAAACTATTCATTCTATTAAATTTCAACCTTGAGCACATGTGTTTTTAACATTCTGTGTGATGAACTAGAAAGCATACATTGATCACTTCTGCTGCAGACGGAAGTATGATGGTTGACTCTAGGAAAAGCACTGGTATGATTTTTAGAATTGTGAGCTGAACTAGATGCATTTTTCATGAAACACTGTTTTTGCTTTAAAGAATGACTGACAAGCAAACTGGCTATTCAGACTGGGCGTTTGGTAGATATTTTCTCAAAAATAAATGAAGTGAGCCTATCACTTCAATGACTACAAATGACAGTGTTTGTTGTCAATGATAAAATGTAAGCTTTCAGTGAAAATTAAAATTTTGGAAAACTTCTATCTACTATAGTGAGCTTGACGGCTTCTTAATACTTAAATATTTTCTGCTGAGATTGGTGATGATATTAAAATATGTGAATGTTTGATGTTTATAATGAAATGTGTCAACATTTGAAAGACCTATATATCTTAGTGAGCCAATATTTTCAAAATGTCCAGTGGTTGATGTGACCAAATTATGCATGGGTAATATCCATTCAAAGTATAAGACAGGCCAAGGGACTTTAATGTAACAAAGTACAAAAAGTTCATTAATATGACATCAAATACCACATTATTGCCAGTCCTTAAGAAATGACTTCTTGTGTAGTTTTACCATAGTATCCAAGAATAATAACCAAAATGATATGAAGAGGCTATTTTCCAACTACGTATATGTGGGAGGCTAATTTTTTATGTAATTCAACCCAAATGATATATTGCAAGAAACTGAATGCAGAATTAGATATGAGAAACCAGTTTTCCTCTATGAAGCCAGATATTAAATAAATTAGTTAGAAAAATATAAAACAATCTCACTTTTCTTCATTTTTTGTTTTGAAAAACATAGTTATTTTTAGTAAAGTATTTATTTTAACTGTCAGTGGGTTTATTATTGTTACTTTTCTTTTAATTTATAATATGGTTTTTGTCCTTAATACTTATTAGGAGGGTCATAAAACAAATTTTAAAAAGGTCATAAAACCAAAACATTTTAAAACTGCTTCTGTAGGTGATAGAAAGCTACTGAAAGCTTCAATGTAAGGGGGGTCAAATTTAATGTAAAGAGGCCAAATTTGATTTTTAGACACTTCACTCTGACTGCTCTTCAAGACTGCGTGCAAGGTATCTTACTGTTAATTTCTAATTTTTGGAAGAATACCATTTTATATAATATAAACATTAAACATATTCAACCCACAGCAAGATTTGCAGTGGATGGGTCATTCCATTTTTCCAATAAGAAACAATGTGATTTTGAACTAGAAAGGTGAAGTAACTTGCCCTTGATTACTCAAAATATCCATGCCAGGATTTGAACTCAAATATGTCTGACAGCAAAATCTGTATTTTTTCCCATTACACTGTACTGTTTTTTCATTCTTTATTACAAAACATAAGTATTTCCTTCACTTTGACTAAGTATTAGAGAAGTCATTCTTTTAATAACAAGAACTTCAAAAAGTTATTTCTTATTTTCTTGCTTTACCTTGCATTCTTCATGTGACAGAAGCCAGAGGAATAGTTATCTCCAGGCAAGCACACAATCAATCACTGGACAAAAAAAATTACTTGAAACAGTAACATTTTTCCAGAGCAAGGCCACTATAAGAAAAATAAGGTAACACTGCACCCATGTGCTCCCCCAACAGACACATACATGGACAGGTATAATGCATACATAGTTACAAAGAGGTAATTGTGTTAGTTTTCTGTTGCTTCGATAGCAATTCACCAAAAACTTGGTGGTTTAAAGCAAGAAAGATATATTATCTTATAGTTATGGGCATCAGAAGCACAACAGAGGTCTCACTGTTCTAATATTAGGCATTGGTGGAGTGTGTTCTTTCTGGAGATTCTAGATCATCCATTTTCTTGCCTTTCCTAGCTCCTAGAAGTTGCCAGCATTCCTTGGCTCATGGTCCCTTCCCATCTTCAGAGCCAGAAATTATACCACTCTGACCTCTACTTTCATCATCACATCTCCTCCTCAGACTCTGACTCTCCTGTCTCCCTTTTTCACATATAAAAACTCTTGTGATTACATTAGCAATCAACTGATTAGCAGCCTCAATTCTATGTACAATTTTAATTCTTCCTTGCCATGTAACAATGTATTCCAGGTTTCAGAAATTACAAAGTTAGACATCTTTTGGTAAAATATTTTGTCCACCACAGTACATTTTTTGCACTGTCCATACCCCCATTTAAGAATATAGAAAAGCAGACTATTGGCCTAATTTCACTTGACATCACCTCCTCCAAACACACACACACACCAAACACACACACACACACACCACACACACACACACATAAACTTCTAAGTAGTTTTGGTTTGGGCATCTTTAGTTTCCTTTACCATACAAATGTCACTCCAAATTATGTTGCACATCTTTTCTTGTCTTTCTTTCTGACCTAGTACTATCTAGAAATACAGACTTGGATGATAAGAAGTTGATTGTCCTAAATTCTGCTGAGGATGTTATTACTAATTCATTCTTGAACAGACTGAATGAGATGAGTGTCTTTCAGTTTGCAATCGAAGAGAATAAATTTCATGTCAGCAAAATCCATAAAAATTCTTAGGGTGTTTTCCTCAATTTGGTACGTTGTCTTTTTACTTGATCAGTACTTTTTTCAAACTAGACATATTAGCTGGAGAGGAGTTAGGCAAGAAGATGACCCTGACGCTATGATATTATCTGAAGAAAGGACTGATTCTTTTTCAACAAATCTAAAATATGGCAATAAACTTGTGTTACTGACTCCATAGCCACTCATTTATCCATATCCAATCCACTCATATTCCTTCCAAATGGCACTAGTATTTTTTTGGTTCTACTTTTTGTTGTATTTTTTAAATTTTTTATTTAAAGCACTCTAACATTTAAAATGTCTACACAAATAGTATATCAAATAGATATAATTTGACTTCTCCAAACATCGATCTGCTTTTTGGAGTAATGGACGTCTAAGTTGTTTCCAGTGTGTCCCTAATTGTGTCCCTAATTACACACACTTTCTGCAATCAGCACTTTAGAATCAGGGTTTCCAGTTTCAGCCCTATTGATAATTATTTTATGTGGGGGGTTTCCTATAGGTGTAAGATGTTTGGCAACATTCCTGGCCTCTATCCACCAGATGCCCGTAGCACCCTCACAGTTGTAACAAACAAAAACATCTCCAGATATTGCCAAATATATCCTGGGGTCAAAGTTGCCTTTGACTATCATTGCCTTAGAATATATTTGTTCCTTTAGTGGCATTATTTCTTTGTGACAGATTTCCAGGATCAGAATTTATGGGTCAAATAAAAATCTTTGCACAGTTCTTGATATATTAGCAGATTACTTTCCCAAAGGGTGTATCCTCTTTCCCTGTCCACCAGTAAAATCGGAGTGACCCAATTCTGCATTAACTGCAGGAGTCTCAGTTAATATCACTTTATTTTTGTTAATTTGCTGATGCAAACTCTTACTTTACTATTATTATGTTTTATTTTAGTTTTCTTTCCTTGAATACTTAAGAATAAAATGCTGTTTATGTATGTTTACCATTTGTATTTTTTATTTTGTGAAATGTCATTTAAGTTCCGTAGTCTCTTCATGTTATAGAGTTTCTGAGAGTAACAAAAGAGTAAAAAAATATAGCAAAAAGGCGCTTTACAGAATTGAGGTAGTCTTTTGTAAGTGAGGGCTAATTCATAATTTTTTTAAAAAAGTTTATGGTCTGCATTTATTCAAGACTGTGGTATTATTTAGGAAAAATAAAGCAATATCTGAAATGACTAGTAAATCTTATTTTATGATTTCTCAGTCACCAATGGGCTTCATTTTGGGGGAAGGTGGGCTAAATTTTCAGAATTTGCTATCTAATGTGCATTATAGTAGCTGGTTGATAATTCTGCAACTTTAAATAGATGTCCTTGTTGATTCAGACTCTTTTGAGGTTCTGAAGTTTGTTTAGTCATTCTTTGACCTTGTAAGGTATTCAGTTGGAATTTTATTATACTCTAAGTTTTAGGGCACATGTGCACAATGTGCAGGTTTGTTACATATGTATACATGTGCCATGTTGGTGTGCTGCACCCATTAACTCGTCATTTAGCATTAGGTATATCTCCTAACGCTATCCCTCCCCCCTCCCCCCACCCCACAACAGGCCCCAGTGTGTGATGTTTCCCTTCCTGTGTCCATGGGTTCTCACTGTTCAATTCAATACTGCCTTCTTGAGAAGACATTTGTTCTTCATATATATAATAATCAGAAATGTTTTTAAAACAAATTATGTACTACCTTGCCCACTTATTTTTAAAAATACCTCTCTTCTCCACTCTTGCCATCTCACATCACTACTAGTTTATTTCTCCTTCCACTTCCTAGAACAATGCAAATGCTATTGACCAATTATTTTCTGTCTACTAGACCTGGCCAGGAAAGACTGAATTGTTCAATATATAGAGGGTTGAAGTTAGGGATAGAGAGGGGCCCTGGATTTATTTTTCTCTGAGCCTCAATTTTTTCCAATATACTTTGAGGGATGCTGAATCGAGATCTCAGGTTCCATAATAGACTCAGTGAGGTCAGTGGCATGGCAAAGCCCTTGGATATTCTCACTGCTCTGGTCTGTTACTGTCATAGATCTAGAAAGTTCCTGTGGAGAAGCCACATCAAACTTGAGCAACAATACAAATGCCAAGGTTCTTTATGAGCAAAAACTGGAATTACTCAGAAACTCATTCTCAAACTATATAGTCAAATAAAAATCTTTGTATAGTTCTTTCCCAAAGGGTGTATCCTCTTTCCCTGCCCCCGATAAAATATATATCTACCATGTCAGAAAGCATTTATAAGTTTATATGAAATGCAAATTTTATGTTCAGCAACCATCAGAATACTTTGTAGAATGTTACATAACCCATCTATTTCATAAATTTTCTTTATATTAACTTTTTTCATTAGCCAAGACTTTTGATGCTGTATTTTACCAAATTTTGTGGTCTTTTAGTTAAAATTCAATACTGATTTAACTTGAATATGAAATGTTTCTTTAACACAACTCCAAATTACAGCTAAGTGAACTTTTAAACTACAGTATTACATTTTTAGAAGGAAAAAACAATGTAATAACTAGACAATCTTGTTGAACCTTCTGTCATAATGATATTTCTGCCCTGACTTGATTACTTGACTTCATTTTGCCAAGTTTATTGCCCGAAAAGAATACCAAAAAAAAAAAAAAAAACCCACAAATCGCTACCTGCAACAAATGTTATAGATTTAATATCTCCACGAAGGCAGCTTCAACACTGGTTCTTGGGTTGTTACTCTAAGGAAAAGCATCCATTCACTTTTTCTTGTCTTTTATTTTTCTAAAACTGAGTCAAGCAGTTGAATCAGACAATCTGTAGTCTCTTGCTAACAAAAAAAAACATAAGAAGCTGATACCCAGGACCAATGACCCATACGCCTATTAACAACCTATGGGATGCTCTTGGCTATGTCTTACACTACACTAGTGCACAGCACAGAAGAAAGTAATTACAGGGTGCAGGTATTTATGCAAGTGAAAATGTGTATGGGAGGCAAAGGGTCATAATACCCAGAGAAATCTCTGACAATGGGTGATGTTGGGAAAAAGGGAAAAGACTCTTTTCCTAGGATGGTTTGAATGCTGGTCTGGAGATGGAGAGAAGCTTGAGGTCATTTAAAAGCTTTCAGAATGGTTATGTAGCACCAGGTTTTGACAGAAATGAGCAGCGTTTCTCTTTGTCTCCTAGATGCTGGAAACATTTGGTAAAGGAGTAAGAGATCTTTGATTCCAGAAGACTTCCATTGGAGGAATTGCTGGGCAACCTAAAATGCTAAAATCTCAGTTTCTTCTCTGTTAAACAAAGATCAACTTTGTTGATTGGGAATTTCCACATTCTTACTTCTTATTTCCTTTAAACTCCACGTCAATGTTTACACATAGAGAAGCCTCTGTATTAAAAAGGATATCATCTTCATTTTAAGCATCATTTGACTCTGGGGATGTTCGTTGTTCCTCTATCTTAAAAACCACTTTTTACAGTATTTATACTATCCTGACAATGCAATAGTGACCCTCATCGGTGGGTTCTTCGGGTTAGCTCATTTTAGGCATTCTGCTTTTTCAAGCTAAACTGCTTGTGGGATTCCATCTGTTTAGTAACATTCAGTATATAATTAAACTAGAAAAAAAAGACAAGCTGGGGGAATCCCTGGGCAAAGTTTAACTGAATGCCCTTTTCCCATTCCATCTCTTTAAAGGAGTTCAGGAAATTAGATGAGAAACTCTGATCCCGTTGATTTCTTTAAAGGTTGGAGAGTTTTACTTCTTACTAGAGTCTCCGGTTGTAATAAGGCAGGTCCTTAAGATAGAGTGATATCTCCAAGAGTAAGTCCATCATCACTCATCTGAGTAACACTTAGCCAGATAGATCATAAGCTTTGAAGCAAAGATCTGGATTTATGTCTTGCATCTGCTGTTTACTTGCCATGTGATATCGAACCTTACAACTCCGAATATCAGTTCCATATGCAAGATGGAAATAATGCCCTATAATAACCTTCTAGAAGCCTTGTGAGAATCAACTCAGGATTAAAAAAAAATGTAAAGCAACAGCAAAATGTTTGGCGTGTAAGAGGCCAATTAATAGTAGTTGAATATATAAATGCAATAATGACTCTGGAAAGTAGCTATTGTAATTCTCACTTTACAGATGAATAAACAAGTTCAGAGACATTAAGTTACTTGTCCAAGGCCACACAGCGCTCAGGCCTTTAACCAAAGTGTTATACCCTTGACCTCTCTTTTCTCCTCAATCCTGTCCCCTCCCCGAATCTAATCCATTAGCAAATCTGCCCTAAAATTTGTTCTAAAATCCTGACATTTGTCATCATCTCTGCTACAATCATCCTATTCCAAGTCTCACACATTATGTCTCATCTGTTTATTTCAACAACCTCTTTTAACTCTTGGTTTTAACTCTTACCTTCTCTGGTATCTGTTCCCAATACAGCAGATGGGATGATCTTTTTAAACCATAAATCAGACCATGCCAGTTTCCTGCTTAACACTAGACAATGGCTCCCATCTGCACTTAGAATCAAATCCAAACTCCTTAGCAGAACCTTCAGGACTCTATATTATCAGATCTTTGTCTGTGCCTCTAATTTGGTCTCTTACTACTCTTTCACCTTGTTCACTGTTTCAATTTCACCAGACTAATTGCTGCTTCTTATGCAACCAAAATGCTTTCCTGCCTCAGAGCTTTTACCATTCCTCTGTTTGGAAGGCACTTGTACCAGAACTTCCCAAGGTTTACCCTCATCATTCAGGTCTCTGATCAAATGTTACCTCTCAGAGGCCTTCTCAGACCACCTTATCTGAAACAACGTCATGACCACACTCAGTCCTTGACTCCTCATCCTGCCTTATTTTCTCTCTAGCTCTATCTAAAATTACTGTATTTACTCCATTTTTTACTTGGTTATATTCTGCCTCACCTTACTCCCAAAAGATATGCCTCTTTCATGTAAAAAAGACAAAACAAAACCAAAAACAGAAACAAAAAAAAAAGTCATTTAAGTGGTAGGGTGAATTAGCAAAATATATTTTGTTTTTTTAAGATCCCAGTCTAATCATATGAGTCCTTAAAAGGTGACAACTTTTCCTGGCTGCAGTCAGACATATGTGAAAACAGAAGAAGGGTCAGAGAGATGTGATATTGCTGGCTTTGAAGATGGAAGAAGGGGAGCCACAAAGCAAGGAATGCTGGGAGCCTCTAGAAACTAGAAAAGGCAAGGAAACAGATTTTCCCCTAGATACTCCAGAAATAAACATAGCCCTGCCTATGCTGCGATACCATCCCAGTGAGATTTGTATCAGACTTCTGACCTACAGAACTATAAAATAATAAATTTGTGCTCCTTTAAATTGCTAAAAAAAAAAAAAAAAAAGATTAATTAGCAAAACCATTTGATCCCAGACAACTGATGAGTTTCCCACTGTAGAAACAATATAAAGGCAGGCATTTTTACAAGCATTCAAACCCTCAGGACACCACTTAGCAAAGAGAAAAATCATCCAACCTTCTGCTCACTCAGGAATCAGGGGTAGGAATAGCATGGTTGATTTCCTCTCATTTTAGCGATTAGTTGTAAACCTTTCTCCACCAAGTCTTTTGTCAAAGCTACTAATAAGAAGCCAAATTGACTAATTTGATCTTTACCTTTTCTCTCCAGCCCTGCGCAGTGCATATTGAAGGTGCTAATGAACAGCCAACTGGCTCAATGCACAATCACAGGAGGCCAAAGGAGAAGCACGGCAGAGCAGAGATTCCTGAACATGTTGGCTACTGTTGCTTGTATTTCTTACAAAATTTCTTGTCTAAAAACACAAAGATGTAAGGTTTGGTTTACTTATCCTTGAATATCTGCTGATACAGGGAGATGACCAGCCTAATAGGAATTAGCAAGAAATGGAGAAGTGGCTCAGAACCAGTCTAACCACCTAAATGACAAAGGAAATCAAACTGTTCAATATTAACATCAACAGGCTTCACACCTAAGTAAGCCAGGGCTTCACCAGTACTTTAGTAAGGGAGGGGTGTTGTTTATATCAGTCTCATACTGTTGTAAGGTCTGTGTGTTATTGTCATTACTGTATACATATAAACTGCTTAGTAAATAATATAATGTATTTCATAATTATTTGTTTACTTAACTAATTCTGAAGATTAATTTATCCAATGGCTGAAATCACTCCCTAGAGTGGGTATATAACACTGGCAAAATACACTCTCACAATTAAAGCCATACCTGAAGTTCACAGTAGCTGGAGAGAGCTGGGTTTATCCTATGAACCTGGGATTGGAGCTCTTCTATCAGCCAAAATATTTTTTTTTCTTTTATTGTAATTATTATTATTATTATTATTATTATACTTTAGGTTTTATGGTACATGTGCCCAATGTGCAGTAAGTTACATATGTATACATGTGCCATGCTGGTGCACTGCACCCACCAACTCGTCATCTAGCATTAGGTATATCTCCCAATGTTATCCCTCCCCCCTCCCCCCAACCCACAACAGTCCCTGAAGTGTGATGTTCCCCTTCCTGTGTCCATGTGTTCTCATTGTTCAATTCCCACCTATGAGTGAGAATATGCGGTGTTTGGTTTTTTGTTCTTGCGATAGTTTACTGAGAATGATGATTTCCAATTTCATCCATGTCCCTACAAAGGACATGAACTCATCATTTCTTATGGCTGCATAGTATTCCATGGTGTATATGCGCCACATTTTCTTAATCCAGTCTATCATTGTTGGACATTTGGGTTGGTTCCAAGTCTTTGCTATTGTGAATAATGCCGCAATAAACATACGTGTGCATGTGTCTTTATAGCAGCATGATTTATAGTCCTTTGGGTATATACCCAGTAATGGGATGGCTGGGTCGAATGGAATTTCTAGTTCTAGATCCCTGAGGAATCGCCACACTGACTTCCACAAGGGTTGAACTAGTTTACAGTCCCACCAACAGTGTAAAAGTGTTCCTATTTCTCCACATCCTCTCCAGCACCTGTTGTTTCCTGACTTTTTAATGATCGCCATTCTAACTGGTGTGAGATGGTATCTCATTGTGGTTTTGATTTGCATTTCTCTGATGGCCAGTGATGGTGAGCATTTTTTCATGTGTCTTTTGGCTGCATAAATGTCTTCTTTTGAGAAGTGTCTGTTCATGTCCTTCGCCCACTTTTTGATGGGGTTGTTTGTTTTTTTCTTGTAAATTTGTTGGAGTTCATTGTAGATTCTGGATATTAGCCCTTTGTCAGATGAGTAGGTTGCGAAAATTTTCTCATTCACAATTGCTTCAAAGAGAATAAAATACCTAGGAATCCAACTTACAAGGGATGTGAAAGACCTCTTCAAGGAGAACTACAAACCACTGCTCAAGGAAATAAAAGAGGATACAAACAAATGGAAGAACATTCCAGCCAAAATATTTTGCGATACTGTTTGGCATAGACACAAACATGCTGGAAGACTGTCAAAGGGAAATTTCTCACCAATAAGAGTATTCTTTCATATACATAGGAAAAAATGACATGGCTTGTTTGTTTATAAATCTCATACTGCTGGCCACCACGTGACCAGTAGTTCTGAAAAGTGAAATGTTGGTGAGCACGCAA
Organism: Pongo pygmaeus; assembly: GCF_028885625.2. Classification (NCBI taxonomy): domain Eukaryota; kingdom Metazoa; phylum Chordata; class Mammalia; order Primates; family Hominidae; genus Pongo; species Pongo pygmaeus. Next base: position 146,739,745 of record NC_072396.2, on the reverse strand, counting down.
TTCATCTGGAGCTCTGAGTTTTCCCATTTGGTGGCATACAGTGAGCAAAAAAACTGATAGTAGGTCAGACTCTGTGCTGTGTTGACAAGACATCCTCAGCGCCCCAGATTTCACTCCCAGTGTGAGATTTACACTGCTCAGCAGCCACTGCAATGCACCTCTTTTTGCATTTCTATTTAAACAAGTGTTTGGATAAATGCTCTGATGTCACCGCTCAAAATAAAGATTGCTGCAAGACCCAACTGCAAGGAGTTGTTTAACATTCTGTGCACATACCCCTGCAAAGTCAGCACATTCTCAAAGTGATTTCATAGCTCAAACCTTCATTGTAAGAGAACAGTTAGGTCCCCCACATAAATTGGCTGTCTCTGGAGCATTTCCTCTTGGTCCCTAATTTGTCATGTTACAGAATTAGAGCGCTGTGTCTTTACTTGCCAGGCCAGTATGCTCATCTGTTCCAAGGATGTCTATCTTGCTAGTAATCAGTGCTTTTGTCCTATGAGAGTATATTCTTATTGTCCATCAGTGAAGTCATGGTTCTTTAACTGAGGATAAAAATTACCTTTTTATTCATCTACACTTAATTACACACTACAACACATAGTCACAACAATTGCTATTCTTTTAGGGCCTCTACTTTATGCTAGGAGCCAGAGTTGTGTACGTAATTCACGGGGTTCAATATGAAATGAAAATACGGGACCTGTTCAAAATTATTAAGAATTTCAAGATAATGACAGTAGAGTATTAAATCAAATGCTGAACCCTTCTAAATGCAGGGTCCTGTGTGATTACTCAGATAATGTGCCCATTAACCATTCCTAACTTCTCCCAGACTCCCACTACCCTTCCCAGATTCTGGTAATGATTCTTCTACTATCTATGTTCATGGGTTTAATTGTTCTGATTTTAAGATCCCACAAATAAGACTTACTGTTTGATAGCACAATAGGGTTACTGTTACTATAGTCAATAACAGCTTAATTGTATATTTTTAAATAATTTAAAGAGTGCAATTGGATTTTTTAAAAATTCAAAGAATAAATGCTCGAGGGGATGGTTACCCCATTCTCCATGATGTGCTTATTTCACATTGCATGCCTGTATCAAAATATCTCATGTAACCCATAAATATATGCACCTACTATACACCCACAAAAATAAAAAAAAAATAGAAGATAATGTGCTTATAAGCCAGTCCTGCTAAAAGGAATTTATTTATTTATTTAATTTATTTATGTACTTATTTTTTGTGGCTATATAATACTGGTACGTATTTATGGACTACTTGTGAAGTTTTGATATGAGCATACAATGTGTAATGATCAAGTCAGGGTAATTGGGATACCCATCATCTCAAGCATTTATAATTCTTTTATGTTAAGAGCAACCATTTTTACTTCACTAGTTATTTTGAAAATGCAGTAAATTATTGTAAACTATAGTTGCTCTATTGAGCTATCAAAATTAGATCTTATTCCTTCTATCTAACTGTATTTTTGTACCCATTAACCATCCCCTCATATTCCCTCTCCACACTACCCTTTCCAGCCTCTGGTAACTATCACTCTACCTTCTATCTCGATGAGATCTATTTTTAATCTCTCATATATGGTTAAGTACTTGTGATATTTGTCTTTCTTTCCCTGGCTTATTTTACTTAACATAATGCTTTCCTGCTCCATCCATGTTGTTGCAAATGACAGGATTTCATTTTTTATTGCTGAATAATATTCCATTATGTATATGTAAACCATAATTATCTCTGTTTTTCCAAGGATGGAAACCAAACTCAGTGAAGTAACACGTCAGAAATTACACAGCAAGAAAGGGATAGTACCAGGTGCATTGACTCAAAAATCTATCTTCTTCCTATTACAGTAAAGGTTAGCAAACTATTGCTTACAGGCCAAATCTGTCCACAAGCTAAAAATGGTTTTTACATCCCTCATTTGTTAAGAAAAACGAAAGAAGTATAATATTCATGACACTTGAAGATTACATACAATTCCAATTTCAGTGTCCATAAATATTATTTTGTTGGAACACAGTCATGCCAATTCTTTACTTACTACCTGACTATTCTTGCACTATAACAGCAGAGTTCAATACTTGTGCCTAAGACCAAAGCCTAAAATTTTCATCTTTTACAGAAAGTTTTCCTACATGCAGCCAGTGAGCACAGACTCATTTGAGTGAAAAATAAAATGTATATATGTATATTTAATTGGATATTTCACTATCCTAGACGTCCTCATTTTGTAGGGCTGCCCTAACAAAGTACCACAAACTGGGTGGCTTAAAACAACAGACATGTGTTGTCTCACAGTTCTGAAGGGTAGATGCTGGAGGGCAAAGTGTTGGCAGGGTTGGTTCGCTTCTGAGGGCTGTGAGGGGGAATCTGTTCCATGCCTCTTTCCCAGCTTCTGATGGTTGCCTGTGATCTTTGACATAATTAGGCATCACGTTGATTTCTGCCTTCATGTTCACATGATATTCTTCTTTTGTGGGTGTGTCTCTGTGTCCAAATTTTCCCTTTTATACAAGGGCACCAGTCATATCAGATTAGAGTCTTCCCTAATGACCTAATCACAACTAAATCATCTGGGAAATTTCAATTGCAAATATGGTGACATTCAAAGGTAACTTTAGGTGAAATTCTACTGAGGGTTGGAACTTCAACATTTTTTTATTTTATTTATTTCTTTCTTTATTTAGCCAGAGGGAGGCACAATTCAAGCGATAACACTTAGGATAAATTTTAAAAAGTAGGCAATCAAAAAAATAAATGAGCAAACAACATACAATCATGTATCATTCCTCCATTTATTTTCCCACCCCTTGCAATCACGCAAGAAATATTTATGGCACCTTTCCAAATCAATGTTCTCCATTTTTCAACCTTTATCTTATCAAATTTCTCAGATCTGGGGAGCATCTTTGATGTGCATTCAACTCTGCCTCCAAACTCCTTTGTTCTAGTTTGTATCACTCAAATCAGGTGATGCAATATAGGTCTTTTTCCTCACCCGTGTTCTGAACATTAGGATATACACCATGATGGGGTTTTACACTTTATTCATCTTGTCCACTTAAATCCCATGTTACCCTTAATACGTATGTTTGTATTTTCTGTTGGATACCATATACTTGAAAATAGAATGATACTTTATCAGAAACCCAAGGCTACCAAGCTGTTCATTGTCTCAGTTGAATTTTCAGCAAATGCCTTTTGTAATTCTAAAGCATTATGGTGTGCCTTCAATTCCTGGCACAGTACTGCAGACTGCATCGTCCCTGCAACTGCTGGATACTTATCCAGCACTTTAACACTCAGGATTCACTCTCATCTTCAAAGCACTGCTTCCTGACTTAATTAATCTTTCTAATTTCCAATGAAGTCAGTGTGCTATCCATCCTTTTACTTTATATTAAGGGCAAGTGCAGTAAGAGGAATCATTTATATAGCATTGCTGATGCTTCTTAATGAGTGAGGATCTAGTTATCTTTGCCTGAGTTGAGAAAGCAAGTAAGGTTTCGGTCCCAGAGCCACAGAATTCCTAATTATCCTTACATGGACTCACTACTTATCAAATACAAATACCCAGTAGGGAGTGACTGCTTAATAAACATTCAGTGATTGAATGAAAGTAGGAATCAAAGCACATTTTAATATCTAGGATGCATCAAGCACCAAGTAAAGTCATGTATATACTCAGTTTCCTTTTCTCTCTTTTTATTTTAAGCATTTTGGGGCACACATTTGATAAAGAAAAATTGTATATAGTTTGTGTGTGTATATATGCATATATTATATATATATATAATTATATACATTATCAGGTTTTTTGTTTTCTTCAATTAAGATGACAGTACATGTATGCTAGGAATTTATAAAACGACTTCCCCATACTGCCCACCTTATCTCTGCTGTTTCACTACCACACGCTGAAAAAATGACCACCTAAACATGAATAGGCAGAGTTGATCTGCTCCTTGTTCTCAGGAATTTGAACTGAAAACAATGCAGGGAGTGAGTGAGGCCATTAACAAAGAGCTAAATCTGAAAGGCAAAGAACCCATGAACAAGTATAGCATTATGAGAGTTATGAGGGAAGTAGAGCAAGTGCAAATACAAGGGACCAAGGGTTTTCCCTCTCATTCATTTCATGTTCTAGATTTCAGCACCTTATTCTCTGTGTTGCTCTCTAATCATATGATTATCATCAATTTGGCTATTTCAAAATCCATATATATGACACTACTACACCCTGGACTCTTAGCTACTTGACCTTCTCACTTCCAATTTTCTTGGCCTCCGTTCCATCTTAAACACTCATTTCACAATTAAAATCATCAGACTTACAACTCCTTGACTCCAAAGACTGAACTAACATGAATGAAGTATTCAGTGTGGATTATTACAATAGTCAAGGGAAAATAGGATGGTTGCTCCTACTAGTGAGCAGGCAGTAGAAATGGTTATAGAAATGATACATTTACAATAAGTTTATAATCTTGAATAACATAATACACTTTGGAATATATTTTGATGTTAGAGCCAACAAAATTTGCTGATGCACTGGATAGTGGTGGTGGTGCTGAGGAAAGTAATAAAGGATGGCAACACATTTGTCCTGAGAAACTGGGTGAATCGTGATACCATTTATTAAGGTGAAGAAACAGTACTGGGGGAAATAACTCAGAGTTCATTTTTCGACAAGAGGAAATGTCAAGTAGGAAATTGCACATAGGAATACGTGTTCAAAAGATATGTCAAATTTGAAAGGCAGTAGCATATAGAGAACAGTTAAATCTATGTATCTGAAATCACCTAGGTTGTCAGTGTAGAAAGCAAAAAGAAGTGAATAAAGAACTAAGCTCTGGGACACTCAAACTTTGAGCATTTTGGAGAGAGGAAGTAGAATATCCCTTCCTGGATAATGATGAGTGTCTCATGAATTACCAGGATGGTAAGATGTGAATCAAAGGATATGAACAGAAAACCGAAGACAGTAAAAAGAATATAGTGTAAAAAAAGCAAGTCACTGTTTTCTGGCTGGAAAGTTATATGAGTCAGCTCACCAGTGAGTATATTAATAAGCATATATTAGTATATTAATAAAATCACCGTGATTGGATACTTGAATGAGTTGGGGTCAACAGTGCTCACAAAAACAAATCAAAGCTATACACATATCAAACAACAACAACAACAATATACACTTGTTATACCTGTTTAGCTTGATATAGATACTATTTAGAAGTCAACTAAGAGCAATAGTAATATAATTCATATCCTTAGTTTGATTTTACAACTCTTAAACTCAACTTTTACCAGAAGAAAGACTATTTACAACTAGATACTTTAAAAGAAAATATCAAATTTCTAACATACTTTAACAATGTTACCTACTTTAATTTCATTAGAAACCACTCATTTTTCAGCTTAAATCAAGAATAAGTACTTCTCAACCATGCGCGGTGGTTCACGCTCCTAATCCCAGCACTCTGCGAGGCTTAGGTGGGTGGGTCACTTGAAGTCAGGAGTTTGAAACAAGCCTGGCCAATATGGTGAAACCCCATCTCTACTACAAATACAAAAATTAGCCGGGCATGGTGGGGCATGCCTGTACTCCCAGCTACTTGGGAGGCTGAGGCAGGAGAACCGGAACCCGAGAGGCAGAGGTTGCAGTGAGCCGAGATCAAACCACTGCACTCCAGCCTGAGAAATACAGCGACACTCCGTCTCCAGAAAAAAAAAAAAAAAAAAAAAAAAAGTACTTCTCCTCTGTGCTGCAGACGTCTACCTTGTGTCTTTATTGAAACATTAGAAATTACAGTTATCTGCTTATGTCTTATGTGCCTTCTCTCCCCACTATCATATACATTCCTTAAAAATGAAAACTATGCTAGTATATCCATTTGTGTACTTAGTTTTTATCCCAGAGCCTAAACTAGTGCATTCACTTATCAAAAAACATGTGTTGAACACTCACTAACTCCATCTTTAGGAAACTCCATTGTTCACAGGTTTTCCTTTGTAAAAAGCTTAGGAAAAGAAAGCCAATTACTTCTCAAATTGAATGCCATACTAGACCTTCTAGTTAAGAAGAAAGCAAATTTAAAAGATAGCTGCATTATATAATGGGAAAGTGTGAGGAGACCTTGGCTTCTATTTCTCTTTTTATTATTATTATTATTATTATTATTATTATACTTTAAGTTTTAGGGTACATGTGCACAACGTGCAGGTTTGTTACATATGTATACATGTGCCATGTTGGTGTGCTGCACCCATTAACTCCTCATTTAGCATTAGGTATATCTCCTGATGCTATCCCTCCCCCCTCCCCTCACCCCACAACAGTCCTATTTCTCTATATCTTTAAAAGTGTTTATGATTCAGGGCTAAATACTTTTTCAAATGGAAGAATTTAAACTAAAAGACTATGATTATTTTAGCTATCAACTTATCCTGCATGCTAATTGTGACTTCCAATATTTCATGACTCTATTTGAATAAAAAAAACAAAAGGAATTTTTATTCTACACCAGTATTAAAATCTGGGGAAATCATTATTGAGAAATTGGCATATGAATATATGCAGGACACTTATCCAGGCACTGCATTTTCCTTTGGCACACTGTAGGGGGCATGGTAATCTGCAACAGTCCTTCTGATGTTACAACTCGCTTATGGGTTAGTTCACTTTCATCTTCACTTCTCTAGCTGCAATTTATTCCATCATTATACTAAGATAAAAAGCAAAAGCAGAAAGCCTTTATATTAGGGGAATATTCTTGATATTTCTTGCTTTTATGTTCAAAAGAAATTTTATGTGTCAAGTTTTCTCCCATATATTTTGTTTTATTTTATAGTTAGACGAAAACATTACATAATAAAACACACATAAATCAATGATTTTTCCATATGGTTTTCAATTTTACACAAGCAATTCTTCTATATGGGAGGTATTAGGTTATCTTGCAGATAGTATTTAAATGAGGCAAAAAACCAGTTAGCTGAAATCCACATACTGTACTTGATTTTAGCCAATCATTTATTCAATCAATTATTTCAATCTCTTCTTCCTCCCATGCTAATAAAAGAATCAACAATGACTGATACAAATTTTAGTCCCTTTCCTACAGAAAGGGGCAAGAGAAGATGCCGAAGGATGCATATACTATGTTTTTTAGTGTAGTGTTGCAATTTTTAGTGCAATATTGCCAATTCTAAAAACATTGCAAATAAGAAATAAAGAATTAGATTGGGACCATGCCTTCTTCATCAAATAAAACAAAACCAAAGAAATCATTCACCAGTTGGTTCATTTCCCCAGAGAACACTACACTGATATTATCATGAGAACCAATGAAAAAATCTGATTTGTTTTATAGATAATTATTTTGAAAGCATATGCTTCAATATGCAGGTAGTCCATAACACATATGTTAACTATAGTTACTATAGTTTCTCCACCAGTTTTTAGGGTTAAATAGGTTTATTTCTACTGTGGGCTTAAATAGGTATTCAGTTAAATCATTTAAATGTCTTCGGATTTGAGAGGCTGCACATCTTAAGCCCTATAGTAAAGGTGGGAAAGGAGGCCTGGGATAGATTATCTGCATAAATAGTGTATGATTAATTTCTACTTACATTTGTTCAACTGTATAAATTGCTAACAACTATGTAGTACTGGACTCTCTGGAGTTATACATCACTAGTCATTGTTATGCTACTTGCGTTCAAGTAAATACATGAATTACATGTGCATTAATTTCTGAGTTTGTTCTTAATTGAGTTTTTATAAAAGTCACTTTGAATTTATAATGATGACTGACCTCCAGGAAATGCAACTGTTGAGACACAAAGAAGACTGTCCAGAGACTGAGAGAAAGACTAACCTTCATTAAGCAAATATTATGTTTCCAGATATGGATGTTCAGTTTTTCCTTTATTGCTCTAAAATACACAGATATTTTAATTACAGAAGACACTCAAGAGTTTGTAACCTGGCTGGTGAAAAGACTCTGAAGAATACTAAGTAGAGAGATACATGTAAAGAATAATACATATTTTTCAAAATACTGCATTAGATAAGGGTTTTCTAGACTTCTGTCCTCTGCTTTCATGCTCTGACATGGGTCTTTGTGTACTGTCAAAGACCAAGAAAGCTGATAATGTTATCTGAGAACTTCAGCAAACTCAGAGCCAGAGCCTATGTTCCTGTTTTTCTTTTCCTAGTCTTTTAGATATTTGTGAAGTTGGCAATCTATTCTGAATCCCCCAAACAGGCACAGGTGTTTTGTACCTGTCTAGACCTGCTTGGAATTGAAAATATTCCTCAGGAACCATTCTGTGCTTACCAAAATCCTTGAAGTCCTGCTAGAGTGAAATTCACATTCAGTTGTAATGGTGAGATACCATAAAATCTAATGGAAACTTAAATAACTATTAATGGTTGCAAAGAGAATCAGGAACAGAGGGAGAATGAGCATCAGTGGGCAGAATTATGGTTCTCTCATTGTACCCTCACCTTGAACTGATTACTATAGCATCTCTAGAGGCCAGACTAGGATTGAATTGAAGCCTCAATATTTACCACTTGGGCAAATTGCTAAACTTCTTTGAGCCCCAGTTTTTCATCTGTAAGGTAATAAGAACCTGTGGTACTCAGAATAATGTCCACCCAAATATTTCCATGCCCTAATCCCCAAAGCCTGTGAATGTTACCTTACATATCAGAAGAGGAATTGCAGATGCGATTAATTTAAGAATCATAAGAGATGAGGAAATTATCCTGTATTATCTAGTAGACCCCATGTAGTTCCATAGGTCCCTAAAAGGAAAGAAAGAGAATCTGAGAGATGGCGTCATGAGAGGGATTCAGCTCACCATTGTTGGCGTTGAAGATGGAGGAGGGAACTGTGAACCCCAAATATCTGAGACAGGTCTCAGTCAATTTAGGAAGTTTATTTTGCTAATGTTAAGGATGTGTGCTTGTGACACAGCCTCAGGAGGTACTAATGACATGTGCCCGAGGTGGTCAGGACACAACTTCGTGTCATACATTTGAGGCAGACATGAGACATCAACAATCAAATATATGTAAGATATACATTGATTCCTTCTGGAAAGGTGGGACAACTCAAAACGGTGAGGGGGCTTTCTGGCCATCGGTAGGTAAGAGACAAATGGTTGCATCCCTTTGAGTTTTTGATTAGCTTTTCCAAAGGAGACAACCAGGTATGAATTTATCTCAGTGAGCAGAGGGATGACTTTGAGTTCTGTCTGTCCTTTGTACACATGGAAATTCCCTGTGAGGGTGGTATGTAGCCTTTAAAAAAAAAAAATTAGTAGCTATCTTTTTTAGGAATAGAATCAGAGGCAGGTTTGCCTTAAGCAGCTCCAAGCTTGATTTTTCCCTTTGCCTTAGTGACTTTGGGGTCCCAAGATTTATTTTCCTTTCACATTTCCCCTCTTTTCTTTTTAAAATATATCAGAGAAAGCATTTTAGAATAAAATGTGTCTCTGCTCTCAGGTTTCATCTGATCTCTCATGGCTAAGATGTTTTTTTTCCTTGACAGGTAGGCCCCACATTATTAGGAAAGCTCATTTTTAGCAGGGTGTGAAGTCTCACGTCCTATAAAGAGAAAATAAGGGGAGGAAGGGAGAAAAACAAAAACAAAGAAAGAACAATCCTGGAAAATTGACATAGGCCATATTACTCTGAAGTCCATATGGTTGTCTTGCATCAGTGTGCCTTCAACATTAATGGTTAATTTATAGAGAAACTGAACTTATTTTATTTCTCAAAATTGGCCCTTACAATCTCATGAACCCACCTCTTCCATGATAGTCCCTGGGCTTTCAGGAGTTGAATAGCTTTCATTTCTGGCCCTGTGTCTCATGAATGCAGTTTATTTTGATTGGCATCTTCTACTGGGTCTGAAGATGAGGCTTTAACTGCTGCCAGTTTAAGATTTAGCAGGACGTAATGTACTTTTTAGACTCAGGAGTCAAAGCCCTGTAACTTAATGGCACAAAGACTTTAAAAGCACAATCAGAAAGTTACATGGATGTAATAAACTTATGTATTTTTTACTTCAGTTATTTCTAAGCAAGTCAAACTTAGTAATAACATAGCAATTATTTTGATAGAGTATAAGATCTGTTTATTAGGCCAGTTACCAAAAGGCAAAAGAAAAGACCTTCTGCAATGTTACTGCTGTTACCTATAGAGAATATTATGTTGGAAGGAAACATTTTCTTTAAACTTTTAGGATATAATTTTTTTGTTTGTTTGTTTTTTAGCATTAGGCCACAACAGTTAGAACCTGAAAGGAAAAAAATTCCAGGAGCTGAAAATGAGTTAAAAAATAGAGTTTTTATTTCAGGCCTTTTAAAATGGGAGAGAAAGTTGAAAATAGTGAGACTTAATAAAAGTTGAACTTTGCATTAAAAAAATTACATTGTCTTTTAATTTATTAAGATTAAAGCAACATCTTAGAAAATTTCATAGTTTGAACCAATTCTTTAGTGCATAAGTTTTTTAATCAAACCCAATCTCTAGAAAGACCATTATAATTTTCCTTTAATTCTAGAAATTCAATGATATAAAAGTATTTTTAATAAATGTTCTTATTATGACTTATACAGATCATTCATGACATACTTGGATTTTTTGGTTTGTCCTGAACATCTCTCTTTCTTAAACAACCAGTCAATTTTCTTCTAGGACAAAATTTACCATACGAGATTCTTTCTCATATAAAATTATTTTTCTGTAAGCTTTCTTACCAAAAATACTTCTTTATTTCCATAATTTTCTCTATATCTCTCTTATTTCTTGGTTCCTTTTACCTTGTTTTATACATAACCTTTAAATAAGCTTTGAATTAGACAAGAGTTATTCACCTTTTAAAAAGGACACACATTCTTTTAGAACAATGTTTTTCTACAATATATTTTATTGGAAAATATCCAAGTAATGAAATATCCATTATTTAACTTAATATCACTTTAGATTCTAAATTAGGACGTTTGTCTACAAGTATTTATCCCATTACATTTACTGAATTATTTTAATAGCTTACTTAGATTGTTTATGAAAACTATAATAGTCATTATTTATGTTATGAAAATGCCATGTGAAACTGAGACAGTGAAATAAATTTGACCTAACGGACTCTATCTTGCTTCTAACCACGAGGCTGTCCTTTTATTTCTGGGCATAGGTCAAACTAACTTTGGGAGGAACTTAGTTTATAGTTTTGCTTTAAAACAAAGATGATAACTGTCCTTTCCAAAAACAAACCCTCTTCCTGCCTGGGGACTAGACTGCCTAAAGCCACAAGATTAGAAATCATAGTTTAGGAGTCATGCCTCTGAAGGCTGTGAGATTCTAAATCTCCCCAAACTGTTCTTGGGGATAATATCACTATTCTAAAATGTAAGATCAGTTCTTGAGATATTTTACAGATTCTGCACTCCATTGACCTACTGGCACCTCCCAGATCAATGATCTGGCTCATCTGGTCTCGAATCAGTGTAGGAGGATGGTTTCTACTTTCTATGATTTCCTCTCTGACCTAATCAATCAGAACTCCTGATTCACTGGCCCCTCCTGCGCACTAAAGTGTCCATAAAAACTCTGATCCCCAAATTCTCGAGGATACTGATTTTAGTAATAATAAAACTCAGGTGTACTGCACAGTGGCTCTGCATGAATTACTCTTCTCTATTGTAATTCCCCTGTCTTGATAAATCAGCCCTTTCTAGGCAGTGGGCAAGGTGAACTCATTGGGTGGTTACAGTTACTTCATTGTCAGCCATTTTATAACCTGTGAATTTCAGGTGTTTACCTATGTAGCAACCTTAAGGTTAAATATATGGTTGTTTTACAGAATAATTCAATATTTAACTATTTTCATTAAACCAATATTAATGTCTTATTTATCAAAAATTACACAAGCAAAGATCCTTCTGTTTTGGGCTTGGTCTATAGTTTTGTATCCCTTATGCCAAATTTTGACACATGTAGTGTTTGGCAGGAATAAGTATGAAATTGCTTGATCAATAAATGCAAACAAAAATGTATACTGAAAATTCTTGTGACATTTCTAGTATTACTTTACCAATAATTTTAAAGCTAGCTTATTAAAACTTTTACTTACATCACATGAACTTGAAGAGCATTTGGGTTTATTATTTAATTTATGAGTACTCTTGATATGGTTTGGCCCTGTGTCCTCACCCAAATCTCACATAGAATTGTAATACCCACATGTCAAGGAAGGGAACTGTAGTCCTGATGTGCTGAGGGAGAAAAGTTATTGGATCATGGGGATGGTTTCCCCCATGCTGTTCTCATGATACTGAATGAATTCTCAAGAGATCCAGTGGTTTCAAAAGGGGCAGTTTTTTCCTGTACTCTCACTTCTCTCTCCTGCCACCTTGTGAAGAAGGTGCCTGCTTCCTCTTTGCCTTTCACCATGATTGTAAGTTTTCTGGGGCCTCCTCAGCCATATGGAACTGTGAGTCAATTAAACCTCTTTCCTTCATAAACTACCCAGTCTCAGGGAAGTTCTTTATAGCGGTGTGAAAATTGACTAATAAAGTAAATTAGTACTGCAGAGAGTGGGGTACTGCTACAAAGATAACTTGAAAATGTGGAAGTTACATTGGAACTGGATAACAGTCAGAGGATGAAACAGTTTGGAGGGCTCAAAAGAAGATAGGAAGATGTGGGAAAGTTTGGAACGTCCTATAAACTTCTTGAATGGTTTTGACTAAAATGCTGATAATGATGTGGACAATAAAGTCCAGGCTGGGGTAGTCTCAGACCGAGATGAGGAATTTCTTGAGAACCGAAGCAAAGGTCACTCTTGTTGTGCTTTAGCAAAGAGACTGATAGCATTTTGCCCTTGCCCTAGAGACCTATGGAACTTAGAACTTGAGAGACATGATCCGAAATTGGGACTTATGTTCGAAAAGGAAGCAGAGCATAAAAGTTTGAAAAGTTTGCAGCCTGATTATGTGATAGAAAAGAAAAACCTATTTTCTAGGGAGAAACGTAAGCCTGCTGCAGAAATTTGCATGAGTAACCAGGAGCCAAATGTAAATTGTCAAGACAATGGGGGAAAATGTCTCCAGGGCATGTCAGAGGTCTTGGCAGCAGCCACTCCTACCACAGGCACTGAGGCCTAGGAGGAAAAAAATGGTTTTATGAGTCAAGCCCAGGGCCCCCCTGCTCTGTGCAGCCTCATGACTTGGTGTCCTGCATCCTAGCCCCTCCAGCTCCAGCTGTGGCTAAAAGGTGCTAAAGTACAGCTGGGTCAATTGCTTCAGAGGGTGCAAACTCCAAGCCTTGGTGGCCTCCATGTAGTGTTGAGCCTGTGGGTGCACAGAAGACAAGAATTGAGGTTTGAGAACCTCCTAGGTATCAGAGGATATGTGGACACACCTGGATCTCCAGGCAGAAGTCTACTGCGGAGGCAGAGCTCTCATGGAGAACCTCTTCTAGGGTGGTGCAGAAGAGAAATGTGAGGTTAGAGACCCCACACAGAGTCTCCACAGCGGCATTGCCTAGTAGAGCTGTGAGAAAAGGGCAACCCTCTTCCAGACCCCAAAATGGTAGATCCACTGATATTTGCACGGTATGCTAGGAAAAGCTGCAGACACTCAACACCAGCCATGAAAGCAGCCAGGGATGGAGGCTGTACCATGCACAGCCACAGAGACAGAGCTGCTCAAGGCTGTGCAAGTCTACCCCTTGCATTAGCATGCCCTATATGTAAGACATGGAGTCAAAGAAGATTATTTTGGAGCTTTAAGATTTAATGACTGCCCTGTTGGATTTCGGACTTCCTTGAGGTCTGTGGCCCCTTTGTTTTGACAAATTTCTCCCATTTGGAATGGAAACATTTACCCAATGCCTGTACCCTCTTTGTTTCTTGGATGTAACTTACTGTTTTTTTTTTTAATTTTATTTTACAGGATCATAGGTGGAAGAAACTTGTCTCAGAAGAGATTTTGGACTTGGACTTTTAAGTTAATGCTGGAATGAGTTAAGACTTTGAGGGGCTGTTGGGAAGGCATGATAAGTTTTGAAACGTGAGGACATGAGATTTGGGAGGGGCTAGGAATGGAACAATATGGTTAGGCCTTGTGTCTCCACCCAAATCTCACTTTGAATTATAATACCCATAATTCTCTTTGTCTAGGGAGAGATCTGGAGGGAGATGATTGGATTATGGGGGCAGATTCCCCCATGCTATTCTCATGATAGTGAGTTATCATGAGATATGATGGTTTTAAAAGTGGCAGTATTTTCTTCCCACACTCTCACTTCTCTCTCCTGCCACCTTGTGAAGAAGGTGCCTGTTTCCTTTTCACCTTCCACCATGATTGTAATTTTCCTGAGGCCACCCCAGCCATATGGAACTGTGAGTCAATTAAACCTCTTTCCTTTATAAATTATCCAGTTTCAGTGAAGTTCTTTACAGCAGTGTGAAAACTGACCAAGACAACTCTTTAAGCCAAATTTGTACCTTCTGGCCAAAACGCAATGAAATACATGTATGTATACATAAACACATACATACATACTCATACAACCAAAGATCCTATAGCTTTTACTTCAGAACTCTAGTCATGAGATATTAATACAAACTCATTGATTTGCAAAGTAGTAACAGGAAGAAATGGTGGGATGCAAATAGTGGATTGTATCTAAGGAGAAAGCCAACAGCAGCTTTAAAGCAGGCAGAAAAGAAAATAGAGAAAAAGAGAACTTAGGAACTCTATAGTTTGTGGGTCGACTTTAGGACTCTTTTTTCTTGGTGTAAATGTGCACAAAGATCATTATTTCCATCTAACACAAATTCTAGCAAGTAGAACTATAAAAGCAACAGGGTGCCCAAAAGGGGAACATTCTCCTTGTTTTCTCCTCATTCATAGATTATTTGTTTCCCACTTTCCTTTCTTAAAAGGAGGAACTGAGCTGTGGCCTAGGCTTTTTGTGGGTTGAAGTGGGTGCTGGTTGTGGGACTCCACAGTGTGTTACCTGTTAGTCATTTCTGCCCTCTTACCTGTCTCAGTGTCTCTCTCCAGAGGTCTAAGCACCTCCAGGAGGGCTGAAAGAGCAAAGTGACCAGCTCCCATGTGTGCTTCCTGGACAAACCTTTTTAAAACTAATTTTGTTGGCATTTCCCTGTAGGGCTGCTACATGTCACAGAGGCTCAATGATGTGGTTTGGCTCTGTGTCCCCACCTAAATCTCATCTTGTAGATCACATAATTCTCATGTGTTGTGGGAGGGACCCAGTGGGAAATGACTGAATCATGGGGGCTGGTCTTTCCCATGCTGTTCTTGTGATAGCGAATGGGTCTCACGAGATCTGATGGTTTTAAAAATGGGAGTCTCCTGCACAAGCTCTCTCTTTGCCTGCTGTCATCCACATAAGATTCTTCTCCTTGCCTTCCACCACGATTGTGAGGCCTCCCAAGCCACATGAAACTGGAAGTCCATTAAACCTTGTATAAATTACTCAGTCTCAAGTATGTCTTTATCAGCAGTGTGAATAAGGACAAATACACTAAATTGGTACCAGTAGAGTCGGGGGCTGCTGAAAACATACCTGAAAATGTGGAAGCAACTTTGGAACTGGATAACAGGCAGAGGTTGGAACAGTTTGGAGGGCTCAGAAGAAGACAGGAAAATGTAGGAAAGTTTGGAACTTCCTAGAGACTTGTTGAATGGCTTTGCCCAAAATGCTGATAGTGATATGGACAATAAAGTCCAGGTTGAGTTGGTTTCAGATGGAGATGAGGAACTTGTTGGGAACTGGAGCAAAGGTGACTCTTGTTATGTTTTAGCAAAGACACTGTGGCATTTTGCCCCTGCCCTAGAGATGTGTGCAACTTTGAACTTGAGAGAGATGATTTATGATATCTGGCAGAAGAAATTTCTAAGCAGCAAAACATTCAAGAGGTGACTTTGGTGCTGTTAAGGCATTCAATTTTATAAGGGAAGCAGAGCATAAAAGTTCAGAAAATTTGCAGCCTGATATTGCAATAAAAAAGAAAATCCCATTTTCTGAGGTGAAATCCAAGCTGGCTGCAGAAATTTGCATAAGTAAAAAGGAGCTAAATGTTAATCCTCAGGACAATGGGGAAAAGATCTCCAGGGCATGTCAGAGGTTTCATGGCAGCCCCTTCCATCACAGGCCTGGAGACTTGGGAGGAAAAAGTGGTTTCGTGGGCCGAGCTCAGGGTCCCCATGCTGTGTACAGCCTATGGACTTTGTGCCCTGTGTCTCAGCCACTCCAGCCATGACTAAAATGTGCCAAGGTACAGCTTGGGCTGCTGCTTCAGAGGGTGGAAGCCACAAGCCTTGGCAGCTTCCACGTGGTGTTGAGCCTGTGAGTACACAGAAGTCAAGAATTGAGGTTTTGATTAGCTATAGATTTGACTAATTATTATTGACAATGGGTGTATTTCCTCATGGATATATATATAAAATTATAAATAGTTATGGATATAATTAGTCATAGGCAGTTATAGTGATAGGTAGAATCTTAGAGTTATATTTCTTTGACCCATAATGTAATCTAGTCACAGAAATATCTTTAGGTCTTCCAAAGCTTTCATCAAACAGGGTGACTGGGCAGCATGTTTTTTCTATTTGATTCTACCATATTACATTCATTTATTGTTACTTACAGAGAATCTAAGGTACAATATCTTTAGACATAAACTCATGTATATAAACTCCTGGGAGGTTTCTTGTGCTCCTGCACCCATTTGTTAGCTTCAAACACCAGGAGGTTCATGACGAATAAAAAGCCAACCACCTGTGCAATTTTGATTCCTAGAAAGTGCTTCCACTCAGAATCCCTGGCTCCTGTCCAATTCTAAGGGAAAGTGAGCAAAACAAACAACAACAACAAAGAAAAAAAAGTAAAAAATATATAAGGAAACTTGATCATTCTAATTTCAGTACCTCTGAATCACTCCTGTCCGAAACTTTAGTCCAGTGTTCCCTCAATGAAAAATGTTTCCATGACCTTGAAATTCAGATATGCCTTTTGTCCAATCTGGAAAGCAAGACAGGCATACAAAGAAGTTGATAACATCATCTATCTACCTTTCAAGTTCCTACACATTTACCAAGTCCTAGTTAAAATCTTACCTCCTCCAATAAGTCTTTCCAGATGTTTAAAGTGAGGATTCATCTATTCTTTTTTCACAAGGCTCTGTTTGTAGGTCTAGTGTAGCACTGAGTACATTCTTGCTTGCATTGGCTTTAATATTAATGTCTGTGTTTCCCTCGGTGGACTACGAGCTTCTAGAGAATAGAGATGCATGCTTAATTTGTTTCTCTGTGCACTAGAGAATGGCAGTGGTTCTAAATTATTGGAGTATGTCATTCTTGTGACACAATTAACATTACTAACAATGGAATATCAAAGTTTACGATGACATATTCTGCTTTGGTATATACACATGCATGTGTGTATGTTATATGTGTATGAAAACAAACCTGCACATTCTGTACATGTATCCCAGAACTTAAAGTAAAATAAAAAAAAAAAAGAAACAAAACAAAACAAAAAGGGTGGCCCGTATAGGCCTCAATGAAAAGGTGGCATTTGACTTGAAACAGGCTCAGTGCCATGGATGTATAGGGAAGAATGATCCCAGGATGAAGAAGCAGCCAGTGCAAAGGCCCTAATTAGAGACTGAGCCCGGCATGATCCAGGGACAGTAAGGAGTCCAGTGTGGTTGAAGCGGAGTGGATTGAAACCTCACTTCTCCATGCACCCACCACATCCTGTACCCCAATACACTGCTGCCCTCCCTCTATCCTCCCCACTGTTACCTTGCCATGCTATCACCTGGCACATTGTCACTTTTCTCTCATGGGACTTGGACAACTAACTCCCCTCTAGGCATAGTTTCTGCCTCAGATTGCCAAGACTCACCTGCCTCTCCTTTTATACTTAAGTGCTCCACTGTGGCTCATTCGAGCCCTGCATTCCAGTGCCGGGCGAGGTTATTCTCCCATGCAGAGGCCATCCAGCACTGCTCCCTGGTCACTTGCTGACTGTGGCATAGGCAGCAGTGCCTCAACCTGGCCTCAGGAAGGAAGCTGGGGAGTTGCTTGTGGTTCCTGGACGTTCGGGGAGAGGAAAGAACACAGACTTGGGAACTCCAGAATGCAGCGCTTCGCTGAGGAAACAAAGACTGACAGCTAGATCCCTGTCGACAGGCACCTGCCACCTTTGCTTGTCAGGCACTGCATCAGACTCTAGCTCATTTGACCCACCTGAGAGACAAAGATCGGGAAACTCATAGGGCATTCCCAAGCTCACACAGTTTGTGAGGTTTGGACCTGGGATTTGCATGAGGCTCCTGGGCCCATGCTCATAACTGCTGTGCTGTGCTCACTTAAACCCCATGTCACCTGTGTGTAAAATGAGACTAGACATTGTTTACCGTTCCATCTGCCTCTACATGGTTGTGAATCTGGTCAAAAGACAAAGTCTAGAGGAAGTGTTTCTCTGCCACTCTTTTCTAGCTTGCTTTTTAATAGCTCAGATTAGTTGTAGGTGGTATACTTGTTTAAAACAGAAATCGTGACCTTTATTGTTATATGAGGTTTCAAGCTTAATATCTGAAATGCAGAAAGACATTTGGTGTGTTTATTTGTGAATCTACAATCTCAATACATTCCCCTCTCTCTACGTAAGACTTTCTAGCAATATATTGAACTCTCTTTCCAACGTGAATGCTCACATTTTCTTTAGGCATCTTCTTTTCATTGCCTGTCATTCATTCTTCCTAGGGGATATCTCCATCTAGCAGAGGGAAGTCCAGCTACCAAAATGAAATCTGAAGTTGGCTTCTGTGTAACTTATCTACCTGATCTTCAACCCTTACAGCAGCAGCCTGAACTAAAGGACATCATTGGAATATTCCTTCCAAGTTAATAGATCTGCCTACCACCCAAGAAAGAGTGAGTCCCTTCTAAAACAATGAGCACTAGCTGTCAAACATCCTCTCCAAGCCTCATATATTACTAGACATTTCAAATGCACTATGCAGAGGCCTGGGGTTGGCTACTTTCTTCTTGGTTTACTCTGTAAACAGCACAGCCAGCAGCAGCCTCATGCTATGTACACACTTGAAAGAATTTGATCCAATGCCTTCAGTACTTACTTCACAGGATGTTTCAGAAGAGAATCTGCGGCCAAATGATTTTCCATCAGATATGTGCTCATCCTTCTGTCTCACCCATGCCCAATTATCCTGAGGATATTAGCTTTTGTTTTTGGGTTTTTCTTTTTCTTTCTGTTCTCTGTACATATGCAGGAATTCACCTAAGGGACTGGATTTCAACTTACTCCTTTTTCTGACCTTGATTGCCAATCATCCTCTCCCTAACCCCTGCTACTAGACAGCTGGAATTCACTTTTCTAAAGGAATCAGTTACTTAATGTTGCCTACCATGACACTGGTTTACTTAACTTTCAGGGAAGTCTCAACAGAGGTGCACAATCCAAGGAGCAATGGCACAGGGCAGGGCTTAATCTCCTTTCATATTTTGGCCTTACCTTTCAGCAGCTTCAGTCAGCCCTTACCTATAAAACTGAGGCTATCCCATATTCTTTCCCACAATCCTAAAATATCTCACTCTGAAACTGTATCTCAGACAAGCAGCATTTATGCCATGTGTCTCCTGAACAACCTTGCTCAGCAACACACTCCCGATGGGATTTCTGTTCCTTTCTTATTTCTAACTTCTCATGGAATAGTTAGGCCAGTGTTTTCCAAACATTAGGTCATAATAGTAACCCCCAATAAATATTAGCTACTGTCATTATTATGAAGCCATGCATTGAGTGCAATAACATAACCCTCATTGAATATAATATGAAGTAGGTGGATACTTTAAAGATTTTTTTTTCGAGACGGAGTTTTGCTCTTGTTGCCCAGGCTGGAGTGCAATGATGTGATCTCAGCTCACCGCAACCTCCACCTCCCGGGTTCAAGCGATTCTCCTGCCTCAGCCTCCCAAGTAGCTGAGATTACAGGCATGTGCCACCACACCCGGCTAATTTTGTGTTTTTAGTAGAGACGGGGTTTCTCCATGTTGGTCAGGCTGGTCTTGAACTCCCGACCTCAGGTGATCCACCCACCTTGGCCTCCCAAAGTGCTGGGATTATAGGCATTAGCAACCACACCTGGCCGATACTTTGAAGATTTTTGTGTGATGAATTTCAGAGAAGTAAACTGAACTCTTGGGCATTATAGCTACAGAGCTAAAATTTGAATAGAAGTCTTAGTGACTCTAAAATTTATGTTCTCTACCACTATGCTATTCCTTTTCCATAAATGTCTGAACACAGAGGAAATAATCTTGTCTCAACTTGAGATACTGCCACATGCTTATGAGATTACAGAGCTAGTAAATATAAGAAAACATTTGATGTGTTTTTGAAACTCCCACCTTTAGATGGAGACACTATCTTACCAAATGTATTCTAAAAGGAAAAATCAGTATGCTTCAATTATGAAATTTAATGAGAAACCCTGGTACATAAAACAGAAGTCATAGGTATGATGTGGAGATAGACACTGACTCACTTGTCCCCAGAATCTCTACCTTTGGCGAATTAAGGGAAATATCTCTTGAAGCAATCCTTCTCTGACCTGGGGATAGCTTTGGTTATTGGAAGAAAATCTCCAAGAGAATAATTGAGAACTACTATGTGTCTTGAATTTTTATAAGCCATGAGGTGGGATGGGAAATTGAGTTATGGGACTAGATCAATATTAACACAACCCTCTAGGCTCATTAATATTCCACTAGCAT
Source organism: Pongo pygmaeus (assembly GCF_028885625.2). NCBI lineage: Eukaryota > Metazoa > Chordata > Mammalia > Primates > Hominidae > Pongo > Pongo pygmaeus. Next base: position 146,718,858 of record NC_072396.2, on the reverse strand, counting down.
CCATTGGATTAAAAATTTGGAGTCTCCCTCCATTAGACTTCCTGAGAAATGTACTTCTCTTTGATTTTATGGCCCTTATTGCTGTCTTTTTTTGTGTCTGGTAAATAACGATTACTAATTAAAGTGTTTCAAAGCAACAAATCTATGAGAAATATGATTGTAAATCCATTTTGTTAAATAGAAGAAAACATTTGTAAACAAAAAAACAGGTAGGAATGTGAATGGCTAAATAGAAAGGATTCAGGAATGATGAGTGTCTTGAAAATTTAATAGAAATGCAGCTATCTCCTCTGGAAAATAAACAAACAAAAAACTTCTAACATAAATAATTTTCTACCTATTCAGTCAAGAATGATTTCATTTTTAGTCTTAAAGTGGAGAAGCCAATGAATCAACATTTTGGTCAAATTGCTTTTAAGAAGTCTCATTACATCCCATGTAGAGATAATTTGCCCAAGATGGTACAGTTAGTAAACAACAATTTCTGGATGCAGGCCCTACTCCTGTGATTTGAAAGAGAGTAGATGATGGAAAGCCTATTCTCTTTTCACTATACTCTGCAAGGAAAAAAAAAAAACTGGCGGCTATTGTGCAAACACATGAGAGGGTGGGTCTTATTTTGTCTGAGGAGGTTAGAGCAATTTCCAAGAAGTTATTATTGGAGTTAACTCTTAAAGAATGAAAAAGGATTTTCCAAGAAGACAGGGCAGGGAAGGTGATATGGTTTGGCTGTGTCCCCAACCAAATCTCATCTTGAATTATAGCTCCCACAATATCCACATGTTGTACGAGGGACCCAGTGGGAGGTAATTGAATCATGAGGGTGGCTTCCCCTATGCTGTTCTCATGGTAATGAATAAGTCTCACAAGATCTGATAGTTTTACAAGGGGAACCTCTTTCACTTGGTTCTCATTTTCTTTTTGCTGGCTGCCATGTAAGACATCCCTCTGCTCTTCCTTCATCTTCCAACATGATTGTGAGGCCTCTCCAGCCATGCTGAATTGTGATTCAGTTACACCTTTTTCCTTTATAAATTACTCAACCTCGGGTATGTCTTTATTAGCAGTGTGAAAGTGGGAAAATGAACTAATACAGAAGGACGTCAAAAATATGTGTGTTTGAAATACTCCTGCAAGTGTAAATGGAAAAGGAGTGACAATCTGGTGTGTTCATTCAAGGATCTGCAAATGAAAAGGTATGGCTGAAGTCCATGTCGCACATGGGAGAGTAGGGCCTCTTGGGGTTGCAGAGGCTATACTTTGGTCTGATGTTTGTGCTCTCCCCTATTCATATGCTGAAATCCTAACCCAAGGCAATGGTATTAGAAGATGGAATCTTTGGGGCTGATTATGTCATGAAGGGGGAGCTTTCATGAATGGGCTTAGTGACCTTATACAATAAGGCCCCAAAGAGAACTGTCACTTCTTCTATCATGTGAGGACACCCCTACAAGATGTTATCTCAGAGCTAGAAAGTGGATTCTCAGAAACCAAATCTAAGGTGCTTTGAGCTTGGACTTTTCGACTTTCAGATAATACATACATTTCTGTTCTTTATATGCTGCCCAGTTTATGGTACTTTGTTGTAGCAGACCAAAAAGACTAAGATAGGTTGATAGGGGCTAGACAACAAAGGGTCTTCGGTGCCAGGCTAGTGAATTTAAATTCCCTAGGTAATGGGAATCTATTGAAGGGTTTTGATCATGAAGTGGAAAAGTGAGATTTATATATCGGGTTCAGTGTGGAGAATGAAAAGTAGGGGAGAAAGACCACGTAGAAATCTAGACAGTCTAGACAAGGGCAGAGAAATGATTAAATTCAGAAGCAAAAGTAATGGAAGTAACAGAGAAGTAAGCAGAGTAGAAATTTGGAAAATCTCGATAGACTTAACAAGATCTAGTGACTGCATTTGGAGGATGAGATGGAGGGGGGAGAAGGAATTGAGGGTGACTGCAGTTTAGACTGACTTGGTGGTCAGGCTGAACATTGGTATCATCTGTCAAGAGAGAGAATACATCAACAGAAGCAGGTCCAGAGATGAGAGAGAACAATTTTGATAGCAGAATGGAATCACACTGAGGACCTGATTGGGTCTGAATCCCAATTTTGCCATTCACAACTTAGGCAAATTATTTAAGCATCTTGAGCCCCTGCTTTTCATTTGTTTGTTTGTTTGTTTTTGATCTTTAAGTGTCTAATTAGAGCATGATATGGTTTGGATCTGTGTCCCCGCCCAAATCTCACGTCAGATTGTAATCTCCAATATTGGAGGCGGGTCCTGGTGGGAGATGATTGAATCATGGAGGTGGTTTCTTCTGAATGGTTTACCACCATCGCCTTGGTGATATTCTTATGATAGTGAATGAGATATCACGAGATCTGGTTGTTTAAAAATATGTAGCACCTCCACCCTCTCTTCCTGCTTCTTTTTGCATGTGAAGTGTTGGCTCCGCCTTTGCCTTCTGCCATGAGTAAAAGCTCCCTGAGACCTCCTCAGAAGCAGATGCCACCGTGCTTCCTGTGCAACTTGTAGAACCGTGAGCCAATTAAATTCCTTTTCTTTATAAATTACCCAGTCTCAGATATGTCTTCATAGCAATGCAAGAATGGACTAATACAGAGTAAATACCTCGCAACATTGATGGATAATTTAAGTGAGAAAAATATATGTTTGTTACATGTTTTGCACAAATACTGGCTCATTTAGTAAAAGCTCAAGATATATATGTTGGACTTATTGAGAGTTTGAGATTCCAGTAATACACCCAGACAGAGAAGTCGGTTAAAATCAGGATCACTCTACTCCAGGCCTTCCTAGAGACCCTGGAAAAACATAAAAAATCAAGGCCATTTGATTTGAAAAATAAGATCCTCCTGCCTCGGCTTCCCAGAATGCTGAGATTTCGGGCATGAGCCACCGCGCCTGGCCTGGTTTTGCTTTCTTTAGGGTAAAACATTTTTTCTTCCCTAAAACTATAAGATACAAAAATACAAAATATTCATTAAAAAATTGAAAACCAGGAAAGTGCAATGGAAAATAATTTAAATTACACAAATCCTCACCATATAAAACTACTGCTAACCTTCTGGTGTATTTCTTCCTGTTTTTTCTATTCTATAGTATCCTCTTCCATTGATAGGTATCTGTATTCTTATGAAGTCTCACTATCACAATTTACTTTAGTTATTAATATGATACAGAAGTTTTGCATTTATTATTTCTCAAACATGTCCTGGCTGGTCTAATACATTTATTTGTTTAGATGAACCTTAACATTTTTGTCAAGTTACAGAAATTCCATTTTGATTTTTCACTGGAGTCATGTTATATTTATAAATGTATTTGGGAAGAATGGATCTCTTTACAATATTGAGTCTTATAATCTAAGGCTATAATACATCTTTATTAATACAAGATTTATTTTGTATCTATGTGAGCTTGCTATGATATTTAAATACTCTGTGACTAAATTCCCTCAACTATTAAGTTGTACCCACCTCGCAGTATTGCTGAGAGGATTAAATGAGTTAATACATGTAGTTTGAAATGCAGTTTGAAGTAGTTTGAACAGCATCTAGCATACAGTAAGTGCTCAAAAACTGTGTTGTCTTTTTTGTTGTTCTTTCCTCTAGTAAAATTTATAGTTTTTTTTTCATATATGCTCTACACATTCCTTATTATGTTTACTCTTGGAATTTTACATTTTGATTTTATTGGTAGAGTTGTTTTTCTGAAATTATGCATTGATTTTCTGAAATTCAAATTTAATTGGGTTGCCTGAATGACTTTTTTCCTTTTGGTTAAATCTGGCAATACTACATCATTGAGAATGAGATATTTTCCATTATATTTTTCACTGATTATTTTGAGGAAACAGAGAAGGCTTTCCTCATTTTTTATATCTATTGCTTTAGATCAGTGGTTCTGGAATTATTAACATGAGCCCTAATCACATGATGGGGCTTCTTAAGTCATGGCTTTCTGGGCCTCAGCCCCAGAGTCTCTGATTCAACAGACCTGGGGTAGATTCTGAACATTGGTATTCTTTTTAAAATTTTTTAAGATTTTTTTTTAAATTGCTTGTGGGTACATACTAAGTAATCACATATATATTAATGGAGGTACAGGAGATATTTTGATACAGGGATGCAGTGTAAAATAAGAACATTATGGAGAATGGGGTATCCATTCCCTCAAGCATTTATCCTTTGAGTTACAAATGATCCAATTACATTCTTTAAGTTATTTTAAAACATATAATTACATTATTCTTTATTACAGTCACCCTATTGTGCTATCAAGTAGTAGATCTTATTCATCCTTTATATTTTTTGTACCCATTAACTATCCACACCTCCCCCACAATACCCCACTACCCTTCCCAGCCTCTGGTAACCATCCTTCTACTCTTTATGTCCATAAGTTCAAGACATACACGTTGCAAACAGGCATACGAAAATGTGCTCAACATCACTGATCATCAGAGAAATGCAAATCAAAACTACAATGAGCTATCATCTCACCCCAGTTAAAATGAAAATTGGTATTCTAACAACGCTCAGGTGATGTTGACCCTGCTGGTCTGGGGACCACACTTTGGGAATTGCTGCCTTAGTGGAAGTCTTATTTCTGATTTCTCATACTTTATCAATGAATTACCTTGCTTTGGTTTTGTTGTATTTTGTTTTGGTAAATATTCAAATGATCTTCAATTAATAATAATATTGTCTCCAGATGTCTGGTATCTTATGTTAGCTTTAATTTTCAGAGTAATGCCTAATAAGTTTAGTCCTGGTATGTGTTTTTGTCTTATTCCCGACTTGCATAGGAATGTTGATAGTATTTCCACAGTACATGTACTGTGGCAATTGCTTGAAAGATATTTTTCAGTCATTTAAAAATGATTCATTTTTAAATTGTCATCTTCCTGGTTTTATAGAAAGTTTAGTACCTTTTAATAATTATCTACATTTTCATATTTTTCCATTGTCCTATTCATGCTACATATATAGTTTCTAATATTAACTCAAATTTACATTTACAGCCTTGAAAACTGTCTCATCTCATATTTTATTTCCAGGATATTGTTGGTGGTAATCTTGGCAGAGTGAATTCGTATTTGGTTTTGCAGGAGAGAAAGGGAAATGAAGTCAGCTTGCTTCTACATGACCATAGACAGTGGAACCACCATAGCTTTTTTTTTTTTTTTTACTTTATTTTGTTTTTAGTATTGTACATGGGGCTTTATATTTCCACCTAAAATTCAAATTGAAACATCTGATAATTTTATTGGAGAAGATTTTATCTTTGAATGACATACATGAAATAAGAATTATTTTTTTAAGTCTGAACTATAATCTTGAGATTAAAACTTTTCATTCCAATAATATTTTACAGCATATTCTTATGATTCTGTTTACTCAGAAATACAACGTTATTAAAATGTTGTTCTTTTGCTTAGACAGATAGCAGGTATTGAGTAAAGAATATTCACCACATTAAAAAGTCCATTAAAATCAAGTTTAATTGTTTTTGATTGCTCTTAGTTAAAAAAATTGTGATACTTAATGGACATGCGTCATTGATCATTGGAAAGTCTTTTCCAATAAATATCTTTTGTAGTTGACTGTGTCACAGAATTTAAGCCTAAGAATAGTAAAAAGGTCCAGAAGGAATTAGGTGGTAACCTAGAAGTATATGGCAGCTCAAGTCTAGAACAAGTCAGATTTTCCTCATATTTCAATTCTGAATTTGAATTGAAGTCAATTCAATTCGAAACAACTGAACTAACCTAAAAAAAAGATGTAAATGATTGGAGAAGAGCTGAATTAAAAAGTGAATATGCTTCTAATATGGCAGGACTTCTGGCCTCTGTTATTATTGCCAATGGTATGGATATGTTTTGTCGTGTGTGTGTGTCATGCAGATGTGCTTTGACAAAATGAAAAAGAAGAATCTGCTCTATACTCACATTATCATTGAGAAAATTTGCCTTGTATATGCTAGCATTTTTGACTCCTATTGTCAGTAAGAAAAACATGTATTAATAGTAAAAGCGTGTATGATTTCCGTGATGGCTTAGAGAAAGCAAAGCATACTCCAAAGGATATTTTTAAAGGACAATGATCCTGGTGTGGCAGAGATGCATGATTAACATAACAGAATGCCAGCCAGAATCACATTTTGCCTATTGTAAAAGTGGTTCCTCTGTTACCTTACATTTCTGCCTACTCAGGCACTCCAATAGCTTTGTTTTGAATTACCTTTACCTTTCTGTTATCCCCTTTACTTGGCAACTCTCATTTTAATTACCCAGAGAAACATCTATGCATTTTTCTCCCAGGAGACTTTTGAATAGTAATAATATACCATTAGCCATCTTTGGAGAAAAAGCAAGTACTTATTGAGAATTAATGTTATTCATATTCCTCCGAGTTGTCTGTTTCTTACCCAAGTTCTATTTAGGATTTCAAGATACAGTCCTGACTCATAATTTTTAGAAGAAAACAGCCCATGGGCTAGTACTAAGAAGAAAACTATTCTCCTATTTTCAAAACACTCTTGGAAAATAGTTATAGCCCAACTACATATCACACTGTGCATGTGTATAATTCTTTACAATTCATCTGTTTGCTCCTTACAAAAATGTTTTCAGGATATTAAGGAAGACATTGGGATTGATTCCCATTTTTCATTGCAAGAAACCTAATTACATTAAGAGAAGCTATTTTAGGTTAGGAGAAAGGAGCGGGTGACTGGCTTTTATCACACACCGAGTACATGACAAATTCAGAACTCCAACCTAGGATTCTAGTTTCTTACCCACACATTCTCCTTCTCTAAATCGGAAATTATTTTTCTACTTCATTCTTTAAATGATAAAGATCACTTACATCTGACTGGGCATTTTATTTATTTCATTTATTTTTATTTATGTATTTATGTATTTATTTTTTTACCAATATTGATATTTGTATTTCTTTTTCTTTTTCTTTTCTTTAAATTTTATTATTATCATACTTTAAGTTTTAGGGTACATGTGCACAACGTGCAGGTTTGTTACATATGTATACATGTGCCATGTTGGTGTGCTGCACCCATTAACTCGTCATTTAGCATTAGGTATATCTCCTAATGCTATGCCTCCCTCCTCCCCCCACAACAGGAAGGGGAACATCACACTCCGGGGCCTGTGGTGTCTTTCCACAACTTATCCAGTGTATGTATTTGAAATGCAACTTCTTTACGGTCATCAGCACTTTCATGAAGAGACAAGTGAGACTGAATGCTAAAACAGGGGCCATTTGAACAAGTGAAAAGAGACTTGTTAATTGGACACTGCTTAGGTTTGAGCTGCTGTTGCTGCTACTACTACTGCTACTCCTAGAGAGACAATAACAGCACTTGTACACACTGATGGCAGCAGCGAGCAGGATACAGGAATATAATTATAAGTCAGCACCTCAGGAAGGGAAGACTCCTTGGGGGGCATCTCATTACTAAAGGAAAACTGTTAGCAGCTATGATGAGGCTAGGAAAGGCATTCTGAGTATTTTAGCAATTGCAGGGCAAGGAACAGGAAGCAGTTGAGGAAGAGGAAAAAGCTGAAAATATACTTCCACTAATCTCCAGTTTATTTATCTTTTCTCCAGATAGCACTCAGCAGTGTTACTTGCATCATGGATAGGAACGGTTTTAGGAACAGTTGGCCTCTCTTGAACCAAAAGCTACTGGAGGGGCAGAAAGCACCGCTGTGTGTGTGAAGCTTGAGCTTGGGTGTTGCATATGGTTTCAAAAACTGCCTCTGCTATTTTCAGGCTGTGTGAATGGGGAAAATTACTTACGTCTCTCAGTCTTTGTTTTCTTAGCTTTCAAATGTATATAATAATAACTATGTCAGAGAAAATCTTATTTGCTCATATTACCGTGCCGCTCCTGCTAACCCCCAATATTTACTGACATGTTAGAATGAGATTTCTCCAGTGCCAGGGCTCAGAAAACACCACCTCAAAATATGACTCTAGAAGACCAGAATATACCACACCAAAATAGAGTTCTTTGGAATATTTTTAGCTAGTTATTCTGAGAAACTACAGACACCGGAGTAACTCTGAAAAGCTACCCTTTTGTAAAGAAAATTTGCATGTATAAAAGAAATCTACATTAGCAAAAGTATCTGTATCAGGAAGAGGACTGCTGCAAGACAACTTTTATTACCTAAGAGACTTTTTTTTAAACTTCATAACATGATAATCTTTATGCACCATACATTTCTCCCCTTAACCTCCCATAACTTGTGGCTACCACAACCTCAGAAGTCCCAATCACCTATTCCTTTCTGTAGCTCAGGATGTTATTATGTAAGTTTTAATCATCTGGCTCTTCTTTGAGTCTTATGCTTTATGTAACTCCCATGTGGATGCAAGCATTTAAATATGTTCTTGCTCCTGTAGCCCAGCCAAAGAATCAAGGAGGGTGGAAGGAAGTAATTTTTTCCTCTTTGACAACAGAGATTAAGCATATAGGGATGGTGGTGGTGTGTGGAGGTGATGCTATTATTTACAAGGACTAACCATATGAGAGTGTGTATGAAGGGTTTGCTATTATTTATAGATGAATTGTCACATGTCAGTCACTATTCTAAATGATGAAAGAGTTCAGGAAATGCCACCCCAAAATATACAACTTTGAATATCAAACTGAGGGCAGTCAGGAAACAGCAAATGCATGGAGGAGATTTTTCTGAATTTCCCTTATCTGCCTATAGACAGATTCTACAAAATGAATGCAATTTTCATGATTCCTTTCTCCAGGAAGAATTCACTTGGATTAAAGGCGGGGAAAATGAATGTCTACACCACTCCTAGATGGGCTGCCACCTATTCTTCTGAGGACCCCCTTATCTTTCCTCCAAATCATTTACTTTCCCTTATGAAGAAGGCATATAAGCTTCTATATCTCACTGGGTTTTGGGGTATTCACTTTTCTTTTTCTTTGATGCCCCCATGCATGTAATAAATTTGTGATCTTTTGTCCTGCTAATATGTCTACTGTCCGTTTATTTCAAAGACTCAATTATCAAACCCTCAGAGGGTAGAAGAAAAGTTCTGTCTCCCCTACAGTGACTTCTAAATAAGAACTTACTTATTCCTTAAAACATGTGTACATCCTTAATTTACAGATGAGAAAATTGAAGTAAAGAGCAGTTAAATAACTTGTCCAAGGTCGCAGAACTATTAAATGGCAGAGGCAAAATCTGAACCCAGAAGTCTTACTCTTAACCTTAATGCTAAATACATTACTTTTCCCAAAGTCTTAAATATTTTTAAAAAATGAGTCACCTACGTGCATGCCACAAACAAGTAGCGCTTTTGTGAGATTTACTAAGCATCAAATGGCCAGAAATCAACAAAATTATCTTCACATTCTACCTTATTCATTTTAAAGCTTCTTAATGCTTATAGGGAAAATACCCTATTATTGAAATTTACAGCCCACTCTAAACAATGAGTGTTTAGCTCTTACTGCTTTATTATTTCTTCATGAAAATACTGCTTAAAATAATTATAATTTCCACATTATAATTATTTCATATGTATTCAGTTACTGACATCTCCATTGACTTTCATTACACTGCCTCCTTAGTCATCTAAGCTGACTATGTTTCTACAGTAAACTCAAAAATCTTATTTCTCAGATAGGCTTTATTTCTCTAATCCACCTTGTTCACTCCCTTTTTTCCTGCTCTACTACCAATATCCTCTTTAAAACATGTGTATGTTCTTCATATTGACATCAAACAACAATTCTGTCTTACTTTACCCTTGTTTAAAAACAAGACAAAAACTGGAAAACTGTAGTTCTGAACATAAACTAAGTATTTGGAAAACATTATTTAAAATTAATTTTTTTCTAATACATTACACTAAAGGAGTAGCAACTTTGACTTACTATAAGCTTAGCACACTCAATTGAGTAGTTTAAGTATCCTTAGGGATTCAAGTGTTATTTAAAGTAGTTTTATCTTGTAATTATAAAATAATATGGAATCACAAAAATATCAATGATTTCATTTGCTCATGTTTATTAACTCACTTAAAATCGTATATCCCAGTATGCAGAATTATATCAGCTATTACACAGGGCTTTTAAAATATATGCAGGGCATATTTTTGTGAGTTTAAGTTACACATATGTAGTCAAAATTTATTAAGCATATTTTAAGTTCCATGCAATAGGAAAGGTACAATATGCTAGTCTTTTTAGTATATAATCTGACAATAATTATAATTAGTATATTTTAAGGGATGTTACCATTTAAAAAATTCTAGGTTAATTATCATTCAGGAATGGAAAGTACATAACTTCTGTCTTACACACACACACACACACACATACACACATCCAATTGTAATAGGTGTCACTAATAAATCATGGCTATCTTTTCTAGTAAGCTTTGAAGAAGCCTCAGAATTCTCCTCAATCCTGGGCACTTGGCATCTACTATCAATTGATTGAAGTTTTCACAATAGATGAAACTCATTTGTCATTCCTACTGTTACTAAAAATAATCTTATATACCTATTTTTAAAAGATTGGTCTTTTGTAGAGAATTATAAAAGAATGCATGATAGGAATAATACAAATAGAAACTAGCCCAACTGATGACAATAGTTGATCCACTTAAACATTGGCAAGGTCCTTACATAACATTTTAAATGAATAAAGCAAGATAAATTAAATCCTGGATGTTAAGGAAACTTTGGTTATGTACATTCCACATGCCTTCCAAATTTTAATAAAAAATATGCAATGACCAGTGGTTTCCCAAGTTCAAGAAGTAATGAAGTATATGTAAATATGACAGTCTATACTTGGAAAGGGCATGCAACTATTTTCACTAATTCCTCAAAATTTAGGACAGCTTTCTGAAAGAAGCATTAAGAATTTTAAAGAATTGTGAGTATTTGGCCAAATCAAAGATGTCAAATCTCTTTAGAAATACACCAAAGTACAGAAAAACAGGAAAGAGAAAAATGATCAGTCAGAGCTTAAGTAACAGGTCTCTTTAATGACATTTGAAATATGACGTGTCCAGTACGCTATCCCAAGAAGAGCTCATAGTTGTAGATTCAGACCTAATAATTACTAAAAAAAGTACTGTACTTTATTTACAATAAAGAAATTCAAATGAAAATAAAATTTTGATAACAAAAATAGCACGAATTATTTTGAAGATGATAGTAAGACCAATTAACATACAGGTTTCCATAACAGGTGACATGATAAACAGGTAAAATCATTACAGGAAGCAATATAACACTATATATCAAGAATATTAAAAACATTCACACTATTTAATGTAGACTTGATCCATTCTGGGAACCTGTGCAAGAGAAATAATTACAGGTAAAGCTGGCCTATGTGCTCCACTTAAAAAGATACAGAATGGCAAAATGGGTAAAAAACCACCAATCAAATATCTGCTGTCTTCAAGAGACTCACCTAACACTTAAGGATTCATATAAACTCAATGTAAATAGGTAGAAAAAGATGTGCCATGCAATTAAAAACCAAAAACAATAAAGAGTAGCTATTCTTATATCAGACAAAAAATATGTTAAATCAACAACAGTAAAAAAGACAAAGGACATTGTATAATCATAAAGGATCAGTCCAATAAGATATTACAGTCTTAAATTAATGTGCACCTAACACTGGGAACTCCCAGATATATAAAACAATTACTACTAGACCTAAGAAATGAGATAGACAGTAACACAATAACAGCAGGGGATTGCAATACTCCACTGACAGCACTAGATAGATCATCAAGACAGAAAGTCAACAAAGATACAATGGACTTAACCTATACCCTAGAACAAGAGGACTTAACAAATATTTACAGAACACTCTTTCCAACAACTGCAGAATACACATTCTATTCATCAGCACATGGAACATTCTCCAAGATAGACCATATGATAGGCCACAAAACAAATCTCAATACATTTAAGAAAATTAAAAATATATTAAGTATCTTCTCAGACCACAGAGGAATAAAACTGGAAATCAAAAAAAAGGAACCCTCAAAATTATACAAATACATGGAAATTAAATAATCTGCTCTTGAATGACTTGGGGTTAATAATGAAATCAGGATAGAAATTTAAAAATTATTTGAAAGGAATGATAATAGTGGCAAAAGTTATCAAAACCTCTGGGATACAGCAGAAGCAGTGCTAAGAGGAATGTTCATAGCATGAAATGCATACATCAAAAAGTTTGAAGGAACACAAGTTGACAACCTAATGTCATACCTCAAGCAACTAGAGAAACAAGAACAAACTAAACCCAAAACGAGCAGAAGAAAAGAAATAACAAAGATCAGAGCAGAAGTAAATGAATTTGAAACAAAAAAATACAAAAGCAAATTAAACAAAAAGGTGTTTTTTAAAAGATAAAATTGATAGACCATTTGTGAGACTAACCAAGAAAATAAGAGAAAAGATCCAAATACGCTCAATTAAAAATAAAACTGAGGATATTACAGCAAATACTACAGAAATACAAAATATTTTTCAAGGCTAGTAGGAACACCTTTACGTGCATGGACTAGAAAATCTAGAGGAAATGGATAAAGTCCTGGAAATGTATGACCCACATAGATTACATCAGGAAGAAATAGAGACCCTGAATAGACCAATAACAAGCAGCAAGATTGAATCAGTAATAATAAAATAAAAATAGTCAACAAAAAAAGGCCAGGACCAGATGTGTTCACAGCTGAATTTTACCAGGTATTCAAAGAAGAATCGGTACCAATTCTACAGACACTATTTCAAAAGAAAGAAAAAGAAACAATTCTCCCTAAAGTATTCTATAAAGCCAGTATCACTCTAATACCAAAACCAGGAAAGGACATAAACTGAATCAAAGAACACCTCAAAAAATAGTACATCATGATTAAGTGGGTCTCATCATCCCAGGGATGCAGAGATGGGTTAACATATGCAAGTTAGTAAATGTAATACATCACAAAAACAAAATTAAAGACAAAAACCATATGATCCTCTTAATAAATGCAGGAAAAAAAAGTTGATAAAATCCAGAATCTTGTTATGATAAAATACTTCAACAAAATAGGCATAGAAACTATTTACTTCAAAGTAATAAAAGGCATGTATGACAAACCCATAGTCAACATTATTCTGAATGCGGAAAAATTGAAAGCATTCCCCCTGAGACCTGGAACAAGTCAAGAATTCTCATTTTTACCATGTCTTTTTTTTTTTTTACATTTTTTATTATACTTTAAGTTCTAGGGTACATATGCACAACGTGCAGGTTTGTTACATATGTATACATGCACCATGTTGGTGTGCTGCACCCATTAACTCGTCATTTACATTAGGTATATCTCCTAATGCTATCCCTCCCCCCTCCCCGCTCCCCACAACAGGCCCCGGTGTGTGATGTTCCCCTTCCTGTGTCCAAGTGTTCTCATTGTTCAATTCCCACCTATGAGTGAGAACATGCTGTGTTTGGTTTTTTTGTCCTTGCAATAGTTTGCTGAGAATGATAGTTTCCAGCTTCATCCATGTCCCTACTAATCAACATAGTACTGGAAGTCCTAGTCGGAGAAATCAGGCAAGAGAAAGAAATAAAGGGCATCCGAATTGGAAAAGAGAAAGTCAAACTGTTGCTGTTTGCTGATGATACATTCGTATACCTAGAAAACCATGAAGACTCATCCAAAAGGCTCCTAGATCTGATAAACAAATTCAGTGAAGTCTTAGGCTACAAATTCAATGTACACAGATCAGTAGCACTGCTATATATACACCAACAACAACCAAATGGGCAATCAATCAAATCAATAATTCCATCCCTTTTACAACAGCTGCAGAAAAATAAAAATATCTAGGAAAATGCTTAACCAAGGAGGTGAAAGATATCTACAAGGAAAACTACAAAACACTATTGAAAGTAAACATGGATGACAGAAACAAACAGAAATACATCCCATGCTCATGGATGGGAAGAATCAATATTGTGAAAATGACCATAGGGCCAAAAGCAATCTACAGATTTTATGAAATTCCTCTCAAAATACCATCTTCGTTTTTTAAAAAATCTAAAATTTATATAAAACCACAAAAGCCTATAAAGCCTAAGCAATACTAAGCAAAAAGAACAAATCTGGAGGAATCACATTATCAAACTTCAAATTGTACTACAAGGGTATAGTTACCAAAGCAGCATTGCAGTGCTATAAAAATAGGCACTTAGACGAATGGAACAGAATAGAGAACCCAGAAATATACCCAAATACATATTGCCAACTGATCTTCAACAAAGCCTAAAAAAACATAAATTGGAGAAAGGACACCCGATTCATTAAATGCTGCTAGGAAAACTGGCTAGCCACATGTCACATGTAGAAGAATAAAACTGAATCTCCGTCTCTTACTGTACATAAAAATCAACTCAAGGTGGATCAAAGACTTAAATCTAAGACCTTAAACCATAAAAATCTCCGAAGATAATATTGGAAAATCTCTCGTGAACATTGGCCTAGGCAAAGAATTCATGACTAAGACTCCAAAAGCAAAGGCAACAAAAACAAAAATAAATAAATGGGACCTCATTAAACCAAAAAGCTTCTGCATAACAAAATAAATAATCATCAGAATAAACAGACTACCCACAGAGCAGGAGAAAATATTTGCAAATTATGCATCCAAAAAAATGACTAGTATCCAGAATCTACAAGGAACTCAAATCAGCAAGAAAAAAAAACAAATAATCCCATCAAAAAGCGGCCAAAGGATGTGAATAGACATTCCTCAAAAGAAGATTTAAATCAAGTTTAGCCTAAAGCTTCCTCCTTACACATTTTATGTTTGGCCTAAAGGTTTCTCTATACATCGTAAACTATACCTAAATAGAGTTATAAACAGACTGTAGCCTACTCTTGTGCCAGTCACTGAGTTTTGGCTGAAGGTGGCCACATATTCAAACCATATTAAAATAAGGCAAACACTGAGCTATAACCAATTCAGCTGTTTCTGTACTTCAGTTCTAGTTTTATACCTCACTTTCCTTTTTCTGTCTATAAATGTTCTTCCTCCATGTAGCTGTGCTGGAGTCTCTAAGACGACTTTGGCTCAGAAAGCTGCCCAACTGGTAAATTGATGTTTCTCGTCTTCCCTCACCTGAGGTCAATCAGGTGGCTGTCACCTTGCAATGTCTAAGGTTGACCAGATATCTCTCGCCTTCCTTTGACTAAGGTCTACCAGATGTCTCTCACCTGCCCATATCTAGGTCGACCAGATATCTCTCGCCTTCCTTTGACTAAGGTCTACCAGATGTCTCTCACCTGCCCATATCTAAGGTCGACCAGATAGCTCAGGCCTTCTCACGTCAAAGATCTACCATATGTCTCTCGCCTTCCCATGCCTGAGCTCAGCCATATGTCTCTCGACTCCCCATACCTGAGGTCGACCAGGTGGCTGTTCCCTTTCAATGTCTAAGGTGGACCAGATGTCTCTTGCCTTCCCATGTCTGAGGTCGACCAGGTGGCTGACCCCTTGCAATGTCTAAGGTTGACCAGATGTCTCTCATCTTCCCTTGACTAAGGTCTACCAGATTTCTCTCACCTTCCCATATCTGAGGTCAACCAGATGGCTCAGGCCTTTTCACATGAAAGATCTACCATATGTCTCTTGCTGACTCATACCTGAGGTCGACCAGGTGGCTATCCCCTTGCAATGTCTAAGGTCGACCAGATGTCTCTTGCCTTTCCACACCTGAGGTAGACCAGGTGGCTGTCCCCTTCAATGTCTAATGTCGACCAGATATCTCTCACCTTCCTATGCCTGAGGTCGACCAGGTGGCTGTCCCCTTGCAATGTCTAAGGTGGATCAGATGTCTCTCGCCTTTCCATGACTGAGGTCGACCATAGGTCTCTCACTATCCCCTGCATGAGGTAGACCAGGTGGCTGTCCCCTTGCAATGTCTAAGGTGTACCAGATGTCTCTCGCCTTCCCATGCCAAAGGTTGACGAGATGACTCTACCTGTGCCATGTCTAAGTTCTTCCAGATATCTCTTGCCTTCCCATGCCTAAGGTTAACCAGAAGGCTCTCCCCTTCCCATGCCTGAGATTGAGCTGATGGCTCCCTCCTTGCCATGTCTGAGGTCTACCAGATGTCTCTTGCCTTCCCATCCCTGAGGTTCACCAGATGGCTCTCCTCTTTCCACATCTGAGATTGAGCTGATGGCTCTACCTTTGCCATGTCTAAGGTCTACCAGATGTCTCTTCCCTTCCCATGCCTAAGGTTCATCAGACGGCTCTCCCCTTCCCATGCCTGAGATTGAGCTGATGGCTCTCTCTTTGCCTTGTCTAAGGTCTACCAGATGTTTCTTGCCTTCCCATGCCTAAGATTGACCAGATGGCTCTCCTCTTTCTATGCCTGAGATTGAGCTGATGGCTCTTCCTTTGCCATGTCTAAGGTCTCCCAGATGTCTCTTGCCTTCCTATGCTTATGGTTGACCAAATGGCTCTCCCTTTCCCATGCCTAAGGTCGACCAGATGTCTTTCGCCTTTCCATGCCTAACTTTGACCAGATGGTTCTTGCCTAGAATCCTAGAATATGGTGTCTTTAAGGTTCATGAAAAGATGGAAAGGATCCTGAGAAACACTTTTGAATACAAGTTTTTGATAACTTCAGAAATCACATAATTTGGACTGGATAAGAATTCCTGGAACTTTCATGAAAAGACTTACTGGTTAATAAAACAGCTAACCCAAGCAATAGAAACATTAATTGAATTCCAAGGAAATAGTCTGCCATATTTTCATGGTAAATCAGTCAGTACTAAAATTGTTTAAATATACAGTTTGAATGAACTTCATGCTTTAAATCAAATTACCTAATGATAACCTATCAGTTATCAGTGCTATGTACCTAAATTGGAGAAACAACTGGTATTCAAGAGGACATAAATCCAATGTTAAGCGTGGACTCATGTAGAACCCTGATGGTTGCCTTGTCCTTTCTGAGTCCCCAAAACTTTTTATTAAAAGTTCTCCATTCCATGACTCATCATGGAGAAGATAAAATGATCTAAATTAAACATGTGTATATGAGTATATGTGTGTGTATGTATATGTATATATGTGTGTGTGTATGTGTGTGTGTGTGTGTATATATATATAGTTACTTCTAAATTGCTAAAATATTTTATGACCAATGTTTGGTTTGTCAAAACCATATTCCTGAGCAGGCAATCAAAACTCCTATCCACAATCAGGTAGTACATTCCAATACCTGATGGGCTATGTAAATATTTATAGAGAGATTCTGTTCCATTGTCATTTTAAATGAATGGGTTTTTTCTGGTTGTATAAAAGTTTTCTCATGCAAGAGGGCTGTTATAACAGTAGCTCATTATGCCACACTGTATTTACTCCAGCAAAGAAAAATTTTCATGGTTCACTGATTGAGGACAATCAACCCCTTCACATTCTAGAACCCAAAGGCTGGATCTTCTAAGAACATTCAAGAAAGACTGCCCTTGCCATCCACACTGCTGGAAAACTTCAGGACCTTGAACCTTAGGCTCATAGTCTCACAACTCAGAAGGGTCCCTCCACACTCTTGGAACTGTACATCCATTGGAAACCTTAAGGTTAACCTAACCAGGGAAGTTTCTCTCCAGATGAAGATGGCATCCAGGAGGTGGACGTCTTTTTCCCAAGATCACAGAACAAGACTTCTCTACTATCATGAGACTCTTATCTTTCATTTTTTCCTCTTGCTTATGCATGTGTGAACAATAGAAATGAAAAGGGGGTCTGTTCAGTCATCCCATTACTGGGTATATACCCAAAGGATTATAAATCATGCTGCTATAAAGACACATGCACATGTATGTTTATTGCGGCACTATTCACAATAGCAAAGACTTGGAACCAACCCAAATGTCCATCAATGATAGACTGGATTAAGAAAATATGGCACATATACACCATGGAATACTATGCAGCCATAAAAAGGGATGAGTTCATGTCCTTTCTAGGGACATGGATGAAGCTGGAAACCATAATTCTCAGCAAACTATTGCAAGGACAAAAAACCAAACACCGCATGTTCTCACTCATAGGTGAGAATTGAACAATGAGAACACTTGGACACAGGGTGGGGAACATCACACACTGGGGCCTGTCGTGGGGTGGGGGGAGGGGGGAGGAATAGCATTAGGAGATATACCTAATGTAAATGATGAGTTAATGGGTGCAGCACACCAACATGGCGCATGTATACATATGTAACAAACCTGCACGTTGTGCATATGTACCCTAGAACTTAAAGTATAATAATAATAAAAAAAGAAAAGGGAGTCTGTTGTGTGCATTAATGGGGTATAATTTTATTTGTGAATAATTTTGCAGCCAACCTTACACATGGAAAACATACCTTGATAGATGGAAGATGAAGGCACAGTGTAGGTGAGAAATTATAATGGTACATATTGTGTCTGATAATCAGTCAGAAGCAGAACATTAGTCCACTCCTCTTAACCCACATCATGGTTAAAGAGAACATTGCCAGGACGTCTTCACTATTCTAGAAGAGCATCATTTGCTAGGTACTTTTTCCTTGGGTTGAAGTAAATGAGACAATTAGGAATGTATCACTCATGATAGGCTTTACAGCAGATTCTACTGTAAAGGCTAAGGTTACATGACAGATTTTAAATTCTGTTATGAAAGTTACATTAAATAACAAAGTCTCTCTAGATTACTTACTGGTTAAACAGAGAAGTGTCTATGCAGCTGCCGGCACTCCTTGTTGCCCATGGAGAAATACATTACATTGGTTATTACAGAAATTCAGTTATAGAATATTAATGAAGAAACTGCTTAGTTATAGCAAGTAGACTCTATCTAACTCATTCATTGATCAATTTGATTTTAGTTGGTTTGGTTTATGTGGACACTGGCTAAGAAGCATACTCCAAACTCTTGATATTATCCTCCTGATAGTCATAATAATAGTCACCCTGGTATGCTATATTCTTTCAGAAAGTTTCAATTTCTTAATATGCCATATCTAGAATGTCAAATGGTCTCTCTTCAACTGGAATAACAAGAGCTGAAAGAAATATATGACCATGAGGTCACCATAACCTACGAATGATGTGCTGAGACTGGAAGTTCAAAATGATGGTGACTGAGAGTGGCACTAAGGCCCTCTGTTTTGGTCACGCTCTCCCCTAAGCTAGAACCTGTCCAAAGGGGGAAATTTTTAAAGAAAATTATGGGAAGCCATTGTTTTGAACTGAGCTTATGCACTAGGCCCCATCAGACCACACAAAACCAAAATGGACTCACTTATATTAAATGTGACAATCAAACTAAGACTTTAAGAGAACACATAGATCCTAGAACACACAGAGCTTTGTTTTTCTCCTGTAGACAGGATATTCCAGCATAAGGAAGGTACCTCCTACTCTAACTCTGACAAAAAATTAAAATGAAGTCCTTGTTCCCACCTTACAAAACCCAGTGTTCTGCTATTTCCCCATGGGCTTCAAGACCAAATAAGTACACTTACCATGATGATAGTGACATCAATGACTACAGTTGGGGCCAATTTCTCAAAATTTAGAGGATGACCAAAAGGGAGAAATTGTTAAAGTCAAGTTTAGCATAAAGCTGCCTCCCCACATATCTTAACTTTGGCCTAAAAATTTTGCTGTGCACTTCTCATGAACTATAACCTAAATAGATTTGCAAACTGTAGCATACTCTTGTGCCAATCCCCGAGTTTTGGCCAAAGGTGGCCAACTATTTAAACCACATTCAAACAAGGCAAATGCTGAGCTGTAACCAATTCAGCTGTTTCTGTAGCTCACTTCCATTTTCTGTATGCCACTTTCCTTTTTATGTCCATAAACCTTCTTCCAGCAGGTGGCTGTGCTGGAGTCTCTGAGCCTACTATGACTTGGGAGGCTGCCCAAATTGGGAATTGTTCTTTTCTCAATTAAACTTCTAAAAAATTTAATTGGGCTAAAGTTTTTCTTTTATCAAAGATATACAAACAACCAACAAACGCATGAAACAAATGCTCAATATCACTAATCATCAGGGAAATGCAAATTAAAACCACAATGAGCCTGGGTGCAGTGGCTCACATTTGTAATCCCAGCACTTTGGGAGGCCGAGGCAGGTGGATCACCTGAGGTCAAGAGTTTGAGACCAGCCAGGTGAAACCCCATCTCTGCTAAAAATACAAAAATAAGCTGGGCGTAGCGGTGCACGCCTATCATCCCAGCTACTCAGGAGGCCAAGGCAGGAGAATTGCTTGAACCCGGGAGACGGGGGTTGCAGTGAGCTGAGATCGTGCCACTGCACTCCATCCTGGGTGACGGAGCAAGACTCTGTCTCAAAAATAAAAAAACAAAAAACAATTAAATACCACCTTACTCCTAACAAGAATGGCCATAAATAAAAAGTCAAAAAAAAAAAAAAAAAAAGATGTTGGAGTGGATGTGGTGAAAAGGGAACACTTATGCACTGCTGGTAGGAATGTAAACTAGCACAACCACTATGGAAAACGATACAGAGATTCCTTAAAGAACTAAAAGTAGATCTACCATTTGATCCAGCAATCCCACTAATGGGTGTCTATCCAAAGTAAAAGAAGTCATTATATAAAAAAGACACATGCACGTGCTTGTTTACAGCAGCACAATTCATAATTACAAAGATAATGGAACCAACATAAGTGCCCATAGACCAATGGGCAGATAAATAAAATGTGGTATATATATACCATGGAAAGCTACTCAGCCATAAAAAGGAATGAAATAATGTCTTTTGCAGCAACTTGGAAGGAGCTGGAAGCCATTATTCTAAATGAAGTAAATCAGGAATGGAAAACCAAAAATTGTATGTTCTCACTTTTAAGTGGGAACTAAGCTATGAGGATGCAAAGACATACAGAGTGATATAATGGACTCCGGGGACTGAGAGGGGAAGAGTGAGAGGGGAGTGAAGGACAAAAGACTATATATTGGGTAGAATGTACACTGCTCAGGTGATGAGTGCACTAAAATCTCAGAATTAATCATTAAGAACTCACCCACGTAATCAATAACCACCCGTACCTCAAAACCTATTGAAATAAAAAGTAATAATAATTAGAGATAAAACGAATAACTTACAGGCAAAATTGACTATTAAAACATTACTGATAAAATTAAAAAGTCAAGAAACAAGAGAATACTAAACATAGAAAAAAGGTTACATGTATTAAAGTATATCATATGATAGAATACTACTGAGTATTAACATAGTATTTACAAAAAATAGTAATAACATTAAAAGTCCTTATGTTATGATACCATCTAAAAAATATAAGATACAATTGTGTGCACAGTATGATCCTATGATACAATATAAAAAGCATAAAAAATGTTGGCAAGATGTTAACAGCAGTTACATCTCAGCAGTGAATTTGTTTATTATTATTTTTCTACTTGCTTATAACTTTCAGCACACACAAAAAAATCTAGACTTATTTTCAAGATGGCAGAATAAATCCACATGGAAAATTTTAAAAACAGGCAGAGTATCAAAAGAGATTAGCTCCAAAGAAACATCACTCAGACTGACAGCAGACTTCTCATTCACGGCGGTATGTCAGAAGACAGAAACATGCCTTCAGAATGCTGCAGGGAAATATCTCGCAAAATATAATTCTATATTCAGCTAATCTGTCATTCAAGAATGAAGATATAATGAAGAATATTTCAGCAGATATACAAGACCAAGCAACTCTAACTAGTAAAATGTACAAAATTAAACAAAAATAAAAAGAAACAGTTTTACTCTAACATAAAGAAAAGTGAACTCCTAAAGAAGGAATGAGACATAAGAAAAAAAGGTGTGAAAGGAAATCATAAAAAACCAGAAGAAAAACACACAAGTAATTTTTAAAAATTGATGATAAAAGTACAATACCTAAAAC
This sequence comes from Pongo pygmaeus, assembly GCF_028885625.2. NCBI lineage: Eukaryota > Metazoa > Chordata > Mammalia > Primates > Hominidae > Pongo > Pongo pygmaeus. The sequence continues at coordinate 146,696,816 of NC_072396.2, read as the reverse complement.
AATGTAGATATTCTGTTCTGGCTATTTAACTTTTAGATTAACTGATATTTCTCTTTCCTGCCATAAAATCTTTCCATTTTTGGTTGATAACCACAGCACATACACACTTGTGCATCTAACAGACTATTCTCTACTTTGCCCATATACTTCAGCTCACCACTATTCATTTGTGTGTTGCCAAGGGTCAGTTGTGTTTGATCCAAAACCTGTTTCATCTGTTCCTATTGTAATTACTGTATGTAAATTAATCAATTATATTAGCTTTATGAAAAGGGGTTGTTTCTATAGTAACTGAATATAATGCTTTGGAAAAACCTTATAGAAGCAAGTTATTTTAGAAAAAAAGATACTATCAAATTTAATGTGGTTCAGACAAGTTTAAAATCTTGGTAAAAATAGTGCCAACACCCAGAAGGATTTTACATTCACATTGATTCATTTAAATTTTCACTACTTTCAAAATGAATACATACTAAAACTCATGGAGATGCACTGTTGATGTGGTTTATGAAGACAGACTATATTCAAAGGAACCGCACAAAGACATTATTGGACTTTGTCAAATGGATTTTAGCCACATATATTGATATGACCTAAGTTTTCTCCCTTTTAGTTTGTTAATATGGCAAGTTCATTGGTTTTCAAATATTAAACTAATCTTGTATTTCAGGAATAAACTGTACTTGATAGTGTCTTTTTCATACGTATTCTGATTTTAGTTGTTAGAATTATGGCAATTGCATTGGCATGTAGTTTGCTTTTCTTGTAATATCTTTGATTGGGTTGATATTAAGGTAATAAAGGCCTTATAGAAGGAGTTGGGAATTGTTTCCTCTTCTGCAGTTTTCTGGAAGAGATTGTGATGAATTAATATTTATTCTTTAGTGTTTGGTAATTAATTAATGTCTTTATACATAAAGTGTGTTTCTTATAAGAAGCGTATAGTCAAGTCTTGCTTTTACATCCAGTCTGACAGTCTCTGCTTTTCAATTGGACTGTTTAGAACATTTATATTGGATATGATTTTTGATATATTTAGGGGTTTCTTTTCTTTGTTGCCTTCCCACAAATATAGGGAGTTTTCAGTAATGCCCCAATGAAAGCAGTGCTTTTTGTCTTTCCCCGCAGATTAAGGCTTTTGTTCTACTGTTGAGAGAAGAGAAAAGCATCTGGGGGCAGTTTTTCCCCTGTGGAACTGAACTACCTTTTTTGTGTCCCAAGTCTGCAACACAATAGCCATTTCTTCAGATCTCTTTCCAGTCTTTTCTGTTTGGACCAGTGCGGTTGCTGGTAAAAGAGGCTATAAGTGGATTTGAACTCCATCAATTTTTCTGACCCTCTTAGAGAATTCACACTCCCCCACCAATCTGATCTTGGCCTTCATTAATTTGACAGACATTCTCCCTGAATTCTTCTTCCCACTATCTGATTAGATCTACCCCAGTTGTGAAAGAGTTCATGACTACAGACGCTGAAGTCACCTTCTATCCTCAGGTTTTGAGTAGGGTGGTTGCTCTGCAACCTCGGCTCTCTCTGTTTGAATATCAATTTAAAGTAAACTTGTCTCTTTTTCATTGTAAATTTAGGAGTGATGCTCCTTCCATCCAGCTCTCTAGTTCTCATAACAGAAGCTGGAAATCCTTTGGTGTACATCTTTAACCTATCACAAACTACTGTCAAGTGATATTATACTATTCCACATATAGTTATAAGAACCTTATAATATATAATAGCACAGTATAATTTCATTTGTTCTAGTCTTTGTGCTATTATTGTTATAGACGTTACTTCTGCATATGTTATAAACACCACACAACATGACATTAGAATTTGATATGTGCTATGATGAGGAAATATAAGCAGCTATGGGAGTAAACATAAGAAGCGTGGCAGGACGTGATGGCTCACGCCTGTAATCCTAGCACTCTGGGAAGCCGAGCCGGGTCGATCACCTGAGGTCAGGAGTTCAAGACCAGCCTGGCCAACACAGTGAAACCCCACCTCTACTAAAAATACGAAAATGAGCCAGGCGTGGTGGCACACACCTGTAGTGCCAGCTACTCAGGAGGCTGAGGCAGGAGAATCGCTTGAACCCGGGTGGCAGAGGTTGCAATGAGCCGAGATTGCGCCACTGCGCTCCAGCCTGGACGACAGAGCGAGACTCTGTCTCAAAAAAAAAAAAAAGCATCTCCCCAGATATGGGAAGAAGACTATGAGAAAAGCATTCTCAGAAAATGATATCAAGTCTTATAATTGAAAGATGAATAAAAGCTATCCAGATAAAGTGGAGTCGGCAGGGAGGAGATAATGCTAGGCTGAGACAGTGGCTTGGGATGAGGCTGGAGAGATAGGGAGGGATCAGAATATATGGTACCTGTAGGTTATGGTAAAGAGTTTAAACTTTAAGTACAGTAGTAACCTATGAAAAAGTTTTAAGTAGAAGAAACATCTGATCCAATTAATATTTTTAATAGATTATATTGGCTTCTATGAGGAGAATAGGTTGTTGCACAGGGTGCATAAGGAGTCCAAGTAGATAGAGGTAGCCATTGAAATACAGGACTGTGGACAGTCTAGTATGAGGAAATAGCAAGAACAAAGGTCCCAAGGTAATAAGGAGATCGGTTGAAAAACAGAAAGGTGCCTGTTTGCCTCAAGTGTGGTTAGTAAGGGGGAGTGTGCTATCATCAGATAAGATTAGACAAAGAGTCAGAGACCAGATTATATAGGGATCAGTAGAACAAGTTTAGATTTTCTGTTTTTATTTTAAAAGAAAAATAAAAGATATGAGCAGGTTGGGGGAAAGGGGAAGAATGAGGAGAATTATTTTTATTTTTCCTTTGCTGTTTTTGTGTGCACACATTTACAACAGGTTATGCATACTACTCTTATACTAAAGAGTGAATTTATTTTTTTAGACAAAAAAAAAACAGCAATAGGAAATGGCTGAAAAGTTTTTATCCAATGGTCATAATCTAACTTGCACTTTTAAATTTCACATGCATTTTAATTTTTATTTTTTGAATAAAAGAGTTATAAAAAAAGAACAGAGAGTTCTTATAAACTCTTCACCCAGCGTCTCATAAAGTTAACATCACATACAATTATAGTACAGCAATAAAAAATACCAGAAAATTAACCTCAAGAGCAATACTATTAACTGTTATACAGATCTTATTTAAATATCACCAATTGCACTACTAAGGCCTTTTTTAGGTTGTTTTGGTCTGGGATCTCACATTGCATTTTATTTTGCTGTTCCCTTTAGTATTCTGCATTCTATAAGAGTTCCTCAGAGCTATTTTGTTTTTTGTGATCTTGGCATTTTCAAGAGCACTGGCCAATTGTTTTGTACTATTAGTAGTGAATGGGTAAATAACTACCATTCTAAACCTAATTTCCCATCATGGCTTCCCATCTGAATAAATGGAACCACAATTCATCCAGTTGTGCTAAGCAAGAAACCTAGAAGTTACCCTTTGTCAACTCTCTTGCTCAGCAAATCCCCTTAATCAATTAAGGCTTAACACCTATTGATTATAATTCTTAAATCATCTCCCACATCAGGGAGATAGTTTTCTCCATTTTGTCATCCCTTCTAATCTAAAGAAACCATCACTGGTAATCTAAACTAATGCAATAGCTTCCTAACTAGTTTCTTTCCTTCCACTCTTGTATTTCTCCAACTCATTATCCATATTTCCTCTTAAAATAACTGACTGACAGAACTCATCCAATGTTTCTCATCCCAAAGTATATCACTACCCTTCACCCCATTCTACAAGGCAGAAACCTTGGAGTTCTTCCTTATATCTCATATTTTGTCACCCAACCATATTCAATTCATCACCAATTTTATTGACTTTTTTCCAATATATAGCAAATATTTATTTCTTTTTTATGACTATCTAGTTTGAGTCACATTAGCTCTTATGTGATCTAATTTAACAGTCTCTTCTCTATTTTGCCTAACTCATATCTTGCTTTTCACCAATCCATTCTCTAGGTTAAATCCAGAAAACTCTTAAAAATGTAAATCAAATTACCAAGGAAAAATAATAACTCCACAATAGAGAAACTTGGCAGACACCACTGTAATCAAATGATACAGGTTAACATCACCAGTACCAAGATGGATTAACATCATGTACCTGCTGATATTATGTACCGATATGGGTGCAACATCATTTTGTAATATTTTTATTAAAAATGCAAAAGCTCACTAGAATCATGAAAACACATTAGACAAATGCAAAGTGAGTACTATGCTACAAAACAATGGGCCAGTGCTCTTGAAAATGCCAAGATCACAAAAAAACAAAGTAACTCTGGGGAACTCTTATAGAATGAAGAATGCTAAAGGGAACATCAAAATAAAATGCAATCTGAGATACTAGTACAAAACAACCTTAAAAAGGCCTTAGTAGTGCAATTGGTGAAATTTAAATAAGATCTGTATAACAGTTAATAGAATTGCTATTGAGGTTAATTTTCTGTTTTTTTTTAATTGCTGTACTATAATTGTATGTGATGCTAACTTTATAGGACGCTAGGTGAAGAGTTTATAAGATCTCTCTGCTCTTTCTTATAACTTTTTTATTCAAAAAATAAAAATTAAAATGCATGTAAAATTTAAAAGTGCAAGTTAGATTATGACCCTTGGATAAAAACCTTAAAACTTTTCAGCCATTTCTCTCATTGCTGTTTTTGGGTTTTTTTTGGTTTTTTTTTTTTTGTTTTTTTTTTTTTGCTTCTGTGGGAGAAAGAGTAGTAAGGATGGGGTAGATTTCTCCTGATAGGGAAAGGTTAAACATGTACTATTAAAACATGGCTTTCCAGCAGTATATTGTAGAGTCTGGCAAGTTAACATTTTTTCATGGTTTTTAAAGGCAAGACACAAAGAATTCTGTCAAGAGATACAGTTCCTGCTCATGCATGTTACTAATTCTTTTTTTTAAACTTATAAGTTCAGGGGTACACGTACAGGTGTGTTACATAGGTAAACTTGTATCATGGGGGTTTGTTGAATAGATTATTTCATCACCCAGGTATTAAGCCTAGTACCCATTAGTTATTTTTCCTCATCCTCTCCCTCCTACCAGCCTCCAACCTCCAGTAGGCCACAGAGTGTTGTTTCCCATTTTGTGTCCATGTTATCTTTCGATAAAATGTGTGATGTTGCTTTAGCTAGCACCACCGAATTCCTGCTGGCTTTCTATTCCGGCATGAGAAGCTCTTAAAAGAAGGCCACAACCCCATAAGGTAAACCTTTCAAAATCAATTGATGTAACAAATATCATACCATTCACACATTATATGGAGGCAAAGTCAGGCCAGGCAAAACTTCCTGTTGAAGAGAACACATTGTTTAACCACCTGAAAACTTCAACACCACCAGGAAAAGAATGTAAAGGCCACAGTGAGGAGAAAAGCTTGAATGTACTTATAACTAGAAGTAAAGTAACGTTTACCCCTTTCTAAAAATTCTATGACAACAACATCTGTATCTTTTTAAGAAGAGATGGATTTTAATCATTTGCAGAGGATGAAATGGAGATGGGACTCAGAGGTAAGGGAAAATTACAAGCTGTGAAAGACACTGAACCACATTAAGAACAAGCCAATACTTCCTTTTTGTTTCCTGGTAACAAAAAATACTATTCACTTATTTTTCCCCTCTTCCTTTATTTCATTAATTTAGCAAATATAGAGAGAACTCCTAACGTGTGTACTTTGTTTCCGTTGTCTATGGCTTGACAGATGGCAAATTGCATAATTGTCTCTCTAAAATTATAGCATATAAATCAGTGGAAAGATCTAGGACTCTTTGTTATCAATTAGAGATAGTATAGAATACGCTGGCAAATAAGAATAGAGAGGGAATCCAGAAATGTATCTTAGTTAGCCATTCTAGTAGTTCTTTGGAGTCTGGCATGTACCATGTGATTTAATAATTATTATAACGAAACGAAATAAGGAACAAATTATTAATGACATATCATAGACTTTGAAGCAGCAAAAGAACAGCTAGATACAGAGTATCAATTGGTGCACTCACAAACCTTGAGCTAAACACGGGGTGCTGATTGGTGTGTTTACAAACCTTGAGCTTGATACAGAGTGCCGATTGGTGTATTTACGATCCCTGAGCTAGACATAAAGGTTCTCCAAGGCCCCACCAGAGCAGCTAGCTACAGAGTGTCGATTGGTGCACTCACAAACCTTGAGCTAGACACAGGGTGTTGATTGGTGTGTTTACAAACCTTGAGCTAGATATAGAGTGCCAATTGGTGTGTTTACAATCCCTGAGCTAGACATAAAGGTTCTCCAAGGCCCCACCAGAGCAGCTAGAGTGTGGAGTGGTGCACTCACAAACCTTGAGCTAAACACAGGGTGCTGATTGGTGTGTTTACAAACCTTGAGCTAGATACAGAGTGCCGATTGGTGTGTTTACAATCCCTGGGCTAGATATAAAGACTCTCCACGTCCTCACCAGACTCAGGAGCCCAGCTGGCTTCACCTGGTGGATCCCGCACCGGGGCTGCAGGTGGAGCTGCCTGCCAGTCCGGCGCCATGGGCTTGCACTCCTCAGCCCTTGGGTGGTCGATGGGACTGGGCACCGTGGAGCAGGGGGCGGCACTCGTCGGGGAGGCTGGGGCTGCACAGGAACCCATGGAGGTGGGGGAAGGCTCAGACATGGCGGGCTGCAGTCCTGAGGCCTGCCCTGTGGGAAGGCAGCTAAGGCCCAGCGAGAAATCGAGTGCAGCGCCAGTGGGCTGGCACTGCTGGGGGACCCACTACACCCTCCGCAGCCGCTGGCCCGGGTGCTAAGTCCCTCATTGCCCAGGCCCGGCAGGGCCGGCCAGCTGCTCCAAGTACGGGCCCGCCAAGCTCACGCCCACCTGGAACTCCAGCTGGTCCGCAAGTGCCGCACACACCCCCGGTTCCGCTTGCGCCTCTCCCTCCACACCTCCCTGCAAGCTGAGGGAGTGGGCTCCGGCCTTGGCCAGCCCAGAAAGGGGCTCCCACAGTGCAGCGGTGGGCTGAAGGGCTCCTCAAGTGCCGCCAAAGTGGTAGCCTAGGCAGAGGAGGCACTGAGAGCAAGCGAGGGCTGTGAGGACTGCCAGCACGCTGTCACCTCTCACGTTCATGATTGGCTTGTTCATATTTCCTAATTTTGATTCACTGAGAAATACAATTTTAAATGGGAAATATTCCTTCTTAAAAACTTGCGACCAATCCAGCTGGTTCATTTTTCTTTTCTTCTCCACATGAGGCCATTTGCAAAAAAATTACTCTAGGCTTTGTCTGTTTTTAAGTGACCTGCATTCAAATGTGTACTACTTTCAGTGCATTTGAGCCACTCAAAAAGAAAATAAACGAATGGCCCTTTCTTGAACACCCCTTAAGAAGCAGGCAAGTTATTAACAGATCTGTTTAAGTGCTTTTGCATATGCTAAAGGACTGAGAACGAGAGCATGCACATTCTCAAAATCTGCACAGCCATGAAGAAGAACTGATTCTTGACTGAGACTCTGGGGAACTGGGGACTGGAGGTCCTGCCTATATTGTTTTTCTTTGTGAATTTTAAATTTGATTTGGTTGAGTCCCAAGAAGGAATAATGGTGACAGTTTCTGCTTCTTAGATCAGGAATAAGTATAGCTGCACTTGAGCAAAACATGTAGAAGTACAATGGAAACTAATAGACAATTCACAGAACAAGAAATAAGAATTGCTATTATGGATGGAAAAATGTTCAGTCCTCAGTAATCATAAAAGGAATTGAACATAAAAGCAATATATCATTTTTCATTGATCAAATTAGCAAAAATTTAAAAAAAAAAAAAAACCCTTTTTGTTGGCAAGGGGGAGATAAGAAGGGCACTTTTATATGTCACTTATGGGAATGTCAACCAATAGAAAGTTACTGTGGAAAAAAATGACAAAACATACATGAGCCTTTCACCTACTCATATCCTTTGATTCTGGCATTTAGAATTAACACAATTTGAAAAAGGTGATGGTTAGATAAGTAATTTACCTTACACAGAGACCTACTCCTAGCTGACCCACAGAGTGAAGCCACTGACTGCTCTGTTGGGACATTTGGCTCACATCGCTGGTGAGTGTTTGAAAGAGTTCAATGCTATAGCGATTGCACTTGGATCCTTAGGGATTTTTATCTTTGAAATCTTATTTTAAAATATAAAAATAAAATGGATAAAGCAATGCACAGATGAATAGTTCTTTAAGTCAAAGTCCATTGAAAATGCTTAGATCTGCTGTTTTATCTCTTGGAAAGCAAATTTATTTAATTGAAGTAAATCTCCAAATATCAGATTAGTAAGGGGTGCTTGACAGCAAGTCAAAAAGAAACTGCTTTTCCCACATATAGTAAAGGACATATTAGAATAAGCTGAGTTCATTTTAATCAAGTAAGCAGCTTCAGAGGATGGATTCTTGAAGGCAGCCTTAGAAATGTCAATAATGTAAATGCTTACCAAGAAATGCATCCACACGTTTCGCTGCCTGGCAGCTGGGGTTATTGTGAACACTCTTCACCCTGCTTCACTGCACACCTACAATTAAATTACACTTTTCATCCCTGTATGGGCTCTCATTTGGTATCCCAAGGGGACTGGATTTAAAAGGATAGACCCTATGCACAGCCAGAATGGTCCTGATAGAGATAATACTAATCTTTAAAAATATACAAAACGTATCATAGGTCTTGGAGACCAATGAATCATATGTGTCTAACTGATTGAAAAAAACCGCAAAGCCATAATGTAAAAACTCTTGAGCATAGTCCTGCATTCTCATTGCCGACTGAACACTAAATAATAGCTTGGGAAGAATGATATGAGGATAAAACTGTCACGATGCATTGCTGCAAGAAAGGATTAAGTAGCCCTACTAATTAAGAGTCTGTCATTTTGACATGAAGAAAAAAATCACAAGAGGTGCCAGATATCTGGGAAAGACATGTGCTTGTCATTTCGATACAGAGACAAGGGAAAACCAGCTTGATTAGAAGAGGGCACACTGGAAAATTAGAGTCCTTTGCTTTTTTATAGCTTGTACTCCTGAACACATTATTTTTTGAAAAATCAAAAACTGCCCATTAACAGGCCTTGTAAGAGTCTTTAGACAGCTAACAGTGTTTAATAACAGCCATGCCTTAGGTCAATTTACACACTGGTGGTATTGTACGGTGTTTTGAGTCTATTATACCTGACATATGGAACATCTCTTTTTTGACTTAAATGTAATGTGGCTTCTAAGACATACAAGTATTTTGATGCCAGACTGTCAGATCTGTAGACTTGCTAGAGTATGGTGACCACGGCAATGCAGCTGTATGAGAGTTACGTGACCACCTTATCCTGCATTTCCTTTAAGGCTTGTAAAAGTGTTTTTATTCAGGTACTTTTAATACATTGTTCAATTAAACAGTGTCCATTTTGTGGATATGAAAGCTAACCATCAGGGTGCTTAAGCAACTTGCCAAAGGTCACACAGTACAGAATTGGAGAAAAAGAATTTTCCCTAGGTTTGTCAGATATTTACAAAGCCTACATGGTTACCCCTATTGTACAATGACTCTGTAAGAATACCAGCATAAAGACAAGAGTCTGAACCTGGAGTCTAGTGTGATATAATTTGACTCTGTGTCCCCACCCAAATCTCATGTCCAATTGTAATTCCCAGTGTTGGGGGAGGGACCTGGTAGGAGGTGATTGGATCATGGGGGCAAATTTCACCCTTGCTGTTCTTGTGATAAGTGAGTGAGTTCCCATGAGATCTGGTTCTTCAAAGTGTGGAGGACTTAGCACTTTGCTCTCTATCTTCCATCACCATGTGAAGATGTGTTTGCTTCCCCTTCACCTTCTACTGTTAGATATGAGTTCTAAATTTCTTTTCAAAGAATCAATATGTCAGTATGCTCAATTATTTGCATTCTACTTTTAAACTTAACTTCCTCATAAAGCAACCTTTTTCGATTACCTGCTCCACCCTGACTCATTTCAATCACTTGCTCCACCCTGACTCATTCTGATTACCTGCTCCACCCTGACTCATTCTGATTACCTGCTCCACCCTGACTCATTCTGATTACCTGCTCCACCCTGACTCATTTCAATCACCTGCTCCACCCTGACTCATTCCGATTACCTGCTATGTCATAACCATTTTTCCCGCCAAACCACTCACCCCGTCAATCTCTTTAAATAAGCCAATCAGAATCAGTTTAGCCTGTGCTGTCTAACCCTAGCCAATAGGGGAAAGACACAGCAGCAGGGGCCACATGCATCAGGGATAAGAACCCCTTCCCATCCCTTGTCCAAGTGTGCACTCACCATTGCTCCATCTGTAAGGGCGTACCCTTCTATAGAAGTAACTTGCCTTGCTGAGAATTAAAAAGAAAATTTTATATTTGAGTGCTATTTGTTTTGTGGCACCGAAACATTATTTATAACACTACCATGATTGTAAGTTTCCTGGGGCCTCCCAGCCATGCTTTCTGTATAGCCTGAAGAACTGTGAGTCAATTAAGTCTCTTTTCTTCATAAATTACTCAGTCTCAGATAGTTCTTTATAACAAAGTGAGAACAAATTAAAACAGAAAATTGGTACCAGAAAAGTGGGGCATTACTATACAGATACCTGAAAATGTGGAAGTGACTTTGGAACTGGGTAACAGGCAGAGGTTGTAACATTTTGGAGGAATCAGAAGACAGGAAAATGAGGGAGTTTGGAACTTCCTAAAGACTTGTTGAATGGTTGTGACCAAAATGCTGATAGTGATATGGACATTGAAGTCCAGGTTCAGGTGGTCTTAGATGGAGATGAGGAACTTATTGGGAAATGGAGTAAAAGTCACTCTTGCTATGCTTTAGCAAAGAGAATGGTGGCATCGTTCCCCTGTGCTAGGTATCTGCAACTTTGAACTTCAGAGAGATAATTTCTGGTATCTGGAGGAAAAAATTTCTAAGCAGCAAAGCGTTCAAGTTGTGGCCTGGCTGTTTCTAAACGCCTTTATGCTCATTTGCATTAAAAATTACCTGAAACTAAAACTTATATTGAAAAGAGAAGCAAAGCATAAAAGTTTGAAAAATTCGCAGCTTGACCATGTGGTAGAAAAGAAAAACATATTCTCTGGGGAGAAATTTAACACTGCAGAAATTTGCATAAGTAACCAAGAGCCAAATGTTAATCACCAAGACAATGGGGACAATGCCTCCAGGGTATTTCAGAAACATTCGTGGCAACCCCTCCCATCACAGTCCCAGAGGTTTATAAGAGAAAAATGGTTTCATTGGCCAGGGCCAGTGTCCTGCTGCTCTGTGCAGCCTCAGGACATGATGCCCTGCATTCCAGCTGCTCCAAGTTCAGCTCCAACCACAGCAAAAAGGGCCAAGATACGGCTCAAACTGTTACTTCAGAGGGTGCAAGTCCGAAGCCTTGGCGGCTTCCGCATGGTGGACCTACCAGTGCACAGAAGGCAAGGGTTGAGGTTTGGGAGCATCTGCCTAGATTTCAGAGGATGTATGAAAATGCCACACCACATGGAAGTCACCAAGGCTTGGGGCTTGCACCCTCTGAAGAAATGACCTGAGCTCTACGTTGGCCTCTTTTAGCCATGACTGGGACACATAGCACCAAGTCCTGAGACTGCATAAAGCAGCAAGGCTCTGGGATTGGCCCACAAAATCATGTTTTCCTCATAGGCATCCTGGCCTGTGATACCGTAAAAATCTCTGACATGTCCTGGAGACATTTTCCCCATTGTCTTGGTGATTAACATTTGGTTCCTCATTACTTATGCAAATTTCTGCAGCCATTCAAGTCACCTCTTGAGCACTTTGGTGCTTGGAAATTTCTTCCACCAGACACCTAAATCATCTCCCTCAAATACAAAGTTCCACAGAACTCTAGGACAGGGTCAAAATGCCACCAGTCTCTTTGCTAAAACATAGCAAGAGTCACCTTTATTCCAGTCCCCAAAAAGTTCCTCATCTCCATCTGAGACCACCTCAACCTGGATTTTATTGTCCATATTACTTTCAGCATTTTTGTCAAAGCCATTCAACAAGTCTCTAGGAAGTTCCAAATGTTCCCAAAGACAAGGAACTTCCAAAAGTACCCAAATCTTCCTGTCTGCTTCTGAGCCCTCCAAACCGTTCCAACCTTTGCCTGTTACCCAGTTCCACAATCACTTCCACATTTTCAGGAATTTTTACAGCAGTACTCCACTATCTGCTACCAGTTTACTATATTAGTCCATTTTCACACTGCTATGAAGAAATATCCAAGACTGGGTAGTTGATAAAGAAAAGAGGTTTAATTGACTCACAGCTCCACATGGCAGGGAAGGCCTCAGGAAATGTACAGTCATGGCAGAAGGTACCTCTTCATAGGGCAGCAAGAGAGAGAATGAGAGTGAGCAAAGGGGGCTCTTATAAAACCTTATAAAACCGTCATCCCCATGATTTACTTACCTCCCACCAGGTCCCTCCCATCACATGTGCGGATTATGGCAACTACAATTCAAGATGAGATTTGGGCAGGGACACAACCAAACCATATAAGAAGGCATGATTGTGTTCTTAAATGTGAGAAGGATATGAGATTTGGGAGGGGCTAGAGGTTGAATGATATCATTTGGCTCTGTGTCTCCACCCAAATATGTCAAATTGTAATTCCCAATGTTTGCCAAGGGACCTGGTGGGAGGTAACTGGATCCTGGGGACAGATTTCCCCTTGCTGTTCTTCTGATAACAAGTGAGTTCTCATGAGATCTGGTTCTTTAAACGTGTGTAGCACTTCCCCATTTGCTCATTCTCTCTCCTGTCACAATGTGAATATGTACTTGCTTCCTTTTTGCCTTCTACCATAATTGTAAGTTTCTTGAAGCCTTCCAGCCATGCTTCCTGTACAGCCTGTGGAATCGTGCATCACTTACACCTCTTTTCTTCATAAATTACCCAGTCATGGGTAGTTTTTTATAGAAGTGTAAGAATGAACTAATACAGGTTTCAGCTCTTTTATTGACTCAATTGTTGATCTTAGGGAAACCAGCCTTTTAATGATTGTTTGCTTGTTCCCCTGTCCACTTGTCATTTTATGGGTTACTTCACTTCCTTTTCAACACAGCCCATGATGTTCATTGACTTCTATTTCTCTCATTTCACCAGCATGATCTTTAAATACTTTTGGAATAAGAATTAATAAAAAAAAAAAAGGTTGAATTACTTTCCACAGGCTTCTAGGATAATTACAGAGAAAAAGTCCCTTAGAGAGTTATATCAATCAGGCCAAGAGGAAAATATCAGAATTTGATACCTACAGTCCCTTCTTCTTATAGATATTAGTTTTATTCCCTGAGTCTGTCATCATTAGTGAGCCCTCTGGAATTTGGTTAGTAGAGTAGAAGTGAAGAAAGCCCTAAACAGACTATTTCATTAATTGTGTCATATATGCTAATATTCTCTTGCATTAGCTGTGATAATTGTAAGTTGACTGCAATAACAATGAGATTACTGCTGAAAAGTGGTGGGGTTGATCTCATAAAGCAGAATGGGCAAAATTACCAAAGATGGCAAATAACTCTTTATCCATGTCTTCCTGCAGAAGAGAACAAAGAAAGCAGGCTATCTTGTAGATTACTAAGAAACAATTTCCTTCTAAATAGAATTTGTGTTACATAACTAGATGATAGGTGGTACCACCAACAACTATCCACACTAGTAGCAATGAAAAATCTGATATACACCATTAAAAGGGTGGTAGATAGCATTAAATGTGGGGCAGGTAGAAACATAAACTTGTTAAGCATCCCGAGATGCCAGAGGGATCTCCACAAGGTTCTTCACAAAATTAATCAGATTTTCATCCAAAAACAACCCTGCATTATGGGTACTTTTGTCTTCATTTTGCAGATGAAATTAATAAGGAGCATAGCATTTAGCAACTTGCCCATTGCTGTAATTTAAATGTGTCTTCCAAATTTTATGTGTTAAAAACTTAATTACCAAATTCATATGTTGATTAAAGATGGGACCATTTGAAGATAATTAAGATTAGCTATGATCATCAGGGTGGATCCATCATGCTAAGCCTGGTGGCCCTACAAGAAGTGAGAGAAAGGCCTGAGCTCATACGCATTTTCTTACCCTTTTGCCGTCTGATGCCTTCTGCCATGTAAGCAAGAAGGCCTTCACAAGATTCCAGTGCCCTGCCCTTAAGACTTCCCAGCCTCCAGAACCATAAGCTAAGTAAACTCCTTTTCCATATAAATTACCTAGTTTCAGGTAGTCTGTTACAGCAGCAGAAAACAAACTAAGACACCTAGAATCCAACAGCCAATTATGACAAAGCTATCATATGACTTTAGAAGCCTTTGCTCTTTCCACTACACAATGCCAAATCATCTGGGCTCTCTCAGCTGATCCTCCTTAGCTTTTGTGATTGAAGGCACACATTTAACAGATGGGGAAAGGTGCAGTTTGTGGCTTTATAACAGAGTGCAATACTCCCCTATGTGCACACATTATCATGTCCCCCATAATCACTAGGAGCCAACCAACTAACGAAACTCACCTAGGTTTAGAATCAGGGAAAATAAAAGTGCTACATAGACACTGGCAAAAGCAGGTTCCATATTTAATCAACTCCCTTAACAGCTCTTTGAAAAAGAGAGACTGCAATATCAGCGTCTTGATAGATGAGAAAACTGAGCCCAAGAAAGTTGAAGTGACTTGTCCAGCATCACTGAGACATTAGTTACAGAGCTAGGAAGAACCAAACAGCTTTGGACTGTTCTTTCAACTTCCCGTCAAGAACATTCCACATCAAACACAAAATACTGAAATACACAAACCAGCCACATAGGGTAGTTATTCCTTGTAAGTAAGATATAAAAATATATGCTTCACAAAATGAAAAAAGGTAGCTTTGTTTCTATGACAGTCATCCAAAGTTTGGGGAGGGAACTGACTTTCAAGATGAGCCTGAACTTGAATTTCACAAATTAATTAGATTTTTCTACAAATGATTTTATCAAGATACTCCCTACTCATGTTCTGAAGTTTGGAAGAGGTATGTCCAGAATAAATATTCTTTGTCCATCAGAGACCCAAATGTGAATAATAAATAAAGTGCTATTATGGAAACCCAAGCATCAGGCCAAACTCCTTTTTCTTTCTGCCATTGAAATACAAGCCTGTCGGGGGGTGGGGGACAAGGGGAGGGAGAGCATTAGGACAAATCCCTAATGCATGTGGGTCTTAAAACCTAGATGACGGGTTGATGGGTGCAGCAAACCACCATGGCACATGTATACCTATGTAACAAACCTGCACGTTCTGCACATGTATCCCAGATCTTAAAGTAAAATTTAAAAAAAGAAAGAAATACAAGTCTGAAAACAGACTACAATTCCTATTTTATACAGTTCAATTTGACTCCCTCACTCATCTTATTTGACCTTTTTGGTTCTTTATAAATACATTTAGAATAAATTCCAGTGCTGAGCACTTGGAGAGCACTCAAAACCTGAGTTGACACATGGATGGAATGATAGTTTTGATTCAGGATATAATAATAATGATAATACCACTACTGCTGTAAGTTGTACTTGATCTGCATTGCTTCATTTAATCCTCATAGAAAATCCCACAGGGAGAGGTACCATTATTTATTTTCATTGATAGTTTACAGATATAAAAACTGAGGCACAGCATGTCGACATATTTCATACAACTATAAGAGTCAGAGCAGGTGTTCAAACTCAAGACTCTGATTCTAATGCCTCAGGTCTCAACTAATGTTCAAGGCAATTATTCTGCCAAGAAGACTATACAGAAATACAGAGCCAATGTGTCTGCAAAATAAAGCAGTCCAGATTCCTAAGCAAAGATCAGACTGGGATGTTAGCCAATATGCTGTATTATTCCTCAAACTCTGCAATAAAGACTGAGTCATTGACTATGAGTCAACAGGCATTTATTCAGCATATACCCTGTGTAAAGCTCTAGACAAGGAACTGAATGGACAGCCAGAAAAACTAGAAGAGAGGGCAAAAATAACCAACTTACACAGGTTTGACTTGCAGAAAGGAAGAACTGACCACAAAAACTATTCCTAAAGTAAAATTGAGACTGTATCTATACAAATGAATACATTGGAAAATATAAGTTCAGCCACTCATTTATTATGAAGATATCAGTTGAATTAAAAAAAATGTAGTTAGAAACTGTTTTAGTAATAGTGTATAAGAACTGCTTGATTAAATTCATATTACCCCAAACCAGTATGCATGTGTGTGTATATATATGTATATGTTTGGGTAGATAATATTAAAACTACTTTAGGTTGGTTTATGACTAATTAGCATATATATCTGTTATTTAATGAGTCTTATAATTGAAATGTATCTATGCATTTGGATTATAAATGAGTAGAAAATTCCTAGAAAAAGATAAAATATAGAACATAAAGAGTTCAGCTTTCCCTTTTGTGCTGATTATTTACCAAGACACACAGAAAAAAAGGAAATATAGTTGAAGTAGTCTGTAAAATATAATTTATACAGCTGATATCTGTAAAGAGTGGTTTTTCAATTTAACTTTTCTACATTAAATTTGCACCTTACTTTTGATGTATAGTGCATGATTCTACCATGCTAAAGTACTGAAAAACTAAGTAGGTACAATTAAGGAAACAATTAATTTACAACAACATCTAAAGAAATAAAATACTCAGAAGTAAATGTAAACTGGTAAAAGACCTGTACAATAAAAAACTATAAAACATTGATGAAAGAAATTGAAGAAGACACAAATAAATGGAAAAATATCCCATGTTCTTGGACTGAAAAAAATAATATTGTTAAGATGTCTGTACTACCCAAAGCTATCTACAGATTCAATGCAATCTCTATCAAATTTCCTATATCATTTTTCATAGGAATAGAAAAAAACACAATTCAATAGCAAGAAAACAAATAACCCAATTAAAAAACAGGCAAAGGATCTGAACAGACATTTCTCAAAAGAAAAGATAAAAATAGCCAAGAGATACATGAAAAAAATGCCCAACATCAATAATCATCAGGAAAATTCAAATCAAAACCACAGTGAGATATTACCTAACACCTGTTGGAATGGCTATTATCTAAAATAAAAATAATAAGCGTTTATGTGGATGTGGAGAAAAGGGAATCTTTGCACAGTGTTGGTGGGAAAGTAAATTAGTCCAGCCACTTGGAAAAAGCATGATATTTTGCCAAATAAACTAAAAATAGAATTACAATATGAAATAGCAATCCTACTTCAGGGTATATATCCAAAGGAATTGAAATTGGTATGCCAAAGAGATATCTGCATTCTCATAATTATTGCAGCACTATTCATAATAGCCAAGATATGGAATCATCCAAAGTGCCCATCAATAGGTGAATGTTTTTTAAAAAGTGATATGTACATTCTCAATGGAATACAATCTAGCCTTACAAAAGGAGAAAATACGTCATTCATAATAACATGGTTGGAACTGGAAGACATGGTAAGTGAAGTAAGCCAGGTGCAGAAAGACAAATGCTCCATAATGTCATTTATATGTGAATGTAAAAATGTTTATCTCATAAAAACAGATAAGAGAAAGGTGTCCCAGAGGCTAGTGGGAAGCAAAGGGATGGGAAAATGGCAGATGTTGATTAAAAGATAGAAGGTTTCAGTTAGACTGGAGTCATAAGTTGTACTGATCTATTGCACTGCATGATAATCACAGTTAATAATAAGGTATCAGATATTTCAAAATTGCTAAAATAATAGAATTGTTTTTTTGAGACAGTGTCTCACTCCATCACTCTGGCTGGAGTGCAGTGGTGTAATCTCAGCTCACTGCAACCTCCACATGCCAGGTTCAAGCAATTCTGCTGCCTCAGCCACCCAAGCAGCTGGGAATACAGGCATGCACCACCATGCCCAGCTATTTTTTTATATTATTATTTTTAGTAGAGACGGGGTTTTACCATGTCAGCCAGGCTGGTCTCAAACTCCTGACCTCAAGTGATCTACCTGTCTTGGCCTCCCAAAGTGCTAGGATTATAGGCATGGGCCACCACACCTGGCCAATAATAGATTTTTGATATTCTCACCATAAAAAAATGATGTTACTGAGGTGAAAGGTATCTTACTTAGTGTATTAGTCTGTTTTCATGCTGCTAATAAAGACATACCTGAGACTGGGAAACTTACCAAAAAAAAAGAGGTTTAATGGGCTTACAGTTCCACATAGATGGGGAGGCCTCACAATTATGGTGGAAGACAAGGAAGGAGGAGCAAGTTACATCTTACATGGATGGTGGCAGACAGAGAGTTTGTGTGGGGGAGCTCCTCTTTATAAAACCATCAGATCTCATGAGACTTATTCACTATCATGAGAAGAGAAGGAGAAAGACCCAACCCCCATGATTCAACTACCTCCCGCTTGGTCCCTCCCATGACACATTGTAATTGTGGGAGTTAAAATTCAAGATGAGATTTGGTTGGGGACACAGCACAACTATATCACTTAGCTTGATTGACTCTACAAATGTATACATAGATCAAAACATCAAATTGTACCCCATAAATAAACACAATTATTATTTGTCAATTACAGATAAATAAAAAGTGCTATAACAATAATAGTGATTGAAAAAAAAATAAATGCCACTAGCTCATGCCCAGAATAAAAGTAGGTACAGGCAGCACTTACACATGCTGTGATTGGTAAATGCTGTTTTAACCACTAATAAATACATCACTCACGTTCATAATTCTTTGAAGACTCTATCTTTAACTCAGGTTTCTTTATGTCTTGTAGATCACCATGTGTAATGTGCATTTGATACTTTTTTAAGCCAAGTGTTGCTACTGTTAGGCTGGAATAAACAATAAACATCAGTGATACAGAAACATAAAAAATGAAGATGTAATCATAGAGTAATAATTCTCTTGCTTTTTAAGTTATCTGTGCAGTGTGTGTAAATTTAAATTAACTTATTTTTTTGAAAATACTAATGCCTAGACTTCATCCTACAGATTATGACTTAACGGTCTGGATTTAGACATGAGCACAAGGATCTTTTATTTTTTTAGTTTCCCAGGTGAGTTCTTTTGTGCACCAAGGTCTAAAAATTGCTGATAAATAAAAACTAGAATTTTTGAGTGGCCGATAATAATGGCTCTTTTCAACTTGGACACTTGTATAACTGTGGAAAAGATATAATTCACTGAGGAGTAACACCAGCTTTTCAATCCAGGCCCATACTTTTATAAGAATTATCTTGGCCTTTTGAAATATTTATCTTCTTAAAATGTAAATGATTGCATAAGAGCCATTTTATTTATTACCTTCATGTTTCAGATTTAAAAAAACACTGTGTTTGCTGAGATATTATAAGTTTAAAAATATTGCAAATTATAAAATAACTAACACTTAAAACTTCTTTAGCTGACACAAAAGAGTTATTGAAAAGTGCAAATTAGAATCTATGAAAGCCTCCACCATCTTTTGTTTGTATAATTTCATGAATGCTTAATATGTGCTAGACACTGAAAAAGCTAGACACTCAGCAATAAACAAAATTTCTGCCCCCATAGTACTCATATTCTAGTTGGAAGGGTGTACAAAAAAAGATAAATATCTCAGATGATTATAAGTTCTATGGAAAAATAAACTGAAGCAAATTGTTAGAAAAAGGAGAGGAGCCAGAGCAAGATGGCTAAATAGAGACGCCTCCATGTATCCTCTTCCCCATAGGAACACCAGATTAAATAACCATCTACACACATACACACACACACACACACACACACACACAGAAATCACCTTTATAAGAACCAAAAAATAGGTGAGCAATCACAGTACTTGGTTTAAACTTCATATCACTAAAATCAGCACTGAAAAGTGTAGGAAAGACAGTCTTCAATTGCTTTTGCAACTCCTCTTTACATCTCCTGTCAGCAACCATGTGGTGTGGAGAACTGGTGTACTTACGGTAGGGAGAATGCAGTGACTGTAGGACTTTGTGTTGGAACTCAGTGCTACCCTATCATAGTGGAAGGCAACACTCGAAAACAGCACAGTGAACACCCCCAGTAGGAGCATTTAGGTCAGCGCTCACCAGAGGGGAATCTTTTATACCAGTGGTACAAATGTGAGTTTTGTCTAGCATTGCCACAACGGGCTAAAGTGCTCTGGGGTCCTAAGTAAACTTGAAAGGCAGTCTAGACCATAAGGACAGCAACTCCTAGGCAAGTTCTGCTGGTGTTCTTGGCTCAGACCCAGTAGACATGGAGGGCATACAACCTAGTGAGATATTACTTGGGGTGGCCACGGGAGTGCTTGTGCCAGTCCTTCCCCAGCCCCAGGCAGTTCAGCTTGCAGGAAAACAAGTGACCCCTTCCTTCCACTTGAGGAGAGGGGAGGGCAGAGTAAAGAGTACTTTGTCTTGCAACTTGGATATCAGTTCAACTGCAGTAAGACAGGGCACCAGCTGGAGTCATGAGGCTCCTATTCCAAGTCTTACCTACTAGACAACATTTCTAGACACACCCTGGGCCAGAAAGGAAACTTTGGCCTTTAAAGAAAGGACTCAGACCTGGCAGGATCCATCACCTGTTAACTAAAGAGTTCTTGGGACCTGGAATAATTAGCAGTGATATGCAGGTAGTCTGCCATATGCCTTGGATGAGACTCTGAGACATGCTGACTTCAAGTATGACTAGGCATAATCACAGATGAGGTGGCTATGAGGAAGGACTCCCCTATGTGAAATAAGCAGTGGGGAGCAGAAAGGGAACTTTGTCAGGCAGCTGAGGTTCCAGCTCAGCCATAGTGGGGTAGAGCCCATGCAGAATACTGGGTCCCTGATTCCAGGCCTTGGATTTTGGATGGCATTTCTGGACCTGTCCTGGGCCAGAGAGAAGGCCACTGCCCTGAAGGGAGAGTCCCAGGCCTGGCAGAATTTACCACAATTCGAGAGAAGTGCCTTTGGGCCTTAAGTGAACATCAGTGGTAGCCTAGCAGTATGCCCCATGGGCCTGTGTGATAGTGGACATGGGGAGAGACTCCTCTGCCTGTTGAAAGGGGTGGGAAGAGTGGAAGGACTTTGTCTTATGGTTTGGATCCCAATTCTCACACACCGAAATAAAGTACCAGGTAGATACCTAAGGTTTCTGACTGCAGGCCCTGGATTCCCCATGGTACCTCTGGACTTGCCTGGGCCTGTGGAAGCTTTCTGCCCTGAAGGGAAGGACACAATCCTGGATGGATTTACCACATGCTGATTGTAGACCCTGAGTTCTTTGAGCAAACAAAAGTGGTAGCCAACTTGTGGTTATAGTGGGCCTTGGGCAAGATCCATTACTCTGCTGTCTTCTGGCCTGATTCAGCACAGTCCTAGTAGTGGTACCCACAGAGGTATTTGTATCATTCCTCCCTAAGCTCCAAACAGCTCAAGAGGGAGAGAGAGATGAAGAGGGGGAGGGAGAGGGAGAGGGAGAGGGAAAGGGAAGAGAAGAGAAGAGAAAAGAAGAGAAGAGAAGAAGAGAGGAGAGAAGAGAAGAAGAAAGAAGAGAGAAGAGAGAGGAGAGAGACTCATTTGTTTTGGAGAAAGTAATGGGAGAGAACAAGAGTCCTTGCCTGCTAATCCAGAAAATTCTTCCAGATTTTATCCAATACTACTAAGGCAGTACATTTACAGGTCTGCAAAAGCTACAACATTACTAGGTTTGGGGTGCCCCTTAATGCAGATATGCCAGCAGTGACCAGAAACTTAGCTCACAACACCCAAGTCCCTTTGAATACCTGGAAAACCTTCCAAAGAAGGAAGCCTAGACTGTGAAGACTACAGTGAATACCTAACTCTTAAATGTCCAGACACCACTGAACATCCGTAATCATCAAGACCATCCAGGAAAGCATGACTTCACAAAATAAACTATATATGTCACTAGCAACCAGTCCTGGAGAGACAGAGTTATCTGACCTTTCAGACATAGGATTCAAAATAGCTATTTTGAGGAAACAATATAATTCAAGACAACACAGTGAAAGAATTGAGAATCCTATCAGATACATTTAACAAAGAGACTAAAACAGAAATTTTCCAGAAATTCTTGAGTTGAAAAACGTAATTAATCTGGGTGCAGTGAGTCATGTCTGTAATCACAACACTTTGAGAGGCTGAGACTGGTGGATTGCTTGAGCTCAAGTTTGAGAGCAGCCTGGCCAACATGGAGAAACCCAGTCTCCACAAAAAATACAAAAATTAGCCAGGCGTGGTGGTGGGTGCCTGTAATGCCAGCTACTTAGAGGTCTGAGGTGGGAGGATCACTTGAATCTGGAAGGTTGAGGCTGCAGTCAGCCAAGATCGTGCCATAGCACTACAGCTTGGGTAACAAAGTGAGACCCTGCCTGAAAAAAAAAAAAGGAAAAGAAAAATGTAATTTACATACTTAATAATACATCAAAGTCTCTTAACAGAATTGATGAAGGGAAGAAAGAAGTAGTAAGCTCAAAGACAGGCTATTTGAAAATACACAGTCAGTGGAGACAAAAGAATAAGAATAGAAAACAACAAAGTACAACTACACGATCTAGAAAACAGCTTCAAAAGGGCAAATCTAAGAGTTATTGGCCTTGAAGTGAAGGTGGGGAGAGAAGTAAGCATAGAGAGTATTCAAAGGGTGAATAATAGAGAACGTCATAAACCTAGAGAAAGATATCAATATTCAAGTGTAAGAAGGCTATAGAACACCAAACAGATTTAACCCAAAGAAGACTACTTCAAGGCATTTAACGATCAAACTCACGAAGATCAAGGATAGAAAAATGATCCTAAAAGTAGCAAGATATATGAAAGAAATCAAATACAATGGAGCTCCAATATGTCTGGAAGTAGAGTTTTTATTGGAAATCTTACAGGCCATGATAGAGTGGCATGACATATGAATAAGTTCATTCTCACACTGCTATAAAGAAATACCTGAGACTGGGTAGTTTATACAAAAAGAGGCTTAATTGGCTCATGGTTCTGCAGGCTATACAACTGTACAGGAAGCATGATGCTGACATCTGCTTGGCTTCTGGAAAGGCCTCCGAAGTCTTACAATCATGGCAGAAGGTGAAGGGGAAGCCAGCAATTCTCTTCTCACATTGCCAGAGCAGGAGAGTGAGGGATGAGGTGCCACACACTTTTTTTTTTTTTTTTTCTTTTTGAGATGGAGCCTCACTCTGCTGTCCAGGCTGGAGTGCAGTGGCACAATCTCGGCTCACTGCAAGCTTCGCCTCCCGGGTTCATGCCATTCTCCTGCCTCAGCCTCCCGAGTAGCTGGGATTACAGGTGCCTGCCACCATGCCTGGCTAATTTTTTGTATTTTTTTTTAGCAGAGACAGGGTTTCACCATGTTAGCCCAGATGGTCTCAATTTCCTGAGCTCGTGATCTGCCCACCTCAGCCTCCCAAAGTGCTGGGATTACAGGCATGAGCCACTGCACCCGGCCGAGGTGCTACACACTTTTAAACAACTAGATTTTGTCAGAACTCTGTCGTGAGAACAGCACTAGAGGGATGGTGCTAAACCATTAGAAACCACCCCAGTGACCCAATCACCTCCCACCAGGCCCCACCTCCAACACTGAGGATTACAATTTGATAGAAGATTGGGCAGGGACACAGATCAAAACCATATTACTTTGCCCCAGCTCCTCCCAAATCTCATGTCTTTCTCACATTTCAAAGGACAATCATGCCTTCCCAACAACCCTCCAA
Organism: Pongo pygmaeus; assembly: GCF_028885625.2. Lineage (NCBI taxonomy): Eukaryota > Metazoa > Chordata > Mammalia > Primates > Hominidae > Pongo > Pongo pygmaeus. Next base: position 146,672,989 of record NC_072396.2, on the reverse strand, counting down.
AGTCTTAAGTTAGTAAAGCATTAGCTCAAAAGTCCACAGTCCAAAGTCTCATCTGAGACAAGCAAAGTCCTTTCTACGCATGAACCTGTAAAATCAAAAACAAGTTAGTTACTTCCAAGATATAATGTGGGTTGATATGGCTTGGCTGTGTCTCTACCCAAATCTCATCTTGAATTGTAGTTCCCATAATCCCCATGTGTCTTGGCAGGGACCAGGTAGAAATAATTGAATGATGGGGGTGGTTTCCCCCATCCTGTTCTTGTGACAGTGAGTTAGTTCTCAAGAGATCTGATAGCTTATTGGGGGCTTCTGCCTTCACTGGGCACTCATTTTTCTCTCTCCTGCTGCCAAGTGAAGAAGGACATGTTTGCCTCCACTTCTGACATAACTGTAAGTTTCCTGAAGCATCCCCAGCCATGCAGAACTGTGAGTCAATTAAACCTCTTTTCAAATTACCCAGTGTCAGATGTGTCTTCATTAGCAGCGTGAGATTTGACTAATACAGTAAATTGGTACCAGGTAGTGAAGTTCTGTTGGAAAGATATCTGAAAATGTGGAAGCAACTTTGGAACTGGGTAACAGGATGAGGTTGGAAGGTTTTGGAAGGCTCAGAAGAAGACAGGAAAATGTGGGATAGTTTGGGACTTCCTAGAGACTTTTTGAATTGCTTTCACCAAAATGTTGATAGAGGTATGGAAAATAAAGTCCTGGCTGAGGTGGTCTCACATAGAGATGAGAAACTTGTTGGGAACTGGAGCAAAGGTGACTCTTGTTATGTGTTACCGAAGAGATTGATGGAATTTTCCCCTTGCCCTAGAGATCTGTGGAACTTTGAACTTGAGAGAGATAATTTAGGGTATCTGGCAGAAGAAATTTCTAAGCAGCAAAGCATCCAAGAGGAAGCAGAGCATAAAAGTTTGGAAACTTTGCGACCTAACAATGTGATAAAAATGAAAACCCAATTTTCTGGAGAGAAATTCAAGCCAGCTGCAGAAATTTGCATTATTAACGAGGAGATGAATGTTAATCACCAAGACAATGGGGAAAATGTCTCCAAGACATGTTGGAGGCCTTCACGGCAGCCCCTTCCATCAGAGGCCTAGAGGCCTAGAAGGAAAAATACGGTTTTGTGGGTCGGGCCAAGGGGACCCCTGCTCTATGCAGCCTGGGGACATGGTATTCTGCTTCCCAGCTGCTTCAGCTCCAGCTATGGTTAAAAGGGGCCAAGATACAGCTCAGCCCATTGCTTCAGTGGGTGCAAGCCCCAAGTCCCAAGCCAGAAGGTGGCTTACACATGAATCTGGCCATGCAGGTACACAGAATTCAAGAACTGAGGTTGGAGTTCCTCCACCTAGATTTCAGAGGATGTATGGAAATGCCTGGATGTCCAAGCAAGAGTTTGATGCAGGGGCAGAGCCCTCATGAAGATCCTTTGCTAGGGCAGTGCAGAAGGGAAATTGAGGTGTGAGCCCCTACACAAAGTTCCCACTGGGGTACTGCCTCGTGGAGCTGTGAGAAGAGGGCCATCGTCCTCCAAACTCCAGTATGGTAGATCCACAGACAGCTTGCACTGTGCACCTGGAAAAACTACAGACACTGAATGCCAGCCCAGAAAAGTAGACAGGACGGGGACTGTAGCATGCAAATCCACAGGGGTGAAGCTTCCCAGGGCCATGAGAGCTCACCTCTTGCATCAGAGTTACTTGGATTTGAGACATGGAGTCAAAGGAGATCATTTTGAAACTTTAAGGTTTAATGACTGCTCTACTGGATTTTGGACCTGCAGGGGGCCTGCAGCCCCTTTGTTTTGGACAATTTCTCCTATTTGGGACAGTTGTATTTACCCAAAGCTTGTACCCTCGTTGTATCTAGGAAGTAACTAACTTGCTTTTGACTTTACAGGATCATAAACAAAAGGGACTTGTCCTGTCTCAGATGAGACTTCGGACTTGGACTTTTTAGTTAATGCTGGAATGAGATAAGACTTCTTGGGACTGTTGGAAGGGCATGATTGTGTTTTAAATGGTGAGGACATGAGATTTGGGAGGGGCCCAAGGCAGAATAATAAGATTTGGCTGTGTCCCTACCCAAATCTCATTTTGAACTGTAGCTCCCATAATTCCTATGTGTCACGGGAGAGACAAGGTCAAGATAATTGAATCACGGGGGGAGGTTTCTCCCACCCTGTTCTCATGACAGTGAGTTAGTTTTCATGAGATCTGTTGGTTTTATAAATGGCTCCCCCATTTGCTTGGCATAATTTTTTCCCTGCTGTCATGATATGAAGAAAGATGTGCTTGCTTCCCCTTCTGCAATCATTATAAGTTTCCTGAGACCTCCCCAACCATGCAAAATTGTGAGTCAATTTAACCTCTTTTCTTTGTAAATTACTCAGTCTCGGGTATGTCTTCATTAGCAGCATGAGAACAGACTAATACAGGCATACAGGCATTGGGTAAATACTCTCATTACAAAAGGAAGTAGTTGGCCAAAATAAAGGGGCTACAGGCCGCGTTCAAGTCCAAAATGAAGCAGGACAATAATTACATCTCAAAGCTCCAAAATAATTTTCTTTGATTCCATGTCTCACATTCAGGCCACAGTGATTTCCCAAGGCCTTCGGAAGCTTCACCGTGAGGACTTGTAGGGTACTTCCCCCATGGCTGTTTCATTGGCTGGCATTGAGTGCCTACAGCTTTTCCAGGTGCAAGCTATTGGTGGCTCTACCATTTCAATTTCTGGAGGACAGTGGCCCTCTTCTCGTAGCTTCACTAGGCAGTGCCCCAGTGGGGACTCTATGCAGGGGTTCTTCACATTTTCCCTTCGCACTGCCCTAGTAGAGGTTCTCTGAAGTAGGCATCTAACTGGACATCCCTGAAGCAGGCATCTGTATGGACATCCATGCTTTTCCATACATCCTCTAAAATCTAGGCTTCCAAGCCTCAACTCTTGAATTTGGCACACCCAGACTTAACACCACATGGAAGCCTCCAAGACTTAGGGCTTGCATTGTCTGAAGCAGCAGCCTGAGCTATACCTGGGCGCTTTTGAGCCCTGGCTAGAGCTACAGTGGATGGAATGCAGGGAGCGGTGTCCCGAGGATGCATAGGACAGCAGGGCCCTGGGCCTGGCCCACAAAACCATTCTACCCTTTTAGGCCTCCAGGCGTGCAATGGGAGGGGCTGCTACAAAGTTCTCTAAAAAGCCTTCTAGGCCTCCCCATTATCTTGGCTATAGGTATTTGGCTTTTTTACTTATGCGAATTTCTCAACCAGCCTAAATTCTTCATATAAAAATGAGCTTTTCTTTTCGAATACATGGCCAGGCTACAAATTTTCCAAACTTCTACACTCTGCTTCCATTTTCAATATAAGTTCCAGTTTCTGGTAATGTCTTTGCTCACTTATATAAGCATAGGTTGTTATAAGCAACCAGGCTACATCTTGAACACTCTGCTGCTTAGAAACGTCTTCCACCAGAAACCCTAAATTATCACTCTCAAGGTAAAAGTCCCACAGATCCCTAGAGCAGGGGCACAATGCTACCAGTCTCTTTGCTGAAGCATAGCAAAAGTGACCTTCACTCCAGTTTTTAATAAGTTTCTCATTTTCATCTGAGACCTCCTCAGCATGGACTTCATTGTCTATATCACTATCAGTATTTTGGTCACTATTCAACAAGTCTCTAGGAAGTTCCAAATTCTCCTTTATGTTCCTGTATTCCTCTGATTCCTCTAAGCTTTTCCAACTTCTGCCTGCTACAAAATTGCAAAGTTGCTTCCACATTTTCAGGTATCTTTATAATAATGTCCCTCTCCTTGGTATGAATTTTCTGTGTTAGTCCATCCTGATACTACTATAAAAAATACCTGAGACTGGATAATTAATAAAGACAAGAGGTTTAATTGGTTCACAGTTCAGCAGTCTGTACAGGAAGCAGGATCATCTGCTTTGCTTCTGGGGAGGCCTCAGGAAACTTACAATCATGGTAGAAGGTGAAGGAGGAGCCAGCACTTATCACACATGCAGGAGAAAGACGGAGAGTGGGGAGGTGCTACACACTTATAAACAACCAGATCTCATGAGAACTCTATTATGAGAACAGCAGTAGGGGATGGGGCTAAACCATTAGAAACTGTCCCTGTGATCCAATCACCTCCCATCAGACCACATTGGGGTTTACAATTTGACATGAGATTTGGGTGCAGACACAGATCCAAACTGTATCAACATATTTAAAGTGCTGAAGAAAAAAAAAACTTATAACCCAGAAGAGTATATCTGGTGAAAATATCCTTCAAATATGAAGGAGAAATAAAGTATTTCCCAGACAAACAAATGCTGAGTTATTTTATCACCATGAGACCCATATTAAAAGAAATGCTAAAGGAAATTTATAGTCTGAAATAAATGGACATTGAGTGTTATGGTTTGGCTGTGACCATACCCAAATCTCACCTTGAATTGCAATAATTCCCATGTGTCAAAGGCGGGGCCAGGTAGCAGTAATTGAATCATGGGGGCAGTTTCCCACATACTGTTCTTGTGGTAGTGAATAAGTCTCACAAGATCTGATGGTTTTATAAAGGGGAGTTCTCCTGCACATGGTCTCTTGCCTGCCGCCATATAAGACGTGCTTTTCTCCTCTTTGCCTTCCACCATGATCGTGAGGCCTCCCCAGCGATGTGGAACTGTGAGTCAATTAAACCCTTTCCTTTATAAATTACTCAGTATTGGGTATGTCTTTCTTAGATGTGTGAGAACAGACTAATACAATGAGCAATAAGAAACAATCTGAAGATATAACACTCACTGGTAACAGTAAGATGCAGAAAAACACAGAATAGTATAATAGTGTAATTGTGGTGTATAAACCACTCATATTTTAAGCAGAAAAATAAAATGATAAACTAAACAAAAATAATAAGTACATACATCTGCAGTGAACCCATTTTTGACAAAGATACCAAGAACACACACTGTGAAAAGGACAGTCTTTTTAGCAAATTGTGCTGAGAAAACAAGATATGCATATGCAGAAGAATGAAACTAGTACCCTATCATTCAACATAAACAAAAATCAAAGCAATTTAGATACTTAAATAGATGACCTAAAAGTATGAAAATGCCAAAAAACGTGGGGAAACACTCCAGCACATTGTACTGGCCAAAGATTTCTTCAGTAAAACCCTGCAATCACAGGCAAGCAAAGCACAAATGGACAAATGGGATTACGTGAAATTAAGAAGCTCTGGCAAAGCAAAGGAAACAAAGTGAAGAGACGACTCATAGAATGGGGGAATATATTTGCAAATTCTCCATCTGACAAGAGTTTAATAACCAGAATATATATGGCATTTAAACAACTACAAAAATATAATAATTCAATTTAAAAATAGGCAAAATTTCTGAATAGACATTTCTCTAAAGAAGACAAACACATGGCAAACAGGTATATGAAAAGGTCCTCAGCATCATTTATTACCAGAGAAATGCCAAGCAAAACCATAATGAGATATTATCACCCCATTTAAAATGGCTTTTAGCCAAAAGATAGGCAATAAATGCTGGTGAGGATGTGGAGAAAAGGGAACCCTTGTAGACTCTTGGTAGGAATGTAAGTTAGTACAACCACTATGGAGAACAGTTTGGAGGTTCCTCAAAAAACTAAAAATAGAACTACCATATGATCAAGAAATCCCATTGCTAGGTGTGTACTTCAAAGAACGGAAAACAGTTCTTTGAATACGTATCTGCACTTTCATGTTTGTTGTAGCACTATTCACAATAGCAAAGATTTGGAAGTAACTTAAGGTCCATCAACAGAGGAATATGATCTTATATATAAAAAATCTAAAATCTCTACCAAAAATATTGTTAGAACTGATAAATTAATTCAGTAAAGTTGCAGGATACAAAATAAACATACAAAAATCAGTAGCATTTCTATATAACAATCGTAAACTAGCTGAAAAAGAAATCAAGAAAGTAATCACATTTCCAACATCTAAAACAATAACTAGTAATAAGTCTAGCTAAGGAGGTGAAAGATTTCTACAATATGAGCTATAAAACACTGATGAAAAAATTGAAGAGACACACACACACACACACACAAACATGGAAACACATTCTATGATTGTGGACTGGAGATCATATAGTTTTGACTAAAATATAATGGTAATAAACATGATGAGAAGTGATTTGACTGAAGACATACAGTAGTTTTCCCTTATCCTCAGTTCCACTTTCCAAAGTTTCAGTTACCAGCAGTCAATCACAGTCAAAAATATTACATTACTACTTTTGTGCTTTGGGACCATCTATTATTAAGTAAAATATAAGTTACTTGAATAAAAACACTGTGAGCCCACCACAGTCAATCTGATAAACCAAGACTGTTAATAAGTGATTAATGACAATCTGAGCAGGACAGAGCATTGTTCAAGCAAAATGGGGTATGAGAACTGATTATTGGATATAAAGACAAAAGTCCTTGATGACCATGACAAGAATAATTTCAGTGCATTGTGAAGAAAAAAATCTGATGGTAGAGGTTTCAAGAAAGAAGTGGTGAGGAGGTAGAAAACTCTTTCGCGGAGTTCTAGGTAACATGAGTGAGCTTTTAAAGTAGTCTGAAATTCAGGTGAAATGATTGGGCCAGATATATACTATTGGAAGACTGCCATCATAGATAGGAACATTGAGAGTGAATTTGAGAGAGAATGCCTCTAAAATCATAGAGACTGTTAGAGCAAAAAGGAAACTCTACATCCTCATCTGGATATTAAGAGGACTTCATGAAATAATCTGTAAACTTGTTTTCAGTAGTACGATTGATAAATACTATATTCTTTTATGAATAGCCTTCTAAACATTTGGAGTCTTTTCCAAACACGTTCTGATACAGCACGTGGGGCATAGTAAAGGAGGTAGTGCAGAATACTATGGAGGCTGCTATCCCTTTTAATTTACTTTTAAATTTCAAATTAATATAAGCTTAGCCTATCAAGTTAAAAAAATTCACAGATATATAAAGAAAAAAACCCAATCTCCTTCTGTATCACTATAAATATTTTTTTAGCCGGGTGTGGTGGCTCACGCCTGTAATACCAGCACTTTGGGAGGCTGAGATAGGTGGATCATGAGGTCAGGAGATCGAGACCATCCTGGCTAACACAGTGAACTCCCATCTCTACTAAAAATACAAAAAATTAGCCGGGCACGGTGGGGGGCGCCTGTAGTCCCAGCTACTCGGGAGGCTGAGGTGAGAGAATGGTGTGAACCTGGGAAGCAGAGCTTGCAGTGGGCCGAGATCATGCCACTGCACTCCAGCCTGGGCGACAGAGCGAGACTCCATCTCAAAAAAAAAAAAAAAACAAAAAAACTTTTTAAATGATTGTATACAGATATAGATAGATTTTTATTTGCCTATCAATCTATCTATCTACGTGTGTACTGTACACTCTTTTCTTTTTTTTTTCTTTTTGAGATGGAGTCTCGCTCTGTCGCCCAGGCTGGAGCGCGACGGCACAATATCGGCTCACTGCAACCTCTGCCTCCCAGGCAAGTAATTCCCTGCTTCAGCCTCTCGAATAGCTGGGATTACAGGCACTCACCATCACACCTGGCTAATTTTTGTATTTTTAGTAGAGACGGGGTTTCACCATCTTAGCCAGGCTGGTCTTGAACACCTGACCTCATGATCCATCTGCCTCGGGCTCCCAAAGTGCTGGAATTAGAGGCGTGAGCCCCCGCGCCCAGCCTCCTTTCCTTTTTATTCACTGAGTTTGCACTAAATCATGCTTCACAGAGAGCCCTTTTAGTTGACAGCTGCAGATTTAGCTCATTTTAAAAATACCTACATAGTATCATATCAATTTTTCCTAATTTTAAGTCTTTGGCAGTTGTTTTGTTTGTTGTTGTTGTTGCTGTTGTTCTGTGTGAGTTTGGGCCATTGCAAAGAACACAGACAACATACATAACATTTTTCTTATGTTTGTGTGACAGATATGCAACAGTGAAAATGCTAAGTCAAAAATTATGTGCATTTTTACCTTTTAACAGAAACTGCCAGATTCTTTCTAAAAAAAAAATATATGTAGCAATTCACGTTTCCTTTAATGATATAAAAGGGTACCTGTGTTCTTGGGACTTCCTAATAAGTATACCCCCTCTCCATTCTAATACGTCAGCTACGGGACAGATCCTCAGCACTGTCAGTACAAGTCACTGTCTTAGCGGTCCATCTCTATGTGCAGCACTACATCATGTCCCTTGAATGAACTAGGGCTTATCAAGGTTGGAGAAACATTGCTTTATTAGTTCTTCTGTATTCACAGAGGCTGAGGCCCCCAGCACTGGGTCAAAGGACAGGTTTAGGCCAGGTCTCTGGGTCCAAATTTAACAAGTATTCCCAAATTTACAGTTGGAAGATTAAAACTAATTATTTGAAGAAAGCTAGAAAGTTACATAATAATACTATATCCAAGTGAGAATCAGAGTAACTGAGAGCCAAATTCGGGTACTTCCATCTTCAGAAAATGACATAGAAAAGAAATGAAGCAATTGTCCTTACAGAGCAATTTCACGAAACTACATTTATTTGCCATTGTGTAGACCGTCTTACACACAACGTTAAACCTACCCCAGATTGCCTAAACCTGGAAATGAAGACATTTAGTAAACTCATAATTTTAGCTTCCTCCCATGTTTTATCAATATCATAGTAACAATGTTGCCAGTAACACATGTGAAATAAATGTTTGTAGACAGACAATTACAATGCCCAATAAGATGATATCTCAATTACTTATACACCTCACAAATAGAAATTTAAATGCACAGGGAAATCAACACAACAAAAAAATCAATGCTCAGTTTATTCTTAAAGTGAGCAGACCAAAGAATGATTTCCAAAGTATGGATGTGCAATACGATCAGGAGAATTAAAAATTCAGAACATCCTGTATTCATACACTCAATGCAAATGCAACATTGATTTTTACAAAGCTTAATGTGGTTGTGTGTCTGTGTGTGTGCACATGCACGTGTGTCATCCATATTGTAAAAATTAAAAATAATTTTCCTAACTGCCCAAGTTTGAGTTTTCTAGGTATATGTCAACAATAGGTGCTTCGTTAGTAGATATCTTTCGAAGAGGATTTCCTAAAAAGATATGGGGGTGAAAATCAATTGTTCCTCTCCCACCAACATACTGTGTCCAGAATTGGTGGGTTCTTGGTCTCACTGACTTCAAAAATGAAGCCGCGGACACTCGCGGTGAGTGTTACAACTCTTAAGGTGGCGCATCTGGAGTTTGTTCCTTCTGATGTTCAGATGTGTTCAGTTTCTTCCTTCTGGTGGGTTCGTAGTCTCGCTGGCTCAGGAGTGAAGCTGCAGAGCTCCGCGGTGAGTGTTACAGCTCTTAAGGCAGGGCGTCTGGAGTTGTTCGTTCCTCCCGGTGGGCTCGTGGTCTCGCTGGATTCAGGAGTGAAGCTGCAGATCTTCACGGTGAGTGTTACAGCTCATAAAAGCAGCGTGCACCCAAAGAGTGAGCAGTAGCAAGATTTATTGCGAAGAGCGAAAGAACAAACCTTCCACACTGTGGAAGGGGACCTGAGCGGGTTGCCAATGCTGGCTGGGGTAGCCTGCTTTTATCCTCTCATCTGGCCCCACCCACATCCTGCTGATTGGTAGAGCCCAGTGGCCTGTTTTGACAGGGCGCTGATTGGTGCGTTTACAATCCCTGAGCTAGATACAAAGGTTCTCTACATCCCCATCAGGTTAGTTAGATACAGAGTTTCCGCATGCAGGTTCTCCAAGGCCCCACCAGAGCAGCTAGATACAGAGTGTCGATTGGTGCATTCACAAACCTTGAGCTAAATACAGAGTGCTGATTGGTGTGTTTACAATCCCTGAGCTAGATACAGAGTGCCGATTGGTGTGTTTACAATCCCTGAGCGAGACATAAAGGTTCTCCAAGGCCCCACCAGAACAGCTAGATACAGAGTGTTGAGTGGTGCGTTCACAAACCTTGAGCTAAACAGAGGGTGCTGATTGGTGTGTTTACAAACCTTGAGCTAGATACAGAGTGCCGATTGGTGTGTTTACAATCCTTGAGCTAGGTACAGAGTGCCGATTGGTGTGCTTACAATCCCTGAGCTAGACATAAAGGTTCTCCAAGGCCCCACCAGAGCAGCTAGATACAGAGTGTCGATTGGTGCACTCACAAACCTTGAGCTAAATACAGGGTGCTGATTGGTGTGTTTACAATCCCTGAGCTAGATACAGAGTGCCGATTGGTGTGTTTACAATCCCTGAGCTAGATATACAGATTCTCCAAGGCCCCACCAGAGCAGCTAGCTACAGAGTGTCGATTGGTGCACTCACAAACCTTGAGCTAAATACAGAGTGCCGATTGGTGTGTTTACAATCCCTGAGCTAGGTATAAAGACTCTCCACGTCCTCACCAGACTCAGGAGCCCAGCTGGCTTCACCTAGTGGGTCCCGCACCGGGGCTGCAGGTGGAGCTGCCTGCCAGTCCCACGCCATGCGCTCGCACTCCTCAGCCCTTGGGTGGTCGATGGGACTGGGCACCGTGGAGCAGGGGGCGGCGCTCGTTGGGGAGGCTCCGGCTGCACAGGAACCCACGGAGGAGGGGGAAGGCTCAGGCATAGCGGGCTGCAGTCCCGAGGCCTGCCCCGCCGGAAGGCAGCTAAGGCCCGGCGAGAAATCGAGAGCAGCGCCGGTGGGCTGGCACTGCTGGGGGACCCAGTACACCCTCCGCAGCCGCTGGCCCGGGTGCTAAGTCCCTCATTGCCCAGGGCCGGCAGGGCCGGCTGGCTGCTCCGAGTCTGGGCCCGCCAAGCTCACGCCCACCCGGAACTCCAGCTGGTCCGCAAGCGCCGCACACAACCCCGGTTCCCGCTTGCGCCTCTCCCTCCACACCTCCCTGCAAGCTGAGGGAGTGGGCTCCGGCCTTGGCCAGCCCAGAAAGGGGCTCCCACAGTGCAGCGGCGGGCAGAAGGGCTCCTCAAGTGCCACCAAAATGGTAGCCCAGGCAGAGGAGGCGCCGAGAGCGAGCAAGGGCTGTGAGGACTGCCAGCACGCTGTCACCTCTCAATACTATCTCAAAGGTAATGGCTGGTTAAAAATTTAAAACTTTGAGGAGCAAAGAATCCATCAGCTGAGTTTAAAGCCATTCCCAATATGCATATTTATATCTGCACACAAATCTAAAAGTCCTCCATATTAAGCCTTCTCAAATTGCTCTATTCCCTTCACTGTACATGCCCCTGAATATCATACACTCAGGGTGACTTGGAAAAAAATTCTAGCCTATGTGAATAGACACCTTAATTCTTGATTTTCCCTGGTGTGACATCTTTAGTACATACCACCACATCATGCACAGATCAGGGGCTAGAGAATTATTGTGAAAAATCAAAAAATTATGAATTGTGGTTACTATTGTAGTTTTCTTTTTACTTTATTTCCTTTTATGAATTTCCTGTGGGCTTCTCTTTTTGTGTTTAAGTTTTCTTTGTTTGTTTTTATTTCTTTGATTGTTTTTAGATGAAATCCATAAAAGTAAAAAAAGAAGTTTAAGCTTCACAGGCACACAGAGAGCCCTAGGTTGAATCTTCAACTTGCTATTTTCTAGTTGTAATATGACCTTGAATAATTTCATTGTTTCTTCATCTGTTAAATGGGATAATAACAGAGCCTATCTCACAGAGTTATTATGAAGGGTAATTGAAATAATGCATGTGAAATTGTAGAAAAATAAAAGAGAAATAAAGGAACAAGAGATTTACAAAACAAAAAATAACAAAATGTCAATAGTAAGTTCTGATCTATCAATAATTACTGTGAATGTAAAGTAGGTTGTGATGTGGCAGGGTATGTAAAACAGGTTAATTTTTACTACTATTCACATAACTATGCTCCACTGCTCTAAAGCAAGCTAACCACAAAAGTAGAAGTCAGGAATGAAATGACTTATGTGGCCTTTTCTACAGTAAATTTTAAATCCATATTCAAGGACTACTGACTCACCCAACACACTGTGATAATAGATACATCTTATTTTGCTACCCAGAAGAAACATCATCATTTTTAAAGGAAGTGGGGTGGAGTGGAAAAAAGGCAATGACCACTAGCTACTGGAGGATAAAGAATACAAAAATTGGTAATTACAGACTGTGAGAAAATGTTATGAAAGAAGTAAATCGGTGATAAGATCATGAACAATGGGAGGGAGGACACAAAATTAGACAATCAAAGAAAATCTTTGAATAAGTAATATTTGACCTGAAACTGAAAGTTAACAAAGAGCTCGAGGTGTTTAATAAATGAAGCAATCAAGATGACCTAAGTGTAGTGAAAAAGGAGCAAAAGCTCCCAAGGTAAAGTCAGTGAGGTAAAAGGGGAACATAGCGAGTTGAATTTTATAGACATGATAAAGGTATTTAAATTTTTTATTAAATGCAATGGGAAACCATGGGAGAGTTTGAGAAAAACATTAACATAATTTATGTTTTGAAAAATAGTACTCTACCTGCTGCTCTTTCTTAATAATGTGTTCTTTTGTTTTTCCATGTCTTTCTTCTAGAATCAGAGCTTTTCTTATTTTATGGTTTAGATTAGTTTGTCTTCCTAAAGGGCCAACTCCTAGACTGCTGGATGCTACTTTTTTTCACAAGATCTGTGCGGAGGGCTAATAATCCTTGGACATTGTGTCAGAAGGCAAAGTACTTGAATAATTTAGGAAAGGACTGCTTCCATGAATCTTACACATAAATTAAAACAAAGGGGAGCTGTTGGCCTGCAATATCAAGTTGTTATGACACTCCCTTCTTGTATGGACAAAGTATCAAGGTTACTTGAAACATGCCCAAACTTTTTATGTTAAAAAATAAAAAAGCATTTTTTTTGCATTATGTGCTAAATACTATATAATTGACTTATTTATGCAATACCATAAAATTTCCCTTATGTGGGTTCTTTGCAGTTATCTCTGGAGATTGCTAATCTCTTCCATTCCCTACAGTCTTGCCTTTTCCAGAATGGCATATAAACAAAATCATACAGTATATATCCTTTTGAAACTGGTTTCTTTCACTTAGAATAATATTTTCAGGTTTATCCAACTAGTTGTATATATCAATTGCCTGTTCCCTTTTATTGCTGAGTGGTTAGACTTCCACTAATAGATGTACTAGTCAGTTGATCCATTCAACAGTTGATGGAAATGAGATGTTTTTTCCAGTTTTGGCAGTTATGAATAGAACTGTTCTAAACATTTGTTCACATTTTTGGGATTGTCCAGTCATTCAGTAATTGTGTGTTTACCTTTTTAAGAAGCTGATTTTTTTTCTAGAATCACTGGATCATTTTGCCTTTCTGTCAGCAATGTATGAATGATCCAGTTTCTCCCCGTCATCACTAGCACTGGGAGAGAAATTCTGTGCTCAAACATTGTAACACTTAATGTAGTTAAGATGTCAATGTCCCCAAATTGATTATAGTTTAACACAATCTCAAAGTCCCAATAGGACTTTTTTGTAGATATAGACAAGCTGATTCTGAAATATATACAGAAAGGTAAAGGAACTAGAATAATCAAAACACTTCAGAAAAAAATGGCTGTTTTTAAAGGCTGAACCACAATGTGATTAACACAAGAAGAAACGAAAGTGTAAAAATATTTCATTTTTAATATCATCAGACATTCAGTCAGTTTTCAATTTTCCCACTTATCTCCAAAATGTTTCTTTTATCTTAAGTTTCTAACAGTAACCAAATAAGTTTTACACAATCCAATTAAGAAAAGAAAATTAAAAATAAATTCATCACATTAAGATAGCCACAAACATCCATTTAAAATGTTAGATAATTGAATGCAGCAATCTACTAAAAGGACAATAAATTATGACCAAGTAAGATGATCCCAGGAATGAGAAGTTTGCTTAATATTTGAAAATGAGGCTGGGCGCAGTTGCTCACGCCTGTAATCCCAGCACTTTGGGAGGCTGAGGTGGGCAGATCACAACGTCAGGAGATCAAGACCATCCTGGCTAACATGGTGAAACCCCGTCTCCACTAAAAATACAAAAAATAAGCCGGGCATGGTGGTGGGCGCCTGTAGTCCCAGCTACTAGGGAGGCTGAGGCAGGAGAATGGCGTGAACCCAGAAGGCGGAGCTTGCAGTGAGCCGAGATCGCACCACTGCACTCCAGCCTGGGCGAAAGGGTGAGACTCCATCTCAAAAAAAAAAAAAAAAAAAAAAAAAAAAATATATATATATATATATATATATATTTGAAAATGAATTAATTGACCAGATGAACAGAATAAAGGAGAAAAGCCATATGATGATTTTAATAGATGCAGAAAAAGATTGTTATGAAATTGAACACTTCTTTGTGATAAAATTCTCAGTAAACTTAGAATAAACGTTAACTTCCTAAATTTGATAAACTATATCTATAAAAATGTTCAGCTTACTTGACAATGATAACTTATTTAATGATTTCTTATAATATCAGAAATAGGACAAGAATGTCTAATTTCCCAACTTTAGCATTTTATTGGATGGCTTAAAAAGCAAGAAAAAGAGATAGATGACATAGGGATGGAACAGGGTTAATTAACACTGTCGTTAATTACAGAAGAAATGACTGTATACATAGAAAATTTAAAAATATCTACAAACAAAATACTAGACTAATAAACTTTTGCATGCTCACTTGATACAAGGTCAATATAAAAATTCTTTTTTTTTTTTTTTTTTTTTGAGACGGAGTCTCACTCTGTCGCCCAGGCTGGAGTGCAGTGGCATGATCTTGGCTCACTGCAAGCTCCACCTCCCGGGTTCATGTCATTCTCCTGCCTCAGCCTCCTGAGTAGCTGGGACTACAGGCGCCCGCCACTGCGCCTGGCTAATTTTTTGTATTCTTTTTTTAGTAGAGACGGGGTTTCACCATGGTCTCGATCTCCTGACCTCGTGATCCGCCCACCTCGGCCTCCCAAAGTGCTGGGATTACAGGTGTGAGCCACTGTGCCCAGCCAAAAATTGCTTTTTTATAAATAGTCAATAAGATATTCGAAAATGAAATCTTAAAAAGTACATTTATAACAATATCAATATATTAGAAATAATTATATATGAGCAATAACTGAAAAATAAAAATAAGAAAATTAAGGAAAAATGTGGCAGAACTCTACATACAAGATTATAAATGTTACTCGGAAAATTAGCTGTATATAAAATACATGTGGATTGGAAGACAATCTTCTTAAGATTTCTATTCTTCCCAAATTAATCTGTAGCGTCAATGTAATCCCAGCCAAAGCCCAGGCAGGCATTTTTACAGAGATTAACAAACTCACTTTAAAATTCAAATTCAAATTCAAGGGCCTAGAACAGCCAAACCCATTTTGACAAGGAAGAAGAAAGTTAGAGGACTTCATCCATCCATCTTCAATATATATTTTAAAGGCATAATAATATAGACAATGTAGCATTGGCGTAAGGATAAACAAATAGATTAAAGAAGAGAATAGACATTCTTGAAATAGACCCACACATACACAGTCAATTGATTTCCAACAATAGTCCTAATAAAATTAAATGGGAAGAGGAAAGTGTTTTCAACAAATGGTGGTGGATGAACTGGATATTAATGCTAAAAAACTAAATGAATCAACAACAGCACCTACCTTACACCTTATAGAAAACTTAATTTAAGATGGATTACAAACTTACATGTAAAAGTTAAAATAAAGTTGTTAGAAGAAAATACATATTTGATATTATGATTAGCAAATCTTTATTAGGACACAAATGGCATTATGCTGAAAATAATATAAAAAGAAATTAATTGGACACAGTAAAAAAAAATCCCTGCTTATAGAAGGATGGCATTAAGAAAAAAAAAGCTGTAATTCTAGCACTTTGGGAAGCCAAGGCAGGTGGATCCCTTGAGGTCAGAAGTTTGAGACCAGCCTGGCCAACATGATGAAACCCCGTCTCTACTAAACATACAATAATTAGCTGGGTGTGGTGGTGCATGCCTGTAATCACAGCTATTTGGGTGGCTGAGGCAGAAAGATCGCTTGAGCCCAGGAGGCAGAGGCTGCAGTGAGCCAAGGTCTTGCCAGTGCACTCTGGCCTGGGCAACAGGATGAGACTCCATCTCAAAAAAAAAAAAGAAAAGAAAAAGGTAAATCATAAACTAGGCAAAATATTTGAAATTCCTACATCTGACAAAGTGTATGAATGTTTAAAAAATTCTCGAAAATTAATAATAACAAAAATGGAAAAAAGTTTGAACACTTTAAAAAATAATATACAAGAATAGCCCATAAGTTTATGAACAAATATTTAAGATTATATTAATTTAGGAAAATGTAAGTTGAACCACAAAAAGATATCACTATACCCACACTGGAATGACACACATTAAAATTAATAAAAACAGAAGATTTTGGCAAAGATATGGAATAAGTGAAACTTTCATACATTGCTACTAGGACTGGAAAACAGTGTATCCATATTGGAAAAAAATGTTTAGTAATTTCAAATGAAGTTAAAGCTATATCTGACATTATGACAGCAGCTCTCCTCCCAGGAGAAGTGAATGCCGGTATAGTTCTAGAGACTTGTGCAGAAATATTTATGGCAGTATTACTCATAATAGCCCCAAACTGAAAACAGCCCAAATGTCCATCTGGTGCGTTCATGGAATTGAATACCACTCAGCAATAAAATAACAAGGTAATCATACGTGAATGAATCACAAAATTTTACTCTAAGCAAAGGAAACAAAATAATGACATACATATGCCATGATTTTATTAAAGTTCAAGAAAAGATGCATCTAATTTATGGCAATGAATATAACAGTAGCTCTTTCTGGGGACAGTGGTTAACCGTAAAAAGAAAGAAATACATTTCTGTAGCATTAGAAAGTTTCTAAGAAAAGAACCAAGTTGGCTGACTAGATGCAGCAAAAAGAACACCTCCCACTGAGAGACCAGACCATCAAGAAGACTGGCACACTCCAAGCAGAACATCAGAAGGAGGGTATTGAGAGTGGATGGAGGAAAGATGCTGGCCTTGGACTGAAAGGGGAGGAACCTCCAGTTTCTGGCAAGTTCCTCATTTCCATCTGAGACCACCTCAGCCCAGACTTTGTTGTCCAGATCATTATCAGCATTTTGGTCAAAACCATTCAACAAGTCTCTAGGAAGTTCCAGACTTTCTCACATCTTCCTGTCTTCTTCTGAGCCCTCCAAACTGTTCCAACCTCTGCTTGTTACCCAGTTCCAAAGTCGCTTCCACATTTGCAAGTATCAATATAGCAGTACCCCACTCTGTGGTACCAATTTACTGTATTAGTCTGTTTACACACTGCTATAAAGATACTACCAAAGACTAGGTAATTCATAAAGGAAACAGGTTTAATTGACTCACAGTTCAGCATGGCTCGGGAGGCCTTAGGAAACTTATAATCATGGTAGATGGTGAAGAGAAAGAAAGGCACCTTCTTCAGAAGGCAGCAGGAAGAACTGCATTCAGGGGAATTGCTGGACACTTATGAAACCATCAGATCTCGTGAATTCACTCACTATCATGAGAACGGCATGGGGGAAACTGCCCACGTGATTCAATTACCTTCACCTTTTCTCTCGCTTGACATGTGGGGATTATGAAGATTATGGGGGTTCCAATTCAAGATGAGATTTGGGTGGGGATACAAAGCCCAAGCATATCACCATTGGAGGGCTCCAACAGACAGGCTCTGTCCAATGTGCACCAAATCACCCACAGCCTACCCTCACTGCAGCCTATCACCACTTCTTTGCTGGCATGCATTTGCCCACAGCACCCCCCAACAATTGCTTTGAGAATGAAAGCACAGGTGAGCCTCAGTTGGTCTTTGAAATAATAAATGAGATTGATAGATCACTAGTTAGATTACTAAAGAAAAAGAGAAAATACAAATAACTACAATCATAAATGGCAAAGGGGACATTACCACCAACTCCACAGAAATACAAAATCCCTCAGATACTGTTACAAACATCTCTATGCACACAAACTAGAATACCTAGAATAAATGGATAAATTCCTGAAAATATACAACCTCCCAAGATTGAACATGGAAGAAATGAAACCCTGAATAGTTCAATAATGTGTTCTGAATTTGAATCAGTAATAAAATGCTTACCAAAAAGAAAAAGCCCTGGCCCAGATGGATTCACAGCCAAATTCTACCAGACATATAAAGAAAAGTTGGCACTAATCCTAGTGAAGCTATTTCAAAAAATTGAGAAGGAGAGACTCTTGCCTAACTCATTCTATGAGGGCATCATCATTCTTATAACAAAACCTGGCAGAGACACAAGAAAGAAAACTTCAGGCCAATATCCTTGATGAACATAGATGCAAAAAAATGAGCATAGATACAACATAGATGTTGCATATGATGAACGTAGCAACAAAATACTAGCAAACTGAATCCAGCAGCACATCAAAAAGCTAATCCACCATGATCGAGTAGGCTTTATTCCTACTTGATCATTATTCAAGATTGGTTCAACATACACAAATCAATAAATGTGATTCATCATGTGAACAGAACTAACAACAAAAACCACATGATATCAGTAGATGCAGAAAAGGTTTTGAAAAAATTTAACATCTCTTCATGATAAGAACCCTCAACAAAATAGGTATTAAAGGAATACCTCAAAATAATAGGAGCCATCTATGACAAACCCACAGCCAATATCATACTGAATTAGCGAAAGCTGGAGGCATTTCTGTTAAGAACTGGAACGAGACAAGGATGACCACTCTTACGACTCATACTCAACATAGTACTGGAAGTCCTAGCCAGAGCAATCAGGCAAGAGAATGAAATAAAAGGCATCTAAATAGGAGAAGAAGTCGTCAAACTCTCTCTCTTCACTGAAAATGTTTATTTATATCTTGAAAACCCCATGGTTTCTGCCTGAAAGCTCCTAGATCTGATATACAACTTTGGTAATGTTTCTGGATACAAAATCAATGTACAAAAATCAGTTGCATTTCTATACATGAATAATGTACAAGGTGAGAGAAAAATCATAATGCAATCCCAATCACAATATTCACAACAGGCACACACACATGGAATGAAATACCTAGGAATACAGCTAATAAGAGAGGTAAAAGATCTGTACAATGAGAATTACAAAATACTGATGAAAGATATCAGAGATGACATAAATGGAAAAAATATTTTATGCTCATGGATAGGAAGAATCAAGATTGTTAAAATGGCCATACTGCGGTTTCTATAAAACTACTAATGACACTTTTCACAAAATTAGCAAAATACTATCCCAAACACCTCATGTTCTCACTCCTAAGTGGGAGTTGAACAATGAGGACACATGGACACAAGGAGGGGAACATCATACACCAGGGTCTGTCGGGGAGTCGGGGGGAAGGGGAGGGATAGCATTAGGACAAATACCTAATGCATGTGGAGCTTAAAACCTACATGACGGGTTGATGGGTGCAGCAAGCCACCATGGCACATGTATATCTATGTAACAAATCTGCATGTTCTGCATATATATCCCAGAAATTAAAGTATGGTAATAAAAAAATTAAAAACTATGCTAAAATTCATATGGAACCATAAAAGTGGCTTAATAGTCAAAGCAAACTTAAGCAAAAAGAACAGAGCTGAAGGCATCAAATTACCTGATTTCAAACTACAGTACAATGCTGCAATAACCAAAACTACATGGTACTGGCACAAAAGCAGACACATAGACCAAGGGAATAGGTTGAAGAACCCAGAAGTAAAGCCACACACCTACAAACATTTGATATTCAACATAGTTAACAAAAACAAGCAATCCGGAAAAGACTTCCTATTGAATAAATGGCACTAGAATAACTGACTAGCCATGTACAGAAGATTGAAACTGGATCACTTCCTTTCAACATATACAAAAATTAACTCAAGATGCATTAAAGACTTAAATGTAAAACCTAATACTATAAAAACCTTAGAAGAAAACCTAGGACATGCTATTCTGGACATAGGCCCTGCAAAGATTTCATGACAAAGACACCAAAAGCAGTTGCAACAAAAACAAAAACTGACAAGTGGTACCTAATTAAATTTAAGAGTGTCTCCACAGCAAAACAAAACAAAACAAACAAACAAACAAAAAACCTATCAACAGAGTAAACAGACAGTCTACAGAATGGAAGAAAATATTTGGAAACTGCATCTGACAAAGATCTAATATCCAGAATCTATAAGAATCTTAAATTAATAAGCAAAAAACTACCCCATTAAAAAATGGGCACAGGACATGAATAGACACTTCTCAAATGGAGACATGCATGCAGTCATCAAGCATGTGAAAAAAATCTAACATCACTAATCATTAGACTAATGCAAGTTAAAACGACAATGAGCTACCATCTCACACTATTCAGAAGGGCTATTACTAAAAAGCCAAAAATAACTGTTGTGGGCAAGGTTGTGGGAAAAAGGGAACACAGACACTGACGGTGGGAATGTAAACTAGTTCAGCCCCTGTGGAAATCAGTTTGGAGATTTCTTACAGAATTTAAGACAGAACTACTATCCAGCCCAACAATCCAATTACTGGGTACATACCCAAAGAAATATTGATTATTCTACCATAAAGACACATGCACATGCATGTTCATTGCAGCACTATTCACAAGAGCAAAGACATGGAATCAACAGAAACTTCCATCAACGGTAGATTGGATAATGAAAACTTGATACGGATACACCATGAAATACTATGCAGCCATACAAGAGAATGAGCTCATGTCTTTTGCAGCAACATGGATGGAGCTGGAGACCATTATTCTAAGTGAATTAATGTAGGAGAAGAAAACCAAATACTACATGTTCTCACTTTTAAGTTGGAAGAAAACACTGAATACACATGGACACAAAGAAGGGTAAAATAGACACCAGGCCTACTTGAGGGTGGAGAGTGGGAGGAAAATGAGGTTTGAAAAATGGCCTATCAGGTACTATGGTTATCACCCGGGTGACAAAATAATCTGTACACCAAACACCCGTGACATGCAATTTACACAAACCCATACATGAACCCCCTGAACCTAAAAGATGGAAGAAAAATAAAGGTTTTATATATTGATGTGGGTGATTATTATTCAAATGCAAGTGTTCCCCAAATTTATCTAGCTATACACTTACAGTCTCTGCATTTGAACATATGTAAATTATACCTTGATTAAAAAACTTTAAAAATGTTAATTATTTATTAATTATGTAAACCATTTACATAATTCCAAAGACAAATTTCTTGTTTTCATCTCAATGCCTTTCCATTTATTTTGTTTGTTAAAGCTTTTCTCTAATAGGTTCTTTAAGGGCTCACGGAAACAATATTCTATGATTTCCTCCATGGCCATAAAATGTTTACTTTGGCCTTTTTCATTGAAGATCAGTTTGGTTGGGTACAAAGTGCCCAGGTTATATTTTCTTTTCTCAAGTATACTAAATATATTACTTTCTTACTGTCTGTTATAAACAATTACTGTTGAGAAGTTTGATGACCGTTCAATTTTCTTGTTCTTACTAGAGATCTTGCTACCTGGATATCTGATTATTTTATTTCCTCTTAATGTCTTCTCATTTTTACTAGAGTGTATTATGTTCCTGACCACTTTCAGTTGATTTTCCTATGTAAACTATGTGTCTTTTCAATAATAATTTCAAATCTTAATTTATTATATAAAATCTCTCGATTTAAAATTTTTGTTAGTTTACCTTGATTTATATTAATTTTCTCCATTTGTTGTGGAGATGTGGAAGAATCTTATACATAAAATATGCTATTATTGTCTATATGTATCACTGTTTCTTGAAAATGTTTTTATCTTGCTATCTTTTAAAAGAAAAAAATCCTCATTTTCATATTTTCTTTTTCTTAAAGGATTTTTATGACTTCTTTTCTATTATTTCCAGTTAATTATTCAATTCTAGTATATTTTTCCTTTTCATTTTGAATTACTTTGAGTTATGATAGCTTTTACTAATTTTCCTTTCTTAAATATGTTATATTTGCTTTTTAAAATTCTACCCTATGTTGTTTTAAAAATATTTTCTACAGTTTTTTTTTGAAAATTGCTTATACTTTATCTGTTTTGTGAGCATGCCTTCTTAGTGTGCCTTCATCATCCACAGGGACATTATTCTGCTCACTATTCTCTTTTTTTCTTATAAATAGCATCGTATGTGATTCTACCATACTAAATTTCTGTTGCTCATGTTTAAGTGATGGTCTTTTTTTCTTAAAAGAAAAAATGGAAAGATGAAGAAAAAGGTGGAGTAGGCAACTCGAAGGGGCCATCCCATTACAAAAGCATTAGAAAATTAAATAAAAACCCTCAGAATCAACTTTGTCACAACTTTGGAAAATAATCAGAGATTTAGACCAACCAAGCATGTGCTGAATCAATTTAAAAAGCCACTTTTAAAACAGTGGGAAATATTTTTAGCGTTTTAATTTTGCCTTGCTCTGTCCTTCTGCTCAGCTAAGTCATTATCTTGAAGTTTCTCACGATTATCTTTTTAAACATTCTTTCTTCTCTTCTTTGTCTCTCCTCTCCTTCCAGACTAATTTGTTCTGCCAAATTAAGACCTCCTTCAGGGCAGAAAATCAGTGGTCATTTCTCAAAAATACTGTGAGGGAAATGAACAATCTGCAGCTGCCTTGGTTAAAAACTATTCCTGAGCACCAAAAGCCTGGGAGGAAAATCTGTGGAGATAATGTTTTTGCAGATATTGGGGCACTGAAAAACACCCACGTAAGCCAGGAAATTGAGAAAGCCATGCTCACATCCAGCACGGGAAGCACTGTCACAATAAACCTGAGAAGACTCTAGGCTTTCACCTCTGGCTGATTTCTAGGCTGGATTCAAAGAAGGGAAGGCTGTAGCAAAGTTGTGAATGTCCTGAGAGGTTGCCCCTACACAGAGCCAATCTGTACAGCCTTTCATCTGTTTTGGTGTGCGTGTGTGTGCGTGCGTGTTTATCTTTCCTTTCAGGTATTCAGTGAAATCTCTGTCAAAATACTAGTTGAATTTAAGACAAAGGAACAGAGACTTTGGAAATCATGTTTAATAAAAAATGCAGACTTCACGAAGACATTTTAGAATATTTCTAAACAGTCAGCTACAGTCTACAAAAAGCAATAAATAAATAAATAGAGGGAGGATCTGATTTACACACATACAACATTATAATATTAAAAATGCTTGCTTTTCAACAAATCTTTATGAAGCCTACTAAGATGCAAGAAAGTGTGGCCCATTTGCAGAAGAATGAATAGAAACTGTTCTTGAGGAAGCACACCCATTTGACTTATGTGGCAAATATTTAAAATCAGCTGTCTTAAATATGCTGAATTAGCTAAACTAAACTATGTACAAAGAGCTAAAGGAAACCACTAGGCAAATGCTGTATGAGTAAACAGAGAATATTAATAAGATATAAATTATACAAATAAATCAAAATATATTCTGGAGCTTAAAAGTTCTATAACTGGAGTGGAAAATCACTGGAAGGTTTCAACAACAGATTTGAGTATGGAGAATAAAGAAACAGTGAAATATGTGATTAGACATTTGACTTTGTTCAGTCTGAGGCACAGACATTAAAAATAAATGAATAAAGAGAAATAAACAAAGGCTGAAAGACCTTTGGTACATCATCAAGCACACTCTTACATGCACAATAGGAATCCAGGTAGGAAAGGAGAGACAAATAGAAGAAGAAAGAATATTTTAAAATATTTTGGTGAGAAAATTGCAAAATTTTATAAAAGGCCACACACTCAAGAAACTTAATGAACTCCAAGAAGGATAAACATTATGAGATCTACAACAAGACACATTATAATCAAAGGGGTTTGGCGGGGAGGCGGGAATGGTTGATGGGTACAAAAAATAGTTAGAAGGAATGAATAGGGCCTAGTATTTGATAACACAACAGGGTGTCCATAGTCAATAATATTTTAAATGTACATTCTAAAATAACTAAAAGAATATAATTGGATTATTTGTAACATCAATGATAAATGCTTGAGAAACGCTTGAGGGGATGGATACCCCATTTTCCATAATGTGATTATCATGCATTGCATGCCTATATCAAAACATCTCATGTACCCCATAAATATATATACCTACTATGTACCCCCCCAAAATTAAAAAATTACTTTAAAAATTGTCAAAGGCTATGCTCAAAAAAGATCTTGACATCTGTAAGAGAGAAGCAACTTACCACTTACAAACCATCCTCAATAATATTAACAGCAGATTTCTTATTGGAAACAATGGAGACCAGAAGGCAGTAAAAGGACATTTTTTTTATATACTTTAAGTTTTAGGGTACATGTGCACAAAACCCAAATGTCCAACAATGATAGACTGGATTAAGAAAATGTGGCACATATACACCATGGAATACTATGCAGCCATAAAAAATGATGAGTTAATGTCCTTTGTAGGGACATGGATAAAACTGGAAACCATCATTCTCAGCAAACTATCACAAGGACAAAAAAACCAAACACCGCATGTTCTCACTCATAGGTGGGAATTGAACAATGAAAAGGACATTTTTAAAGTGCTGAAAAAGAAAAAACAATGAACCTCTGAACCAGGAATTCTTTGTTCCACAAAACTGTCCTTCAAAAATGGAGAAACGAAGGCATTCCCAGATAAACAAAAGATGAGGAAGGTAATTGCTAGTAGAGCTGCCCTATAAGAAATGCTAAAAGGAGTGTTTTTTAGCCTACACTAGACAGAAATGTGAAGTTATAGGAAAAAATGTAAAACTGTAGCAAAAGGTAACTAATGGGTAAATATAAAAGCCAATACTATCATATTTTTTGGTTCATAACTCTTTGTATTCCCCAAGCGATTTAAAACACAATGCATACGAATAATTATAAATCCATGTCAGTGGGTACACAATATGTAATGATGTAAATTGCGACAACCACAATATAAGGGAAAGGGAGGATTGAGGTGTATGAAAGTATATTTTGTAGCTATTGAAGCTAAGCTAATATCAATGCCAGTTATGTCATTATCAACTTAGAATGTTAACATTAATCTCCAAGGTAACCACAAATAAAGTATCTAAAATTATGCACCAAGGAATGAGAAGAGAATAAAAATGGCATACTGCAAAAAATACATTAAATATGAAATAAGGCAGTACTGGAATGAGAATGAACAGGTATAATATATATGTAAAACAAATAGAAAAACATTAGATGTAAACCCATCCTTTCTGATAACTGCTGACTCTGTTCCTCTTTCCCTCTTGGATTGGATATACTGTTTTCTTTGTCACTATAATCTCTGTCCTTTTCAATTTGGATTCTACTTCCAGAAGTTCCTTCTCAGTGTGTAGCTTTTTGTTATCATTGTTGTTAATGAACATATTGATTGCTTATTTTTGAGATTTCATAGGGCTTATATCACTCTAGCACAATAAGATCTTTCTGTGGTCCCTTTGCACTCTCACCTATGAACTGGAGCCAATGTAGCTCCTGGTCAGTATTAATTAGTTTACTGAGTTCAGCACTGCAATGACTACCCTTTGGTGATCAGGGACATTTTTCTGCTTACTCCTGCAGAGTTTGCCTTATCAAATGGTTCTTCACGAGATGGCTCTTCCCACCCACTCTTATTTTGAGTTTCATGGTAAGTCCTTTCACCTAATTTTATTATAGATTTTGTTTGTGAGTTTCAAATATTTGTGTCCAAGTTACTCTGCCTTGTGAAACGATTCCTTCTTCACAGACACAACAAACACACACACACTATTATGGCTGTCATCTTCCTGGAATGTTCTCTTTCAGATTTCCTCTGACCTGGTCTATCTAGGTTTTGTAGCTAAAGAAGGAGCTAGATTAGGCACCTAACCAAAGTACAGTTTCAGTGGTTAGGGGCAATAGCTCTAAAAGAAAAAACATTACTACTCATGTGAATCTGTTGGATACTAAGAGGTTTTGAAATTGTGAACTATGTTTTTCAAAACCGAATATGCATCTCTCAAATAGTCACCTCTACTTTTCTTTCCTTTAGTTGGGCATAGATTTGCATAAAGGGCTTTTCAACTGATTGCTGAACTTGGAAATAATGTTGAAATCTCAGTTAGGCATGCATTTGCAGCTCACTGAGATTTCCCATTGGTAGGTTATTTCATGCACCAATAGTTTATTTAACATTTTTTTTTGTTCTTGAAACACAGTGTCATCTGTTTGAAACTACTGTTTTGGTTGTTCAGTGAGTCCTTGCCTGAATAATTTGACATACTCAGCAGCTGTTTAAAGAAAGGACTCTGTTTAAGGTCTTTTCTTCTTCAGAAGCATAATATGTGTCAGAGGGGAATTAGGAAGAAATTACCATTGTTTAATGAATACTAAAGTAAAATAGGATTAAACTTCTCTACAAATAGCCAGATCCCATGGGCCTCTTGACTGTAAAGATTGTGGAAGGTAATTATATAGTGTAATTAAATTATTTTAATTCAATTTCAAACATTGTTTTATGAATAGAACATATTCCCTGTTACGAATAGGGAATACCTTTCTTTCAGCTAAATCCTCCTTTGGGATACAAGGGAATTTGTCATTTAAATATGAGCAATAAGGGACAAAGACTTTTTTAAAAAAAAATCCCTTGTTTTGATCTATCCAATCTGTAAATTTGGGGATTAATTTTAGCATTTGTAAGTCGTTATTGGCATGAAACCAAATTAAACCTTTCAAAACTTGGCTCAGTATAAACATTCAATCATTGTAGACTAAAACAGGCAGATTTACTGTTTTGTGGTTTTCTTACCAGTTACCAAGAGGCACTTTCAACTCAGTCTTAGATAGGATTTTAAAAAATATCTAAACCTGCTTCTTATTGCCATTTGAATTGTTAGCAGAGTATGGACAGTCATTGGAGTGTTTGAAGAAATGTGTGACTAAATTCCAAACTCATTAGCTGTACATCCAGGGTAAATATGTTTCATCACTCTGAATCTCAATTTCCTTATTTGCAAAATGAGGAGTATGGCTAGTTGACTTCTTTATCAGCTCTAACATTCTGTAGACCCCCAATAAAAACAACTACCATGAAAGTAATTGGGCAGATATTATAACTATACTTTATAGATTAGAAAATTGGGACTTAGTGGCACAGCTAGGAAGTAGAGAAGCAAAGATTCTGACCCAGAACCCTCTGAAGCTCAATCTATTATTGTTTGGGCTGTATAATAGTACTCTCCTATGTGATTAAGGTCTATATTCATGTATACAAAAATATAATTATTGCTATTTTCTGTGACTGACTTTTCACTATAGCTTCCTCTGTGCAAACCAAAAGCTAGTGGTAGAGAAGAGAATACTATGAACACTTGTAAGACTAGAAACATAACTCTGAAAGCAGTGTAGAGGCAACAAGGATCCCTTCAATGTGGGAACTTAAAATATATTAATCTAGTTTGTGGACAGTTTAAAATAAAATAAATAGAGCATGAAGTCGTGAGTGTCAGAAGACAACCACTCACTTTTTGAAGGATCCTCAAGGGTTAATATGCCACCCTTCTACCTTGGACAGACTCTTTTAAAGGCACAGAAACATCTTTGGAACATTTATTTGTTTATGTATCTTTCTCCATTTACTGAAATTAATCCCCTTGTAAAGAGATACTGTATCTATTTATCTCTGTGTGCCTAGCGCCTGGCCAAGTGACTGGTACTTGGAAGGCTGAATGAATAAAATGTATGTATTTAGGGATGGGGTAGTGGAAGACAATTTATTTTTAACAGCAACAACAGCAGTGATAGCTATCAATTACTTAATGTATATTTATCAAATGCCTACTATGTGCCAAGGCATCCTTTTCTATGAGACAACGAATGAAACAGACACAAATATCTGCCTCATGGAGATTACATTGAGGGAGCTAAAACAAACAAAAAAGAAGTAAAAGAGATTGTACATAGATGTTGATAAATGCAATGAAGAAAAATAAAGCAGGGAAGGAGGTGGCGGACTGACAGAATATGAGATTGCATCTCTAAGAAGGAAGGTCAGGAAAGACTTCACTGTAAAGATCACTTTCAAACCAACTGGACCCATTTGCCAACACCATACCATAAGCTTAACATACATGTATTAGTTTACTAGAACTTTCTGTAACAAACTTCCACAAATTGGATGGCTCCAACAACAAAAATTTATTGTCTCCTTAACTAGTGGCTGCATTTCCAAGATCAAGGTATCAGCAGGGTAGAGTTCTTCTGAGGGCTGAGAGAAAAGGATCTGTTCTAGTTCTCCTTGGCTTGTAGATGGTCCTCTTCAACCTGTGTCTCCTTATGTCATCTTCCCTCTATGCATATCTGTGTCCAAATTTACACTTTTTATAAGGGCACCAGTTGTACTGGATTAGGGCCCACACTAAAGACCTCATTTTAACGTGATTATCTCTGTAAAGACAGTATCTCCAAATACAGTCATGATCTGAGGTTTTGGGGGTTAGGACATCAACATAAACATTTTTAGGAGGAAAGAATTCAACCCAAAATGGTGCATTATGTCATTTAATCCTCGCAATAACTCTGCGAGGTTAGTATTGCTATTCTTATTTTATATGTGAGAATACTGAGACTCAAAATATTTAAGATCACAGGGGTAGTAAACTAGTAGAGCTTGGACTAGGATTCAGATATATTTGACACCAGAAGCCTTGCTGTTAACCAATATACTACACTTTTCCCACTCATACCTAGTCCTGAATTATCTTCCTAAAGCAAGAACAGGAGGCTGGCAGTATAACTCTTTTTGAAACATTCATTTACTCAAAATACATTTATAGAACACAGGCTACGTACCATGCACTGTGTTAAGGACTAGTGATTCAAATAGTGGTAAAATAAAATAAACCATACTACTCTTTTCATAGAGCTTGTATTTAATCAAGTGAAACAAAAAATTACATTTATAAATGGATAATTTTAAACCAACGTAAGTTCTCTGAAAGAAAAAAAAAATAATAAGTGTTTGTAACTCGAGAACTTGACCTAGATTGGGATGAGAGAAGTCTTCCCTGGAAACTACTTGAATTATATCTAAAGAGTGAGTAGGTATTAATTATGGAAAGACTGAAATGGGAAATGGGAGCTAGGTGAAAAGAAGAAAGTTCTAGACAGACGTAACCACATGTGCCAAAGTACAGTCAAGAACCTGAGTTTTTAGAAATGGGAGCTAGGTGAAAAGAAGAAAGTTCTAGACAGATGTAACCACATGTGCCAAAGTACAGTCAAGAACCTGAGTTTTTAGAAATGGGAGCTAGGTGAAAAGAAGAAAGTTCTAGACAGATGTAACCGCGTGTGCCAAAGTACAGTCAAGAACCTGAGTTTTTAGTATAACTGAAGCTTAGAGAAACAGAAGGGGCATGTTGCAAGGATGGAAGCAGGAAGGTAACAAATAGCTTCCAGGCTACACGAAGACTTTCAATCTTTATCTTAAGAGAATGAGATTCTACTGAAGGGGTTTGGGGAGGATGTGTAGTGTGATATATTTATTTTGAAAGATTGCTCTGGCTGTAGAGAAGAAAATTGATCACTGAAGAACCAAATTAGAAGCATGACAATGGATTAAAAAACTATTGTAATAGACTGTAAGAGTAGCTTGTAATAGTGCAGAAATAATAGAAGATAGAGAACAGTAGATAGATTTAAGAAATATTTAAGAGGTAAAATTGTGATAATATGATAACAGATTTAATGTTAAGATTCAATGAGAAGGATGGCAAAAGATGACTCAGTTTTCTGGATTGAGTCAATGGATAGATATAGGTATCATTTACAAAGATGAGAAACGGTGGGAGAGGATCAGGGTTAAAGGTGGGGGAAATCTTAGATTTAAAAAAGGATATGTTAAATTTGAGGAAAAGAAAGGATATTGAGAGAGTACTAGATACATAGGTCCACAGCTATGAGGAAAAACCAGTCCTGGAAATGTAAAGTTGGGAATCATCAGCCTAGAGGTGGTAATCAAAACAGAATAAAATCCAGATTAGCTTTTCTAGTTCATTTTCTGAAAATATTGTGGGAATGGAAAATCTGTAGCAAAATAGAAAGCTCACTGGACTCAGTCAGGAAATTGGGGCTCTGATTAGAGATCCCACTGTAACTCACATGGTGTTATCTGGAAAATTATTTTCTATGGGAACGTAATTTACACAAATAAGAAGGGAAGGGGATAGACTCTTTAAACATCACGACTCTCAACTCAAATTGTCTGCGCTTCGGTGAAAGTCACAAATATATGTATCACCCACCAACATATAAAGTTCATGGAGAAAAGCAAGTTTCTGGACTAGATTCCAGACACAAAGCTACTTACCAGAGGCTAAATTATGATTGTGCTTGTCATATTTTTTTCTCATATGTTTGGAAAGTTTATAGTCTTGCTCTGAATTAAGATAAACCAAGATAGACAATGGTCTCAGTTGTAATGGGGCTATGTAAACAATGATCAAGAATAGATGTTTTATAGTGCTAGTAAAGGCCAGAGGAGATTAAGATTACGGGCCTTTCTTATTTCCTTCTTGCTTTTCAGGGGATACATAATTATTTTCCAAGCCATAGTTTTAAGATCATCTCTAGACATTGTAATACATGTATTTTAATTACTTATACATCGCATACTTTCTAAACACCAGGATGCAGTGCTAGACATGCTGGATACAAGGATGAATAATACTTTGTATTTTACATTCACCCATGGATGGAGAAAAATAAACAAATATATGAATAGAAAGAAACACATGAAGGAATACATAACCACTCATTGGGTAAAATCAGAAGTGCTGTTGAAAGCTAATTGAAAGAGGGTATATCTACCTTAATGTAGAGAATAAGGATAATTTTGCTATATAAAGATTGGAGGGTGGTAATGTGAAGAAGGGAACTATTCAAGTCAATGTATTAATTTGTGGAAGTTCTAGGAAGAGACACAGAGAGTATGGAGTATTTTAGGAAATGAGTAGGAGTACAACCATTTTTATTAGGTACGTTAAAAACTAGCATTTAGACAAAAATATTTTGATTCATTGTATTGTGTCAATTTTCAACTTGCCTTTAACTTTTGCAAATGGAATTATATTCAAGAAATATCATGAAGGGGACACAACCTGCCAGCTTAATTAAATTTCTGAAATGCTTCTGGGAAAAATTAATATATGTGGATACCAGCCCGAATCATTTGGACTGAGCAGACTTCACTAACACACAAAACCTCTCAAATATAGGGATATTAAAAGTTTTTAATAAAGCAATGTTGATAATGGTGGTTAGAGAATTATTTATCCTTTTCCTTGTTACCTTCTCTCATTTGTTATTTCAAAGTCAATATGGTTATAAGAGCCTTTCAGAGCAAAACTTAAAACCTCAGGGCTAGGTGGCCATTTGGCAAATTCTCCTGTGTATATTTTAGCAAACTCAAGTGGATAGAAACAAAATAAACTTCATTCCAGTGTAAAGTTTACTTACCCTTTGAAGAAGGTGATGCTAAATATTAGTACTGAGTAAACTCCAGTCCTCTTGTTGATCATCTCAGATGTTGGATAACTGGCAAAACCAAGATTGAAACCTTTTTTGTTGTTGTTTGTTTCTATTTCCAAGAAAAATTTTATCAATAAGGTAAATAAATAATGAGGCCTCACATGTACACAGTCCTTTATGACTTGCAAAGCCGTTTCACATCTACTGTTTCAACTGGCCTCTATATTCTCTCTGCAAGTATGGCAGAAAAGAGTTTAAGGTCCTTATTTCACAGAAAAGAAATACTGAAGCTCCAGAAGTTCATTTGTTTAATGTGACAATCAGGACTGAGGCCAAGACTAGCACTCCAAAATATGGACCATTATCACAGTGCTTGAACATAACAAATAACGTACAGTGCTTACAATGTTATTTTGTTAAGCAATTCTACCGTAACACTCTGATTTCCTAAAGTGTCACAGACCTGAAATTCTATGAAATTCTGCAAGGATGAAAGTTAATAACACTATGTCTTACAGGCATAATTGTCAACCATATAATATCAGATTTATAAAATTACACTCTCACATTTTATTCTAATGGGTCCCAAAATGTGCTATAAGATTGTGTGTGTGTGTGTTTATTTCTATGGTTATCTATGAATAAATAATTTAAGCATGCCATGTAATTATACTCTACTACTTATTACCTATATGATCTTATACCTAGGTATGGCCATATTATGTCAGCCCTCCTGTGTGGGTTTGTGGTCATTATGTCATTGGCACCAACTTTAACTGTAATAGCCCAAATAGTAGAGCAGAGGAACAAGGAAGAATTGATGCTTTGTTGATGCCTTCTTGCCAAATGAAAGCCAAATGATGTCATCGCATATCATCTAAATAAAGATTTCATGGGATTCCTGGGCAAGATGGCCAAATAGGAACAGCTCTGGTCTGCAGCTCCCAGTGAGATCAAGGCAGAAGGTGGGTGGTTTCTGCATTAACTGAGGTACCAGGTTCATCTCATTGGGACTGGTTAGACAGTGGGTGCGGCTCACGGAGGGCGAGCAGAAGCAGGGTGGGGCGTCACCTCACCCAGGAAGTGCAAGGGGTCGGGGAACTCCCTCCATTAGGCCAAGGGAAGCCTGTGTAGCATTCACTGGGACCTGCCTCTCTGTTGTGCTCTAAAAGTGCTAAGGCTTGAGCACGGTCTGGTTGCGACCTTTTTCTAGGAGGAGCACACATTTAGGAACGAGTAACCTTTACAGAGAGTTCAGGGATACTCACAGCAAGATCAAGCCAAGTTAACAAAAGCAAATCAACAGAGATGTTCCTGAGCTGCCTTTGAATTAACATAATAAATATGACAGGAGATAGGGTAGTTAGAGAGTGTGATTCAGGATAGTTAGGTGGTTTGAGTAGGGTTGTACACGGTGACAGGTTTCTTTTTGGTTTATTTTTTCCATTCTGCTTTCACTGGCCTGAATTAGGTGTTGATATGATAATGCAAAGTAGGACACGGCTGTGATTGGACTAAGAAACAGCTCCTTGCAGGCCTTCAGTTACCAAAGGAGTAGCTTATCAGTAATGATAGTCACATTTCTTCCAGAGATGCAGAGAGGGCAACTCTCAACTTATTCCACGTATGTTCACTGCCTCTGCCAGCCCATAAGAAATAAAGTATGCAGGAATCGCGGATGGAAAAATTACCTCCTGACTATCAGGACCATGGCAGTAGCCTTTTTAACTGGTCTCCTTGTTTCTATTGTCCCCTACCCCCACCCTGAAGCAGTCTATTCTTTTTTTTTTTTTTTTTTTTTAAGAGACGAAGTTTCGCTCTTGTTGCAATGGCGCAATCTCGGCTCACCACAACCTCCGCCTCCTGGGTTCAAGTGATTCTCCTGCCTCAGCCTCCCTAGTAGCTGGGATTACAGGTATGTGTCACCATGCCTGACTAATTTTGTATTTTTAGTAGAGACGGGGTTTCTCCATGTTGGTCAGACTGGTCTTGAACTCCCAACCTGAGGTGATCTGCCCGCCTCGGCCCCACAGAGTGCTGGGATTACAGACATGAGCCACTGCGCCTGGCCAGAAGTCTATTCTTTTTATAGCAGGAAGAGGGATTTTTTTGTTGTTGTTTTTAAGAGACAAGGTCTCTTTATGTTGCCCAGGCTCACCCTTGAACTCCTGGGCTGAAGCAACCCTCCCACATCAGCCTACTGAGTAGCTGGGACTACAGGCATACATTCATGCTCAGTTCAGAGTGACCTTTTAAAAAGGGCAATAAGCTCAAAGTAGTTCTGTGTCTAAAACCCTCAAATGACTTATAGGTAAACTTAGAATAAATCACAAAAGCCTGAAAGTAGACTATAAGCTGCTATGAGATCCAGTATGTTGTCACCTATCCCATCTCATCGCTCACCCTTCTCTAACTTGGTTACTCTCTTCCAGCTACACAGACTTTCTTGCTCTTCATGAAACATAACACAGTTATTCACATCCTTGGATCTGGGTATAAGTGCTGGATCTCTGCCTGGAAGGTTCTCCCCTCAGAAATCCACTGAGTGACTCCTAGTCATTTCAGTCTTAGCTCAAATGTCACCTCTTTCCCTGATGGTGTAATCTCAAATGCATCAGTCAACCCAGCCCCACTCCAGATTCCTTGTTGGGACAAAATGGCACTGGTACAGAGAATATTCCAAACCAAACAAAATTGGTAAAATCCAGAGCCTTTGCACTATACTTTCTGGCTTCATCTACCTCATATAAAAAGTAGAATTTGATTTCTACTCCTAAAACGGATTCCTGTAATTCCCATGATTCTTTCCTTTCATCATTCTATTACCATAGGGACTTCAATTTTAGTTATTTATAATGTAAGTATCCACTGTTTAAAAGAGGCCGCACTATCAAACAACAATTTAAAAGCCACTAATTTAGTTTAATTTTTGCTTCCTTTTCCAGATGAGAAGGCCGTGGGAAGCAAAGGCAGTTGCCTCAAGTACCCACTCAGTTAGAGGAAAAGTCAGAATCAAAACCCAACTGTCTCTCCTTCTACTCTTGAGTTCTTTCCACAACCACAGACTGTGGTATGCATCAAAGAATATTTTGTATACAACTCTCAGTAGCTGTAAATATAAAGTCATTGCAAACTGTCAGTGAAACAATAAGGATTTTGTTGTACTGTGTTTTGTCTTGTTTAGGAAATAGAAAACCATGACATAGGTTTAAGATATGGATTATAAAAGAAATTTCAATAAAGGTGTTTAGATGTGACCTAAATTATCCAATATTTCAAAGGGCAGAAGGTAGTGTATATTTAGTATATGTTAAATATAGTTTCTTCTTCAATACATCTTTGAATAGTTATTCACTTCCTTCTAATTTGCCATGACCTCATTATTATTCCAATATAATAGAGAAACAAAGGACATAACTGGCAACTTTTTTGGATTATTCATTATGAACTGTTTCTGAAGAGTTGTACACATATAATGAAGGTCTGAGGATTTATTTTTCTTCTGATTTGGAAAAGTGTACTGCAAAGACTCAAAATGTGTACTTTTACTTCGTAAAAAGGTTTATTATGAGCACAGAAAAAATATCCATCTTTTTCTGGACACATACGAAACAGAGCATAAATTATATCAGTGAAATAATACTAATTCAGTAAAACATGGCTCAGCACACTACAATCAAAACATTAAAAGAAATTCAAAATATGAAACAATGAATAAAAGACAAGACATCACTTACTCTGAAGATTTCAGGCAGGAGTTGATGAAACATGTCTTATTGTTTCTGGAGACCGTTAGGTGACTTACTGTAAAAATACAAGCAGATGGTTGGAAATCTGGGATCTGTAGTAAGCAAGAAAACAAATCTCACTGAAAAATTGAGTAAAGAATAGAAGCAATGAGCAGAGCACTACTTTTCATGTTAAGACAAAGATTCATTTCTTACAAGGTCTGAGATCTCAGCACAGGCTTGTGTTAATGGTCAACACATATCAAGAAGAGAGAATTTACTGGGCGGGAAAACACAGAGATGGTCCCCAAAGACACTGTTACCATGATGAGCAAGCTGCCTGCCATAGTCACAACCACCTCCCATTTCTGAAAGTTTACCCATTGGTTTTTTGGATATTTATAGCTTGTTATGAACACTGACATTACTATTGAGGGATACTACAATGTAGGGGGTAAGAGTATGGTGCTAGAGCCAGAAGGTGGGATTTAAGTCTTGCTAGCAATACAAAATTGGGCAAGAAATTTAACTTCTCTTTGCTTTAGTTTCTTTATCTATGAAAAGGGGCAGTAATGAGTTCCTAAGAGTAATTAAGCCTATTAATCTGTTTTTACATATTAGTTGATTAGAATCATGGATAACACATGATTGTATTGTCAGCTATAACCGTAATTATTACATAATTACTACTGACCCAGAAATTACCTCAAGAATTTTACAAGAGTACATACATGTGTGCTTGTGCACATACACATAAACTGTTTCTTGATAACCTGCCATACACCAGGCACTATGTTTAAAATGTAACAAATGATTTTGTTCACTATTCACTAATCATTTGTTCACAAATAATTTTATTCAGCTGCATAATAAAAGGGATTATACTGATAATAACAATGACTGTTAGTAAAATGGCAAGTGTCAATGTTTCTTAAGTGCTTACTCTGCATCTTGTGTTATAGCAAGTGCTCTGCTCTGCATGAATTATGTCACCAATCTTCAAAACTACATTCTGTGTTTTGAAGAATGTAGTTCTTCACTATGTCTGCTTAACTGCATGAGAAAAAATGAAGTAGACAGATGTTTAGTGTCTTGCTTAAGGTATTAATAATAATCTGGTGACTGGCAGAGCCTGGATTCAAATCCAATTCTGCTGACTTTAGAGTCCATACTTCCAAAAACCACCTATCAGTGTCAATGACTTCCCCTATCTTGAGAGCCTACAACCTCCTCCAAGGCATTCATAGTCAAGCCTCAAAGTGAGATGTTCATTTGCTTTCCAAGGTTTCTGTGACACTAAATTTACTTGGCTCTTTTCCTATCTCACCAGTTCCTCCTCAGTGTCCTTTGCTGGTTTCTCCTCATATCCCTGCACAATAAGTGTTTGAAGGGCCCAGAGCTCACTCCCTGGACCTCTTTGCTTTTTTATCTACACTTGCTCCTTTGGTGATCTTGTCCAATTGCATGGCTTTAAGAATAATCTATAGTTGAAAGACTCCCACATTTATAATCTTGCCATTTGTTCTCCTAAACACCAAGCTAGTATACCCAATAGCCTAGTTAACACCTCTGCTTGAACATCCAATAGGTATCTCAAACATAAAATATTCAAACCAAGTTCCTGATTTTCCCTTCAAATCTGCTCCTTTCTCAATCTTTCCTACTTCAGAATTTGGCAATTGCATCCTTTCCATTGATCTGTCCAAAATCCTTAGTCATCCTGACTCTTCTTTTCCCACCACTCCCTGCATGTTAACTCATGAACAAACATTCTCAATTCTACAAATGAGATATTTCTTGAGTCCATAAATTTCTCACTATTCTCACCACTAGGATGTGAGCCCAACCTACCATTATCTGTCATCTGGACAACTGCAATTAACTCTACCACTGATTTCTAGCTTGCATTCCGGCCATCTAAACAGCATTCTTTTTGCAGTAGTGTTAGAAAACACTACTTTACCCACATTAACTCAATTTTGATATAACCCTATGAGATAAGTTCTACTTTTCTTCCCGTTTTACAGATAGTGAAATAAATGCTCAGATAAGTGAGGTATTCTGGCCAAGGAGAAATTGTACAACAATCTTAGTCATACTCCTTCCACGGGGCCTTGAAGTTTGAGCAATCTAGTAATTTCATTACTAGGGCTTTGTGTGAGAAAATAAAGTTACACAAAATAGATGTCTGAAGGCATTCATTAAAATATTGACTGTAATTGGGAAATTTCAGCAACAATTTAAAGGTATCCAAACAGAAGAATGGTTAAATAAATCAGAATATATTGATATAATAAAATATTAAACTATCAACTCTATTGTGACGGTTTAATATCAAACTATCAGGGCCCTGGGCCCAGCCCAGGAAACTATTTTTTTCCTCCTAGGCCTCCTGGCCTGTGATGGGAGTGGCTGCCGTGAAGATCTCTGAAATGCCCTGGAGACCCTTTCCCCATTGTCTTAGCTATTAACATTCAGCTTCTCTTGACTTAAGCATATCATCCTCTTGATTTACATGTATTCCGATTACAGGGTATGTTATGAACAAATACTTCATGTGTGGGATAGTACCAGTTTGAAGCTACATTTAGCCCACTATGGGAATTTAAAAATGTCTCAGGAGGTGGTAGGGTAGGTATTATTTGGTGTCTCTTTGAATGAGTCAGTTGAATTATATACACTCAAGAGGGCTTTCTGAAGATATATTTGCCTGGAAATTTTGAAGAGGGACAAGTTCCCAAAAAGGATAGCATAAAAATCTACATTGATGTCTTATCCTGGCTCCATGGACTCTAGTCTGAGCTCTATGGATAGTCTGCAGGAAGAAACTAAAATAATTGTTCCATGAAGAGCTCCTGCACCAGGCACAAACATTTCCCCTGAGCCGTCTACTCTACTCCCTTCACGCTTTGCCTGGAAAGCTCCTACATACATTTCTGGTTCCAGCTTACCTGTCATTTCCCCTTAGAAGTCTTGCCTGCCAGCCTAACCTTTATGTTTCCTTAGTATCTTCTTCACTTATCATAGTACTTATCACATTTTACTGTAATTATTTAATTTTTGTCTTCCTCTAGACTGTAAACTTCTAGAGGATAAGGGCATGTCTGTTTCAAAAACTACATCTGTCTTGTTTAGTTTTGATTATGCAGCTCCTAGCATTATCTTTGAATCACAGTGGGTCATCAATAAAGCAGTAATAGTGTAACCAAATTACTTTCTAATTCAAAAGCTATATTACTTTGCTATCTAAAGGAATATTGGAAAACAAAGAGAATATTAACTGAAGCCCTAAAAGAAGTGACAGGGAATTATGTTGCATAGCATTCAGAACTATGTTCTAAAAATCTTCACACAACTGTCCTGAGTATCACTAATCAATGTTTAATGTTCACTATTCTCCTTTTGTTTTGCACAAGAAAAGCAAATAATCCTAACTAAACCAAAGCAAGCAACCAACCAAGCAATCTACATCTGTTTTTCTCCTTTGTGTCTTCTCTGCCTTCTTTCCTATTTTAGACCTTCCACTCTTAAGAAAATAACTCCAGGTAATTCTAGGTTTTCTTTACTGGCCACAATTTAATAGCTCAAGCATATTGCCCTTATCAGTTGCAACAAATGCTTAGACAATTTCTTTGCTAGAATACCAAAAGACCCTTTATACTTAAGAGATTGGAGTGAAGGATGGGACAGGGGTGGATTAGTCAAGATAGGAGAGGCAATGTTGCTAACAAATATGATCTGCTCTCAGACCAGTTAATTGCAAGCTAGCAAGTTTTCTGATAAGCAGTTACGTAGGAGCTCAAGCTGCTTCTATCCTGGGGCTTGTGGTTTCCCTGGCATCAAATAGCCAGTGGGAGGTTGTGGCAGTATGTGGAAAAGCCACACCAGTCCCATCAACTTTGGCCTGTATGTGACATTTATAACTTCCACTCACACTCTAATGGCCAGAACCAGGCACATGGCCAATCTAATTGCAAAGGAGACTTAAAAATGTAAAAGTGAAGGTGGTTATCAGTGAGCACTAACATTCCCTTTCACATGAGACAAGGAGAGGGCAAGAATATGATTCATGAATAGATTTGCCTTTGTCACAGAAATATGGTAGAGAAAAAGATATTTTTGAGTTTCTGTCAATGCTATTTTACTGTTATTTTCTTATTAAAATGTGATTTTATTTATTATTTATTACAATGTTGTAATGAAGATTTTCTGAATATTATTTAATATCTTTCACAATCAAATTTAAGTATGAACCAGTGTGTCCCACTCTCTCTATATGTGATGCAGAGAAAATGGCAGTTTAAGAAAATGAAAGTAAAATAATTGACAACCATCTTAAGATCAATGTTTTAATTGTCTGCTGCTATGTAACAAATTATTCCAAAATTTAACAGGTTGAGTAAACAAACATCTTAAAAGTTTCTGTGGCCCAAAAATCTGGCAACAACTGGGTGCTTATGATTCAAGTATTCCGTGGGGTTGCAGTCAAGCTGTTAGCTGGGATTGGGAGTCTTAGCTGAATGTTTGATCAGGGAAAGAGGTAAGATATTTCTAAGCTCACTCATGTGATTGTTGGCAGTACTTAATTGTTTGAAACTATAAACCTTTCTGCAGGGCTAAATCACAACAGGGCAACTGGCTTCCCTGAGGGTGACTGATCCAAGGCAATGAGATAAATCAACTACGTCAGAAGTCATAGTATTTAAATAACTTAATCTCAGAAGCGATATACCATAACGTATACCATATTTTATGTTAGAAGTGAAACAGTAAGTCCAGCCCACATACAACAGGAGATTATAACACATGAAAATTAATGCTAGGAGGATGGCGTCATTGGAGATACATCTTGGAGGCTGTATATTAGTAATTTTCAAAACAAAATCTTTACAAAATTAAAAAAAAAATTTATATACCACCTGAAACTGTAAAGCTACTAGAAGAAACCAGGGAAAATTCTTTATGACATTGGACTGAGCAAGGATTTTTTGGATAAGACCCCAAAAGCACAGGAAAGAAAAGCAAAAATAGACAAAGGGAATTGTATCAAACCAAAAAGCTCTATACAACAAAGTAAACAATTAACAAAGTGAAGAGAAAACTCATGGACTGGGAGAAAATATATGCAGATTACACATCTGAGAAAGAGGTAATATCTAAAATACATAAGGAACTCAACACAACGGCAAGAAAACAAAAACCAGTTAGAAAATTGGCAAACTATTTGAGCAGACATTTCTCAAAAGAAGAGATAGAAATGATCAACACATATGTGAAAAAATGCTCAACATCACTAGTCATCAGAGAAATGAAAATTAAAACCATGAGATATCACCTCACAACTGTTAGAATGGCTATGATAAAAAGTAATAACAAGTGTTTGTGAGGATGTGGAGAAAAGGGAACCCTTGTACACTGTTAGTGGGAATGTAAAATAGCACAGACACTTTGGAAAATGGTATGGACATTCCTCAAAAAATTCAAAATACAATTACCATATCATGGAGCAATCCCACTTCAGGGTATATATCCAAAGGAATTACAGTCAATATGCTGAAGAGATGTGTGCATTTTTATTTCATGTTTATGTCATATTTATTTCAGCATTTTTCACAATAGCCAAGTTATGGAATCAACCTAATTGTCCATCAATGGATGAATGGATGAATGGATGAAGAACATGTGGTATATTTATACAATGGAGTACTATTCAGGATTAATAATAGAGAAAAAGTTTGTCATTTACAATGACATGGATGAAACTGGAGGACATTATGCTAAGTGAAATAAGCCAGGTACAGTATGCAATTGTATTAGTCCACTTTCATACTGCTATATAGAGCTACCTGAGACTGGGTAATTTATAAACTAAAGAGGTTTAATTGACTCACAGTTCTACATGGCTGGGGAGGCCTCAGGAAACTTGCAATTATGTCAGAAGGCTAAGGGGAAGCAAGGCATGTCTTATGTGGTGGCAGGAGACAGAGAGTGAGATGGAGAATGTGTCACACTTTTAAACCATCAGATCTCATGAGAACTTACTCTCATGAGGATACCATGGGGGAAACTGCTCCAATGATCCAATCACCTCACACCAGGCCCCTCCCCCAACACTTGGGGATTACAATTCAAGAGATTTGGGTGGATACACAGAACCAAACCATATTATTCTGCCCCTGACCTCTCCCAAATCTCATGTCCTTTGCACATTTCAAACTGATCATGCCTTCTCAGCAGTCCCTTAAAGTCTTAACTTGTTCATTAATTCGAAAGTACAAGTCCAAATTCTCATCTGAGACAAGGGAAGTCCTTGCTGCCTATGAGCCTGTAAAATAAAAAACAAGTTAGCTACTTCCAAGATACAACCCCCCACCAAGGCTTGGGGCTTGCATCTGAAGCAAAGGCCTGAGCTGTACCTTAGCCCCCTATAAGCCATGGCTGTAGCTGGAGTGACTGGGACACAGAGCACCATGTCCCAAGACTGCACAGAGCAGTGAGGCACCCAGCTGAGGAAAACATTTTTTCCACCTAGGCCTCTGGGCTTGTGATGGGAGGGGCTGCTGTGAAGACCTCTGAAATGCCTGGGAGACACTTTCCCCATTGTCTTGGCTATTAACATTCGGCTTCTCTTGATTTATGCAAATTTTTTCAGCTGGCTTGAATTTCTCCCCAGAAAAATGGGATTTTCTTTTCTATCACATGGTCAGGCTGCAAATTTTCCCAACTTTTATGCTCTGCTCTGCTTTTAAACATAAGTCTCAGTTTCACACCATCTCTTTGTGAATTCATATGACTGTACACATTCAGAGAAAGCCAGGTGAAATCTTAAACAATTTGCTGCTTACCTATTTAATAAATGGTGCTGGGAAAACTGGCTAGCCATATGCAGAAAACTGAAACTGGACCCCTTCCTTACACCTTATACAAAAATTAACTCACGATGGATTAAAGACTTAAATGTAAAACCCCAAACCATAAAAACCCTAGAACAAAACCTAGACAATACCATTCAGAACACAGGCATGGGAAAAGACTTCATGAGTAAAACACCAAAAGCAAAGGCAACAAAAGCCAAAATTGACAAGGATCTAATTAAACTAGAGAGCTTCTGCACAGCAAAAGAAACTATCATCAGAGTGAAAAGGCAACCTACAGAATGAGAGAATTTTTTTTTTGCAATCTACCCATTTGACAAAGGTCTAATATCCAGAATCTACAAGGAACTTTTAAACAAGTTTACAAGAAAAAAACCAAACAACTCC
Organism: Pongo pygmaeus; assembly: GCF_028885625.2. Classification (NCBI taxonomy): domain Eukaryota; kingdom Metazoa; phylum Chordata; class Mammalia; order Primates; family Hominidae; genus Pongo; species Pongo pygmaeus. The sequence continues at coordinate 146,630,335 of NC_072396.2, read as the reverse complement.
ATCCAAAAGTGGGCAAAGGATATGAACAGAAACTTCTCAAAAGAAGACATTTATGCAGCCAAAAAACATATGAAAAAAAAACTCATTATCACTGGTCATTACAGAAATGCAAATTAAAACCACAATGAAATACCATCTCACTCCAGTTAGAATGGCAATTATTAAAAAGTCAGGAAACAACAGATGCTGGCGAGGCTGAGGAGAATAAGAACGCTTTTACACTGTTGGTGGGAGTGTAAATTAGTTCAACCATTTTGGAAGACAGTGTAGCAATTCCTCAAGTACCTAGAATTAGAATTACCATTTGACCCAGCAATCCCATTACTGGGTATATACCCAAAAGATTATAAATCATTCTACTATAAAGACATATGCACATGTATGTTTATTGAAGCACTATTTACAATAGCAAAGACTTGGAACTAACCCAAATGCCCATCAGTGATAGCCAGGATAAAGAAACTGTGGCACATATACACCATGGAATACTATGCAGCCATAAAAAAGAATGAGTTCATGTCCTTTTCGGGGACATGGATGAAGCTGGAAGCCATCATTCTTAGCAAACTAACACAGGAACAGAAAACAAAACACCACATGTTCCCACTCGTAAGTGGGAGTAAAACAATGAGAACACATGGACACAGGGAAGGGGACATCACACACTGGGGCCTGTAGGGGGGTACGGGGCAAGGGGAGGGAGAGCAATAGGACAAATACCTAAGGCATGTGGGGCTTAAAACCTAGATGATGGGTTGATAGTTGCAGCAAACCACTATGGTACATATATACCTATGTAACAAACCTGCACATTCTACGCATGTATTCCAGAACTTAAAATTAAAAAAGAAAAAGAAATTTCTTCTGCCAGATACCCTAAATCATCTCTCTCAAGTTCAAAGTTGCACAGATCTTCAAGGCAGAGGCAAAATGCTGCCAGTCTCTTTGCTAAAACATAGCAAGTGTGACCTTCACCGCAGTGCCCAATAAGTTCCTCATCTCCATCTGAGACCACCTCAGCCTGGATGTCATTGGCCATTTCACTATTATCATTTTGGTCAAAACCATCTAATAAGTCTCTGGGAAGTTCCAAACCTTCCCACATCTCCCTGTGTTCTTCTGAACCCTCCAAACTGTTCCGACCTCTGCCCGTTACCCAGTTCCAAAGTTGCCTCCATATTTTCAGGTGTCTTTAGAGCAGTGCCCCAAACTCCAGTACCAATTTTATGTATTAGTCTATTTTCACACTGCTATAAAGAACTACCTGATACTGGGTAATTTATAAAGGAAAGACATTTAATTGAAGTATATTTCTGCATGGCTCTGGGGTGGGGGGTGTTCAGGAAAATTACAATCATGTCAGAAGGCTAAGAGGAAGCAAGACACATCTTACACGGCAGCAGGAGAGCAAGAGGAGGGAAGTACCACACTTTTAAACCATCATACCTCGTGAGAAATCACTCACTATCAGGAGAACAGCATGGGGGAAACTGTCCCCATGATCCAATCACCTCCCACCAGGTCCCTCCCTCAACATGTGGGGATTACAATTTGAGATGAGATTTGGGTGGGAACACAGAGCCAAACCATATCAATGATCTCATATGTAGAACCTAAAAATGCTGATCTTATTGAAACAGAGTCTAGAAAAGTGATTACCAGTTGCTGAGGAGTGGGGAACGGAGAGGGCTGGGGAAAGAGAAGCTGTTAATCAAGAGTACAAACTCTCAGTTTGACTGGAGGAGTGAGGTAAATCTATTGCACCACATGGAGATAAATCAACTAAGTCAGAAGTCACAATATTTTAATAACTTAGCCTCAGAAGTAACATACCATAACTTCTGCTATATTTTGTTAGAAATGAGTCAATAAGTTTAGCTCACACTCAGTGGGAGAGACCATGGTTAATAAAAATGTATATTTCAAAATTGCTAGAATAACATATTTTAAATATTTTCATCACAAAAAGAGATCAGTTGGCGTGATTAACGGACAGATTATTAGCTTGGTTGACTCTTCAATGTATACATAGATAAAAATGTCATATTATACCTCATAAGTATATACCATTATTATTTGTTCATTAAAAAAAATCTTATTTTTAAAACTAAAGTGTTAATGCTATTTTCTGAGGTATTAGAATAAAATATTTTAGTTAAATACTGTAGCCATGAAACTAAAATACGCATTGTTGAAATGTCAATAAAGCCAGATATTATAAATTTCCTCTGAAATAAAACTCAAATTCTGAGAGATTTTCAATATGTAATTTACAGCTCCTATCCTAACTGATAATTGTGTTTTTGCTTTCCAGATAGAGACTTAGAAAAAAAAATATTTTCGACAGTGCTACCTTGGGAATATGAAGATAAAAAACCAGTTTGATGTGACATTTAGTTATGAAAAGCCATCCCCTTTTGAAAGGCATTTCAAATTTTCTGTTCAAGCAGTTTTCCTTCAGAGCACTATTGAGGTGATAGCCCACCATGCTATAAAAGTCCCAGAAGGATTTTCCTGACACATTGAGCAAAAGGCAATTCTGAACCAAAAAAAAAAAAAGAGAGAGAGAGAGAGAGTATATTCTACTTTGCCAAAGAACCTACTTTTTTTAACTTTTATTTCAAGTTCATGGGTACATGTGCAGGTTTGTTATATAGGTAAACTTGTGTCCTGGGAGTTTGTTGTACACATTATTTTGTCACCCAGGTATTAAGCCTATTACTCATTAGTTACTTTTCTGATCATCTCGTTCCTCCGACCCTCCAATAGGCCCCAGTGTATGTTGTTTCCCTCTATGTGTCCATGCGTCCTCATCATTTAGCTCCCATGTATAAGTGAAAACATGAGGTATTTGGTTTCCTGTTCCTGTGTTAGTTTGCTAAGGATAATGGCCTCCAACTCCAGCCATGTCCCTGCAAAGGACATGATCTTGTTCTTACTTTTACGGGTCATCAAGTTAGCTCATTTTTAAAAAGTCTTTCTAATGTGAAAAAAACACTATCTTCTGAAGAGATAATTATAATTCTATGGGCAAAGACAGAAATCAAAATGTCCAAAGTCACTTAATGATTACATACATAAAATATTTGTTTCCTAATAAGAATTTTTTAAAATGGAACACACACACATGCACACACACTGGCAGAACTTTTATTCTGCAATTTTTTCATTATTCAGCCAATCTCAATCCTTTACTTTGCCACAGGAATAATCTTTTTCTTTTTTTTTTTTGAGAAGGAGTCTCGCTCTGTTGCCAGGCCAGAGTGCAGTGGTGTGATCTCGGCTCACTGCAACCTCCACCTCCTGGGTTCAAGTGATTCTCCTGCCTCAGCCTCCCAAGTAGCTGAGACTGCAGGCACGTGCCACCATGCCCAGCTAATTTTTGTATTTTTAGTAGAGACAGGGTTTCATCATGTTGGCCAGGATGGTCTTGATCTCTTGACTTTGTAATCCGCCTGCCTCAACCAGGAATAATCTTTCTACACAGAGGTCTGATTGTGTCACTCCCTGGCTTCTAATCTGTCACCGATTCCAAACTGTCAAATTCCTTAGAATGTTTAAGTCTCTTTATGGGCTGTATAGACTCACACCGTAAACTTTTGTTCCAAGAACTACTGCAGGAACATAGCAGGAAAGTCGAGAGAATCCACAGATCCTTTCAAGGAAGTGGCTTCCCACTGCAGGCTCCATGAGACAGCCAAAAAACCACGAATGCCCAAGTTTGAAAGGGGGAAAGTCTATCTCGAACACACATCTTCACTGCAAAGCCTGAAGGTTTAGATCATGGGAGAAGGATTTGACCTTACCTGGAGCTGAGATGAATTTAGAGACCTGAGCGAAATATAAGGGTAGAGGAAGCAGTGGAAAGAGCCCTGTGGACACTCTCCGTCCCCAGGGAAGCCATTCCTGACTTGTCTCATAGGGGTCCCTGGGGAGGCCTGCCAGTGGAATTGGAGGAAGACCAGAGGGAGAAAGAAACTTGCAGCTCAACTTTGTAACAGTTTTGACTGAACACAAAGTTTCCTAGACAGAATCCTGAGTAGAGGGTGAATAGAGGGTACAGATATGAGTACAGAAACCACAGCAAAAAGGGAGGCATGAAACCTGAAAGCCATGCTTGCTTCTCAGCAGGGAGGCTTGGAGACTAGGGCAAATTCTCAGCCCTGCTTAGCAGCTGCCTGGAAATAAACTTGGTGCTGTTGGAGGAGCGAGCACAGTGGCAGTGAGACCAGCTATTCAGGCTGCGTGGGAGCTGGGTGAGGCCTGTCACTGCTGGCTTTATCCCACTTTCCTTGTGACCTGTATAATGCAGCAGAAGCATCCATAATCCCCCTCAGAACATAACTCCTGAGAACCACGACCCCTCCCCTACAGCAGCCGCAGCAAGCCCCACCCAAAAAGAGCCTGAGAACAGACATACGGAAACCTGCCTCCACGTGATAGTCTTTCTCTACCCACCCTGGTAACCAAACACAAAGAACATAATCTCTTGGGAGCTCTACAGCCTTGCCCACTGCCTGAGAAACCCAAATACTTATACAGGAGACCCTAGGGCAAGCTTATATCCTCCCTATGCTACCACAGCTGATGCTTGCTTGAAAGTACCACCTCCTGGCTGGAGACCAACCAACACAAAACCAGCACACTAAACAAAACTACACCCAAAGGCCCTCACAGAGTCCACTGCACTCCCCACTACTTCCACTAGAGCAGGTGCTGGTGTCCATGCTTAGAGACCTGAAGATGGAACACATCATAGGACTCTTTGCAGATACTCCCCAGTACCAGCCCAGAGCCCTGTAGCTTCACTGGGAGGCTAGACCCACAAGATAAATAATCACTGCAGTTCGGCCCTCAGAAAGCTACATCCCTAGGGGGATGGGGAGAGTACCACATCAAGGGGGCACCCTGTGGGACAAAAGAATCTGAACAGCAGCCCTTGAGTCCTAGATCTTCCCTTTGACATAGTCTACCCAAATAAGAAGGAACCAGAAAAACAATTCTGTTAATATGACAAAAGAAGGTTATTTTACACAACCAAAGGATCACACAAGTTCACAAGCAATGGATCCAAACCAAGAAGTCTCTGCATTGCCAAAAAAATAATAATCATAATTCAGAAGGTGGATTATTAAGCTACTTAAAGAGGCACAAGAGAAAGGTGAATACCAACTTAAAGAAATTTAAAAGATAGAGGTTATGGACAGAAAAATCTCCAGAAGAATAGATACCATAAATAAAAAACAATCACAAATTCTGGAAATGAAGGACACACTTAGAGAAATGCAAAATATACTGGAAAATCTCCACAATAGAATTGTACAAGTAGAAGAAATAACTTGAGAGCTCAAAGAAAAGGCTTTCAAATTAACCCAATATGACAACAACAAAGAAAAAAGAATAAAAAAAAATGAACAAAGCCTCCAAGAAGTTTGGGATTATGTTAAATGACCAAACCCAAGAACAATTGGTGTTCCCAAGGAAGAAAAGAAATCTAAAAGTTTGGAGAGCATATTTGAGGGAATAATTGAGAAATACTTTCCTGGCCTTTCTAGAGATCTAGACATCCATATATAAGAAGCTCAAAGAACACCTGGGAAATTCATCACAGAAAGATCATTGCTTAGGCACATAGTCATCAGGTTATCTAAAGTCAAGATGAAGAAAGAATCTTAAGAGCTGTGAGGCAAACGTATCAGGTAACCTGTAAAGGAAAATCTATAAGATTAATAGCAGATTTCTAAGCAGAAACATTACAAGCTAGTGTTTATTGGGGTCCTATCTTTAGCCTCCTTAAACAAAACAATCATCAGCAAAGAATTTTGTATCCAGAATAAACTAAGCTTCATAAATGAAGGGAAGATACAGTCATGGGCCGGTCACAGTGGCTTATGCCTGTAATTCCAGCACTTTGGGAGGCAGTGGTGGGTGGATCACCTGAAATCAGGAGTTCGAGACCAGCCTGACCAACATGGTGAAATCCTGTCTCTACTAAAAATACAAAAAAATTAGCCAGGCATGGTGGCACATGCCTGTAACCCCAGCTACTCAGGAGGCTGAGGCAGAAGAATCACCTGAATCCGGGAGGCAGAGGTTGCAGTGAGCTGAGATCATGCCATTGTACTCCAGCTTGGACAAGAAGAGTGAAACTGTCAAAAAAAAAAAAAAAAAAAAAAAAAAAGAAAAGAAAAGAGAATTCACCACTACCTAGCCAGCACTACAAGAACTGTTAAAAGGAGCTCTAAATCTTGAAACAAATTCTCAAAATACACCAAAATAAAACCTCCTTAAAGTATAAATCTCACAGGACCCATAAAAACATGACATAATTTTTAAAAAAAGGTATTCAGGAAACAACTAGCGCAATGCATATAACGGTACCTGAATTCTCAATACTAGCATTGACTGTAAATGGTCTAAATGCGCAACTTGAAAGATACAGAGTGACAGAATGGATAAGAATTCCTCAACCAAGTATCTGCTGTCTGCAAGAGACTCGCTGAACACATAAGGACTCACGTAAACTTAAGGTAAAGGGGCAGAAAAAAGTATTCCAAAATCAAGAAAGAGTAGCTATTCTTATATCAAACAAAACAGACATTAAAGCAACAACAGTTGAAAATGACAAACAGAGACATTATCTAATGATAAAAGACAAGTCCAATGGGAAAATATCACAATCCTAAATAAATATGCACCTAACACTGGAACTCCCAAATTTATAGAACAATTTCTAATTGACAGCAACACAATAATAGTGGGAAACTTCAATATTCCATTGGCAGCACTAGACAGATCATCAAGGCAGAAAGACAGATCATCAAGGCAGAAAGTAAACAAACAATGGACTTAAACTATACTCTAGAACAAATGGATTTAACAGATACTTACAGAACATTCTACACAACTGCAGAATATACATTCTAATCATAAGCACATGGCTCATTCTCCAAGATAGACCATATGATAGGCCACAAAACAAGTCTAAATAAATTTAAGAAAATTGAAATTATATCAAGTACTATCTCAGACTACAGTGGAATAAAATTGGAAATAAACTCCAAAAGGAAATCTCAAAACCAGGCAAATACATGAAAATTAAATAATTTGCTCCTGAATGATCATGGGGTCAGCAATGAAATCAATATAGAATTGAAAAAATGTTTTGAACTGAACAATAATAGTGACATAACCTATCAAAACCTCTAGGATATAGCAAAAGGAGTGCTAAGAGGAAAGTTCATAGCATCGAATGCCTACATCGAAAAGTCTAAAAGAACACAAATGGAAAATCTACAGTCACACCTCGAGGAACTAGAGAAACAAGAACAAATCAAACCCAAACCCAACAGAAGAAAAGAAATAACAAAGATCAGGGCAGAATTAAATGAAATTGAAACAAACAAAAAATAATAATAAAAAAGATAAAGGAAAAATTGCGGGTTCTTTGAAACGATAAACAAAATTGATAGGTCATTAGTGAGATTAACCAAGAAAAGAAGAGAGATCAAAATAAGCTCAATTAAAAACAAAATGGGAGATAGACACTACAACTGATACCATAGAAATACAAAGATCATTCAAGGCTACTATGAACACCTTTATGCATACGAACCAGAAAACTTAGAGGAGATTGATAAATTCCTGGAAAGATAAAACTCTTCTAGAGTAATCCAGGAAGAAATAGAAACTTCGAATAGACCAGTAAGAAGCAGCAACATTGAAATTGCAATAAAAATTTGCCAACAAACCAGGAGCAGAGGGATTCACAGCTGAATTGTCAGATATTCAAGGAGGTATTGTTACCAATCCTATTGATGCTTTCCCACAAGATAGAGAAAAAGGGAATCCTTCCTAAATTATTCTATGAAGCCAGTACCACCCTAACACCAAAACCAGGAAAGGACATAACAAACAAAACTACAGACCAATATCCCTGATGAACATAGATGCAAAAATCCTCGACAAAATACTAGCTAACCAAATCCAACAGCATATCAAAAAGATAATCCACCATGATCAAGTGGGTTTCATACCAGGGATGCAGGGATCATTTAACACATGCCAGTCAATAATTGTAATACACCACATGAAGAGAATGAAAAACAAAAATCACATAATTATCTCAATAGATGCAGAAAAAGCATTTGACAAAATCCAGCATTGATTTATAATTAAAACCCTCAGCAAAATAGGCGTAAAATGGACATACCTTAAGGTAGTAAAAGCCGTCTATGACAAACACACAGTCAACATTATATTGAATAGAAAAGTTGAAAGCATTTCCCCTGAGAACTGAAACAAGACAAGGATGCCCACTTTCACCACTTCTATTCAGTATAGTACTGGAAGTTCTAGCCAGAGCAATCAGACAAAGGAACAAAATAAAGTACATCCACATGAGGTAAAGAGGAAGTCAAACTGTTCCTGTTCACTGATGATAAGATCTTATACCTAGAAAACCCTAAAGACTCATCCAAAAAGCTCATAGAACTGATAAATGAATTCAGTAAAGTTTCAGGATACAAAATTAACGTGCAAAAATCAGTAGCACTGTTATACAACAACAGCAAGCAACCTGAGAATAAAATAAGGAACACAACTCCTTTTACAATAGTTGCTAAATAAACAAACAAACAAACTTAGGAATATACCTAATCAAGGAGGTGAAAGATGTCTACAAAGAAAACCACAAACCACTGCTGACAAAATCATAGAGTACACAATCAAATGAAAACACATCCCATGCTCATGGGTGGATAGAATCAATACTGTGAAAATGACTATACTGCCAAAAGCAATCTACAAATTCCACGTAATTCCCATAAAAATACCACAATTATTCTTCACAGAACTAGAAACAAACAATCCTAGAATTCATATGGAACCAAAAAACAGCCTACATAGCCAAAACAAAACTAAGAAAAAGAACAAATCTGGAGGTATCACATTACCTGACTTCAAACTATGCTATAAGTCTATAGTCACCAAAATAGCATGGTACTGGTATAAAAACAGGCACACAGACCAATGGAACAGCATAGAGAACTAAGAAATAAAGCCAAATACTTATAGCCAACTCATCTTCCACAAAGCAAACAAAAACATAAAGTGGAGGAAAGGACACCCTATTCAACAAATGGTGCTGGGGTAATTGGCAAGCCATATGCAGAAGAATGAAACTGGATCCTCATCTCTCACCTTATCAAAAAATCAACTCAAGATGGATCAAAGACTTAAATCTAACACCTGAAACCAAAAAATTCTAGAAGATAACATTGGAAAAACCCTACTAGACACTGGCTTAGCCAAAGACTTCATGACCAAGGACCCAAAAGCAAATGCAGCAAAAACAAAGATAAATAGATGAGACTTAATTAAACTAAAAAGCTTCTGCACAGTAAAAGATATAATCAGCAGAGTTAACAGACAACCCACATAGTGGGAGAAAATCTTTGCAAACTATGCATCTGACAAAGTACTAATATTCAGAATCTACAAGGAACCCAAACAAATCAGCAAGAAAAAAACAATCTCATCAAAAAGTGAGCAAAGGACGCGAATAGACAATTCTCAAAACAAGATTTAAAAAATGGCAAACAAACATATACAAAATGTTCAACATCACTAATTATCAGGGAAATGCAAATCAAAACCACAATGTGATACCACCTTACTCCTGCAAGAATAGCCATAATCAAAAGATAAAAAAATAATAGATGTTGGTGTGGTTGTGGAGAAAAAAAAAAAAAGAACACTTTTATACTGCTGGTGGGAATGTAAGCTAATACAACTACTATGGAAAACAGTGTGGAGATTCCTTAAACAACTAAAAGTAGATCTACCATTTGATCCAGCAATCCCACTACTGGGTATTTATCCAGAGGAAAATAAGCCAGTATACAAAAAATATACTTGCACATGCATGTTTATAGCAGCACAATTCACAATTGCAAAAATATGGAACCAGCCCAAATTCCCATCAATCAACAAGTAGATAAAGAATGTGTGGTATATGTATATACCATCGAATGCTACTCAACCATAAAAAGGAACAATGTAATGGCTTTCACAGCATTCCTGGATGGAATTGGAGGCTATTATTCTAAGTAAAGTAACTCAGGAATTGGAAAAAAAAAAATTGTACTCTCTTATATGTGGGAGCTAAGCTATGAGGATGCAAAGGCATAAGAATGATACAATGGACTTGGGGGACTCGGGGGAAAGGGTGGGAGCAGGATGAGAGATAAGACTCAACATTGGGTAGAGTGTATACTGCTAGAGTGATGGGTTCACCAAAATCTCGGGAATCACCACTAAAGAATGTGTTCATGTAACCAAACACCACCTGTTCCCCAAAAACCTACTGAAATAAAAAATAAAAATTAAAAATAGAAAAAAATAAAATTGTGATATACAAATAAAAATTTAAAATAATGAGTGCACACACAAGAATAGGCAGAGCAACAGAGCAGCATAAATCATTGAGACATATATGTAACCTGATTCACTATATATATAGGAATTTAGATTATGTTGAAAGTGGCCTTTTAAATTAGAGAGGGAAAGGAATTTCTTAATAAGTGGTATTGGTAGAAGTGACTAATAATTTAAGAAGAAAATAAAACGAATTCTTACCTCACTACTTATACTAGCATACAACTAATAAAATGCTAGAAAACAATGTGTGGTTTTAAAATACTTGCGAACTTTTTATTTATTTGTTTTTATTTAATTTTTTTTTTGAGACGGAGTCTCGCTCTGTCACCCAGGCTGGAGTGCAGTGGCGTGATCTCGGCTCACTGCAAGCTTCACCTCCCAGGTTCATACCATTCTCCTGCCTCAGCCTCCCAAGTAGCTGGGACTACAGGCACCCGCCACCATGCCTGGCTAATTTTTATGTATTTTTAGTAGAGATGGGGTTTCACCATGTTAGCCAGGATGGTCTCGATCTCCTGACCTCGTGATCTGCCCGCCTCGGCCTCCCAAAGTGCTGGGATTACAGGTGTGAGCCACCGCTCCCGGCCTACTGATGAACTTTTTAAACACAACACAGAAGACCAAGAATGTATAAAGGAAAGCATAGCTACATGTAACTACATAATTCAGTATAAAACTCTTAATCAAAAGAAAAACCATAGATTTTGTCTTCTAGTGTAATCCCGCTTTACCTGTCACCCATAAAAACCAGCAACGTTATTTCTGTATCTTCATTCAAGTCATTGATAACGTCATTAACCACAACCAAACCAAGATCAATGTCCTACATCATGCTACTAAAAACCTTGCCCCATGGTGTCATTGTATTTTCTATCAGTTATGTTCCAGTAACTTTCCAGTTATTTTCCAGTAAGTAGCCAATTGTATAAGCACTCAGATTGCATATCTTTATCTTATCTGTAAGATTGAGAGCCCTATTTAATGACTTGATAAAGTACAAATAAGTTTTCTACACTTCTTTCAAATACTCACCCAGCAACTAGATTAAACACAGAAAATAAATTAGTTTTATTTACTGCGTTCTTAATCATCACATACTGCCTCCTTTCCCGTGTGCCCCCAAATCCTAAAGCAAACAAATAATAGGAGATTTTGTCAGTTCTACCTTCAACTTTATTACTAATCTTCCCTTTTCTCACCACGTGCATCACTATTACCCTGGTCTGAACCATCTTCATCTCTTACTTGGAGTACTACAGAAGCTACCTAACTTATCTCCATACTTATATTTTCCTCTCTTACTACAGATATCAAAATTACCATTTCAAAAAGTCATAGCAATCCATTTATTTGCTCAAAGTCCTCTAACACCACAGAAGAAAATTCCAAGCCCTAACTATGACCAACAAGTCTCCATACAGTCTGGTCCCTGACTCCCTAATCTGACATCATCTCCTACTGTACCCCTCACTCACTCCACTCTAGCTACCATGGCTTTCTTGCTGTTCTCCATACATAACAAGTTCATTCCTACCTTAGGGCCTTTGTACACAGTCTTCCTTCACGGACAGCTCTTCTCCAAGATTTTCACATGATTGATAACTTCTCGTCATTCAGTTCTGCTCAAATGTCATTCATTGCCTCATATATCTTCCCAGATCATCCTAATAGCTCCTCCCCCCGGTAGTACACTATATTGTCTTACTCTGATTTATTACTATCATAGAGTTTAACATCCTCTGAGTTTATATTTTTAAATAATTTACTTGTTTCTCATGAGTCTTCCTACTATAATGTGATATTCATGAGGACAGAGTCCATGTCCATTTTACAGCACCATATCCCCAATTCCTATTATGCTGCCTAGCACATAACAAATGCTCAAGAAATATTTGTTAAATGAATGAGTGAATAAAATAAGCCAATGACTGAAGTAAGTCACAGCAGGAATAAAGAAGTTTATAAATTAAAAAATTGATTAAGCTATAGTGATATTAATTCAACTTCATCCTCTTTCTTACATGCTAAAACTACATTTTTGCTTTGTTCCATGACTCTAGGAGACATCTTTTAATAACTACCAACATTTCTCAGATCCCAAAGAATGTACCCTATTGTGCTTTCATATCATAATCTTCTCTCCCTTTTGCACCTCTATCATATTTGTCTAGAAAGTTTTGAGTAGCAAGATAAGTAAATGACTATAGTTACCAGCCTTGGGACACTCAGCTCATTATGCAAATGAAGTAAGCCTAATATTCAGAGCATGCCACATCACTTTCTATTTTAAAGCCGTATATTATCATATGATGAAATTAAAATAATAGTTCTCAAATGATATTAATAACCAGGAGAAAATCCATGAAAAATATATAGAGAAAAGATGCTTAAATAGCATATTACTAACTAGTTTGATCCAAATAGCTCTTATTGGAACCACTAAATATTGTATGATTTTGCCTGAATACACATTTCATTTTAATCACAGAATAATGTGGCAATTGCAGTACAACATTTATACTATCGTTTTGAAGGGGAATGTCTTTTAATATTGTTATAAGAATAGATGAAGCAGTGTGGCAAAGCATAATTGCAAATATATTAATATTATAATTGTCAGCCAATTCGTATTAGATAAAACTGAAAAATCATTAAACTTTTCCTTCAAATTAATAAAATTGTCTCCAATCTTTACACTATTCTGGCTTATTAATACATTTCTTATTTCTTTTGGGGAATGCTAACTATCATGCAGATAAAGCAGTTGCAGCCAGATCTGTTCTTCTGAGGGGTCTCAGGGTGTAATGAGAGGAAAAAATAATTAGCCAAGAGTCAGAAAGAATACTTTGTTTCAATGTCTAGACCTGCCCCTGCCTTAACATGTAACATTTAACAGATTGCTCTAACTCTTGGATTCTGTTTACTTGTCTCTAAAATGGGGTTACTAATATCTACCTTCTAAGGTTTCTATTTGAATAAAAAGTAAGAGTAATAAATATATTTTATTAACTTTGCTTCACCAGCAAATGTGTGTGACTGAAATTTTCTCTGGAGGGACAATTTACAATTACATAATGTTTCCTTGATACCATTAACTGTCTTCTACTGTTTAAGAAATAAAAACTTAATATGCAAGAAGGACATATGAACCATAGTCAATTATCAACTGTATATCTTCATAATATTCAATCATGTCACCATTTATTGGTATGCTATTCATTCACTCATCAAATATTCATTGTACAACATTCATTTAGTCGTAGCAGACTGAGCTCTTGTGTTTGTTTCTACTCCTTGAAATCTCACTAAAGTTATAGTACACACAAATGGAAATGGTACAAATCCACAAAGACAAAGAACATGGTAAAGGAGACAACAGATAAAGATGTCACTGCATTTTAAAGATTGGTAGCAGAGTGGTCAGTGATTTAGTAAAGGCCAGGGAGCTGAAATTGAAATATCTGCAGACAAGAAGAAGCAGCAGCAAGAAGTCAGTCAATTTGACTGCAGAACCCCAAGAAGCTCAGATTTCGTGGCAACAGCTATAGCAGAAGGTGATATAAGGAACAGGGCTGAAAGTAGGAGAATTGTATGAAATTTTGTGTACAGCAGAGTTAAACTCCTCACACATCCTGTTTTACTCTTCAACTCACACACCCTTCCCTTGGACAGGATTACTATACATACTGACTTGGGGGTACCCTTTAAATAAAGAGCAAAGTTCACACACGATCATCCTAGAATGAAAAACACTATTCGACAAAGCTTGCCCATGCCCACAGAACTCCCAATTCATGTTTTAATAATTATTTTTAACTATAAAATTAAATGAAATTATCTCACATGAAAGAGACACAGAAAAGGATTTCAAAACAGAATATTTCAAAGGTAAAAAAAGCAATCTATTAATGCTATTCTCGAAGAAAGAGGAGAAGATATTGTATAAATCATTCATGAAACTAGAACAGGATGATATAAAAAGTGATCAGAGAACAAGAAATAACTCTTAGGAATGTGTGTGCTTCTGTGTATTTGCATGTATGTCAATGTGTGTATTTAATATATATTATTTAATTTATTATTATATTATTTATTTAATATATATTATATATATAAATTGAAAATTTCTTCGAAATATAAGACAATAAAGTTCAAATTTTTTGCCAAAAAGTAGGGTAAAAATATAAGCCTGGGTAACAGGAAAGAAAAGATTAAAAAATTAAAGGATCAATTTGTGAGCCACAATATCTTCCTAATAAGACTAGAGAGGTGAAAGAAAACAGAGGAGTGGAAATTGTCAAACATATAATTGAGAGTATTTCCTAGAACTGAAGGGCTCGCCTTTTCAGATTGAAAGTGACCAATTTAATAAATTCAAAAGGCTTATAGATAGGCACATTGAGGAATTTTAGATCACCACTTCTATTAGTTTCCTACTTTAATTGGAACAAAGTGTCACAAACCTGATGGCGTAAAACAAAAAAAAAAAATTATTCTCTCATATCTCTGCTGGGAAGCAATTGAAATCAGTTACACTGGGCTAACTTCAAGATATTGGCAGGACTTGTACCTTCTGGAGGCTCTCAGAGAAAATTTGTTTCCGTGGCTTTTCTAGCTTCTGGATGCCGTTCGCATTCCTTCCCTCACGACCCTTTTCTTCCTTAACTCCAACTTCTTGCTTCTGTAATCATATATCCTATTTCTCTAGGCGAAGCTCTTTGACTGGGTGTGGCAGCTCAAAACTGGAATCCCAGCACTTTGGGAGGCCAAGGTGGGAGAATCACTTGAGGCCAGGAGTTCAAAATCATCAAGATAAGCCTGGACAAAATAGTAAGACCCTATCTCTATAAAAATGAAAAATAAAAAAGAAATTAAGCTAAATTAAAAATCCCTCTAATTACCTCTTGTAAGGATCCTTGTGATTATAATGGACCCTCCTAGATAATCTAGAATAATCTCCCCATCTCAATATCCTTAATTAAATCACATCTGCAAGTCCCTTTTATCATATATTTAATATGATATGATAACAGTTACATGATTCAGGAATTAGGATGTGGGCAACTTTTAGAGAGCATTATTCAGCCTACCACACAGCCAAAATGAAAAATATTTTTAAAGCCTTCTAAGGATGGGATAGATAGTCAAAAAATGTAATAAGAACCAGAAATCTGAACATCATCAGAACTTGCAACTGTACTACTGAAAGCTGGAAGTGGGGAGAAAGACCCTGAAGCAGAATTTCATGCTCAGTCAACCTATAAATTAAGAGATTTTTAGAGCTGCAAAATCTCTAGAAATTCACCCTCCCCACTTCCACTAAGCATATGGCTTAACCCTAACAAGATAATAAACTAGGCAACAGGAACACATGAGATCTAGGAAAGAGGCCATCCAACCTAAGAGTGAGATGAGAGAAGTCCCAGGTGATGGTGAAGGGAAGTGTCAGAATGACAGTTTGGTTGCAGGTTTAGGGAGCAACTAATACAGACTGAAGCCCAAGAGATGGTGAGCTTGAGTTGTGAGGAAGAATTCCTAAAAAGTAGAAAAGAAGAACTGATAGAGTGACAAACTATTCAAGAATTTGAATACAATTTTGAGCAGAATGCTACAGAAATGTTTGGGATTTTGGAAAATTAGGTAAAGGTACATGGAAAATTAAGCTAGTAAAAAAAAATCAGGCATATTCCGTACCAGACAACACAAAATGCTACATGAAAAGGAATAAAATAATTGTACACTTCATAGTTCAGCAGTGAGTAATATTTACATGGTAAAAATGTAATAATTCACTGCTACTTTAACCAAAAATTTTGATATAAGTATTTTGGGAAGATAAAGGTGAGGAGTGGAGGTTGTAACATAAAGAATTGTAGATTATGCCAATAATTGAACCCTTGTAAACAGATGGTAAGAATGTAAATTAGTACAGTCACTAGAGAAACAGCGAAGAGGTTTTTAAAATTTAATAATATAATTTTCATATGATCTAGCAATCCTGTGTTTGGGTATTTACCAGAAAGATTAATTTGTGTAAGAGATGTCTGCACATTCTGAAATATTCATTGCAGCACCACTCAAATGGTGAAGAACTGAAATCAACCTAAGTGTCTTTCAACAAAAGAATGGATAAAGAACATGTGGTACATATACACAATAGAGTACTATTCAGCCTTACAAATGAAGAAAATTCTGTCATTTGTGACAACATGGATGGAATTCAAGAACATTATGCTAAATGAAATAAACCAGGCACAGAGAGACAATTACTACATTATCTCATTTATATGTAGAATCTAAAACAATGAAACCAGTAGAAGCAGAGAATATAATGCTGGTTACAGAGGCTGGGGAGTGGGGAGAATGGGGAGATATTGATCAAAAGTTGCAAAGCCTCAGACCAAAGGAATTAAGGTTTTTAGGATCTATTGCATAATGTGGTGAATACAGTTCATAACAGTGTATTGTGCATTTCAAGCTAAGAGAGTACATTTCAAACGTTCTCATCACAAAAAAAAGATTTGATGTATTGGATATGCTAATTAGCTTGGCTTATTTCATATTGTATTCATAAATCATAACATTGCTTTGTACCCCATATATACAAAATTTTAAATTGTCAGTTTATGTAAAAATAAAAAATAATTTATATTCCTATCAACAGTGTACAAAGGTTCCCTTTTGTCCACATTCTTGCCAGTAGTATCAAAACATCTCATGTATCCTGTAAATATATACACCTACCATGTACCCACCAAAATTAAAAATATAAAAAATAAAATAAAATAAAAATAATGATTGATAATTCCATAAATATCAGCACATGCTTATTCTTTACAAAAACTAGAAGTAAATACCAGAAGAAAGAGTCAAAAGTCTCTGAGGTATGTGGCTTAGATTGAAGTGGGCTGTGACAAGGGACTGCTATATGGTGTTATGTCTGTTGGTACTACTTTGTTATCTCAACAATATGCATGGATTCCTTTAGAAAATAAAAGTAAGGCACTACCACAAAGAAACATTAATGGAGTACTTACTTTGAGTCAGACACCATGTTAGGGTCTGGGAACATTGTCACTATGGCAGTTCCCTGCCCACATGTATCTTTGCATTCCTCTCAGTGGCCTTGTCCTTGGTGCTGTACAAATCCCTGACTCTAAAGATTTCATAGTTTTATGAGACAGATCTGAATAACACTTTTATGACCTGATATTCAATATGCACTTTTATCCCCTAAAACAGCACACAATTTACATTATAGTAATCCAGAACATTATATAAAAATTATTTAAATCCAAAAATAACCTATGAGTTGTACTGAAAGCACAGCTTTGCTCTATTCTCCCTACAAAAAAGCATTTGCAATAGGTTTTGATAATCAATAGGCTTAACCTATTTCACGTTTATATTTTATTGTACATTAATAGAGTTTGGATCACTACACTAATCCTGAAAGTAACTTTGCATCCTTTAGTTACGCTGCTCTGAAATTCTTCTTCTAACTGCTAGGCTCATGTTATTAATAATAACAACAGCTACCAATTATTGAGCATTTAATCCATCCCAGACAGCATGGTAAATGATAAATATGTGTTATTTCCATTGATTTTCACACAGTCCAGTGAAGTAATAACTATTATATTTTCATTCTAAAGGCACATCTGAGGTTCAGAAAAATTAAACAATTTGCAGAGTCACAAAGCTAGTGAACGAGTCAGGATTTGTACCCAGACTGTATGGCTGAGAAGCAAACAATAAACTATACTTACTGACTTTCAAACATTTCAGCGGCTCCTGCCAGGCACAGAGGCCGAGGTGGGCAGATCACTCGAGGTCAGGGGTTCAAAACTAGCCTGGCCAACATGGTGAAACCGCATATCTACTAAAAATACAAAAATTAGCCAGACGGGGTGGTGGACACCTGTAATCTCAGCTACGCAGGGGGAGGCTGAGGCAGGAGAATCACTTGAAACCAGAGTGTAGAGGTTGGTTGCAGTGAGCCGAGATTGTGCCACTGCACTCCAGCCTGGGCAACAGAGTGAGACTCCATCTAAAAAAAAAAAAAAAAAAAAAAAATGCAGTGCCTCTTCACTGACTAAAACTTCAAATAGGAACCCTCCATGGCCCAACTGCTTAAATAATTATCTTTCCAATGATCCCACTTTGACCTAGTTTCCCCCTAAATGCCATGCTAATATCCATCTGCACAAGCTTCTAAAAACTATTATTTTGAGAAACAACTTTTTTTGTCATCAGGTATTACCCTTCCTATAAAATTATCTATTGTATGATAACATAATGGCTATGTCATTCCACTGTGAAATCTTCATATTTTCAAACATATGTGGAAGAAGTTAGCAGTAAGTCATATCCCATATGGTATTTTTATGGACATATATATTCAATATTAACTAAATTGCAGACTCTCAAATGTGTAGATCATATTGTATCTGATTTCTACACAATTCAGGAGAAGTTGAAGCACATAGTATAGGCTCAATCAGCATTCCTTTAATAGAATTGGCAAAAGGGTTAAATAATTGACTTAAAGCAGTTGACTTGCATTTAATTACTAAGGTTGTTAGGTACAAAATAAATGGACAGAGTATCTTATGTATTTTGTTCATTTTGTTCAAGACACCACACACATACACATTTAGGTAAAAGAACAGTGATCTGGTGAAGTCTTTCTTAACATAGTAATGTGGCTTAAATTATCATATTCAAGAAGTGGTAAAATTTAGATCTACCAAGAGCTCATTTCTAAAGCCAGATTTTCAATATCTGTAATTTACTAGCATTCTAAAGATGAACACACACACATGACAATTGATAGTGTTTATACAGATCACATTCATACCCTGTGCTGAAATTACATCCTCAACACTCTGACACCCTGCCTCTGCTTGAGTAATGTATTAGTCTATTCTCATGCTGCTATTAAACACATACCTAGAATTGGGTAATTTATAAAGGAAAGAGTTTTAATTGACTCAGTTCCACATGGCTTGGGAGGCCTCCCAATTATTGTGGAAGGCAAGGAGGAGAAAGGTACATCTTACACGGCAGCAGACAGGAGAAGCATGTGAGGGGAACTCCCCTTTATAAAACCATCAGGTCTTGTGAGACTTATTCACTTTAACGAGAACAGCACGGGAAAAATCCACCTCCATGATTCAATTACCTCTCACTGGGTCCCTCCCACAACACATGGAGATTATTACAATTAGAGGTGAGATTTAGGTGGGAACACAGAGCCAAATCACACCATTCCACCCCTGGCCAGTCCCAACTCTCATGTCCTCACATTTCAAAACTAATCATGCCTTCCCAACAGTCCCTCAAAGTCTTAACTCATTTCAGCATTAACCCCAAAAGTCCACAGTCCAAAGTCTCATCTGAGACAAGGCAAGACCCTTCTGCCTATGAGCCTGTAAAATCAAAGGCAAGTTACTTACCTCTTAGATACAATGGGTGTACAGGCATTGGGTAAATACAGCTGTTCCAAATGGGAGAAATTAGCCAAAAGGAAGGGGCTATAGGCCCCATGCAAGTGCAAAATCTAATAGGGCAGTCATTAAAACTTAAAGTTCCAGAATGATTTCCTTTAACTCCATTTCTCACATCCAGGTCACACTAATGCAAGAGATGGGTTTCCATAGGCTTGGGCAGATCTACTCCTTTGACCTGCAGGGTACAGCTGCCTTCCCGGCTGTTTCAAGGCTAGCGTTGAGTGTCTGCAGTTTTCCAGGTGCATGATGCAAGTTATCAGTGGATCTATCATTCTGGGGTCTGGAGGATGGTGGCTCTTTTCTCACAACTCCTGTAGGCAGTGCCCAATTGGAAACTCTGTGTGGAGGCTCGCACCCCATACTCCCCTTCCACACTGCCGTAGTAGAGGTTCTCCATGAAGGCACTGCCCCTGCAGGAAACTTCTGCCTGGAGATACAGGCATTTCCATACATCCTCTGAAATCCAGGCGGAGGTTCCCAAACCTCAATTCTTGACTTCTGTGTACCCACAGGCCCAACACCACATGTAAGATGCCAAGGCTTGGGGCTTGCATCTACTGAAGCAATGGCCTGAGGTATACGTTAACCCCTGTTAGCCATAGTGAAAGCTGAAGAAGCTGGGATGCAGGGCACCACATTCAGAGGCTGCATATATCAGTGAGGCCCTGAGCCTGGCCCACGAAACCATTTTTCCCTCATAGTCCTCTGGGCCTGTGATGGAAGAGGCTGCAATGAATGTCTCTGACATTCTTTGAAAACATTTTCCCCATTGTCTTGGTGATTAACATTCAGTTCCTTATTACTTGCACAAATTTCTGCAGCAGGCTTGAATTTCTCCTAAGGAAATGGCTTTTTCTTTTCTATTGCATCATCAGGCTGTAAATTTTCCAAACTTTATGCTCTACTTCCTCTTGAATGCTTTGCTGCTTAGGAATTTCTTCTTCCAGATACCCTAAATCATCTCACTCAAGTTCAAAGTTCCATAGGTCTCTAGGGCAGGGGCAAAATGCCACCAGTCTCTTCACTAAAGCATAAAAAGTCACGTTTGCTCCAGTTTCCAACAAGTTCCTCATCTCCATCTGAGACCACCACAGCCTGGACTTTATTGTCCATGTCACTATCAGCATTTTGGTCAAAGACATTCAACAAGTCTCTAGGAAGTTCCAAACCTTCCCACATTTTCCTGTCTTCTTCTAAGCCCTCTGAACTGTTCCAATCTTGGCCTATTACCCAGTTCCAAAGTTGCTTCCACATTTTCAGGGATCTTTAAATGAGCACCTCACTACCTGGTACCAATTTACTACATTAATCTGTTCTCACACTGCTAATAAAGATGATATGGTTTGGCTGTGTCCCCACCCAAATCTCCTCCTGAATTGCAGCTCCAATAATTGCCACATGTCATGGGAGGAACCCGGTGGGAGGTAATTGAATTATGGAGGTGGGTCTTTTTTGTGCTGCTCTCATGGTAGTGAATAAGTCTCATGAGATCTGATGGTTTTATAAAGGAGAGCTTCCCTGCACATGCTCTCTTGCCTGCTGCCATGTAAGAAGTGACTTTGCTCTTCACTCACCTTCCCCCATGATTGTGAGGTCCCTTGGCCATGTGGAACTGTGAGTCTATTAAACCTCTTCCCTTTATAAATTACCCAGTCTTAGGTATGTCTTTATTAGCAGCACGAGAAGAGACCAATACAGTAAATTGGTACCAGTAGAGTGGGGTGCTGCTGTACAGATACCTGAAAATGTGGAAGCAACTTTGGAACTGGGTAACAGGCAGAGGTTAGAACAGTTTGGCGGGCTCAGAAGAGTATAGGAAAATGTGGCAAAGTTTGGAACTCCTAGAGACTTGGAGGGTTTGGAAGACAGGAAGATGTGGGAAAGTTTGAAACTTCCTAGAGACTTGTTGAATGGCTTTGACCAAAATGCTGATAGTGATATGGAACAATAAAATCCAGGCTAAGGTGCTCTCAGATGCAGATAAGGAAATTATTGGGAACTAGAGTAAAGGTCACTCTTTTTATGCAAAGAGACTGGTGGCGTTTTACCCCTGCCCTAAAGATCTGTGAAAATTTGAACTGAGAGAGGTGATTTGGGGTATCTGGCAGAATAAATTTCTGAGTGGCAAAGCATTCAAGAGGTGGCAGAGCACAAAAGTGTGAAAAATTTGTAGCCTGATGATGCATTAGAAAAGTAAAACCCATTACCTAGGTAGAAACTAGAGCAGGCTGCAGGAATTTGCATAAGTAACAGGAAGCCAAATGCTAATCACCAAGACAATGAGAAAAATATGTCCAGGGCATGTCAGAGGTCTTCATCGCAGCTCCTCCCATCATGGCCTGGAGGCCTAGGAGGAAAAAATGGTTTCCTGGGCGGAGCCCAGGGGGCCCAGGCTCTTTGCAGCCTCCAAACACGATGCCCTCTATCCCAGCTGTTTCAGCTCCAGCTGTGGCTAAAACAGGTCAATGTACAGCTCAGGCTGTTGCTTCAGAGGGTGCAAGCCCCAAGCCTTGGGATCTTACATGTAGTGTTGGGCCTGTGGGTGCACAGAAGTCAATAACTGAAGTTTGAGAACCTCTGCCAAGATTTCAGAGGATGTATGGAAATGCCTGGACTTCCAGGCAGAAGTTTGCTGCAGGGGCAGTGCCCTCATAGAGAACCTCTGTTAGGGCAGTGTGTAAGGGAAATGTGGGAAGCAAGCCCCCACACAGAGCCCTCACTAGGGCACTGCCTAGTGGAGCTGTGAGAAGAGAGTCACCATCCTCCAGCCCCCAGAATGACAGATCCACCGACAGCTTGCACTGTGCACATTGAAAAGCTACAGACACTCAATGCTAGCCTTGAAGCAGCCGGGAGCGGGTGCTGTACCCTGCAAAGCCATAGGGGTGGATCTGCCTAAGACCGTGGGAACCCACATCTTGCATCCATTCAACCTGGATGTGAGACATGGAGTCAAAGGAGATCATTTTGGAGCTTTAAGATTTGACTGCCCCACTGGATTTCAAACTTTCATGGGGCCTGTAGCCCCTTTGTTTTGGCCAATTTTTCCCATTTGGAATGGCTGTATTTACCCAATGCCTGTACCCCTATTGTATCTGGGAAGTAACTAACTTACTTTTGATTTTCCATGCTCATAGGTGGAAGGGACTTGCCTTGTCTCAGATGAGACTTCGACTCATCTGATTATTACAATAATCCCCACGTGTTGTGGGAGGGACCCAGTAGGAGGTACCTTAATCACGGGGGCAGGTTTTTCCACTGCTGTTCTCATGATAGTGAATAAGTCTCACAAGATCTGATTGTTTTATAAAGGGGAGTTCCCCTGCACACAATGTCTTGCCTGCCACCATGTATGATGTCCCTTTGCTCTTCCTTTGTCTTCTTCCATAACTCTGAGGCCTCCCCAGCCCTATGGAACTGTGAGTCTATTAAACCTCCTTCCTTTATAAATTACCCAGTCTCGGATATGTCTTTATTAGCAGTGTGAGAATAGACTAATACAAAAGACATACTCAATACTGGAAAATTTATAAAGGAAAGAGGTTTAATGGATTCACAGTACCACATGGCTGGGAGGCCTTACAATCATGGCAGAAATCAAGGAGGATAATGGCACATCTTACATGGCAGAAGGCAAGAGAGCATGTGCAGAGGAACCCCCTTTATAAAACCATCAGATCTTATGGGACTTATTCACTATCACAAGAACAGCATGGGAAAAACCTGACCCCATGTTTCAATTACCTCCCACCAGGTCCCTCCCACAACGTGTGGGGATTGTTACAAAATTAGAGATGATATTTTGGTGGGGACATAGAGCCAAACCATATCAAGTAACATGATCATTTTTAGTGGCCTGATCCATTGTCACATGTTCTAACTCCTGGTTATAAGTATTAGAAAATGATCACCATACTTTCTTGTAGGTGACCCTGATCCAATTGCTTTTGCATAGAATGTTTCCTGAAAGTCAAGCACTCCTCCACTCTAACCCCACTTCCTGCAAAGGATTGGCAGCACTGTCCGCATGGTGACTTTGCAGGAGATGAGATACTGTACATTACTGGAATTTATTTTGCTACTTGGTTGACATGTTTATTTTAGGAAATGCTTCAGACAATATGTTAAAGGTTCCAGACAGAAGGTCCATTGGCTTTCCTTATTGGAAAATAAAGCATATGTGAGGTCAAAAAAGCACTCGAGATTTCTCTGCAACTGTACTAATGAGAAATGACAAAGGCTGAAAGAAACGATGGAAAATAAATAGCACTGGGGGACTGGTTCAACATCTGATTAAACAGAGTACAGTATTTGTTTTCCTTTTGGCTGTATATTTTTAGGCTAAAGATAAAAATATAGTAATTTCATGTAACTGTGAAAAGGTCATCTGGCTAATTTTATTTTAAGCATAAGAAAGTGGGAAGAGTACTTAACCTTCATTTGTTGATTATCATATTGCTTTATAACATTGCTGGAAGGAAATCCTTACCAGTCAGAGAGAATTTTGACAAAAAAAAAAAAAAAAAGAAAAGAAAAAAAAACAGTGTCCCTAAAATGTCTTGGAATCATTTGTCCTTCGTATGTTTTATGTCCCAATGTGTACCTTTATAGAAAAGGTCATGTTATAATAATTAGCAGTAACATTTATTTAAAGCATATATATTAATATCTTATAAGATTTATGCTACTTTTGATAAGTGCAGCAGTGAACATTTTAATTGCACTATAAATACTAGATGGAGCAATAGATTGCTCAAATAATCATTTTTGCCTTTCAGCTAAAATTTGCACAATGCTACAACATCTAAAAACTAAAATTGGCATCATAATTGCCACAGAGTTATTTAGTCAACGTAAGTATACTCACCACGCAAATGGCAAACCATATAATTACTATTATTTGGGAGATAGTTTTGCTAAGTAGTCTGTTTATAAGGTTAGTACCATTTTCTGTCATATTTTATCTCAAAGTTTAATTGTCTGTGGCTTCATTGCAAATGTGAAGGATTCAAAACAACTAGCGTAAGAATGAAAAAATGGGAAACTAGAAAGTCTTTTAGAACCTGCAGGAATCTCTTTATGCTATTTGTGTTACAGGCGAGCTGTATGAGAATCTCAATTCTTATCCAGTGTCACACTGTGTGGCATATACTTATCAGAATTCATCTAAGCACAAATTGTTTCACATAAGCTTTCCACTATTATCATCATGCCACTGTTTCTGAAGTGGCATACTATTGGAGATAGTGCCATACTATTCTCTAATAAAGGGCATCAGGGCTCCTTGGAAAATAGCTCATTTTAGGACTGGGCTAGGAAATATACAAGATAAGCCTGGAATATCTTGCAGGGTTTGACAGTAAGGACATGCTAAACAAAATAAATCAAAACAAACAAAAAATGCAGTGAAGGGGGCATATCAAAGACACATTGGAGTCAATTTAAAGAGATGCCAATGGCCAAAACTGAAACAATTTGAGCAAGAAAAAAAAAAGTAGTATTGAATGATAATGCAAAGTGTAAATTAAATATCCATGAGTTCATAATGATACAAATAACTATTTGAATAAATAAATGGAAGAAAAAAGACAAATCTCCTTTGTAGAAGAATTTCAAACCATTTATGCAAATACTCTACCCTCAGGTAAAGAGAGAATGATTCACCACTCTTTAAGTGCAGGCTGTCCAAGGTGACTTCCTTCCAAAGAGGATAGTATGGAAAGAGGGAATATGAGAGTGAGTTTACAGTGGAGAAAACTGCCAAATACTTCCTCACTCAATTGGTGAAGATCAACACCAACAGTTATAAGTCATGCTGATAACGTACCCTTGATATGACGTCATGAAAATGGCACTTTATCTCTGTGGTCTTCCTCCCAATAACCCATAACCCCAGTCTAACTCATGTAGAAAACATAAGAAAAATCCAAATTAAGGGAGATTCTAGAAAACACCTGACCAGTACTTTTCAAAATTGTCAAGGTCATCTAAAACAAGGAATATCTGAGACTGTCACAGGCAAGAGAAGCCTAAGGAGACAAGATGACTAATGGCAGTGTACTATCCTTGATGAGACTCTGAAACTGAAAAAGGGCATTCAGTAAAATCTAAGAAAACTTGATTAAGTTTTGGACTTTAGTTTTAAAAAAGATAACACTTGCAAATACCTTCTCCTAGAATAGAATTAGCTCTTCACTGATCTGGCAAAAATTCTGAAAGGAAATTTTTCTTCTCTCTGAAAATTAAAACCAACCTAAATGTTTTTGGAGATATAAACTCCATTTTCTTCCTCACAGGACTGATAGTAAATACTTACTTGGGTCATAACTTTTAAGTTTTTGCTTCTCATAAGGATCTTGATGGATAAAGGGAATTACAATACAAATAACTTATATTTGAGTACTGTGAAAGGTACCAATGATTCAAAGCAGAATAAGACAATCCCTACCCTAAAAGTTCCCATAGTCTAACATGTGAGGTGCAAGAAAACTTTATGTAAAATATTTAATTAGAACACACTCAAACTTGTATGTCAGAATGAATAAGAGAAGAAAATCTCCTGGTTCTACTGGTGGGAAAGGCTTTACATCAGAAATGACATTTGAGCTGCACATTAATGAATGAGCATAGATGCTGCAGTAACCTAAGGAATACTGTGCACAAATATATTTGTTGTTAATAATTAGAAAAAAAGTGGAAATTGAAGGTTTGAGATGAGAAAAGAGGTAAAGTTGACAGATGATTAGGAACTCATAGATGCTTTAATGTAGCCTTGAAAAAGAGATGGTGTGAATTTCTGGCTTTTAGGTGGTGAAAGAGCTGAGATGTGCATGGGGGTAATGGGAGAGCTGGCTAAGAGTTTGCTGTTTTATAGCATGACATTAGTATAGTCATGCTAATGTCATATATAGTGGAGATGGACCAGAACAATCTATCTCAGGACATATAAAAATTCAGCCCTTACTTAGCAATGCCCAAACCAAGTAAATAAAGTCTACCAAAAAATAGTTTGTATCTCAAGCATGTAAGTTATTTTGTGTCTCTGAAACATAGAACAGGAAATGAAAAGCAATATATTTAAAAGCTATCATTTTTCAGATACTTAGCCAAGGGTATGCCAAAATAACAGTGAGGTCAGTGTTGAAAGGAAAAACTAACCAGCTTGGGAAAGATCTAAAAAAAGTGTCCCTAAAAATATCCTTATATCTTTTCTCTATCAACTGCTTTATGTGCCATCTTATACCATACAAAATAAGAAAAACAGTAGTTTAGGTGAATGATCTGGTCTAACCAGATCACCTAAATAGCCCTGTCCTCCAAAATATTTACTTATTGTGAGTAAACATGTTTTGCTATACACATTTTATACTGAATGACAGTTCCAGAACTCCATTAGCAAAATCTACCAAAGCCAAAGATGTTATTTTTAGAATATAAACTCTGATAGTTCTGCAAGCTCCTGAAAATTGGAGACAAGAAACATCTAAAGAAGGGTCTAAATCAACCAGGTCCTAAAAACACCTGGCACAATGGTTCATTCCACAAGGTAGTCAGACAATAGAGCAACAAGAAAGACACAGTCCCATATAACAGAGAAAACTAGCAAGTTAAATAATTTTTGATATTTCTCAACATTTAGGGCTGCCATTTATTTGTTTAGCACTTTAGAGATTCAAATAATACCACCATACCTATGCCATTTGATCTTTCTCAACATTTGGGGCTGCCATTTATTTGTTTAGCACTTTAGAGATTCAAATAATACCACCATACCTATATCATTTGATCTTTATAACAGCTCCAAGGAACAGATAAGACAGGGATTTTCCCTCACATTTTATAGATAAGGAAACAGATTCAGCAAAGGTAATCTGCTTTATGTCAAAGAGCTAGTAAATAACAGAACCAGGGTCAGTTCAAAAACTCCTTTCCACTATATCCTGCAATCTCATATTTTTGCTTGAGATAGATAGATATAGATAGATAGACAGACAGAAAGATAGATAGTATATGGGCATGAAAAGTTGAACTTTAATTTTGAGGGTTTTATTCACAATTAACTCTCCATAAATCAGAAAGCTGAGTCCTGAAAATTTTGCTTTCAGACCGTACAGCAAGTAACGTTGGTTTATTCTTTTTTCATCGCTCATTTTTTGTACCTGTTATGCTATCAGAAGCCAATTCATTGTCTTGTTCTCAGCCCAGCCTACTTTCCTGTGTCATTTACTATCACCATGTAGTAGTAGTGTTTAGTGTTTACTATCACCATGTAGTAGTAGCTTAGTCACACTCTAGCTGTAGTAATTTATCTTTTTTTTTTTTTTTTTTTTTTTTGAGATGGAGTCTCACTCTGTCACCCAAGTTGGAGTGCAATGGTGTGGTCTCGGCTCACTGCAACCTCCGCCTCTTAGGTTCAAGCAATTCTCCTGCCTCAGCTTCCCGAATAGCTGGGATCACAGGCACGTGCTACCACACCTGGTTAATTTTTGTATTTTTAATAGAGATAAGGTTTCACTATGTTGGCCAGGCTGGTCTCGAAGTCCTGATCTCGTGATCTGCCCACCTCAGCCTCCCAAAGTGCTGGGATTACAGGCATGAGCCACCGCACCTGGCCAATTTTTTAATCTTTTTAATTTAAAAAGATGTTGACCATACAAATAAGTATAAGAAGGGCATAACAGAAACCTATGTTACCTGCCATCCAGATTTAATGGATATTAACATTTTGCCATAACTTCTCCAGATGCTTTAATTGAAATAAAACACTACAATACATTAATCCCCACATCTCCTCAGGGACAAGCATTGTCTTTATGTTAGTATGTGCTCATTTCTTTATATTATTTCTCTACAAACAACATAGTTTTTAATCATTTACACAAGTAAAATCATTGTGTATGTATTATTTTGCAATTTTCCTTTTCTACCCCAAATAAATTTATCTAAATATATTTGACACTGTAATTCATTTTAATTGAGATATATATTATTCATTGGACTGCTATGTATGATTTCCTTTTATGAAAAATATCATAATTTATTTTTTCCAATATTGAAAGACATTGAAGTTGTGTTCATTTTTTTCTATTATAAACTATGCTGTAATGAACATCTTTGTATGTATTTTTTAGAACACTTATATAAGAGATTCTGTAGGTTGCTCAATGAAGAGTGGAAATTTTGGTGTGTAGGATATATTTAATTTTGCTCAATGTGGTAAATTACTCCCCATAGTGGTTTTTCAAGTTACATTCTCACCACCAGGGTATCGGAATTCACATTTCCCCACATTCTCTTGGTTGTAGTAATTATTGTTCACCAGCTATTTCTAGATCTCTGTCTTCTACACTCATGGAGGCATTGCCCTCTGCCATCCCTTTTGAAGTTAGTCATAGACATACAAATTGTTTTAGGCAATGAAATGTGAGCCAAGCCTTAAGAGCCAGTGAGGAATTCACCATGTTTTCTCTTTGCCTCTGCCTCAGTGAACTTTAATGATCCATGTACTGACTTCATCACATTAGGGCTCAATGATGATGACATAGAATAAAGCCTCTAGTTGACTTGCAATAAACATTAGGTATGAGCCATAAATAAATCATCAACGTTTTATATCATGGTTTGGTAAACTACAGCTTATTGGTCAAATCTGGCCCACTGCATATTTTTATGAAGTTTTATAGAAACAGAGCCCACAGCCATGTCTATTTATTTATGTATTGTCTAGGAAGAGTTGAGTAGTTGAGATAAGTTTGAAATATTTACTATTTGTCCCTTTGCAGAAAAAGTTTTCTGAGCCTTGTTTTAAATCAGAGATTCTGAGGATGCTTGTTACTGTAGCATTGCATAGCTCATTCTGACTAATATGTTTATCGCCTTGTGGTATTATCCTACTATAAGCTTTTTGCCAATCTAATGAGTATCTTATTCCTTCTCAATGAAGTAAATAATTATTTTTGGAAGCCACAGATATATTGTGCTGATCCTCAGGGTCTTTTAAAGTTATTATTAATAGACTTTATTTTTAGAGAAGTTTTGGCTTACAGAAAAATTGAGTAGTAAGTAGAGATCTTCTACCTATCTTCTCTCCCTGCCTCAGTCTTGTTATAATGTAAAAGATCCTTTTTATTAGGCAGCATGCTGTCACAATGGAGAATTAATCTAGAATTTTTTAGAACACGTAACCCACTTCTTTAAAAGAATTATCAAACAAAACTATTTAAAATGTTGCTCTAAACAAGACATTTAATACAGTTTTTGACAGTCTTATTCCTTGGTGGATAGTTAGATCTAAATAGTCTTGCTGTTAGAATATTATTTATTCTTCACTAATTTTTAACACATATGCACTTTTTATAAACATTAAAGAATAAATTATTGAAAAGCCATATATATTGTGCAATATAAAACTGAAGAATCCACTGCAGCCTAGGGGTAGCTATTAAAATATTATTAATAATAAGAAAAAAAAACAAATCTTAGAGTACGATAAAGGCAATCTAAACAGATCAATCAAATTTTATGAAAATGGATCTCTCACGGTTTGGGAATACACAAAAAGGAACAGTGAGTTGAATTGGTTATTTCTTGCTGTAGCATGTTGCATACGATTCAATGTAGCATTTTACTATCTGAAGCAGCAAGATACAGCAGAAACAACTGGGACAGAGTCAAGAATCCTAATATGAAAGTCTGGTTGTAATGTTTCTTCCCCTGTTGCTGAGCCTTCAATTTATTTAACTGTCTAGGAAAAAAAGTTGGAATTGATCAGTGGCTCTAACTTCTTCTTCAGGATAACATTTGCTTTCCCCAAATAAACTCTATGTAGCTCTCTGATGTTAAAAAAAATGCAGGTATATATTAATTTATTTTGTAAACTGAAATTTGTAATATTTATATATTATAATCTGGGCCAAAGAGAATAGTAAAAGTCTTTTGATCTTACAACAATTTGAAATCATAGCTTCCAATTACAGCAATAACCCTAAGTATCCAGAAACTTGTAATCAAAGGCTATTCCTCCATGGAACCTAAAGTTGTATGAAACACAGCTTGGAAACTCCTGGACTAGAGCTATCTCTTTGAAAGGCCCTTCTGGTTTTAATATTGAGTTGGTGATGGCTACTGCTGCAGGAATAGGATCATACAACAGTTCAGGTTATAGGCTCAGAAAGTAGGCTGTCATGATTTCAACCCTACTTCTGCTGCTTCCTTATTGTATAACCTTAGGAAAGTTTCCTAGAATCTTTGTACCTCCATTTCCTTGCCTACAATATAAAGATGATGAAACATCTTCCTGGGAAAAAATGTGAATATTAAATGAGATAGTGCATGTAAAATGCCTGCCACATATAAGCCCCGTATAAATGTCAATTGGTGATATTAGTGTCCTAAAAGAGTTATTTCAACCACAATGTCCTAAACCCTTTTATTCACTCACTTTGCCAATCTAAGGACCATTTGAATGCAATTTCCAAATCACTGCTATTGGCAGCTTCCCACAGAGCCTCAGCAAATCGAATTCCATTCATTAGAATAGATGTTGTTGAGGGCCTCCTCAAAGCAAAGTGCTCTGTTAGGTAGAGTAGAAACTACAAGGGTAAATCTGAGTTGTATTTGCTATTTTGAGACATAGGTGAGCATAGCCTTGTGTAGGTCCAAAATTTTACAGAGGTATAAGGGATCCAGGACCTGGGAAGGCTTTGTAAAGATAAGGTTAGAGGACAATTTTAAAAGGCAAATGTTACAAGCATATATATGAATATTCACTTCCATGTTTTCATTAAGATTATTCTAATAGTAAATAACACTTACAGAAAGGTTAAGTAAATTGCCAGAGTCTACATAGCTAGGAAGTAGCAGACCTGGGATATAAACCTAGGTGGTAAGGTTGCACCTTACTATTCCAATGGATTACATTACTATTCCTTCTAATGTTTGTTTCTAATATTTGTTTCCCTCTCTGTGAGATGACTGCACTATGCCCTCCAGTTTGTCTAAGTCCTGTGACATGATTTTGCCAGTAAAATAATAATAATAATAAGTGGAGATGATACATGCCATTTTTCAAAGAGAAATTTTAAAAGCTATTGCTTGGTTCTGTCATCACTCCCTTTGCCATCTCACATCAGCCTAGGATGGCCCAGGTAGGGGCTGTTCCTTTAGCCTGGCTCCCAAAACAAAATGAAGGCACACAAAGAAAAGTCAAAGCCAGTCGTGGAAGACATGTACTGATAATAAGAAATGTGGTTTTTCTGGCTGTTGTAAGCCACTTAGATTTTGAAGTTGTTTGCTGTAGCAGTATAAAAACTAGTGAAAAAAAAACCACAAATGGATATAACCACCAAAGTAGAATGCAGTTCAAACTGCCAGTGTTATTATTCTGAACTATTAAGCCAGCTTCTAACATTGAATTACTTCATGCCTGGCTTAAAATCTCTTGAGGTTCTTTTTAAAATTATTATTATTTTCATTAATGCAATGATAAAGTAATAAAGCCTAAAGTCTAAACTCTTCATCCTGGTGGCACTCAAGGCCTTCTATAGCCTGGCCTTAATAATTTTTCTCTTTTGAGTCTCATATCCTTTCCACTTTCGCAATTTTCTCCCACTTTTTCCACCTTCAGATATGCACACAGTGAACACTAGCTCAGGCCATTTCTAGGTTCGTCCAGGCCCCTTCACATGCCTATACATTTTTTAATGCCATTACAAATTTCTGGATTCCTTCACCTCCCCTCACTCTCTGTCTTCCCTATAAATTTCTATTAATACACAAAGACCCAGCTCCAATGCTATTCCCCGGGGAGATGTAATTGTTCCCTCTTCTCTGGTCTCATTAAGCTGTATGAGGAAGTTTAACAAGGCAATTCATACATAAAAGGTAAAAAAACATAAATGTCTCTCTGCCCCACCCCCCCTACACCTCGGACTATGAGCTTCTTGAAGACAGGGACTGTGTCTTTATCTATTCCTATATTCTGAAGACCACACTGAGCTTGGCAATTAATAGAGATGACACACATGCTTGCAGCCACGCAGGTTTAGGAAATTAATAAATTTAAAAAATAGGAAACTCTATTACTCAAAATTAATGTCAATTTGGTTTAGACCTGTTACTGCTATTGCCCAAAGAGAAATGCAGATCTCAATGACACAAATAACTAGAGGAATGGTCTGAACATCAGCAAGATGGTAGAATAAAACTTTCCAGGACCCATCTCCTCCCACTGCAGAAACATCCATTTGAACAACTATGCACACGCAAATATACCTGGACAAGAGCTAAGCAAATGAAGTGAGAGATTGCAGTACCTAGAAGTAGCACAGAAATAAGAAGACACGTTGAAGAGGGTAGGAAAGTTTCATATTACTTGCATCACCTCTCCACAACCCCAGGTCACACAGCATGGATAGCAATACCCTCTGCTTAGAATAAGTAGAGGGAAGTGAACAATGGACTTTGTCCTCGTCCCCAACATCGGACCCATTCTAATAAAACTCAGCACTGAACAGGCCCCCAGAGTTCAAGTCTCCAGACTGGTAACTGTGGACTCAGCCTCTTGAGCCATCCTAGAGCCAGGCCAGACCACAGAGACTTAGGCTCCAGGCCTGTGCCAGTCCCAGGCTGGTTACAGTATCCCTGGGACCTGCACCACTCTCAGAAACAGACTTGCCACACATCCCCAGGTTTTAGGTCCACCAAAGTGCTGGGGCAGTTCCTGTGGCCCCAGGGTCCAAGACTTCAACGTTCCAGATGAGTCAAGAATCAGGTTGGTGTATACAATCTCAGGCTTCAGGCATTCCACAGCCCAGGTCAGGCATGAGGACGACACCCGTGGACGCAGACTCCAGGCCTACCAGGTACCAGCCTGGGCCCTGCAGCTCTACCCTCTCGGCCAGCTCCTGTGGTCCCACGCTCTACCAGACAATTGGTCTAGGTCCATCCCAGTGGACCCCAGTGCTGTGCTCATCCCAAGAACCCAGGCTCCAAGACCACTGTTAGGGACGAAGGTTCCAGGCTGATTCCTATGGCCCCAGTACCTGGGCCAATATTCACAGGCATAACCTACAGGCCAGCACCCATACAGTAACCCTTCAGGAGAGTACCTGCAGACTCATACTCTAGGCTTGTTTCCATCATACCAGGCTCCAGGCCAGACCCTGTTGCTCCAGGCATCAGGCCAGCACCCAAGATCCCAGGCTCCAGACTAGCCCCCAAAGACTAAGGTTGCATTCCTGTCCCAGCACTAGGCCAACTCCAGTCTCCAGGTCAGTCCCAGTAGTTTCGGACTCCAGTGGATTTAGGGTCAAGGCCTGTTTCAGCAGAACGAAGATCCAGACCCACCCCAATGGACCCCAGTGCCAAGCAGAACTCCATGGACTGACACTCCATAACCACCCCTGTAGACCCAGGCTCTAAATATGTCTCCATGGACAGAGGACATAGTCCTTCCCCAGGGCCAGGCCACTTTCCAAGCACCCAGGCTTCAGACCCAGCCCAGGAACAAAGTTCATCCTAGTGCCTGGCTTACCATGGCAGACTCAGTCTCAATGCTTACCCCAGCACAAAGTCGACACCTGTAGACCCACACCTCAGGCTTTACCATGGATACAGGCTCTTGGCCTGCTGCCATGAATCTAATCATCAGATCCACCCCAGAGGATTCAAACTCTAGGCTCAACCATGTGTACCTAGGTGCTAGGCCCATTCATAGGCTGACCCAGACACCAGGCCAGCTTGTCCAAGAAGTCCAACAGCAAATCTGCCTACAGATCACAACAGGTATCTTGCCAAAACTCTCTGAATGAGCTGATTGGTGAAGGACTTTCCCAGGCAGTCAGTCTGCAAAGATTAAAATAAGTCCTTACCTCTTCAAATGTGCAGATATCAACATAAGGCAATAAGAAACAAGAAAACCAAGAACTCATAACACCACCAAAAAATAGAGTAATCACCCAGTAGATGTCCCACTAAATTAATGGAGATATATGAACTGCCTAACAAATAATTCACAATAATTGGTTTAAGGAAGTTCATTAAACTTTGAAAAGAGAGAAATAATTCAATGAAATCGGTAAAATAATAAATGGCCAACAAAATAAATTTATCAGACAGATTGAACTTAGAAGAAAACTCAACAGAAATCCTAGAGTTGAAACAATTAATGAAATGAAAAATACAGTAGAATGCATCAAAAGCAGAATTAATCAAGCAAAGGAAAGAATATGTAAAATCAAAGACAAGTTATTTGTAAGTATATAGTCAGAGGAGAAAAAAAAAAAAGAATGAAGAAAGTTTACAGGATTTATGGGACAGCACCAAAACATCGAATGATTGATTTTAGGAGTTGATGAAGAAAAACAAAAAAACAAAGGGGTAGAACAAAACTTTAAAAATTAGCAGAAAATTCTCCAAAGATGAGAAAAGGTATATCCAGGTACAGGAATATCAAGTGTCTCTATTCAGATTCAATCCAAACAAGATTATATCAAGACGTATTATAACCAAACTACTCAAAGACAAAGAAAGGATCCCGAAAGCTGCAAAAGAAAAGGAGCAAGTGACACATAAGAGAGTTGCAATAAGGGTAGCAGCAGATTTCTCAGCAGAAACCTTACATGTAAGGGGAGAGTGAGATTATATTTTTCTTTCCTATCCAGAGCCCAGAACTACAGGGGCCATCCTGGCCTACCCTGGTGCAGTCTTTAAGCCTGAGTCTATGTTGACTGGACTGGCTCTGCAATGGGTCAGGAGGCTCAGCCCAAAGATGATATATAAACAACATACTTCAAAGTGCTGAAGGAAAATAATCTGCCAACTAAGAATACTTTACCTGAAAAAAATCTGTTCTTCAGAAATGAAGAGATAAAGACTTTCTTAAACAAAAGCTGAGGGAGTTTATCACCAACAGACCTGTCTTATAAAAAATGTAAAAGGTAGTTCTTCAAGCTGAAAGAAAACTATGCAGATTAGTATCACAAAAACACATGAAAATATTAAACTCATTCATAAAAGTACACAGTCAAATTCAGAAAACTAAGGCTGTAATGGTGTTGTGCAAACCATTTACATCTTTTGCTTGAAGTTTAAAAGACAAAACTATTAAAATAATAATAGCTGTATTAATTTTTAAGACACATACACAAAATAAAAAGATGCAAATTGTGATATTGAAAACATAAAATTTGTAAGGGGTAAGGTAAAGCAAATAAGTTTTTAAAAATGAGATTAAACATAATATGTTATCAGCTTAAAACAGAATAGCCTGTTTTAACTATAAGATGTTTTATGTAAGCCTCATGGTAACCACAAAGCAAAAACCTTTTGTAGATCCACAAAGGATAAAAAGCAAGATATCAAAGCATACCACTAAAGAAAATTATTTAATTACAAAAGAAGACAGCAAGAGAAGGAAAAACAAACAAAGGCTCTACAAAACAAAACGGGTATAAGTCCTTACCTGTCAATAATTACCTTAAATGTAAATGGAGTGAATTCATGAATCAAAAGACATAGAGGGTCTGAATGGATAAGAAAGTAGACAAAACAATATACTGCTTACAAGAGACTCGCTTTACCTTTAAGGACACACTAGACTGAAAGTGAAGGAATGGGAAAATATATTTCATGCAAATGGAAACCAGTGGTAGTCATATCAGATAAAATACATTTTAAGTAAAAACCTGTAAAAAGAGACAAGGTCATTATATATTGAAAAAGAAGTCAAATTATCAAAAAAATTATAACAATTATAAATATATATGCAGCCAAGAGCAGAGCACCTGAATATATAAAGTAAATTTTAATACATCTGAAGAGAGGCTGTAATGTCACAATAGTAGGAGATTTTATACCCCCCTTTCAGCTATTCATAAATTGTCCATACAGAAAATCAATAAGGAAACCTCAGACTTTAGATTAAAAGGAAACTACAAAAATATAAAGAACATTCCACCTAACAATGGCATACACATTAGTCTCAAGTGCACATGGATCATTCTTCCAGATAAATCATGTTAGGAGACAAAACGGGCCTTAACAAACCTAAGACTTAAAGATCTTAGCAAATCATAACAAATACCTTTTCCAACCAACAATAGTATAAAAGTAGAAATCAGTGACAATGAATTTCAGAAAATTTGCAAATGCATGAATGTTAAACAACATGCTCCTGAACAACTAATAGGTTAAAGAAGAAATTCGAAGAGAAATTTCAAATAAAAATAGATACCCAAAATACCAAAATGTGTAAGATTTAGCAAAAGCAGTTCCAACAGAGAAGTTCATAGCAATACACATTTACATAAAAAAGAGAAATACTTGAAATAAATAGACCAATTTTACACCTCAAGGAACTAGAAAAAGAAGAGCAAGCATAGCCTAAAGTGTGTAGAACTAAAGAATATTAAAAATCAGAGCAGAAATAAATGAAAGACTAGAAAAACAATAAAAAAGATCAACGTGTTGTTTTTTGAAAAGATAAACAAAATTGACAAACCTTAGACTAATCAACAAAAAAAAACTCAAATAAATAAAATCAAAAATGAAAGAAAAGACATTACAACTGATACTACAAAATTAAAAAAGGATCATAGCCGACTACCATTAACAACTATATGCCAACAAATGAGATAACACTGAAGAAATAGATACATTTCTAGATACAACTTACAACTTATCAAGAGGGGATCATGGAGAAATATAAAACTTAACAGAATAATAGCAAGTAAGGAGACTGAACAAACAGGAAAAAAAAGACTCTAAAAAAAAAAAGACCAAGAAGTGGTGATTTTACTGATGAATTCTACCAAACATGTAAAAAAGAACTAATACCAATTCTCTTCAAAGCCTTTCAAAAATTGAAGGGAGAGAAAGCTTGCAAACTCAATTTATGAGGCCTACATTACTCTGATAATAAAACCAGACAAGAGTACTACAACAAAAGAAAATGACAGATTAATATGTCTGATGAACATGGAATCAAAAATTCTCAACAAAATGTCAGAAAACTGAATTCAACAACATAAAAAATATCATTATCTGTGATCAAGTGGGATTTAACCAAGGGATGCAAGCATGGTTCAACATGCACAAATCTATAAAAGTGATACACCACATTAACAGAATGAAGAACAAAATAAATATCACCTCAATAAATGTGGAAAGATCATCTGACAAGGTTCAATATATTTCTATGAGAGAAAGTCTCAACAAATTAGGTATAGAAAGAACGTACCTCAAACAAAAAAAAGGCCATATATGACAAGTCCACAGTTTATATCATCCTTAATGGAGGAAACCTAAAAGCTTCTTCTCTAAGATCAGGAAAAAGACAAGGAGGTCCACACTTACCACTTGCACTCAACATAGTACTAGAAGTCTGATCTATAGAAATCAGACAAGAAAAATAAATAAAAGCCATCCAAATTGGAAAGGAAGCAGTTAAACTGTTCGTGTTTGCAGATGGCATGATCTTATATGTAGAAAATCCTAAAGACTCCACCAAAAAGCTGTTAGAACAAATAAATCCAATAAAGTTGCAGAATGCAAAATCAACATATAAAAACCCATAGCATTTCTAATACTAACAATTAATTATCATTGATAACGATAGAAATGAAGAAAAAAATCCCATTTCCAATAGCTGCAAAAAAATAGAATATTTAAGAATAAATTTAACAAAAAAGGTGACAATCTTATATACTGAAAACTAAAAAACATTGTTGAAAAAATTAAAGAATATAGAAATAAATGGAAAGATATCCCATGCTCATGGATTAGAAGATTTAATATTGTTAAAATGTCCATACTACCCAAAGTGATCTACAGATTCCATGCTATCCCTATCAAAATTCCACTGACATTTTTTCACATAAGTTAAAAAAGAAAAAAAATCCTAAAAACCTTATGGAACCACAAAAGACTCAGAATAACCAAAGCAATCTTGGGCAAAACAATGAAGCTGGAGGCCTCAAAGTACCTGACTTCAAAATATACTATAAAATATAGTAAAGTATAGTAGTACCAGCAAGGTATTACTGACATAAAAAAGAGACATACATCAATGAAATAGAATAGAGAACCTAGAAACGAATCTGTACATTTACTGGCAATTTATTTATTTTATTATTTATTTATTTATTTATTTATTTATTGAGATGGAGTTTTTGCCCAGGCTGGAGTGCAATGGCGTGATCTCAGCTCACTGCAACCTCCTCCTCCTGAGTTCAAGTGATTCGCCTGCTTCAGCCTCCTAGGTAGCCGGGATTACAGGCATGCACCACCACACCTGGCTAGTTTTGTACTTTTAGTGGAAATGGGGTTTCACCATGGTGGTCAAGCTGGTCTCGAACACCTGACCTCAGGTGATCCACCCGCCTCAGCCTCCCAAAGTGCTGGGATTACAGGCATGATCCACCATGCCCAGTTTACTGTCAATTTATTTTTGACAAAGGTGCCAAGAATACACAATGGAGAAGGAACAGTTTTTTCAAAAAATGGTGTTGAGAAAACTAGATATCCATGTATACAGAAGAATGAAATTAGACCCTTATGTCACACCATATACAAAAATTAACTCAAAATAAATCAAACACTTAAATGTAAGAACTGAAACTATAAAACTACAAGAAGAATACATAAGGGAAAATCTCCATAACATTGGTCTGGACAGTGAGTTTTTGGATATGGCCCCAAAAGCACGGGCAACAAAACATAAATAGACAAATGGGATTTCATCAAACTAAAAAGCTTCTTTGCAGCAAATGAAACAATCAAGAGAGTGAAGATACTACCTCCAGAATGAGAGAAAATATTTGGAACCTGTATATCTTATCAGGGGTTAATATCCCACAATATAAGGAACTTGTACAACTTTATAAAAAGAAAACCAATCACCACATTAAAAAATGGGCTAAGGACCTGAATAGACATTTCTCAACGGAAGACGTACAAATGGCCAACAGGGATATAAAAACGTGTTCAATGTCACTAATCATTAGGGAAATGTAAACTAATGGCTAGTATGAAAAAGACAAAAGATAACAAGTGTTGATAAGCATGTGGATAAAAGGGAATCAATGCTGTTGGCAGGAGTGTAAATTATTATAGCCATTATGGAAAACAGTATGGAGGTTCCTCAAAAAACTGTAAACAGATGATCCAGTAATCCCACTACTGGGTATATATATCCAAAGGAAATGAAATCAATTATATGAATGAAATCAATTATATCAATTAATTAATGAAATCATGATATCAAAGAGATAACTGTCTTCCATATTCCTGCAGCATTCTTCACAAAAGCCAAGACATGGAATCAATCTAAGTATCCATCAATGGATGAATGAAAGACAATGTGGTATAGATACACAATGAAATACTCTTTTGCCTTAAAAAAAAGAAGAAAATCCTGTCATGTACAACAACATGGATGAACCTGGACAGCATTATATTTAGTGAAATGAGCTAGGCACAGAAGCACCAATACCTTATAATCTCACTTATATTTGTAATTTCAAATGCTGAACTCATAGAAGCAGAGAGTACAACGGTGGTTATCAGGGCTGTGGGTTGGGCATGGAGAGATACCTGATAAAGGATATCAAATTTCACTTAGGAAGAATAAGTTTAAACGATCTATTGTATAATACAGTGACTATACTTGATGTATCATTTTTGATCTTTGTTTGTTTGTTTGTTTTTGAGACACAGCCTTGCTCTGTTGCCCAGGCTGGAGTGCAATGGTGCGATATTGGCTCACTGCAAATTCCGCCTCCCAAGTTCAAGCAATTCTCCTGCCCCAGCCTCCAAAGTAGATTACAGGTGCATGCCACCACGCCCAGCTAATTTTCTTTTGTATTTTTAGAAGAGACGAGGTTTTGCCATGTTGGCCAGCCCCGTCTCGAACTCCTGACCTCAGGTGATCCACCCACCTCAGCCTCCCAAAGTGCTGGGATTATAGGCATGAGCCACCACGCCCAGCCAATGTATCGTATTTTTTGAAAATTGAGTATATATTTTAAGTGTTCTCACAAGAAATGATAATTATGTGAGGTAATGCCTATGCTATTTAGCTAAATTTAGCCATTTTACAATGTATATATATTTCAAAACATGTTATATACAATAAACACATAAAATTTTTGTCAATTAAAATAAATGTTTTAAAAATACCGAAAGCAGATTCCATATATACAACTATTAAAGTGAGAAAAATAAACTTAAATATGCATATTTATGTATTACTTATATAGAGTAGCCTCCTCTTATCCATGGTTTCACTTTGTACAGTTCAGCTACCAGAGATAAACTGTCGTATGAAAATACTAAATGCAGAATTTCAGAAATAAACAACTAATAGGTTTTAAATTACATGCTGCTCTGAGTAGCATGATAAAATCTTGTGCCATGCCACTCCTTCCTGCCCAGATCTGAATCATCCCTTTGTCCAGCATATTCAAGCATACACATTACCTGCTAATTAGTCACCTAGTAGCCACCTAGGTTATCAGATTGACTATAGTGGTACTGCAGTGCTTGTGTTCATATAACCGTTTTGTTGTTGTTTTTTTTTTTTGTTTTGTTTTGTTTTTTTTGAGACGGAGTCTCATTCTGTCGCCAGGCTGGAGTGCAGTGGCGCGATCTCAGCTCACTGCAACCTCTCTGCCTCCCGAGTTCAAGCGATTCTCCTGCCTCAGCCTCCCAGGTAGCTGGGATTACAGGCGCCCGCCACCATGCCCAGCTAATTTTTGTATTTTTGGTAGAGGCAGGGTTTCACCATGTTGGCCAGTATGGTCTCAGTCTCTTGACCTCGTGATCCACCTGTGTCGGCCTCCCAAAGTGCTGGGATTACAGGCATGTGCCACCGTGCCTGGCCCACATAACCTTTATTTTCTTAATAATGGCCTTAAAGTGCAAGAGTAGTGATGTTGACATAATGTTCTAATTGTTCTACTTTATTTTTAATTATTGTTTTTAATCTCTGTGTCTAATTTATAAATTAAACTTTATCATAGGTGTGCATGTATAGAATAAAACAGCATATATATGATTTGGTACCATCCACGCTTTCAGGCATCTGCTTGGGTTCTTGGAACATATCCCTCATGGATAAATGGGGACTGCTGTATTCCAATCTTCCAAAAGCACTAAGGGGACATTTGAGGTCATGTGTTTTTCCTCTAATCTCTGTCAAGCAATTCCAAAGGACTCCTAGCTGTAGACTGTAAAGTATTAATATAGACAGGAACTAGTCTGGGACCATGACTGCCCTCATGTAAATGAAACCAGATCAGGGTTCATCCTCAAGGCCCAGTGAGGTCTTACAGATGCTTACTAGCATCCTGATTGCAAATGTTTCATACCATTCTTCACCTGAATGAAGGGAAGTGGGTAAAAGAAAAAAGATACTTGTTTTCATTTGCCTCACTACCAGTGATTAACAAACTTTTTATGTAAAAGGCTAGATAGTAAATATTTCGGGCTTTTTAGGACATAAGGTATCTGTTACTACAACTCAACTCTGCCCTTATACCATGAAAGTCACAATACACAATACATAATAGAATGGAATGGCTGCATTCCCAAAAAACTGTATTTATGGACAATGACATTTGAGTTCTCTATGATTTTCACATGACATATGATCTGGGTTTTTTAGACACCGAAAATATAAAAATCATCTTTGCTTGTGTGCCAGACAAAAACAGGTCATTGGCTATATTTGGCTCATGGTGTGTAGTTTGTAGATTACTACCCTAAGGTAAACACACATTCTGTAGTTTCAAGTAGTGAATTAACTTTATTACTTATAAATTTGACTGGGGTGCTTCTGTTGAAAGACCACACTGCTCCTCATCTCTGTTAATCGCAAAACAAAATTATGCAAGCTTTGCTGAGCTTTAGCTATCTCAGAAGTCTTGATATTTATTTAAAATTTTGAATTAAGTTAGAGTCATCTTTGCATTTCTCAGTGGTGTGAAATGAAATTTTAATGAGATTTTTCTCATTCCCTAAGAATGTGCAATAGTGCTAGAGCTATACAAACTCTTCTTTATATCCTGGGTGTTACTATGGGAAGTCATGAGACCACTTCCTCTTGATGTCTTTAAAAGGAAGATGGGTTTTGCATATGTCAGGAATTATTTCTAGTTTGTCCTGCCTGGAGGCAGGGGTTGGACTCACTGACTTCCCTAATCCTGTATTACGTAACAGCAGAATAAATTTAGTATCATTACAACAAAATCACCCTAACTGGCTGGTTACTTTCTAAACATTTCAAGTTGGTGCATTCTGGAAGAAGGAACCCTGGATATGCAGTCAGGTGACCTGAGTATAGGTGGCAGTTCCATCACTGCTGACTTGAGCCATAAGCCTAAGTCCCTTCATCTGCAGTTTTTCTAATAATATGAACCGCCTAATAGGGATGCCATGAGCTTAATGTGCTTAGAATAGTATCTGCTTCATTATAATCACTTAAGAATGTTTGGTTTTAGTATTGTATTATTTTCACCTTCAAAAAGAGTGGTGATCACCCAGTGACTGCAAGTGAGAAGGTGCTCTGAAAACTATGACTGACATGTCATATGTTATCATTAAAGTAATGGCATGTAAAGGCTGTAAAAGCACAGATGGTTCTCCCCATTAGTTCTTCATTTTCATCTTCATTTTTTTCAACTTTGTTCTCCATTT
This sequence comes from Pongo pygmaeus, assembly GCF_028885625.2. Lineage (NCBI taxonomy): Eukaryota > Metazoa > Chordata > Mammalia > Primates > Hominidae > Pongo > Pongo pygmaeus. Next base: position 146,586,689 of record NC_072396.2, on the reverse strand, counting down.
TATTCATTTTCTCTTGGAGTTTGATAGGTATTCCATTAGAGATTTACCTTTTCACCTTTCAAAACTCTTTGGGAGAATAGTGATCTAGGACATAACCAATCATTTTTAGAGTTCTCTGAAATCCTGAACTTTGGAACTTTAGCCACTTAAACAGAATTTGAATTGGAGATATTTTAGTGAAAGAAGGCAACCTTTTTTCTCTTCTTAGAAAATATGATCTAGACCAAGAGTCCATTATTATGTCTAAATCAAGGAAAGGTGAATGACAAAAAATACACCTTCCTGGATGTATTCTCGATGCCCCTCTCCACAGGCCATAACATCACCATTTGTTAAGAGAGTGGGTGATGTGCACACTTTCGTTGGTCCTACACTACCTATATCATGTCAAATATGTTAAAGACACTCACATTTTGCATTAAAAATTTTGCAATATAGATTTTTAAATTATTTTAATGAAAGTAAGTCATTCATTTTAAAGTGGCTATAATTCTACACTTGTGTTCTATAATCAGGAATTCTTGCGAAGTCACAATAACAACTTTAAAGGTTGTTTTCTACTGATGAAAAGGTATACTAGCAGGTAACATTTATTAGACAAATACCATGTGCCATGCACACTTCTAAGAACTTTTTGTTAACATACTTCTTTTTCATAACAACCTTATGAGCTAGCATTTACTTTATCTTTGTTTTATCGATGAGAAAAACAAGCTCTTTTGTAGCACTGGCCAGATAGTCTGAGCCGGAATCCATACTTTTATGAGGTTACATTTTGTAAATTAATTTTTATTTTTAGTATGATTTTTGCATTAGGCCATTCTTGCATTACTGTAAAGAAATATCTGAGACTGGGTTATTCACAAAGAAAAGAGATTTAATTGCCTTACAGTTCTACGGGCTGTACAAGCATTGCTCCAGAATCTACTTCTAGTAAGGGTCTCCGGAACCTTCATGATTGATCATGAGGGATCCACCCTCATGATCTAAACACCACCCACCGGGACCCACCTCCATCACTTAGGATTACATTTCAACATGAGATTTGGATGGTACAAATATCCAAAGTATATCATTTTTTGTGTTTTTGAAGTTTTTTTAAAGATTCAGATGTCAAGCATTTTTGTAGGCTCTTACAAAGCTTCTGACACCCAGGTATCATTCCTGGGGTGGCTAATACAAATCAGCGGCCTTGCCAGCCTCATGGACTCCTGCTTGACACATAAGGAGGAAGAAGCTTCAGACAAAAGTTCAAGGAAGTCTTTTGGCAAAAGATTTATGCACAAAAGCATAAAAGCAGCCCTGCATGAAACCTCACATCTGATAGTATGACCCGTTTGGAAAGAGGGACAACCTCTGCATTTCTTGTGGAGGATGACATGGCTCCAGTGCAGGAGAAACTGCAGTAATCCAGCAGTGCTTGATTACACATAGGGTTTGCCACTTTGGAAGCACCCAGGGTTCCACCCTAGCCACAAATCACCACATTCTCATGAAGGTGCTGGTAGCAGAGGCAAGGGTGAGGTACTGCTCTCAAGTGGCTTTTGGAATATTCTACATCAATCAGAGCAACTTGATGGGAAGATCCTTATAGTATCATATCTATGAAAAACTAACGCATCTTTCGGGAAAGTCGAAGATATGCCTTGGAGGGACTTGGATGGAAGGCTGTGCGTTATTCAGGAAAGAATATGAAGCAGTTAATGTTGTGTGATGCTTGTGAATTTGAATTCATTTATATTCAAATTGTGATGAGACATGGAGGAAATTTTCTGGTGAGTAGAGGGAAATTCTGAGAAATTTGTCAAAAGATATCCACAATACACCAAGTTGTTTTATTTTACAATAAGGTTTTTGTAAAGCCTCCTGTAAATTATAAAGATTCTTGTATATTTATCTCTTGTTTTATACAAGTTGCTTTATGCAAAATACAACTGTGTTTGCATCCAACCAAGAGAGCAGGCAGACAGATTGCTGACTCTAGCAATGTCATATCATTAGACTGTCATATCTAGCAAAGGAGAGCTGCTAACGTTCATTACAATAGCATCCTTAGAAAGAAAGTCTTCCCGTCAAATATTCACTCATGTCCAAATTTGACAACTCTTTCCTTTGGATCATATTGCAAAACACATCTTGCCCCCAAGAGCAGTTGTTTAATAAATGCATTTGCTCTTTAAGCATTATCAGTATTCTTTAAACAGAACTCTGTGTAAATCATGGCAATTTATTAGATAAATATGTATTACACATCTCAAACATGGAGGGCACTATAAAAAATACAAAGATGAGTGCTGGATCTTAAGGCGTTTATAGTCTAGTGCAGTGATTCTCAAAAGTGCATGGAACTTACGTCAGCCTCCTCTGCCCCTCTTCCCTGAAGAGCTACCAGGCATACATATCACAGACTTTGGAGGTAGGCTTTTTTTTCTCTATCGAGTCGCATGTATCAACTAGAGTGACATACGCCTTGGGCATGTTGGGACTGGGTAAATGGCTGTAGACTCCATTGAAGTTTTTCCTTTTCCTCTGGTTTAGTGAGACAGATAAAATGTGCACATGGCATAAAATCCATTTCAAATTGTGAGTTAGCACGCGCGTGCACACACACACACACATACACACACACACATATACACACACAGAGTTGAACCAAACGTGTCATGGAATGATATTTGTCCTATGTGTGATGAGCTCTGGTATTTTTCTATTCTATTTCAACTGAAAAAATAATATAAGCCACATGCCAAAAAACTGATCTCTCAAATCACTAATGCATTGCCACCTAGAGTTTGAAACACAGTTTTTCACGATGTGGTAATGGTTTGGAAGACAGAGATGAGGAAGACAAGGTCATTGAATGTATTCCTGTATTATTATCATAAAAATGATATACTTGTAATTACCATGATGTAGGCACAATTATAAGTGCTTTTCATGTACTAGGTTATTTAATTCTTACTACAATCCTGTGAGAGGTATGTGACTGTTAGAGTTGTTTTACAGATAAGGAAACGCAGGCACAGAGAGGTTAAGTGATCTGACCAAAGTTACCCAGGATTTGACACAAGGCTTCCTGACTCCAGAACCCATGCTTTTGAGACCCCTCTAGCAAGTTTCCAGCCAATCATCTTACATAGCATGCCATAGGTCACCATGAGCTAGAAAGATAGTAAGAATAAATCTACTCCACAACTAGGGAAAATAAATAAATGAAGAGCATATTTCACCACCAGAAATGAGCAATGGCTTCCTGGTATTTAGAAGGCAAAAATAAGGTCTAATCCAGACCCTAGGAGTGACTCTCGTTTAGGGACTCTAGAGGAATACAAATGACAGAATGAAGCAGACATGGCCAGGGCCAACCACTTTCTTCCCCTATATTTTAAGTCAAGAGAAGAAAATACAAACAGATTCAAATTCCCCTTCCTGAATCTCCTCATTTCAGATTCGAAGAGTCAGGACACAGAAGAAAGCATGGCTTGAAAACACAATGACTATGAAATATATTTCAGATCCACTAACAATAAAATAATGGCATTTGATTAACATCTATGAATAACATTTGTAAATACCTCATTTTTGTTGTAAATACCTTCATTGATTCTTTATCATTTAATTTTATCTTCATCGATTTTAATTTGGATTGCCTCTAGCTCATAAACTAGGTAAATATGAAATGTTTAATAAATCACACTATTAAACCTAGCCATCACCCTGGGTTACCCAGTGCACCCATCCCTAATGAGCAGGTTTAATAGTGTACAGGGAAATAACAATTGCCTAGTAGTTTTAATATGTGCAACATGCAGAAACAAAGAAATAAAGAAGAAAACCACTAATTTTTTTTGCAGAGTAAATCCAAATTGTTACTGAACAGGTTGTCTTCACTGCTGTTTCTGAAAACTTGTTTTCATTATGATAATTATACGTATTTGAGTAAACATTACCCAAATAAATTCCAAAATTTTAGCAATGCACAGCCTCACAGTGTATGTGAGGGAAGAAAAGCAAAGTATTCCTGTTTCTTTCCTTCGTCCTTGTATTCCCAAGTCCCAGAGACCACAACAGGGTGCATCCATGGGTGTCAAAGTGGCTTTCACCCATATTAACAGGGGAGCCTAGAGGGTAGCAGTACCCACTCTTATCCACATATGCCCTATCTCACCTGCTGTCAGTATCCTTTGAATTCCATAGACCTTGGGAATTATGCCACAGATATTAGCATGACCTTTATCCATGAAATGGGAAGCTTGGCTTAATGGTCAGGATTCAGTCATGCTTCCCTGTTCTGCGCCTTTTAACTTCCATTATCATCTGTCTCTGGATCCCTCAGATCCCATTTTCTTTCCTAGAGCTTTGAACTGAAGCTTGGAATTGAGTTTGGGACAAAAATGTGTCTCAGGGTGGTTACATGGACTGTTTATTATAAGCCAAATGCTAAGGTGAAGCTGTGGAATTGAGTCCTCCAACAACAAGGGGGAAAAAAGGATATCTTACGACATGCCCAGACAACTAACTGGTGGCTATAGTTATGCTTGCTAAGATTTAGATGCATGGGGCTTGGCTTTGGTTAGCTCACTTGGTCCTACTTTCCCAAAAAGGAAACCTCTGTTTGATGGACATTCTATTTATTCCCATCACCTGGCAGGATTTGCAGAAAAATTGCTCAGAAGTAGAATATTGATCCAGATTTTTACATCACCCATCCCTTTTGTTCTTTTTTGAGCTGCATCTGGAGACTGCTGGTTTGTTCACTGGAACAAGCAGAGTTAGTTTAAAATGTAGGCAAAAGCCTAAAAATAACTGAGTGTAGAATTTAATGACAGATGTATGATAAGTTTTGAATATAATTTCTCTCTCTCCAGTCCTCATTTTTGTTAAAAAACAAATAGTGATAGGACTGAGTTATTTACAAAATAGACTTTAGTCTTATACTTGGCCTGATTATTTGCATAAAGTACAGCAAGAATAATTATTTCTACATAGGCCTTTTGGATTGGCTTTGATGGAATTCTGTTCCACAAGGAATCTCAGACAAAACTTTTTAAAGCCCAGCCCAGCAATGGGTTTGTATCCTCAAATACATCTGAGTTGGGTAATCCTCTCCTATTAAGATCCAAAGATAAACTTGGAGCTCCTGGGCCTGTCAGAAAGTGACATTCTTTACTTACCACAGGTCAGGAACCCAGTACAGTAACTGCATAGACAAGGGTATGAGGCCAGTTTTCCCAAGGGGCTTTTATCAGCTCTGCAAGTTGAGCTTGACTCCTTAAAGGGAAGCACACCCTTCTAGTCAAAGCCTCAGTAAAACAACCAATTACTACAATTGAGTCCTGTTGCAAAAGGAAATGGATTCTTATGCACTGATGCAAACAACTATATTGCCATAAATTCAGAATGCTCACAACTAGTTTCCAAATTCTGGAGAAGCTAGGCAAAGAGAGAGAGAGAGAGAGAGAGACAAATATGCTCCAAATTTTCATCACAGGAGTATACCTTACTCAATTATGAAAAGCTGTAAATAGTTCAAAATAAGTTTCTCTGACTCTGAAAAACAAAACAAGGATCCGCAATATTCCATGCAAAAGTCAAAAAGATTGCTTCAGTTTTCTGAGTTCAGTCCATTTAGTTAACTCTTGTTTTACTTGATATTCATGAAGATTTTAGCTCTTCACAAGTCCTGTATATTTTCCTTTATTCCAATGTCACAATCTCCAAAGTTATCAGAAACCTGTATTTGAGAGCACCTATCAGAGTCCTATAGTTTATTATAAACCATCTTTTGAAAAGGATTAAAACAAGATATCAATTGTCTGTGGATAACAAAATGTCCAGGGTAGTTACAGCTAGAAACAAAATTGACAAAGAAGTTTGGTTATCTCTGTGGTTTACAATAACTTCACATCACAACCTTAATTATGATAGCATATACTTTAAACATTAGAATTTTAGAACAGTTTTGGAACATATATTAGTATTATTCACCAAAATATAACCTAAAGAAGATTAAACACTATGTTGGCAATCTCATGTAACTAAACTTATCAAATAACCCTGTTTACTGCTTTTTTGGATATTCCAGTGGCCCTCTGTAGCATCCAAAAGCAAGGTGTCAGGCAAGACAATTTTGAAATTGAAGTTTGAATTTGGGAATCCTGTTAAATATGTTAGATGTTTAAAACACTTGATGTTTTGAAATAGAATTCCAGATTATCATGTTATTTAGTTTGCCAAAATGATGACTTTGAAATTTAAAAAAGCAAAAATCTTTTATAATCTTTTACAAATTTTGCTAAAGAGCAGATTAATGCCTTAAGAGTACTTTGTTGTGCTTTTATTTCAATGCTAAATTTATGGAGAAACCATATAATACCCTTTTGAATTTAGTCAATATATTCACAAACAGAATTTCTTTTGCAAGAATAATTTTAACAATCCTTCCATCACTTGTTTAAAACTCCAGCTTTACCTAATTCAAAACAATCCTTTAACCTTAGGCAAGAACCCTATTTCTGCACCTTCTTATAATTTTTTACTAAAAACACATCATACTGTTCTTACACACCTTGCAGCTAAATCTATTTCCAGTAGTTTAAATTACATGTTATAATGGTAACTCCTAGCAATTTTAACTTTAATGTAAAATCTGGTAAGTTGTTTTAATTATGTGCTAGGTGCAGCCAAGGTTTGACTCCTTCCAGCATGATTAAGGGTGTGGTTAATTCCATATGTCCCCAGGCCTTACCAATTGTGAAGCCGGCAAGTTGAAAGGTTCTCAAAAAACCAAAAAGTCACTTTGTAACCTTAAAATCTTTAGCAAAACTAGTATCAGTCCTGCATAATTTAGTTCACCTATTTACATTTTGATGATCTCTGCATTCTACCAAAATCTTTAAGGCTGTTTTTATTTCTCAAAGATTAAAGTCACATGAACTAAAAGGTACCACAGCTTTTATCTTCCCTTTACAAAATATTTGATCCAAGTGCTTGTCTTCCTTTGTGCCAATTAAAACTCTTTTTTTTATAGACATCACACACACAACATAAAATATAACTACACAGGCAGAAAAAAATCCAGCAGACATAAGATCTTCAATTTGCCATTCTCCTACTTGGATTATTGGCCTCTGGGTGGAGCCCTTTAAGAGACAGAGCTAGGAGAACATGCAGCTTCTAAAGCCTAATAAACAGCCATAGGTAGGAGGCAAAAACAGGTTTTTGAGAGGGATTCATCCACTTTTAATTCCTGGGGTTTAATGAGGGAAACAGAGTTCTCTCCCATCTCATGCATGCCTTAAAAGTAGCAAGGCAAAATAGAGAAAAATAGTTCAGTTGACTAAAAAAAAAACAAAACACATTTTTTCCAGCAAAACAAGATCCAAGAAAAACATAAAGGCTTTTTCAATATATCTATAAGTTGGATATTCACTTTAAATTAAGCTGAGCACTCTCTAAGAAAACCCTTTTAACTCCCTTATTATCCAACTTCAGCCGCAACAAGCAGCCAATATTTCTGGCTTTCAAACGCTACTGAAGGTCACTTCACAGGTGAAACCAACATGCCTCAATTAAGGTTATGCTTTAACCACAAGTATATGAGGTATTTTCAAAGGGGCTAAGCAGTTCTTACAAAATTTAGAACCTTTAAAGGTAACCCAGAGAAAGGAAGATTTAAGAAAAAGACTAGAAGTTGTTCATGGAGGGGAAGAGAATCAGCAAGTAGAAAACATCACACAGATATCAATCCAAAAGTACTCATTCCCTAAGTCAGGTTTGAACCTGGCTGTTACTATCAAATGGTGGAGGCTAAACAAAACATTGCCACGTGGTTACAGGTCACTCTCCTGAGGATGTAAAACAAGATGGAAGCCTGCAGCAAAGTTTGCTACTGACCTTACAGAAAGTCATGCAGAGCACACCAAATTGGCTACAGCTTAAGACCAACCTGACAAATCCTTTTTTGAAATTAAAACTTTACAGAGAATATAAACAGTGATAGTTGGGGTCCTGGCCTAGTAAAACTTTTTCTAAAAAGAAAAAGTGTCACATAAAAGTTAACTTCTGACAGGGTAAAGAAAAACCAGTTAAAGTTCAGGGTTGGAAAGATGCCTGGGGGAAGAACCTCTTGTTCTTTTTTTTTTTTTTTTTTTTTTTTGAGAGGGAGTCTCACTCTGTCACCCAGCCTGGAGTGCAGTGGCGCCATCTCGGCTCACTGCAACCTCCGCCTCCCAGGTTCCAGCTATTCTCCTGCCTCAGCCTCTCCAGTAGCTAGGACTACAGGCGCATGCCACGATGCCCGGCTAATTTTTGTATTTTTTTCTAGTACAGACAGTGTTTCACCATATTGGCCAGGCTGGTCTCGAACTCCTGACCTCCTGATCCACCCACCTCGGCCTCCCAAAGTGCTGGGATTTCAGGTGTGAGCCACCACACTCGGCCTAATCTCTTATTCTTATGCCAATGGATTCCTCTAACAGGGAGAGAAACTTAGGGGAGATGGGGAGCCATCGGTTCACCCGTGCACCCTGAAAAGAGAAGGAAAAGGAGAAGGCCGACATTCCCGACCCCCAGGAGTGACATGGGGGAAGGCATAATTTCCTCCACTCTCCCAAGATATCTGAGCACAAAAAGGCTTAGAAGCGAAAGGAAAAAAGATTTTTTCTTTGTATGTTACTCACCTTTCCTCAAGCCCCATATCTGGATGCCAAAAATGTTGCAGAACGTTCTCCTTAGTTCAGCTAAAACTGGCCTCTTGTCACACAACCAGGAATGATTAGGCTTGCGGATACATAGAAGGGTGAGGAAAATGGAATTTATTGGGTGGAAAGGAAAAAAGAAAAATTAACTCAGCAAAGCGAGAGTCCTGCTAGCAGGTTTCCTGCCTCACAGATTGATTCTCAGGTCATCACACAGGAACAGGAGAGGCCAGGCTCCTACACCCTGCAAATGGTAGGAACTTCCTGAGGCTCCACCCTTTCCTCCCAGTGTGCAGGTGGGCATTATTCAGAAATAATCAGTTGGGAAAGGACAGGCTTCATCGGGAACCAGCAGTCCAGTTTTTCAGCCTTCAGGCTGTTTTAGGGTTGAAGGTGGGGTTTTACTGGGGATCTTTGGCTGTCTTCCTGTCTCTATCACCGTCATAGTTATATAAATGTTATGTAATAGTGAATATGAGCTCCATAAAATGTAACAAGCTGAAGAAGTATAAGTTATCAAAATCAACATAAATACAATTGACCTAAAGATCATCCATGCTTTGAAGCAGCACAAGACTGTTAAGAGAATTTAGGAATACTAATGTGCATTTCTTATTTTTTCAGGTTGATGAATTATACCAGTGTGTGGCAACTCTGGCCAAATGTTAGAATCACCTGTGGGAGCTTCAAAAATAATGCCTATGCCTGTGCCCTAATCCCAGACCAACTGAATCAACATCTATGGAAGATGATCCCTGGATATCAGCATTTCTCAAAGCTCTCCAACAGATTTTATAGAGTAGCTTAATTTAAGATCCCATAAGGGAAGGAAACGGCAAACTCATATCTTTTAGTGCCACTTTCAGAAACAGAATGATTTGCCCAAGTAGTTTGCCACTGGTTCCTATGCTTAAGGCAAATCCTAGGTAACAAGCATGTGAAATTTACATGCCTAACTGCTCTTTTTGAGTTTTCTGACACTCCAAGAAGTTTTAAATGTATCTAAATGTTTCTCCAAGAATCTTAGGAATTCTATCCCTGCCAGTACAGATAGTCAAGTCTTAGGAATGTAACTAATTTCTTTCATTCTCTGGTCTTCCAACAATGATGTTAATTTATAAAAAAAAAAAAAATGCATTAAAGAGAAGTACATGGTCGCAATTAATATTATGGATTCTTTTGTCTGTTTTCCTAACTTCTGATACCTTTTCTTCAATTGGCTAACTATATGACTTTAAAAGGTACTTAATTTCTCTGAGTCACAATTTTTTCATCTGTAAAAATCTTATTAGATGGTTACCTGTGGTCGATATTTTAATACAGGAAAAGTGTTTTGAACAAGGCCTGCAACATACTAAGATACTCAATAATTGTTAGCTTTTTTAGCATGCAAAATTAGGGCTTCAGATGTTTGCTACCTACCAGGATAAAACAATTGTGTTAGGTCTGCTGTAGGATGTCAATAGCTACCTATTAATTAAGCTCGGAAAAGCAGAACAGGAATTTTGAAGAGTTTACAGTTAAAAAAAGGTCAAGAAACATACAATCGTCAGGTAAAACATTGCCTAATGTGTACAGAAAATCAATGCATTACTACAATATACACACACATATGCAAAATCTTTTTTTAAAGATGCTATAATGAAAATATTCTAACTAAGCACAGAATATTGTTTTAGGTCAGTAGTTCTAAACTCTCACTGCACAACAAACGACTGAGTTTCTAAAAAATATCAGTCCTGTGGTCCCCTACCAAGATATTATGATTTGTCAGACTTGGTGAGACATCCGTACATGGGATTTACTTTAAAGCTAAAAAGTTTATTTTAATGTGCAATCAGAGTTAAAAACTACTAATTTAGGTCATTCAACTAGTTTGGGCACTGTGTTTTTAACTGAACAATTTAGGCATATATTCTGAACTTTACTAGAGTGGATATTCACTGATATCCTAAACTTTTTATCTAGAATTTACAACGCATGAAAGTATGGCTTGTGAAAGTTTAGGAAGCAACATGATATTTCTTTCAGAAGAATTCTTCCAATCTTCCAAGCAACATAGAGTTCTTAAAGCTATTGAACTAATTATACTCCACTACAGCATCTTAATGGAGACATACTCATTTCATAACTATCATCTTACATGATGCATGGCTTTCACCATTAATGCAAAAAAAAATACTGTTGGGAGCAGAGCAAAAAGGCAGAATAGATGCAACACCAAATTTAACAACTATCTACACACAAAAAAAGCACATTTATAAAAAACAAAAATCAGGTAAGCATTCATATAACTTGGTTTTAACTTCGTAATACTGAAAGAAGCACTGGGAAAAAGAGGAAAGATATCTTGAACTGTGGACACCACCCCTCCCCCATACTTTACAGTGGCTGCAAGGTGAGGAAAATCTGTGCACTTGGGAAGGGAGAAAACAGCAATTGTGAGATTTTTTTCAATGAACTCAGTGCTGTCCTGTCACAGCAGAAAGCAGAATTGTGATGTACATAACTGATCCCTACCCAGGGAGAGAGCATATGGATCAGCCCAAGCCAGAGGGAAATTACCGATCCCAGCAGTAGGAACTTGAGCTCCAGCAAGCCTCGCAACCCCAGGCTTGAGTGCCCTGGGTCCCTAAATAAACTTGAAGGGCAGTCTAGGCCACAAGGACTGCAACTCCTCCGTGAGCTCAAGTGTAGAGCTGGGCTCAGAGCCAGTGGACTGGGTGGCTGGGCACACGACTTACTGAGACATCAGCTGGGGTAGCTAAGGGAAGGCTTGTGCAACCTCTACCACAGCACCACACTGCACGTCTCACGGGTCGAAAGAGACACCTTTCTTCTGCTTGAGGAGAGGAGAAGGAAGAGGAGAGAAGACTTTGTCATGCATCTTGGATACCAACTCCACCACTGTAGGATAGTGTACTGGGCAGAGTCATGAGGCCCCTATTCCAGGCCCTAGCTCCTGAATGACATTTCAAGACACATCCTGGGCCAGAAGGGAATCTACAGCCTTGAAGTGAAGGACACAGTCCTGGCAGGACCCATTACTGGCTGAATAAAGAGCCCCTGGGCCTTGAATAACCAGCAGTAATAACCAAGCAGTACACCATGGGACTTGGCACTCTGAGACTTACTGGAATCAGGTGAGACCCAGCACATTCCCAGCTCTCGTGGTTACAAGGCGAGGCTCCTTTTGCTTGAAAACAGAGGAGAGGAAAGTGAAGGAAACTTTGTCTTGCACCTTAGGTATGAGCTTGGCCACAGGAGTATAGAGCATCAAGTGGGCCCTTAGGGTCCCCAATTCCAGGCCTTGAATCTTGGATGACATTTCTGGATCTGCCTGCAGGTGGAGACCCCACTGCCCTGAAGGGTGAGACCAGGCCAGGCAGCATTCACCACAAGCAGCATTCACCAAAAGCTGATTAAAAAGCCCTTGGGCCTAAAGTGAACATTGATAGAGGCCTAGCAGTACTCCCCACAGGCCTGTGGTGGTGCTGGACATGAGGTGAGACTCCTTTGCATGTGGAAGGGAAAGGAAGAATATGCAGGACTGTGTCTCATGGTTTGAGTGCCAGCTCAACCACTGGGCAATACAACACCAGGTAGAAATCTAAGGTTACTAACTTCAGTTTTTAGCTCCAGAACAGCATCTCTGGAACCACCTGGGGCCTAGGAGAGCTTGTCTCACTGAAAGGAAGAAGAATAACCTGTCTGGCTTCCCTGCCTGCTGATTTTACAGCCTTAGGGCCTTCAGTGAACACAAATGGTAGCCAGGCAATGATTACAGTGAACGCTGAGTGAGACCCAGTGCTCTGCTGGCTTCAGGTCTCACCCAGTGCGTTCTCAGTGGCCACAGGGATGCTTGTGTCAAAGACCTTCCCTACCCACAACATCAAGCGGCTCAGCACAGAGAAAGAGACTCCATTTGTCTTGGAGAAAGTAAGGGAAATGAACAAGATCCTCTGCCTTATAATCCAAAAAATTCTTCTGGATCTCAAACAAGACCACTAAGATGGTACCTGTATGGGTCTGCAAGAACCACAGCTTTACCATAATTGGGGTGTCCCCCAGTGAAGACATTGCTTAGATCACAACACCTAGGTTATTTCGAATGCCTGGAAAACTTTCCCAAGAAAGATGGATATGAATAAGCTCAGACTACGAAGATAACAATAAATACCTTACTTTTTAATGTCTAGGCAGCAACAAACATCTTCAGATATCAACACCATCCAGAAAAACATGACCTAACCAAATTAACTAAATAAGGCCCCAGAGAACAACCAAGGAAAAATAGAGATATGCCTTTCAGACTGAGAATTCAAAATAGCTGAGTTGAAGAAGCTCAAAGAAATTCAAGATAACACAGAGAAGGAATTTAGAATTCTATCGGATAAATTTAACAGAGATTGAAACAATTTAAAAGAATCAAGCTGAAATTTTGAACTTGAAAAATGCAACTGACATACTGAAGAATGCATCAGAGTCTCTTTATAACAGATTTGATCAAGCAGAAGAAAGAATTAGTGAGCTTGAAGGCAAGCTATTTAAAAATACACAGTCAGAAGAGGCAAAAAGGAACAAAAAAGAATGAGGCACACATGCAAGATAAAGAAAACAGCCTCAAACAGGAAAATCTACGAGATACTGGCCTTAAAGAGGAAGTAGAGAAAGAGATAGGAGTATAAAGTTTCCTCAAAGGGATAATAACAACTCCTCAAACCTAGAGAAAGATATTAATATCCAAGGACAAGAAGGATACAGAAAACCCAGTGGATTTAACCTAAAGGCTACCTCAAGACATTAAATAATCAAATTGCCAAAGGATAAAAAAAAAAGGATCCTAAAAAATAGCAGGAAAAAGGAAACATGTAACCCACAATGAAGCTCCAATATGTCCAGCAGCAGACTTTTCAGTGGAAACTTTACAGGGCAGAAGAGGGTGGCATGACATATTTAAATTGCTGAAGGAAAAAAACTTTTATCCTAGAATAGTATATCCAGCAAAAAATAATCTTCGAATATGAAGGAGAAATGAAGACTTTCCCAGACAAACAAAAGCTGAAGGGTCTCATCAACACCAGACAGGCCCTACAAGAAATGTTAAAGGGAGTACTTCAATCAGAGAGAAAAGGAAATTAATGAGCAATAAGAAATTATCTGAAGGTACAAAATGCACTGCTTTCAGTAAGTACACAGAACAAACACAGAATACAATAAAACTGTAACTATGATATGTAAACTACTCTTGTCTTAAATAGAAAGATTAACCAATCAAAAATAGTAATTATAATAACTTTTCTAGACATACACGTAAAATAAGATATAAACAGAAATCACAGAAAGTTAAAAAGCGAGAAGTTAAAGTTAAGATGTACAATTTGTATTAGTTTTCTTTTCATTTGTTTATGAGAGCAGTGTTGACTTGTTAAAAGCTTAAAATAATGGGTTATAAGATAGTATTTGCAAGCCTCATGGTAACCTCAAATTAAAAAAAAACATAATGGATATACAAAAAATCCAAAGCAAGAAACTAAATTGTATCACCAGAGAAAATCACCTTCACTAAAATGAAGTCAGGAAGAAAGGAAAAAAGAAAGAGAATACCAAAAACAACCAGAAAACACATAACAAAAAGGCATGAGTAAGTCCTTACTGATCAATAATACAATAACATTGAATGTAAATAAACTCTCCAATGAACCGACATACAGTGGCTGAATGGATGATAAAACATGATGTAATGGTCTATTGCCTATAAGAAACACACTTCACCTATAAAGACACACATAGGCTAAAAATAAAGGAATGAAAAAAGATGTTCCGTGCCAATGGAAACCAAAAAAGAGCAGGAGTAACTATACTTACATCAGATACAGCAGATTTCAAGACAAAAACTATAAGGAAAGACAAAGTCACCCTATAATGATAAAGGGGTCAATTCCTCAAAATGATATAACAACTATATATAAGTATGTATGCATTCACCCAACACTGAAGCACCCAGACATATAAAGGAAATAATATTACAGCTAAAGAGAGAGATAGGCCCTAATACAATAATAGTTGGATACTTCAACACCCCACTTTCAGCACGGGACAGATCTTCCAGACAGAAAATAAACAAAGAAACATGGAACTTATTCTGCACTATAGAACAAATGGACCTAATAGATATTTACAGAACGTTTTTTTCCAACAGCTACAGAATACACATTCTTTTCCTCAGTACATGGATCATTCTCAAGGATAAACTGTATATGAGGTCCCAAAAATGTCTTAAAACATTCAAAAAATTAAAACAATATCAAGCATCTTCTGTGACCACAAATGGATTAAAACTACAAATCAACAAGAAGAATAATTTTGGAAAATATACAAATACATGGAAATTAAACAATATGTTCCTGAATGGCCAGAAGGTCAATTAAAAAATTAAAAAGGAAATTGTAAAAAATCCTTGAAACAAGTGGTAATGGAAACACAACATACCAAAACCTATGAGATACAGCAAAAGCAGTACTAAGAGGGAAGTTTACAGGTATACGTGCCTATATCAGAAAAAGAAAAACTTCAAATATATAATCGAATGATGCATCTAAAATAATTAAGACAATCAAAATCAATCAAAAACCTAAAATTAGTAGAAGAAAATGAATAATAAAAACTAGAGCAGAGATAAGTGAAATTGAAACAACAAAATACAAAAGATCAATAAAACAAAAAGACATTTTTTGAAAAGATGAACAAAATTGACAAACTTTAGCCAGACTAAGAAAAAAACAAGAGAGCTCCAAATAAATAAAACCAGAGATGAAAAAGAAAACATTAAAACTAATACTTCAGAAATTTAAAAGATTATTAGTGGCTGGTGTGAGAAACTATATGCCAATAAATTGAAAAATCTAGAAGAAATGGACACCTTTCTAGACATGTACAACCTAGGAAGATTGAACCATGAAGAAATCTAAAACCAGAAAAAACAAATAACAAGTAATGAGATTGAAGCTTTAATAAAAAGTCCCACCACAAAGAAAATATTGGAACTCAAGAGATTCACTGCTGACTTGTACCAAACATTTAAAGCAGAACTAATACCAATCATATTCACACTATTCAGAAAACTAAAGAAGGAGCAAACACCTCCAAACTCAGTCTACAAGGCTAGTATTAACATGATATGAAAAACAGAAAAAGACACATCGAAAAAAGAAAAGTATAGGCAAATATAACTGATGAATATTGATCCAAAAATCCTCAACAAAATACTAGAAAACCAAATTCAACAACACAATAAAAAGATCATTCATCACAACAAAGTGGGATTTATCCCAGGGATTCAAGGGTGGTTTTACATATGTAAATCAATCAATGTGATACATCAAATCACAGAATGAAGGAAAAAAAAAACATACGATCATTTCAATTGATGCTGAAAAAACATTTCATAAAATTCAACATCACTTGTTGAAGAAAACCCTCAAAAAGCTTGCTATAGTAGGGACATACCTCAGCATAATAAAAGCCACATGCTACAGACCCACGGCTTCTATCGCTTGTATCATATTGAGTGGAGGGAAAACTGAAAGCCTTTCCTCTAAGATCTGGAATGAAAGGTTGTCCATTTTCACCACTGTTATTCAACATAGTACTGGAAGACCTATCTAGAGCAATCAGACAAGATAAAGAAATAAATGACATCCAAGCTGAAAAGAAAGAAGTGAAATTATCCTTCTTTGAGGATGGTATCATCTTACATTTGAAAAAAAAACCCTGAAGACTCCATTAAAAACTACTAGAACTAATAAATTCTGTAAAGTTGCAGGATACAAAATCAGCATACAAAATTCAGTAGCATTTCTATATGCCAACAGTGAACAATGTGAAAAAAAGTAATCCCATTTACAATAGCCACACATAAAATTAAATACCTAGGAATTAGCCAAAGAAGTAAAAGACCTGAAAAATGAAAACTATAAAACACTGATGAAAGGAATCAAAGAGGACACAAAAATAGAAAGGTATTCCATATTCAAGGACTGAAAGAATAAATATTGTTGAAATGTCCATACTACCCAAAGCAATCTACAGATTCAATGCACTGTCTTTCAAAATAGCAATGACATTCTTCAAAGAAATAGAAAAAAAGTATCATAAAATTGATATGAAATCCCACGAGATTCAGAATAGCCAAAGCTATCCCAGAAAGAACAAATCTAGAGGAATCACATTACCTGACTTCCAATTATGCTACAGAGCTATAGTATAATAACCAAAATGATATGGTTCTGGCATAAAAAGAGACACAAAGATCAATGGAACAGAATAAAGAGCCCAGAAACAAATCCACGCACCTACAGTGAACTCATTTTTAACAATGATTCCAAGAACATACACTGGGGAAAGGGCAGTGTCCTCAATAAATTATGCTGGGAAAACTGGATATTCATGTGCAGAAGAATGAAGTTAGAGCCCTATCTCTTGCCACATATAAAAGTGAAATACAAATGGATTAAATACTTAAATCTAAGACCTGAAACTATGAAACGACTCAAAGAAAACATTGTGAGAAACTCTCCAGGACGTTTGGCTGGGCAAAGACTTTTTGTATAATACCCCACCTGCCCAGGTAACCAAAGCAAAAATGGACAAATGGGATCTCATCAAGTTAAAAAGGTTCTGCACAGCATAGGAACCAGTCACCAAAGAGACAATCCACAGAATGGGAGAAAACATTTGCAAACTACATATCTGACAAGGGATTGATAACCAGAATATATAAGGAGCTCAAACAACTCTACAGGAAAAAATCTAATAATTCAGTAAAAAATGGGCAGAAGATTTGAATAGACATTTCTCGAAAGAAGACATACAAATGGCAAACAGGTATATGACTAGGTGCTCAAAAACACTGATCATCATAGAAATACAAATCAAATCTACAATTAGATATCATGTCCCTGCAGTTAAAATGGCTTGTAACCAAAAGACAGGCAACAGCAAAAGCTGGCAAGAATGTGGACAAAAAGAGAGCCCTTGTACGCTGTTGGTGGGAATGTAAATTAGTACAACCACTGTGAAGACAAATTTGGAGTTTCCCCCAAAACTGAAAATAGAGCTATCATAGGATCCAGCAATACCACTTCTAGGTATATTCCCAAAAGAAAGAAAATCAGTACATCAAAGAAATAGCTGCACTCCCATGTTTTTTGCAGCACTGTTCACAACAGCCAAGATTTGGAAGCCATCTAAGTGTCCATCAACCAAATGAATAGATAAAGACAATGTGGCATATATACACAATGGAGTGCTATTCACCCATAAAAATGAATGAGATCCTGTCATTTGCAACAACGTGGATGGAACTGGAGGTCATTATGTTAAGTGAAATAAGCCAAGCACAGAAAAAAAAAATCACATGTTCTCACTAATCTGTGGAAGCTAAAAATTAAAACAATTGATCTCATGCAGATAGAGAGTAGAAGAATGATTACCAGAGGCTGGAAAGGGTAATGGGGACAGCGGGAGTGGGCATGGTTAATGGGTACAGAAGTATAGTTAGATTGATGAATTGGACCTGGTATTTGCTAGTACAACAGGGTGACTATAGTAAAAAATGATTTAGTTGTGCATTTTAAAATAACTAAAGGGGTATAACTGGATTGTTTGAAACACAAAGGATAAATGCTTGAGGTGATGGATACTCCATTTGCCCCGATATGACTTTTACACATTGCATTCCTGCATCAAAATATTTCATGTAACCGAGAAATATACACATCTACTATATATCCACAAGATTAAAAAAATAGAGAAACATTCCCATAAGCAGAAAAAAATCCATTGTCCACCTCAGAGCACCATATTCTCTTGATTTCCAGAAGCAGTGACTTCGGTAAACGTGACCTTGGTAGGTCATCCTTGGTGAGAACTATCTCTTTCATGTTGGTTTTGTTGGAGAATTGTGATTACACGCTAAACCAAGGGTTATAGAATTGTCAAAGTAAAGTTGTAAATGTATTGCACACGTTAAATTTTACATTGTGAACAAAATGAGAAGCAGTGAAGAAACTATGATTATTCGATAGCCAAAAATTCCAAATTATCGAATTGTTTTTGCAAGTTAAAGAAATATTTCAGGAATTTTATTTATACAAGCATAATGTTAAAGGCTGTCCATGATAATTACTAGCTTTGTGAACTTGAAGTTATTTAACTTCTTTGTGATTCATTGGTTTATATGCAAAGGCAATGATAATGGTATTGCCACATAAAGTTATTATGAAACTTAAATGGAATTGTATATAAAATGACTTTATCACAGTGTCTGACACATAATATATACTAAAAAATATTGTTAGAATTCCATAATCATTACCTCATTACCATTATTTGAACTCTATAAAGAAGTAAAATATATGGTCCCTGTTCTTCAAGAGTTTTGAATCAACCTTGGGAGAAAATTATATTAAATTGAAATAATAGTTTTGGTCTACATTTCAAATAATTAAAGCAATAGTGAGCTTGAGGCATACTATTAATTGTAACACAAATCACATGGAAAATCATTGCCCTGGCAAGTCAGGAGGAGATGGCTTGGAATAATTAATACAATACTCCCTTGAAAACTTTGTTCTACTCTCTCTTGCATCTGTTACTTAATATCCATGTCTTTAAGCAAATAACACCACTTCTCCAGGCCTGGTTTTACCCACTTGTAAATGAAGTGATTGGAATTTTCTAGAAATAAACTTCTAGGAGTCTTTGTTAGAATTAGACAAAGATTCAGATATGAAAAAACAGCCATCAGACCACAAAGTTACAGGAAATTATTAAAGATGGAAAGTATCACATGTATCAAGGATAGAGTGAATAAATCTTGCTGGCTAGAATGCAGTGTTCAAGTGGGAAAATACTGGGAACTCAAGCAGACAATTTAGTTTCTGGAGGCATTTGAATGTCTTTCTAAGAAGTCTGGACTTCATTCCATATGCAGTGGGCAGAGTTTTAGGAAGATGAAATCATATTGGTAAATAAGAAGGATTTGGGCCAGGAAATTGGCAGAAAAAACCAGTTATGAAGTTATTATCATAGTCTGAACCTAAGCTGGAACTAAGTGAGCAAACAGGAAAATATAAAGACAGTCATGCATGGTATTATGAAGTGATATGCACTTGATTGTTGACTGGATAGAACAGATAAAGTAGAGTTGACAGCAGATGATAGAAGATTGGAGGTAAGGAACTGCTGGTGAGTTAGAAAGGATAGCTAGTTTGGAGAAAGGGAAAAGGGATGAATAATTAAACCTTAGAAATGTTTGATTTTTCAGTCAAAAACATGATCCCAGTAAACATAGACCAAGGACAAGTGGAGAATGGAAAATAAGAGAAGATTTAATGGAACTGTAAACTTGGGAGTTATCTGCATAGAGACGGTGGCTTAAATAAAATTAATAGGATAAATTTCCAAAAAGAGATTAGCAAATGATTATGCACAAGCAGTACAGTCAGCTTTATTTTTTAATTACTCAAATGAAAGGAGCATTATTTAGCTAACATTGGTGAAAGCAATAAAATGAAAATACTACACCTTAGGGAACTAGAATAAGAATTTTTCACTAGGTGTTTGTCTTCATTATTTTATTGGCTAAAGTCAATGTCTTAATTTGGGGTCCTACAAAAGTCAACTCTGAGGCAGAGATTTCACTGTAAGTTGCTTATTTGGGCAGTCATCACAGAAAGCACTGGAGACAATGAGGAAAGGAGAAAGGGAAGGGAGGAGAGTCAATAAAATCTATGTTGATGATGAGGTTACCACTGTGGGCAAATGGGACTCCATCCTGTCGGCCATCCTCTGAGGGGCTGTGTGGATCATGTCTCAGAATTATTCTACCAAGAAATGAGGAAGCTGGGATATTTATTCAATGATTTCTGTTCCTCATTTGTTGAGGGTAACTCCTGGGATGATACTGACACAGCACTTCCAGTCTGCTCCTGTCCAGGATGATCAGAGAACACTCTCAGACAGAGAAGTAAGAATGCATACCTGTATTGTAACTCTTCAGAAGGCTCTAATGTATTATGCATAAGCAGTACAGTCAGCCTTATTTTTTAAAAATTCAAATGAAAGGTCATATGAATGAAGTGCCAGCATCTGCTAGAGACAATTGTTAGTGTGTGTTTGTATGCCTTGCCTACATAAAACTGACACAGAAATGAGATGGTAACAGCATTTGTCTAGATAGCAAGAAATCTCATGGTTATGTTGTCTTCACAAAAGGTAAGATCACTGTGGCTTTTCGGTTTTTTAATGGATGTTTATGAGATACCCACTCAAGAAATCATACAATCAGATGTACATTTTAAAAACAAATGTACATAACTGGAGCCCATTTCTTCCTTTGAAAATAAACACAAATGTATGTATGTGTTTGCATGCATACACATTAAAGCATCACAGCGTTATGTAGTCATATGTTCATACCTTTTCTATAAAAGAGCTTTCTATTAATATCAAAAGAAGCCATACTTAGGTGATACATAGGGTTGTGGAGAATAACAACACTGATTTTTGTTTTGACATGTGTATTAGTTCGTTTTCATGCTGCTAATAAACATATACCTGAGGCTGGGTAATTTATAAAGGAAAGAAGTTTAATGGACTCACAGTTCCATATGGCTTGGGAGACCTCACAATCATGGTGGAAAATGAATGAGGAGCAAAGGGACTCCCATTTACAAAACCAACAGATCTAGTGAGACTTATTCACTACCAGGAGAACAGTACGGGGAAAACCACCACCGTGATTCGATTATTTCCGCCTGGTCCCACCCTTGACGTGTGGAGATTTTTACAATTCAAGGTGAGATGTGGGTAGGGACAGAGCCAAACCATATCAACATGACCTTACTGGATGTGTAGACACAGAAACAATTTTCCCGAGGAAAGAAATATAATGGCTTCCTTACTGGCATCTGGTCATGATATTCTGATTGTTGCATGCCCATAAATATTAGTCACAAGCTGTAAAATAACCCAAAGATGATGATTCTGACAAGCCATCTATTTAATATTAGTGTGGCCCCAGACATAAACAAATAACCATCCCTTCCTCACTTGTTAGGCTGGCAATCTGCTAGCCTTTCCTGACAAACTAAAAACGGTTTTCTACAAAGTGTGAAGAAAATGCCTTCATGTGAAAATGGAGCTTCGAACAGTATAATCACTCTGCATATAAGTGTGATATCACTCAGCCAAAAATGCAGCATAGCCACAGTTCATAAGCAGTTTGTATATTCATTACTGTGGACCAGCTGGCAAGATACCCTGCCAAGCCCCCTAGAAGACTAGATGTGGAAATAATTATTTACCAAGGTAAAAACTGACAAGACTGCTATAGTGATGAATTGACACATACGAAGCTCATAGATGAGGAATTGCAGTAAGTCTTGTTTCACCACAAAATGCTTAATATCCACATAATTTGATTTTTACTTTTTTTGGCATTTTGGTTGAGCCATATGTCACATCATTTGAAGAACTCCATTGAAGAAAACGAGGTTAAAAAAGAGTCAAAACGATATGGCATAAGGGAATGCAAAATAATTCATAAAATAATACAAAATCAATATGTTCACGAGGCAATATGACCATTAATCTAGCAAAAGAGCATTGAAACGTCATCACAGAAGGCACATGAAAACAGATCTTGTAGGGCTGTCCTATAAATCCTAAAGTCTCTTCAGTAAATGCTATTGCTACCATGGACATTTATGAAGAGGCTACTGTCAAAAAGCTACATTCTCTGAAGCAGAAGTCAACATTCATATGTAAAAAATGCACGTATAGCAAAGCAAGCTTTTCTTTTTGAGGAAAAATTATCTGTGGATATAAATACGGCATGCTGAAAAACATGTATATCCAGGTCACCAATGAAATCTTTGTTTGTCTTTTTGTTTTTGTTTTTTTTTTAACTAATGAAACCTCTGTGATTAGCACTACTGAGTAAAATTGCCATATTTATTTTGATGATAGCCACACAGGTATTTAAGTATTTTCATTTAATTTAAAGCAGTCCACTCATTCGTCTCTTTTAGATCATCTATAAATGTGTTGTTGCCAACCAAGGGATGGCTTCACCTTCTAATTCTTGTAACACTTTTGAGAATTACAGAAAAGTTACAGCTCCTTTAATTTCTGGCATTCAATCAACCCTAATTATACTTGAATAGCGGAAAAGCAGATACGTTGAAAGAAGTTTTTAAAGCTTAGATGGTTTAGAAGCATTGTAAGGAAACTAAATAGCTCAATGATTTAATTTCTCCAACCCAGGCTCCTGTTTCCCAAATAGGAGCCATAGTTCTCAGGAGCCTGAAATATCTCAAATATTGATTGCAATTCATTTCCTTCTGAGAAAAATGGGTCCAGGAGACAATTTTTCCACACTTAGGAAGTACGGTAATCAAAATATTTTAAAAATTGAATATTTTAAAAGAAAAATTTGTTTGCAATTTTTTTGATGGAATGTCATTATCACCAGTCTTTCCTTTTCTCAGCTAAGAGGATTTCATCTCCAATATCATTATCTCAAAGCACAGCCATGGAGAGAATATGTACCTGCTTTTAAATATGCTTTGGAAAGAATTATACAAAAATGTTAAAGGTTACAATAATTGATAAGAGGATATGGCACGGGAGAAAGTCCATAGAGAATTTAAAATATATACAAATGTAAGAAAACTAAAGATAAAGCCTAGAAAAAAAGAAATTCAAGAATTGAATTGTTTGTAATACAAAGGATAGATGCTTGAGGTGATGGTTACCTTGTTTATCTTGATGTGATTATTAGACATGACATGCCTATATCAAAATATCTGATGTAATCCATTAATGTATACACCTATATGCACCTACAAAAAATAGAAATAAAAATAAAAATTTAAAATCTAAAAAAGGCATATGATTATAGAGCAAAGAGGGTAGAAGAGAAAGAGACGGAGGGTGATTTAGCAGAACACTGATGGATAATAGCGGCCTGAAGTCCTCTAAAGTACATTGCACTGGCAGTCCAGCAGAATTGGATTTTAATTTAGGTCCTGTGCATCTGAGCAAACTTAAACGTTCAGACCATCACTCTGGTCTTTGTTTCTCAATCAGCAAAATGAGGGAGTATATACAGTCATATTTTCTTTTCAACTCAAAAGAAAATTTTTGACAATAGAATACTTCATTCATCAAATGTCTGTTTCATGAAGAACACTGTACAGGGTTGGAGATAAATGATAGAAAACACAAACTTCCAACCATTGAGGATCTTGGCCTGATGGAAATTGACAAGGAATCTGGCCTCAAGGTGGGCCAAGTTGTGATTAGGGATGCGCCAAAAGCTCTGTTCACGATCGGATTGCTTAAGAGGGAGTAGGTGAGCACCAGGAATGGTAAAGAAAGGGGTTGTAAAAGCAAGAATTACTGCTGAGACTCTGAAAGGTCTAAGTGACAAGTTTGGCACAGCTCGATGATAAAATTTTCAATGCTAGAACACAGTCTGGATTTGAGTTGATAATGAGGAGCTTTTCCAGTTTTCAGTAGAGGAAAAAACAAGAAAAGATTGAGAACATGCATTTTGACATCAGAAAATTGATTAACTAATCCATATTAGTTGAATATGGAATGTCATGTCAGCAAAAACATTCTTTTTCTTTAAGTTTTCTTTTTTGATGGGAGAATTAAACTTGAAAAATAGGCCTAACATGTTACAAAGTAGTATTCATATCTTTGAGGTTAATCATTTGACATTCAGCAATCAACTGATAAGCCAAATAAAAAATTTCAATAAGAGGAGATGGTTTAAATGATTATTTGAAAAAATGAATGCTCAAGATCAGCTAACGAAAGGGTAACATAAAAAGGATAGTAAAGAGTAGAAGATTACTACTTCAATAAAAGGGACTTGTTCTACTTGATATCTATGTGGAAAAACAAATCACATTCATATATTAAGTCATTCTCCCAAATGAATTACAGCTGTACTAATAGATTCTTAGAAGAAAGCCGAGGACACCATATGTAGAATCAAAGGGAGGATGAACTCTTAATAATAAGACTACAAACCCGGGATGATAATCAAAAGATAGATACAGAAGACTCTGCAACTAAATATCATTAAATTTATAAACAAACTATAGAGATTGAGCATATCTAATTGTATTTACTAGTAACATGTTGCAAAACCATAATACAATGTCACAAGCAGGATATTAACATTGATAGAGTCAGAGTACAGAATAGTTCCATCACCACAAAGATTCTGGCAATTTATTCAAAGGAAGATGATTTCTTTTCCTTTAGGTATATATCTACTAATGGAATTACTGGGTCGACTGGTAGCTCTGTTTTGAGTTCTTTGAGAAATCTCCAGACTACTTTCCACAGTGGCTGGACTAATTTACATTCTCATCAAACTGTAGAGCCACTGACAGCCTGCAACATGCACACAGAACAGCTGCAGACACCAATGGGCAACTCCAACCTGTAAGAGCATCCATGTGGGCTGAACCCAGCAAAGTCATAGCAGCGAGGTTGCCTGACATCTTGGGGGACACACTCCCCACCCCAGTGTGTGTGGAATACCAGAAATGAAGTTAAAAGTGATTAGCCTGGAGTGAAATCAGAACAACAAAATGCCTTTGGACATGAAGGCATGTATGAATCACCTTATTCTAAAATATAAAGACATGCAAATAGCCAAGCATAGTCAATACACTTTTGAAAAAGAGCAGTTCATCCAACAGATAGTAAGAATTACAAAGAAGCTATTATAATGAAGAGTTTGAGGTTTGGGTGCAGGGATTAACAGATAGACCAATGAAACTGAATGGAAAGTCCTGAAAAACAAAATCAACAAAGCATGTATAAATGCAAGCTTAATTGATTAAAAAATGTTGCAGCTTTAGAGCAGGAGACTGTCTTGTTGAAATAATATCAGTGGAACAACTGAATATCCATATAAAAAATGTTAGTGTAAGTGGAACCCTTTTTCATATTACACAAAAAATGCAATTATAGGGAAATTCAAAATCTACTTTAAAAATGTTTATTATAAAAACTTCATAAACACAGAAATGCACAGAATAATAAATAAGTCTTTGTATAGATTATCTTTTAGTGAAATGGCAGTATGAGTAAATTAGAGCATCAGTAAGGCTGGAGGTGAAAGAACTGAAAGACTCTGGGGTCAATGGTCACTTTAATAACAAGAGGAGCGAGATGATCTGAGTCAAAGTGTAATAATAATAATAATAATAATAATAATAATAAAAGAAAAAAGAAAAAAGAAAAGAGGAACAGAGGAAATGGCACCTTCTCTCTCCCCCTTGTCTCACCCATAGAAGGCCTAGCTGCTTTCATAAGCCTTTTCTTTTTGAGAGTAGAACTTAGATCTCAGTAGTAGCTGGGGGAAGGCTACCTGGGACAATGATGGATTTATTCCCCCTCTTATTTGACCCGTCCACCTGCTGACCTCTGGAACCCTGGTGATTCAAGGAATATAACCTAACAGTTCTATTCCAGAACATCATGATGGAGGGCTGTTGTGTTGATGACAGACACCCTGACCAGGTCCACAAACACTTTACTAACTTAGTGGCAGTGCCAGGTTACTCACATGATAGGAGCAGAGGCCCATGTCCCTCTCCACATGGATAAGAGCTCTACATACATCTTTTCAGCTATTCTTACTCCTGGCAGGACCCTCAGAAGGATTCATGAGCCCTGAAATTCCAAAAACAGTTGATTGTGGCTTTGCCAGAGATTACCCTGAGGATTGGGGCTCTCTGCACCCACTATGGTCAGGATCAACTCAGCTGTTCATGAACTGACTTCCTTCCTTAGCTTTGTCTCCATGTCCCAGGGGCAGTTGGCCTCTGCTCATAGCCAAGATTGGTGGATCATCAAACCTCAGCACTCAAGGTGGAAACCCACAGACAAGGAAGCTCTTCTCCCAGACTGGGAGGCAGCTGGTGGGTAAATTCCAGCTCTGGCCCACATGTCCTTGGGAACTATCCTCATGGAGCTTTTCTTCTGAGGTCCCAAGAAGGGAGTATTTCTTATGGATGGTAAAAAGAAAATGGCAGCCTATCCTTTTACCTCCTGGTATTGGAAATAAGTCTCCTGTCCAGAATAGAGAAGTACTAATGTTCTTGGGATTGAATCAGTGAGTCAGTGACAGGGACCTTTTAAAGGAGTGAACACAACCCATCTCCAAACATGCCCCAAATGACTCACCTTCAGTTCCTATTTCTCACTTAGATTCAGCCTTCACTGAACATGCTGCCACTGCCAGTGGAGGTTTACCATAGGTGCCATGAATGTAGAATTGTGGGGCACCAGGTTGAAGGAGGGGACGGCATTCCCAGATTTCAAGGAATAAGAAACGTTTGTGCATGTGTCAGAGTGATTACAAAATACACATGAAGGCTGTCAAAAAATTGAAAAAACAAAGTATGTCTTCATTTGATATCCGTTCGCATCAAAGGTGGAACAATTTTTACTTTTGTGCTTGAGCTTGATTTCTCCCTTCATCTTATCCCAAATCCAATCCAACAGCAACTTTTTTTCCTTCCACCTCTAAAATCCATTCCAAATCCTTCCACTTTTTCAATCTACGTTACTACTGCTGTATGTGATGTTAACATTCTCTCTCACCTAGACTAGGTTAAAGTCTTCTTTATTGTTGCTACTTAAAAAAAATCCCAATCCGTGGCATGGATGGAGCTAGAGGCCATTATTCTAAGTGAACTAACAGTAACAGGAAACCAAATACTACATGTTCTCACTTATAAGTGGGAGCTAGAGAGGAGAACACACGGACACATAGAAGGGAGCAACACACACTGGGGCCTTTCAGAGGGTGGAGGGTGGGAGGAGGGAGAGGATCAGGAAAAATAACAAATGGGTGCTGGGCTTAATAGATGGGTGGTGAAATAATCTGTACAAGAAACCCCCATGACACAATTTACCTATGTAACACACCTGCACTTCTATCTCTGAAAGTAAAAGTTAAAATTTTTTTTCAAAAACACACATCAAATGTAACTATTATGTGAAGTTTTACGTATTTTGGCAAATGCATGGCGTCCCATATGTACCACCCGAGTATCGTAATGCCAGTTTGATCAACTTAAAATTCTCCTGTGCATCCCATTTGAGGTGAGTCCCTGCACTTCTGCAAAGCCCCTGGCAACTATGTTCTTCTTTCAGTTCCTATACTTTTAGCTTTCACCATGTCATAAGAGGAGGTGCATAAAATACTGATTTAAAAGTGCAGCTGTATCAGTTTTCATCACAACTAGCAAGGAATGAGAATTCCTGTTGTTCCATATCCTCTCTTACACTGGGTATTTTAGACTGTTGGATTTTAGCCATTGTAATAAGTGTGTATTGCAAACTTCTTTGGTTTTTGTTTGCATATCCCTAATGACAAATGACATTACATGCCTTTTTCTAATATGTATATCCTCTTTGATAAAGTGTTTGTTCAAATTATTTACATGTTTTTTTAAAAAAAATAGGCCTCATGTTTAGAGCATTGCTAATCCAAAAATACAGAGAGAAAACTTCGTCAAAATTACAGAGTTCCCACAGATCTACACCACCCTCCCTGCTCTGCCTCACACGCACACACACCCACCCACACACACACGAACACACACACAGTGTCTCCTATTATTTACAATTTGTATTATTATAGCATGTTTGCTACAACTGATGGATCTGTATTGATACCTATTTAGTAAGTAAATTCCACAGTTTACATCAGGACTCATCAACATTGTGGATGCTATGGTTTTTGATAAGTGTGCAATGGCAAGTATTCATCATTACAGCATCATACAGAATTGTTTCACCAACCTAAATCTCCTGTGTACTCCACCTATTGATCAATCCTCCATTCCTCAACTCCAACCCCTCAGCCCTCGGAAACCACTAATATTTTTAGTGTATTCATCTTGCCTGTTCCAGAATATCGTATGACCGGAATCATATATTATGTCGCCTTTTTATATTTTCTTCTTTCACTTAGCAATAGGCTTTCACGATTCCTTCAGGTCTGTCCTATTAACAATGATTGAAAGTTCCTGTTGCTCAACACACATGTGAATATTTGTTGGTTCAGTGTTTTGGGTTTCAGCCACTCTTCTGGGTCTGTAGTGTTATAACTTAGTTGTTTCAATTTGCGATTCTTTAATGACATATGTCATTGTGTTATTCTGTTTCCACATGGCCACAAAGAAATGCCTGAGACTGGCATCATCCTGATACCAAAGTCGGGCAGAGACACAACCAAAAAAGAGAATTTTAGACCAATATCCTTGATGAACATTGATGCAAAAATCCTCAATAAAATACTGGCAAACCAAATCCAACAGCACATCAAAAAGCTTATCCACCATGATCAAGTGGGCTTTATCCCTGGGATGCAAGGCTGGTTCAATATACGCAAGTCAATAAATGTAATCCAGCATTTAAACAGAACCAAAGACAAAAACCACATGATTATCTCAATAGATGCAGAAAAGGCCTTTGACAAAATTCAACAACCCTTCATGCTAAAAACTCTCAATAAATTTGGTATTGATGGGACGTGTCTCAAAATAATAAGAGCTATCTATGACAAACCCACAGCCAATATCATACTGAATGGGCAAAAACTGGAAGCATTCCCTTTGAAAACTGGCACAAGACAGGGATGCCCTCTCTCACCACTCCTATTCAACATAGTGTTGGAAGTTCTGGCCAGGGCAATTAGGCAGAAGAAGGAAATAAAGCGTATTCAATTAGGAAAAGAGGAAGTCAAATTGTCCCTGTTTGCAGATGACATGATTGTATATCTAGAAAACCCCATTGTCTCAGCCCAAAATCTCCTTAAGCTGATAAGCAACTTCAGCAAAGTCTCAGGATACAAAA
This sequence comes from Pongo pygmaeus, assembly GCF_028885625.2. Lineage (NCBI taxonomy): Eukaryota > Metazoa > Chordata > Mammalia > Primates > Hominidae > Pongo > Pongo pygmaeus. Next base: position 146,557,026 of record NC_072396.2, on the reverse strand, counting down.
TCAATGTGCAAAAATCACAAGCATTCTTATACACCAATAACAGACAAACAGAGAGCCAAATCACGAGTGAACTCCCATTCACAATTGCTTCAAAGAGAATAAAGTACCTAGGAATCCAACTTACAAGGGACGTGAAGGACCTCTTCAAGGAGAACTACAAACCACTGCTCAATGGAATAAAAGAGGATGCAAACAAATAGAAGAACATTCCATGCTCATGGGTAGGAAGAATCAATATCGTGAAAATGGCCATACTGCCCAAGGTAATTTATAGATTCAATGCCATCCCCATCAAGCTACCAATGACTTTCTTCACAGAACTGGAAAAAACTACTTTAAAATTCATATGGAACCAAAAAAGAGCCCGCATTGCCAAGTCAATCCTAAGCCAAAAGAACAAAGCTGGAGGCATCACGCTACCTGACTTCAAACTATCCTACAAAGCTACAGTAACCAAAACAGCATGGTACTGGCACCAAAACAGAGATATAGACCAATGGAACAGAACAGAACGCTCAGAAATAATGCCGCATATCTACAACTATCTGATCTTTGACAAACCTGAGAAAAACAAGCCATGGGGAAAGGATTCCCTATTTAATAAATGGTGCTGGGAAAACTGGCTAGCCATATGTAGAAAGCTGAAACTGGATCCCTTCCTTACACCTTATACAAAAATTAATTCAAGATGGATTAAAGACTTAAATGGTAGGTCTAAAACCATAAAAACCCTAGAAGAAAACCTAGGCATTACCATTCAGGACGTAGGCATGGGCAAGGACTGCTATAAATCATGCTGCTATAAAGACACATGCACACGTATGTTTACTGCGGCACTATTCACAAGAGCAAAGACTTGGAACCAACCCAAATGTCCAACAATGATAGACTGGATTAAGAAAATGTGGCACATATACACCATGGAATACTATGCAGCCATAAAAAATGATGAGTTCATGTCCTTTGTAGGGACATGGATGAAATTGGAAATCATCATTCTCAGTAAACTGTTGCAAGGACAAAAAACCAAACACCACATGTTCTCATTCATAGGTGGGAATTGAAGAATGAGAACACATGGACACAGGAAGGGGAACATCACACTCTGGGGACTGTTGTGGGGTGGGGGGAGGGGGGAGGGATAGCATTAGGAGATATACCTAATGCTAAATGACGAGTTAATGGGTGCAGCACACCAGCATGGCACATGTGTACATATGTAACTAACCTGCACATTGTGCACATGTACCCTAAAACTTAAAGTATAATAATAATAAAATAAAATAAAAAATGCCTGAGACTGAATAATTTATAAAAGAAAGAGGTTTAGTTGACTCCCAGTTCCACACGGCTGGGGGAGGCTTCAGGAGACTTATGATCATGGTGGAATGCGAAGTGGAAGCAGGTACCTTTTTCTCAAGGCGGCAGGGGGAAGAAGCACGAAGGAGGAACTTCGAAACATGTACAAAACAATCAGATCTCGTGAGAACTCACTCACTACAATGGGAACAGCATGGGTGAAACTGCCCCCATGATCCAATCATCTCCCTCCCTCGACATGTGGGGATTAAAATTTGAGTTCAAATTTCGGTGGGGACACAGAACCAAACCATATCACAAATTGGACAGTTGTATCCGATTACTTTCTATTTGTATATATCTTTGGTGGGGTACCTGTTTAGAATTTTTGGCCATTTTCAATTAGGCTTTCTATTTTCTTTTTTTTTAATTATTATTATTATACTTTAAGTTTTAGGGTACATGTGCACAATGTGCAGGCTTGTTACATATGTATACATGTGCCATGCTGGTGTGCTGCACCTATTAACTCGTCATTTAGCATTAGGTATATCTCCTAATGCTATCCCTCCCCCCTCCCCCCACCCCAAAACAGTCTCCAGAGTGTGATGTTCCCCTTCCTGTGTCCATGTGTTCTCGTTGTTCAATTCCCACCTATGAGTGAGAACATGCGGTGTTTGGTTTTTTGTCCTTGTGACAGTTTGCTGAGAATGATGATTTCCAGTTTCATCCATGTCCCTAGACCGAAAACCATAAAAACCCTAGAAGAAAACCTAGGCAATACCATTCAGGACATAGGCATGGGCAAGGACTTCATCTCTAAAACACCAAAAGCAATGGCAACAAAAGCCAAAATTGACAAATGGGATCTAATTAAACTAAAGAGCTTCTGCACAGCAAAAGAAACTACCATCAGAGTGAACAGGCAACCTACAAAATGGGAGAAAATTTTCGCAACCTACTCATCTGACAAAGGGCTAATATCCAGAATCTATAATGAACTCAAACAAACTTACAAGAAAAAAACAAACAACCCCATCAAAAAGTGGGCAAAGGATATGAACAGACACTTCTCAAAAGAAGACATTTATGCAGCCAAAAAACACATGAAAAATGGCTTTCTATTTTCTTATGATTGGGTTTCAGCGTTTTGTGCATATTTCAATATACATCTTTTATCAGATATGTGTTTCACAAAACATTTATCCCAGTCTCTGGCTTGTCTTTTCTCTTAGCAGTCTTTTAGAGTAGAAGTTGTTCATTTTAATGAAGTCCAATTTATATCTCGTTTCTTAGATGTTGACACTTTTGGTGTTGCATCTGAAAAAGTCACCACCAAACTTAAGGTCAACTAGGGTTTGCACCTATAAGTTTGACCAAAATTTTGGTGATGCATCTGAAAATGTCATTACCAAAACCAAACTCCCCTAGGATTTTCACCCATAAGTTTCAATAAGGTTTAAAATTCTGATAAAATATGTTTGTCAACAAATGAATCATTTCCACATAAACAAATGTGTAGGGAAACTAATTAGTGAGACCTTTGGTGGAAAAAGTCAGCAACATTTGAAAAAGTATAAAATTATTCATACCCTGTTCACTTCTGCACAACTTCTACATTGATATGTATTCCTTATAAGGAATTTTATGCATTTGTCCCAGAATTTATGCTCAAATATATTGATTATATTTATACTAATTTTAGCCACAAAGAAAAAGCAAATATGTGTTCATCAGGAGGAGGTTGGTTCAGTTTGTTAATGCACAGAAATAAACTGGCATTCTCGAGAAAAGTCCCCAAAGTAAGGCAGATCTCTATGTGCTGACATGGAAAGATGCTGGATACATTTTAATAAGTGAGTATCATGGCATGTTAGGGTTGCAATAGCAGAGTACCACAACCTGGTTGACAAAACAACAGAATTTCATTGTCTCACAGTTTTGGAATCTGGTAGCCCAAGAGCAAGGTGTACACAAGATTGATTGCTTATGAGGCTGTGATTGTGGGATGCTTTCCAGGCCTCTCTCATTGCCTTGTACCTAGCTGTCTTCCCTCCATGTCTACGCACATTGTCATCTCCATACTCATATCTCTATGTCCAAATATCCCCTTTTAATACTGACTTCCAATAAGGCCAGCATTAATAACCTCATTTTACCTTGATTGCCTTTGAAATAATCCTATCTCGAAATCAATGCCACATTTTTATTTCAGTGTAGAAGTTTGTGGAAGAGGCAATTGAACCTATTATAGTGGCAGAGGTAAGTGGCAGATCTATATGTACATCATTATATCGTTACACATGTGTGTGTGTATGTACATATATGTGTATATATAAAATAGCACATCTATCTTTATGAAAGCCTGAAATTGAAAATCATATTTTAAAATTTACATGGCCACATTGTTACTTGTGGAAACTTCTGAGTAGGAGGCTGAGTTTTGGAGGAACTTTGTGAAGAAAGCAATGCAATGTCTATGTATTTTTAGAATTTTTGCAACAAAAATACATGCACTATTTACTTTTAAGTCAAATATTGAAATGACCCTAAGAAAAGGAAGAGGAGCACCCCAGTAGTCACATTAACAGTAACCTGATGGAGGAGAAAAAACTCCCTGAAAGTTAAATGGCTTAACACGAGTTTATTTTTGTGCACATAAATTCTGATTTAAGTTGGCAGGGTGTTATGGGCTGAATTGCGCCCCTCTTTCCGAGTTCATATATCCAAGTCTCAACCCCCAGTACCGCAGAATATCACTGTATTTGGAGACAGAACCTTTGAAAAGGCAGCTAAGGTAAAATGAGGTCTTATGATTAGGATCATATTCAATATGACTGGTGTTCTCACAAAAGAGCAGATTAAGATACAGACACACAGGCCAAAGAACATCCATGTAAGAATTCAGTGAGAAAGTGGTCATCAGCAAGGCATGGGGAGGCCAGGGCAGAAATCAAACTGACCAAATCTTGATCTTAGATATTTAGCCTCCAGAAATGGGAGAAAATACAATTCTATTGTTTAAGTCACCCAGTCTGTAGTATTCTGTTATGGCATAAGAAACTAATCCACAGCAGGCCCTCACTTTCCCCTCAGCCAACAATCCAAGCTGCTTTCACCTTGCCTCTCCACATCACAACAGATGTTAAGTGCTGAACAGAAACGAAAGCATGGGAATGACGCACTGGCTTCTGTCTAACTACAAATGAACCAGCCAGGAAGGCGAGCTAGACAAGATGGAGATGGGCACTTGTAGTCTCTCCCATATGTTATTACGGTGCTCAGTGAAAAGCAAATATTATACTTGAGGACAGTAATTCTCTTCTTGTCTTGGAATTGTTTCTGGGAATGTCCGCATAGCCTGGAAATCTTCCAACTTTTTCTTGCACCTACGAGGTGACTGGTGGTTTCAAATTCAGGATTACATCCAGTTTTAAAACAATTCTGTAAGTCTTAGCAGGGAGGGTCAACCTTAATCCCTCAATATCACTTGGCACTGTCCTTTTAATAACCTATATAATTTCTTTAGGCTGAGAATTCTCTCATATTTTTGGTGTGTGAAAAATAACCTACCCTGTGAGCCTGTGCTACCCTCCATATGACAGAACATTCCTGAACAGCTATACACATGCCTGTGGCTCACTGCAAGCCACGATTTTCCTGTGGGGCAGGTACACAGACAAGAGACAGTGGAAGGATGTTTAATTATTGTTTATTTCTCGTCAGATATGGCATGTCCCCCAAAGTACCCTTGTCACCTCCTAGGCAGTTTTCAAGATTTTGTTTTCTTTTTTTAGAAATTCACCTTCCTGTAGATCATTTAGAAAGTGATGTCTATAGCCTTTCCTCATCTACAAAGTTTATGAAGGAAAGATTGGCATTTGATCATCTACACAAACTTATTCATCTCTGTTTGTGTTCAGTGCCCTGTTTCAGATAATGCATCTCATTAAAATCATACTACAAGTATCAAATATTACGAAGATTTCAAATAGGCTGTATCTGACCTTAGGATTACATCCCTAAACCCATATGTTATGTGACAAATCAGATTTTACTCTGCGGCCTATTTGGAAATATGTGGAGAGTGTGTTGAAGATGCCCAGCATAGGTAGGGAAATGTCAGTATCCAGAGTGGATATTCACATCGAGGGCCGTTATCACAGAGGAGCCAGCGGGAGGGATGAATCAGCCAGGGAACTTCTCCAGGGACAAACAGTGGTCTATGTCAGGGGAAGGGCAGATGTCTCTGGGCTCTTGCACTGAGGGCTGGGCACAGGCTTCAGAGTGCGAGACCACAGTGAGAAGTTACTCAGCAGGCCAGGTTCCAGAGTTGCACAGGAGAGCGCCCACGGGAGATCAAATGGAGGGCACTGTTAGGTGGGAAAGCCCTGGGGCTAGGCAAAAGTACTGGCACCCAGACGGAGTCAGCTCTCAAGAAACCTAGGGCTCATAACAGGAAGAATTTAGGTAAAGAAAGAATTTAGGTAAAGAAAGCCCAACACGATCCCTGAAAGGTATTGATTCTCATTGTCACCTTTCTTCTCTAGGCCTATCTAAATGCTTTGTCACAGGTTTCTTCTGTATGTTGCCTGAAAGACATCAGGAAGTGTGAAGAGAAGTGACTTTACAGGAAGAAGGCTATGCTCAGGCTGAGAGGAGTGGGGACAGTGTGGGTCTAGATGAATTCAGAACTCAAGTCCCAGCCCAGTCACTTTCTAATCATGTGATCATCATGTGATCTTGGGGAATTTGTCATGAACTATAAACCTCAGCTTCTTCATCTGTAAAATGGGTTTGATAATCCCTGTTCTGTAGAACTGCTGGAGTGTGTGTACTGTGAGCAAAATACCTGGCACACGGCTTGGCATACCTTGGAATTTTAATAAATGGCAGTTGTCATCAATATGATTATAACCCCAAAGTCTACTACTGTCTTTTGAGAAAAATTCAGCTCTTGTTTTCATTATCCAAAACGTCTCATAGAACATCTAGCTGAATATGTCAAGGACTATGAACTGAAGCAAAAGTTTGGCTTCATAAATATACCTCAGGACATTTTCTTTCTAAAAGGATATATTGTATCATTCAAGAAAGGAGAGGCTTCCACAACTGAATGCAACTCAAAGATTGTAGATTTTAAGTTAAGGACCAACTCCTTTTCACTTTCCCCACTGATCATCCATCCAAACCACTAGTTTTATTTAAGATCCACGAGAAATCTACACCTTGCTTAGACTTGTCCACATTACATTCAAAAGAACCCAACTAAAAGTCCTGTCACTGGAATGGGCTTGGGCTCTCCCAGGCCTGGCAAATGAGTGCCAGCCTAGAGGCTTCTGAGCACCATATCAGGAATTATAACCAAAATTCTCAGGAAACCTTGCAGATGATGGGTATTAATCACCTAGTCCTTGCACTGTGTTCAAGCTCACCAGTTACAGAGCCACAGAACACCTTCCATTACTTCCCCATGTGGAGACTCCTCTCCGCTTCATCCTCCACCCAGAGGGAACTGCTCAAGTGGTTTTCCTTTCCAGGCTTTTCTCTCACCTTCTGAGAGTCTGGGCCCTGCCGCCACCCAGCTTCATAACAATCAGCTCCCACAGAAGCACCTGCAGTTGCCCAAAGCCCAAAACTGCCTTAGCTCAGGGCCTTTTTAATCAAAGGCTCCATCTGGAGTCTCACCTCCCCACTCCTTTTTAAACTTATTCTTTAGATTGTAGAGAAAATCTTACACATTCCTGATATGGCTTCTGGACGTACACTCTACCGTTTTAGGGTTAGGGATGAGTCTTGCTTTTAATAGTAACTTCACTACTAACAGTAATTTCTATGAGCAAATGCTGATATAATGTTCACCACATAAATGAGTCACTGATACTTTTATTTATTACAATTTACTTTCTGCTACTTTCTTACATAAGCCAAGCAAACCAGGTATGTATCTTTAGTTTTCAAGAACAACAGACTAAAGGACCTGAGGAAATGCAAATATTAACAATCCTTTACTTTGTTCCACTATTTAACTGCAGAGTTCCTTCACAGTTTCAAGAAAATTCCTACAGCAATACCACATTAACCTGTGACACATCACAAAATGAGGCAGAAGGTTTTCCCAACGTGGTGTGTTTGGGTGTGTTTTTGTTTTTACAAAATATCAAACTGTTACTCTTAAACCAGATAAACAGCAATACATGTGCGACTAGGATTCTGAAGTTATTTAAACCTGTTACTAACAGGAAAAACATTTGAAAAATACCCAAAAGTAAAACAGTTGAACCCCTTAACTACCCATATGGAACAGAAATGACGCAAATAGCACTGTGTTCTCTCCAGCCTCAACCGAGCCCTCCACCACGTAGAAACTCGACTGCCCTCTTCAAACTCAGAGGGAAGAATCTGCCCTAGACTTCACTCAGAAGAGAAGCTGGGGGACATGACGCTGGAGCTTGCACTTTCTGTGGCAGTCGAATCATCTGTGGTGTCAATTATGGCGTGGGCTCTCTTCTCTGCATCTTTCAAAGCATCCTTGTATGAGGATGGAAAGCTAACAGGGACAGTATGATTTAGCATGGCCAAAAACTCTACTACTTTCCTCTTAATGATTTCTGAATGAGCTCTTGGACCCCACAGGAATTCGTAACATGGAGGAGAAGTGTTGGGCACCTCCTGGTACTCTAGGTAATGTTCCTGCACCCAAACTTTAGTGAGGAGCTCCCTGGGCTCCCCAAAGACAAAGTGCTCCCTCCCAGCATGCACCCCCATTCCATTCAGCACATACCAGATGACCTCCTCAGAGGCACAAGTGCCCTTCATGAAGATGATACTAAGAACAAAAATCAGGAGGGGGTTCTGGGGCATGCCCTGCTCATCACTCAGACTCCCCTCAGAGGTGAGGTCTAATGTGTTTACAAAGACATAGGAGTCGTCAGGGTCCACTTCTCTCAGGGAAATGCCAAAAAGAATCTCCATGTACTCACGGGCTTTCCTGAAGATCACAGGAAAGTAGCCCGTGTACCTGCTGATGACATTCGTCAGCATCTCTGCCTTTGTGACAGGCTGCTTCGCTTGATATTTGACGGAAAGAAACTGCACCAACTCGTCCACCTTTTCATCCAGTGTGTGAGTGAACAAGGGCTCGCTCTCTATCAAGGACTCGCTCTCTGTCAAGGAATCACTCTCTAGCAAAGTGTCTGAGGTACTTGTATCTTCATCTACTGGGTTGCTGGACTGTTCACTGAATGGGCTCAATGAAGCAGAGGAGGAGAAGGAGCTCACAGGACTCTGGAGAGGAGATGGGGCAGGCCCCTCAGGAGGACTCTGAGGACTCTCATAGGAACTTTGGAGAAGACTTGCTAAAGTGTAGGAGAAGAAGGAGCTGACAGGTCTCTGGAGAGGAGACTGAGCAGGCCCCTCAGGAGGACTCTGAGGACTCTCAGGGAAACTCTGGGGAAGACTCAATGAAGTGGAGGAGGAGCAGATACTCACAGGACTCTGGAGAGAAGACTGGAAGTCCTCCCCCTCAGGAGGACTCTCAGGAAAGTAGTGAGGAGACAGGGAGTCCTCCCCCTCAGGAGGGCTCTGAGGAAAGTAGTGAGGAGACAGGGAGTCTTCCCCCTGAGGAGGGCTCTGAGGAATGTAGTGAGGAGACAGGGAGTCCTCCCCCTCAGGAGGGCTCTGAGGAATGTAGTGAGGAGACAGGGAGTCCTCCCCCTCAGGAGGGTTCTGAGGAAAGTAGTGAGGAGACAGGGAGTCCTCCCCCTGAGGAGGGCTCTGAGGAAAGTAGTGAGGAGACAGGGAGTCCTCCCCCTCAGGAGGGCTCTGAGGAATGTAGTGAGGAGACAGGGAGTCTTCCCCCTCAGGAGGGCTCTGAGGAATGTAGTGAGGAGACAGGGAGTCCTCCCCCTCAGGAGGGCTCTGAGGAATGTAGTGAGGAGACAGGGAGTCCTCCCCCTGAGGAGGGCTCTGAGGAATGTAGTGAGGAGACAGGGAGTCTTCCCCCTGAGGAGGGCTCTGAGGAATGTAGTGAGAAGACAGGGAGTCCTCCCCCTCAGGAGGGCTCTGAGGAATGTAGTGAGGAGACAGGGAGTCCTCCCCCTCAGGAGGGTTCTGAGGAAAGTAGTGAGGAGACAGGGAGTCCTCCCCCTGAGGAGGGCTCTGAGGAAAGTAGTGAGGAGACAGGGAGTCCTCCCCCTGAGGAGGGCTCTGAGGAATGTAGTGAGGAGACAGGGAGTCTTCCCCCTGAGGAGGGCTCTGAGGAATGTAGTGAGGAGACAGGGAGTCCTCCCCCTCAGGAGGGCTCTGAGGAATGTAGTGAGGAGACAGGGAGTCCTCCCCCTCAGGAGGGTTCTGAGGAAAGTAGTGAGGAGACAGGGAGTCCTCCCCCTGAGGAGGGCTCTGAGGAAAGTAGTGAGGAGACAGGGAGTCCTCCCCCTGAGGAGGGCTCTGAGGAATGTAGTGAGGAGACAGGGAGTCTTCCCCCTGAGGAGGGCTCTGAGGAAAGTAGTGAGGATGCAGGGAGTCCTCCCCCTCAGGAGGGCTCTGAGGAAAGTAGTGAGGAGACAGGGAGTCCTCCCACTCAGGAATACTCTGAGCGATCTGGAGAGGAGAATGGGTGTTCTCCCCCTCAGGAGGACTCTGAGGAATCTGGAGAGGAGACTGGGGAAAACCCTCAAAAGTACTCTGAGTTCTCTCAGGGGAACTCTGGAAAATACTCAATAAAGTGGAGGAGATGGAGGGGCTCACAGAAATCTGGAGAGGAGACGGGGGAAAACCCTCAAAAGTACTCTGAGTTCTCTCAGGGGAACTCTGGAAAAGACTCAATAAAGTGAAGGAGATGGAGGGGCTCACAGGAATCTGGAGAGGAGACTGGGGAAAACCCTCAAAAGTACTCTGAGTACTGTCAGGCGAACTCTGGAAAATACTCAATAAAGTGGAGGAGAAGGAGGCGCTCACAGGAATCTGGAGAGGAGACTCGGGAAAACCCTCAAAAGTACTCTGAGTACTCTCAGGAGAACTCTGGAAAATACTCAAAAAAGTGGATGAGAAGGAGGAGGTCACAGGAATCTGGAGAGGAGACTGGGGAAAACCCTCAAAAGTACTCTGAGTTCTCTCAGGGGAACTCTGGAAAAGACTCAATAAAGTGGAGGAGATGGAGGGGCTCACAGGAATCTGGAGAGGAGACTGGGGAAAACCCTCAAAAGTACTCTGAGTTCTCTCAGGGGAACTGTGGAAAAGACTCAATAAAGTGGAGGAGAAGGAGGGGCTCACAGGAATCTGGAGAGGAGACTGGGGAAAACCCTCAAAAGTACTCTGAGTTCTCTCAGGGGAACTCTGGAAAATACTCAATAAAGTGGAGGAGATGGAGGGGCTCACAGGAATCTGGAGAGGAGACTGGGGAAAACCCTCAAAAGTACTCTGAGTACTCTCAGGGGAACTGTGGAAAAGACTCAATAAAGTGGAGGAGAAGGAGGGGCTCACAGGAATCTGGAGAGGAGACTGGGGAAAACCCTCAAAAGTACTTTGAGTACTGTCAGGGGAACTCTGGAAAATACTCAATAAAGTGGAGGAGAAGGAGGGGCTCACAGGAATCTGGAGAGGAGACTGGGGAAAACCCTCAAAAGTACTCTGAGTTCTCTCAGGGGAACTGTGGAAAAGACTCAATAAAGTGGAGGAGATGGAGGGGCTCACAGGAATCTGGAGAGGAGACTGGGGAAAACCCTCAAAAGTACTTTGAGTACTATCAGGGGAACTCTGGAAAATACTCAATAAAGTGGAGGAGAAGGAGGCGCTCACAGGAATCTGGAGAGGAGACTGGGGAAAACCCTCAAAAGGACTTTGAGTACTCTCAGGGGAACTCTGGAAAATACTCAATAAATCGGAGGAGAAGAAGGAACTCGTGGGATTCTGGAGAGGAGACTGGGCATCCTCACCCTCAGGAGGGCTCTGAGAAATCTCCAGAGGAGACAGGGAGTCCTCCCCCTCAGAAGGACACTGAGGATTCTGGAGAGGAGACTGGGTGTCGTCGCTCTCAGAACTCTGGGGAATCTGGAGAGGAGACTGGGAGTCCTTCCCCTCAAGAGGTCTCTGGAGAGGATCCGGTGAGTCCTCCCCCTCAGTACGACTCTGAGGACTCTGGAGAGGAGACTGGGTGTCGTCGCCCTCAGGAGAACTCTGGGGAATCTGGAGAGGAGACTGGGAGTCCTTCCCCTCAGGAGGTCTCTGGAGAGGAGACTGGGAGTCCCCCACCTCAGGACGTCTCTGAGGACTCTCAGCGGAACTCTGGAGAAGGCTCGGCATCCCAGCAGCAGGCATCTCCTTGTCCCCTGGAGAACGCAGAATCAGAGAAGAGGATGAGGATGAGAAAGAAGAACAGGAGGAGGAGGAGGGGAATCAAAAGTGGAAAGAGGAAGAGAAAATGGAGGAAGCTTCCTCCTCTTCCTCATCTAGGGGATCCTCTGCATCTACCAACTCCAGTATGAAAATTGCCTTCTGGAAGCCTTGCTCAAAGCTGGGGCATAGAAGGTTGAGAAAGAGAGGCATGATGAGTATTGTTCAGGAGCAGCAGGTAAATGTGTGTACATGAATGGGTTATGATGGGATCCCACAGGACTGAGGGAGAGAGGGACAGTGCCAGTGGCCTCAGCTGAGAAACTCACCCATGATGGCTCTGACAAAGGCCGGCTTACAGCTCTTCTTCTCTTAAGGTGGTGCTCTAGGGCCTCACAGGTCGCCTGTCTTCCTAGGGGGTTTGTCTCCTGGGAACCTGTAGGAGGACGTGAGAAAGCACCTCAGGGCACAGCTGGCAGGCAGAGCCTAAGGCACCAGGAATGACAGTGGGTGGCTACAGGCTGGGTGCTGCCAGGTCTGCCTCGTTTCTGGGGGTAGGGCCCTTGGTACACAGTCAGGCCGTGCACTCACCTTGACTCCTGGCACTGCCTGGGCCTCCTCTGCTGTGGTGCTTTTAGGGTGTATGTGTCCCTCACACCCAGGTCTTCAACTCCTGCTTCCTGGAGCACCTGCAAGAGGAAGGGAGGGAGCCCCTCCAGCTAAGACGGCAGCTGGGGCTGGCCAGACTCCCAGACTCCCACAATTCTGAGGTTCGTGGCCCCCTCAGAATTCAATTAGCATTGTCACATTTTCTCAGACAGGGCCAGGCCCCCACCACTCTGCTGGCCTGAGGAAAAACCTCAGGCAAATTCCACATCCCTGAGAGCAGTGGGAGGTAATGAGGTGGCAGCCACCTCCCAGCACTCTACCACGGGGGCGGTCCCTGTGGCCTCATGTCTGTTCTGACACACATGTGACCCCTCAGTCCTCACTCTTGTTCCCAGCAGGGCCTGGGAATCTTCCCTCTGCCAACTGGAGGCAGCTCCCTGTGCTGACTCCCCATGGGACCCCCAGAACAAGGCCTCCCCCTTCCCCTCCCCTACACCCCTCACCCAGCAATGAGAGGGCGGCCGGCCGCTCAGCCTCAGCCGCCTGGTGAGCTCTATGGGGGCTGATTTGAGGAGCAGGGTGGGAATCTCCGGGAATCTGTCCTCTGAGGTGGGGGTTCCCCTGGTCCTCCTCAATGCCTTCCTATTTATCCCCTAGAGGGCCGGCATCTCCTCCCTTCTTCTGCCGTGAGGACCCGTCCCTCAGCCCTCGGCTACCATCTTCGTTTCCACGACCTACAAGTGCCACCGCAGGGATAGGGCAGGCCAGGGCCGCTTCTCTCTGTGGTGAGGGGGTCCCTCACTTCTCCCTCGGGGCCCTCACCTTGAAGACTGGATAAGTCTAAGTCTCTTCCCTCCGCTGATCTGAGACGATCCTCGTCACAAAACGCCTCAGGTCCTTCAGACTCCCAAGATGGCCGCCGGGAAAGCACATCCGGCAAAGCACATCCGGGAACCCTGCCAGGGTTGATCAGGGCTGACAGCTCGGATAGCGTGGGGCGGGGCCTCCTCTCAGAGGCGGAAGCCCCGCCCCCCCCGCCCTCCCCTCCCCCCCTCCTCCGCCCCACTTGTCAGCCTCCTTTCCATCCCTTCCTTCCCACCTCCAGGATGTGCTCCAAACCTTTCTGCTCACTCCCTAAGCCCTGCTGACCTCTTCCCTCCCACCTCCTCAGTCCTTGACACTCATACTCCACCTTTCTCCAGGGCTGATAGCAGGGAGTGGCAGGGTGCAGCCTGCGCCTACCCCCGTGTTCGCAGGTCGCTGTCCTTCGACAGAGTTCTCTTCTTGTTGAGTGGCCAGCCCTGGGGCTACTCCCTCTGTTTAACTGAAGCTGCCCTCCTCAGAGAAAATCTCCCCTCTGGCTGACTCCCAAAATGGAAGTCAGAAAGTTGTAAATCTGGGGACCCTGATGGGCTCCTCCAGAGCTGGCAGCAAGCACAGGAACAGGACGGGGGGCGCTACCAGTCATGGGTGTTCACTTCCTGCCTTCCTGAGAGGCTATGCCTGGACTCCTGAAATTGCCTAGGCTCCCTGCCTCTCTGCATCTGAGTCTTTCACCTCCGAATAAGCCCCTCCCATCCTTGAGACCTGCAAGGTGCAAGAGAGGTAGAATCACATCCATCCACAGTGGGGTATGGCCTCCCAGACTCCAGGTAGGGCTCCACTGCCCGCCATCTGAAATGGCATGGGTGGGACCCTCAGTCTTCCTCAACCTGTTATTCCTGACACGGCCTCCACTCCCTCGCTCTTCTCTCCAGGGACTGTTTTTCAGATCAAGGTTCCCATTTCCATGAACCCTCCAAGAGGGACTGGAGCACGCTAGCATCTCTCCCTAATGGCCCTGCCCAAGGCCTCCTAGGAGTGAAAACGGGCTGGTTTTTGGGGGTCCTCCTGTGTCCATGGTGGGGTAGCTCACCAGTCCGTCCTCTGTATCAGCCCGGGGATGCCTAGAAGGCCCCCCTCCTGATCTTCCGCTCTCATGATCTGAAGTGAGACTCACCTAAGCACAGCCTTCTCCTCTTTCTACACCCTAAGATATCAGGGGACAGCACTGTGGGTCAACATGCCCCTGGGCCTCCCAGGGATGGGAGCTGGTTTCTGTGGATCCTCTTCTTTGTGGGCAGGAGGTTTCTGCAGTTTTCCCTCAGAGGCCTCATCTGACTACTGGCTGGTCCTGGGTCTTCCTATCCTTCCCAAGATGACAGTATGACACAGGGAAAAAAATAATGTGATTTTACCCTGAAGAAAACTGACAAACACTAGGTCACCATGGTGATCAAAGTAACATCATCAGTGACAAATTGTGTTGGTACTATGTGCCATCTGTATGACATCATAAGAATGGCACTTCACTTCTCTGTTCATCTTCCGAGAAAACATAACCTACATCAAATCATAAATAAAAAAATCATGTAATTCCCAATCAAAGGCTGTTTTACAAAATACCTGACCATACACCTCCAAACTGTCAATGTTTTCAAAATCAAGAGAAGTCTCAGTGAACTGGCACAGCCAAAGGGCATTTAAAGAGACATGATGAATAAATGTAATGGAGTATCCTCAAGGTATCATAGGACAGAAAATAGATTTTCATGACAAGGAAATAAATGTGAATAAAGTATGTTTGTTAATAAACAAAGGATGTTTGCATATCAACATTGGTTCATTAGTTTTAGGAAACCTTACCAACTTAAGATGTTAGTAACAGAAGGAATAGAGTATGGGGCATATAAGAATGTTCTTAAACATTGTCACAATTTTCTTTTAAATTCAAAATTATTCTAAAATAAAGTTTATCAAATATGAAAAAATGTTACCAAACTAGATAAAAGATATATATGCAAAACCTATAGCAGATATGCCTTTTAAATATTTTAATTATTGAAACTAGAAGTTTGAACTTGGGACTTCACCTAGAGTTTCTGCTACAAGTATTTCTATTACTCTTTATACTAGAGGTAGTAGCAAATGTTGTAATGCAAAGAGGAATAAATGAAAGGAATGAGGATTGGCCAGTTGGAAACCAAACTTTTGTGATGAATGGATGATTCGACTGAGCATGAAAAGAATCTAAAAGAACTAAAGATAATTTACTCAATATATACTAGTATATGAGTTTTCTAGTATAATGTAAGAATTCAATAGAATATCAACTTTGTTTTCTGTCAGGGAAAGAGTAGGAAAATAAAAGTAAAGAATACATAATTTTTAAACTCTCATACTAAAGAGAGAGGGACTAATGATCTTGGGATTGAATCAGTGGGTCAGTGTCAGAGAGCTTTTAAAAGGCGTGAACACAACCCTTCTCCGAACATGCCCCAAATGACTCATCTTCAGTTCCTTTTCCTCACTTTAGTTTTAGCCTTCAGTGAACATGCGGCCTCTGCCAGTGAAGGTTTACCATAGTTGCCATGAATGTAGATTTGTTGATCACAGGGTTGGGGGAGGGGAGGGCATTCCCAGATATTAAGGAAGAAGTAACATTTATGTGTGTATCAGAGAGGTTATAAAACATACATGAATTCTAACAATAAACTGTAAGAACTAAATCTTGGCTTAATTTCATTTTTGGTAATAACAAAGGTGGCAAGATTTTGTGTGTGTGTGCTGGATGCCTCCATTTCTTTATCATAACCCCCATCCAATACAACAGCATCTTCTGTTCCCTCAACTACTAAAGTTCATTCCAACTCCATCTACTTAAGTCAACCTCCATTACTATGGCTTTGGGTGAATCTAACGTCATATCTCCCCTAGACGATGGCAACAGTTTCCTTATGGTTGCTTCCTTTATTGTTTTTCTTTATCCCTGTAAAATCCATTGTCTTTTCAGCAGGCCATTATTTTTTAAAAATTCCAAACCATGGTTAATTTTCTAAGATTACACACATCAGATTTAACTATTATGTAAAGTTAGATGCATTGTAACAAATGCATAGAGTCCTGTATCTACCACCCAAGTATCATACTGACCAGTTCCATCAGCCTAAAATTCCCCTGTAAAGTCAATCTCTACACTCCTCCCAAGCCGCTAGAAGCTATGCTCTGTTTTTATTAATAGTTCCTAGAGTTGTGACTTTCCCAGAATGTCGTATGAATAGGTTCATACGATATTCTCTTCTAAAAGAGTTGGTGTATCATTTTTCATTTTAACCAGCAAGGAATGAGAATCCCTGTTGCTCCATATCCTCTCTTACATTTGGTATTTTAAGATTTTGCGATTTGAGTCATTCTAATAAGTGTGCAGTGGAATATTTTCTGGTTTTCATTTGCATTTCCCTAATGGCAGATGATGTTGATCATCTTTTCAAATGCCTGTTAGCATTTGGTATATTCTCTTTTGTGAAGTGTCTGTTCAAATACTTGGCATCTTTTTAAAACTAATAGATGTTTTTAGAGTATTCCTGATCAGAAAATTCAGAGAGCAAACTTAAGGAACACATAGTTCCCACATATCTCCACTCCCCCACCCCCTGTGTGCGCCCACACACACACACACACACACACACACACACAGCAACTCTCATTATTTACGTTTTGTAATAATGTTGCACATTTGCTACAATTGCACACACACACACAGCAGCTCCTATTATTTACATTTTGTCATAATGTTGCACATTTAATCAGATCGATTGACCTGTATTACTATATCATTAATTAAAGTCCACAGTTTACATCAAGACTCAGTTTTAGTGTTGCACATGCTGTTGGTTTTGGCAAATGTATAATGGTAAGTATTCACCCTTACAGTAACATACAAAATTGTTTCCTCATCCCAAATCTCCTGTGTGCTTCACCTATTCATCTATCCCCCTCCAACTCCTACACCCTCTGAGGCCCCAAAACCACAGAACTTTTCATTGTATCCACAGTTACCTGTTCCAGAATATGGTTGGAATCATCAATTATGCACCATTTTTATATTTTCTCTTTTCACTTAGCAATATGCTTTCAAGATTCCTCTATGTCTATACCACTCCACTAACAATGACTGAAAGTTCCTGCTGCTCCACATACTTGTCAAAACTTGTTGTTTCAGTGCTATGGATTTCAGCCATTCTCGTGAGTATCTAGTGCTATACCTTGGTTGTTCAAATTTACAATTTCTTTCTTTCTTTCTCTTTTTTTTTTTTTTTTTTTTGAGACAGTGTCTCACTCTGTTGCCCAGGCTGGAGTGCAGTGGTGCGATCTCAGCTCACTGCAACCCCCACCTCCTGGGTTCAAGTGAGTCTCCTGCCTCAGCCTCCCGAGTAGCTGGGACCACAGGCATGTGCCACCACGCCCAGCTAATTTTTTGTATTTTTAGTAGAGACGGGGTTTCATCACGTTAGCCAGGATGGTCTCGATCTCCTGACCTCATGATCCCCCCACCTCGGCCTCCCAAAGTGCCGGGATTACAGGCGCAGGCTACCGCGCCCAGCCTTAATTTGCAATTTCTTAATGACATGTAATGTTAAAAATCTTCTCTTACGCTTACTTGTCATTCATATATATTCTCTGGTGAGGTGCCTGTTCAGATTTTTTTTTTTTGCCCATTTTAAATCAGACTTTTTGTTTTCTTACAGTTGGATCTTAAGAGTTTAGTGTATATTTTAATGTGTGTCTTTTGTCAGATACTGGTTTCACAGATCTTTCATCCCTGTCTCTGACTTGTTTTTCATTCTCTTTGCGATGTGTTTGGCAGAATAGAATTTGTTAATGTTAATGAAATTCAATGTATCTCTTTTTTCATAGATGGTTGGTACTTTTGGTGTTGCATCTAAAATAGTTAGGTGACCAAACCCAAGGTCACCTAAAGATTGCACTCATAAGTTTGACCAAAATTCAAAAGATTGATAAAGTATGTGTGTGAAAATATAAGGTATTCATATACATTTATTTTGGGGAAAATTAAGTGCTGACGCACTTTGGGAAATAAGTCAGCAACATGTTAAAAATAGAAAATATTCACGCTCTGTTTATTTTGACTCAGTTTCCACATTCATATGACTTTCGTATAAGAAATGACATGAATTTGCCCAAGAATTTATGTTCAAAGTTGTTGATTGTAGTTCTATTAATTACAGCCACAAAGGAGAAATGAATACATGTTCATCAGGAGAAAATTTGTTCAATTTGTTATTTCACAGAAATAAATCAGAATTCTAGGGAGTTATTACAAAAGTAACATAAATCTATATGTGTTTTCATGGAAAGCTTCTGCATCCATTGTAATAAGCAAGGATTTTGGTTTGTTAGGACGCCCTAGCACACTACTACAAGCTGGGTGATATAAACAGAAATTTACTGTCTCACCATTTTGGATTCTGACCATCCAAGAGGAAGGTATATGCAAGGTTGGTTCCTTCTGAGGCTATGAAGAAAGAATGTTTTCCAGGCCTCTTTCCTTGCTTTGTAGATGGCTGTCTTCACCCCATGTCTGTTCACATTTTCATATCTCTATACGTATCTCTGTGTCCAAATTTCCCCCTTTTATAAGGACTTCAGCCATATCAGATTAAGGCCCATATTAATAACCTCTTGTTAACTTGACTGCCTCTAAAATGATTCTGTGTCCAAATAATGCCACATTTTGAGGTTAACATAGGATTTTGGGGAGGAGGCAGATAAACTTAGAATAGTGGTAAAGGCAAGTGGCAGATCTATATATGCATCATATCCCATGTATAGATGTATATGTGTGTGTGTGTATATATATATATATATATATATATATATATATGCACATCTATGTGTATAAAAGCCTGAAATCAGCTTTTAATTTTTACAAACCACATCGTTAATTGCGGTAACTTCTGAGTAGTTGGCTGAATTTTAGAGAAACTTTGTAAAGGGGAAAATTGTGATTGATATGAATTTTTAGAAGTGTTTGCAACAAGAACACATGCACTATTTTCCTTTAAGTAAAATATTGAAGTAAGCCTAAGAACAGAAAGAGGAGCAGTGCCGAAGTCAGATAAAGTAACAGCAAGCTGATGGAACAGAAAAATATTCCTGAAATGTAAATGGCTTTACACAACAAGGTTATTTTTATGCACATCAATTCTGATTCGAGTTGCTGGGGTGTTATGGGCTGAATTGTGCCCCTCCCCCAAATTCATATATCCAAGGTCTTAAACCCTAGTACTGCAGAATGTCACTGTATTTGGAGATAGAACTTTTGAAGAGGCGATTAAGGTACAATAAGGTCATATGTGTAGGAGCTTATTCAATATAACTAATGTCTTTATAAGAAGTGGAAATTAGGACACAGACACACATACCAAGTACCAACCATGTGAGAATTCAGTCAGAAGGCAGAGCCATTCACAAGCCATAGACCAAAGCCACAGGATACATCAAATCAGCCAATATCTTGATCTTGGATTTTCTGCCTCCGGAAATGTTAGACAATAAATTTCTGTTGTTTAAGCCACCCAGTCTGTGGTATTTTATTATGGGATAATAAACAAATACACGATGAGTCTCGGCTCTCGCGTGATCCAGGAATCGAAGCTGCTTTCAGCTTTGAGCTCCACATCACAACATATGGTAACAGCTGAAGTGAAAAGAAAGCATGGGATTGTTTCACTGGCTTCTCCCT
Source organism: Pongo pygmaeus (assembly GCF_028885625.2). Classification (NCBI taxonomy): domain Eukaryota; kingdom Metazoa; phylum Chordata; class Mammalia; order Primates; family Hominidae; genus Pongo; species Pongo pygmaeus. The sequence continues at coordinate 146,537,201 of NC_072396.2, read as the reverse complement.
AACTGCAAATATGCCACCCAGGAAAGAGAGGTAGACAAGATAGAAATGGGCACTTGTAGTCTTTCCCATAAAGCATTACATTGCTCAATTATAAGCAACTATGAACATTTATGACAATAAGTCCCTTAATTTCTTGGAATAGTTTCTGGGAAGGCAAACATTGCCGTGAAATCTCCCAACTATTTTCAGATCCTATCAGGAAACTGCGATTTCAAATACAGTATTACATCTAGTTTTAAGACAGTTATTAACTCTTGGCAGGGAGGGCTCCACCTTTTTTCCTCAATAGCAGTTTTCTGCACTGTCATTTTTTTGGGGGTGGGGTGGGGAGACAGTGTCATTCTTATCGCCCAGGCTGGAGTGCAGTGGCGCCATTTTGGTTCACTGCAACCTCTGCCTCCCAGGTTCAAGTGATGCTCCTGTCTCAGCCTCCCGAGTAGCTGGGATTACACGTGCCCGCCACCACGCCTGGCTAATTTTTTTGTATTTTTAGTAGAGACGGGGTTTCACCGTGTTAGCCAGGATGGTCTCGATCTCCTGACCTCGTGATCTGCCCGTCTCGGCCTCCCAAAGTGCTGGGATTACAGGCGTGAGCCACGGTGCCCGGCTGAATTTAAATCTCTAATAAATAAAAGCACCACTGACTCCTTCACTTGCTGAACGTTATTTCAGCATTTGCTTGCGGAAAGCACTGTTCTTAGTGGGGATACTATCAAAAAAAGGTTTATTCCTACCCATAACACGGTAAAGTCTAGGTTCAGAAGCCATATCAGGAAGGGTAAGATATTCTCTATGATCTAAAGAATGAGTTTAAACAGTGGGGATGTGAGACTTTAGATGGGGCCTTCAAGTAAAAAGGCCCTGAGCTAAGGCAGTTTGGGGCTTCAGGAAACTGCAGGTGATTCTGTGGGGGCTGACTGTCATGAAGCTGGGTGGTGGCAGGGCCCAGACACTCAGAAGGTGAGAGAAAAGCCTGGAATGGAAAACTACTTGTGTAGTTCCCTCTGGGTGGAGGATGAAGCGGAGAGGAGTCTCCACATGGGGAAGTAATGGAAGGTGTCCTGTGGCTCTCTAACTGGTGAGCTTGAACACAGTGCAAGGACTAGGTGACTGATACTCATCATCTGCAAGTTTTCCTGAGAAATGTGGTGATGATTCCTTGATGTGGTGCTCAGAAGCCTCTAGGCTGGCACTCATTTGCCAGGCCTGGGAGAGCCCAAGCCCATTCCATTGACAGGAATTTTAGTTAGGTTATTTTGAGTGTAATGTGGGCAACTCTAAGCAAGTGCTAGATTTTTAGTGAGGCATAACTAAAACTAGTGGTTTGGATGGACGAGCAATGGGGATGGTGAAAAGGAGTTTGTCCTTGACTCAAAGTTGCATTCCAGCGGCAGACATCTGGCCTTACACAAATTATACAATATATCCCTTGAGAAAGACAATGTACTGAGTAGTATTTGTGAAGCTGAATTATTGGTTGAGTTCTTATTCCGTGATGTATCCAGCTACATATTTTCCCAGATTTTTGCATAATAAAAAGAAGAGCTGAAGTTTTCAAAAAAGGTAGTGGTAGCCTTTGGGGTTATAATCATATTTGATAGCAACTGCCATTTATTAAATTCCAGTGCATGTCAGACACTGTGCCACATGCTTTATTCACCTTCCATATCTTCCGGAAATTCTACAACTCAGCTGTTCATGAGCTGATTTCCTTCCTCAGCTTTGGCTCAAGGTCCCAAGGGCAGTTGGCCTCTGCTCACAGCCAGGATTGGTGTATCAAACCTCAGTGCTCAAGGTGGAAACCCACAGAGAAGGAAGATCTTCCAGACTGGGAGGCAGCTGGTAGGCTGAGTTCCAGCTCTGGGCTCCATGTCCTTGGAAATTATCCACATGGAGTTGTTCTTCTGAGGTCCCAAGAAAGGAGCACTTCTTATGGAAGGTGAAAAGAAAATGGCAATCTATCATTTTACCTACTGATATTGGAAGTAAGTCTCCTGTCCAGAAGCGAGAGGCACTAAGGTTCTTGTGATGGCATCAGTGGGGAGTGTCAGGGACATTTGAAATGAGTGAACACAACCATTCTCTAAACATCCCCCAAATGACTCACCTTCAGTCCCTTACTCTCACTTTAGATTCAGCCTTCAGTGAACATGCTGCTTCTGCCAGTGAAGGTGTACCATAGTTGCCATGAATATGGAATTGTTGGGCACAGGGTTGCAGGAAGGGAGGGCATTCTCAGATTTCAAAGAAGAAGAAACATTTGTGCATATTTCTGACAGGTTACAAAATACACATGAAGGCTGACAAAAAATTGAAAGAACAAAGTATGGCTCAGTTTGATTTTTGTTAACATCAAAGATAGCACAGTTTTTCCTGTTGTGCTTGATGCCTACCTTTATCTTATCCCAAATCAAAACCAACAGCAACTTTGTTCCTTCAACTGCTAAAATCCATTTCAAACCCTTCCACTTTTTCATTCTCCATTACTACTGCTGTGTGTGAAGTTAATATTATCTTTCACTTAGGCTAGGTTAAAGGCACCTTTGTTGTTGCTACTTTTTCTATCATTGTCCCTGTAAAATCCACTGTCTTTTCAGCAGGCTATGATCCTTTTGAAAATCCAATCCATGACATAGATGGAGCTGGAGGCCATTATCCTTAGCAAACACAGGAACAGAAAACCAAATACCGCATGTACTTACTTATAAGTAGGAGCTAAATGATGAAAGCACCATGAACACATAAAAGGGAACAACATACACCGGGGCCTTTGACGGGGGTGGAGGGTGGGCGGACGGAGAAGATCACGAAAAATAATGAATGGGGACGAGGCTTAATAGCTGGGTGATGAAATAATCTGTACAAACATCCCTATGACACAAGTCGACATATGTAACAAACCGACACTTGCATCTCTGAATTTAAGATAAAAGTTAAGTAAACATTTTAAAGACATGCATCAAGTTTAACTGCTATGTAAAGCTTTATTTATTTAGGCAAATACATGGAGGTCCATATCTACCATTCAAGTATTATAATGACGAGTTCGATCACCCTAAAATTCCACTGTGCATTCCATTTGAGGTCAAACACAGCACTTCTCCAAAGTCTCTAGCAACTTTGTTCTGTTTTCAGTTCCTATGGTTTTAACTTTCCAAATTTGTCATTATGAATAGGCTCATAAAATACTGACTTATAAACCTAGCTGTATCATTTTTCATCACAAATAGCAGGGAACGAGAATTCCTGTTGTTCCATATCCGCTCATATTTGGTATTTTAGATTCTCGAATTTTTGCCATTCTAATAAGCATGTATTGGAATCTTCTTTAGTTTTTGTGTGTATCTTCCTAATAACAAATTATGTTGGCTATCTTTTTATATTCCTCTTTCTGAATGGTATATCCTCTTTGCTAAAGTATCTGTTCAAATGAAGTGCATATTTTAAAAAACTAATAGACTTCATTTTTAGAGCACTGTTAATCCAAAAATATAAAGAGAAAATTTCAGCAAAAGAAACTACCATCAGGGTGAACAGGAAACCTACAGAACGGGAGAAAACTTTTGCAATCTACTCATCTGACAAAGGGCTAATATCCAGAATCTACAAAGAACTGAAACAAATTTACAAGAAAAAAACAACCCCATCAACAAGTGGGTGAAGGATATGAACAGACGCTTCTCAAAATAAGACATTTATGCAGCCAACAGACACATGAAAAAATGCTCATCATCACTGGCCATCAGAGAAATGCAAATCAAAACCACAATGAGGTACCATCTCACACCAGTTAGAATGGCAGTCATTAAAAAGTCAGGAAACAACAGGTGCTGGAGAGGATGTGGAGAAATAGGAACACGTTTACACTGTTGGTGGGACTGTAAACTAGTTCAACCATTGTGGAAGTCAGTGTGGCGATTCCTCAGGGATCTAGAAATACCATTTGACCCAGCCATCCCATTACTGGGTATATACCCAAAGGATTATAAATCATGCTGCTATAAAGACACACGCACACGTATGTTTATTGCGGCACTATTTACAATAGCAAAGACTTGGAACCAACCCAAATGTCCAACAATGATAGACTGGATTAAGAAAATGTGGCACATATACACCGTGGAATACTATGCAGCCATAAAAAAGGAAGAGTTCATGTCCTTTGTAGGGACATGGATGAAGCTGGAAACCATCATTCTCAGCAAACTGTCGCAAGGACAAAAAACCAAACACCGCATGTTCTCACTCATAGGTGGGAACTGAACAGTGAAAACACATGGACACAGGAAGGGGAACATCACACACCAGGGCCTGTTGTGGGGTGGGGGGAGGGGGAGTGATAGCATTAGGAGAAATATCTAATGTTAAATGACAAGTTAATGAGTGTAGCACACCAACATGGCACATGTGTACATATGTAACTAACCTGCACATTGTGCACATGTACCCTAAAACTTAAAGTATATAAAAAAAAGAAATAAAAGAATCATCTTACCAAGAAAAAAAAAAAAAAGACTGGATTTTTTGAAATAAGAAACTGTGCTTTGTTACAGAAAATAGAGTTTTTGTGCTTAAAATCCAAACTATGTTGGTTTTGGATCTTTGACCTTCCAAATCCACCTAATAATGTTTTGCACTCTGACTGCAAAAAAAAAAAAGAAAATTTCATAAAAATTACAGAGTTCCTACATATGTACACCACTCTTCCTGCCCTGCCCACTTCACACACACACACACACACACACACACACACACACACACACACACACACACAGTGTCTCCTATGATTTATATTTTGTATTATTATGGCATGTTTGCTACAACTGATGGACCTGTATTGATACCTCATTATTAAGTAAAGTCAACAGCTCACATCAGGACTCCCTAACTCTGGAGATGCTAAGAGGTTTGAAGTGTGTAATGGCAAGTATTCATCACAGTATCGCAAAGAATTGTTTCGCCATCCTAGATCTCCTGTGTGTACTTCACCTATTTATTAATCCCCTGTGCCCCAACCCCAACCACTAAGCCCCTGGAAACCACTACTATTTTTAGTGTATTCGTAGTTACCTGTTCCAGAATATTGTATGATTGTAATCATACATTATGTAGCCTTTTTAGATTTTCTTCTTTCTCTTAGCAATATGCTTACATGATTCCTCCAGGTCTTTCCCACTTAAACAATGCCTGAAAGTTCCTGTTGCTCAACATATGTGTCAACATTTGACATTTCAGTGTTTGGGATTTCAGCCATTTTCCTGGGTGTAGAGTGCTATCTCCTAGGTGCTTTAATTTTCAATTCTCTAATGCTATATGACATTGAACAGTTTTATTATATATGCTTATTTTCCATTCCTATATATTTGTTTTTTGGTGGGGTGCCTGTTCCGATTTTTTTTTTGCCCACTTTAAATTGGGTTTTCTATTTTCTGATGGTTGGGTTTTCAGAGTTTTGTGCATATTTGAATACATACATTTTATCAAATATGTGTTTCACAAAACATCCAAGTTTCTGGCTTGTCTTTTCATTATCTTGGCAGTGTCATTTCAGAGTAGAGATTTTTAATTGTCATGAAGTCCAATTTATCTCTTGTTTCTCAAATGGTTGGTGCTTTTGGTGTTGCATCTGAGAAAGTCATCCTAAAACCCAAGGTCACCTAGGATTTGTATCTATAAGTTTGACCAAAACGTTGGTGTTGCATATAAAAAATTCATCACCAAAACCAAGTCACCTAGGGTTTGCACCCATAAGTTTGACCAATATTTAAAACTGATAAAATATGTTTGTGAATAAATGAATAGTTTCCCCATAGACAAATATATGGGGGAAATTAACTGGTTAAACATTTTGGGGAAAAAGCCACCAACATTATAAAGTATAAGATATTCATACTCTGTTCACACTGACTCAGTTTCCACATGAATGTGCATTCCTTATAAGGAACTATAGGCATTTGTCCCAGAATTTATGCTCAAATATGTTGAATTTATTTATTTTAATTATAGCCACAAAAGAGAAACACGTATGTGTTCATCAGGAGGAAAATTGTTCAACTGGTTATTGCACAGAAATAAAATGGAATTCTAGGAAGTAGTACCAATAGTGAGATAGATCTATATGTGCTGTCATGGAAAGATCTTAGATCCTTTTTTTTTTTTTTTTTTTTTTTTTTTTTCCAGCAGTTTCACTCTTGTCGCTCAGGCTGGAGTGCAGTGGCACGATCTCGGCTCACTGCAACTTCTGCTTCCCGGGTTCAGGCAATTCTCCTGCCTCAGCCTCCTGAGTAGCTGGGATTACAAGTGTAAGCCACCACGCCCAGCTAATTTTTGTATTTTTAGTAGAGACAAGGTTTCAGCACGTTGGCCAGGCTGGTCTCGAACTCCTGACCTCAGGTGAGGAGTTCCACCCACCTCGGCCTCCCAAAGTGCTTGGATTACAGGCGTGAGCCACCGCGCCTGGTTAGATCCATTTTAATAAGTGATTATATTGGTTTATTAGGACTGCCATAGCAAAGTACCACAACCGGGATGACATAAACAACAAAAATTTATTGTCTCATAGTTTGGGAGTCTGGTAGTCAAAGAGCAAGGCATTCGCAAGGTTGATTCCTTCTGAGGGCTGTGAGGGAAGGATGTCTTCCACGCCTCTCTCCTTGCCTTGTAGAGGCATGGGCTGTCTTCATTCCATGCATGCTCATTGTCATCCCTCTACTCATCTCTGTGTCTAAATTTCCCCTTTTTATAATGACTCCCATCATATTTGATTAGGGCCAGCGTTAATAACCTCATTTTAACTTGATTGCATCTGAAATAATCCTATCTGTAAATAATGTCACATTTTAATTTCAATGTAGAATTTGGGAGAAGATGAAATTGAACCTATAATAGTAGCAAAGGCAAGCAGCAGATCTATATGCATATTATTACACATGTATAGTTTTATATGTATACATGTATAGATATACACACAGCATATACATGTGTGCTATTATATATAATATATGCATATATATATTAGCACATCTGTATTTCTAAAAGCCTAAAATAATCTTTTAAAATTTACATGCCACATTGTTAATTGTGGAAACTTCTGAATGGGGGCTGAATTTTGGAGAAACTTTCTAAAGGAAAGAAATGTGATTTCTATGTACTTTTAGAAATTTTTGCAACAAGAATATATGAAGTATTTATTTGGAAGAAAAATTATTAAAGTAAGTCCAAGAAAAGGAAGAGGAGTAGTGTAGTAGTCAGATAAAGTAACAGTGAGCTGATGGAACAAAAAAACTGCTGAAATTAAAATGGCTTAACCCAAGTTTATTTTTGTGCACATAAATTCTAACCTGAGTTGACATGGTGCTATGGGCTGAATTGCAGCTCTCTCCCCAAATTCATTTCTCCAAGTCATAACCCCCAGTACCTCAGAATGTTACTGTATTTGAAGATAGAGCCTTTGAAGAGGCAATTAAGATACAGTAAGGTCTTATAAGTAGGACCTGATTCAGTATGACTGGTGTCCTTATAAGAAGAGGAGATTAGGACACAGACACAAGGACCAAGGGACAACCACATAAGAATTCAGTGAGAAGGTTGTCATCTGCAAGCCAAGGAGAAGCCACAGAAGAAATCAAACTGGCCAACATATTGATCTTGGATAATCCAGCTTCCAGAAATGTGAAGAAATACATTTCCATTTTTAAGTCACCCAGTCTGTGGTATGTTGTTATGGTATAATAAACTAATACACAGTGGGTCCTGGCTCTCGTGTCACCCAGGAATCCAAGCTGATTTTACCCCAGAGCTCCACATCACAACAGATGTTAAGTCTTAAACAGACATGAAAGCATTGGAATGATGCACTGGCTTCTGTCTAACTACAAATGAACCACTCAGGAAGACAAGGTAGACAAAAAAGCGATGGGTACTTGTAATCTCTCCCATAAGCCATTATGGTGCTTAATTAAAAGCAGCTTTTATAATTCATGATAGTAAGTCTTTTATTTTATTGGAATAGTTTATAGGAATGCTAGCATTGCCTTGAAATCTTCCAACTTATTCTTATTCTTATGAGGTGACTGGCAATTTGAAACACAGGATTACATCTAGCTTTAAAACAATTCCTTAAGTCTTGGCAGGGAGGGTCAACCTTATTCCCTCAATAGCACTTTTCTGCACTGTCCTTTTTATAACCTATATGATTTCTTTAGGCTGAGAATTTTCTCCTTCATTTTGGTGTATGACAAATATCCTACTCTGAGAGCCTCTGCTTCCCTCCACATGACTAAACATTTCTGATCGGCTGTACATGTGCCTGTGGCATACTGCAAACCAGGATTTTCCTGCGAGGCAGATATACAGACAAGAGAGAGAGGAAAGATGGTTAACCATTGTTGGTTTTTCTCATTAGAGCTAGCATCTCTGCCATGGAACCCTTGTCACCTCCTAGGCAGTCTTCGTGATTTTGTTATTATTATTATTTTTTTTTAAATTCAGCTTCCAGTAGATCATTTACAAAGTGATTTTATAGTCTTTCTTCAGCTACAAAGATTGAGAAGGAAACGTTGGTTTTTGATCACCTATGAAAGCTCATTCAACTATGTTTGGGTTCAGTGCACTGTTTCAAATAATGCCTCTTATTAAAATCCTACCACAAATATCACATATTAGGATTCTTTCAAATACCCTATCTCTGACTTTAGAATTACATCTCTAAAACCAGTATATTATGTGGCAAATCAGACTCTACTCACCGGTCTATGTGGAAATACATTGACAGTGTGTTGAAGATGCCCAGGGTAGGTATTGAAATGTCACTATCCAAAGTGAATAGTCACATCGAAGGGCTGTTATCACAGAGGACTCAGGGGGAGGGATGGGTGACTCAGGGAACTTCTACACGGTGTAAGAATGGTCTATCTCAGGGGAAGGGCAGGTGATTCAGGGCTTTTGCATTGGGAGCAGGGCACAGCATTCAGAGGGAGAGACACTAGTGACAAGCTAGTCCCCTGGACAAGAGAACATACAGGGAAGATCAAAAGGACAGTGCTGTAATGTAGGAAAGTACTGGGGCTGGACAAAACTGCCAGCACCTGGACATAGTCAGTTCTCAAGAAACCTTGGGCTTAGAACAGGAGGACTTTAGGTAAAGAAAGCCAATAATGATCCCTGAATTGCACTTTATTCTCATTATCACCTTCATTCTTTAGGCCTAACTTACAACTTTGGCCACAGGGTTCATCTTTGTGTTACTTGAGAGACATTAAGAAGCATGAAGAGAAGTGACTTAGATTAAAGGCTGTCCTCGGGCTGGGAGAAGTGGGGACAGTGTGGGCCTAGATAAAATTCAGGGCAGGGCTCAAGTCCGAGTCACTTTCTACCAATGTGATATTGGGGAATTAAACAAGAGATATGAACCTTCCTCAGGCTGGGAATAGTGGGGACAGTATGACTCTAGATGAATTCAGAGCAAGGCTCAAGTCCCAGCCCTGTCACTCTCAAGCAATGTGATCTTGTGGAATTTATCAAGCACTATGAGCCTCAGGTTCTTCATCTGTAAAAGGGGTTTTATAAGCCCTGCCTTGTAGAATTGCTGGAATGTATGTAATGTGAGTAAAACACCTGAAACAATGCCTGACATATATTGGAAACTTAACAAATGGCAGTTATTATCAATATGATTATAACCCCAAAGGCTACCACTGTCTTTTGTGAAAATTCAGCTGTTTTTGTTATCCAAAACATGTCAGCATATGTAGTTGAATATGTCATGGAGTACCAAGTCAACCAAAAATTCAGCTTCACAAATAAAACTCAGCACATTTTCTTTCTGAAATGATATATTGTATAATTTGGGTAAGGGGAGAATTCCCCAGGTGGAATGCAACTCAGTGATCCTAGAATTTGAGTCAAGGACCAACTCCTTTTCACCTTCCCCAATGCTCGTCCATCCAAACCACTACTTTTATTTGTCCTCCACTAAAAATAGCCCTTTCTTAGAGTTGGCCAACTTACGTTCAAAATAACCTAATTAAATGTCCTTTCTATGAAGTGGGCTCTGGCTCTCCTAGGCCAGGCAAGTGAGTGCTAGCCTAGAGTGTTCTGGGAAGCACTTCAAGGGATTATCATTCTATTTCTCAGGAAACCCTTGCAGATGATGGGTATCAATCGCCTAGTTCTTGCACTGTGTTCAAGCTCACCAGTTAGAGAGCTGCAGGATACCTTCCATCACTTCCCTATGTGGAGACTCCTCTCTGCCTCATCCTCCACCCAGAAGCAACTGCTCAGAGCAGTTTTCCATTCCACGTTTTTCTCTCACCTTCTGAGAGTCTGGTTGCTGCCAACACCCAGCTTCATAACAATCAGCTGCCACAGAAGCAACTGCAGTTTTCCAAAGCCCCAAGCTGCCTTAGCTCAGGGCCTTTATACTGGAAGGCTCACATTGGAGTCTAACCTCCCCAGTCCTTTTTTAAGTTGTTCTTTAAATTGTAAAGAGCACCTTACCACCTTCTTGATATGGCTTCTGCTCCAAGAACCTCCTGTTTTATGGGTAGGGATAAGTCATGCTTTTCACACTATCCCCACTATGAGGAGTGCCTTCCAAAAGCATATGCTTAAATAATGTTCAGCAAATAAAGGAGTCAGTGAGGCTTTCTTGTATTCAGAGTTAATTTCTGCTACTTTTTTGAATATGCCAAGCCAAGCAAGGGGTATATATTTAATTTTTAAGGACAAGAGAATATAGGGTATGAGGAGATGCAAATATTAGCCATCCTTTATTTTGTTCAACTATTGAACTGCTGAGTACTTTCACATTTTAAAGAAAATTCCTATTATAATACCACACTATCCTGTTACAGATCACAAAATAAGAGGTTTTCCCATTATTTTTAACAAAATATAAAATTCTTACTTTTAAGTCAGATAAATGGCAATACGTGTGTAAGTAATATTAATAAACTAAGATTCTGAAACCAATTAAACCTGCTATTAAAATAAAAGCATTTGAAAATAACCAAAAGAAAAACAGGTAAATCTATAAACCACCCACATGAAACAGAAATGCAGAGAACGCTGTTTTCTCTCCAGCCCCACCTGGGCCCTTCACTGTGTAGGACCTCAACTGCCTTCTTCAAACATAAAGGGAAGAAACTACCCTAGACTTCATTCAGGACAGGAGAAGTTGCTGGACATGAAACTGAAGCTTGCACTGGGCATGGCAGTGGTATCATCTGTGGTGGAAATTATGGCCTGGGCTCTCTCTTCCACATCTTTCAAAGCATCCTTGTACCAGGATGGAAAGGAAATAGGGATACTATTGTAGAGCTTGGCCAAAAACTCTAGTACTTTCTGCTTGGTGCTTTCTGAATGGGCTCTTGGACCCCACAGGAATTCATAACGTGGAGGAGAACTGTTGGGCACCTCCCGATACTCCAGGTAACGTCCCTGCACCCAAACTTTAATGAGGAGCTCCCTGGGCTCCCCATAGACGAAGTGCTCCCTCCCAGCATACACCCCTATTGCCTTCAGCACTTCCCAGATGACCTCCTCAGGAGCACGGCTGCCCTTTATGAAGATCACACTCAGAATAAGAATCAGGAGGCAGTTCTCAGGCCTGCCCGTGTCGTCACTACCCTCATCGGCGAGGTCTACTGGGTTTGCAAACACATAGAAATGGTCAGGGCCCACTTCTATCAGGGAAAGGCCAAAAAGAAGCTCTATGAACTCAAAGGCTTTCTCGAATATCACAGGAAAGTAGTCTTTGTACTTGGTAATGACAATCGTCAGCATCTCTGACTCTGTTATAGGCCCCTTTGTTTGATATTTGAGGAGCAGGAACTCCACTAACTCGGCCACCTTTTCATCTAGTGTATATGTGAAAAAGAACTCACTGTCTGGCAGGCCAGGACAGGTACTTGCATCCTCCTCTTTTTGGCTGCTGGACTCTTCATTCATTGGGCTCCATGAAACAGAGGAAGAGCAGGAGCTCAGAGGATTCTGGGGAGGACATTGGGAAGGACCCTGTGGAGGACTCTTGGGAGTGCTCTGGAGAAGACTTGACATCCAAGCAGAGTGCACCTCCTCCTCCTCAGGGCCACCAAGAATCAGAGAAGAGGATGAGGAGGAGGAAGAGGAGGAAAATACTAAGTAGAAAGTAGAAGAGGAAATGGAGGCTTCCTCCTCTTCCTCATCTGTGGGATCCTGTGCATCTATCCAATCCTCTATCACAACTGGGTACTGGGAGTCTTCCGCAAAGTTGGGGAACGGAACGCTTGGAAAAAGAGGCATAACGACTTCTTCAGGAGCAGCAGGTAAACATATCAACAGGGATACGGATGATGGGATCCAACAGGCCTGTGGAAGAAAGTGACACTGTGAGTGGCCTCAGCTGATAAACTCACCCATGATGGCTCTGCCAAAGGCCGACTTACAGCTCCTCTTCTCTTAAGGTGGTGCTCTAGGGCCTCACAGGTCACCTGTCTTCCTAGAGAGATTGTCCCCTGGGCACCTGTAAGAGGATGTGAGAAATCCCCTCAGGGCACAGCTGAAAGGCAGAGCCTGAGGCACCAGGAATGACAGTAGGTGGTTACGGCTGGGTGCTGAGGAGTCTCCTCTGTCTGTGGGGGTAGAGCCTTTGTAACAAAGTCAGGGTGTGCACTCACCTTGACTCCTGGCACTTCCTGGGCCTCCCCTGCTGTGCTGACTTCAGGAAGTGCAACTCAGACCCAGGTCTTCACATCCTGGTTCCTGGAGCACCTGCAAGAGGAAGTGAGGGAGCCCCTCAGGCTAAAGACTGCAAGCAGAGCCTTGGGTCTCCCAGGGCTGACAGCTGGGGCTGGCCAGACTCACAGAGCTCCATAGTTCTGGGCTGCATGGCTCCCTCAGAATTTAATTAGCAACCTCACAGCTTCTTAGACAGGGCCAGACCCCCACCACTCTGCTGGTCTGAGGCAAAACCTCAGAACAAACTCCACATCCCTGAGAGCAGTGGGAGGTGGTGTGGTGGCAGCCTCTGCCAACTGCCAACTGGAGGCAGCTCCTCTGCTGACTTGCCGTGGGACCCCCAGACCAAGGCCTCCCCCCTCCCTTCTACCCCTCACCCAGAAATGAGAGGGCTGCGGCTCAGCCTGAGCTGACTGGGGAGCTCTAAGAGGGCTAATATGATGAGCAGGGTGGGAATCTCCAGGAATCTGTCCTCTGAGGTGGGGGTTCCCCGAGTCTTCCTCCAAGTCTTCCTATTTATTCCCTAGAGGGCCGGTACCTCCTCCCTTCTTCTATCGTGAGGACCCCTCAGCCCCCAGCAGCCATCTTCCTCTCTGGGACCTACAAGTCCCACGGCAGGGGCAGCACCCGCCACGGTTTCTTCTCTCTGTGGTGGGAGGTCCCTCAGTTCTTCCTCAGGGCCCTTACCTTGAGGATTGGCCAGGTCTAAGACTTCTCTCCGCTGAACTGAGACAGGCCTCCTCACAAAGTGCCTCAGGTCCTTCGGACTCAACAAAATGCAAGTCGGGAAAGCACATCCAGGAACCCTGCTGGGGTTGACCAGAGCTGACAGCAGGGGCAACGTGTGGCGGGGCCTCCACTCTGCAGAGGAGCCAACCCCCACGTGTCAGTCTCCTTCCACCCTTTCCTGACCACTTCCTGGTCGCCCTCCACCCCTTCCTGCTCACTCCCTAAGCCTTGCTGACCTCTTCTCTCCCACCTCCCCAGTCCCTGACACCCTCCTCCCGCCCCTTTTTCCAGGGCTGACAGCAGGGAGTGTCTCTTCACAGCCTGGGCCTCCCCTCCCTGGTGGGAGGTCATCGTCCTTCCATATGGTTCTCTTCTTGATTATTGGCCAGTCCTGGAGCTTCTCCCTCTGCTTATGTGAAGCTACTCTCCTCAGAGAAAACCTCCCCTCCAGCTGACTCCCAAAATGGAAGTCAGAAAATTGTACATTTGGGGACCATGATGGGCTCCTCCAGAGCTGGCAGCAGGCACGGGGACAGGACAGGGGGCACTATCAGTCATGGGTGTTCTCTTCCTGCCTTCCTGAGAGGCTGTGCCTGGACTCCTGATACTGCCTGGGATGCCTGACCCTGTGCATCTGAGTCTTTCACCTCCGAATAAGCCCCTCCCATCCCTGAGACCTGCAAGGTGAAAGAGAGGGAGAACCACATCCATCCACAGTGGTATAAGACCTCCCATGCCCAACGCAGGGCTCCACTGCCCCTGTCTGAAATGGAGTAGGAAGGCCCCTCAGTCTTCCTCAAGGTATTAGTTCTTACGGGGCCTCCACTCCCTCCCTCTCCTGTCCAGAGAGCAACACTTGTTCCTTCAGCCGCTAAAATCCATTCCAAAATTTTCCACTTTACTGCTGAGTGTGAAGTTAACATCATCGCTCCCATAGCCTATGTTAAATTGTTGTGTCTTTTCCTATCCTTGTTCCTGAAAAAACCATTGTCTTTTCAGCAGCCCGTGATCCTTTTAAAAACCAATATGTGATTATCGTTTTAAATACACACATCAGATTTAACTAGAATGTGAAGTTATATGTATTTTGGAAAATGCATGGAGTCCCATATCTGCCAACCAAGTATCATACTGACCGGTTCCACCTGCCTAAAATTCTCCTCTGCATCCTGTTTGAAGTCAATCACTGCACTCCACAAAGCTCCAGCAACTCTCTTCTGTTTTCAGTTCCTGTAGTTTTAACTCTTCCAATTTGTCATATGACTAGGTTCATAAGATACTGACTTAACAGTGTGCCTGTACTCTTTTATTTATCACAACTAGCAAGGAATGAGAATTTCTGTTATTCTATATCCTCTCTTACATTTAGTATTTTAGATTTTCAGGTTTTAGCCATTCTCATAAGCATGTATTGGAATCTTCTTTGGTTTTTGTTTGCATCTTCCTAATGACATATGAAATTTGTCATCTTTTTATATGCTTTTTTTCCCCCATTGGTATAGCCTCTTTGGTAAAGTGTCTATTCAAATCATTTGCATCTTTCTGTAGATGAATAAACTTCATTTTGAGAGCATTGCTAATCCAAAAATACAAAGAGAAAACTTCATCAAATTTAGAGTTCTTATATCTACACCACCGCCCTGCCCTGCTTGCTGTACACACACACAAAGTGTCTCTTTTTATTTATATTTTGTATTATTATGACATGTTTGCTGCAACTGATGGAACTGTATTACCTCATTATTAAGTCCACGGTTTATGTCAGGACTCTCTCTTAACGCTGAGGATACAATAGATTTTGATAAGGGTGTAATGGCAAGTATGCATCATTACAGTATTACACAGAATTGTTTCACCATCTTAGATCTCCTGTGTGTTCTACCTAATTATCAATCCCTCGTACACCAACCCCAACCATCAGCACCCGGAAACCAGTAATACTTTTAGTGTATTCATCATTGCCTGTTCCAGAATATGATATGATTGAAATTGTACATTATGTAGCCTTTTTAGAATTTTCTTCTTTCACTTAGCAATAGGCTTTCAGGATTCCTTCAGGTCCATCCCACTAACAACCACTGAAAGTTCCTGTTGCTCAACATGCATGTCAACATTTGATGTTGCAGTGTTTTGGATGTCAGCCATTCTCCTGGGGGTAGAGGGCTATCTCCTAGTTGTTTTAATTTGCATATCTATAATGACATAGGACATTTGACAGTGTTATGTGCTTATTTTCCATTCCTATATATTCTTTGCTGGCGTATCTTTTCAGATTATCTTGCCCATTTTATATTTGGTTTTCTTTTTTTCTCATGATTGGATTTCCAGAGTTTTGTGACTTTCTCACAGTTTTGGAATCTGGTAGTCCAAGAGCAAGGTATATACAAGGTTGTTTCCTGCTGAGGGCTGTGAGGGCAGGATGTTTTCCAGGCTCTCTCCTTGCCTTGTAGATGGCTGTCTTCACTCCAGGTATGTTCACATTGTCAACACTCTACTCATAGCACCGTGTCCAAATTTCCCCTTTTTATGATGATTCCCATCATATTGGATTAGGGCTGGCATTAATAACCACATTTTTTTAACTATTAGTTTAAGTTCATGATACATGTGCAGGATGTGCAGGCTTTTTACGTATGTAAATGTGTGTCATGAAGGTTTGTTGTACATATTATTTCATCACCCAGGTATTAAGCCAATATCAGTTAGTTATTTTTTCCTGACCCTCTCCCTCTTCCCACCCTCTGCCCTCTGGTAGGCCTTAGTGTGCATTATTCCCCTCTATGTGTCCTCGTGTTCACAACATTTAGCTCCCACTTATAAGTGAGAACATTTGACATTTGGTTTTCTGTTCCTCTGTTAGTTTGCCAAGGATAATGCTTCCAGCTTCATCTATTTTCCTGCAGAATACCTGATCTCCTTCCTTTTTATGGCTGCATAGTATTCCATGGTGTATATATACCACGTTTTCTTTATCCAGTCTATCATTGATGGGCATTTAGGTCGATTCTGTGTCTTTGCTATTGTGAATAGTGCCTCACTGAACATACACTTGCGTATGTCTTAATAATAGAACCACTTATATTCCTTTAAATGTATACCCAGTAATTGGTTTGCTGGCTAGGGTGAATGCTATTTCAGTCTCTACGTCTTTGAGAATTTGACAGACTATTTTCCACAACGGTTCAACTAATAGACACTCCCACCAACAGAGTAAAAATATTCCTTTTTCTCCACAACCTCACCACAATCTCTTATTTTTTGACATTTTAGTAATAGCCATTCTGTCTGGTGTGAGGTGGTGTCTCACTGTACTTTTGTTTGGCATTTCTCTAGTGATTAGTGATGTTAAGCTTTTTTTCATATGCTTGTTGGCAGCATGTATGTCTTCTTTTGGAAAGTGTCTGTGTGTGTCCTTTGCCCATCTTTTAATGGGTTTTTTTTTCACTTAAATTTGTTTAAATTCTTTATAGATGCTGCATATAGATCTTCATCAGATACACAGATTGCAAAAATTTTCTCCCATTCTGTAGGTTGTCTGTTTAATCTGTTGATAGTTTCTCTTGCTCTACAGAAGTTCTTTACTTTAAACACATCCTGTTTGTCAATGCTTGCTTTTGTTGCAACTATTTTTAGCACCTTTGTCATGAAATTTTCTCCCATGTCTATGTCTTGAATGGTATTGCCTAGGTTTTTTCTAAGGTTTTTATGGTTTTGGGTTTTACATTTAAGTCTTTAATCCACCTTGAGTTATTTTTGTATATGGTGTAAGGAAGGGCTGTAGTTTCAATTTTCTGCTTAAGGCTAGCCAGTTCTTCCATCACCATTTATTAAATAGGGAGTTCTTTACCAATTGCTTGTTTTTGTCATGTTTGTCAAAGATCAGATGGTTTTAGGTGTGCAGTCTTATTTCTGGGTTCTCTATTATTTTCCATTGGTCTATGTGTCAGTTCTTGTACCAGTACCATGCTGTTTGGTTACTGTAGCCTTGTAGTGTAGTTTGAAGTGAGGTAGCATGATGCCTCCAGCTTTATTCTTTTTGCTTAGGATTGCCTTGGCTATTTGGGCTCTTTTTTGGTTACATATGAATTTCAAAATAGATTTTTGTTTCTAGTTGTGTGAAGAATGTCAGTGAAAGTTTAGTGGGAATAGCACTGAATCTATAAATTGCTTTGGGCAGTATGGCCATTTTCACGATACTGATTCTTCCTATCCATTAGGATGGAATGTTTTTCCATTTGCTTGTGTCATCCCTGATTTGTTTGAGCAGGGATTTGTCTTTCTCCTTATAGAGATATTTCACTTCCTTCGTTAGTTGTATTCCTAGTTATATTGTTCCTTTTGTGGCAATTGGGAATGAAAGTCCATTCATGATTTGGCTCTCAGCTTGCCTGTTGTTGGTGTATATGAATGTTAGTGATTTCTGTACGTTGATTTTGTATCCTGAGACTTTGCTGAAGTTGCTTATCAGCTTAAGAAGCTTTTGACCTGAGACAATGGGGTTTTCTAGATATATGATCTTGTCATCTGCAAACAAAGATAGTTTGACTTCCTCTCTTCCTATTTGAATACACTTTATTTATTTCTCTTGCCTAAGTGCCCTGGCCAGAACTCCCAATACTGTGTTGAATAAGAGTGGTGAGAGAGGGCATCCTTGTTTTTTGCTAATTTTCAAGAGGAATAGTTCCAGCTTTTGTCATTCAGCATAATATTGGCTGTGAGTTTGTCATATATGGCTCTTATTATTTTGAGGTATGTTCCCTCAGCACCTAACTTATTGAGAGTATTTAATAAGAAAAAATGTTGAATTTTATCAAAAGCTTTTTTTGCATCAATTGAGAAAATCATGTGGTCTTTATCTTTATTTCTGTTTATTTGATGAATCACATTTTTTGATTTGCATATGTTGAACCAACCTTGCATCCCAGAAATCAAGCCTACTTGATACTGGTGGATAAGCTTTTCGATGTGCTGCTGGATATGATTTGCCAGCATTTTGATGAGCATTTTTGCATCACTGTTTGTTACGGATATTGGCCTGATGTTTCCTTTTTTTTTTTTTTTTGTCTCTGCCAGGTTTTGGTATGAGGATGGTGTTGGCCTCATAGAATGAGTTAGGGAGACGTTCCTCCTTTTCAATTTTTTTTGGAGTGATTTCAGTTGGAATAGTACCAGCTCTTCTTTAATAACCACATTTTAACTTACTTGCCTCTGAGGTAATCCTGTCTCCAAATAATGCCACATGTAAATTTCAACATAAGATTTTAGTGGGGATGCAACTGAACCTAGAATAGTGGAAAGGGAAGTGGCAGACCTATATGTATATTATTACCCATGTGTAGTTATAAACACACACACATGCTCATATATGTATAAATTATATTAAAAAACCACATCTATCTTTCTCAAAATTCTAAATCAGCTTTTAAATTTAAACACTACAAGGTTAATTGTGGAAACTTCTGAATAGGGGGCTGAGTTTTGGAGGAACTTTCCAAAGGGGAGAATTGTGATTTCTACCTATTTTTTAAATTTTGCATCAGAAATATATGCAGTATTTATTTGTATGGAAAGTAGTGAAATAGGCCTAAGAAAAGCATGAGGAGCAGTCCAGTAGGAAGATAAAGTATCAGTAAGCTCATGGAACACCAAGAAAAAAAATCCTTGAAATTTATGTGACTTAACACGGCAAGTTTATTTTTTGGCACATAAATTCTGATTTTAGTTGGCAGGGTGTTATGGGCTGAATTGTGACTCACCCCCAAAATTCATATATCCAAGTCTTAAAACCCAGTATCCCAGAATGTGACTGTATTTGAAGACAGAAACTTTGAAGAGGTAATTAAGGTAAAATGAGGTCTTAAGTTTAGGTTCATATTCAGTATAACAGGTATCCTCATAAGAAGTGCAGATTAAGATACAGACACACAGACCAAAGAACAACCATGGAAGAATTCAGTGAGAAAGTGGCCGTCTGCAAGCCACGGGGAGGCCAGAGAAAAAATCAAACCAGCCAACGTCTTGATCTTAAAGTTATTATTTTGTAAATTTTCTGTGAATCTAAAACTATTCTAAAGCAAAAACTTTATGTAAAAGTAGTAAATAGAAGCAGGATAATTAGGTGAGGAAACTAGAATTCAAAGTAGTTTTTTGATAGGGTGGTTAGTTTCCTTTACTTTTTTTCCTTCTCTGTCTTCCAGCCTGGACTTAAAGGCATACAGAATTGAAGAATTGCACATGATACAGAGACAGAAAGTGTTCTAAGGCAATTAATGTTTTCATTTTTTCTAGAAAAACCTTTGTGTTTGAAGAAATGGGATAGGAGATTCCTAAAAGACAAAGAGAACATGAGAAATTCCTTTCTTCTTCAAGGTTGGCCTCTAGGCAAGCCAACCCCATTCCTGAAGGTGTAATCGTCCAATGAGAGCACCAGCACCAGCTGCTCAGGCATCTAAAAATCTGAGTGAGGAACATCCTTCCCTCTGTCAAGAAGACCTTTGTTCAAAAAAGTACGGGAGAAAACTTCTCTGTTATTTTTCTCTTTATATGCTCTCACTATTTAGCCAGGGAGGCAGACCCATACAAAGTAGGTGGATGGCATAGTGGACTGTACTAGAAGCCCAATTTCTAGTGAGAGTACTGGAAGGAGAGTCAGAGAATGTAGAGGAGTGTGGTGGTCAGTTTGGTTTGCCATAACGAAAATGCCAAATATTGGGGATTAGGTTACAACCTATGTGTTTTGATCAGGGACGTGCACAAACAAAAAAGTCAATGTAAGAATGAGATTGTATCAAATATAATTGACGTTATTGGATCAATCCAAACTTGTCATGCAGGAATCTTTTTACTTTTTATTTATGTATTTATTTTTATTTATTTATATTTTGAGATGGAGTCTCGCTCTGTCGCCCAGGTTGGAGCGTAATGGCGTGATCTTGGCTCACTACAACCTCCGCCTCCCGGGTTCAAGCGATTCTTGTGCCTCAGCCTCAGGAGTAGCCGCGATTACAGGCGCGTGCCACCACAGCTGGCTAATTTTTTTTTTTTTTTTTTTGTATTTTTAGTAGAGATGGGGTTTCACCATATTGAACAGGGTGGTCTTGAACTCCTGACCTCTGGTGATCCGCCTGCCTCAGCCTCCCAAAGTGCTGGGATTACAGGCATGAGCCACTGCGCCTGGCCAGGAATCTTAACATAAAAAGGACGCCATAGCTTGGATAACTGAAATAGGAGTAATTTATAACCATGGTGTCAGATTAACTTCTTTCCCTTAGCAACATGCTTTTTATGTTCATCCCTGTCTTTCCATGGCTGATAGGCCTTTTCTTCTTATGGCTACATAGTAATCCATTGTATAGGTGTATCACAGTTTGTTTATACTGTTGGTGGGAATGCACATTGCTAAAACCACCATGGAGAACAGCTTGGAGACTCTTCCAAAAATGAAAACAAAACTACCATACTATCCAGTAATCCCACTCCTTGGTATTTACCCAAAATGAAGGAAATCAGTACACTGAAGTGATACCTGCACAACCATGTTCACTGCAGCACGATTAACAATAGCCAAGATTAGGAAGCAATCAAAGTGTCCATCAGCAGATGACTGGATAAAGAAATTGTATTTACATATACACATTGGAGTACTATTCAGCCATAAAAGTAATGAGACCCTGTCATTTGCATCAACATGGATGGCACTGGAGGTCATTATGATAAGTGAAATAAGCCAGGCACAGAAAGACAAACTTCACATGTTCTCGCTTATATGTGGAAGCTACAAATCAAAACAATGGAATTCGTGGACATAGAGTGTAGAAGGATGGTTACCTGAGGCTGAGAAATGTACAGGGGGTGGGGGAGAAGTGAGGATGGCTAATGTTTACAAAAAACTGTTACAGAGAATCAATAAGACCTAGTATTTGAGATCACAACAGGGTGACCATAGTCAAAATGATTTCATTGTACTTTTTGAAATAACTGAAAGAGTGTAATTGGATTGTTTGAAACACAAAGGATAAATGTCTATGCTGATGGATCACCCATTTACCCTGATGTGATTATTTCACATAGCAAGCCTATATCAAAGTACCTCGTGTAACCCATAAACATATGCAAGTACTATGTAAAGGATTATTTACTCAGAGAGTAGTGTTGATCTTTACCAGGATAAATATCACCTGGCATTTATCCACCCTGATGACCACTCTGATGACGTTCCTTTTGTTGGTGACCTGTTATTTCTCTCTAGCTGCCTTTAATATTTTTTCTTTCATCTTGACATTGGAGAATATGATGACTATGTGACTTGGGGATGGTTGTCTTGCATAGTATCTCACAGGGATTCTCTGGATTTCCTGAATTTGAATGTTGACCATCCAACAAGGGTGGAGTAATTTTTGTGAACGATACCCTCAAATTTGTTTTCCAAGTTGCTTGGTCTTTCTCCCTGTCTTTTAGTGAGGCCAGTAGGCTGCAGGATTGGTCTCACTACATAATCTCAAATTTCTTGGAGGTTTGAGGCATTCTTTTATATTCTTTTTTCTATATAATTTTTTTCTGACTGAGTTGATTCAGAGAACTAGTTTTCAGGCTTGAAGATTTTTCCTCTGCTGGGTTAATTCTGTTGTTCCTACTTTTACTTGTATTATGAGATTCCTTCAGTAAGTTTTTCAGCCTTATCTGTTCTGCTTGGTTCCTTCTTAAAATGGCGATTTCATCTTTCAGCCTTTCTGTCATTTTATTGGATTCCTTAGGTTCCTTGGATTTGGTTTTGACTTTCTCCTGAATCTCAATGATCTGTGTCTCTATCCAGATTCTAAACTCTCTGTCTCTCATTGTAGCCATTTCACCCTGCTTTAAAACCATTGCTGGAGAACTAGTGTGGTAGTGAGGAGGGAAGAAGATGCTCTGGTTTTTGGAGTTGCTAGAGTTCTTGTGCTGGTTCTTTCTTATCTGCGTGGGCTGATGTTCCTTTGCTATTTGAAGTTACTAGACCTTGAATGGGTTTTTTAGTCTTTTATACTCATTGATGCCCTTGAGTGTTTGACGGTGGTGGGTTCTGTCAAGAGGCTTCATTTCTAGAAGATGTTAGGAGCAAAAGCTCAGGTCAGTACTCTTGGGCTGTATGCTCAACGTTTGGGGACTGGTACGAGGCCCATATCATTGTTCTCTGTCGCTGTGATGTAAAGCAACTGCTCTGCTAGAGACACCGAGGTGTTCCTTGTCCCCTGACAACAACACTCTGATGGGAGTTGCTGTCTGAAGTGCTTCACTGGGGCAGAAGCAGCAGAGTCTATGCTCAAGTGGGCATACCACCAGCAAGAGCAGAATGGCCCAGCTTGTCAATAGATGAAAATATATAAGTTTCCTAAGTATAAAATCAACATAGGAAAAATAAACTTTGTTTTCTTGCAGCAACAATGAATATGAAAATAAAGAAAATATAACCTCTAACTTATCATTCCAAACATTAAGTACCTTAAAAAAACTAACCAACAAAATTAAAACGTTACAGAAAAACCATTAACATGTTATTTGAAAATATTAATGAAGACCGACAGGAACAGAAAATAAATTCATGGGAATGAAGTTTCAATAGTCTTCCTTAAAACGGAATCGATAGAATAATTGTAATCCCAAATCAAAACAACCGAATGCCTTTGCACATGAAGGCATCTATGAATCACCTGATTCTAAAATGTAAAGACATGCAAACAGCCAAGCATAGTCAATGCACTCTTGAGAGAGTGCAATTCATCCAACAGATAGTAAGAATTACAAAGGAGCTATTGTATGAAGCGTTGGAGGTCTGGGTGCACGGATTAACAGATAGACCAATGGAACTGAATGGAAAGTCCTGAAAAACAAAACCAACAAAACATGTATAAAAGCAAGCTTAATTGATTAAAATGTGTTGCAGCTTTAGAACTGGAGACTGTCTTGTTGAAATAAGTATCAGTGGAACAACTAAATATCCATATAAAAAACCTTAATGTAAGTGGAACCCTTTTTCATATTATACAAAAATTCAATTACAGGGAAATTCAAAACCTACTTTTAAAATGTTCATTATAAAAACTTCGAAAACACAGAAATGCA
Organism: Pongo pygmaeus; assembly: GCF_028885625.2. Lineage (NCBI taxonomy): Eukaryota > Metazoa > Chordata > Mammalia > Primates > Hominidae > Pongo > Pongo pygmaeus. The sequence continues at coordinate 146,513,657 of NC_072396.2, read as the reverse complement.
CAGAATAATAAACAAGTCTTTGTATAGATTGTGTAAGGCTGGAGTTGAAAGAACTGAAAGACTCTGAGGTCAATGGTCACTTCAGTAACAAGAGGAGCGAGATGATATGAGTCAAAGAGGAACAGAGGAAATGGCACCTCCTCTCTTCCCCTTGTCTCACCCATAGAAGGCCTAGCTTCTTTCATAAGCCTTTGCTTTTTGAGAGTAGAACTCAGATCTCAATAGTAGCTGGGGGAAGGCTACCTGGGACAATGATGGATTTATCCCCCTCTTACTTGAGCCATCCTCCTGCTGACCTCTGGAACTCTGGTGATTCAAGAAATATGGCCAGAACAGTTCTATTCCAGAAAGTCCTGACAGAGGGCTGTTGTGTTGATGACAGACACCCTGACCAGATCCACAAACACTTTACTAACTTAGTGGCAATGTCAGGTTGCTCATATGATACGAGTAGAGGGCTATCTCCCTCTCCACATGGATAAGAGATCCACATACTTCTTTTCAGCTGCTCTTATTCCTGACAGGACCCTCAGAAGGACTCATGAGCCCTGAGATTTCAAAAAAGGTTGATTTGTGGCTTTGCCAGAGATTACCCCGAGAATTGGGGTTTTCTCCACCCACTATGGTCAGGATCAACTCAGCTGTTTATGAGCTGACTTCCTTCCTTAGCTTTGTCTCCGTGTCGCAGGGGCAGTTGGCCTCTGCTCATAGCCAGGATTGGTGGATCATCAAACCTCAGAGCTCAAGGTGGAAACCCACAGACAAGAAAGCTCTTCTCCCAGACCGGGAGGCAGCTGGTGGGTAAATTCCAGCTCTGGCCCACATGTCATTGGGAATTATCCTCATGGAGCTTTTCTTCTGAGGTCCCAAGAAGGGAGCATTTCTTATGGATGGTAAAAAGAAAATGGCAGCCTATCCTTTTACCTCATGGTATTGGAAATAAGTGTCCATTCCAGAAGAGAGAGGGACTAATGTTCTTGGAATTGAATCAGTGGGGAGTGTCAGGGGCCTTTTAAAGGAGTAAACACAACCCTTCTCCAAACATGCCCCAAATGACTCACCTTCAGTTCCTATTTCTCACTTAGATTCAGCCTTCACTGAACATGCTGCCACTGCCAGTGGAGGTTTACCATAGGTGCCATGAATGTAGAATTGTGGGGCACCAGGTTGAAGGAGGGGACGGCATTCCCAGATTTCAAGGAATAAGAAACGTTTGTGCATGTGTCAGAGTGATTACAAAATACACATGAAGGCTGTCAAAAAATTGAAAAAACAAAGTATGGCTTCATTTGATATTTGTTACCATCAAAGGGGCACAATTTTTACTTTTGTGCTTGATTTCTCCCTTTATCTTATCCCAAATCCAATCCAACAACTTTTGTTCCTTCAACCACTAAAATCCATTCCAAATCCTTCCACTTTTTCAATCTCCGTTACTACTGCTGTGCATGATGTTAACATTCTCTCTCACCTAGACTAGGTTAAAGTCTTCTTTATCGCTGCTACTTAAAAAAAAATCCCAATCCATGGCATGGACAGAGCTAGAGGCCATTATTCTAAGCAAATTAACACAGTAACAGAAAACGAAATACTACGTGTTCTCACTTATAAGTGGGAGCTAGAGAGGAAAACACATGGACACGTAGAGGGGAACAACACACACTGGGGCCTTTCAGAGGGTGGAGGCTGGAGGGTGGGAGGAGGGAGAGGATCAGGAAAAATAACAAATGGGTGCTGGGCTTAATAGATAGGTGATGAAATAATCTATACAAGAAACCCCCATGACGCAAGTTTACCTGTGTAACAAACCTGCACTTCTATCGCTGAATGTCAGATAAGTTCAAAAAATATTTCAAAAACACACATCAAATGTAACTATTATGTGAAGTTGTACATATTTCGACAAATGCATGGAGGCCCATATGTACCACCCGAGTATCGTAATGACCAGTTTGATCAACCTAAAATTCTCCTGTGCATCCCATTTGAGGTCAGTCACTGCACTTCTGCAAAGCCCCTGGCAACTATGTTCTTCTTTCAGTTCCTATACTTTTAGCTTTCACCATGTCATAAGAGGAGGTGCATAAAATACTGATTTAAAAGTGCAGCTGTATCAGTTTTCATCACAACTAGCAAGGAATGAGAATTCCTGTTGTTCCATATCCTCTCTTACATTGGATATGTTAGACTGTTGGATTTTAGCCATTGTAATAAGTGTGTATTGGAATCTACTTTGGTTTTTGTTTGCATCTCCCCAATGACAAATGACATTGCATGCCTCTTTCCAGTATGTATATCCTCTTTGATAAAGTGTTTGTTCAAATTATTTGCATGTTTTAAAAAACTAATAGGCTTTATTTTTAGAGCATTGATAATCCAAAAATACAGAGAGAAAACTTCATCAAAATTATAGTTCCCACGTATCTACACCACCCTCCCTGCCCTGCCTCACGCATACACACACACACACACACACACACACACAGTGTCTCCTATTATTTACAATTTGTATTATTATAGCAAGTCTGTTACAACTGATGGATCTGTATTGATACCTATTTATTAAGTAAAGGCCACAGTTTACATCAGGACTCACTCAACATTGTGGATGCTAGTGTTATTGCACAGAAATAAATTGGCATTCTTTGGAGAAGTCCTCAAGGTAAGGCAGATCTATATGTGCTGTCATGGAAAGATACTGGGTACATTTTAATAAGTGAGTATCATGGTATGTTAGGGTTGCAATAGCAAAGCACCACAACCTGGATGACAAAACAGCAGAATTTCATTGTCTCACAGTTTTGGAATCTGGTAGCCCAAGAGCAAGGTGTACACAAGTTTGATTCCTTATGAAGCTGTGATTGCGGGATGCTTTCCAGGCCTCTCTCATTGCCTTGTACCTAGCTGTCTTCCTTCCATGTCTACTCACATTGCCATCTCTCTACTGACATCTCTATGTCCAAATATCCCCTTTTAATACTGACTTCCAATAAGGCCAGCATTAATAACCTCATTTTACCTTGATTGCCTCTGAATTAATCCTATCTCGAAATCAATGCCACATTTTAATTTCAATGCAGAATTTTGCAGAAGAGGAAATTGAACCTATGATAGTGGCAAAGGTAAGTGGCAGATCTATATGTATATCATTATGTAATTACACGTGTGTGTATATGTACATATATGTGTATATATAAAATAGCACATCTATCTTTATGAAAGCCCAAAATTGAAAATCATATTTAAAATTTGCACGGCCACATTGTTACTGGTGGAAACTTCTGAGTAGGAGACTGAGTTTTGCAGGCAGGAACTTTGTAAAGAAAGCAATGCAACTTCTATGTATTTTTAGAATATTTTGCAACAAAAATACATGCACTATTTATTTTTAAGTCAAATACTGAAACCCTAAGAAAAGGAAGGGGAGCACTCCAGTAGTCACATTAAGTAACAGTAAGCTGATGGAAGAGAAAAAATTCCCTGAAAGTTAAATAGCTTAACATGAGTTTATTTTTGTGCACATAAATTCCGATTTAAGTTGGCAGGGTATTATGGGCTGAATTGCGCCCCTCTTTCCAAGTTCATATATCCAAGTCTCAACCCCCAGTACTGCAGAATATCACTGTATTTGGAGACACACCCTTTGAAGAGGCAATTAAGGTAAAATGAGGTCTTATGATTAGGATCATATTCAATATGACTGGTGTTCTCATAAAAGAGCAGATTAAGATACAGACACACAGACCAAAGAACATCCATGTAAGAATTCAGTGAGAAAGTGGTCATCAGCAAGGCATGGGGAGGCCAGGGCAGAAATCAAACTGACCAAATCTTGATCTTACATATTTAGCCTCCAGAAATGGGAGAAAATACAATTCTATTGTTTAAGTCACCCAGTCTGTGGTATTCTGTCATGGCATAATAAACTAATCCACAGCGGGCCCTCACTTTCACCTCAGCCAAGAATCCAAGCTGCTTTCACCTTGCCCCTCCACGTCACAACAGATGTTAAGTGCTGAACAGAAAAGAAAGCATGGGAATGATGCACTGGCTTCTGTCTAACTACAAATGAACCAGCCAGGAAGGCGAGCTAGACAAGATGTAGATGGGCACTTGTAGTCTCTCCCATATGTTATTACGCTGCTCAAAGAAAACTATTATACTTGAGGACAGTAATTCTCTTCATGTCTTGGAATTGTTTCTGGGAATGCCCGCATAGCCTTGAAATCTTCCAACTTTTTCTTGCACCTACGAGGTGACTGGTGGTTTCAAATTCAGGATTACTCCCAATTTTAAAATAATTCTGTAAGTCTTGGCAGGGAGGGTCTACATTATTCCCTCCACAGCACTTGGCACTGTCCTTTTTAATAACCTATATAATTTCTTTAGGCTGAGAATTCTCTCATATTTTTGGTGTGTGTAAAATAACCTACCCCGTGAGTCTCTGCTACCCTCCATATGACAGAACATTCCTGAACAGCTATACACGTGCCTGTGGCTCACTGAAAGCCACGATTTTCCTGTGGGGCAGGTACACAGACAAGAGACAGTAGAAGGATGTTTAATTATTATTTCTCATCAGAGATGGCATGTCCCCCAAAATACCCTTGTCACCTCCTAGGCAGTCTTCAAGATTTTGTTACTGTTTTTTTTAGAAATTCACCTTCCTGTAGATCATTTAGAAAGCGATGTCTATAGCCTTTCCTCACAAAGTTTATGAAAGAAAGATTGGCATTTGATCATCTACACAAACTTATTCATCTCTGTTTGTGTTCAGTGCCTTGTTTCAAATAATGCATCTCATTAAAATCATATTACAAGTATCAAATATTAGGAAGATTTCAAATAGGCTGTATCTGACCTTACGATTATATCCCTAAAACCCATATGTTATGTGACAAATCAGATTTTACTTTGCGGCCTATTTGGAAATATGTGGAGAGTGTGTTGAAGATGCCCAGCGTAGGTTTGGAAATGTCACTATCCAAAGTGGATATTCACATCGAGAGTCGTTATCACAGAGGAGCCAGCGGGAGGGATGGATCAGTCAGGGAACTTCTCCAGGGACAAACAGTGGTCTATGTCAGGGGAAGGGCAGATGTCTCTGGGCTCTTGCACTGAGGGCTGGGCACAGGCTTCAGAGTGCGAGACCACAGTGAGAAGTCACTCAGCAGGCCAGGTTCCAGAGTTGCACAGGAGAGCGCCCAGGGGAGATCAAATGGAGGGCGCTGTTAGGTGGGAAAGCCCTGGGGCTAGACAGAAGTACTGGCACCCAGACAGTCAGCTCTCTAGAAACCTAGGGCTCATAACAGGAAGAATTTAGGTAAAGAAAGAATTTAGGTAAAGAAAGCCCAAAACGATCCCTGAAAGGTATTGATTCTCATTGTCACCTTTCTTCTCTAGGCCCATCTAAATGCTTTGTCACAGGTTTCTTCTGTATGTTGCCTGAAAGACATCAGGAAGTGTGAAGAGAAGTGACTTTACAGGAAGAAGGCTATGCTCAGGCTGAGAGGAGTGGGGACAGCGTGGGTCTAGATGAATTCAGAACTCAAGTCCCAGCCCAGTCACTTTCTAATCATGTGATCATCATGTGATCTTGGGGAATTTGTTATGAACTACAAACCTCAGCTTCTTCGTCTGTAAAATGGGTTTGATAATCCCTGTTCTGTAGAGTGGCTGGAATGTGTGTACTGTGAGCAAAACACCTGGCACACAGCTTGGCATACCTTGGAATTTTAATAAATGGCAGTTGTCATCAATATGATTATAACCCCAAAGTCTACCACTGTCTTTTGAGAAAAGTTCAGCTCTTGTTTTCGTTATCCAAAACGTCTCATAGAACACCTAGCTGAATATGTCAAGGAATATGAACTGAAGCAAAAGTTTGGCTTCATAAATATACCTCAGGACATTTTCTTTCTAAAAGGATATATTGTATCATTCAAGAAAGGAGAGGCTTCCACAACTGAATGCAACTCAAAGATTGTAGATTTTATGTTAAGGACCAACTCCTTTTCACTTTCCCCACTGATCATCTATCCAAACCACTAGTTTTATTTAAGCTCCACAAGACCTTGCTTAGACTTGTCCACATTACATTCAAAAGAACCCAACTAAAAGTCCTGTCACTGGAATGGGCTTGGGCTCTCCCAGGCCTGGCAAATGAGTGCCAGCCTAGAGGCTTCTGAGCACCACATCAAGGAATTATCACCACATTTCTCAGGAAAACTTGCAGATGATGGGTATCAATCACCTAGTCCTTGCACTGTGTTCAAGCTCACCAGTTACAGAGCCACAGAACACCTTCCATTACTTCCCCATGTGGAGACTCCTCTCCGCTTCATCCTTCACCTAGAGGGAACTGCTCAAGTGGTTTTCCTTTCCAGGCTTTTCTCTCACCTTCTGAGAGTCTGGGCCCTGCTGCCACCCAGCTTCATAACAATCAGCTCCCACAGAAGCACCTGCAGTTGCCCAAAGTCCAAAACTGCCTTAGCTCAGGGCCTTTTTAATCAAAGGCTCCATCTGGAGTCTCACCTCCCCACTCCTTTTTAAACTTATTCTTTAGATTGTAGAGAAAATCTTACCACATTCCTGATATGGCTTCTGGACATACACTCTACCATTTTAGGGTTAGGGATGAGTCTTGCTTTTAATAGTAACTTCACTACTAACAGTAATTTCTATGAGCAAATGCTGATATAATGTTCATCACATAAATGAGTCACTGACACTTTTATTTATTACAATTTACTTTCTGCTACTTTCTTACATAAGCCAAGCAAACCAGGTATGTATCTTTAGTTTTCAAGAACAACAGACTAAAGGACCTGAGGAAATGCAAATACTAACAATCCTTTACTTTGTTCCACTATTTAACTGCAGAGTTCCTTCACAGTTTCAAGAAAATTCCTACAGCAATACCACATTAACCTGTGACACATTACAAAATGAGGCAGAAGGTTTTCCCAATGTGGTGTGTTTGGGTGTGTTTTTGTTTTTACAAAATATCAAACTGTTACTCTTAAACCAGATAAACAGCAATACATGTGTGACTAATGTTCATAAACTAGGATTCTGAAGCTATTTAAACCTGCTATTAACAGGAAAAACATTTGAAAAATACCCAAAAGTAAACAGTTGAACCCCTTAACTACCCATATGGAACAGAAATGATGCAAATAGCACTGTGTTCTCTCCAGCCTCAACCGAGCCCTCCACCACGTAGAAACTCGACTGCCCTCTTCAAACTCAGAGGGAAGAATCTGCCCTAGACTTCACTCAGAAGAGAAGCTGGGGGACATGACGCTGGAGCTTGCACTTTCTGTGGCAGTAGAATCATCTGTGGTGTCAATTATGGCCTGCGCTCTCTCTTCCACATCTTTCAAAGCATCCTTGTACGAGGATGGAAAGGTAACAGGGACAGTATTGTTTAGCATGGCCAAAAACTCTAATACTTTCCTCTTAATGATTTCTGAATGAGCTCTTGGACCCCACAGGAATTCGTAACATGGAGGAGAAGTGTTGGGCACCTCCTGGTACTCTAGGTAATGTTCCTGCACCCAAACTTTAGTGAGGAGCTCCCTGGGCTCCCCAAAGACAAAGTGCTCCCTCCCAGCACGCACCCCTATTCCACTCAGCACATCCCAGATGACCTCCTCAGAGGCACAGGTGCCCTTCATGAAGATGATACTCAGAATAAGAATCAGGAGGGGGTTCTGGGGCATGCCCTGCTCATCACTCAGACTCCCCTCAGAGGTGAGGTCTAATGTGTTTACAAAGACATAGGAGTCGTCAGGGTCCACTTCTCTCAGGGAAATGCCAAAAAGAATCTCTATGAGCTCATGGGCTTTCCTGAAGATCACAGGAAAGTAGCCCGTGTACCTGCTGATGACATTCGTCAGCATCTCTGCCTTTGTGATAGGCTGCTTCGCTTGATATTTGAGGAGAAGAAACCGCACCAACTCGTCCACCTTTTCATCCAGTGTATAAGTGAACAAGGGCTCGCTCTCTATCAAGGACTCACTGTCTGTCAAGGAATCACTCTCTAGCAAGGTGTCTGAGGTACTTGTATCTTCATCTACTGGGCTGCTGGACTCTTCACTGAATGGGCTCAATGAAGAAGAGGAGAAGAAGGAGCTCACAGGACTCTGGAGAGAACTCTGAGGACTCTCAGGGGAACTCTGGGAGAGACTCGATGTAGTGGAAGAGGGGAAGGAGCTCACAGGAGAGCTCTGGGAAAGACTCGATGAAGTGTAGGAGGGGAAGGAGCTCACAGGAGAACTCTGGGAAAGACTCGATGAAGTGGAGGAGGGGAAGGAGCTCACAGGACTCTGGAGAGGAGACGGGGCAGGCCCCTCAGGAGGACTCTGAGGATTCTCATGGGAACTTTGGAGAAGACTTGCTAAAGTGTAGGAGCAGAAGGAGCCAACAGGTCTCTGGAGAGAAGACAGAGCAGGCCCGTCAGGAGGACTCTCAGGACTCTCAGGGAAACTCTGGGGAACACTCAATGAAGTGGAGGAGGAGCAGAAACTCACAGGACTCTGGAGAAAAGACTGGAAGTCCTCCCCCTGAGGAGGACATAGATGAATCTGGAGAGGAGCGAGGAAGTCCTCCCACTCAGGAGGACTCTGAGGAAAGTAGTGAGGAGACATGGAGTCCTCCCCCTCAGGAGGGCTCTGAGGAAAGTAGTGAGGAGACATGGAGTCCTCCACCTCAGGAGGGCTCAGAGGAAAGTAGTGAGGAGACATGGAGTCCTCCCACTCAGGAGGGCTCTGAGAAAAGTAGTGAGGAGACAGGGAGTCCTCCCCCAGAGGAGGACTCAGAGGAAAGTAGTGAGGAGACAGGGAGTCTTCCCCCTGAGGAGGGCTCTGAGGAAAGTAGTGAGGAGACAGGGAATCCTCCCACTCAGGAGGGCTCTGAGGAAAGTAGTGAGGAGACACGGAGTCCTCCCCCTGAGAAGGACTCTGAGGAAAGTAGTGAGGAGACAGGGAGTCCTCCCCCTCAGGAGGGCTCTGAGGAAAGTAGTGAGGAGACAGGGAGTCCTCCCACTCAGGAGGACTCTGAGGATTCTGGAGAGGAGACTGGATGTCGTCGCCCTCAGGAGAACTCTGAGGAATCTGGAGAGGAGACTGGGAGTCCTTCCCCTCAGGAGGTCTCTGGAGATGATCTGGGGAGTCCTCCCCTTCAGGACGACTCTGAGGACTCTGGAGAGGAGACTGGGAGTCCTCCCCCTCAGAATGATTCTGAGGACTCTCAGCAGAAGTCTGGAGAAGACTTGGCATCGCAGCAGCAGGCATCTCCTTGTCCCCTGGAGAACACAGAATCAGAGAAGAGGATGAGGATGAGAAAGAAGAACAGGAAGAGGAGGAGGGGAATAAAAAGTGGAAAGAGGAAGAGAAAATGGAGGAAGCTTCCTCCTCTTCCTCATCTGGGGGATCCTCTGCATCTACCAACTCCAGTATGAAAATTGCCTTCTGGAAGCCTTGCTCAAAGCTGGGGCATGGAAGGTTTAGAAAGAGAGGCATGATGAATATTGTTCAGGAGCAGCAGGTAAACGTGTGAACACGAATGGGTATGATGGGATCCCACAGGACTGAGGGACAGAGAGACAGTGCCAGTGGCCTAAGCTGAGAAACTCACCCATGATGGCTCTGACAAAGGCCGGCTTACAGCTCTTCTTCTCTTAAGGTGGTGCTCTAGGGCCTCACAGGTCGCCTGTCTTCCTAGGGGGTTTGTCTCCTGGGAACCTGTAGGAGGACATGAGAAAGCACCTCAGGGCACAGCTGGCAGGCAGAGCCTGAGGCACCAGGAATGACAGTGGGTGGCTACAGGCCGGGTGCTGCCAGGTCTGCCCTGTTTCTGGGGGTAGGGCCCTTGGTACACAGTCAGGCCGTGCACTCACCTTGACTCCTGGCACTACCTGGGCCTCCTCTGCTGTGGTACTTTTAGGATGTATGTGTCCCTCACACCCAGGTCTTCAACTCCTGCTTCCTGGAGCACCTGCAAGAGGAAGGGAGGGAGCCCCTCCAGCTAAGACGGCAGCTGGGGCTGGCCAGACTCCCAGACTCCCACAATTCTGAGGTTCGTGGCCCCCTCAGAATTCAATTAGCATTGTCACATTTTCTCAGACAGGGCCAGGCCCCCACCACTCTGCTAGCCTGAGGAAAAACCTCAGGCAAACTCCACATCCCTGACAGCAGTGGGAGGTAGTGAGGTGGCAGCCACTTCCCAGCACTCTACCACGGGGGCGGTCCCTGTGGCCTCACGTCTGTTCTGACGACATGTGACCCCTCAGTCCTCACTCTTGTTCCTAGCAGGGCCTGGGAATCTTCCCTCTGCCAACTGGAGGCAGCTTCCCGTGCTGACTTGCCATGGGAACCCCAGAACAAGGCCTCCCCCTTCCCCTCCCCTACACCCCTCACCCAGCAATGAGAGGGCGGCCGCTCAGCCTCAGCCGCCTGGGGAGCTCTATGGGGGCTGATTTGAGGAGCATGGTGGGAATCTCCGGGAATCTGTCCTCTGAGGTGGGGGTTCCCCCGGTCCTCCTCAATGCCTTCCTATTTATTCCCTAGAGGGCCGGCATCTCCTCCCTTCTTCTGCCGTGAGGACGCGTCCCTCAGCTCTCGGCTACCATCTTCGTTTCCGTGACCTACAAGTGCCACCGCAGGGATAGGGCAGGCCAGGGCTGCTTCCCTTTGTGGTGTTGGGTCCCTCACTTCTCCCTCGGGGCCCTCACCTTGAAGACTGGATAGGTCTAAGTCTCTTCCCTCCGCTGATCTGAGACGATCCTCGTCACAAAATACCTCAGGTCTTTCAGACTCCCAAGATGGCCGCCGGGAAAGCACATCCAGCAAAGCACATCCGGGAACCCTGCCAGGGTTGATCAGGGCTGACAACCCGGATAGCGTGGGGCAGGGCCTCCTTTCAGAGGAGGAAGCCCCCTCGCACTTGTCAGCCTCCTTTCCATCCCTTCCTTCCTACCTCCAAGATGTGCTCCAAACCTTTCTGCTCACTCCCTAAGCCCTGCTGACTTCTTCCCTCCCACCTCCCGAGTCCTTGACACTCACACCCCACCTTTTTCCAGGGCTGATAGCAGGGAGTGGCAGGGTGCAGCCTGCACCTCCCCCCGTATTCGGAGGTCACTGTCCTTCGACAGAGTTCTCTTCTTGTTGAGTGGCCAGCCCTGGGGCTACTCCCTCTGTTTAACTGAAGCTGCCCTCCTCAGAGAAAATCTCCCCTCTGGCTGACTCCCAAAATGGAAGTCAGAAAGTTGTAAATCTGGGGACCCTGATGGGCTCCTCCAGAGTTGGCAGCAGGCACAGGAACAGGACAGGGGGCACTACCAGTCATGGGTGATCCCTTCCTGCCTTCCTGAGAGGCTGTGCCTGGACTCCTGAAATTGCCTAGGCTCCCTGCCTCTGTGCGTCTGAGTCTTTCACCTCCGAATAAGCCCCTCCCATCCTTGAGACCTGCAAGGTGCAAGAGAGGTAGAATCACATCCATCCACAGTGGGGTATGGCCTCCCAGACTCCAGGTAGGGCTCCACTGCCCTCTGTCTGAAATGGCGTGGGAAGGACCCTCAGTCTTCCTCAACCTACTATTCCTGACACGGCCTCCACTCCCTCCCTCTTCTTTCCAGAGACTATTTTTCAGATCAAGTTTCCCATTTCCATGAATCCTCCCCAAGAGGGACTGGAGCACGCTAGCATCTCTCCCTAATGGCCCTGCCCAAGGCCTCCTAGGAGTGAAAACGGGCTGGTTTTTGGGGGTCCTCCTGTGTCCGTGGTGGGGTAGCTCACCAGTCCGTCCTCTGTATCAGCCCGGGGGTGCCCAGAAGGCCCACCTCCTGATCTTCCGCTCTCATGATCTGAAGTGAGACTCACCTAAGCACAGCCTTCTCCTCTTTCTACACCCTAAGATGTCAGGGGACAGCACTGTTGGTCAACATGCCCCTGGGCCTCCCAGGGATGACAACAGGTGGGGAGCTGGTTTCTGTGGATCCTCTTCTTTGTGGGCAGGAGGTTTCTGCAGTTTTCCATCAGAGGCCTCATCTGACTACTGGCTGGTCCTGGGTCTTCCTATCCTTCCCAAGATGACAGTATGACACAGGGAAAAAAATAATGTGACTTTACCCTGAAGAAAACTGACGTCACCATGGTGATCAAAGTAACATCATCAGTGACAAATTGTGTTGGTATTATGTGCCGTCGGTATGATATGATAAGAATGGCACTTCACTTCTCTGTTCATCTTCTGAGAAAATGTAACCTATATCAAATCATAAAAAATAATCACTTAATTCCCAATCAAAGGCTATTTTACAAAATACCTGACCATACACCTCCAAACTGTCAATGTTTTCAAAATCACGAGAAGTCTCAGTGAACTGGCACAGCCAAAGGGCATTTAAAGAGACATGATGAACAAGTGTAATGGAGTATCCTCAGGGTATCTTGGGACAGAAAATAGATTTTCGTGACAAGGAAATAAATGTGAATAAAGTATGTTTATTAATAAACAAAGGATGTTTACGTAAGAATAGTACCAGCTCTTCTTTAATAACCACATTTTAACTTCTTTGCCTCTGAGATAATCCCGTCTCCAAATAATGCCACATGTTAATTTCAACATAAGATTTTAGTGGGGATGCAATTGAATCTATAATAGTGGAAAGGGAAGTGGCAGACCTATATGTATATTATTACCCATGTGTAGTTATAAACACATATGTAAGCTCATATATGTATAAATTTTACTTTAAAAACCACATCGATCTTCTCAAAATTCTAAATCAGCTTTTAAATTTAAACACCACACGGTTAATTGTGGAAACTTCTGAGTAGGGGGCTGAATTTTGGAGGAACTTTCCAAAAGGGAGAATTGTGATTTCTACCTCTTTTTTTAAGTTTTTGCAACAACCATATATGCAGTATTTATTTGTAAGGAAAGTATTGAAATAAGTCTAAGAAAAGGATGAGGAGCAGTCCAGGAGGCAGATAAAGTAACAGTAAGCTCTTGGAACAACAACAAAAAATCCTTAATTTTTACATGACTCAACACAAGTTTACTTTTTTGTACATAAATTCTGAATTTAGTTGGCAGGGTATAATGGGCTGAATTTTGAATCTCCCCCAAAATTCATATATCCGTCTTAAAACCCAGTATCCCAGAATGTGACTGTATTTGAAGATAGAAACTTTAAAGAGGTAATTAAGGTAAAATGAGGTCTTAAGGTTAGGCTAATATTCAGTATGACAGGTGTCCTCATAAAAGAGCAGATTAAGATACAGACACACAGACCAAGGAAAACCCATGTAAGAATTCAGTGAGAAAGAAATCAAACTGGCCCACATCTTGATCTTAGATATTTAGCCTCCAGAAATGGGAGAAAATTCATTTGTATTGTTTAAGTCACCCAGTCTGTGGTATTCTGTTATGGTATAAGAAACTAATCCACAGCGGGTCCTGGCTTTCACCTCAGCCAGGAATCCAAGCTGCTGTCACCTTGTAGCTCCATGTCACAACAGATGTTTAGTGCTGAACAGAAATGAAAGCATGAGAATGATACACTGGCTTCTGTCTAACTACAAATGAACCAGCCAGGAAGGCGAGCTAGACAAGATGTAGATGGGCACTTGTAGTCTCTCCCATATGTTATTACGGTGCTAAATGAAAAGCAACTATTATAATTGATGACAGTAAGTGCCTTCATGTCTTGGAATTGTTTCTGGGAATGTCCGCATAGCCTTGAAATCTTCCAACTTTTTCTTGCACCTACAAGGTGACTGGTGGTTTCAAATTCAGGATTACATCCAGTTTTAAAACAATTCTGTAAGTCTTGGCAGGGAGGGTCTACATTATTCCCTTAACAGCACTTGGCACTGTCCTTTTTAACAACCTATGTAATTTCTTTAGGCTGGGAATTCTCTCATATTTTTCGTGTATGGTAAATAATATACCTTGTGAGCCTCTGCTACCCTCCATATGACGGAACATTCCTGAACAGCTATACACGTGCCTGTGGCTCACTGCAAGCCACGATTTTCTTGTGGGGCAGGTACACAGACAAGAGACAGTGGAAGGATGTTTAACTACTGTTTATTTCTCATCAAAACCGACATGTCCCCCAAAGTATCCTTGTCACCTCCTAGGCAGTCTTCAAGATTTTGTTATTGTTTTGTTTTTTTAAGAAATTCACCTTCTTGTGGATCATTTACAAAGTGATGTCTATAGCCTTTCCTCATCTACAAAGTTTATGAAGGAAAGATTGGCATTTGATCATCTACAAAAGCTTGTTCATCTGTTTTCAGTGCCCTGTTTCAAATAATGCATCTCATTAAAATCATACTACAAGTATCAAATATTAGGAAGCTTTCAAATAGGCTATATCTGACCTTAGGATTACATCCCTAAAACCCATGTATTATCTGGCAAATCAGATTTTACTCTGCAGCCTGTTTGGTAATACGTTGAGAGTGTGTTGAAGATGCCCAGCCTAGGTATGGAAATGTCACCATCCAAAGCGAATAGTCACATCGAAAGGCCATTATCACAGAGGAACCTGGGGGAGGGATGGATGAGTCAGGGAACTTCTGCAGGCAGTAGGAATGGTCTATCTCAGGGGAAGGCCAGGTGCTTCTAGGTTCTTGCGCTGAGAGTTGAGCAGCCACCTCCAAGCACCCTACACCAGGAGAAATAGGGGCTAGTCTCACATCTATTCTGGTGCACATGTGACTCCTCAGTCCTCATACTTCAGAGGGTGAGACCGTAATGAGAAGTTAGTCAGCAGGCCAGGTTCCAGAGTTGCACAAGAGACCACACAGGGGAGATCGAAAGGAGCTGGGGGGAGCTGTAATGGGAAAAATTGTTGGAGATGGACAAATCTGTCAGCACCTGGACATTCAGCTCTAAAGAAACCTAAGGCTCAGAACAAGAGGACCTTAGGTAAAGAAAGCCAATAATGTTCCCCAAAGTGTATTTTATTCCCATTTGACCTTCCCTCTTGTGGCCTAACTTAATACCTTAGCCACACAGTTCATCTTTATTTCACCTCAGAGACATTAAGAAGTGTGAAAAGAAGTGACTTCATAGGCAAAGGCCTTCCTCAGGCTGGGAGGAGTGGGGACAGTGTGGGCCTAAATGAATTCAGACCAGGGCTCAAGTCAAAAATCTTGTCACATTCTAGCTACGTGGTCTTGGGAATTTATCAAGCATTATGAGCCTCGGGTTCTTCATCTGCAAAATGAGTTTGATAAGCCCTGTCTTGTAGAATTGCTGGAATGTATGTAACGTGAGTAAAACACCTGCCAGAGTGCCTGGCATATGTTGGAATTTTAATAAATGGCAATTGTTATCAATGATTACCACACCAAAGGTTACTGTCTTTTGTGAAATATTCAGCTCTTAGTTTTGCTATCCATAACATCTCAGAGAATACGTAGGTGAATGCATCATGGAATACCAGCTTAACCAAAACTTTGGCTTCATAAATAAAAGTACATTTTTTTCTGAAAGGGTATATTGTATAATTTGGAAAAGGCAAGGCATCTTCAGCTGGAATGCAACTCAAAGATGCTAGAATTTGAGTCAAACACCAACTCCTTTACACCTTCCCTTTTGCTCATCCTTCCAAACCACTATTTTTATTTATCCTCCAGTAAAAATCTAGCCCTTGCTTACAGTTGCCCACATTACAATTGAAATAACCTAATTAAATGTCTTTCAATGGAGTAGGCTCTGGTTCTCCCAGGCCAGGCAAGTAAGTGCCAGCCTAGAGGCTTCTGAGCAACACTTCAAGGGATTATCACCCTATGTCTCAGGAAACCCTTGCAGGTGATGGGTATCAATCACCTAGTTCTTGCACTGTATTCAAGCTCACCAGTTAGAGAGCCGCAAGACACCTTCTATTAATTCCGCATGTGGAGACTCCTCTCTTCCTCATCCTACACCAGAAGGAACTGCTCAGAGCAGTTTTCTATTCCAGGTTTTTCTATCACCTTCTGAGAGTCTGGGCCCTGCCACCAACCAGCTTCATAACCATCAGCTCCCACAGAAGCACCTGAAGTTTCCCGAAGGGCAAAACTGCCTTAGCTCTGGGCCTTTTTACTTGAAGGCTCCATCTGGAGTTTCACCTCCCCACTCCTTTTTAAACTCGTTTTTATGATTGTAGAGAGTATCTTACCATGTTCCTGATACAGCTTCTGAACTTAGACTCTAACATTTTATGGGTAGAGATAAGTCTTGGTTTTCATAGTATCCCCACTACTAAGCATGGTCCACAAGAAACTGCTCAAAGAATGTTTAGCAAATAGTCACTGAAGCTTTTATTTATTAAGGTTTAATTTCTGCTACTTTCTCGAATAAGCCAAGCAAAGCCAGGTATATATCCTTAATTTGGAAGAACGACAGAGTAACATGATAAGGATATGCAAATATCAACCATACTTTATTCTGTTCCACCATTTAATTGCAGAGTTATTTCAAATTTTAAAGAAAATTCTTATCCGAACACCACATTATACTGTTTCAGTTCATAAAATAAGACAGATTTTCCCTTTTTAAATGAAATATCAAACTTTTTCTCTTAAATCAGACAAACAGCAATACAAGTGTGAATAATATTCATAAACTAAGATTCTGAAGTGAATTAAACCAATTGGAAGGAGAAGCATTTGTAAAATATACCTCCCACAAAAAAATGTTAAACTCTTAAGTCACTCATATGAAACAGAAACAAAAAACACTGTGGTCCCTCTGGCTCCACTCTGGACCTCCACTGCCTAGAACCTCGTCTGCCCTCTTCAAACACAGAGGGGGAATCTGCTTTAGACATCACTCAGGACAGAAGTTGGTGGACATGACACTGGGGCTTGCACTGGCCATAGCAGTAGCATCATCTGTGGTGTCAATTATGGCCTGGGCTCTGTCTTCCATATCTTTCAAAGCATCCATGTACCAGGATGGAAAGGAACTAGGGATGATACTGGATAGCTTGGATAAAAACTCTAAGACTTTTCTCTTGCTGGCCTCTGAATGGGCTCTTGGACTCCACAAAAATTCATAACGTGGAGGAGCACTGTTGGGCACCTCCCAGTACTCCAGGCACTTTCTCTGCACCCAGTGTATAGTGAGCAGCTTTCTGGGATTCCCATATATAAAGTGCTCCTTCCCAGCACACACCCCTATTGCACTCAACACTTCCCAGATGACCTCCTCGGGGGCACAGCTGCTCTTTATGAAGATCATACTGAGAATAAGAATCAGGAGACAGTTCTGGGGCATACCCTGGTCATCAATCAGGCTTCCCTCGTAGATGAGGTCTAATGGTCTTCAAAGAAACAGGTTTGTTGTCGGGGCCCATATCAATCAGGGCAATGCCAAAAATTAGCTATATGAACTCATGGGCTTTCCCGAAGACCATGGGAAAATAGTCCTTATACTTCTTGATGACAGTCATCAGCATCTCTGCCTTTGTGACAGGCTCTTTTGTTTGGTATTTGAGGAGAAGAAACTGCAGCAACTCAGCCACCTTTTCATCCAGGGCATACCTGGGCAAGGATTCACTTTCTGGCAAGGCATGCCAAGTAGCTGTATCCTCCTCTTCACTGCCGGACTCCTCATCCAATCGGGTCCACAAAAGAGGGGATGAGCAGGAGTTTAGAGGACTCTGGGGAGGACTCTGCGGAGGACCCTGGGGAGAGATCTTGGGAGGACCCTGGGGAGGAATCTCAGGAGGACTCTGGGGAAGAGGTGGCATCCCAGCAGCAGGCATATCCTTATCTTCTGGAACACCCAGAATCAGAGTAGAGGGTAAAGATGAGGACAAGGGTGAGAATGAGGACAAGGAAGAGGAGGAGGGGAATAAAAAAGTGGAAAGAGGAAGAGGAAGTGGAGGAGGCATCCTCCTCTTCCTCATCTATGGAATCCTGTGCATCTACCAAGTCCTCTATCACACTCGGGTTCTGGAAGTCTTCCTCAAAGCTGAGGAGTGGAGGGTTTGGAAAGAGAGGCATGAGGCCTGTTGTTCAGGAGCAGCAGGTAAATGTGTGAGCAGGGATGGGGATGATGGGATCCCACAGGCCTGAGGAAGAGAGTGACAGTGTGAGTGGCTTCAGCTGAGAAACTCACCTATGATGGTTCTGACAAAGGCTGGCTTACAGCTCTTCTTCTCTTAAGGTGGTCCTCTAGGGCCTCACTGGTCGCCTATCTTCCTAAGAGGTTTGCTCCCTCAGAACCTGTATAAGGATGTGAGAAAGCACCTCGGGGCACAGATGCCAGGCAGAACCACAGTCTCCGGGACTGACAGTAGGTGGGTAGGGCCGGGTGCTTTGGGGTCTCCTCTGTTTGTGGGGGTAGGGCCCTTGGTACACAGTCAGGGTGTGCACTCACCTTGACTCCTGGCACTGCCTGGGCCTCCTCTGCTGTGCTGACTTTAGGAAGTGTGCCTCAGACCCAGGTCTTCAACTCCTGGTTCCTGGAGCACCTGCAAGAGGAAGTGAGGGAGCCCCTCAGGCTAAAGACTGCAAGCAGAGTCTCGGGCCTCCCAAGGCCGACAGCTGGGGCTGGCCAGACTCCCAGAGCCCCACAGTTCTGGACTGCATGGTCCCGTCAGAATTTAATTAGCATCCTCACCTTTTCTCAGACAGGGCGATGTCCCTACCACTCTTCTGGCCAAAACTCAGGGCAAACTCGACATCCCTGAGAGCAGCGGGAGGTAGTGAGGTGGCAGCCACCTCCCAGCACTCTACCACGGGGGCAGTTGGGGTGGCCTCACGTCTGTTCTGATGCACATGTGACCCCTCAGTCCTCACTCTTATCACCAGCAGGGCCTGGGAATCTTCCCTCTGCCAACTGGAGGCAACTCTCCCTACTGACTTGTCATGGAACCCCCCAGACCAAGGCTTCCCCCTCCCCTCCACCCCTCACCCAGCAATGAGAGGGCTGCCGCTCAGCCTGAGCTGACTGGGGAGCTCTACGAGGGCTGATATGGAGGAGCATGGTGGGAATCTCTGGGAGTCTGTCCTCTGAGGTGGCGTTTCCCCTTGTCCTCCTCAAAGTCTTCCTATTTATTCCCTAGAGAGCTGGCACCTCCTCCCTTCTTCTGTCATGAGGACGTGTCCCTCAGCCCTCGGTTGCCCTCTTCCTGTCTGCGACCTACAATCTCACAGCAGGTAGAGGGCAGGCAAGAGCTTCTTCTTTCTGTGGTGGGAGGTCCCTCAGTTCTCCCTTAGGGCCCTTACCTTGAGGATTGGCCAGTTCTAAGAGTCTTCTCTCTGCTGATCTCAATTGAGCCTTCTCACAAAATGCCTCAAATACTTCAGACTCCCAGTGGGGCTAGGTCTCCTCTCTATGGAGGAACCACTGCTCACCTCTCTACCTCCTTCCCACACTATTCTGACCACCTTCCGGCCCTTCTCCGCCCCTTCCTGCCTACCTCCCCGACCCTTTCCACCCCTTCCTGCCTACCTCTCGGTATCCCTCCACCTTTTCCTGCTCACTTCAAGCCCCTCGTCCATATTTCCCTGCCCACCCCCCCGCTTTCTCCCCCCACATCCTTTTTCCAGGGCTGACAGCAGGAAGGGGAAGGGTGCAGCCTGCGCCTCCCCTCCATGTTGGAAGGTCACTGTCCTTCCACAGAGTTCTCTTCTCGTTGAGTGGCCAGTCCTGGGGTTCCTCTCTCTGCTTAACTGAAACTGCCCTCCTCAGAGAAAACGTCCCCTCTGGCTGACTCCCAAAATGCAAGTCAGAAAGTTGTAAATCTGGGGACCCTGATGGGCTCCTCCAGAGCTGGCAGCAGGCACAGGGACAGGGGAGGGGCACTACCAGTCATGGGTTTTCCCTTCCTGCCTTCCTGAGAGGCTGTGCCTGGACTCCTGAAACCGCCTGGCCTTCCTGCCTCTGTGCAACTGAGTCTTTCACCTCCAAATAGGCCCCTCCCATCCCTGAGACCTGCAAGGTAGAAGAGAGGGAGAATCACATCCATCCACAGTGGGGTGGGGTCTCCCAGGCCCAAGACAGGACTCTGGTGTCCTTTTTCTGAAATGGGGTGGACAGGACTCTCTGTTTTCCTGCAGTTATTATCCTGACATGGCCTGGGAGCCCTTCCCCTGCTGTCCAGAGACTATGTTGTTCAGATCAAGGTTCCCATTTCCATGAGACGCCCCCCAAGACGAAGTGAAAAGCGCTAGCACCTCTGACTGAGGGCCCTGCCCAAGGCCTCTCAGGGGTGAAAACAGGGCCTGGATTTGTGTGTCCTTCTGTTTCTTGGGAGGGATGTCTCACCAGTCCTTCCTCTGTGTCATCCTGGGGATGCTTGGAAGGGCCTGAGTCCCCTCCCCTTTCATGATCTCAAGTGAGACTCACCTAGGCAGAGCTTTCTCCTCTTTCTACCCTCTAAGATGTCAGGGGGACACCACAGTGGGCCACCATGCCCCAGGGCCTCTCAGGGCTGACAGCAGCAGTGGAGCTGGATTCTGTGGATCCTCCTCTTTGTGGGCAGGGAGTCTGCAGTTATCTCTCAGAGGCCTCATGTGACTACTGGCTGGTCTCCCTGTTCTTCTCATGATGACAGTATAACATATGGCAAAAAATAATGTAACTTTACCCTGAATAAAGCTAAAAAGCACGATGATGCCATGGTAATCAAGTTAACATCATCAGTGACAAATTATGTTGGTACTATGTGCTGTCGGTATGATATGATAAGAATGGCACTTCACCTCTCTGTTCATCCTTCCAGGAAACATAACTTACATCAAATCACGACAAAAAAAATCACATAAATCCCAATCAAGGTCAATTTTACAAAATACCTAACCATACGAAACTGTCAAAACTGTCAATGTTTTCAAAATCGAGAAATGTCTCAATCAACCGGTACAGCCAAAGGGCATCTAAGGAACATGATAACTAAATGTAATGGAGTATCCTTAGGGGATCCTTGGATAGAAAATAGAATTTTGTGAAAAGTAAGAAAATGTGACTGAAGTATGTTCAATAATAAATAAAGAATGTTTGTTAAAAACAATGTATAAATACTGGCTCATTAGTTTTAGGAAACCTTACCAAGATAAGGTGTTAATAACAGGAGGAATTGAGTGTGGAACATGTGAGAACTTTCTTACTATTGTTATAATTTTCTTGTAAATCTAAAATTATTTAAACATAAAGTTTATCAAATATGAAAAATGTTACCAAACTAGATAAAAGGATATGCATGAAAAACCTATAAGAGATATATCTTTTAAGGAAATGTTGAAAGCCTCTAGTCTGAACTTGAGACCTAACCTAGAGTTTCTGCTACAAGTATTTCTATTACTTTTTATACTAGCGGTAGTAGCAAGCGTAGTAATCTAAAGAGGAGTAAATGAAGGAATGAGGATTGGCCAGTTGGAAACAAAGCGTTTGTGATTAATGGATGATTAGACTGTGCATGAAAAGAATCCAAAACAACTAAAGATAATTTATTCAATATATAATAGTATATCAGTTTGCTAGTATAAGGTCAATATTCAAAAGAATATCAACTTCGTTTTTTGTCAGGGAAAGAGTATGAAAATGAAAGTAAAGAATATATAATTTTAACCTATAGTACCAAAATATCAAATATCTTAGGAAAATAATTTAACCATAAACATTTTAACCAAATAAGACTGGGAGGCAGCTGATGGCTGGTTAAAATATTTTTTTGTTAAAAAAGCTTATCCAAAAAATTTTTACAGACAAAAATACTAAAATGCTGTTCAGGCATATTAACAAAGACCTACCTGAACATAAAATAAAATAAATTCATGGGCATGAAGACTGAATATTTTAAATATGTTGATTCTTCCCAAAAAGGAATCTACAGATTGATTGCAATCCTAAATCAAAACTGCCAAAGGGCTTTGGAAATGAAGGCATGTGTGAATCACCTGATTCTAAAATATAAAGACATGCAAATGGACAAGCATAGTCAATATACACTTGAAAAAGAGTCATTAGTCTACCAGATAGTAAGAATTACAAAGCTACTATAATGAAGAGTTTGAGATTTGGGTGCAGAGATTGACAGATAGACCAAAGGAACTGAATGGAGAGTTCTGAAAAACAAAACCAACAAAACATGTATAAACATGTGCTTAACTGATTTTTAAAACTTGCAGCTTTAGAGCAGGAGACAGTCTTCTTGAAATAAGTGTCAGTGGAACAACAGAATATCCATACAAAAACCCTAATGTAAGTGGAACCCTTTTTCATATTAAACAGAAAAAAACAATTACAGGGAAATTCAAAACCTACCTTAAAATATGTGTATTATAAAAAAACCTCAAAAATACACAGACATACTTAGAATAATCAGTCTTTGTATAAATTATCTTTAAGCAAGTTCGCAGTATGAGTAAATTAGAGCATCAGTAAGGCTGGATTTGAAAGCACTGAAAAAGGCTGGGGTCTTTGGTCACTTCAGTACCAGGGGGAAGTAAGATAAGAGTCAAAGAGGAGCACAGGAAATAGCAGCTACTTCTGCCCCCTTGTCTCAGCCATAAAAGGCCTGACTGCTTTCATGAACCTTTGCTTCCTGAGAGCAGGACTTGAAATCTCAATAGTGGCTGGGGGAAGGCTACCTGGGACAACTTTTCATTAATTCCCCCTCCTACTTGGCCAGTCCTCCTGCTGACTTCTGGAACTCTGGGGGTCCAAGAAATATAATGTGAGCAGTTCTACTCCAGAAAGTCATGAACGGGGGATGTTGTGTTGATGACAGAAACCTGACCAGGTCCACAAATACTTTACTGACTTAGAGGCAGTGCCAGTTTGCCCAAATGTGATGGGAATAGAGGTTTATTTTCCTCTCCACATAGATAGGAGATTCACATACTTCCTTTCAGCTGTTCTTACTCCTGACAGGACCCTCAGCAGGATTCAGGAACCCTGAGATTCCAAAAAAGGTTGACTTGTGGCTTTGCCAGAGACTTCCCTGAGGGTTGGGGCCCTCTTGATTGACTATGGCCAGGATCAACTCAGCCGTTCATGAGCTGACTTCCTTCTTCAGCTTTGGCTCAGTGTCCCAGGGGCAGTGGGATTCTGATCATAGCCAGGATTGGTGGACCAAACCTCAGCGCTCAAGGTGGAAACCCACAGACAAGGAAGCTCTTCTCCTAGACTGGGAGGCAGCTGGTGGGTAAATTCCAGCTCTGGTCCCATGTCCTTGGGAATTATCCTCATGGAGTTGTTCTTCTGAGGTCCCAGGAAGGGAGCATTTCTTATGGATGATAAAAAGAAAATGGCAACCTATTCTTTTACCTCCTGGTATTGGAAATAAGCCTCCTGTCCAGAAGAGAGAGGGACTAACGTTCTTGGGATTGAATCAATGGGGAGTGTCAGGGACCTTTTAAAGGAGTGAACACAACCATTTTCCAAACATTCCCCAAATGACTCACCCTCAGTTCCTTATTGTCACTTAGATTCAGCCTTCAAAGAACATGCTGCCTCTGTCACCAAAGATTTACCATAGTTGCCATGAATATAGATGTTTTGTGCACAGATTTGGGGGAGGGGAGGGCATTCCCTGATTTCAAGGAAGAAGGAGCATCTGTGTGTGGTTCAGAAAGGTTATAAAATACACATCAGGGCTGACAACTTATTAAAAAATAATAGCTCAATGTGACTTTTTTGCTATAGGTAGCACATGTTTTGATATACTCGATGCCTCCCTTTCTCTCAAT
This sequence comes from Pongo pygmaeus, assembly GCF_028885625.2. Lineage (NCBI taxonomy): Eukaryota > Metazoa > Chordata > Mammalia > Primates > Hominidae > Pongo > Pongo pygmaeus. The sequence goes on along the minus strand of NC_072396.2, from coordinate 146,489,952 downwards.
TTTTATCAAATCCAACAGCAGCATTTGTTACCCCAACCTCTAAAACCCACGTGAAGTCCCTCCACTAAGACAAACCCTTTTTTGCTGGTGCCTCTCCTTTCACATTTAATCCTGTAAAATCCATTCTTTTCTAAGCATCCTTTTGAAAACCCAACGCATGGCTGATTTTTAAAACTTTGTATAGATCAGCGTTCACTATAATGAACATTTTTATTTATTGTAGCAAATACAGAGTCTTACATCTACCACTAAAATGTCATAGAGATCCCTTCTTTTAGCCTAAAATTTCTCTTGCTTCACCTTGATAGTCAACTACCACCCGCTACCCAAATCACAGCAACAATAGTGTGTTTAGTGTGTTTTCTTTACCTACATTTTTTTTTACCATTTCCAGATTTAAAATGCATAGAATCATACAATCCTGTTTCTAGAGTGACTGTATTTTTTTTTCAAATTAAAATCAGCAATGACTGAGAGTACCTGTTCTTCAGCCTCCTGTTGAGTGTTTGAAATTTTCAGTCGTTTTGATTTTAGCCACTCTAAAAGATGTGTAGTGGTATCCTGTTTTACTTTGTAATTCCCTAGTGACATAAGATGCTAATCATCTTTTTACATTATTATTTGCAATGTGTATATATTCTTTGGTGTAGTGTGTATCTATTCAGATCTTTTGTCCATTTTTATTGGATTGCTTTCTTGTTATTGAGTTGAGGGTTCTGAATATATTTTTGATACATATCTTTAGTCAGATTTTTTTTGCAAAACCTTTATCCTCGTTTCTCGTTTTTCCTTTTTGTTCTCTTAACAGAATTTTTTCATTTTTATGAAGCCAAACTTATCAATTTTTTCTTTCACAGATGTTCCTTTTTGGGTTGTATCTAAAAAGTTTTCTCAAACCATAGTTACTTAGGCTTTCCCTTGTGGTATCTTCTATGTGTTTCATAGGTTTTTTTAAATTTTATTTTCACATTTAGGTCTGTGATTGAATTTATGTGAGCTTTTGTGAAGAGTTTAAGGTCTGTGTCTAGCTTCATTTTCTCCATGTGGATGTCCATTTGTTCTGGTATAATTAGCTGAAAAGATTATTCTTAATTTAAATGCCTCTGATTCCTTGTCAAAAGTTGGTTGACTATATTGACTATATTTCTATAGGTCTATTTCTGGGATGTCTATTGCATTTCTTTGACTTTTTTGTCTATTATTTCTTTAATATCACACTGTCTTGATTATTGTAACTTTATAGTAAGACCTGAAGTTGGGAAGTGTTAGTCTTCCCACTGTCTTCTTCTTTAATATTATGTCGGCTAATCTTAGTCTTTTGCCTTTCCACATAAAACATATTTTAGTCCTTAAAATAAGTTTGTTGGTATCCACAAAACAACTTGCTAGGGTTTTGATTGGGATTTTAGGCAATATCTATAGATCAAGTTAGAATTGACATCTTGACAATAATGAGTCTCTCTATCCTTGAAAATTGAATATCCCTTCATTCCATTCATTAGAGTCTTATAGTTTTCTTTATACAGACCTTGTGTCTACTGTGTTAGGTTTCTAAAACAATTTTCTAAAAGATAATGAAGTTGGAGGAATCACATAACCCAATTATGTTATTTGCTATTGACAGAGCAGGAGCACTGTCATCTGGGACAAACATCACCACTTTAAGTTCCAGATCCCTTTCTAGCCTCATGCATTTCAAGGAAATCACTTCTCTTTTAACAACAAGCAGCCAGAAAGAGCAGACAGTAAAACACAGATAAAACAGCTTGGGTATGGGTGTTGGGGTGGTGGTGGAGGTGGGAGTATCTTAGGTAACTGCCAAACTTCACCTTCATACAATGGGCCCCAGTAAAACAGTGGGCCTTAATAAGCGCATTCCTTTCCCTTCAGGTGCACTAAGATTGGGAAGCTAAAAGCAGACTCAGGGAGTATACCTGCAGCTGCAGGAAGAGGTATGGGAACAGATACAAAACTGTCCCTCCCAGATAAGCACAAAAAAGAAACACAAAAGCAGTCCAAGCCTCTGATAACCTCTCCCACCCTAAATCCTTAAAAGCTCTTAGTCTGTAAGAAAGAGTGCCTCTCACCTAACTCGGCCAGAAGCTCCTCTCAGGTTTGTTTTCCCTAAAATAAATGTGCCTTGACTGTCAAGCCACCTTTTGTGTTTCTTTCCTTTTTCTTTAATTCTTACATTTGGTGCCAAAACCCGGGATGGGTGTTGGGGGCAAAGCCTCTCTTGCAACCCAAGAAGCAGTGGGCAATGGCAGTTCATCCTGAGTTAACTCCTGGATCCTGAGGGTCTCTAGCCACCCACCCCATCTTTTCTTTCACTTCACTTTTCAAGTGATTTGCGTGAGAAGGACAATTAACCTGAAGGGGACTGTGAGGCTCAGGCTGGGGCTACTCCCCAGTGGACTCTCAAAACCCTCAGGTCTCAAGATTCCACCACCAACGACCTGCAGTGGATATTTCACTCCCTAACCCTTGCTCCCTCTTCCTTCTTCCTCTGTCTTTCTCTCTCTCTCTCTCTCTCTCTCTCTCTCTCTCTCTCTTTCTCATGTGGCTCCAGTCTAGGAGGCCGTTTACCAATTCCAACTGGAACATCCAACATCGGACACTAATTCAGCCAGCTGGTAAAATTTGCCTTCTCCTGGCTTTCTCCTGGTACCTGAGAAAGTCTGGGCTGCCATCCTGGTCCTCAGAGGACCAGTGGGACTAAGCTAGAAGAAATCTTAGGGATGTGCAGTTTCTTCTCAGATTAACTGTCCTCTTTCAGAAAGAGGATTCTGGGTCTCTGTCTTCTGTCTGGGGATGCCTAGAACAAAACAGATACCCTCAGCCTCCTCTCACCAGCCCACATGGGTCACAAACTATCCCACATTCCTACGTCCTTCCCTCTGGGCTGTCTTCTTTGCAACCTCACCAAACTTGGTTTACAGGGACCCTAAAGCCAAAGCATTTAATTTTCTACTGTAAAATGGCTTGGCCCCAATACAGATTAGATAATGACAGCCAATGGCCCAAAAATGAAACCTTTAACTTTCATACTATCAGGGACCTTACCAACTTTATAACGAGGAATGGCAAATGGCAAGAGGTTCTCTATTTTCAGGCTTTTTTTTTTTTTTTTTTTTTACCTTAAATCCCTACCCTCCTTATGTCTAGCTTTCACCCCTCATAAAATCCTTCTTCTTGATAAAAATCCTCCCCAGTTCTCTCCTTCCTCTAAAACCCCTTTCTTCAAAATTCCTTTCAACCCTGCAGATGAACCCCTTCTGTATTCTCAACCCCCTGCACCTGCTCATTGCCCATGCAAACCCTCTGCCCCAGCAGCCCCTCCTGTCCCCAAGCCTTTAGCCCCTAACCTTGCCCCTCCTACTTCTCCACCTGTTACCCGTTCAAAAACTACTCCAGCTAGTCAGACAACCTCTGCCATTCTCCCTCTCTGGGAAGTGGCTAGATTTAAAGGCATTGCTCATGTTCATGTCCCTTTCTCCATGTCTAATCTGTCACAAATCAAACAGCATCTGGATTCTTTCTCTGAAAATCCCTCTCCTTTTCACAGGGAATTCCTGCACATAACCTAATCCTTTAATTTAACTTGGCATAACATTTATATAATTCTAACCTCCGCCTGTTAAAAAAGAGTGCTCAGCTTGATTAAAATGGATATCCAAGCTATAATTATATTCGAAAGACTTTTATGTTTTTCTCTTCATAAATCTTGTTTTCCTGGAAAAGGTCTTCCCTCAGTCATCTGAATTACTTTTCTCCACTCTGTCTTGCCACACTCTTGGTGCATGCATAAGAAACCCTAAAATGACTTCTGGTGGCCTGGGACTCCTTGGGAAAACAGAAAAGGCATCACAAATCCCATTTTGGAAAAAATCTCTGTTTTCCTTATGGAATCCCTGGAATTAGACGTAAATACGTACCTCTCAAAATCTGTCTGTGTCTTCAATCTATGCTTGTTTATTAGGCCCTGGAAACTGTATTCCTAGCTCTGTTCTTAAAGGGCCTCACCTGAAGGCGAATAATCCAATTGGGAAATTACCAAATAAAAAATCTTATAACTACTAGATCTTCTTCTGTTGTCCGTATGGTCATATATGTGTTATGTGTGCAATGTCTATTTAAAACAAGCTTTAATTAATTGGCCTAAGAAAAATAAGTGCTTAAATCAAACATCTTTAAGGCAAAAATAAAAGTTGTGGTACCTTTCAGTTCACCTAACTTTAATATTTAAAAATAAAAACAGTCTTAGGAATTATTGGTAAAATACTAATGTCTTCAAGGTGTAAAAATGTGGTCTACATTATGCAGGTCAGATATTAGGTTTGCTAAATGTTTTAAGGTTGTAACCTGCTTCTTTAGCCTTTAAAAACTGTCAACTTGCCTGTGTCACAATTGGTAAGGCCAGACAGGTATAGAAGTAAACATGCCCCTAACTATGCTGGAAAAAGTCCAACTTCATCTGCATCTAGCACATAATTTAAAAAACTTAACAGGTTATACATGAAAGTTAAAAATTGCTAAAAGTTACCATTATAACATGTAATTAAAGCTACTAAACGTGGATTTGGGTGCAAGGTGTATAAAAACAGTAAAAAGTGTTTTTAGTTAAAAATTATAAGAAGGCATAAAATATACATTTTTCCTAAGAATAAAAAAATTCTTAAAATTAAATAAAAGTGAATGGTTTCAGCAAATTATAAAAACATTGTAAAAATTAATCTTGCAAAAACAAAACTGTGTAAACATATTAACTAAACTCAAAAGGGTATTATATGAGTTTTTTTTTCTGTAAATTAAACACTAAAATTAAAGCACCACAAAGTTTTCTTAAAATGCCAATCTACTCTTTAGCAAAACTTGTCAAGGGTTTTAACAGGTATATAAAAACCTCATTTCATGGTCAAACTGGATTGTCTATAAGGTGTCATTAAAATTTGGGTTAACGTTACTAGCAAACTAACGCAAGGGTAAAATTTAACTTTCTCTCTTAAACAGGATTTTCATGTAATAAAAAGGCTAATAAATGGGTTTTGCTTTTCCAAATTTTTAACTCATCATTTTGGCAAAACAAAACAAACTAACAAAAAACAACTTAGGGTAATCTAAAATTCTATTTTATAATATCAAGTGTTTTAAACATATTTCATACGCTTCCCAAAATCAAACTTTAGTGTCAAGGTCGTCTTTCCTAACCCCTGGCTTTTGGGTACTGCACAGGGCCACTGAAGCATCTGGAAAAGAGGTAAACAGAATTATTTAACATGCTTAGGTACATACAATTGCAAAAATGATGTCTAATAGGTTATATTTTAGGGAATAATATTATAATATTAATATATGTTCCAAAACTGTATGGTATGTCTAAAGTTCTTGTGTCCAAATATGTGCTATTAATCACAATTAAAGTTGTTATGTTAGGTTATTGTAAACCACAGAAATAACCAAATTTGTCAATTGTGTTTCTAATTGTACCCAAACTAGACATTTTGTTATTTACAGACGATCGTTATTTTCTTTCGATTCTCTTCAAAACATGATTTATAATCAAGCTGTGCCACCTTAACAAGTGCTCTCAAATGGAGGTTTCTCACAACAACAACAACAAATGTACAGAACTCATGAAAAGCTAAAATGTTTATAAATATCAAGCAAAACAAAAGTTAATAAAATGGACTAAACTAATAAAAAACAGAAACAAGTTTTACCTTTTGCTTAAAACACTGCTAATCCTTATTTTATTTTTCAAAGTCAAGAAAACTTGTCTTAAGCTAGCTACAGCCTTTAACAACTAAGCAAAGTATACTCCTGTAAAGTGAATTTAAAGTGTGTCTTTTTCTTTCTGCCTAGTTCCTCTAAAATTTAAAAACTAGTTATAAGTATTCCTACATTACAACAATATAGTTGTTTGCATAAGCACAATAAGAACCTGTTTTCTTTTGTAACAGAACACAGTTAAAAAAAAAAACCTGGTTATTTTACCAAGGTATGCTCTCCTTTAAAAAATCAAAGAACTGGCCAGGCGCAGTGGCTCATGCCTGTAATCCCAGCACTTTGGCAGGCTGAGGTGGGTGGATCACGAGGTCAGGATATCGAGACCATCCTGGCTAACACGGTGAAACCCGATCTCTACTAAAAATACAAAAAAAAATTAGCCGGGCACGGTGGCGGGCACCTGTAGTCCCAGCTACTCGGGAGGCTGAGGCAGGAGAATGGCGTGAACCCAGGAGGCGGAGCTTGCAGTGAGCCGAGATAGCACCACTGCACTCCCGCCTGGCGAAAGAGCGAGACTCCGTCTCAAAAAAAAAATAAAAATAAATAAATAAATCAATAAAATAAAAATTTTAAAAAAAATCCAAGAACTTATATAGCCAATAAAACCGTTGAAAAATTGACCTTATATTTTGTGTACACAGTCCCTGTACAGAGTTTCTAATCTACGGTAAGTAAAGAATGTCACTTTCTAACAGGCCAGGAATCCCAAGTGATCTTAGAACCTCAAGAAAAAAAATTTGCCCAACTCATAGGTATTTAATGGTACAAATCCATGGCTAGGCTTGGCTTTTAAAAGTCTTATCTCAAATTCCTTCCATGAAACAAAGTTCCATCAAAGCCAATTTAAAAGGCCTAGTAGCAAATTCTTGCTGCACTGTATATAAATAATTAAGCCAAGTATAATAAAGCAAACCAATCCTACCATAATTTGTCTTTTAATAAAAATGGGAAACTGAAAAAGGAAAATTATGTTTCAAAAACTGTAGCTCACCTGTTGTTAAATTCTAGTCTGGCCTAATGTTTTTCAATTTTTATTATTTGCTACAGTTTAAATTATATCTGTTGCAGAAATTAACTCCTGGATACATCACACTCAAATCAAAGCCTAAAAAGCTAAGAAAGCAACCCCTAACAGCCCAGAAAAAGTCCTAAATATTAATGTAAATAAATAAAAAATCTTAACCTGAAAATCATAAAAAATAAGTAATGGAGTAAAAATTACCCATTTTACTCAGTCTCACCCCTACCTCACCAAATACTTTTTTTCATTTCTACCTCTCCTTTTTTTTGAAGACGGAGTCTCGCTCTGTCACCCAGGCTGGAGTGCACTGGCGCAATCTTGGCTCACTGCAAGCTCCGCCTCCTGGGTTCACACCATTCTGCTGCCTCAGCCTCCCGAGTAGCTGGGACTACAGGCGCCCACCACCACTCCTGGCTAATTTTTTTGTATTTTTAGTAGAGATGGGGTTTCACCATGTTAGCCAGGATGGTCTGGATCTCCTGACCTCGTGATCCGCCCTCCTTGGCCTCCCAAAGTGCTGGAATTACAGGCGTGAGCCACCACGCCCGGCCTCTACCTCTCCTTTTAAGCCAAATATAAAAACATTTTTAATAAAAATTATTTACTATGCCACCCTTGCAGGAATTGCTTTACTCACTCTACTATTTGCAGTAGGACTATATACTATAACACCCTCAAGGTAAAATGTAGACAGAAAATCTCAGTTACTGTAACATTTTGCTCAATTATTATCCTCATAGCAGCAGTAACAGTTACTAACAAAAAATAATGCATAGGCCTTTCCAGTTTTATTTTAGAAAAATACACCTGAGAGGGGTTTTTGGGCGAGTTAGGTTAGAGGCACACTTTTTTTGTTTGTTTTGTTTTGCTTTTACAGACTAAGAGTTTTTAAGGATTTAGGGCGGAAGAGTTTATCAGAGACTTGGACTGCCTCTGTGTTTCTTTGTTGTGCTTATCTGGGAGGGAGAATTTTGGGTCTGTTCCCATACATCTTCCTGCAGCTGCAGGCGTACTCCCTGAGTCTGCTTTTAACTTCTCTTAGTGCACCTGAAGGGAAAGGAATGTGCTTATTAAGGCCCACTGTTTTACTGGGGCCCATTGTATGAAGGTGAAGTTAATAAACCTGTCTTTAGCTGTCAAGCCACCTTTCCTGTTTCTTTCCTCTTTCTTTGATTCTTACAACTATAAGGCTACAGTAATAACAAAGAAAGGATGGCATTGGTTAAAGGATAGATTTTTTTTTAATGGAACAGAAGAGATAATTCAGAGGAAGGCCCCAGTGAGGTCCATTCAGTGTTTACAAATGTCTCAAGACAACTGAATTGAGAAATGTTAGTGGTGGTTTTTTTTCTGAAAACCTTTCTTTTGTTTATATTTTATTTCATTACTTTCTCTCTTCTTCATCTAACCTCCCTTGGCTATTGTCCTTCACTCAAAGGCACCCATTCTTGCTTGTTTTATGAATGTCTATTTCACTATTCATATATTAATTTACCCATATGTGAAAGTATGTAATATTATTGTGTGTGTGTGTTAAATGTACAGAAGTAGTATTTGGTCAGAAATCTTGCTTCGTTTCTTATTTTGAAGGTAAGGATTATTTGAGCTTCATTTTCATTACAGCATGTAGATTTGGTTTATTTATCAGATACCTGGATAAATTCCTTTTTTATGTGTATACTGCATTTTACTTATGAAATCCCCTAGTGGTTACTTTTTACTCTTTGAAATTATGCTCAATTAATATTCATTTACATGTTTCATTGTGCATTTATATGAGTTTCTGTGGGCCTATATCCAGGAAGGAAATTACAAAGTTGTAGAGTACAAGCGCTGTAGGCTTGATTGCTTTCCAAAAAGGTTGCCCTAGCTTGCATTTCTATTAGCAGTACAAGAGTGTTTTTGTTTTTGCACATTGTCATCAGCACTTGATATTGTTTGTTTTTCTACTTTTTGCCAATTAAATGTGTGTAAAGTGGTATTTTAATCAATGCTATGAGTTCAACTGGACATCCACATGCAAAAATATAAAATAAAATTTACCTGAATAGCACACTTAATATAAAAATTTTGTTAACATGGATTATAGCTCCATGGATTATAATTAAATTAGAAGCTATAAAACTTATGAGAAAACATAGGAGGAAATCTTTTGAACTGGACTTAGGCAAAGAGATGTAATACCTGAAACTAAATCATGATTCATTTAAGAAAATGATATATTAGACTTCCTCAATTTTAAAAATCTTTTCTTCCCAGGGCTAAGAGTGGAAACGGACTGGATTCTGTGAGGTCCCTGTGTACTTCTCAATTTCTCAAGGTAATCATATTTACTCTTGATCAGGGTCTTCACCCCCGCCCTTCTGCTGACTTGAGGCTGGCTTCCTCAGGCCAAGGATATCATCTCCATGAAATGCTCTAAGAGGATGTCAGGGGATGGGGAGGGTTGTTGCTACCTGATACCCATGCATGGGACCTCTCAGGATTCACATGAAGAGGAAGGTTCTTTGAGGCTCAGTCCATCTATAGAGGAAGGCTACCTTTGTCCTTTCTCTGCATTCTCACCTTAATGCATGCTGGAGCTGGAACTTCTCTCTCTGCTGACTTGAGTCTAAGGAGAGGAAGCCTTACCTCCCTCAGGCCCCAAAAATGAAGTCTACGGACATCACAACTGGGGAAACCTGCCTTGGGCCACCCAGGGCTAATAGTACAGGGAGGGCAGGGCTAAAGCTTCCTATATCTGTGGCAGGAGATCCCCTCAGTCTTTCCTTAGAGTCCTTACCTTGAAGTATGTGGGGTAGAGGACAAGACTATCCATTTGCTGATCTGAAGTTCCACCCCTCAGAAAAAGCCTCACCTCCCTCAGATGCCCAAGATGAAAGTCAGAAAAGTCCTTATCTGGGCTTTTTCTGGGGCTACTCAGGTCAAATATCAGGGGCAGGGCTAGGCTGGGGCAGCCTCTACCTGTGATGGAAGATCTACTCTATTCTTCTTTAGTGTATTTCCCTTGATGAGTGAAAGCAATCAGAGAAAAAAAATGTCAAATTAAAAAGTATGGAGGAGAGGTACTCTGGTTTTTAGAGTTTCCAGTTTTTCTGCTCTAATGCTAGATGACGAGTTGGTGGGTGCAGCGCACCAGCATGGCACATGTATACATATGTAACTTACCTGCACATTGCGCACATGTACCATAAAACCTAAAGTATAATAATAATAATAATAATAATAATAAAAAATAAAAATAAAAAGTATAAAATTTTATAAGAAAACATAGGGTAAATCTTATGACCTGGAATTAGGAAAAGACACCTCAAAAATAAAACCAAAATTCAAAAAGAAACAATATATCAGACATCGTCAATAATTTTAAAAATCAGTTTTGAGAAAGACACTGTTGAGAGCAGAAAAAGTCAAACGACAGGTTGGAAAAAATATTTATAAATTACATATCCAAAAAGCACCTGTATCCAGAATACAGAAAGGGCTTTCAAAATCCAAAAATTAGAAAACATTTTCAAAATGGGCAAAATACATCAATAGACACTTTTCTAGAATTGACATACAAATGTTAAATACGCACATGAAAAATTATCCTACATCATTAGATTTTACAGAAAAACAAATTAAAATCAAGGTAGATGCATCATATTTTTGAGGACTGCTGAAAAATACACTGACATTACTAACTGCTAGCAAGGATGAAGAGCATCTTGAACACTATTGTGTTTCCTGTGTGAATGTAAAATTGTGCAGTCACTATATGGAAATTTCTTATTTCCCCCAGACTTCTTTTTTTTTTTTTTTAATTTATTTTAAGTTCAGGAGTACATGTGCAGGTTTGTTACATGGGTAAACTTGTGTCCTGGGAGTTTGCTGTACAGATTATTTCATCACCCAGGTATTAAACCTAGTACCCATTAGTTATTTCTCCTGATCCTCTCCTTCCTCCCACCCTCCCACCTCCGACAGGCTTCTGTGTGTGTTGTTCTTCTCTGTGCATCCATGTGTACTCATAATTTAGCTCCTACTTATAAGTGAGAACATGCAGTATTTTGTTTTCTGTTCCTGCGTTAGTTTCCTAAGGATAATCGCCTACAGCCCCATCCATGTTCCTGCAAAGAACATGATCTCATTATAAACATACACTTACCATATGACTCAGAAATACCATTACTGTGTGAAATAAATTTGAAAACCTTATGTTCTCACAAAAACCTGTACATTAATTTTTATTATCTTTTTCATTTTCTTTTTTTTTTTTTTTTTTTTTTGTAGAGATGAGGTCTCACTATGTTGCCTAGGCTGGTCTTGAACTCCTGGGCTCAAGAGATCCTCCTGCTTCAGCTTCCAAGAGTACTGGGATTATAAGCATGAGCCACCATGACCAGGCCAGAAACCTATACATGAATGTTTATAGTAGCTCTATTCATACTTCCAAAAGCTGAAAAGTATGAAATGTCCTTCTGTAAGTGAATGGATAAACAAATTGAGGTGCATCCACACAGTGGAATTCTACAGACCAACAAGGAGGAATAAACTATTGACATGCACAGCAATTTGGGTTGAATCCCCTATGCCTCACCTTTGTAGTCAACTAACAGCCTCCTCCAAGTCCCTAGTAATGGTGATCTGTTTTTCGTATCTTTTTACCTTTTTTGGAATGTCCATAAATCAGATAATACAATGCTTTCATCGAATGAGCGCTATATATTTTTTCCAACCAGCAATAAGTGAGAGTAGTTCCTTTTGTTTCACATTATCTCTTATATATGATATTTTAGGATTTTTTAGCCACTCTAATTAGTATGTAGTATAATCTTATTGTGGTTTCATTTGCACTTCCCCAATGATAAATTATGCTGAGCATCTTTTCATATAATTTTGTGATCTGTATATCTTTTTTATTGAAGTGTATTTTCAAATAGCTTGCATATTTTAAAATTAATAGGCTTTGTGTTCTAGAATATTATTATGTTTTACCAAAACAAATTGATAAGAAAATACAGAGTTCTCACATATCCACTAACCTCCCCACAGTTTTCCATATTGTTTACATCTTGTAATGTGGTACATGTGCTGCAATTGATGAATGTATGTTAATATATTATTATTAACTAAAATTTACAATTTAGCTAGGGTTCATTCTTTGTTTTACATTCTGTAGATATTGACAAATATATAATGTCTTGTATCCACTCTTACAGTATCACATAGAATCGTTTCACCATCCTAAAATGCCCCTGTGTCCCATCTAGTCATCCCTCTTCCTCCTTCCAACGAACCTCCAACAACAACTTATCCTTGCATTGCCTCTATAGTTTTGCTTGTTCTAGAATATCATAGATTTGGTATGATATACTCTATAGGATTTTTTCACACTTTAAAAGCCTTTATAAATAATTTTTTTAAATAAACAAAATAGACAAGGTAGTAGTGAAACCCCGTATATCCATTACTCAGATTCTGCAATTTCAAGATTTTTAAGATTCATTTTTAATTTTTTTGCTATAAAAACATATGTATGTATTTATGGGGTACATGTGAAATTTGGTTACGTGTATAGAATGTGTAATAAACAAGTCTGGGTATTTGGGATATCTATGACCCAAGTTTTTATCATTTCTATGTACTGGTGCATTTCATGTTCTCTCTTCTAGCTATTTTGAAAATTATAATACTTTGCTGTTACTACAATCACCATGCTCTGCAATCAACATTAGAAACTATTAATTCTACCTAACTGAATGTTTGTACCCATTAACCAACCTCTCTTCACCACCCCAACCCCTGCTGAAACCATTCACTCACACTCCCCAGTCTCTGGTATCCATCATTCCACTTTTTATCTCCATGTGATCAACACTTTATCTCACACATATGAGTAAGAACATGTGATATTTGTCTTTCTGTGCCTGGTTTACGTCATTTAACATAAAGACCTGGAGTTCCATCCATGTTGCTGCTAATAAAACTTCTTTCTTTTTATGGCCGAATAATATTCCATTGTGGATATATACCACATTTTCCTTATCCCTTCATCCCTCAGTGGACATCTGGGTAGAATCTGTATCTTTGCTGTTGTGAATGGTGCTTCAATAAACATGAATATGCAGGTATTCCTTTGATATATTGATTCCTTTCCCTTTGGATAAATAGCCAGTAGTGGATTTGCTGGATCATATGATAGTTCTTTTTTTTCATTTTTCTGAGAAATGTCAATACTGTTTTCCATTGCATTTGTACTGATTTACATTCTCACAACAGTGTGTAAGAGTCTCCTTTTTCCCACATCCTCACCAGCATCTGACTTTTTTTGTCTTTTCATAATAGGCATTCTACCTATGGTAAGATAATATCTCCTTGTGGTTTTGATTTGTATTTGCCTGATGCTTAGAGATATTAAGCATTTTTCCCATAATTGTTGGCCATTAGTATGTCTTTTTTGGAGAAATGTGTATTCCTGTCATTTGTCTACTTTTTAATGGGATTTTTAAAAACTGTTGAGTTGTTTGAGTTCCTGATATATGCTCAATAGTAGTCCCTTGTTGGATAAATCATTTGCATATATTTTCTTCCTTTCAAGACGTTGTCTCTTCACTTTGTTTATTGGTTCCTTCGCTGAGCAGAAACTTTTTAGTGTAATGTAGTCCCATTTGCCTATTTTTGCTTTTGTTGCATTTGCTTTTGAAATCTTAGCCATACAATCTTTGCCTGGACCAATGTTCTGAAGAGTTTTCCTTATTCTCTTCCAGTAGTTTTATACTTTCAGGTTTTACCTTTAAGTAAAATCTTGAGTTGTCTTATCTCAAGTTGATTTTTGTATATGGTAAAAAGTAGGAGTCCAATTTCATTCTTCTGCATCTTGTTATCCACATATTCCAGCACCATTATTGAAGAGGATGCCCTTTCCCCAATGTATGCTCTTGATGGCTTTGTTGAAGATCAGATGGTTGTAAATATATGGATTTGTTTTTGGGTTTTTCATTTCATTCCATTGTGCCTACTTTTTATATCAATGCCATGGTGTTTTGGTTACTATAGCTTAGACAATATTTTGAAGTCAGGTAGTGTTATGCCTCCAGCTTTTCTCTTTTTGCTGAGGATTGCTTTGGTTATTGTGGCTCTTTTTGGGTTCCATACAAATTTTCATATTTTGTTCTAATTCTGTGAAAAATGGCATTGATATTTTGATAGAAATTGCACTGAATCTGTAGATTTATTTGGCAGGTATGGTTATTTTAATTATATTAATTCTTCTGGTGCATAAGCATGGGATGTCTTTCAATTTCTTTGGGTCCTTTGCAATTATTTTCGACATGTTTTGTAGAGATCTTTTTTCTTGTAAAGATCTTTTACCTTCATTTTAATGACATAATTTTATTTTATTTTATTTATTTTTTATTATTATTATACTTTAAGTTTTAGGGTACATGTGCACAATGTGCAGGTTAGTTACATATGTATACATGTGCCATGCTAGTGTGCTGCACCCATTAACTCGCCATTTAGCATGAGGTATATCTCCTAATGCTATCCCTCCCCTCTCCCTCCACCCCACAACAGTCTCCAGAGTGTGATGTTCCCCTTCCTGTGTCCATGTGTTCTCATTGTTCAATTACCGTCTATGAGTGAGAACATGCGGTGTTTGGTTTTTTGTCCTTGCAATAGTTTACTGAGAATGATGATTTCCAATTTCATCCATGTCCCTACAAAGGACATGAACTCATCATTTTTTATGACTGCATAGTATTCCACGGTGTATATGTGCCACATTTTCTTAATCCAGTCTATCATTGTTGGACATTTGGGTTGGTTCCAAGTCTTTGCTATTGTGAATAGTGCCACAATAAACATACGTGTGCATGTGTCTTTATAGCAGCATGATTTATAGTCCTTTGGGTATATACCCAGTAATGGGATGGCTGGGTCAAATGGTATTTCTAGTTCTAGATCCCTGAGGAATCGCCACACTGACTTCCACAATGGTTGAACTAGTTGACAGTCCCACCAACAGTATAAAAGTGTTCCTATTTCTCCACATCCTCTCCAGCACCTGTTGTTTCCTGACTTTTTAATGATCGCCATTCTAACTGGTGTGAGATGGTATCTCATTGTGGTTTTGATTTGCATTTCTCTGATGGCCAGTGATGATGAGCATTTTTTCATGTGTCTTTTGGCTGCATAAATGTCTTCTTTTGAGAAATGTCTGTTCATATCCTTCGCCCACTTTTTGATGGGGTTGTTTGTTTTTTTCTTGAAAATTTGTTTGACTTCATTGTAGATTCTGGATATTAGCCCTTTGTCAGATGAGTAGGTTGTGAAAATTTTCTCCCATTTTGTAGGTTGCCTTTTCACTCTGATGGTAGTTTCTTTTGCTGTGCAGGAGCTCTTTAGTTTAATTAGATCCCATTTGTCAATTTTGGCTTTTGTTGCCATTGCTTTTGGTGTTTTTGACATGAAGTCTTTGCCCATGCCTATGTCCTGAATGGTGATGCCTAGGTTTTCTTCTAGGGTTTTTATGGTTTTAGGCCTACCATTTAAGTCTTTAATCCATCTTGAATTAATTTTTGTATAAGGTGTAAGGAAGGGATCCAGTTTCAGCTTTCTACATATGGCTAGCCAGTTTTCCCAGCACCATTTATTAAATAGGGAATCCTTTCCCCATGGCTTGTTTTTCTCAGGTTTGTCAAAGATCAGATAGTTGTAGATATGTGGCGTTATTTCTGAGGGCTCTGTTCTGTTCCATTGATCTATATCTCTGTTTTGGTACCAGTACCATGCTGTTTTGGTTACTGTAGCCTTGTAGTATAGTTTGAAGCCAGGTAGCGTGATGCCTCCAGCTTTGTTCTTTTGGCTTAGGATTGACTTGGCGATGTGGGCTCTTTTTTGCTTCCATATGAACTTTAAGGTAGTTTTTTCCAGTTCTGTGAAGAAAGTCATTGGTAACTTGATGGGGATGGCATTGAATCTATAAATTACCTTGGGCAGTATGGCCATTTTCATGATATTGATTCTTCCTACCCATGAGCATGGAATGTTCTTCTATTTGTTTGTATCCTCTTTTATTTCATTGATCAGTGGTTTGTAGTTCTCCTTGAAGAGGTCCTTCACATCCCTTGTAAGTTGGATTCCTAAGTACTTTATTCTCTTTGAAGCAATTGTGAATGGGAGTTCACTCATGATTTGGCTCTCTGTTTGTCTGTTATTGATGTATAAGAATGCTTGTGATTTTTGTACATTGATTTTGTATCCTGAGACTTTGCTGAAGTTGCTTATCAGCTTAAGGAGATTTTGGGCTGAGACAATGGGGTTTTCTAGATATACAATTATGTTATCTGCAAACAGGGACAATTTGACTTCCTCTTTTCCTAATTGAATACCCTTCATTTCCTTCTCCTGTCTAATTGCCCCAGCCAGAACTTCCAACACTATGTTGAATAGGAGTGGTGAGAGAGGGCATCCCTGTCTTGTGCCAGTTTTCAAAGGGAATGCTTCCAGGTTTTGCCCATTCAGTATGATATTGGCTGTGGGTTTGTCATAGATAGCTCTTATTATTTTGAGACACGTCCCATCAATACCTAATTTATTGAGAGTTTTTAGCATGAAGGGTTGTTGAATTTTGTCAAAGGCCTTTTCTGCGTCTATTGAGATAATCATGTGGTTTTTGTCTTTGGTTCTGTTTATATGCTGGATTACATTTATTGATTTGTGTATATTGAACCAGCCTTGCATCCCAGGGATGAAGCCCACTTGATCATGGTGAATAAGCTTTTTGATGTGCTGCTGGATTCAGTTTGCCAGTATTTTATTGAGGATTTTTGCATCAATGTTCATCAAGGATATTGGTCTAAAATTCTCTTTTTTGGTTGTGTCTCTGCCTGGCTTTAATACCCTTTCAATTCAGTGTATCTAGCATCCTAGGATGGCCTTAGACATACCAAAATCTATAGACATCTTTGCTCATCATATCTATCCAGGGCATCAAATCCATCTGGCCAGATCACATCCATACATTCTTTCTTTAAATATAAAATTTCAAAATTAACTTTGTACTTTTACAAATAAAGACATTTTAATTATGGCAAAATATATAGAATAACAATTTTACTATTATAAATTGTTTCCAACTCAATCCAGGTTGCTGCGAATGTTATGATTTCTAAGTATGCAGTTCCATGGCATTAAGTACGTTCACATTGTTATGCAACCATCACCACCATCCATTTCCAGAGCTACTTTGCCATTCCAAACTGACACTCTATATCCATTAAACAACTCCACATTCCCCACCACCACTCCTACAACTTGTCATTTGCCATTCTACTTTCTGTCTGCCTTAATTTGTCTATGCTAGATACCTGACATAAGTGGGATTATAAAGTATTTGTCCTTTTATGATTGGTTTATTTAATTTAGCATAATGTCTTCCAGGTTCATTCATGTTGTAGTGTGTCAGAATTTCCTTCATATTTAAGGCTGAACAATATTCTATGGGTTGTCTGTACCACATCTTGCTTATTCACTCATCTTTCAGCAGACATTTGGGTTGTTTCCACATTTTTGCTTTGGGGAATAATGTTGCTATGTATGTGAGTGTACACATATCTGTTAGAGTTGCCATTTTCACTTCTTTTAGATATATACTCAGAAGTAGAATTACTGGATCACATGGCAATTTTATGTTTAATTTTTTGTGGAACCATTAAACTTTATTCCACACAAACTGTATCATTTTATGTTTATAAACATAAGCTCTCTTCCATTTATTTGAATCAAGGGGAAGGAAAGTGCCAACTATACTTGTTTTGAACTGTCTAGATTAGTGTCATCACTGTGATGGAACTGGATTGGCTTGCCTTTGGATCCTGCTGACACTACCCTGGTAGGGGAATCAGAGCACATCCTACCTCTGCCAACTGGGGGGTGGAAGATCAGCTCTCTGCTAGGCTAATCTACACCATCCTTTGGGAAAATTGTTGCCTGCTTCTGCCAGGTAGAGATGGAAGGCTAACTCCCTGCTAAGCCTTGACAACATTACCCTGACAAGGGAATCTGAATACCAGCAATTTCAGCAATACAGGGGATGTGAGATCATATTCCCAGTCCTCCCTGATAAAACTAAGTGGTAGGAGGGAAGGGCGGAAGAGGTTATTGGCCTTTGTCTTTTCATGTTTGGCTAGAATAGGACACGTATTGCAAAAAGCTTTTCTGTCATTAGGCCAAGCTGTTCCTTCTCTTTTGACTTTGGGCAATAGGTTTTCCTTGGAAGATTTTTGTCTTTTTTGTTGACAGTTCTGGGTTGGAAATGTCTGCAGTGCCCTATCTGGGATATAGGGGAGACAATAAGAAAACCCCCAAAGCTCACTGTCATGTTGTTCCTTAAGTCCTAAATCCCTCTGTAGTTTACCTTCTTTACTCCACCTTTTAGAGTCACTTGATGTTTGTTTGAAATGTTACGTGCAGGGTTTTTAAGTTGTAAGGTGGAGGATATGAGATAAATGGTGCTATGCCATTTTGGTAGCATCAGAAGTGTTTTGGAATATATATTTTTAAAATACAGATAACAGACAAAAGATTAATATCTGTAATGTCCAAGGTCTCCTACTGATACTAATAAAAACCAATTCAATAGATAAAAATGTAGTGAGCAGATATGTATAGGGTATTCACAAAAAAGTAAATCTAAACAGTCTGCAAGCATGTTCAGACTCATTAGTAGTCAGGGATATGCAAGTTAAAGCAATATGGATATCACTTTACACTCATCAAACAATTAAATAATCAGTAATGACAGCTCTTGGTGGAAATACAAATCAAAAGGAAACTTTCAAATAGAATAGATATACAATTCACTAAAATATTTTTGGAAAGCTATCTGATAACACTTATTAATATAGAAAGATACAACCCTCACTTATTAGCAAACTAATTCAGAGGAATCTGTCTCATAGGTACAAAATGCTCTAGGATTCCCGAGTATGTCTTGGAAGTTAATTTGAAAAAGAAAAGACAGAAACAAAGCGAATGGTCATTCATTTGGGGGTAGTCATATGACTTGTAATATACCATACTATGGAATATTATATAGCTATTAAAATAATGAATTAGAGTTACACAAGGTGACTGGAAGAATTTCCACAAGGTAGGCTAATCTGAGAAACTACAAATGCAGGAAAATGTATAGGATGATATTTCATTTTTTAAAAATAAACCCCCCAAAAAACCCAGCCACACTCATTATTTATGAATGAATGTATGTACGTTGTGTGTTGTTATATATATACATACACACACACACACACAAACATACACACACTATATATATAGTTTTATATATGTGTGGGGGGCACAAATAAATATGCAACAATATGTATTAGGTTTTTAACAAGGGCTTCCATGGTGTGTGTGTGTGTGTGTGTGTGTGTGTGTGCGTGCGTGTGTGTGTGTGTGTGTGTGTGCGTGCGTGTGTATGTATCTCACAAATACATACACACATATTTATTGATTTGGGTTACCAGGCAGATGCTAAGTTGGGAGAATTGGAAATCAAACAACATAAAGAATAATTTTAAAAAATGAATATGTGAATATGAGCACAGATAATGCATTTATGTAAAATTATATATGTAAATAAAATAAATTCATAAAACTAAAACAAAATCGATTACTTGTAAGAAACGAGGTTTTAGGGATTGTTGATTATATGAGAAAGGCACCCATATAAGGTAATTCCCTCACTTAAATTAGAAGTGTAACAAAATGAGCTTCCCCATGACCTTAAATCACTAAATTCCATGTGGATTTGAGCAAACAACTGATACTTCGAATTACATAAATGAATATTTTTCAGCCTAAGACAAACTTGACCCTTCCTTTGCTGAAGAAGCATCAGATAATCCATCTGAGTTGTAAATGTGGATTATTTAATCTTACCAAAAAAAGCTGCATGCATCCTGACATTTTCTGGTAACAACAAACTTTAATGATACTGTTCTTTGTTCTCTATTGAGTAATAATCCAATGAAATATCCAGACTAACTTATATGTATAAGTTATAAGTATATAAAGTTATAACTTACATAAAGTGTAACCATCACCTTAAATGGGAAATTAGTATCCTCCCTCAAATTAATTTATGTAAATTAATATTGGCCATCACAGTAGTTACTATGCATGTATTCATTCATCATACACTTATTTTTTCAAGATATAGACATTAAGAACCTACGATGTGATAGACTCTGTTCAAGGTGCTCAAAATACAGCAGTTAATACCTCTCACTCTTTTGAATTGCATATTATACTGGAGTGCAATATAATTAGCCAATGAGCCAGATAGTTACCAGAGAGTTATAAGTATTATAAAGAAAAACCAAGGTGAGGAAAATATTCATGGAGTGAGGGTGGTGCCTGTTTCAGGTGTCAAGGAAAGGCACTGTGAGTAGTTAACATTGGAGGAGAGACTTGAGTAAAGTGGGGTGGAGTCATCTGGAGTATAGGAAAGAACATTCCAGGCATTAAGATCAGCAAGGATCCAAGTTCTTAGGCAGGAACAAGCCTGACATGTTCAAGAAGCTGTGCAACGTTTCCATAACTAAAGCTTCATGCAGGAAGGAGGGAGTTACAGCAGGGGATATGGGAAACAGACAAGAACTAAAAGAAGCAGACACTACTAGGACATGGAGGGAGTTTGGTTTATATTCCAAACATGACAGGGTGCTACAGAAACCTAACGTGAAAATGTGGAAAATAAAGAGGTTTGTGGA
The DNA here is from genome assembly GCF_028885625.2 of Pongo pygmaeus. Lineage (NCBI taxonomy): Eukaryota > Metazoa > Chordata > Mammalia > Primates > Hominidae > Pongo > Pongo pygmaeus. The sequence continues at coordinate 146,469,378 of NC_072396.2, read as the reverse complement.
GAACTGAAGGGACCCAGTTATCCTGGAAGCTGGGAAAGAATTCTGTTTCTCCACATCCTCTCCAGCACCTGTTGGTGGGACTGTAAACTAGTTCAACCATTGTGAAAGTCAGTGTGGCGATTCCTCAGGGATCTAGAACTAGAAATACCATTTGACCCAGCCATCCCATTACTGGGTATATACCCAAAGGACTATAAATCATGCTGCTATAAAGACACGTGCACACGTATGTTTATTGCGGCACTACTCACAATAGCAAAGACTTGGAACCAACCCAAATGTCCAACAATGATAGACTGGATTAAGAAAATGTGGTATATATACACCATGGAATACTATGCAGCCATAAAAAATGATGAGTTCATGTCCTTTGTAGGGACATGGATGAAATTGGAAATCATCATTCTCAGTAAACTTTCGCAAGGACAAAAAACCAAACACCACATGTTCTCACTCATAGATGGCAATTGAACAATGAGAACACATGGACACAGGAAGGGGAACATCACACTCTGGGGACTGTTGTGGGGTGGGGGGAGGGGGGAGGGATAGCATTAGGAGATATACGTAATGTTAAATGACGAGTTAATGGGTCCAGTGCACCAGCATGGCACATGTATACATATGTAACTAACCTGCACATTGTGCACATGTACCCTAAAACTTAAAGTATAAGAATAATAATAATAAAAAGAATTCTAAAGGTAATCTACAGTAAAAAAGCAGCTTTGATTAGCTAATCAATTTGCACCTGTAGGCAAAAATCAGTGGATTTGGGCCACTACTTACAGATAAGCAGATCTATTTCTGGAGCCCAGTTTCCTTAACAATGCCAAGTTCTGAAAGCCTGTTTTCTTTTTCACAATTACATTCTAATGTGATAATTATTTAGTCCAAGAGTTCTTAACTTGGAAACAAGGGCTTATTTAAGCACATAAAAGGGTCGATGATCCCCTGAAATTACATGCAGATTTTACTGAATAAACTAATGGCTGCCTCTACAGCATGAATTTTTCTGGCAAGTGAGTCCATGGCTCTCATGAAATTCTCCAAAGAAGTTCTCATCCAAAACGTTCAGGGATGCTGGACAGATCCACTGAAGTTCTCTCTTTGTCAGGGTGTTTGCATTTGCAATTACTTGCTTTCTCTCTCCCTGGCATAGACATATCAGTAATAAAAGCCAAATTGTAGTATAATTTTTGCTTTAAAACTGCTCCCTTCCACATATGTGTGAGAACATGCAGTATTTATCTTTCTGTGTCTGATTTATTTCACTTAACATAATGTCCTCCAGGCTCATCCATGTTGCTGTGAATAACAGAACTTCCTTCTTTTTATGGCTGAATAGTATAACATTATGTGTCACTACCTCATTTTCTTTATCTAATCACCTATTGATGAACACTTAGGTTGATTCCACGTGTTGGCTATTGTGAATAAGGCTGCAATGAACGTGAGAATCTTTTTCAACATATTGATATAGTTTTTTTTGGATATATACCTTTATTTGATTATTGCACATTGTACACATGTATTGAAAATCACACTGTACTGAATAAATATGTATAATTGTGTGTCAGTTAAAAGTAATCATTAAATATTTTAAAAAGCCGACTCTCTCAGTTGGTAGCATTCAGTGGATCCAGAATTAAAGTATAGAAAAGGGCCATCCTTTTTTGCAAATACGGCAAATTTTCCTCTGTTAGGAAACTTTTTAAAGCTCTGGTAGAAAAACTTCGAGATGTTTTAAGAAGGACTCCTAAATGACGTAGCACTAAATTCGCCTCACATGTGGTCACGGTCACCTTACTTCAGGCAATGCAACTCCCTTACAAGGATGTGCTCCATTGTCTAGCATCACGGTGTGCATATTACTTAGGCTTGTCTTTCGCTTTCTAAGTTATGAAAAACCAAAGCCAACTAACAAAGATGGATTCATCCAGCCACATGTTCACAAGATGATGGGTACATGTCTCAGAAATATTAGATCAAGGGTTAGGTCTGATGTCCATCTATATCACAACCTGGACACCTTTAGCCTTTCTTGGGTACTATGATGAATAATGATCAATACTGTTATTGCTCCAGATGGTTTCTTAGAAGTTTAAAAGCCATCCATTGATGTTCTAGTTGCCAACTTGGATGCACTGTTTTTGTTTCTTTCAATTTCTCCTGTAGTTCTATTTCAAATATGCTTATTGAAAAATATGTAATCCATAAACAAGAGAATAGAAAGATAATACTCCAAAGCCTTATTTTCGCCATGCATGGATGTTAGATGATACAATAAAACCTAAAATTAACTATTTTCAATTTAGCTACCTGTTTTATACACGGTTCATGAAATGAAAAGCATAAGTTTAATGTTGCTACTTACACTTTGAACCTGCACGTGGTTAAAAATGGAACTCTCTTAAGATTCTGAGTTGCAGAATATATTAGGAACTGGGCATTTTTCTAGCTTTCAGTTAGGTATTGATTTTTCAAACTTTCACCAAAATAAAACATGCTTTTCATTTATTCTTTCTACACATTATGTTATATCATATATATATATTATAGCTATGAAAGATATATGAAAATGTCTAGATGTTCTTGAGTATAGTCTCAGTTCCCAAGTATTTCTAATTTATTGAATAATGTTTTGGGAAAAATTAATAAAGTAATGACTATTAGTTATTAATACATTATTAGTTTTAGTGAATAAATGATTAGTAGTTTTAAAATATTGATTGAACAGGATTTTCTAGATATAAGAGATTTTAATTTTCTAGATATAAGAGCTTTAATAAGGTATTGAACCCTCTTCCCATCAACCATAAGAAGATCACTCCATCTACATGAACCTCACCATCTATATCTTGAAACTCAGAACATTATGTCCAATTGAATGAGGAAAATGCACAGAGCACAGCAGTAGATAACATACTGATCCAGAAAAAATAAAATACCTTCTAGCCAAAGACCTATAACCTTGTCTAGCTAGTCTCCGTTGCACACTGTTGGATTAGTGGACAGCCAACTACACAATGTGAATTTTTCAGTGTTACCTGTCTTACCACTTAGCAAATCTGTACATATGCTCCTGAGAGTGAGCACTCTCAAAATCTAGATGTTCTTAAACTTGATCTTCTGAAATACTTATATTTTGCTCTTGAATGTCTGAAAATTCTAGTTAGGGAACGATGAAGAAATTAGTTCCCAAATGTACCTATGACTAACTCCCATGTGAGCGCAAGATAACATATTTTTAAAGTTATTAACACTATCTGTGTGATCTCACCCTTGCCTGCCTCTTCGGTTGTATATTTTTACATGGTGACTTTAATTACTCAAAAGACACCAACTCTTTCCCAATTTTGGGCTTGTCCACATGCAGAATCTTTTGACTGGAACATTCATCACCATATTAATCGGTTTTCTGGCTGCTGATAAAGACATACTCAAGACTGGACAATTTACAAAAGATAAGGTTTAATTGGACTTACAGTTCCACGTGGCTGGGGAAACCTCACAATCATGGAAGAAGGCAAGGAGGAGCAAGTCCCATCTTACATGGATGGCAGCAGGCAAAGAGAGAATGAGGAAGATGAAAAAGCGGAAACCCCTGATCAAACCGTCAGATCTCCTGAGACTTATTCATTATCATGAGAACAGTATGGGGGTACCGCCTCCACGATTCAATTATCTCCTACCGGGTCCCTCCCACAACATGTAGGAATTATGAGAATACAATTCAAGATGAGATTTAGGTGGGGAAACAGAGCCAAACCATTTCAATCACCTTAGTTACTCCTACTCAGATTTCAGGTCTTAGCTTGAAATCACTACCTCACAGGTAGTTTTCTTGACCACTCCCATCCACTTAACTTACATCTAGTATGCTTATCTCCCATAATTCCTTTTTCTTTCTCTTCATAGGACATACTATAAATTGTAATCATCTGTGTGTGTGCAACCACTAAATATCTATCATATATAATAACCATTAAATATCAATCTCCCTTCCTGGGCTATAAATTACATAAATACAGAGATCATGACTACCTTATTCACCCATAATCTATCACAGGGCTTAGAACAAAATTGGCTCAAAATAATCTGCCAACTTAATGAGTGATTAAATCAATCTAGTCCCATGCAAACTAGATTCAAGTCCACTATCACCTTTTATATAAGGTTGGCACATGTACAAAAGCAAAGTCACATACATCCTTATTGTGGGATAAGAGTGTGATACTAATATAAGTTGGGACCCTCATGGTTCAAACATGGACTAGCCTTGTAACTAAATACACTTAGTCTATTGGCAAAAAAAGAATCATTAACTTTTATTTATCAGGAAACATAAGAGGGGGTTCAATTAATCATAACCACTTTTCCTCATCGCTTTGCCTTTCCTCAGCTCTTACCTCTCAAACCATCACCTTAAAACACCCACAAAGCCTTACCCTGCATGATTTTTTAAAATTACTTTTCTCTTTTTTTTGTAACACTTTTCTTATGTGCCACCTAATCTCTGGATTCTTCATAGTGAAAGTCCAGAAATCTGTCTTATAAAAACAAGTGTCTCAGAAAGAGAAATAAATTTAGCAGAAAAATATAATTTTCTTTAGCAGGAGGAATTCAGTTTGTCCATTCCATATAAAGTAAAAATAAATCATTAGATAAGATGCAAATAAAAACATTACCAAAATATTACTTCCAGATGGAGGAGAGATAAATAAAAATGGCTCAAATTGAATCTTTTAACAAGATGTCCACAATCTGCACCAAAATACTCCCCGGAGTTTGGTTTTCCAGTAGACATTTACTTCAAAGCACCCACATTTCTCTAAAGGCTTTAGTGTCATATAAGTCTGTGCCAAGGCTATATCAAAGGGAATACATAATTTTAATCAGTGTCTGTGGAAGTGTGTGTGATTCAAAAACTGACATGCACCTTGGAGCACGATTGACCAGAAACCCAGCTTTGCCACTTATTACCTTCAAAGACTTGGGCAAGAAATTTAACCTTTCTTTCCCTCTTTTTAAAAGGAGGATGTAGTCAGCATGCCACATATCGCAAGGGTTGCCTTTAGAATTACAAATAACATAGAAATCTGAATAGACCTGTAATAAATAAAGAGATTTATTTAGTCCTAAAGAAATCCCACAAGGAAAAGCCCAGGTCCAGTGACTTCACTGGTGAATTTCACTATAGATTTAAAAACAGAATTACCATGAATCTTTTAGAAAACAGTTTGTAAAGTAGAAACAGATGAAGTGCTACCTGTCTCATTCTATAATACTAAACCAGATTTTAAAAATTACAAGAAAAGAAAACTACAGACCAATATCTCATATGACTATATATTCAAAAATCCTCAAAAATGCTAACAAACAGAATCTAGCAATACAAAAATAGTAATATGACAAGACCAAATCGGATATATCCCAGGAAATCAAGATTAGCTTAACATTCAAAAAGAAATTGATGTAATACACCAAACAGATAGAATAAAGAACAATCATCTTAATAGATGTGGAAAGAAATTTCACCAAATCTAACACACCCTTTCATAACTGAAAAAAGAAAACAACTCAACAAACTAGGAATAGAGAGAAACTTCCTCAACTTGACAAAGAGTGCATAAAACACCCCTGCAGCTAACATGATACTCAAAGATGAAAGACTGAAATCTGTTCTCCTAATATCAAAAACAAGACAACGACCATTTCTATTCAACATAGAGCTGAAAGTATAACCTAGTGCAATTCGGCAAGCAAAAGGAGGAAAAGGCATCCAAATTGGAAAGAAAGAATTAAAACTCTATTGCAGACCGCGTGATTTGATATATAGAAAATCCTAAAGGATCCGCACATACACACAAAAATACTATTAGATATAATAAATGAGCTCAGCAAGGTTTCAGAATACAAGCTCAATATACAAAAACTCAGTTGTATTTCTATGAACTAGTAAAAAAATTGAAAATGAAATTAAGATAATGATTCCATTTACAATAGCAACAGTAAAATAAATACTTAGGATTAAATTTAAGTAAAGAAGTACAATGCTTACACAATGAAAACTATAATACTGCTTTGAAAAAAAAAAGACCTAAATAAGTGGAAAGGCATTCTATGTTCATGGATTGGAGGACTTAATATTGTTAAGATGGCAATACTGCTCACATTGATCTGTAGAAACAATGCAAGCCCTACCAAAATTCAAACTGTCAATTTTTGCAGGAATGAATAAGCTGATCATAATTTCATATGGAAATGCAGGGGACCCAGAATACCCATGACAATCTTAATAAAAAAGAACAAAGGGAATTGTCATACTTTCTGATTTTGAAATTTACTGCAATGTTACAGTAATTAAAACTGTATGATACTGACACAAGTATAGACATACAGATCAATGGAATAGAAGAGTTCACAAATAAATTCACACATTTGTGGTCAATTCATTGCCAAGAAGGGTCCTAAGATAGTTCACAATAGGCAAATTCATAGGGATTACAAAATAGATTAGTGATTGTCAGAGTCTGGGACAAGGAAAACATGGAGAGTGGTTGCTAACAGGTGTAAAATTTCCTTTCAGGTTATTAAAATGTTCTCAAAATAGTGGTGACAATTGAACAATCTTGTGATTATACCCAAAACCACTGAACTGTATACTTTTAATAATTAATTTTATGATACATAAATAAAATATTAATAAGAACATAAGCCTAATTTTTTTAAATATTAAGCACAGCTCACATAAGACAAACTTGTATTTCAATCTTGGCATTAACAGAAACACAGCCCTCACAATCTGGTGCAATTAATAGTACTTAAAATAATAATATTTAATATAATACATTAAAAGTGCCAAACAAGGAGTGTAGCACATAGTAAGAATTCAAGCTCTAAAGACAATCATTTTCATTATCAATTTACCTACCATGTTGACCAAGATGCTTCAGTGATCTAGACAGACTGAGACTACCCCCAATATCCAACAGGCCAACTGTCACAGGGACAATGGTTAAATTGGAAGTGATGGAGAAATAAAATGAAAACTGAAGAATCACATGGATTGGAACCAAAAAAAAACTGTTTTTAGTTAGTATGTCAAGTCTTAATTTGTAATCACTAATCCTACTTCTGTTTGTTGGATGAGTTTGTGGTGAATTAATATTAATTTTTCTTAAAAAAAACTTGGTAAAATTTATTACTGAAGTAATCTGAGCTTGGTCTTTGTGTGTGTGTGGCTTTTTCATTAGAAATTCAATCTTTTGTGGTAGTTATATTCAGATTTTCTATTTCTTCTTGAGTCTGATTCAACAATTTTGAGTCTTTAGGGAATTAATCAATTTCATCTAAATGTTCTAATTTTGGGCATAAAATTTTCATAGTATTCTCTTATAATCTTTTTAGCTTCTTTAAAGTCTATAGTGATGTCTTCTTTTCAGCACTGGCTTTGGTAATCTGTCTGTGATGGTTGATTTTATATGTCAATTTGTCTGGGGCATACTGCCCAGATATTTGGTTAAACATTATTCTGGATATTTTTGTGAAGTTGATTTTTGGAAGAGATTAATACTTAAATTGGTGAACTTTGAGTGAAACAGATTACCCTCCATAATGTGTGTGAGTATTGTTTAACCATGGAAGGGCCTTAATAGAATAAACACTGACTTCCTCTGAGTAAGAAGGAATTTTGCCAGCTGATTGTCTTTGAACTTGGACTATAACATTTTCCTGCATCTCCAGCTTATTTGCCTATCCGGCAGATTTTGAACTTACACCTCCACATTCAAGTGAACCTTTTTAAAAAAAATTCAGCTTTTATTCTACATATAAGGGGTACATGTGCAGACTTATTACGTGGTATATTGCACAGTGCTGAGGTTGGGGTATAGATCCTATCACCCAAGTAGCGAGCACAGTACCCAATAGGTGGTTTTCCTACCCATGCGTCCCTCCCTCCCTCCCTGATCTGGTAGCCTGCTGTTTCTATTGTTCACGTTTGTGTCCATGTGTGCACAGTGTTTATCGCCCACTTATAAGTGAGAACATGTGGTATTTAATGTTTCTACATTAACTCGCTTAGCATAATGGCTTCCAGCTCCATTCATGTTGCCATAAAGGATATGATATTATCATCTTTACAGCTGCTTAGTATTCCATGATGTATATGTACCACATTTTAAAAAATCCAGTCAACCATTGATGGGCACCTAAGTTGATTGCATGTCTTTGCTATTGTGAATAGCACTGTGATGAACATATGAGTGCATGTGTCTTTTTGGCAGAATAATTTAATTCCTTTGGGTATATATCAAGTAATGGGATTGCTCTGTTTTAAGTTCTTTGATAAATCTCCAACTGCTTTCCACAGTGGCTGAAGAAATGTTCATACCCAACAACGGTGTATAAGCATTCCTTTTTCTCTGCAGCATTGCCAGCATGTGTTATTTTTTGACCTTTTAATAGTAGCCATCCTGACTGGTGTGAGGTGGTATCTCATTGTGGTTTTGATTTGTATTTCTCTGATGATTTGTGATGCTGAGCAATCTTTCGTGTTTGTTGGCCACTTTCACGTCTCCTTTTGAGAAGTGTCTGCTTATGTCCTTTACTAATTTTAATAGGGTTATTTGATTTTTCCTTATTAAGTTCCATATAGATTCTGGATATTAGATCTTTGTTAGATGCATAGTTTATAAATATATTGTCCCATTCTGTAGGCTGTTTACTCTGTTTAGCTCTTTAATTTAATTAGGTCCCACTTGTCAATTTTTGGTTTTATTGCCGTTGCTTTTGGGGACTTAGCCATAAATTATTTGCCAAAGTCAATGTCAAAAAAAGTGTTTCCTAGGTTTTCTCTTAGGATATTTATAGTCTGAGGTCTTCCATTTAAATTTTTAATTCATCTTGAGTTAATTTCTATATATTTAATGAATGGTAGTGATTCAGTTTCATTCTTCTGCATATGGCTAGCCAGGTATCCTAGCACTATTTATTGAACAAGGGGTCCTTTCCCCATTGCTTGTTTTTGTTGGCCCCGTCAAATATCAGATGATTGGAGGTGTGTGACTTTATTTCTGAGTTTTCTTTTCTGTAAGAGACACATTGGTCTGTGTGTCTGTTTTTATACGAGTACCATGTTTTTTTGGTTATTGTAGCCTTATACTATAGTTTGTAACTGGGTAATGTGAGGCCTCTGACTTTGTTCTTTCTATAAATGTATTTATTTTAATTTTGTGGGTATATATTAGGTGTATATGTTTATGGGGTACATGAGATATTTTGATACAGACATGCAATGCATAATAATTACATCAAAGTAAATGGGGTATACATCACCCCAGGTATTTGTCCTTTGCTTAGTATTGCTTTGGCTATTCAGGCTCTTTTCGGATTCCATATGAATTTTAGAATAGTTTCTTCTACTTCTGTAAAGAATTACGTAAAACCTAAAGTATAATAATAATAATAATAATAATAATAATAATAAAAGAAAAAAAAAAGAATTACGTTGGCAGTTTGATAGGGATAACATTGAATCTGTAAATCACTTTGGGCAGTATGACCATCTTAGCAATATTAATTCTTTCAACCCATAAACAAGTAATTTTTTTCATTTATTTGTGTTGTCACTGATTTCTTTTCTCTATGCTTTGTACTTCTCCTTGTAGAGATCTTTCACCTACTTGTTTAGATATATTTCTAAGTATTTCACTTTCTTTTGGCTATTTTAAATGAAATTGTGTTCTTCATTTGACTCTCAGCCTGGATGTTATTTGTGTATAGAAATGCTACTGATTTTTGTATATTGATTTTGTATCCTGAAACTTTACTAAAGTCGTTTATTAGTTCCAGGAGCCTTTTGGTGGAGTCTTCAGGGTTTCCTATTTATAGAATCATATTGTCAGTGAAGATAGATAGATTGACTTCTTATTTTTCTGTTTGTACATCTTTTATTTTTTTTTTCTCCTTTCTGACTGTTCTGGCTAAGACTTTCAGTAATATGTTGAATAGGAGTTGTGAGAGTAGGTATCCTTGTCTTATTCCAGTTCTGAGAATAATAAGTGAACCATTCATTAAAATAAATATCTCTCTATATAGCTGCCTTTTTAGATACATATGTATGTGTATACATATGTATACATATAGATGCGTATATATATATTTATAACTACATACTACACACACATATGTATACATACACATACACACATGCATATCCTGTTGGTGGTCCTGTTTCTCTGGATAATCCTGACTATGCAATATCCACTCTCCTAATTTCTTGTTCAGGCTACGTACAAGGCTGTCAATTTGGTTTTCATTTTCAAAGAATCAACATTTAGCTGCATGGATTTTCTGTATTTACTTTGTTTTTTCTTTTATTAATTTCTGCTTTAATCTTTATATTTACTTTTTCTGCATGCTTTGGATTTAATTTGCTCTTCTTTTTCTATTTCTGAAGGTAGAAGTTGAGATTAATTTACTTAAGATCTTTCTTCTTTTCTAATATAAGCATCATAGCTATACATTTCCCTCTAAACACTGCTTTAGCCAGACCCCATAAATTCTGATATTTGGTTTTATTTTTATTCAGCTAAAGACATTCTTCTAATTATCTCTATGATTCATTTTTTAGCCTATGGGTTATTTGAAATGTGTAGTTTAATTTTCAATTGTTTGTGTATTTCACAAATTTATTTCTTTGTTGATTTCTAATTTAACTTCATTGTTTTGGAGAACATACTTATCAGTATTACACATACTTTCTTTTGGAATATTCAGTCTTCTCTGAAGCATTTGATATCTATAACTATGACTGGACTGTGGCAGTGATTAAGAAATCCATCCATAATGACCTATAAACATCTTCAGAAGGTGCTATGTTGGGATGGTTGGTTATTTCAGATTATGTGGTGTATCATGAATTGAATGAGGTAAATCTGCCCAATAAGTGCTCTATAAGGTAATGAAATTATGTTGTAAATGAAATCTACAACTCTTTTGGTGGAATAACATGAAAGAGGGTAACAAGTGCTTGTTCTCCTCTCATGCAACAGCCTCAGAAACCCAATGTGTCCTACAACACAGTTGGAAATCACTAGAGTACAGAATTCCCAACATACTGCCCTATTTCTAAATTCTATGATTCTAAAGTTCATCTAATACATAATATAGGTAAATGGGATTTTATTCAGATATTCTCATTCATGTGAAATTACCATCTATTTAGTGTATAGTAAATAATGCACTGGGGTAATTGCTTTTATTTTATTGTACTTAATTCTGCAAGCCCAATGAATCAGGTACCATTATCATTATCTTACGAATGAGAAAAATGAGACTCAAGAATTTGTCCAGTGGAAGTAAACTACAGCTTCCCATAAAATGATAGTAATATGACCTATTCCAGAAGAACTAAAGTTAGCAACAACAGTAGTTTATCATAATTTAACAATGGAGGTCATTAAATGACAACTGTCAAATTATATATAAAGTCAGTGCAAAAACTTGGGTGCACATAGTTACATTCTTACTCTTCTAGGTAATGAAGATATTGTGTTGTTGAGATATTGTTGAACCAGAGTAGAGTTAATATACTATAAAAGTAAATGATGAGATGTAATTAGTTTTGTTACCATCTTGGGGGGAATTGAGAAAGAGAAGGCACAATAAATAATTAAAATGAGTTTGTGAGTTAAGAGAGAATTACAAGCCTTCTGAGAACATAGGTAGCTTCTTTGTCTGTACTATTAAATGTTTTCATCTCATTGTCCTGTTAGGATCCCTTAAGGAGGCAAGACTATTAGAAAAGGTGGGAGTCTCAGTACTGCCAGTCATAGAGATTTGTATATTTTAGCAACTCGCCTGTTGTTAAATCTCATCACCCACTCCCCCTCTTAGGCCAGCAAGTTTAGATGTGTAATCAATTGTAATAGAAAGCAACTGTAGATTTCTGAATGCATAAGTACATTATCCCATCAGTTGGAAAAGGAGTGGAAAGTAACTGGAACACATTTATAAAAAAAAAAAAAAAAAAAAAAAAAACACTGGTGAGGAAGCAACAAGAATTTAAAAATACTTGGGAACTGGCTATTGAGTAAGCAGTGCAGATCTGAATCTGAAATGGAATAAAGACCAAGAACCACTAAATAGGTGGAAATGAACTTACCTATTATGTGCTAGGAGCTGTCTGTCCTCTCCGTGTCTTAGCATCTGGTGTCACAACTGAAACACAATACATTTTCAATATACGATGTTAGACCCTGTTTTAGATGCTTAAAATGTATTATTTAACTTACTTTCACTATACCTCTATCACATATGTATTCATATGTATTATAATATCCACTTTACAAATGAGGGCACTTAAGTGCAGAAAAGATTCCTAGTCATACAGCTAATGAATGCAAGTGCCAGGATTTGGTCATAAACAGAGTTGCCCATAAATCCTTTTTCAACTAAACTATTCTACTTTACAGAGCTTTTTCCCCCCATAAGAGCTTAATTAATACAACCACAACAAAATAAGTAACTCTTGCATAGTAACTAATTCCATCAGTTTCTCAAAAATAATACAACATATAACATAACAACTATAATAAAACATTAAATAAATGGGAGTCAGGTGTCTACTGGCAAATTTGTTAGCATTTAAAGATTAGCTAGCTCATTGAAGATGAATGTCAGTAGAGAGATATTCACTTAATACATTTACACCTCAAGCATAACTTCTGTTTTGTCACCATATAAGTCCCTTTGTTAAAAATATGACTGGAGCTGAAATGATGATATTTATGACTTTTATTCGGCAAAACTTAAAGCTTAATATTGGCATATAAGACTTTAAAGATAATTTATCATATATTTCTTACCAAAGCCTTACAAAAAGTTTTGCTGTTATGTGTGGAAATTTTTTTCTACCATCATAAAGACTATTCTCATTTATCACTATAAACAGAGTCATACACAACCAATATCTGTATACAAGTTCTGCGTTCCAAAGAAAATAAGCATTTTACCTCTCTTTTAATTTAGTTCTTTATTTGTGTCTAAATGAAATTATAAGTACATTTGCAAAATGTCCTTGGCACTAACTGCAAAACTTGGGAAATTATTTTTGAGATTTCCTACAAATCAGCACTTTACATTATTCATACCTAAATTAAACCAAGTGTGAAAAAGTGCCTCAGACTACCTTTTTATATTACTCAAAATGCTGATGCAGAAGAACTAGCAAAGGAAATATCAATGAAGAAAATATTGTATCAGTAAACATATACTATATCCTAGAATGGCTGAAAATGTTAGCACTTAAAAAAAATTACCAATTACTTTTGAGAAATAAAATGTCTTGTGAGCTAATGAGAAAAAAAATGTTCAATTATACTAGAGGGTATTTCCAAAACTTTCCTAGAAGGCTGAATCATATGTTTGGTAATGTTGGCATTGGTTTTTATTACTTCTAAATAAAAATTTCTAGTTAATGCAAATACTATACATATATTTTAAATTGGAAAGGAAAATAATCTGAAGAAATTATCTGGAATACTGCCTAATAAAAACAGATTAAAATATAAAAAATAAATTAAAAGATGTGGTGTATTGAGTGAGAAGGCCTCATATATACGTAATTAAAATTTCAATAGACTCTAGGAAATAGGAGTCAAGGAAATAGTCAAAGAGATAATAATTGATGTTTTTCCACAATTTTTGAAGACATTAAACTTCAAATAGAGAAAGACCAACAAATTTTAAGTGAAATAAATGAAAACAAATGCACACCTAAACACCTAACAGTGAAACAGCAGAATACCAAAGGCACACAGAAGATATTAAAATAATTCAGAGGAAAAAGATAATGCACATATTGCAACTACACTGAGAGCTGACTTTTCAGCAAGGGAATAAGAAGGGATTAAGCCCACCAAGCTAAACTCATACGCCAAATTTAAGTATTTTTCAAATGTGAGGGTGAAATAATGACATATTCAGACAATAGAAAGTTTGAAAATTTGCCACCAAGCAATGTAAGTGCCCACTGAAAGAATATTAATACATAGATTTTAGTGTATTCATAAAATTGAATGCTGTACATCAGTAAAACTAAGTGAACTATAATTGCATATATCCAAAGGATTGAATTTCAAAAACATGATATCGGACGGAAAAGAGTCAGAATAACTTACACAGTATGACACGATATGTACAAGCTTCAAAATCAGGGACAACTGCAAAATATATTGTTGAGAGATATTAACATTATACACTCCAAAGAGAAGAGAAAGGGAATGAGTGCTACAAAGTTCAACATGGTGGCAATCCCTGGATAAGGGATGTGCTTGAGGAGAGCACATGGAAAGCTTTTTAATTTAATGGTAATATTATATTTCTTAAGACTTCTGAAGGTGTCTGTCTGCTTGTTTACATTGCACTTATACATACTCTTTTGAATGTTAAAATGAAAACAAACTAACATCAAAAACCCTATGGGGGCACTCTTGGTATGTGGGCAAGGCTTACTAATCAGAGGGGTTTGCCTTTGATTATCTGGGTAGGGATTATGCTGGCATTCATCTAAATGGTATCAAAGTTTTTGCTCTTGAGTCATTCAGTTTCTTAAGAGAATGTCTGATATTTCTTCTGGAGTTGTATACCTGCTTGAGGAGCATTCTGTTCTTGGGGTGATGTATAGTTTGAAGGAAGTTTATTTTTCCCTCACAGGTATTCTTTAGAGAAGATGAGCTTACTCTCCAGGTCAAGGTTGCTATAATTGGACAATGTATGCACAATAAACTTATTCAAGTCAGAAACAATACAAAAATATGTAGCTAGCCACTAATGAGGGAGTATGTGGGTTGTCTAAATTAGCTGATAGCAAGTCATTCTTGTGCGCAGAGACAAAAAAATGTACTCCAGCCTAGTAGCTTCTATATCACAGGTTGACGGCCTTACTCCTGTAGAGTAAGGGACAGCCTGCAGAGGCTGTGAATTCATACATTAAACTCAGATCAACCCTCCAATCATATTTTTCTAACTACATAGCCTTGAAACTGTTGTATGTATAAAGCTGGAATTTGTGTGTTTTCTGTTACTCTAACCATCTTGTGAACTAGAGACTTGCCGTCATTCATTTACATGATAAAGCGTTTTATGAATAAATTGCCACATTTCTCTATGCCTCTGCAAATGCAGGTGCAATAAATTTCAAGAACATAGATTTATTCTCGAAATTATAAATGACAGAGAAGAAGCAATAATTTAATGAACTCCACAATGTGTGTGTCAAACAAACCTGGCTCTTATAAGTGAAGTTAGAATGACTTTTGTTGCCAGCTAGAGTGATAGCAATCAAAGGGAAAACATAAGACTTATAGTCTAATAAATGTAGAACTCTTCATTATATAGCTAACAATGTAGGAGAGATGAAGTGTTTTAGGGATGTTTATGAAGTCTAAGAATGTAAATTGAGAGGTATCATTCCCAGGTCTGCTAGTGATTCATTGTGTCAGCCAGAAGTCACTTTCATGGGAGTAATTTAAGTCTTTATTTATATTTCCAGGGTGCGATACCTTGAGAGGAGAATCTACTTGTGGAAAACATTAAACACAAAGAAAATCACAAAGGCCATGAATAATAGGGGATGTATTTCTTTCTTGAACAAAGATGCCACCACTACCACTAACCTCTTTTTCTTGAACAAACGTGACAACACCTACCATTAACCTCTTCTGACATTTCATCACAAGTTCATTCCAAGTTATACAGGATGCTTAAAGTGTATTCAGCTTTGAATTGTTTTTAAAATATATGAAAGTTAAAAGGCTACAGAGAATTTGAAAAAGTAAGAACAAACATCTGGAATTCCATAAAATGACTCAGCTGCTATTACAGTCTCTGTTATAATTTTCATTGTTTCATTGAAACAATGCAACAAAATCATTGAAACAAAAAATTAGCAAGTTTCATTTCTTGCTAGTTTTCATTGTTGCATACATTTTATAAAGTTGTACTTATATTTTATGCATAATGTTGTGTCATGCCTTGTTAATTTATAACAAATAAAGTTTATCTTAATAATTATAATTTGTAATATAATTTTAATAGCTGCACAGCATTCAGTCAAGTAATTGTATGAACCAAGTACCAAAACACTACAGTTCATACTACTAAGCAATTTATATATTCATACACTTCCAAGTTTCTCAATACCCAATTATCACACTAGAAATATTTAGGCATCTTCGTGGCCCAAAAATAATACTTCTTTCAAAACACATCATTTTAAACACACAGTTCAGTTAAGATCTTTCATACTGAAGCCCAAATAGAAGGATGTTTTATGAGTGTTTTGCGAGTCCTTCATGTGCCAGCAAATATGCTAATAGCAGTCCCTTTTCTCAAACAGATCACATCATATTGGAAAGTTAGCAAAAGAGACTGAAAAGGAAGGGTACTATTTCAAAAGCCATGAAGGGGCATCTAGAAGCAAATGGTCATCATCGACAAATGTTCCAGAGAGGTCATGTAAGAGGCAAATTGATCAGTCCCAGTCAGTAAACAGATATTACTTGAATGCTTAATATGTGTCTACTAAAGTATTATTTAGGATCTGGTGGACGAGACTGAGTCCCTTCCCTTATACTAGTGGGGGCAGAAAGAAAATAAACACATAAACAAATATCTACAGTTGATTTCTTATTTTTTGACTTTTAGGTTCAAGGATATATGTGCAGGTTTGTTATATAGGTAAACTCTGTGTCATGGGGTTTGGTGTACAGATTATTTCATCACCCAGGTAATAGGTATAATAACTACAGATAGCTTTTTGATCAAGTACTAGGGACTATCAAGAATGTAAAATACGGCAATAGGTTTGAGAATGTCATGAGATTTAACTCAGGTGGTCAGGAAATTCCTCTTCAAGAAGATGCAATTTGTTTGGAGACCTGAAAGACCCAAAAGGAGCCTTTGGATTTGATAATTAAAATGTCTTTGATGGTCTTGCAAAGTACAGCTTTATTTGAGTGGTAGAGACAGGAGTCAGAGAGCACCAGGTTGAAGAAAGAGTGATTGGTAAGTAAGAAGAGACAGACAAGAAGCTTCACTCTTGTGAGGCTTAAGTGGAAAGCAAAGAAGAGAGAAGAAAACAAGTGAGAAGGAAAAGCAGAGTGAAGTTATTATCACATTTTTTTACAATTCACCTTTAAAGTGGTTCCTGATGCTCCCTCTTTCTTAAATTTTTATTTAATATTAAACATATTTATAAACTATAGTTAATTAGCCAGTAGAAAGGCAGATGTTGAAAATACAGAAAAAAAAATAAGCAATGGAGCAAGGTCCATTCTCAATCCCCTTGAATAGAACAATTTATTTATTAAATATTTACTGAGCATTTTTGTGTTTGTTTTGTTTTTGTTCTTGTGGGTTTTTTTTTTGATGTGAAAAACACACAAAAGCATAACTACCCATTGACCAATTTTGCAGGAGGACTCATGCTAATACATCAGGCTGAATTTTAGACAGAATGGTTGAAGAAAATAAATGCTGAACAGTCCACTTTAATATGGTAATTTAGTGAGGAGAGGCACTCTCTCCCATTTAGAGACACAAGAAAATATTGCTTCTATGAAAATCTTCTTAACATGGAGATGTTAGTAATGATGCCAAATTTATGCAATGTTCTTAAAGAGGTCTGGACAAAGTTTGCTACATAGATCAAATTCAAAATAATATGTAGTTATATGTTTTTCCAGTATCATATACTTTTGAAAAATGCAAAATCTTGTGCTAAATGTAACTCTCTTTCTTAAATCACTTTTATGTCAATAGTCTTACGAAAATATTTCTTAAAATTAAATGATATTTTATGACCTGATATTCTCTACTTATCATTTATTTAGATTGCAAGCTAAAAACTAATTAGAAAGACTATGCTTTTGCTGTTAACTTTCTCAGAGGTAAAATATCATTTTTCTTTAGTGGTTTGTGATGCTATGAATGAATACTTTCCAGGTTGGGTATTTTCTGGCTGTTAAATATCAGTTAAGTTTTGGCTGACTTCACCTCCATCTATCAACCTCCATGCCAATCATTTAACAGCTATAGAATATGTCTCCTCACACAAATCCTTCAGGAAGAATTTCCAGTGTGCACATTCTGACCAGAAGAAAAAATGCAGCAAATTTTTGAGAAAGTGGATCATTTTTTGAGTTCTGAGCACATTATGTTAAACTCAGGGTTTCTCACTGTCAGCACCATCACATTTTAGGCAGTATAATTGTTTCTTGTATGAGGTTGTCCTTTGTCCAATAAGATGCTTAGAAGCATCTCTGTCTCTGCTTATTAAATACCAGTAGCATTCCCTGCTGCCACCAATTATGACAACCGACAATATTTCTCGATATTGCCAAGTATCCCCTAAGTGGCAAAATCTCTTCCAGTTAAGAACCACTGAATTAAGAACAGTAATTAATGATCCAGGGAAAATGGATATAAAGATATTAAAAAGCTAGTAAAGCATTTGACATATTAGAAATGCATATAAACAATTCATATTTATAAAATAAAATCTACTGAAGATATAATGAATAAACACTTGTTTTGGTGAGCAAGCTTGGTATTGCAGCTGTGGGCCTGGAAGTGGTAGGAGCTGCAAAGCCTGCCCAGGATTAGCTGTAGCCAGAGCAGGCAATCAAGACAATAGCAAAGATCAATTTGACCTCAAGATATAATCAAATATGACAGCAGAATGAATGAAGCTTTTATTTCGCTCCATTCTTCTCCATAATTCTTCTTATGCCCATAATCATTATAATTACATAAAATATTTGAAAACCTTTAAAAATTATTTCTTGGAAATCGTGAATATGGCAGACTAGAGGCATTTTGTACTCACTTTCTCCATTAAAAAGAACCAAACGGTGAGTTGATAATCACACTTTGAATATATAATTCAAAGGAAATCACTGGAATCCATTAGAAAAGTGATAGGCAATACTTAAAGCAGAGATGGAGAGGAAATCAAGGCAGCCTGCTCATCCAGGATCAGCAGTGAGCTGAGAGAGACTCCAAAATACAGAGAAAGGATAGGTGAGAGAGCCTCAGTGGCCTACATTCTCACTGTAGACTCCTACAATCCCAGCCACAGGAGATCCCTTCAACCATCATGGGCCCTGAAACTAACACAGAAAGCTGCCAGGAGATTGTATGATGGCACTGCTTCAGGGAGAATGCTCCCGCTGGGTCCCTCACACTTCTTGAGACTTAAGCAGCTACAACAAAGTACCATTTTAGAGCCCTGCCCTCAACAGACTGAGCACTGTCCTGGAGCCCAGTAGCCCAGGGCTGAGGTGCAAGAGAAGCACAAACTGCTGCTCCAGGGACACAGGCATCAGTGACTACAGACTACAGCATCTGGTGCAGAGGTGGGACCAAGGCATGGGCTGCTGCTTTTAGGACTGAGGCACAAATGAGGCACCACTGCAGAGCCTCACTACCGATGAACTACATACTGTCCTGGAGCCCAGTGGCATTGAGGCCTAGGTGCAAACTAAACATCTGATGTTTCCCTGGAGATTCAGACATGAGTGACCACAGGCTACTGCAACCAAGGGAAAGACATGAACATCGAGGCTGGGCAAGATAGCATTTTAGAGCCTCACCCCCAACAGACTGCACACTGTCTTCGAGCCAAGCAACACTGAGGCTGAGATGCAAAAGAAGAGCTGGCTGCTAACCTGGGGCTTAGACATGAGCATTCATGGGCTACCACACCTGGGGCTGAGGTGTGAGCACCACTGGGGATAAGGCATATGTGGCACATGTGTTTTTCAACCACTGGCCTAGACTGCCATCACTAAAGGTGGCATCCAACACCCAGTGGCAGGGCAGCAGCAAGGCCACTGCCACCCTGTCTTTACCAAAGAGACAGATATCATAAAAAAAGGAACGAACAGAAATTCTGGAGCCAAAGAATGCAGTGAACAAACTAAAAAATACGTATGAAAGCTTCAACAATATACTCAATCGTAACTGACTTATTTTAAGATCACATTTTGCTTGAAGACAGTTTTTTTTTGAAATAACACTGTCAGACAAAAATAAAGAAAAAAGAAAATAATAAAATAAACCTTTGGAATATATCTAACAACATAAAGTGACCAAATATAAAAATCACTGATAGCCCAGAAGGCAAAGAGAGAAAACATGTTTTCAAAGACCTATTTATTGAGATAATAGATGACACTTCCTAAGTCGAGCAAGACACTTAGACATTGAGATACGGGAGGCCCATCAATTCCTAAACAGATACAACGTGAAAAGATCTCTTCCATAGCACATTACACACAAAATATTTAAAGTTTTTTTTTCTTTTTTTCCAAGATGGCAGATTGGAAGCATTATAAGCATACTTATCCCACTTAGTAAGACAAAATGGCATGTAGAGATTCATGCTGTAAAATTTATTCGAAGAAACAACATAAGAACTTAACAGAAGAACTGAAAGAAACCACAGACCCTTTGAATGAAGTGGCAGGCAACAAACTACATCATAAAACAGATGGAAAACCATTAGTCCCCAGAGCATGAGAGAGGGACAGATTGCTGTCATGACATATACTCCCACAGGGGAGCCAGGCAATACAAGTCATGAGGGAAGACTTCAAACCTACTCAGCTCTAGAGATGATTCAGTGAAAAGTAAGGAATATATAAGAAGGAGCAGCATCGGGACATGCTTTCCGTGCACTCCCAGATTCCAGCAAGAATGGAGGGAAGCCATTCCTGATCCCACCTCACAGGGGACATTGCAGAAGTCTAACTCAGGCTGCAGTCACAGTTTGAGAGAAGAGCCCAACTGGGATTTGTGATATAATCCTTAGTAAGGACAAAGCTGATTGGCCAGAACCGAGGGGCAAGTGAGAAGTGTGCTATGGCAACAAGGCACATGAGCTGCATAGCCCTGCTTCACAGGTGGACTGGAAAGGATGCAGCCTGAAAGATATGGTTTCTGTGTCCATAGGGAAAGCTTATGGCCTGGGACAGTTTTAAATACTGAGCACAGGCCACTTGAAACCCAGTTAGCTGCTGCTAGCAGAACACTGTGTGTATGAAAACTGACTTGCCAAGTGTGTGGGAGCTGAGTGGGGCTTACTGCAACCTGCTGTCTCCCACTTTTCAGGCAGATTTTTTGTGCAGCAGAGGCAGCTGTGTTCCTGCCTGGAACATTACCCCACCAGCCAGGGAACTGCCTTCGGATTCCCCACTGGGGCCACTGCTTGCACCTGCACATGGGGAGCCAGAGTGCAGACTTGCCTGACCCAGTTTAATAACTTCTGAGGCACAATGAAATCATCTCAATGCCTCCATGTTCAATTTCAGGCACTAACAAGACCCTGAGGTATTAAAAGCATTGCTTTTCTGCAGTCTTGCCACCTTCAGGAGCTTACTAAGAAAATGAAGAAGAGGCACGATCACTCCTCTCAATTAGCCTCTTCCCTTGGCTGAGAAATGTGTTTCCAGTCTTGAGAACACAGAAGTTTTGCATTTGCTCATGAGAGATCTGAAACCTTCTGACACTGCCCTGCATCTTTTCCATTCCCTCTAAATAGAGAAAACTCTTCTCCTGTCTCCTACCTTCTGCTCTGACATCCATTCACTAACACCTAGGCACAAAAAGCCTAGTTCACGCAATGGGAGAAACGGCTAAGGTGAGCCTCTTCCAAGCTATGAACAACACTTCAAAGTTTAAGTCCCCACCCTCTTCCAACACAATGTCCTTTTCATTCCTCTAGCTCAGTCGTGCTCAAATTGGGGGTGATTTTGCACCCCATCCCAAGAAGACATTTTGCAGTCTGGAAATATTTTTGGTTGTCACAACTGGGGTGGCTCTTAGTGCTATCGGCATCTATTGAATAGAAACTGGGAATGCTGATAATCATTCTAAATTCAGCAAGATGACACCCCCTCAAAAAAACCCAAAGAACTATCTGTCTCAACTTGTCAATAGTAATAAAGGTGAAAAACCCTGTAGCTCATTCCTTAATAGGCCACCCAAAGAGATTTTGGATGTTTTCATTTATAAAATTATGCATATATTTTGGCAAATCAACAGCTGTTTCTCACCACTGATGGTTAAACAAGGGAAAGAATAAGGAGATTGATATTATAATGAGCTCATTCTATGCCAGGTGCAGTGCTCAATACTTCAGATTTATATTATCACATTTAATCTGTGTTAAAAATGTCACAACATGTAGTAACAAGGGTTATTTTTATTTTACAAAGTTAAAAGAAAACTGAATTTTGAACAAATTGAAAGTTCGATTCAGATTACAGCATCTGTAAATGGCAGAGCAGAAACTTACTATTAATGATCGCATGGCTTCAGAGCTGATGCCAGCCATCTCAATCTCACAAAGATCTCCGCATTCACTCATCTTTTACCCTCAAGCATTGTCTTATGTAGAGATTCCTGACTTATTCCAATGGAAAGTCAAAAACAGAAATTTGATATTCAAGAAGGAATATTATGTAGGATTTTGCTGTTGTTTCCCGAAAATTTTTCAATATACTGAATAAGCTATGGGAAAGCAAGCGGAAATAGTGTCGGCTTATAAAACCTCTCACCCTGTGACTAACCAAAATGAACAGAAAGGATTCATCAATGCTGAAACTTGAAACAAAACTGAGTCTTAATCAATATAATTCTTGAGGTATGATTCAGATCCAGTATAATTTGGCCCAGATTGAAAGAAGACTCAAAAATCAATATACAACCCCTATCACTACCTTGGTCCAGATCTTCCAATTTGAAGAAGCAAGGAAATTAGACTTGAGCAGATCTGGAGGAAGTGTAGGCTGCACTGTGTGGAGCTTGTTTCTCCACTGCAAATATGCATTCCTGAGAAACTAAATGTTGGACAAGATGCAAAGCCATACAACCTATGTGACTGCCTCCCTAACTACCTGCCAACCTGTAGTTTATCTTCCTTCTAACCAGACAGAATGTCGGAGAGAAGTAGAAGCAATCTCTTGAGAATCACAGCCACAGCCTTCTGCACAGAAAAATACATAGAGTCAAACAAAACAAAAACCTCAACAACCCTGGACTTTTTATGAAAATGAATTTCTCGCTTTGTTTTTTTATTATTATTATTATACTTTAAGTTCTAGGGTACATGTGCACAATGTACAGGTTAGTTACATATGTATACATGTGCCATGCTGGTGTGCTGCACCCAGTAACTCGTCATTTAGCATTAGGTATATCTCCTAATGCTATCCCTCCCCCCTCCCCCCCCCCCACTGAAACACAAAAAGGCCATTCTTCACCAACAGAGGAGAGTATGCCCCCAACACGGTGCTGCTGATGCCAGTGCATAGGAGCCAAAAAATCAAACTAAGCAACTAAGAAACAAACCAACAACTAAGAAAAAAAAACTTCCTGACTGCAACTACTCACAGCCCCAGATATCTCTTCACTGTCCCCCAAGCCCCCTGTTCCCACAAAGCAGCTAAATGACTGAACAAAGAATAAAAACAATATATGTGCAAATTGTTCAGTGCATGTTTCAAGGCATTGGTCCAAAAAAATATGCAGACCGGTTTTGGAAGTTGGGCTAAAAAAGACAGATTCTGAAGCTGCAACTGGAAGATTTCTTTAGTAGGTCTGGAGGGGTGATTGATGCTCTGTACTTTTTCACATCCACGTTTGAGAACCACTGTTCAAAGTGGAGAGAGAGGGTTAAGTCAAAGATTTTCCTAGAACAGAGATATCAAGGAAAATGTATTCATCTATTTTTGGCAGTGGGGACAATCCATGGCCCCAATTCAAAATAAATGAGAAGAAAAACAAATAATAACAGCATAGCACCAATATGTAAAATGCTCTATAACACAGAAGGGAAGAGAACAGGAATACAGCAAGCAAAGACAGCTAGCTAAGTAGCATTTGTTGCCAGGTTCTGCAGTAGTGGCTGAAGAACAAAAGTGACCACAGCTATTTAACAAGTGGAGAAACTAAAAAATAACTCTAAAATCAATAGGAAACAATAAGGAACATAATCAACCCTATAAAACATTTAGTCAGTAATTTAAAGTATAGGCTTGGGAAACATTAAAACAACACAGGAAATGAAGAGATTTTATAAATATATAGATGAATTCATAAAAACATATTTTCATAAATATATGAAAACAGATCCAACGTTAGGTTCACTGTTTTGGAAATAGGCTTACTCACTGTGGGACTGAATTTGGGAAGAAGTAATTATTTCTTCACTTTAACTTATTGTAATTTTGGCCTTAAGAATCAGCCAAAACTTATTGTGAATGTAGCTTTAACAAGAAATATTTATGTGACCCTGTCTCAATGTTTGACTCTTCTCGACTTCAGCTTTGTGCCCTGCAAATTGAAGATAAAATGTGTTCCTGTCTCGCAAAGTGGTTGTGGGAGTTTTATAAATCACTGAGAAAATACAAAGAAGATTTCAAGCATCAGATGTGGCTATTAATATTTCACAGAGAAGAATTTAAAGAAACTCTTGTGGCTCTAAAAGTGATATTTGAAAATTTTAAATTGAATGTGCATTTTAAAAATATAAAACAAAAACTTAGCAGAATAAAAATTAGTTGATATCTTTGGTATTCTTCAGATAAGAAATGAAACAAAACAGGCTAAATAAGATCAGAGAAAAAAACGTAATGTGATGACGAACGAGAACAAATATGTAAGTCAAATCAGCGCCCCACTTAATGAGAAGACTCATAGACAAATTAACGATAATAACCAATAGCATTATATTTATACAAACAAACACAAAACTTCCAAAGCAATGTGGCTCAGAAAAGTTGAAAGTAAAAATTTTTGACTGAAATTTACCAGATGATATAAACAAAAATGGGAACAGACACCTATTTCTTTAAAAGGCAAAATTTGGAAATGGCACATCTCAACTCACAACTCATTAGAACTCAGTCACATGGCCAAGTGGAGTTGCAAAAGAAGCTGGGAAATGTAGTCTGGTCATTCATGCACCCAGCTAAACATCAAGTGTTCTAGTACTGAAGGAGGGTTTGTGGAACAACTAGCAGTCTGTGACAAAGAGTATTGCTTTTAAGTAGGGAACAAAGCAAGGAAGTTTGTGAGAACTAGTACTTGACGTTCCTGTGGAAGTGTCAGACAGTGCATTCAATCAAGGGACAGAATAATAATCACAGATGTCAGAAAGTAGAAGGAAAAATAATTATTATTTGCAGATAATATAAAATTATACCTGCAGAAGTCTAAAAATACCAACTGAAGATGTCTCAGCATCAATAAAAGAACAGAGTAAAATGAAAAATTATTTTAATAACTAATTTCATGTAGTTAAACAATAACTACTTAGTAACTACAATGAGAAAAAAGTCACATTGATAAAAGAAACAGCAGCAGCAACACAGCAACAACAGTAACACTACATTTAATTCTTAGAAATAAACCTGATGTGAACTGGACAGAAGTAATGTGAAGTGGTTATGAAGTCTCCACAGTAAAGCCAAAGTGATACTTCAAAACTGCAAAGCAATTCAATCACCTCTGTTGCTTAAAACTCTCTGTCCGCTGAAGTTAGAAAAAATTCAAGTTTCTTTCCATGGCTTAGGCAACTCTGACTTCACGTCCGATAACTTCTTCCTTTGCATCAACTTGCCTCTTCTAGGCAGGAAATGCAGCCACATCAGCGTCCCCTTAGTCTCTGAAGATACCAACCTATTTCTTGCCTTAAGACACTTGTAGTAGCTATTTCCTCTTCCTGGAGGGCTCTTCCCCCAGATTTTCCTATGTCAGACTCCTTTCTTATCAATTCTGTTCTAGCTTAAAAGTCACATAATTCGAAAAACATCTCTGACCACTCTTTGTCGACAATAAACACACCCTCTGCTATGAAGTCACTGTCTATTACACTGTTATATGACAATATCAAATGAAAAACAGTAAATTATACCACATCACAGAGTATAATTAGAATATTCCCAAGAGAATGTTGAATGTCACTATTAGATAATTAGAATGTCATATTTGATATTTATGTGTTAGATATTAGATTTAGGTATTAAATATTTAGATACTAGATAGATTTGTATTGGATAATTAGAATGTCATTATTACATAATGATTGAAATAATTATAAAAGAACATTTGTATAATAGTGTATATTCATATTATCATACATAAAAATAGATTATATTAGTAGTACAGTATATGACATTGATATAGTTATATGAATGCATTAGAAATTAGAAAATATCTTATTGTATTGTATCTATACACAATACATTCAACAAAATAGTAACTCGGTGACAGGCTCAGATAATTGTTAATTTGTCTTTCATACTTTGCTATTTTATCTGATTTTTAATATATAGATAGATAGACATATAGATAGATAGATGAATTAATAGACACACTCAGGAGGGAAAAGTTCAATTAGTTAAGACACAAGTGCAGAAAACTCTCTAACCGGCTTAAACAAAAAGGACATTATTAACTCACTTTCTCAAAATTTCTAAAAGCAGTGCTGTCTTTAGTCATGTAGGAAGGCAATAGAAATTTATTAAGTACATAATTATGTGCCTTTCTGTTTCTGAAACGTAACAGTGAGAAAAACAGTGTCCTCATTTCACTAACATTCTGGAGAAGTTAGAGAGAAAATAAACCTAGAAATAAATGTTCAATATATTTGGATAAATTTCAGTTTCTTCTAGGCACTACAAAAAGCAAAATTAAGGAAATATGGTAGAGAGTTGCAGTGAAGTTTGCTTTGGTCTGAGTGATCGCTAAAGTCCTTTCAAAAAGAGGTAACATTTCAGTTGAGGTTTAAATGACAAGACAGCTCTGTAATGATATAGGGGAGTTCCAAGGAGAATAAACAGCAAAGACAAAAAACCTGGATGGAAAGTATGGTTGGAGTGAAGAGAATGAGTGGGGGATCAAATAGAGATAAGGATGGAGGGAAAAGCAGGGCCAGATACTAAAAGGCCTTGGAGATGAGGATGGGGAAGAAGAGAATCAGATTTAGCTCCTCCCGGGGCCTCATACGGAGGCATAGGGTGGGGGGGCTGAATCATGCTCACATGAATATTCTCTGTGCTTTCAGAGAATATCTCACATATTATTCCTTTACTTGCTAACTCCTTTGTATGCATTCAAATCACTTATTATTTTCCTTTAAAACCTCACATCAATTCTACAAGGTTGCTGATGCTTATTTTACAAATAAAGAAACTATTTGTTTCCTATTGCAGTTATAAAAATTTCCACAAACTCAGTGGCTTAAAACAACACATTAAAACTATAGAAACAATAAACATGGAAATAAATAATTTCACGATTCAAATCTCTGCCTCAAGGTCACCCCCTCAGAGAGGCTTTATTTGATTACCTTATTTAAAGTACTACTCTCTGCTATTCACTCGTCATCTTTTTCATAGCAACTATCACCATTGAAATCATTTATTTCCATGTTTATTGTTTCTGTAGTTTAGAAGTGTCCTCACAAAAGCATGTGTTGAAAAATAATGCCCAATGCAACAGTGTTGGGAGGTGGGACCTAATGGGAGGCATTTAGATCATGAGGGCTCCACTTTCACAAATGGATTTATGTTGATTATGATCTCTAGCTCTGTCACCCATATGCCCACATCTTGCCTTCTACCACGTTATAATGCAAGTAAAATGACTTTAGCCAGATGTGGGCCCCTCAGTCTTTGATTTCCCACATTCTATTTATTTGGTTCTATGTGATCCAAATAAATCTCTGTTTATCATAAGTTTGCATAAGTAATTTGTATTATGTCAAAGAACAACATAACAAAATGTGTATAGTTTACAATATAATAAATGTGATTTTATAAAATTGAAAAACATTTTATCAAAACATGTAATATGTGAACATATATACATATATATATATATATATATAAAATTTAAAATATGTGTGTTAGATTTCTAGGCCTGCCATAACAAAGTACCATAAGCTGGCTATCTTAAAACAACAGAAACTTTTTTTTTTTTTCAAGGCAGAGTCTCGCTCTGTCACCAGACTGGAATGCAGTGGAGCGATCTCAGCTCACTGCAATCTCCACCTCCCGGGTTCAAGCGATTCTGCTGCCTCAGCCTCCTGAGTAGCTGGGGGTACAGGTGTGCACCACCCCGCTTGGCTAATTTTTTGTATTTTAGTAGAGACTGGGTTTCACCATGTTGGCCAGGATGGTCCTGATCTCCTGATCTCGTGATCTGCCTGCCTCGGCCTCCCAAAGTGCTGGGATTACAGGCGTGAGTCACCACGCCCAGCCAACAACAGAAACGTTTAATCTCACATTTCTGGAGACAAGAAATCCAAAATCTAGATGTTGGCAGGGTTGGTTTCTTCTGGAGGTTCTAAAGGAGAATATGTTCCATGTCATTTCCACAGCTTCTGGTGTTGCTGGAAAACTTTATTGCCTTATAGGTTCATCACTTCAATTTCTACCTCTGTCATCACATGGTATTCTCCTGGTGTGCCTCAGTGTCTGTGTCTCTTTTCCTCTTCTTATACAGACATAAGTCATATTAGGTTAGGTCTCACCCTAATGACATCTTGATTATGTGTGCAAATAACCTATTTTCCAGTAAGATCACATTCACAGGTACTGAGGGTTAAAACTTCAATATATCCTTGGGCAATGCAATTCATTGTATAAAAATAAGATTTAAAATTGTGTTGTTATATTAAGAAGTATTACTATCACATCAATAAGGCTTTTACAGTATTTTATCTTTTGTTTATCATTATTTACATCACTACCAAGACCACAAATAACCCTACAGTGTGCTGTAATAGTAAACAATAATAGAACCTGACCAAGTTAGGAGTCTCCGTGATAATTTCCCAGAAGAAAAAACACACAAACTGAGAACATTTTTCAGTTGGGACGTAATAAGGCAGTTTGTGTGTGTGTGTGTGTGTGTGTGTGTGTGTGTGTGTGTGTATGAGAAAGACACAGAGTGAGAGAAAATGAGTGAGTGAGAGAGAGAAATAATATACCAGCTAGTAAGTAACAAGTGTGACTGTCCCAAATTAGCCAGAAACCACCAGCACATTCAAATAATTAAAAGGTCAGTGTGGTAAGAGAGTGAGTGCAGGACTGTCTGAAAGCAGATGAAGTTAGAGATGTACTCGTGAGATACATAATTTTACATACCTTTTAGAATATTCTGGCTTATTTTAAACTTTAGCATAAATTCAACAGAAGAAATTCATACATCACAATGATAATGACTCCATACTGGCAAAGATGCAGTGAATGGGCACATCTACCTACACTATGCTCTTATTCTTAGCACCATACACATCTTCCTCACCTCTTAAGCCTTAGCTCAGACCTCATTTCCTAAATGAGAACTACCAGAACACTCCCTTTATTACGTGAACATTTTGCCCACCTGCAGCAGTCGCAACCTCCCACCTTGCTCTAGTTTTCTTCTTCTTTTTTTTTTTTTTTTTTTTGCATAGCGTTTGCCATCCTCTGTCATATTCTATACATCACTGACTTGTTATTATTAGGACAGTTTATTATCTGCCATATATCACTAGAATTTAAGCTTCAAGATTCCAAGAGAGCAAGAAGTCTTATCTATTTTGTTCACTTAATAAATATTATTGAAGTAAATAAATGAATGAATTTGCTTTGCAAATTGGTATAACTGGCTGGAAATCATATATTTATATAAAATAAAAACCTTAAATTTTCTATACTTTGATCAAAAATTTCTACCTCTTAGGAAAAATTCTAAAGAGATAATATGAACTTCAAAAAAAGGATTTGTATAGAAATGTTTACAGCATAGTTATGAAAATGTGGAAACAAATGTCTTATATAGGCAAATGCTAAGTAAATACATGAAATTATATATAGCCACTAAAATTATTTTATTTTGAGCCTTTAATGATATAACGACATGAACATCTTCTTAAACTCTTAATGAAAATGAAAATGTTAAAATAGTAAACATTCCTTCCTACTTAACATATTAAATAAAGATAATGAGATAGTGGTTTATTCCAGTGGTTCCCAAATGCATTTATTAACTCAAAAATTATTTATTTGGTACCTTACTGTAGGTGCTGGAGATATGACAGTGAAAGCAACAGACAAAATATCCTGCTATTATGGAGCTTATATTCTAGTGTGAATTAAAAGTCAATAAAATATGATATAATATCAGGTATTGTAAGTGCTGTGAAGAAAACTAAGTAGACTTTAAGGGTAGAGAGGTATGGTAAAAGCTATAAAGAAAATAAGGTAGCCTCTAAGGGTAGAGAATGAATAAGGTGCTATTTCAGATATGATGGTCACAGAAACTCTCTTTGGGAAGTTGGTATTTGAGTAATGACCAAAATAAACTCAGGGAGCGTGATACAAACTCCTAGAAGAAGAGAAATCCAGGCTATGGGACCAGCAAGTGCAAAGACTCTAGTATAAAAAACAAGCTTGGCATGTTCAAAGAGACACAAGAATACCTCTGTAGCTAGAGCAGAGAGATCAAAGTAGAAAGTGGTAAGAAATAAAGTGGAAAGTTAGGCAGAATTCAGATAATGCAAAACTTTGTAAACTATGATAGAGAGTTTTGGATTTCATTTCGTTGTAATGGCTATCCACTGGAGAACTTGGTACATAAGAGAGAAATTAATGATCTTATGGTTTAAAGGATAACTCTGACACCTGGGTTGAATTAAAAAAAAAATGGTAGCAAGAAAAGAAGCAGGGAGACTTGTACTGGATATTGCATACTATAGTCAGTTGGTGAAGCTGGTTTAGATAGAGATGGCAGTGATGAAAGATCACAGTCAATAACGACATCCTGGATAACTTTTAAAGATAGTAACAACAGGAATCACTGATGAATTGGATACAGTAGGTAAGTGAAAAAGAATAATCAAAGTCAATTCTAGCTTCTGGTTAGAGCAACTGAGTTAATAATTGTTTCTTTTTTTAATTTTTAATTTTATTTTTACATTTATTTACTTTTAACTTTTTGGGGTATATAGTAGGTGTATATATTTATGGAGTGCATGAGATGTTCTGACACAGGCATGGAGTGTGAAATAATCACATCATGGAGAGTGGGGTATCCATCCCCTCGAACATTTACCCTTCGTGTTACAAACTATCCCATTACACTCTGTCAATGATTTTAAAATATACAATTAACATAGTATTGACTGTAGTCAGTTAATGGAAGCAATGGGAAAAAATAGAGGAAGAGTAGTTCTGTGTGTGGCTGTATGGGAGAGGCATTGGTGGGGTGCTATCTTACAGAATTATAAGAAACCTTTCAGACATCCAAGTGGTTATGTCAAACATGCAGTTCAATATAGATGACTAGATTTAAGGGGCTACATCTAGAATAGATTTATAAATTAGAAAATCATCAGTATATTGGCAATAGTTAAAGCCGGGAGGCTGAATGAGATCACCAAGGCAGTGAATATAGATGGAGAAAATATCTAATGATTGAGTGTTGGCTTTCTCTAACATTTAAAGTCTAGGCAGAGAAGA
The DNA here is from genome assembly GCF_028885625.2 of Pongo pygmaeus. Classification (NCBI taxonomy): domain Eukaryota; kingdom Metazoa; phylum Chordata; class Mammalia; order Primates; family Hominidae; genus Pongo; species Pongo pygmaeus. Next base: position 146,437,792 of record NC_072396.2, on the reverse strand, counting down.
AGGAGCCCAAAAGGAGATGGAGGAATAGCCAGCAGGACAGGAGGAAAACCAGCCAGGATGATGAAGTATACCGGAAGCCAAGTAAAGAGGACATTTTAAAGAATAGACAGTGGCAAACTTTACAAAATGCTCCTTCTAGCTCAAATAAGATGGGAAGTAAAAATCAGCCATTTAATTCAGCAATGTAAAGATCACTGTCATTGATAATAGTAAATTTGATGGGTGATGGGTATGAGAGTTGTTGAGTGACTTCAAAGGAAAATGAAAGGGGAAGAAGTGGACACAGAGTGCAGAGAAATGGGGTTATGCATGGAAGAGAATGTAGGTTCATGAGAAGATTGTTTGAAGATGGAAGAAATTACATGCTTCTATACTGAGATGGATGAATTGTAGAGAGGGAGAAAATAATAATGCTGAAGAAGGGGGTTATTTTTCATAGCAAATCTCTTACATAAAGAAGAAAGAATGGGATTCCATGCACAAACAGAAGATGTTGATTGTAGCAATAAATACAGTTCATCTGAGTTAGAAGACAAGACTCAACTCCGGAGGTGGGGCATGGACACCGAACCAAATTGAGGACTAGCTGAAACAGGGATAGGGTGGAATCACTTTTCCGTAAGACATGCCCATCAGTGTGCCATGTCAGTTTACCATTGCCACGGCAACACCCAGAAGTTACTGCCTCTCTCTATGGCAACAACCCAACAACCTGGAAGTTACCAGACTTTTTCTAGAAATTTCTGCACAATCCACCGCTTAGTTGGCATATAATTAAAATGGGTATAAACATAACTGCAGAACTGCCTCTGAGCTGCTATTCTGGGCACACTGCCTACGGTGTGGCTCTGCTCCACAAAGAGCAGTCCCACTGCTACTGCTGTACACTGTTGCTTCAATAAAAGTTACTGTCTAACACCACCGGCTTGCCCTTGAATTCTTTCCTGAGTGAAGCCAAGAATCCTCGCAGGCTAAGCCCCAATTGTGGGGCTTCCTTGCCCTGCATCATCTGGTGACCAATGAAAGGAAAGAATGGTGAGAGAAAACGAGAGACAGCAGTTACACGACAGCAAACGAATGGCAAGAGAATGGTGAGAGGGTGAGAGACAACAGTTGGCAAGATGATAAGCAGAAAGACGATGAGCAGAAAGATGGTGAAGCAGTCTGTGATCTAGCCTGCAAGAGATACAACACTGAGGCTGTAACAATAAAAAGCTGCTAACACAACAGAGCTGTAACACTAGTCAAAGACTCTTCTCAAAGCCATCATTTTCCCTGGCAGGTGTCAGAGTTGAGCAGACAGACAAGTAGTTGTAGTGCCACTGCCTCATGTGAAACTCACTGCTCTGACCAGTAGGCCAGTAGGTTACTGGTCCTTGTGCCTGCCCCCCATGTGACAGCCAAGCTCACCAAAGCTGAGGAAACCTAGAGGGATCTTCACCCGAGTTCCATCTGGAAGATCAATCAGCACCATTTTGGCTCCTACAGATGGGTGAGTGTCCAGTGTACCCCTCTCCAATATCAGGAGAACTAGGGAATAAAATAAAAGCCTTTGGCTAAGTGGTCAGTTAAAAGTCCCCCATTGTTTGAATGCCCTGAAGCACATCCTTGTCACTTCTTCCACTAGTCCCTTCTCTTCTGACACCATTTTATTGTTTCATCAGTCATTTGATTTTCAGTGCTAAAATGTATGTTTTGTTTGCAGTCTTATATTTGCTTCTGAATTTCTCTTAACTGTATTTGGGCAATTGTTTAAGGCAGGATGCTTGTTTGTGAGAGGTCCTCCATTGTGTTGACTCTGGGGTGCCAGAGTTACGTTGTTCTATGACCTCAGTTTAGTGTTGGGTTAAGTGTTGGCTTCTTCCTGGGTGTCCTGGGATTTTCAGCATTTGGTGAGGGGACCCTCATTAGCTGAAACTTGGGTACTCCAGGTTTTCTTCATTGGTATTATAGGTGGCCCCCACCCAATGCTCTGGCGTTTTCAGCATTAACATTCCTTCTACAATGTGAGTTATAGCCCCTCCTCCTAGGGGAATATTGGTCTCACTTTTTTTTTTTTTGCCCTGAAGTTAGAAGTTATTATTTTCCTAATAGCCAGTTTCAAGCCCCTTCCTGTGTGCCGTCTTACAACTACCTTGCTCAAGCCCCTCTTGGTCAAAGAGACTGGAAGTTTCCAGATCCCTGGCTTGCTGGATGACCATCTACAGAGGTAGGCAAGTGGCTGGGCGAACATATTTTTTTAAAGTGTCTCTGCTGCTGAGGGGGATTCTCTGGAAAGTTAAGGCCTTTAAGGTCTCTGCTTGGGCAACACTGTTTACCCCCTTCTCTTCCTCCCATCCACAGTCGCCATGTGTTTATCCCTCCTCTCTGCTTAATTCTCACTCTCTGTGGAATTTAGGCTCAACATTATACTGCCCATTTGTAGCTAATAATTTGCTTTTGTAACACCTTGATACCTATATTTAAACTTTCCCTTCAGGAAGTGAAAGTCTAAAAGGGAAAAGCAATAAGGGGCAAGTTGCTTCCCCTCTTACTAGACCTAGAAAAACTTCTACATCTTGCAAAAATCCTTGTTAGTCATGGGACAATGATGAGCATCCCAGAGGACTGACCACTAGGATGTCTTTTCGGCTACTGGGGCAAATTCAAATTCAGCTCAAAGATAAAGAAACTCGTTTTCTATTGCAACACTGTTAGGGTTAAATGCAAATTAGAAAACCAACAGATTTGGCCTAAACATGATTCTATACATTATAATGGTACTTTACAATTTGATTTATTCTGTAAAAAAGAAGAAAAGAAGAGGTCCTTTATGTATAGACTTTTCTGGTTCTTTACTGGCTTACATTACTTCCAAGCATCAGAAAGCCATACCTAAGGGATCCCCCTCTAGCTGTTCCCCCTAGAAGGCCTATGCCTTTCCCAGAGTCTCTTCAGTCCCACAAACCTGAGGGTGTCCCACTAGTTCTCTAATGAAAGATTCTACCCCAAGGTTATCAGGCTCCCTTCCCCCTTATTTGACTAACCTCAGTCTATACCCCACCTTCACACAGGGCTTATCCAACCAGTACCACCAGGATTTGGGCCTTATATCAGCCCCTAAAGTGAAACTTATGCCCATTGTTTGAGGTAGTTGAAGGAAATGAGGAAATATTTAGAGTACATGTGCCATTTTCTATGTCTAATTTGAATTTATATAAGGAAAAATTTGGCCAGTTTTCAGAGAAATGTGTTAAGTTGACCATATCCTTTAACTTATCATGATTTACAAATATTGTTGTCTGCTTGCTCTGCTGTGGGAAAAAATGTGGAGGAAAAAGTATGTGGTTAAGCCCATAAATTATAACAAGGTTAGAGAAATAACTCAGGGAAAAGAGGAAAAGCCCACTTTTTCAGGGTCATTTAGTTGAGGAACTCATGAAATTTATTAATGAATACCCAGGCTCCCCAGAAGGGCAAGTTCTCCTGCATATACATTCTACTAGTAAATTTGTCCCTGACATTTGGAGGAAGCTACAAAAATCAGCAATGGGATCTCAAACTCTTCTGAGCCAACTCTTAAAAGTAGTCATTAAAGTTTACAACAATAGGGACACAGAAAAGGTGGTAAAAAAATAGCCAAAAAGTGCAATTATTAGCAAATGCTTCAAGCCCCCATTCCCCTCTGGGTTACCCATTCAAAGAAAGTGTTACAAGATTAGAGTCTGGGATGCCCAGACAAGAGGCCCCAACTTGTCACCCACTGGACCAGAATTACTGTGCCTACTATAAGCAAAAGGGCCATTAGCAATAAGAATGTCCTAACTGTCCCTGGTGAGAGAGAGAAAGAAGCTCCCCATCAATCCTAGAGATAACCTTTTCCCATGAGCCCCAAAGAGTTACCTTGCTCAAGTAATTTACTAGAAGTCTTGGACCCCTGACCTGACAGCTTCCAACAGTGGCAGCCAAGTGTACATTTGAACATTTTTCTTCAGTGTTTCCACTGCTGGGTGAGCTCTCCAGCAGCTTGGGGACTCTAGACTCTCCCCTTAAGCAACCCAGTTGGCCCATTCCCTTGCTTGTTTGTTGCTATGGGATCCCCTTCCCTGCCTCTACCTATCTTCCATATCTATTGGGGCAAATAAAATTTGGTCAGGTAAATGGGTCCCAATTTTCTAAATTATATCAATCAAGTTATCTTATGCAGGTTGTTTTATTTAATGTGTTTGTTTAAGTGTATATACAGGTATTTGATGGGTGTTGTGTCTAGCATGCTATCAAATTGGATTATAAATAAAAGAGCAATCATAAATTAAATAAGACTAGTCTAAGCTTATTAGTTTGAAGAGAATGTTGTGTCTTCTAAAATTCAACTTTAAGATTCGTACCTAGGTAAATCACTGATGTTCATAGGCTTTAAAATGATTAAGATGGCTTTAAATGATGACTAGCTTTGCATGATATCTTGGTTCTTTGAGGTGGTTTAGACAAAACTGTTGAAAGTAAAAAAGTTAAATACATGTGACTGGAATAAGTGCTTAAATAGTGAGCTTTGTGTGTGGTTTAAAATCTTAAAATAGTGAAATTGTTCTCATCTAAAAATACACAAATATCTGGTGGGCACTTCGGGATTTCTTGCTTCCCAGGTTTATATAAAATGTGCCAAATAAATGTATTCTTTATTGGAAAAAATATGTTTTTGTCTAATTCAGAAGTTATTAAAAGGGAGGTTCAAAATATGAGGGGACTAATGAGTAGAAAAAAATTGCAAAAAATAATAAATTTTCTATCCATAACATTCTTTACATTTCTCTTATTTCTTTTTCAAGGAAGTATATTAAAAAACAATGCTGTATGAGGAGGGATACTGCGTAGTAAATTTTTGTCCTCGATTAAAATAACTGGTTATTTAAGAAAGAGGTAGTATAGAAGTCAGCAATTTCAAGCACATTGTAAATCATCTGTGTAAGCTGTGTTAAGGCTCATAAAGGGGAAACTATAAAAGCATTTTTGTGTGACTAATTTAGATATAATTAAAAGGAAATTGTTAATAATAGACTGTATAAAGAATAGTCTAAATGTTACAATCAAATTTTCTGAAGGTGTTAATTTGCTAAATTACCAGAACTTTTGCTTTTCAATCCTGTAATCTATTTCTTTTAAAAGCTTCTCAGATTCATATAACTCTCCTCTTTAGCTTTATTTTATCAGCTCCTGTGAGTTTTTGCATTTTGAAGCCTTCTATGAACAAACTGAGCTTTGCCATATGTCTAGACCTTGAATTTGAATTATGACTTTGGAGAGATGTATAAGGTGTCTGAGAGGCAGTGACTATATTTTATTTAGCTTTTTTTTTTCCCTGCAGGGCTGTCATATCATTTTCTCAAGTCCTTCAGTAGATACTAATTTGGTCAATTTAATCTCGGAAAACCTTCATATAGGAAAAGTGAATCCAAAATATTGTCTGGTGTATAGAAAATAATTCAAAGACTATTTGCAAATTTTTTCTGCTTTTGAAATAATTTGGACTGCCATGATGTTAAACTGACAGCAGATTTTTTTGGCTGCTCTCGTAGTTCATTGGAAACAATTTCAAACAATATTAACCAATGACAGTTCAAAATAGGCAAAGAAACAGAGTAGGAAAAATTTGTTTATGACTATGTTAGATCAAGAATATCTCATAAAAAGATTACCAGCAAATGAAAGCTATTTGAAAAAAATGATCTCTTGTTGGTGGATGGTTTCTACTCTTGTCTTCTTAGGGGATGGTTGAATGAACGGTATGCTTTCACTGAACACATATTCATCAATTATTTTCCTTACTACACAGTTGCTGCTAGTTCTACATAAAATGGTAATAGGGTACAGAGAAGACAGGAAAAGTGGCTTCATTCGACTTTTTTTTTTTAATTCAGAAAAACAGCCTTATAGGCAGTTTCTCTTCCAATTTGCTCCTCCATTTTTATTTTGTAAATCTCATTTCAATCTATCTATATAAGATTTCCCCTTTTGAACACTATTTTCATTATCATTATTAGCACTACAAAATTTCCCAGATAAAATGAATCAATTCAGTAGTAGTAAGGACTATGATCCACTATTTACAATCAAGTTTCTTTTTAGACAAAAAAATTGTATATCAGTACCAGAAGTTAAGTAAAAAAGTGTTTTTACCAAGCCTTGAGTACTATATTCTGTGTAAATTTTTTTATTAAGGTTTCAATATCTAAAGAACTCACTGTTTAAATACTACATGCTAGATGAACAGTTATAGGTTTGATTTTTAAGTGATTGGCATCCAGTTACATGTAATAGTAAGCCTGGTTATCATTTAATGAGTGTTATACTACATGTCAGCACTGTGCTAAGAAGTTTACAGCCATCTCATTTAATGCTCATCTCAATCTTAAGAGACAGACATTTTTAATCTCAGTTTTATATATAAGAAAATCAGTGACCTGAGAGATTTAAGTCATTTGTTCAGAGTGACACAGTTGGCAAGTGACAGAGGAATGCTTTTCTGTCTCCAAGTCCATACTTTGGACTACTCTGATTCATGGTGAGTAGTCATCCCAACAAATTCTCCAGGTACTTGGTATATAGGTGGTGGCAGGGGTAGAAATTGAAACAGAAATCAACTTTATAAGTCACACAGCAGCTTAAGTGGATACCCCTCAGGAAATTTAAAACCCAATCTTATATATTCCTGACAACCAGACCTATGCTACTTGCTCCTGGATTTATTGATGAGTGCCTTGGAGAAAAAAAGCATTTGCTTTTTTCTAAGATTGAATAAACGCAAATTTGTGTAGGATTATTTTAATTCTTCATCAGTACATACATATTTATATGAAAGATAGATAGATAGATAGATAGATAGATAGATAGATAGATAGATAGATAGATTCAGAGAAGTTGCCCCCTCTACCTCCTACATACATACTGCTTATCTATTATTAAAACAAAATGTGGGTATGATGTTGAATAATGATTGCTCAGGTGACACAACTGCTTCCTGGAGAGCTGTCACCTGAAAATATCCAAGGACATTACAGGTTTATGTACAAATGGGGAATGGCGTACAGAAGGCTGATTGTGCCTACCTTTCAAAGAATTTTGATAACAATGAGAATAACCATTGCATTCCTCTGAATAAAGGCCACTATTACCTTGAAATTCTTATGAGGCATAGAGGTATTTAGCTCTTTGCAGTAGGTTCTATCACTATCATCATTTTATAAGTGAGGAAAGCAATATATAGAAAGATTCAGACATAATCCCTCAAGTGTGCCCAGATCACAGTTGATTACTAGCTTAACAGGAATATGAACCCAGGCAGCCTGTCTTCAGAGCGTTACTCTTTTTCCCCCACTATGCTCTATTATATCTTTGTGTATCTATGTTTTTCCCGTCTCATTTATTTAAAAAAAAGATAAACTGCAAATGTGGGATATCAAGGGAAATTCTTTTTTCTAAAACAAAGAGAGGATAAAGACGAAACACTTAAAAAGAAACGTGCAAATAATGGAGTATATATCAAGGAAAAAGAAATAGGCTTTGGATGAACTGGGTTTCCTGTAATTTTTAACAGAGAAAATACAAGTTTGCCCTTGCGCTTGCTTTAAACCACTTGGAGCAAATTGAGATAGCAAAGTCCAAAACTGTGAATTACATTGTATGTATACCTTTTTGTCTTAAGTATGATGACCTTTCTTCCTGAATTAAAAGTTGAGACATGTTGTCTAACAAGTCCAAATATAAAATCAGCAAGAAAAACATCTATGTGGATCTTGCAAAATCTAAGCTGTGTAATGCTGTTGCCTATGTGAATGAAAAAAATATATAAAGCAGAGTATGAGGATTTGGACCATTCATCTAGATTTATAATTTTCTCTAATAAGTCATCTGAAAGCACTCTTCATCATAATGATGATGGAGATGATGAAATGTCAAAAACAGGAGAGAGTAAGGCAGATTTAGATTGGTTGATATGTTCCAAGGATGTACTATCTTAAATGCCAGTTTCCACAGGTGTGCTAACATCTGCTGATCTCTGTTGCTGAAAAATAGACAGCTGCGAGTACCAGACTAGGAGAACAGGAAGAGAAAGGGTCTATATTGTCAAGCATCATGCTATGTTTTGTACATAAATTAATTTCATTTAGTATTATGTGAGGAATGTCATCATCCCCATTTTCCAGATTAGAGAATTGAGGCTGTCAATATATGTGAGATTCTGCTGTAACTAAGGAGGAGCTTCAGGATTGTGGGGGAAAAAAAAAACTGAGTGTCTTGGAGAACAACAAAATATCACTTCAGGTAGGTCCATCATATTTCTGGATTGAATGAGATCGCCTTCTTAAAGGCTTTCAAAAATCCCTGTATGTTTAGCTCCTATCGAAACTGCAATTAATCATATGATGTTTATTGCTCATCTTCCCCAATAGACTAGCTTATAACCTCTCTACAGGTGGGACCTTTTCTGTCTTATTTCTTCACCTCTAGCATTTATTACACTTCCTGGCACATAGCTAAAACTCAAATATTTGCTGAATCAATGAATGGAAAAAGTAGATCAAGTATTAGACTGGGAAGCAAAGTAGAATGTCTTATATAGACATTGCACAGTAACTTATGTTCTCAAAAGCTGGATTCATCAAGTCCATGTCAATTTCCAACACTATCACCAACACTCACCCAAACAACTGCAACCCCTGACACCACTATGTACTATTCACTCAGTCACTTGGACCAGAAAACTTCCAATCCTACTTGACTTCTACCTTAAATACCTTAATGAATTATTTGGCACATCATACAAGATCCTTCCTTCACTATCAAAATCCTGAGATGGAGTGGCACTGAAGAGATAGAAAAAACAGTCTTGAATTTCTAACACTGCCCCTTACCTACCCCAGCAATGATGGCATGGTGTATAGAATGTCTCTGAGAGCTGTAGAAGGAATGGCACAGCAATTGTGAGATACTGAACTCAATTTTCTCTTGTTACAGCAAAAAGGAAAACCTGAACAAACTCAGCAACACCCACCCACGGAGAGGGCATTTAAACCAGACCTAGCCAGAGTGAAGGCACTGATCCTAGTGGATGGAAACTGTGCTCCTGAAAACCTTGCCATCGAGGCCTAAACTGCTCTGAGTTTCTGAGTAAACTTGAAAGGCAGTCTAGGCCCTAAAGACCACAACTCTTAGGTGAGTCCTAGTGCTAACTAGGCTCAGAGACAGTGGACTTGAGGAACATACAGCCTACTGATAAACCAGCTGGGGTGGCTAAAGGAGTGCTGGCATCACCATTCCCTTAACACCAAGCTGCAAAGCTTATGGCTACTAAAGCGACCCCTTCCTTCCGCTTGACGAGGGGGTAGGAAAGAGTGGGAGGGGCTTTGTCTTGCCTGTAGGATATCAGCTCAGCCACAGAATAAGGCACCAGTCAGTGTCGTGAGGCCCCCATTCCAGGCCCTAGGTCCCAGACCACATTCCTAGACACTCCCAGGGCCAGAAGGGAACACACTGCCTTGAAAAGAATGACTGTCTTGGCAGCATTCCTTACCTGCTAACTGAAGAGCTCTTGGGCCCCAAATAACAAGCACCTATACCCAGATACTACATCGAGGGCTTTGGGTGAGCCTCTGAAGCTTGCTGGCTTCAGGTGAGGTTCAACACATTCCCAGCTATGGTGGCTGTGGGGCAAAGCTCCTTCTGCTTGAGAAAAGCAGAAGGAAAAGTAAAGGGGACTTTGTCTTATACCTTAGGTACCAGCACAGCCAGAGTGAGGCAGAGCAACAAGCAGGCTCTTAGGGTCACTAATTCCAGCACTCGTCTCTTGGATGGCATTTCTGGAGCTGCCTGGGCCAGAGGAAAACCCATTTCCCTGAAGAGTGAGTTCCAGACCAGGCATCCTTCACCACAAGCTAATATAAGAGCCCTTGGGTCTTAAGGGAACATAAGTAGTCTGGTAGTACTCCCCATGGCTTGCGTTGGCAGTGGCTAAGGATTGGGGATCCTCTGCCTTTGGAAAGGGGAGGGAAGAGTGAGAAGGATTGCATCTCATGGTTTGAGTGCCAGCTCAGCTGCTGTACAATAAAACACCAGGAAGACTTAATGTTTTCAGATTCTATTCCCTGACTCCCAGACAGCACCTCTGGACCTACCCAGGGCCTGGGGGAACTCACTCTCCAGAAGGGAAGAAAACAGGCCGGGCTAGCTTTGTCACCTGCTGATTGTAGAGGCCCAGGGCCTTGAGCAAACATAGGCAGTAGCCAGGGAATGATAAAAGTAGGCCTTAGAAGAGGCCCAGTGCTATGCTGGTTGCAGGTCTCAACCAGGAGAATTGTGGCCACAGGGGTGCTTGTGTCACTCCACCTAAGCTGTAAGGGGCTCAGAACAGAGAGAGAGAAAAAAAATACTGTGTATGTTTGAGAGAAAATAAGGGAAGAGAATCAGGGTCTCTGCCTGATAATCCAGAGAATTCTATTGGATGTTGTCCAAGACATTACAGTGGCACCTCTAGAAGTCTGCAAAAATCATAGCATTAATGGGCATGTGTGTCCTCTGAAGCAGATACAGCTTAGATCACAAAACCCAAGTCCTTTTAAATATCTGGAAGGCCTTCTCAAAAAGGGACAGCTACAAATAAACCCAGCCAGTGAAGACTTTAATAAACACCTAACTCTTCAATGCCAAGACACTGAAGAACATCTACTAGCATCAACATCATCCAGAAAAACATGACCTCAAAAAAATGAGCTAAATAAGGCATCAGGGAACAATCCTGGAGAAACAGACACATGAGAACTTTGAGACAGAAAATTCAAAATAGCTATGTTGAAGAAATTCAAATAAATTTGTGATAATGCACAGAAGGAATTTAGAATTATATCAGATAAATTTAGCAAAGAGATTGAAACAATTATAAAGAATCAAACAGAAATTACGGAGCTGAAAAAATGCAACTGGCATACTGAAGGACATGTAAGGGTCTCTTACTAGCAGAATTTATCCAGCAGAAGAATGAATTAGTGAGCTTGAAGACAGGCTGTTTGAAAATACACAGTCAGAGGAGACAAAAGAAAAAAGAATAAAAAACAATGAAGCATGCCTACAGGATCTAGAAAATAGCCTCAAAAGGGCAAACCTAAGCATAACTGGCCTCAAGAGGAGGTAGAGAAAGAAACGGGGTAGAAAGTTTATTCAAAGGGATAATAACGGAGAATTTCTGAAAGCTAGAGAAAGATATCAATATCTAAGGACAAGAAGGTTATAGAACCCCAGGCATATTTAAACCAAAGAAGCCTACCTCAAGGCATTTAATGATCAAACTCCCAAAGATCAACGATAAATAAAGGATCCTAAAAGCAGCAAGAGAAAAGAAACAAATGACACAATGAAGCTCCAATATGTCCAGCAGCAGATTGTTCAGTGAAACCTTACAGGCCTGGAGAAAATGGCATGACTGAGGAAAGAAAAAACTTTTTATGCTATAATAGGATATCCATTGAAAATATCCTTCAAACATGAGGGAGGAATAAACACTTTCCAAATAAATAAAAACAGAGATTAAATCAACACCAGACCTGTCCTACAAGAAATACTAAAGGGAGTACATCAATCAGAAAAAGAAGGACATTAATGAGCAGTAAGTATCATGTGAAGGTACAAAACTCACTGGTAATAGTAAGTACAAAAACACATATTAAAACACTGTAATTCTGATGTGTAAACTACTATTGTAAGTAGAAAGACTAAATGAAGAACTAATAAAAAATAATAACTGTAACAACTTTTCAAACATAGTACAATAAGACATAAGAAGAAATAACGAGAAGTCAGAAAGTGGGGGAAAGTTTTAGGGTAACATGTGCAGGTTAGTTACATATGTATACATGCATAGAGTTTTTGTTAGTTTTCTCTTTGCTTGTTTATTTATTTCTACAGTGTTAAGTTGCTATCAAGGTAAAATAGTGTGTTATAAGATAGTATTTGCAAGCTTAATGGTAACCCCAAATAAAAAAAAAATACCATCAGAGAAAACCACCTTCACTAAAAGAAGAAAAGAAGGGAAGAAAGAAGGATGAGAGGACCACAAAACAACCAGAAAACAAATAACAAAATGCCAGAAATATGTCCTTACTTATTTCATATTGCATGCCTGCATCAAAACATCTCACATACCTCATAAATATGTACATCCACTCTGTGCCCACAAAAATTAAATATTGAAAACGTAAGTAAAGAATAATAAAAATTAAATGTAAATGGACTAAAGTCTAAAATCAAAAGATATAGAGTGGCTGAGTGGATTAAAAACAAGGCCCGCCAGGTACAGTGGCTCATGCCTGTAATCCCAGCACTTTGGGAGGACGAGGTGGGCGGATCACGAAGTCAACAGATCGAGACCATCCTGGCCAACATGGTGAAACCCTGTCTCTACTAAAAATACAAAAATTAGCTGGGTGGGTATTTGTAAAAATACAAAAATTAGCACGCTTGTAGTCCCAGCTACTAGGGAGGCTGAGGCAGGGGAATTGCTTGAACGCAGGAGGCAGAGGTTGCAGTGAGCTGAGATTGTGCCACTGCACTCCAGCCTGGTGACAGAGCAAGACTCCATCAAAAAAAAAAAAAAAAAAGCCCAATGATCTGTTTGTTGCCTACAAGAAACATGCTTCACCTATAAAGACACACATAGTCTGAAAATAAATATTCAAAAAAGATATTTCATGCCACTGGAAACCAAAAAAGAACAAAAGTAGCTATACTTACATTAGACAAATTAAATTTCAAGACAAAAACTATAAGAAGAGACAAAAACGTCACTATATAATGACAAACTGGTCAATTTTAGCAAGAGGATATAACAATTTTAAATATATATGCATCCAACTTTGGAGCCCACAGATATATAAAGCAAATATTATTTATAAAGCAAATATTATTAGAGCTAAGGATAGAGATAGGCCCCAGTACAATAATAGCTGGAGACTTCAATACCTCACTTTCAGCACTGGACAGGTCTTCTAGACAGAAAATCAAGAAACATCAGATTTAAGCTATACTATAGACAAATGAATTTAATAGCTATTTGCAGAACATTTCATTCAATGGCTGCAGAATACACATTTTTTTTCCTCAGTGCATGGATTATACTCAAGGATATACTATGTGTTAAGTCACAAAGTAAATCTTAAGACCTATAACAAAATTAAAATAATATCAAGCACCTTCTCTGACCACATGGAATAAAACTAGAAATTAATAACAAGAGAATTTTTGGAAACTATGCAGACACATGGAAATTAAACAATATGCTCCTGAATGACCACTGAGTGGATGAAAAAATAAAGAAGGAAATTGACAAATTTTTAGAAAAAAAATAATAATGGAAGCACAACATACCAAAACCTATGAGATACAGCAAATGCAGTAATAAGAGGAAAGTTTATAGCTATAAGTTCCTACATCAAATGAGAGGAAAATCCTCAAATAAACAATCTAATGATGAATTGTAAAGAACTAGAAAAACAAGAGCAAAACAAACCCAAAATTAGTAGAAGAAAATAATAAAGATCAGAGCAGAAATTTTCAAAAATAAAATTTAAAAAAATAATAGGATAAATGAAACACAAAAGTTGTTTTTTTGAAAAGGTACACAAACCTGACAAATCTTTAGTCACACGAAGAAAAAGAGAGAAGATATAAATAAAATCAGAAATGAAAAAGAAGACATTGCAACAGCTGATACTGCACAAATTCAAAAGATAATTTGTTGCTACTATGAGCAACTATATGCAAATAAATTGGAAAATCTAGAATAAATGGACAAATTTCTAGACACCTACAATATATCATGGTTGAACCAGGAAGAAATAAAAAACCTGAAATAATCAGTAAAATTCAAGAGATAGAAGCTGTAATATAACATCTCCCAACAATGAAAAGCCCAGGACCTGATGGCTTGACTGCTTAATTCTACCAAACACATAAAGGAGAAATAATCAAAATATTAATCAATTCCACAAAATAGAGTATAGATTGTTTGCAAACACATTGTACAAAGCCAGTAATACCCTGATACCAAAATCAGACAAAGACACATCAATAAAAGAAAACTACAGGCCAATGTCTCTGATCCATATTGATGCAAAAATCCCCAAAAATAAATGCTCACATACCAAATTCAACAATATATTTAAAGTATCATTTATCATGACCCACTGGGGTTTATCCCTGGGAAGCAAGGATGCTTAACCATATGCAAATCAAGCAATGCGATGCATCATACCAAGAGAATGAAAGATAGAAACCATATAATAATCTCAAATGATACTGAAAAAGCATTTGATAAAATTCAACACATCTTTGTGATAAAAAAAAAACCCTCAAAAAACTGAGGAAAGAAGGAGCATACTTCAACATAATAAAAACCATGTATGGCAAACCCACAGCTAGTATCATACTGAACAGGGAAAAACAGAAAGCCTTTCCTCTAACACCTGGAAAACAAGGATGCCCACTTTTACCACTGTTAATCAACATAGCACTAGAAGTCCTAGCTAGAGCAATCAGACAAGAGAAATATATGAAGGACATTCAAATTAGAACGGATAAAGTCAAGTAATTCTTGTGTGTAGATGATATACTCTTATATTTGGAAAATCCAAAGACACCACCGAAAAAACCTATCAGAACAGATAAACAAATTCAATGAAGTTGCAGAACACAAGCTCAACATATAAAAATCAGTAGCATTTCTATATGCCAAGAGCGAGTATCTGAAAATGAAATTTAAAAGTAATTCAATTTACAGTAGCCACAAATAAAATTAAATACCTAAGAATTAACCAACAAAGTAAAAAACCTCTATAATAAAAACTATAAAACACTGATGAAAAATTGCAGAAGACACCAAAAATATAAAAGTATTCCATGTTTATGGATTGGAAGAGTCAATATTGTTAAAATGTCTACACCCAAAGCAATCTACAGATTCGATGCAATGCCTATCAAAATATCAATGATATTCTTCACAGAAATAGAAAAATAATCCTAAAATTTGCATGGAACAACAAAAGACCCAGAATAGCTAAAGCTATCCTAAGCAAAAATAACATGACTGGATGAATCATATTACCTGACTTTAAATTATGCTACAGAGCTATAGTAACAACAACAGCCTGATACTAACATAAAAACAGACACATAGATTAATGAAACACAATAAAGAACACAGAAACAAATCCACATACCTATAATAAACTCATTTTTGACAAAGATGGCAAGAACATACACTGGAAAAAAAGACAGACTCTTCAATAAATAGTGCTGGGAAAACTGGATATGCTTATGCTGAAGAATGAAACTGGACCCCTATTCTCACCATATTCAAAAGTCAAATTAAAATGGATTAAGGGCTTTAATATAAGACCTCAAGCTATGAAACTACAACAAGACAACTTTGGGGAAAATCTCCAGGACAATGGTCTGGGCAAATATTTCTTGAGTAATACCACACAGGCACAGGCAACCAAAGCAAAAATGGACATACGGGATCACATCAAGTTAAAAAGTTTCTGCACAGCAAAGGATACAATCAACAAAGTGAAGAGACAGCAGAATGGGAGAAAATATTTGCAAACTACCCATCTGACAAGGGTTTAATAACCAGAATATATAAGGAGGTTAAACAACTTTATAGGAAAAAAATCTAATAATCCTGTCAAATCCAATAATCCTATTCAAATCCTACCAAATATCTGAACAGACATTTCTCAAAATAAGACATACACATGGAAAATAGGCATATGAAAAAGTGCTCAAAATCACTGATCATCAGAGAAATGGAAACCAAAACTGCAATTAAAGATTATCTCATCCCAGTTAAAATGACTTATATCCAAAAGACAGGCAATACCATGCTGGCGAGGATGTGGAGAAAAGGGAATCCTTGCACACTTTTGGCGGGTATGTAAATTAGTACAACTACTATGGAGAACCATCTGGAAGTTTCTCAAAAAATTACAACCTGTGCTACTGTGTGATCCAGCAATCCCACTTCTGGGTATATACCCCCAAAAAAGAAATCAGTATATTGAAGAGATATCTGCACTCCCATGTTTGTTGAAGCACTGTTCACAACAGCTAAGATTTGGAAGCAACCTAAATATCCACCAACAGATGAATGGATAAAGAAAATGTAGTACATGTACACAATGGAGTGCTACTCAGCCATAACAAATAATGAGATCCAGTCATTTGCAAAGACATAGATGGAACTGGAGATTATTACATTAATTGAAATAAGCCAGGCACAGAAAGACAAACATCGCATGTTCTCACTTATTTGTAGTAATCTAAAAATCAAAACAACTGAACTCAGTTGTTACCTAGTTACCCTAGGTAACAAGGTAACAGTGGAAATAGTTACCCTAGGCTGGGAAAAGCAGTGGGGAATTCAGGGGAGGGTAGGGATGGTTAATGCTTACCAAAAAATGGGAATAATGAATAAGACCTACTATTGATTACAAAATAGGGTGACTATAGTCGATAATAATTTAATTGTATATTTTAAATTAACTTAAATAATGTAATTGGATTGTTTGTAACTCAAAGGACAAATGTTTGAGGGGATGGACATCCCATTCTCCATGCTGTGCTTATTTCACATTGCATGCCTGTATCAACACATCTCATGTACTCCATAAATATATATACTTACTACGTACCCACAAAAATTATACTTTTTTAAAAGTTGCACAGGATAATCTTGTCTGGTTAAAGAATAATTGCGATTACTAGAAAGGTGGCTTCTCTACTACCTACACCAAAAAAAGACCAGAACAACAAGACAAATGGAGCCCATGGAATTCCTACCTCTGCCTGGTACTATTCCGAGTCCACTTAGTTATGGATTGATGCTTGTGCTTCAGTTCATGAATCAAAAACAACACAGTCTAGCAGAATTCAGGTGCCCCATCAGCACCTGAGGATGACCTCTAGAACTAACTTTAACGTGTTGAGCCCCTTGTCACTCAGTCAAAAATAGAGAGAATTACTATTATATTAGGCACTCGTGAATCCGGAAGCGAAGCGTGTACATGCATATGTTTACTAGTCTGACCATTGAGCATGTGCTTCAGGACCTTCACCTGTGAGTGTTCTGCACAAATTTCCTATCCACTTGTATGGGGCTTATGTCACTTAACTTTTCCTTCAGGTATCTGCTGAATAGTCTCAGGTTATCACTGAGGCCTTCTTTGGCCAAGGCCTTGGCTCCAATGCACTGTCTCCCTCCTTACCCTGTTTTGTATCCATAGCCCTTATCATTACCTGATATACCATGTGTTTTACTTATTTGTTGTCTGTCTCCTCCTACTAGACTATAAGATCCATGATGGTGACCGGCTGTGTCTGTTTTTATTTTCCACTTATTTCTTTGCATGGCACAAAGTGGACACTCAATAAATATTTTTGAATTGGTGAATAATACAGCTGATTACATCATAAAGAATCAATTGGAGGAGAAATGAAAATAAGGAAAATAGGTAGAGAATAAACATGAAGTTTGAAGACATGAGAGTGAAGAGTTGCCATTGACTTTTCTGTGGATGAGGCAATTACTCTAGTACCCCGAGTGAATATATACACTCTGGGGACTAGACAGATTTGGTTTTGACTTGAAGCTCTGTTTCATAGCTTAAATGATTAAATCTTTCAAAGTTTCAAAGGTTCAGACTCTTTAGGCTTTTCTTAATAGTTCTCTGCTACTTTCTGTTCTTTCCCATTTTTTCTAGAATTTGTGTTTCCTATGATTTTATCAGCTATATTATTCACTAATTGTAAAATATTTATTATCTACCCTGTTGTTTAGCATTATTTGGGAGATTAAATAAGTATATGTGTATGCATACACACACACACTCATATGCACACTTATATGCATATCATTTACATCACACATAGTAACTGTTGAATAATTGGTAGCTTTCACAATCATTATTATCATCTTTACAAAGATATCCAGGAATCAAATAGAAAAAAAGTGAACAATGGGCATTTTGGATGAAAGTAAGCACAGGAAAGGCAGAGCATCTACCAAGGGAGAACTAGAAAAACATGAAAAGGCATGTAATACATTACTTTTTTTTTTAGAGGAAGAATTTCCTTACATACAGTTATCACCATAAGCAACATTCAATAGGCACAATTTTAAAAACACACACACAAAGGATTCTGGCACACTTAACTGAAACATCATCAATGTATTGATACACATAATTTAGTTATTAGAAGCAATTGGTGATCTATAAACAGTTATATGTGATGACTACACCATTGTGAACAATATCAAGTGCTATCATTTGAGTTCCTCACAAACTATCCATTATAACTCTGGTCAGTATAAAATTTCCCCTTACTCTTGCTGGCTTTGTAATAATAATAACTGTCTTGACAAATTACTTACAGCATTATTCAAGTTCATGCACTTTCATCTGTTTCCTTGTTTCTAGCAAAATTATGACACTAGAAGCAAATTATTCTAATTGCTTCTTCAAGCCCAGATGACACATATTTCTCCGTACACTGAGTAATAACTTTATTCTCTTGTTCGCTTAGTCACCAAGGATTTTGACTTTTACTTTGTATAATGTAGACATTTAAGAAACAAAAGAATTAAAAGGATTTAAAAATGTGTAGAGTACATATATGTATACCTATCTAGCTAGCTAGCTATCAGTAAGGGGTAAATATTTATTTTTGAAAGTTCTTTCAGAATTAAGTGAGACCGATTGAATAAGCATACAGTTATCCCCCACACATCAAGTAATTTCCTCAGGCCAAATTAGAGCAGTTAATACGAGATTATTATAATTTCTCATGCAATGTGTTTTCAAGTTTACTGCTCATAGGTTTCTGAAAAATAGAGAAAAGCAGTGGGATAGTCAGGGCTAGTGAGAGAAGAGTCAGAATGTTTACTTAGTGACATACTAAGTAACCTAAAAAGGAAAAGAATCAGAGGGAAGGTGGACTAGCTGGATTATTAGAATGATAAAGGCCAACTCTTAGATTTCACTATCTCATTACTCTGTCCATCCATCAATCCATCTATCAATCCAATACTAAATCACCTTCTATATACAAGGCAGTATAGGTGCTACAGTGACTCTTCATCCTTGTAAAGAAGAGCAAATGTCTATATAAATAGAATACAATAAAAAACAAGAAAAGCTCATGAAAAGATTAGGCTACATCTCTGCATGTACAAAAGAGGGACAGTTTATAACAAATGCAATGGATTAAAGACAGTTTTATGAAAGATGTGGCATTTGAATTAAATCTTGAAAGACAGTTAATATTTGTACTAGGAGATACTTAATGAATGTTGGAAGGACTTCTAGGTAGAGGATACAGTGAAACCATTGATAGGAAAATATATGCAGAGAAGAGCATGCTCAGAGAAGAGGATGAATAATAGCTTATAGTTGAAGGTAAGACTGAAAAAGCGAATTGGAGGGAAACGTAGGAGTTCTCAAACACTAAAGACTTTGATCTTTACTCAGGAGTCCAGACCAATTATGGCCACTGCTCTTTTGAGAGGACTTGGGTTAATATATGCACATAAAATATAAGCTAATATGAGGCTGGAGGATCACTTGAGCCTCGGAGTTTGAGGCCAGTATGGGCTATATAGTGGTACCCCATCTCAAAAATATAATTTCAAAACAAACTAACTTTCTGTTTCTATTTCTGTGTAGCAAATTAACACAAAGTTATTAGCTTAAAGGAACACAAATTTATTATCTCATAGTTCCTCTGGGTCAGGAGTCCAAACATGGCTTAGTTGGGTATTATGCTCAGGGTCTCACTAAGGCTAGAATCAAGGTGTGCTCTGGGGCTGTAATCCTATCTGTGGCTTTGGATTCTCTTTGAAATTCACTCAGGTTTTGTCAGAATTCCGTAGTGGCAGGACTGAAGTCCCTGTGTTCTTGCTGGCGGGTGACTAGGGACCACTATCAGCTCCTAGAAGCCACCTATATTTTTACCTCGATCTCCAAGCTTGAAATATGGACGTCTTTTATGTGGAATCCATCTACTGAGTCTCTGACTTCTATCTCTGACTTCTAGATCCAGATTTAAAGTCTCATCTGATCAAGCAAGGCCCACACATATTTTGTTTCTAAATTAAGGTCAACTGATTAGGGACTTTAATTACAGCTGCAAAATCTATTTATAACAACACCCAAGTTAGTGTTTAACTGAATAACTGGGAGAAAACGCATATATACGAGGTGCCAGAAATCTTAGGGGCCGTCTTAGAATCCTGCCTACTGTAATACCCAGAGAAGCCATTTACTTTCACTTGTTTTTACCTTGTTCAATACATCTTACCAGTTTTTATATATACACACACACATACACACATGCACACACAAACACATATACTTATGTACCTTAAAATTATTGACTATATTGCAATAAATTTTTATATTAATTTTTATATTCTTATATATAAGAATAACAATAATAGAAAATTCATGACGTTATTCAGCTTATAGTTTCTAACAGGTTTAAATTAGGTACAAACTATACTGAACATTTAGAATGAGATTATTCACAACTGCTAGCCTATTTCAAATTGTCAAAGTATCTTCTGCAGAGAAGTTTAGAGAAAAAAGAATAAAAGGAAACGAACAAAGCCTCCAAGAAATATGGGACTATGTGAAAAGACCAAATCTACGTCTGATTGGTGTACCTGAAAGTGATGAGGAGAATGGAACCAAGTTGGAAAACACTCTGCAGGATATTATACAGGAGAACTTCCCCAATCTAGCAAGGCAGGCCAACATTCAAATTCAGGAAATACAGAGAATGCCACAAAGATACTCCTCGAGAAGAGCAACTCCAAGAAACATAACTGTCAGATTCACTAAAGTTGAAATGAAGGAAAAAATGTTAAGGGCAGCCAGAGAGAAAGGTCTGCTTACCCACAAAGGGAAGCCCATCAGACTAACAGCTGATCTCTCGGCAGAAACTCTACAAGCCAGAAGAGAGTGGGGGCCAATATTCAACATTCTTAAAGAAAAGAATTTTCCACTCAGAATTTCATCTTCAGCCAAACTAAGCTTCATAAGTGAAGGAGACATAAAATTCTTTACAGACAAGCAAATGCTGAGAGATTTTGTCACCACCAGGCCTGCCCTAAAAGAGCTCCTGAAGGAAGCACTAAACATGGAAAGGAAAAACCGGTACCAGCCACTGCAAAAACATGCCAAATTGTAAAGACCATTGAGGCTAGGAAGAAACTGCATCAACTAATGAGCAAAATAACCAGCTAATGTCATAATGACAGGATCAAATTCACACATAACAATATTAACCTTAAATGTAAATGGGCTAAATGCTGCAATTCAAAGACACAGACTGGCAAATTGGATAAAGACTCAAGACCCATCAGTGTGCTGTATTCAGGAAACCCATCTCATGTGCAGAGACACATATAGGCTCAAAATAAAGGGATGGAGGAAGATCTACCAAGCAAATGGAAAACAAAAAAAGGCAGGGGTTGCAATCCTAGTCTCTGATAAAACAGACTTTAAACCAACAAACATCAAAAGAGACAAAGAAGGCCATTACATAATGGTAAAGGGATCAATTCAACAAGAAGAGCTAACTATCCTAAATATATATGCACCCAATACAGGAGCACCCAGATTCATAAAGCAAGTCCTTAGAGACCTACAAAGAGACTTAGACTACCACACAATAATAATGGGAGACTTTAACACACCACTGTCAACATTAGACAGATCAATGAGACAGAAAGTTAACAAGGATATCCAGGAATTGAATTCAGCTCTGCACCAAGCGGACCTAATAGAGATCTACAGAACTCTCCACCCCAAATCAACAGAATATTCATTCTTCTCAGCACCACACCACACCTATTCCAAAATTGATCACATAGTTGGAAGTAAAGCACTCCTCAGCAAATGTAAAAGAACAGAAATTATAACAAACTGTCTCTCAGACCACAGTGCAATCAAACTAGAACTCAGGATTAAGAAACTCACTCAAAACCTCTCAACTACATGGAAACTGAACAACCTGCTCCAGAATGACTACTGGGTACATAACGAAATGAAGGCAGAAATAAAGATGTTCTTTGAAACCAATGAGAACAAAGACACAGCATACCAGAATCTCTGGGACACATTTAAAGCAGTGTGCGGAGGGAAATTTATAGCACTAAATGCCCACAAGACAAATCAGGAAAGATCTAAAATTGACACCCTAACATCACAATTAAAAGAACTAGAGAAGCAAGAGCAAACACATTCAAAAGCTAGCAGAAGGCAAGAAATAACTAAGATCAAAGCAGAACTGAAGGAGACAGAGACACAAAAAAACCTCCAAAAAATCAATGAATCCAGGAGCTGGTTTTTTGAAAAGATCAATAAAATTGATGGACTGCTACAAAGACTAATAAAGAAGAAAAGAGAGAAGAATCAAATAGATGCAATAAAAAATGATAAGGGGGATATCACCACTGATCCCACAGAAATACAAACTACCATCAGAGAATACTATAAACACCTCTATGCAAATAAACTAGAAAATCTGGAAGAAATGGATACATTCCTGGACACATACACCCTCTCAAGACTAAACCAGGAAGAAGTTGAATCTCTGAATAGACCAATAACAGGCTCTGAAATTGAGGCAATAATTAATAGCTTACCAACCAAAAAATGTCCAGAAATAGATGGATTCACAGCCAAATTCTACCAGAGGTACAAGGAGGAGCTGGTACCATTCCTTCTGAAACTATTCCAATCAATAGAAAAAGAGGGAATCCTCCCTAACTCATTTTATGAGGCCAGCATCATCCTGATACCAAAGCCAGGCAGAGACACAACCAAAAAAGAGAATTTTAGACCAATATCCCTGATGAACATCGATGCAAATATCCTCCATAAAATACTGGCAAACCGAATCCAGCAACACATCAAAAAGCTTATCCACCATGATCAAGTGGGCTTCATAGCTGGGATGCAAGGCTGGTTCAACATATGCAAATCAATAAACATAATCCAGTATATAAACAGAACCAACAAAAAAAAACCATATGATTAACTCAATAGATGCAGAAAAGGCCTTTGACAAAATTCAACAACGCTTCATGCTAAAAACTCTCAATAAATTAGGTATTGATGGGACGTATCTCAAAATAATAAGAGCTATCTATAACAAACCCACAGCCAATATCTTACTGAATGGGTAAAAACTGGAAGCATTCCCTTTGAAAACCAGCACAAGACAGGGATGCCCTCTCTCACCACTCCTATTCAATAGAGTGTTGGAAGTTCTGGCCAGGGCAATCAGGTAGGAGAAGGAAATAAAGGGTATTCAGTTAGGAAAAGAGGAAGTCAAATTGTCCCTGTTTGCAGATGACGTGATTGTATATCTAGAAAACCCCATCGTCTCAGCCCAAAATCTCCTTAAGCTGATAAGCAACTTCAGCAAATTCTCAGGATACAAAATCAATGTGCAAAAATCACAAGCATTCTTATACACCAATAACAGACAGAGAGCCAAATCATGAGTGAACTCCCATTCACAATTGCTTCAAAGAGAATAAAATACCTAGGAATCCAACTTACAAGGGATGTGAAGGACCTCTTCAAGGAGAACTACAAACCACTGCTCAAGGAAATAAAAGAGGATACAAACAAATGGAAGAACATATCATGCTCATGAATAGGAAGAATCAATATCGTGAAAATGGCCATACTGCCCAAGGTAATTTATAGATTCAATGCCATCCCCATCAAGCTACCAATGACTTTCTTCACAGAATTGCAAAAAACTACTTTAAAGTTCATATGGAACCAAAAAAGAGCCCACATTGCCAAGTCAATCCTAAGCCAAAAGAACAAAGCTGGAGGCATCACGCTACCTGACTTCAAACTATACTACAAGGCTAAAGTAACCAAAACAGCATGGTACAGGTACCAAAACAGAGATGTAGACCAATGGAACAGAACAGAGCCCTCAGAAATAATGCCACATATCTACAATCATCTGATCTT
The DNA here is from genome assembly GCF_028885625.2 of Pongo pygmaeus. Taxonomy (NCBI): domain Eukaryota; kingdom Metazoa; phylum Chordata; class Mammalia; order Primates; family Hominidae; genus Pongo; species Pongo pygmaeus. The sequence continues at coordinate 146,413,709 of NC_072396.2, read as the reverse complement.
TGACAAACCTGACAAAAACAAGAAATGGGGAAACGATTCCCTATTTAATAAATGGTCCTGGGAAAACTGGCTAGTCATATGTAGAAAGCTGAAACTGGATCCCTTCCTTACACCTTACACAAAAATTTATTCGAGATGAATTAAAGACTTAAATGTTAGACCTGAAACCATAAAAATCCTAGAAGAAAACCTAGGCAATACCATTCAGGACATAGGCATGGGCAAGGACCTCATGTCTAAAACACCAAAAGCAATGGCAACAAAAGCCAAACTTGACAACTGGGATCTAATTAAACTAAAGAGTTTCTGCACAGCAAAAGAAACTACCATCAGAGTGAAAAGGCAACCTACAGCATGGGAGAAAATTTTTGCAATCTACTCTTCTGACAAAGGGCTAATATCCAGAATCTACAATGAACTCCAACAAATTTACAAGAAAAAAACAACCCCATCTAAAAGTGGGCAAAGGATATGAACAGACACTTCTCAAAAGAAGACATTTATGCAGCCAAAAGACACATGAAAAAACGCTCATCATCACTGGTTATCAGAGAAATCCAAAACAAACCACAATGAGATACCATCTCATACCAGTTAGAATGGCGATCATTAAAAAGTCAGGAAACAACAGGTGCTGGAGAGGATGTGGAGAAATAGGAACACTTTCACACTGTTGGTGGGAGTGTAAACTAGTTCAACCATTGTGGAAGTCAGTGTGGCCATTCCTCAGGGATCTAGATCTAGAAATACCATTTGACCCAGCCATCCCATTACTGGGTATATACCCAAAGGACTATAAATCATGCTGCTATAAAGACACATGCACACGTATGTTTATTGCGACACTATTCACAAGAGCAAAGACTTGGAACCAACCCAAATGTCCAACAATCATAGACTGGATTAAGAAAATGTGGCACATATACACCATGGAATACTATGCAGCCATAAAAAATGATGAGTTCATGTCCTTTGTAGGGACATGGATGAAGCTGGAAACCATCATTCTCAGAAAACTATAGCAAGGACAAAAAACCAAACACCGCATGTTCTCACTCATAGGTGGGAATTGAACAATGAGAACACATGGACACAGGAAGGGGAACATCACACACCAGGGCCTGTTGTGGGGCGGGGGGAGCGGGGAGGGATAGCATGAGGAGATATACCTAATGTTAAATGAGGAGTTACTGGGTGCAGCACACCAACATGGCACATGTATACATTTGTAACTAACCTGCACATTGTGCACGTGTACCCTAAAACTTAAAGTATAATTAAAAAAAAAAAAAAAGGAGGATGGTCTATCCCATAGACCAGTGGCCTCCAAAGTTAGGAAGTGTGTAGGAAAATATATTTGTATACAGAAAAAGATGTATTCTTTATATAGAAAAAGAAACAAATTTTACTAATAAAAAAAGAAAAATGGAAAATATGATATGCTTAACATGCAATTTAACTAGATATTTATTGGCTTGAGAATCAAGTACTGTAAAAGACAAAAACAGCTAAATTATACGAGACCATTCTTCAGCTTGTCAGACTTACAAAAATATGATATGACTTAATAATAAGTATAGGGTAGTATCATAAAATGGACAATTACATAAAAGCAGGAATTACAGGTACTTGTAACTTTGTTTCCTCCAAAGCAATGTACCATTTTCCATTCTGCATATTTATGGTGTCATTTGGATTCATAATTATGATCTAAATGGTCTTCAGTTATTTCTCATAAAATCATCTGCCTTTTCCTCAGGAAAAACTAAGTCAGAAAAATTATATAGAGAAGTGAACCAAATCTCTACATATACATGTTTAGAAAATGAGTGACAATTTGTCCCTCTTAGGGAGCATTCTGTTGTTTCTTAGAGAGTTTCTACTCACCATTCACTTACGATTCAATAATGAGTAATTGGCTGGGCGCAGTGGCTCATGCCTGTGTTCCCAGCACTTTGGGAGGCTGAGGCGGGCAGATCACCTGAGGTCAGGAGTTTGAGACCAGCCTGACCAACATGGAGAAACGCTGTCTCTACTAAAAATACAAAATGAGCCAGGTGTGGTAGCACATGCCTGTAATCCCAGCTACCTGGGAGGCGGAGGCAGGAGAATCACTTGAATCTAGGAGGTGGAGGTTGCGATGAGCCGAGATCGCACCATTGTACTCCAGCCTGGGCAACAAGAGCCAAACTCCGTCTCAAAAAACAAAAAATAATAATGAATAGTTGATTTAAATAACATATTTCATTTATAAGACTGCTTATATGATGTAATATGTAACATCCACCCACTAAACCTCATTTGCCTTATAAGCAGCAAAATAGTTAAGGCACATGAAATAATTAGTCTCAAGTCATTTCTTTGATATGGCCCTTTGGACACTGGTGTCATCTGTCTTCCCAATAAAGATTAACTCCTGCAGTTTGACCAATCAGGCATGAAAATTCATAACCAGATAAATGGGACTACATTCTATTAGTTTTTAGATGTGGACATAGCTTATATATCATCAGCTAAATTCAGTATAATTTTTTAAAATCCCTAATACTTACATTAATATGCTTCCTTGTTTGCCAATAAAACATTAAAATTGTGATGCTATAATTTAGCATAACCATATTGTTCTAATTATGCCCTAAACAGAAGAAAGAAATGGTCTTTACTCAAGTTTTATTTTGTGAACATGTACTTAATTATTTCTGTGAACACTGGTATTAAAGTATTACTCTTGATGATGGGCAGATAGTATTTTTCAACTTTTATTACAAGAGACCTTAAAATAATAATAATGAGGGTATAGATGTTGTAGGCAAACGAAAAACACAATAAACAAAACGATGATAATAAACAATGGATCTGGAGGTTTAAAATAAAACCCTGGGTTTAAGTCACTGACATTATTATATAGAAAGAATGAGACTTTGGATAATTCACTTAATTTGAGACTCATGTGAATGTCTGTCTTGTCTATTTGATGGAATTGTAAGGTTAAAGTGAAAATGTATGTAAAATTTTAGTTTGGGTTTCAGGTTATTTTAGTTCTATAATAGAGAAAACAGGGTTTACATACTAGTTTATTTAACCCAGATTTATCTGTTCCAAGTCTGAAATTATTAAACGGAATTTATAAAATATTTGTTCTATTGTACAAACTGGAGAAATTGTTAGATACTTGGTTCAAGCTATAGGTTATTATACCACACAAAAGCAAAGTTCAAATCTACTTATTACAGACCCCCACTTGTGACACCAAAAAATTATACAAAGCTATTTCACAAATTGCAAAATAAGCACACAATCCTTGACTTGTTTAATATTATAAAGCACATTTAAACATTACATAGAGAGAAAGAATGAAGATGACAATAAGCACTATCCAACAAGTCTTAAGTGAATAAGTGGTCTTAGAGTGTTTGCAAATTATGAGTCTAGACTTAAAACATTTTGATTATCATATATAGGAGAAAAATATTTCAAATATATGTTCCATAATGTCTATAAAAAAGGAAAAGCGATGTAAATGACTTAAACATCAAAATCTTTTTGATTTGTCATTATCTTAACATCCTACGTATTCTCATCTTCTTATGTTTTAAAATACTTTAAGGTGTGTATTATCAATTAATTACCGTTCAGGCAGGTAAGTATTTTAAGGGCTATTTTCATCTATTATGAAATAATATTATTTGTCATAAGTGAAAAGAATTAGGAATAACAAAAAAAAAATTATCCAAAGTCACTGCAGGTTTATAAACAGACATGAGATACAGCAAGAAAAAGGGTGGCAGAGGGAGAACTTGGGTAATGCATACATATGTCTAGGACTAACAATTGGGTAAGGATAGATTGGTAAGTAACATGGATTCAGCAGTGTGCAGGATTTGAGATCAAAACTCAAAATTCAATTTGTGGAGACGAATTACTCTGAATTAAAAAACAATGCATAAGTCAGAGCTACAGATATTAGGCTAAAATGAAGGATGTGAGTAAGACCTGAAGAATATTTGGAGAGCCAGAAAAAAAGAGGTAGGTTGAGGAGAAGACATCAGAAGAGGCATGGTTAGGGTATATGGACAATGGTCCAAAACAACTAGATCTACCCCTAGGAGTGGATTTTTTTTTTTATATACTTTAAGTTCTAGGGTACATGTGCACAACGTGTAGGTTCGATACATAGGTATACATGTGCCATGTTGGTTTGCTGCACCCATCAACTCATCATTTACATTAGATATTTCTCCTAATGCTATCCTTGAGGAAACAAATGAGACAAAGTTGACGAAACGGGAGTCTGAAGACAGTCATATTTAATCTGAAATAGGAAGATAGGTTCACATTAAAAACACAAGGTTTGAGGAGCATCATCATCAGCTGGATAACAGTCTTTGCCCAATCGCTTGCTGCTTTTCCCCTACATAATATAGCACTTTCTGCTTTGGCCTGAAATTTGAATAGAAAGACACTCAGCCTAACCTAGACAATTAAACTCCACTGACCAAAGAGCTCACCTTTTAATCCTATCTCACAGGATAATTTTCCAAATATTTTGCATAAAAGAAAGCCTTGGTCAGCTTAACCAAATTTTGACTATAGTTGATTTGTCCTTCTATATGTTTATTTTAGTCTGTTTCCTATTATTTATAACTTATCCATCAATTTAATTTTCTTGTATTGTTAAAAATGAAGATATAAAATTCACTGTGCTAAGGAAATAGTCCTAAAGACAATTGGATTCTGCTCGACTTCTGAATTTCTAGCTCTCCAAAAGCCCTTTAAGTCCTGAAATAATAGTTCCACTTGAGAACAAAGAAAATCTGAAGAATAAGTGGTTACATGACTTAATTGAATGTAGTCAAAATCACAACAAAAAAGGCTGGTAGTGTTAAGGCAGTAAGTTACAGGCCAGTATCACCCCTCTTGCCTCCATCAAGACTGTCAAGAAAAGGACTAGAATATGATTCCTGCAAAACTGTGTCCTTATCATAAGAATTAGTCAATATCTCTGGGCTTCCCAATCACTTCATATTAGAAGGTGTGGATTGGCTGTCATACTCAAGGAGGAACCCTCAATAAAATGTCAATAATTGGAGAATATTTTTTGAGCATCTCCCATAGTGACAGCATTGAGCAAAAATGCAATCCCTGCTCAAGAGTTGAAAGGATATAGCTAATGGGGTCAGAGACTTACAGGGAAAATCAGGTTCAACATTGGCATTTTTATTTTACTGTAATACTTTATAGAATGGCTTTACTATATCTTGTTTTATGAACACACTTGGATCATAATGCACAGAAGAAAAATATGAGCCTTCAGTGTCTTACTGTTTTAGAAGAGAAGCTGGTGATGTATCCTGAGTTGTATGGGAAGCACATAGAAATAAAGGCCCAAAGTAAAGTAACTTCTTGGTGATTTTGCAGGTATTTTTAAAAGTTTTGAAGTGAGACACCTATGAGGATTCATTTGCTTTCCAACATCTCTCTTTAGCCATGAACACTTCTGACATATCTGTGAAAGGAAGATTCAGTGGGAGAAAAATTGATCATGAGAATCAAACTAAATTTTTTTAATATCTAACACTTATTGAACATATATGCTTTACTATCCACAAATATTTCATTTAGAAACCAATCCCTTTCCTTTCTTTGGATGCATTTGGCTTTAGTTTTGTTCATAGTTAATGGATTAGATATTTATTGGAACAACTTTATTTTCATTTCTAAAACCACTAAAAGACCAAATATGCTGCTCTTGTTATATACACAACTAATTAAAATGAGGCTTTTCTTCTTTATTATGGCTTATAAGAAGGAAAAAAAGCTAAGGTAAAAATGTACAGTAATAGCAATGAGTCAAAAAATATTTCTATGAATAGATAGTAACACCCTGGAGAGATAAGAATTACGTATTCATCTCTAGCTGTATTACTATGATTTTATCTTTATTTTAATGAAAATTAATACTGTTTTTTAAGGGAATAGCACATTTAAAAAATGACAGATTTAATGGAAAGGGGCTATAGGCAGAAAGGGAAGGCTCTATGGTTCAATTGTTTTTTTTTGTTTGTTTGTTTGTTTTTTTTAATTTTTTTTTTCTTTTATTATTATTATTATTATTATTATTATTATACTTTAGGTTTTATGGTACATGTGCGCAACGTGCAGGTAAGTTACATATGTATACATGTGCCATGCTGGTGTGCTGCACCCACCAACTCGTCATCTGGATTCTGGAGCCAGATTGCCTAGATTCAAAACCCAGTTCTGCCACTCACTCACTCACTCACTATCTGTGTGACATTGAATAAGATAGATAATTCTCTGTGTCTCAGTTTCATCTTTTGTGGAGTGAGGAATACCAGATGGACTAAAGGCAGATAAGATTCAATTGAAAAGGAAACCACAGCTCAAAATGAGAATAATCTGTTAAAAAGATAGAAAAGGAGTAGGAAAGACCATAGGGATGTCCTAGATTGTGAAGTGGAGGAGGGGGTTCCTAATGAACTAACAGTGTGAATTTTTACGGTACCATAATGGAAGCAGCAAGACAGGTGGCTCTTTCTCTACTTTGCTACTTCTCTCCCTTTTGGTCATGGAGTAAGGAACAAAGATGTACAGCCCGAGAATGGAACGGTAAATAAGTTAAAAAGCAGGAAGACTAGCAATAACCAGAAGGACAGGGTGGAGTCTAGAAATTAGCTCTCTAATACAGCATGCCCATCCACGATAATCACTTGAGGTCAGTAGTAGTTAAAAGGGAAAGAATGTAAAAACAAGCTATTAGAGATTCTCAACACAAAGTTTAAGCACACCATAAAGTATCACCAAATGTGAGGAAATTAGCATTGCAACAAAATGGCACTTGTACCCCCTGAATCTAGAAAAATGAAAAATAAAAATTGTTATTATTAAAAAAAAGAGAGAGGAAATAAATACAGATTAAATATATATCTTAGAAAAATATATTTAAATGTGTGTATTAAAGTTTAAGGACAACACTTGAATTATATAAATGTAATGTCCAAGCCTCAAGGTAAATGAAAAATTTCATGGAAAACATGAAACTAAGTAAATACTTTGAAAGGGGAATATGAAGTAAATTGAAATCAACATAAGAAAACACAGAAAAGTTGAAAAGACTATGTCTCAGTCTATTAATATCAGAATAATTTAATACTAAATTGTTATTAAAATATACAGACACATTGGATTCAGAAATTAAAATTAAGCTATTATTTTATAGCACAAATAAAGCAAGTGTGGTGATATTAATTTTAGGCAAGAAAATTCAAGGTAAAATCATTTATAGAAACTATTTCAAATTAAATATTTTAAATCCACCAATAAGATGGGAATCATAAATCTTCATCCACATGACATCATCGGTTTGAAATAAATATAGCAAAAGCTAATAGAAATATAACATGAGAAATTAGAAAACAATAATCATTGGGGAATTTAATGCACCATTCTCAGAAAACAACAAATCAAGTAATGAGGAAATATGCAGAAAAACTGAATAACTCATTTATAATATTAAACATAGAGATACCAATAATTTTGTCCTCTTAGAGTCTACAGATTTGTTTTAAACAAACGTGAGTGACCAAAAGTGACCATGTGTTAAGCCATAAGTACCTCTCTACCAATTTCAAAAAGCCAACATCATATAGACCATACTTACTGATTACAATTAAATGTAATTATAAAATAACATCATAAAAGCAGTCAGTAGAAATCAATATATTTGAAAATTAAGGGTCAGATAAACAATTCCACAACATATGTAGTTACACACATGCACATGTACTTCTAAATACCTCTGGTTTAAGGAGAAACAAAAAATATCTTAAGTAATAGAAATAAATAATAATAGGAGAATTATTTCAAAAAAGGGGAAATATGGCCAAAGTAGTACCCGAGGTTTCTTACCTAGCATTAAATGCCACTACTGGAAAATGAGAACAAATTAAATCAACTAAAATTTCAACTAGACAATGTAGATGTTTACTCTTCCATTACGATAGTAAGAAATTGGAAACAATTGCAAGATATCTAAAACTATCAGAATGCCTAAATAACTGACATACAATGTGGCATTTGCAGGCCTTAAAACTTAGGCTCACAAAGACAGTAATGACATGAGAAACAATTTAATACAATGTTATCTGAAAAACTATAACATTATATATAGATAAAGTGGAAGGTTTAAGAATGATGTGTGTATGTGTATGTGTGTACATGTGTATCAGAAACAGTATATGCATAAAGAGAAACCTGAACATAAGTGTTTAAAATCAGTGAGTGGTGATTATCATTGCATAAGGATTAGTAATTATATTTCTTTTCTTTTTTTTTTTTTTTTTTTTGAGATGGAGTCTTGCTCTGTCACCCAGGCTGGAGTGCAGTGGCGCAATCTTGGCTCACTGCAACCTCTGCCTCCCGGGTTCAAGTGATTCTCCTGCCTCAGCCTCCCGAGTAGCTGAGATTACAGGCATGCACCACCACGCCCAACTAATTTTTGTATTTGCAGTAGAGATTGGGTTTTACCATATTGGCCAGGCTGGTCTTGAACTCCTGACCTCGTGATCTGCCCGCCTTGGTCTCCCAAAGTGCTAGGATTACAGGCGTGAGCCAGATATTTCTTTATAGTTGTATTGTAGTTTTAAACTCATTTAAAAATAATATATATTATTATATCCCAAAAAACAGTTGTGTGCAACAACACGGATGACTCTAAAAAGCATTATGTTAAGCAAAGGACACCTTTCATTTACAAAAAGCTACACATTGTAAGATTTCATTGATATGACATTCTGGAAAAAGTAAACTTACAGGAATGAAGACCAGTGACTGCCAGGGACTGGCTATAGGAAGAGAGGATTGACTATAAAGGGACATGAAGGAACTTTTTGGTGTGATGTAAATTATCTAAAAGTAGATTGCACATATTTTAAAGCTCATAAAATTGTACAACTTAAAAGGGTGAACTTCATTTGATGTAAATTATACCTCAATAAATCCAACTTTAAAAAATATCATTTTGCTTTGTTTTAATGGCCCAAACGTAGCATGCTTAAATGCCAAAAGAATGTAACATCTCAATTTACAGCTTAAAAATAATTATTTGTTTAACTGGTTCTTCAAGGCTGCAAAACTATTTTAGAATACTTCCCATTAATAAACTTGGCTAAAACCAATCAACCATATCAATTAGCCATACAACCAGCAGAAGCAACAGTGGCTTAAAAGAAAAATGTTACCTCTAGTGTCTTTAAACACTTTGGTTTTGAATCATATCATTTATCTGGTGTTGGTGTTTGCTTACGGCTCTTCCTTGCCTTCTTATCACATCACAACCTCCATTCTCTTCCCTCTTTTTTTGTTTTTTTAAAAGAACATTTGAAACATCATTCAGTAAGTTATCTATTCCATGTGACTTTTTGCCACATTGTAGTTTCTGGGCTCTTTAATAGAAAGCTATGGTACTAATATAACCCATTCAAAGAATATATGTTTGGATTCCTCAGAGTAGTTTCATCTGTCAACATTTTATACACCTGCATAAGCAATAAACCTACAAGGAGAGTAACTCAGAATGCATCTCATTAGAGTTTTTATATTGTTGAATTAGGAACACTCAGTTCACTAACAAGAAGACAAAGGTTGTCGCCACTGGTATCCCTATTGCCTGTCATGACTATAATTCCAAAGAATATATCCAATCTCTCCTCACTGCTTGCAGGGATCTTCTGTCTTAGATGTCTGACAACCTGCAAGGTATTCAATTTCTCACTCTCTGGATATAGCAGTGTTTGTCATTCACTGGTACACTGGAAAGCACCCAAAGGATGATACGCTAATAAAGGAAAGTGAAAAATGGCAGTGTCCTCAACTTATCTATACAACAACCTAGAGCACTGTGCAAAGGGTAAACTGCCTATATGCTTCTAATATTTCTTAATTAAGAAAGTGGTAGAGGAAGAGACAAATAATCTTCATATTTCATAACAAATTAAAACTCCAACCTAACACTAGAGTTCATGATCTAACTTCTTCATTTATCATTACTTTTTGAAAAAATGAAAACATTAGACATATTTCTAATGTCTTAAATTTGTTTTGATGATGAATTTCATATTTAGGCCTAAAATATATCTGTAGAAGTTATTTTTTAATCATAAAACTAGATTTTAATGCCTGGCTGAGAATATAAAGTTTTAAGAGTGTTTAACAAAGCCAGATTCTTTTTCTCAAGTAAGGATGAATGCATCCGTTTGTATTCCCCTGTGCACAATTCACTGAGCTTCATTTGAAAATGTCAAGGATAAATATTCTTCAAATGCTTCCATTAAACAGATGATAACCATAGTAATGGTGTATGGTTTGATTTTACCTATATTTCTGAACTTCTCTTTTAAAAATAAAGTGGTAATCAAAATGAGATTGCAAATGAGAACACTTACATGTTTTTTACACACTGTTCATATACGGATATTAAAAACAAAGATACAATATACCACCTAACGCATTACATTTAGTGGTGCTTATTATAAAAAGGGCTTTTACAATAGTCTTTTTATTATAATATGTTCTAACTTGAAATCTACTATCTCCTCAATTGAGAATGTGGGGACACAGTTCTTTTCTAACACAACAAAATATTAGCTATCTCCCTTTTACAAATACATACCAAAAAAAGATAAAATAGATTCAAATGTGCCCTAGGCCTAACCACATGATGTTGAATTGGGAAAAGAATTTACAGATCATTGAATCCTACATAGTGATTTTTTTGCAAATAATAAAAGGGCCTGTAGCTGTGCTTGAACCTACTTTATTTCAAAAATGAAAGTGACATAAAGAGAGTAATCATCAAGGCATAGGCACTTGGTGATTATCTCACATTTTAGATTATACTAATGATATGAAATTAGAAACTGAGTAAGAGCCCATAAAATAGGAGGCCCTAAAATACACACAGCAGGAAATCAAAGACAATGGAGTGGAATTTTTTAATTTTTAATTTTTATGGGTACATAGTAGGTGTATGTATTTATATGGAGTACATGAGATATTCGGATACATGCATACAATGTGTAATGATCATATCAAGGTATATGGGGTATCTATCACCTGAAGCGTTTATCACTTATTTGAATTACAAACATTCCAATTATATTATTTTAGTTATTTTAAAATGTACAATAAATTACTGTTGACGGTAGTGACCCTGCTGTACTATTAAATACTAGATTTTATTCATTCTAACTGGATTTTTATACCCATTAATAATCCCCACTTCTCCCCAGTGGGATAGGTTTTTATCAAAAGAGATGTTGCTTAGAAGTCCCTCCACAAAACCTGGCCCCATTAGTCAGAATTTTCAATGGTTACAGAAGCCCCTTTCCAACTATCACCTGAGATAATTAGCACATGTGGGGAATATTTCAATTGAGGCAAAGAGATTTTTTTTCCATCTCTCCCATCTGAATATAAAGTTAAAAGATTGCCAAAGGTGAAGTCCAAGAATTTAAAATACAAAAGTTTAATTTACAAAACAATACGTCCAAAATCTCTGTGTATTCTTTTTGGAAGCTGTGAGAGTGCTTTATCAGATCAGATGAGTTATAGAATACATGGACAGAGTTACAAAAACTGGCAGTACCAACAAAAGCCTACTCTTCTCAGGTTCAAAACCTCTGTCGTTTTAAGGAAAAAAAAAAAGTCTTAATTAAAACTGAAGCCACCTGGCCAGGAATTATTAGTCTGTACAGACACTTTCTTAAAAATTAAACAATCTACACATGAGGTGATTTTTTTCCAGAAAACTTCATTACATGTAAACATGGATAAAAGCTCCAATTTTTTGGTACCCAAAGTTTACATTTGTTCAGAAGTAAAATCATTTTAAGAGTTTTCAACCACTGGGTCTTGACTTTTTTTAGAGCCTGCAGAAAGTCTGTTATTCAGGTTTTCAAAAAATTGCCCATTTCAACTGATAGCTATTACTTAAGCCATAATACTCAAAATGAGAAGTTATTTTCATTGATTTTCAAAGCAATTAAACACTGAACTCTGCAGCCATTTCTGTGGGTAGGGTCGAGAATGTTCACATCACTTTCACTAACCCACCTATAACTCAGATGAACAAAGGCACCAGGCCCAGTGATAATAAGGAAGAAAGCATACAAAGTGGGTAAGAGTCTCAGTCTTATGAATAGGCTAGTTAGTTTATGGTATTTGGTTTCTCAGCATCATTTTCTACAACTCCATCTTACCTGTACAAAGTTTAGGCACAAATGGCATGTCTATATTGAGACCACATGACAAACTTTGTCAGTTACATTTCCTTAATATTTTCTGTGTACAAAGATTCCATGTTGAGGCTACATTCTCAAACAGTTCTCTGGAATGTTAAACTATTGCCATAGGTATATTCTAAATAATCACTTTAAAAAGTGTCCTTGATAATTTAGAGAGTTCATGTACTGATAATTGATCATTAAAATTATTTCTTCTGAACATTTTGCACAACAGACATATGATGGGAGGAAATCACTGTGTTGCTAGAAAAAACCCTGGACTGAGATCTCAGAGGCTTGGGGAAGTCTGAGGTCAGTGGGTAATTTGCCTTGTAACCCTAGACAAGTCACATCCCCTTTTTGAAGTGCATATTACTGGTTTATGAAATGATGTAGTTAAACTATCATTGAAAGTAATGTTGTCAAATTTTGATTTGCATAAGATCACCCAGGAAGCTTATTCAATATGTAGGTTTCTGGGCCCCATCTTCACAGACTAATTCAGTCAGACCGGACAACGACTCTAAAATCTAGATCATAATAACAGGATGCCTGAGATAGGTGCTCTCCAACCGCATTTTGAAAAATATTGTACTAAAATATTTTCTTGATTAAAAGTTCTATAATTCCATGAAGGACAGTCAAAAAGTAATGACGCTTAAAGTAGATAGGAGAGAAAACTATTTTAATTTACTGTACTCTGTCGTAAGTAGCTTGGAGAAGCAACCTTGTACAGCGTGCATTTATGTGCAAGAACAAATCCTAATGACAATCGACAATGCATTTACTCAACAATCTCCTGCTGAATTAAATAAATGGCTATAACCTTTTTGTCACCGCAGAAGGCTAAAGATAAGTAAATTGACCTATAGAGTGTCACCGCTGGCAGGTATCACAGCCTAGGATTAAATGTGATAGCCTTATGTGAGTATGGTACTGCCCTCCACTCACCCCATCCACATGATTAAGGGGGTTAATTTTATTTATCAGGGAGAATGTTGGCTCCATCTCTTCATGGGATTTTCTGTGACCAGTGACCGCTGAGGCTCTTGGGCAGTGTTAGTGGCACTACGTATGACTGCAGGACAAAATGGAGCTATTTGTCTTAACCTGGGATCTTGGCCTCAACAGCTCTACACATTTTGGTGGTAATAGTGACTTGGAATACGCAAATAACAATCATTCTGAAAAGTATCCCATTTATCTATAAAAAACACCATGGTAATGCTTTACTGCTCATACTCACTAAGGGAAGAAGATTCATAGCATGTTTTACAGCACGGCCTTGATCATCTATCTATCTCTATCTCTCTCTCTCTCTATATATATATATATATATAATTATATATGTTTATATCTCTAGATAGATTATCTCTCTCTATATATAATTATATATGTTTATATCTCTAGATTATCTCTATATATATATATAATTATGTTTATATCTCTAGATAATCTCTCTCTCTATATATAAAATTATATATGTTTATATCTCTAGATAGATTATCTTTCTCTACATATATAATTATATATGTTTATATCTCTAGATAGATTATCTATCTCTCTATATATAAAATTATATATGTTTATATCTCTAGATTATCTCTCTCTCTATATATAATTATATATGTTTATATCTCTAGATAGATTATCTATCTCTCTCTATATATAATTATATATGTTTATATCTCTAGATAGATTATCTCTCTCTATATAATTATATATGTTTATATCTCTAGATAGTTTATCTCTCTCTATATATATAATTATATATGTTTATATCTCTAGATAATCTCTCTCTATATATATAATTATATATGTTTATATCTCTAGATAGATTATCTCTCTATATATATAGTTATAGGTTTACTTGTCTAGATAGATTATCTATCTCTTTCTCTCTATATATATAATTATATATGTTTACATCTCTAGATAATCTTTCTGTCTATACATATATAATTATATATGTTTATATCTCTAGATAATCTCTATATATACATATATATAATTATATGTTTATAACCCTAGATAATCTCTCTCTATATATATGTGTATATATATACATATACATATATATATACATATACATATATATATATATACATATACATATATATATATAATCATCTTCCCACCTTTAAGCCTTTGTTACTCTTCTCTTCACTGAGACGTCATTTTTTCATCTGTGTAATTCCTTCTCCTCATAGACGGTCCGTCTCCTGAACACACAAGGTAGACTAATCTATCCCTCCTTTAAACGTTCATAACCCTGAGATTTCACTTCCAGGAAGGAGGCAATTTAAAACTCTGTGGGCCTTACTCTGCTTTTCTGTGAAGAACCTTGAAGATCCAGCTTCGGATAACTGTTTGTTTTTTTAAGTTGTGTTTTTAAAAACGCTGCTGTAGTTATAACTTTGTATTAATATTATCTATATTTCATTTTCTTCACTAGATTCTGAGCTCACTAAGGCAGGATTTTTTGTATTCTTTGTCATATCTGCAACATCTTGTGTAAAATCTGAACCGTAATTGGTAATTAACAAATGTATTTTGAAGGAAATGAATGAGTGAATGGATGATGGATTAAGTGAATCCAAGTGTCAGAAGCAAAATTCTTTCCAGAATTTTTCTGTGTTTAAAAGTTACCATATTGAACTTGATATTTTCCCATTCAGCCACATGGGATGAAAATACTGTCCAGATATGAAGCTATCACGAGTCAGCATATTGTCAGCAAAAACAGACTGGGGAATGACTTTCTCCTCAGGATTGAATCCTGAGGACAAGTTGTGATTTCAAACACAAATATGGAAATATTCTCCAAAGTTAACTGAACAAGCCTAAGGTAAAGCAATTTAACTTTCCTTTGACTGCTCTTCAGACCCACTCCAGAGTGACAGTTCTGCTGCACTGAGATATTGGGCTGCATATTGTGAAGCTTGCAGTGAAAATTCCTACAATTGTCCTGCTTCTGGAGAGGGTAAAAGTAAATTCACCTGAGACCATTTAACTGCCATGCAGGTAAACATTTAGCAGCATGATGCTGGCAAAGCCCTTTAAGTATACTACTCATTTTCCCCAAAACTGTGGAAAAAACTATTTTGATGTCCTGGGGTACTTTTGTGGTTGTTAAAGAACGAAGCAATCAAGTGTTTTATATATATAAAGTATTTTATATACATAAACTTATATATACAAAACTTTATATATATAAATATTTATATAAAAATATATCTACTACTTAAGCCATAATATTCAAACTGAAAACTCATTTTCAATGACTTTCAAAGCAATTAAACACTGAACTCTGCAGCCATTCCTGTGGGAAGGGTCGAGAATGTTAGCATCACTTTCACTAACCCAGCAATAACTGAGATGAACAAAGGCACCAGGCCCAGTGTCTTTATATATAGATATATGTATATATAATATATAATTATATGTAATTTATATATGATATATATTATTTATATATTATATATAATTTATATATAGTATATATTATTTATATATTATATACAATATATTATTTATGTATTATATATTATTTATATATTATATATAATATATTATTTATGTATTATATATTATTTATATATTATATATAAGATATACATATTTTATATGTACATAATATCTTATATAAATATATCATAGATTTTATAAAATATGTATATATTATGTATATAGTATTTATACATAATATATTTATATAAAATATGTTATATATACATATAATATATATTTATATAAATACATTATATATACATATAATATATGATATATTAAATATATAAATAATATATTAATGTATATTATATATTTATATATTATATATTAATATATTATATATTTATATATTATATATTATATATTTATATATTATATATTTATATATTATATATTATATATTTATATATTATATATTTATATATTATATATTATACATTTATATATTATATATTAATATATATTATACATTTATATAATATATATTAAGATATAGTATATAAATATATAATATATTTAATATATATTATATATTTATATACTATATCTTAATATATATTATATATTTATATAATATATATTAACATATATTATATATATTTATATAATATATAAATATATATTATATTTTTATATTACATATTTATATATTATATTTTTATATTATATATTAATATATATTATATTTTTATATTATATATAATTATGTTATATATTTTTAAATTATTATATTATATATGTACATATATATGTGAATTCACATATTTGTATATACATACATTTATATATATCTATTATTATAGATAGATATTATATAGATATATATTATATATATACCTATTATTTGGCAAAGACAACTAAACATACCCACTACTGTACCATTTCTGGTGAAATTAAAGTTTTTTATATATATTATATATAGATTATAGTTATATATATAGATATATAGATTATAGTTATATATAGATATATACAGATTATATATATAGTTTAAAGTTTTATATATAAAATAAACTTCTATCTATATATAATATATAGTTTTATATATATTATTATATATAACATATTATTTATAATATTTATAGATAATATAATATATATTATGTTATATATTATATATGTTAAAGTTTTATATATAAGCATATATAATATATGATATATAAAATATATCATATAATATATAATATATTCATATAATATACAATATATAATATAATAGATATTATATATTATACATTATATATTATATGTTATATATTATATATTATATATATGAATTATTTATATATATACATAACAAATATAATATATAATATAAAATGTTATATATTTTATATAATATATAATATAATATATAATATAAAATGTTATATATTTTATATAATATATAATATAATATATAATATAAAATGTTATATATAATATATAATATAAAATGTTACATATTATATATAATATAAAATGTTATATATTACATATAATATATAATATAAAATGTTATATATTATATAATATGTAATATAAAATGTTATAAATTATATAATATATAATATAATATATTATATATTCTATATAATGTATTATATATTATATATGTTATATATTCTATATGAATATATATTTTATAGAATATATATTCTATATGAATATATATTTTATGGAAATATATATTCTATATGAATATATATTTATGGAAATATATATTCTATATGAATATATATTTATGGAAAGATATATCCTATAGGAGATATATTTTATAGAAATATATCTCCTATAGGAGATATATTTTATAGAAATATATCTCCTATAGGAGATATATTTTATAGAAATATATCTCCTATAGGAGATATATTTTATAGAAATATATCTCCTATAGGAGACTACGATAAATACCTAATTCTTCAATGCCAAGACACTGAAGAACATCCACTAGCATCAACACCATATATTATAGAAATATATATTCTATATGAATATATATTTTATAGAAATATATATTCTATATGAATATATATTTTATAGAAATATATATTCTATATGAATATATATTTTATAGAAATATATATTCTATATGAATATATATTTTATAGAAATATATATTCTATATGAATATATATTTTATGGAAATATATATTCTATATGAATATATATTTTATAGAAATATATATTCTATATATAAATATATATAAAATATATTTCTATAAAATATATAAATATATATATGAATATATATTTCTATAAAGTATATATTACTTTAATCTCACCAGAAATGATCACTAGTGGGTATGTTTAGTTGTCTTTGCCAAATAATAGATAAAAAATATTACAAAGATGCATCTAGGATACATGCTAAGCCACAGCAGGGTAGGGCACTGTTCAGTCAGGAGATGCCTGTTCCAGGCCCTAGCTCCCAAGCGACATTTCTACACACACCCTGGGCCAGAAGAGAACTCGCTGCCTTAAAGAAAAGGACCCATTACTGGCACCATTTATCATCTGCTAACTGAAGAGACTTTGGGCCCCGAATAAGGAATAGTGATACCCAGGTACTGCATCAAGGGCCTTTGTGAGCCTCTCAAAATTGCTGGCTTCAGGAGAGACTCAGCCTATTAGCAGCAAAACTCCTTCTGTTTGAGAAAAGCAGGGAATAGTTAAGGCAACTTTTTCTTGCACCATAGATACCAGCACAGCCAGAGGGAGTTAAAGCACCAAGTGGGCTCTTGACCCTTGGATGGCATTTGTGGACCTGCCCTGGCCCAGAGGGGAGCCCACTGCCCTGAAGGATGAGTAACAGGCCAGGCAGTATTCACCACAAGCTGACTTAAAAAACCATGGGCCTTAAGTGACATCTGCTGTAGTCTGGCAGTACTCCTTCTGGACTCGGGTGGCGGTGGCTATGGTGTGAGGCTCCTCAGGCTTTGGAAAGGGGAAAAAAGAGTGGGAGGATGGCATCTTCCCACTCTTTAAGTGCCAGCTCAACCGCAATGCCGCAGAATGTCAGGTAGACTTCCAAGGTTTTTAAATCTAGTACCTGACTCCCAGACAGCACTTCTGGACCCACCCAGGGCCTGGGTGCCCTTGCTACCCTGAAAGGAAGGACACAAGCCCAACTGGCTTTTCAACCTGCTAATTGTAGAGCCCCAGGGCCTTGAGGAAACACAGGCAGAAGCCAGGGAGTGGTTCCAGCAGGCCTCAAGTGAAACCCAGTGCTGTGCTGGCATCAGGTCTGAGTCAGTGCAGTCATAGTGGTGGTGGCAACAGGGGTGCTTATGTCACTCCATCCCAAGCTTTAGCAGGTGCAGAACAGAGAGAGACTGTATACGCTTCGGAGAAAATAAGTGAGGAGAATGAGAGTCTCTGCCTTATGATCCAGAGAATTCTCCTGGATCTTGTCCAAGACATTAAGGCAGTATCTCTAGAAGTCTGCAAAAGTCACAGCATTAATGAGCATGGTATGTCCCCTAAAGCATATACAGCTTAGATCACAACAACTAAGTCCTTTCAAATATCAGGAAAGCCTTCCCAAGAAGGATGCTACAAATAAGCTGAGCCAGTGAAGACTACGATAAATACCTAATTCTTCAATGCCAAGACACTGAAGAACATCCACTAGCATCAACACCATCCAGAAAAACATGCCTTCAGCAAATGAACTAAATGAGGCACCAGGGAACAATCCTGGAGAAACTGACATATGTGACATTTCAGACAGAAAATTTAAAATAGCTATGTTGAGGAAACTCAAAGAAATTCAAGATAACACACAGAATTTGGAATTCTATCAGAAGAATTTAACAGAGACTGAAATAAGTATACCGAATCAAGCAGAAATTTTGGAGTTGAAAAAATGCAACTGACATACTGAAAGATGCATAAGATTCTTTTACTAGCAGAATCTATCAAGCAGAAGAACGAATGAGTGAGTTTGAAGACAGGCTATTTGAAAATACACAGTCAGAGGAAACAAAATAACAAAAGAATAAAAAACAATGAAGCATGCATATAGCATCTAGAAAATAGCCTCAAAAAGGCAAATCTAAGAGTTATTGGCCTAAAAGAGGAGGTAGGGAAAGACATATGGGTAGCAACTTTATTTAAAGTAATAATAACAGAGAACTTCCCAAACCTAAAGATAGGTATCAATATCCAAGTTCAAAAAATGATTATAGATCACCAGGCAGACTTAAGCCAGAGAAGACTACCTCAAGTCATTTAATAATCAAACTCCCAAAGGTCAAAGATAAAGAAAAGATCCTAAAAGCAGCAAGAAAAAAGAAACAAATAACATACAATAGAGCTCCAATAGGTGTAGCAGCAGACTTTTCAGTTGAAATCCGACAGGCTAGGAGAGAGGGGTAAAACATATTTAAAGTGCCAAAGGACAAAAATATCCTTCAAACGTGAAGGAGAAATAAGCACTTTCTCAGGCATACAAAAGCTGAGAAATTTAATCAATAAGAGACCTGTCCTACAAGAAATACTAGAGGAAGTACTTGAATCAGAAAGAAAAGGATACTAAATCACCAATAAATAATAACTTGAAGGTACAAAACTCACTGGTAATAGTAAGCACACAGAATAACCCAGAATATTATAACAATGTAATTGTGATGTATAACTACTCTTATTCTAAGTAGAAAGATTAAATGATGAACCAATCAAAATAATAATTACAACAACTTTTTAACACATAGTACAAAAGTATACAAATAGAAACAACAAAAAGTTAAAATGTAGGGTGATGAAGTTAATAAAATCAGAAGTGAAAAGAAAACATTAAAATTGATACTGCAGAAATTCAAAGGATCATTAGTGACTACTGCGAGCAACTATATGCCATTAAATTGGAAAATCAAGAACAAATGGACAAATTTCTACATACATGAAACCTACCAAGATTGAACCAGGAAGAAATTCAAAACCCAAACAGACCAAGTAACAAGATAAAAGTCATAATAAAAATTATTCCAGTAAAAAATAGCCCATGACCTGATGACTTCACTACTGAATTCTACCAATCACTTAAAGAATAAATAATACCAATCCTACTCCAACTATTACAGAAAACAGAGGAGAAGGGAATGCTTCCCAACTCATTCTATGAGGCCCATATTACCCTAATACCAAAACTGGACAAAGGCACATCAGTAACAGAAAACTACAGGCCAATATCTCTGAAGAATATTGATGCAAAAATCCTCAACAAAGTACTGGCATACCAAATTCAACAATATATTAGAACGATTAGTCACCGTGACAAGGTGGGATTTATCCCTGAGATGCAAGGATGGTTCAACATACGCAAATTGATCAATGTGATCCATCATATCAACAGAATAAAGGATAAAATCCATATGATCATTTCAATTGATGCTGAAAAAGCATTTGAGAAAATTCAACATCCCATTATGATAAAAGCCTTTGAAAAAGTGGAAATAGAAGGAACATTCCTCAACATAATAAAAGCCATATATGACAGACCCACAGCTAGTATCAACTGAATAGGAACAAAACTGAAAGTCTTTCCTCTAAGACCTGGAACACAACAAGGATGCCCACTGTCACCACTTTCATTTAACATAGTACTGGACGTCCTAGCTAAAGCAATCAGACAACAGAAAGATATAAGGGGTATCCAAGTTGGAAAGGAAGAAGTCAAATTATCCTTGTGTATAAATGATATGATCTTTTATTTGGAAAATCTAAAGACTACAAGAAAACAATTAGCACTAATAAAAAAAATCCAATAAAGTTGCAGGATACAAAATCAATACACAAAAATCAGTAGCATTTCTATATGCCAAGAGTAAGCAATCTGAAAAAGAAATTTAAAAAGTAATCCCATTTACAATAGCCACAAATAAAATTAAATATCTAAGAATTAACTTAGCCAACAAAGTGAAAAATCTCTATAGTGAAAACTATAAAACACTGATGAAATTGAAGAGGACACCAAAAAATGGAAATGTAAAATATTCTCAAACTACTCATCTGACAAGGGATTAATAACCAGAATATGTAAGGAGCTTAAACAACTCTATAGGAAAAAAAAGCTAATAATCCTATCAAATAATGGACCAAAGTTTTGAAGAGACATTTCTCAGAAGAAGACATACACATGGCAAATGGGCAAATGAAAATAGCATAAACATCATTGATCATCAGAGAAAGGCAAATCAAAACTACAATGAAATATCACCTGACCCCAACTAAAATAGCTTATATCCAAAAGAGAGGCAATAAAAAATGCTGGTGAGGATGCGGAGAAAAGGAAACCCTTATACGATATTGGTGCTAATGTCAATTAGTATAACCACTATGAAGAACAGTTTGTAGGTTCCTCAAAATACTGAAAATTGAGCTACCATGTGATCCAGCAATCCCACTGCTGGGTATATACCCAAAAGAAATGAAATCAGTATATCAAAAATATATCTGCACTCCTATGTTTGTTGCCTAGCTTATTTTACTTAATTCAATGATCTACGGTTCCATCCACGTTGTTGCAAATGACTGGATCTCATTCTTTTTTATGGCTGAATAGTACTCCACTGTGTCTGTGTATCACATTTTCTTTATCCATTCATCTGTTGATGGACACTTAGGTTGCTTCCAAATCTTAGCTATTGTAAATAGTGCTGCAAAAAACATGGGAGTGCAGATATCTCTTCAATATACTGAACACCTTTCTTTTGTGTATATTCCCAGCAGTGAGATCACTGGATCATATGGTAGCTCAATTTTCAGTTTTTTGGAAAAATAAAAGATTTGGAAGCAACCTAAGCGTCCATCAGCAGATAAATGGAGAGAGAAAATGTGGTACGTATACACAATGGTGTATTATTCAGCCATACAAAAGAATGAGATCCAGTGATTTCCAACAGCATAATGGAACTAGAGATCATTATGTTAAGTGAAATAAGCCAGGCACAGAAAGACAAACGTCGCATGTTCTCACTTATTTGTGGGATCTAGAAATAAAAACAATTGAACTCATGGACATATAAGAAGGATGGTTACCAGAGGCTGGGAAGGGTAGTGAGGGCCTGGTAGGGAGGTGGGGATAGTTAATGGTTTAAAAAAAAACATAGAAAGAATGATTGTGACCTACAATTTGATAGCACACCAAGATGACTACAGTTCAATAATAACTTAATTGTACATTTTAAAGTAATCAAAGAGTGTAATTGTATTTTTTTGTAACTCAAATGATAAATGTGGAGGAGATGGATAGCCCATTCTTCATGATTGGCTTATTCCACATGGCATGCCTGTATCAAAACATCTCATGTACCCCATAAATATATACACCTTCTATGTCCCCACAAAAAAATTTAAAAATAAAAATAAGATTATGAAGAGACTATACCAAGAGGGAAACAAGCCCTATCTTCCAAAGCATAATTATTATTTCACAAGGTTTGTTTCATTTATTTATATTTTATTTTTTATCTCTCTCTCTGCTACACACACATATCCACACACATTCACACACACGCATACACAAGATGATAATTTGAGGCAAATAAAACCAAACATAAGTTTGGAGATATTTAATTACAGTTTACCATCCAGATTGTCAGGTCTGAAAGAGATTAGAAAATGAAGTATCAATCATCTAACACTTGGAAAAAAATTGTAAGCACATATCGTGGAATTTATTGATAATATGTCCTTTAGCTACTACAGATTTTAATGCTGTTTTTAATGTAGGTTAACTGGGAATTTTTATAATCTTGCTATTTTATAAAAACAGTTAAATCAGAGATAAAATATAATGTACCACTGCACTAATTTAGAAGGTGTCATGAATACCATACATACATTCTTTTTATACAAACTTCACTGAATTATACCATTTATTTTTGATGTTCTTTTACTCCAAGTGGGAAAA